>NC_092406.1:2603867-3905800 GCF_009017415.1 Aspergillus flavus
TGCGCGTGTTCAGTTCTCGAGGCCCAATCCCCTCGGGACAGGAGTGTCGAAAAGTGGACGGACTCGACATGGACTCGGATGACTGCGAATCCCCGTCCGGCACACTGGTCCTCGGTCGGATTGAATACGCGGTAGCTATCCAGAATACCGAAACGGGAGATCCGATCTGTACATTGAAATACTCAGAATGGGCGGGCAACAATCGTGACTTAGACCTCCAAGATCAGTACTACCGAACCATGGATGAGAGCCACATATACAGCATGCATGATGGAGTAGTGCTAGGCTTCGACCATTCTCGGATGGAACGACCGCGTTATACCCAACGATTTTCCTCACCAGTTGCTCGGGTTTTCGATGTCATTCGCCCAACCAATCTCGATTCACCTGACGCACCCACGCCTTTGGTGCTTCTCTCGCAGCCTCTCCAACCTCCTGACCCTGATTATGGCTCATTGGATGATCGAGATACCCGTGTATATATCGATAGCACTGAAGCGGGCGGTTGGTATGCCTTGTCGGAGGAGACTTATCCGTTGGTCACTGGGCGGGCCAAGATGGCACAATGCTACGAGAAGGATTACTTCCGTCATGGACAAGCGCTCATGAGCCTGACACCCGGTCAACAACGAGACGCATTGGCTGGTGTGCACTCGCTGAATGGCCCGCGTTTTGTTCGTCACATCCCCAGCCTGTCGGGGTCCTCGAGATCGGAGCTTTCCAATGGTACTCCCCAGGATCTGGCCCGCAGTCACTCAGATCTAGCTCTTCCTCCAGCGTTACGGCATAGTACGATCATTCGAAAGGGGTGGGATAACGCCGTTGACATCTTTGTGACGTTGATATTACTGTTCTTCGGGGCCTTCATCTATTTCAACTCTCATAATATTCAGGAACTAGCCAAGCAGAAGTTGGATATAAAGAACATCATTTCTTCCTACCAACCACCTCTGTCCACACCGTCGACTCCAGTCGTTGGCGCGCAGCTCAAACGAGATGCTAGCCCTGCTCGACCAGTGCCCAATGTCACAGTTGATGTCAGTGTTCCTGAAGACCAACAGCAGGGCGGCGACACAACCCCCAAACCCAAGAAAGACCGTAATACCCTCGGGGCCGATAGCACGCCGCGAGTACGCATTCGAGAGCCCTCTCGAGGCCCAGATGGCGACGAGGACGTGGATGAGGTGGCTTTAGATGGCGCGGAGAAGCCCAAAAAGAAAGCTCGTCGTGGCCGTCGTGGAGGCAAGGCGCACAAGCGGGGCAAAAAGCCGGACTCCGAAGGCGACTCTCAAACTGATCGGGTTGTCAATGACGTGAACAACCTCCAGCCTAAATCTCGTTTAGAGCCTGATGTGCAAATGGTCCGTACTGTTTCCAACGAGATCATGGAGATGGATGGCGTTCTCCAAATTGGCCGGTTGAGGGTATTCACTGATGTCGTCCTGGGACATGGAAGCCATGGAACTGTCGTCTACCGAGGTTCGTTTGATGGACGTGACGTCGCTGTGAAGCGTATGCTTGTTGAGTTTTACGACATAGCGTCTCATGAGGTTGGCTTGTTACAAGAGAGTGACGACCATGCGAACGTTATTCGTTACTTTTGCCGAGAACAGGCGGCCGGCTTTCTCTACATCGCACTCGAGTTATGCCCAGCTTCTCTGCAAGATGTGGTGGAGCGCCCTTCGGACTACCCCCAATTGGTCCAGGGTGGACTGGATGTAAACATGCCGGATATTCTGCGTCAGATTATCTGCGGTGTTCGGTACCTGCATTCACTCAAGATTGTTCACCGTGATCTGAAACCACAGAATATCCTAGTGGCCATGCCCAGAGGACGTTCTGGAGCGCGGTCCTTGCGTCTTCTCATCTCCGATTTTGGCTTGTGCAAGAAACTAGAAGATAATCAAAGCTCTTTCCGAGCCACCACGGCACATGCTGCGGGAACATCTGGCTGGCGGGCTCCTGAACTCCTCGTTGATGACGACAAGAGCTCGGTAATTCAAAGTACTGAGTCCCAGCATACCGAGTCTTCGGAGCCTGCTGTTGTTGACCCCCAAACCAACCGACGAGCCACCCGTGCTATCGACATCTTTTCTCTGGGTTGTGTGTTCTACTATGTCCTGACCAGGGGCAGCCACCCATTTGACAAAAACGGCAAGTTCATGCGCGAGGCCAATATTGTCAAGGGCAACCACAACCTCGACGAACTCGAGCGCCTGGGTGACTATGCCTTCGAAGCCCGCGATCTTATCCAGTCGATGCTGTCACTTGATCCACGGAAACGGTAAGATTTTCCTCTCACAGTGTTTAACATCGACATGCTAATGCTTTCCAGACCCGACGCCAGCTCCGTCCTGACGCATCCATTCTTCTGGAATCCATCTGACCGTCTCACCTTCCTTTGCGATGTATCCGACCATTTCGAGTTCGAACCACGTGACCCACCGTCCGAAGCTCTCCTGTGTCTGGAATCCGTCGCGTCACGCGTCATGGGCCCAGAGATGGACTTCTTGCGTCAGCTCCCCACTTCCTTCAAAGACAATCTGGGCAAGCAGCGCAAGTACACCGGTTCAAAGATGCTCGATCTCCTACGGGCATTACGTAACAAGTGCCATCACTACAATGACATGCCCGAGCATCTGAAGGCCCACATCGGTGGTCTGCCCGAAGGATATTTGAGTTTCTGGACCGTCAGGTTCCCGAGCTTACTCATGAGCTGTCACTCCGTTATCGTGGATCTCAAGTTGACGCGGATCGACCGCTTTAAGCGGTACTTTACCGTGCCGGAATAAAAGATTGTTTTGGTTATTGCATATATCGCATATTTTGCATATTGTCATCTGTGATATATTTGCATGATCTTATGAATTCTCTGTTGTGTTATTATACATTCATCGACACTTAATTTATCCTACAATATACTTTTGGGTTATAGTGGTTATGTATCCTTCTTAGTCTTGTATAGAACATGTGAAGTACCCCTTAGATCTTATACAACAATATCAGGTTATGAAGTATTGCGTCAATTCATACCAAGCTGTTAAGTGCTAACGTATGCTCAGATTCAATTAGATACACTACCCATCACCCAGCAAACAACGACCTGCATCCAAGAAAGGAAACAAACTATACAATACAAACAAAATCACTAAACAACACAAATAAACGAAAGAAAGTAAAATAAAAGACTCACTTCCGCGGTATAGCGGCCCTTAGCTTCCCTACTCTGCCACTAGACAAGATATCGCCCGCATCCGCGCCACTCTCACTCTCGCTAGAGCTAGAGCTAGAGCTAGAGCTCTCGTCCTCATCCTCGGACTCAGAATCCGACGGCCCCGAGAAGATATCCTTACGCGGCTGGCTCTTCCGTTTCGCCGCCTCTTCCTCTTTCTTTAGACGCGCCTGGGCCTGCTCTGCGCGTTGCTGGAAGAGGAGGGATTTGAGGGTATTGCGGGTTGGTCGGGAGCCGGTGGGGGTTGATTGAGAGGAGGTTGGTTGTTGCTGGCTGGAGGGCGGGTTCGGTTGGGATGAAGGGGGATTGAGACTTGTGCGACGGAGGACGTTGGCTTTTGCTGTCGAGGCTGGTTTCGGGAGAGAGCGGTTTTCTTTGTCGGATTCATTGTCTGATTCTTCTTCTTCTTCTCCGTCTGATTCTTCATCCGCGTCGGACTCAGTTTCTTCTTCGGCAGGGTTGGGTTTGGAAAGGGTTTCTGTTGGTGGTGGGTTGGATTGGGCTGGGGTTGTGGTTTCTTGCTCTCGCTCCTCTTCGGTTTCTGGGACTATATCGTCTTTTTGAGTTTCTGGTTCCTGGACCATTTCCTTTTCCTTTTCTTCGTGTTGGTCGGCATCTTTATTTTGGCTTTCTTCGTCTGTGGGTCTGTCTTTCTCTTCCTCTTCCCCTTGCTTTTCCTCATCCTCATCCTCATCCTCATCCTCTTCGTCGGAGCCTGATTGTTCTTCTGAGTCTGAGCCTGAACCGGACTCGGGGACGGGATCGGGTATAGATGCCTCAACTGTGGAAGTCAGGTTAGTCAAGGAGTCGGCCTGGTTTGGTGCAGCGTTGTCCTCCTCTTCTTCTTCCTCTTCCTCAGAGCCGGATTCATCCTCTGACTCGGACCCAGCGGGCGGAGATGGTGACTTCTCCTGTGAGGATGATTTCTTGCGCTCCGGCTGTTTTGCAGTGCTTTCTTCCTCTGACCCGGACTTTTCTGATTCTGCTTCGGATTCGGATTCTGAAGGTGGGGATGGTGGCCTCTCCTGGGATAGCTTTTTGGACCCTAGTCGTCTTTCTGCACTGCTGCCAGCCTTAGGCGGGGGGATTTCGACGCTCTGGTGCCCCTTATCTTGTTGTTGGGCTTGAGCTTCTTCGCGGTCCGAAGATTTGCGACTGGTCTGTGAGGGTGGAAGGTTTTTTGGAATGAGCTTTTTGGAGTCCGCCCTGGGAGTTAGGATTTCAACGTCCCAGGGGTCCTGGGATTTTCGGTTCTGGGAACTGGTAGGATCTCGGGATAGCTTTTTTGTAGCTGGTGTGCCATTCGGTATTTGGGACTTAGGGCGCGGTGAGGGTGGTTTGTTGAACTCCCAGAGCTCGACAATATCCCGGTGTAGGATCCTGAGGTCGTTAACTGCGTTCTTGTACCTCTCCTGCATTCTTTTCCGGCCCTTGTCCTTGTTATTCTTCATAATCTGCCATTTCTTTGCTGCCAACTTCACTTTGCGGGTGTATTCGGACTTCTCGTCGAGGTCATGTGTTTGGAGTGCCCTTTCGTACTCGTTTATCTCCAGGTTTATTCCCGTGCTGAACTCCTCTTCTTTGTCTGACGGCTCTTCTGGCTCTGGGAGGGCTCGTTTAGAGCCGGAGTTGGTCCCATTCTTCTGCTCCTTATGAATGACCCGGGAAGTTGCCCTCGTCACAGGGACGGAGGTAGGAACGGCATGGTCTTCTCCTTCGGCGAAGGACACGGATCGGCGTTCGGGGGACCGTTCGGCGGGGGAATCCTTACGAAGAGCGGATTGAAGTAGTCTGACCTTATCTGCCGGCGTTTGTAACTTGGCTGGGGTTGAGGGGTGTTGGTTACCCGAGCTGCGACGGATAGCAGGTGCGCTACTAGGGGGAACAGATGTAGGCGACACTCTCGTGTCGCTCGGACCGGACTCGGATTGTGTAGAATCTTTAAGAAGATCAGCCATCAAGAATGGTTGCTTGCGAGGAGGGCTCTTCGTAATACCAAGACCAAGGCCATGCGACAGGGCCGGTCTCTCTGTAAAGCTCAGACGTCGACCGAGCCCAGAGAATGACGGCGCTCTATCAGCGTCGCGCTTGCGCGTTCCCAAGGGACTGCTAACCGGGGTCCCATGGACGTTTTCGGCGTCGCCCGCACTCGCTTGGCTCGATTGTGCCAGACGGGGTTGCTTTCTGGGCTCGAGTTCCTCGGTACTCATCTTTCTCTTAAGCACTCGCGTTTCGGGCAGGCTATCCTCCATGCGGATATCATTGTCTGGTGCTGATTCTTCACTCTCACCTTCATCCGCGGACTCCTCCACATTGGCGCGTCCATTGACCTGCTCATTATCGTCTTCCTCGCTTCCGCTGTCGCTCTCCTCCCTGCTGTCCTCTTCTTCGCTCTCATCAGTTTCACTTTCTTCATTGTCTCTACCATTCACCGCCCTAGCCTGCGCATCAATCAAATTCCCCTTCTCACCCTCACTCTCCTCTTCCTCTTCCTCACTCTCCTCACTCCCACTTTCACTATCAGTCTCAGTCTCCCCCGCCTCCTCAATCGTCTCAAACTTCCCTCTAAACTTCTCCTCCTTAGTAACCCCCCAATCTTGATCAACAGAAGGAAACCGCACAGGCGCATACGGTGCAGGCCTCTGTACGACCCTTACCGTACCGACCTGGTCATCCTCATCACGTTTCGCACGCGCCTGATTGACCCAGACATCGGCAACCGTCATATCCACATCCAAATCGACCATGTCGCGACTATCGTCCAGCAATTTCTTGATATCGAGGGGTTCGGCATTGGGACGGAGCTTGGCCCATTTCGAGCGGATCAGGCGGGCGAGCTCGCCGAGGGAGGTTTCTTCCGGGTTGGGGAGCGCGAGGAGGAAGGATGCGGGCTTGGTTTCATGTTCGGAGGAGGCGGTGGGTGGCTTCCTGTTCGGGGTCGGGTATGCGTGCGAGAGTTGTTCGCGTGGGTAGACTTTGACGATTAGGCGGATGAAGACCATTTTGATTCTCTGTTTCTTGATCTAGCTTAGAGGATTGGTGAGGTTGAAACTGGGATTGAGACGGGTATGTTTGTTGTTGGGATTGGATGATGGGGTTGGCGCGCACAAGTCGATGAGGTGAAAAGTTGGTAACACTGATCGAATGCCCGGAGTGATTGGCGATTTAGTGTTCTGGCAATGGGGATAGGATTGTCCGTGTTCCTGATGGGCGGCCCTTGGAGTTGTGCTACTGGAGACTTTTCACTTCGCAGGGCGGGTCCTTCCTCCCCGGAGAGAATGGTGAAGGTTGTCTGCAGGAAGAAGAATCGGGATGGGAGAGTTTTTGTTTCTCCCGACCTTGTTTGGTTGGCGGACACCGCCTGCCGGGGGGCGGTTCGGCCCTTGGGCCCGGGGATTCCTAGTGGGCGGCTGGCGATTGAACGTTAAAGCGGTTTGAACTTTGGAGTAGGTTCTTAGTGGTCTTTGGTGTTTATTTTTGCAGATCTTCGGTGGACGTCTCTCAACATCTTATTCTACCAGATACCATCGCTATCTTCCAAGATATGGTGGGTGTAATCTGTGGTTTTCTACGGAGATCAGTAGATTTATGTACCTCCATGGGCCCCCGCCGCCCGCGTGGAAAAAGCAAAGCTGGAACCCTTTGTGATAGGTCAATTATGCTACCGGAGCCAACAATATTTTGGAACGAATCTTTTGAGAAAATTACCGCATCACATTAAAACGATTCGAGCGCCAGATGATCATGGCACATTGGCACCATCTGATTCCGTCTCCCCGCCACCAGTGGCCCAGCCCTCCGGCGGCCTCTCCACGGTGAAGTTCCATCCAAACTGGTCTTCGATCTTGCCGGCTTGGATCCCCTTCAGCGTCTGCAGGAGCTTAGCGCATACCTCCCCACCGCTCTGTCCGTCATCCCCAGCCTCGTATGTAAGGCGATCGCCCCGCGACCGCATGGTAATGCTCCGGATCGGCACGAGCGCCGCCGCCGTACCGCAAGCAATGACCTCCTTGAACTCCTGCAGCTCCTCATAGGGAACGCGGCGTCTCTCAGTTTTAAATCCGAACACGCGCTCGCCAATCTCCAACACCGACGCAGCCGTCACCGAGTCAATTACGTTCTTACTATCCGGCTGCACCAGCGTCACCGCGCCCGAGGCATCCTTCCGCACGCCGATAAACGCCGACGTCGAGAACTCATCAATCTCGGACCTCGTGCGGCTGTCCAGATGAAGTGTGATCCCGAATCCTTCGCTGTGTGCCCGTCCACTGTGCCGCAGAACTGGCGCGTAGTTTCCACCCACCTTGGCTGATCCCGTCCCCTCTGGCGCAGAGCGATCAAAGTCCTCCAGGATCAGGGCATCGACGGCATGAACACCGTGATACACACCGGTCGGCATCACAAAGACCACAAATGTATACTCGTCGGGAGGCGAGAGACCTAACTGTGCCGAAGAGCCGAAGACCAATGGCCGGACGTACATGGCAGCACCGGTTTCGTGGGGCGGCACGAACTCCGCATTAGCCGCGACGGCAAGCTTTACGCTCTCCACGAAGAGGTCCTCGGGAATAGGCGGGACGGAGATAAATTCGGCGGAGCGACGCATGCGCACGGCGTTGCGATCGGGGCGGAAGACGCTGATGGAGCCGTCTGGGCGGCGGAAGGCCTTGAGACCTTCGTAGGCTTGTTGACCGTAGTTGAGGCCTGGGGCCATGCCGTGGATGGGCAGGTAGGGCGAGTTGACGAATTTTGGAGCGCTCCATTTGCCGCCTTGGCTGTGCGAAAAGTGGCATTCTACGTGACCGTTTACTGTAGGGGTTTTGGAGTTAGTGGGGAGCTTACTTTCTTCGCGGGACATTGATGGAGGGGTAGCACCTACCGTCACGGACTTTAAAGCCGACATTGTTCCAGTCAATGGAGCTGACAGGGGGAGGGGGAAAGGCGGAGGATGCCATTGTTCAACCTGGCGCTGTAGATATGAGAAAATTGGGTTTATTGAGAAAGTGAAAGAGGGGGGAAGAAGAGGAAGAGGAAGAGGTAGAAGTAGATGTAGACAAAAATAAGCTGATGATTCATGCTTGGGTAAAGGTGGGATGACCGCCGAAAACAGTCTAGCGCGGGTATCAGGTGTACATATTCCATTACTCTTCAGGTATCAACACATTGCACGAATACGACCATCGCTACCCCGGACCGACAACTTGACCAATTGATCTGGAATGGGCAGGGTCTTCCCCTGCAATGGCACGGTATGCTTTGTGATGCTCCATGGAACGTCCTCGTATCGGCTGACGTCAGTCTCTGCTACTGGATCTCGACTCGGTACGCTCATGAATCAACAGTGTAAGTCCGCAGAACAGATCCAAACACGGACTATTATATCTAAAATAGTCTAATGGGGAATTAGTTGGGGGTTTCCCCCACATTGCAGCTAGGGCACACTTAGCCCGATCGACTATAACAGAGTGACGAATCACCGTGTTTATTTCCTTGGCGAACTGACATGGTGTCTAAGCTTAGTATAGAAAAGGTCACGGCACCGCGCTAGTGGTTACCATGACTGATTGTATGACCTTCTGTGAAAACACGAATCCCCAAAATACACCAGGATTCTTTCTGGTTCAACCTTACTCCAGAAGCGACTAACACCTTCTATTCATAGACAATCTCTATGAAAACGTCTGCTAGCGCAGTTATATCATTCTTTCTTCTCTCCTTCCTCACATCTTCATCAGTCTTAATCTAGACACCACCATGCCCTATCTACGTATTTCTCTACCCAGAACAGAGAGACCACAGTATATACACGACTAACGAACGGCTCTTCAGACGCCTGAAGCGCCTGGAATTCAGGATCGCTGTTGACCCTGTTGAGTTCCACAAAGTTGTGAAAGCAGAATTCAATCGTCACGTCGTGGTCCCGCCCGAGTCACCTACACTAAACCGAAGAGAAGGAAGAAGACAACGCACATCAATTACTCAGCCCCGGTGATTGTGGTGGTTCGTATCGTCCACGGATAGCCTCCGGAAAAGGACAACATTCGCAAACATGTCAGACGACAGACAAAGCCATGCCTTATCGATCAGGATCTACTGGCACACGAGATGATCGATCAGCCAGAAAGTGGCTGGTCCTTGACGGGATATATCGTGGAAAACCCACAGGACGAAAGTATGGCCTGTGAGATTGCAGCGAAGGCAACAACGATTGACGGCAAATGTCACTGTTACACAGTCTCTACCCTTTGGCCTCCTGACTGTGTTGACTCCCGCATAGAGTAAAGGATTGCCAAGTACCAACGACCTAATCTCACATCCGTGACGGTCGAACTGCCATAATCGAGACCCTTGTACCAACATGATCCCTGAAAGTGCTACATACAGTCTTCCAAGCCACGTTGGCCCCCCATTTTCATCACTCCATGGCCCCCTTCCACCATGGTGATCGGGGATAAGACATGACCACACCGTCATTTACGCAGTCTTCCATCATATACATCCTCGTCCCTATAACAGTAAAATCAAAGCTCGACCGCGACCATGTCAGATGACCGCAAATGCTACTATCCTCTCGGCAATGAAGCCAAGGACGTACCCTGCTCGGGCGAACAATATACATCGTGCTGCAACATGGGCGACCTGTGCCTGTCGAACGGACTCTGCGTGAACGTCGCCCATTAGCCCTACTAGTTATCGAGGGGTTCCTGCACGGATCGGAGCTGGGGTTCGAAATGTCATCAGCAATGCAGTGTGTACTCCCCTGCCTTGTTATTTTATATGCAGATACATATCTCCGCCAGTGCCTAGACCCATGAAGATATTTTAAGTTATCAATAAAAGTCTCAACCACGCTAACAGCCCCAAAACCAGAGGACGTGAACCCTCACGGCGGCTGTTCAATAACCAACCACTTCTTCCGCGACGACGTCATCAAATACTGCTGCGGCACACCCATCGGCAACGGCACGAACACAAACACTACCGTCTGTCCGGAGAATAAAACTGACTTCTTCATCGACGATGCCAAGCCCGTTCTTGGCCACGCGATGCTGGCGAACGTTACCTCGTTGTCGGCGTCGTCGAACAACGGGTCCAACGGTTCCGTGACATGTCCCGTGTCGAGTCCGTGTCACGAAACTGCTGTCGGCACTGGTGTGGGTGTGTCTCTGGGGGTGGTTGCTTTGGGGGCGATTGCTTGGGCGGTTTATGAGCGAGTTAGGGCGAACCGGTTGAAGTCGTCCGCGGCGGTTATGAGTCCCAATATGGGTATGGGGCTTCCGACTGCTGGGTCGGCGCCGGGTTATCAGGGGCATACACTGCCGGTGGAGCTGGCCCAGGATCGACAGGTGGTTGAGATTATGGAGAGGGAGATTTGATCATTGGGAGTGGAGTTTTATATAGATGGATATAGTTATTTTGAAAGATACCGTAATGTTCAAGAAATAGAACGGTTAAATAGGCTTTTTTATTAGTTTCTTGAGCTGTAGGAAGACTTATTGAGTTAGATGCTCAGTAAGTCTATTCCAAATCGACCTTAAGGCCTGAAGATTGGTGAGTTCTACCGTAAGAGCCCAGGATAATATGAAGCCACTCGAGGAACTACTCTGCATCATCTGCACTGATTCTTAAATCATCCAGAGCTAAGTCCCTATGTTCTACAGGTGGACGTGAGATGTTTCTCATTCTTATGTACAGAATCTAGCTTCAGCCCTAATGGCGAACCCGGAGCTAGTTAATCGAGAGTTTCTATATGTCATTTGCTCGTACGCACCTTCAAGATTATCCACGAAACTCCCTGTGTGTAAAATGTTCTATCATGACCATCTTACAATCTTGGAACCATTACCCTTATTGACATAACAGAATCAAGCATGTATAGAGCCTACCCCATCCAAAACACGAACAATGCTACGCACACTTCCCTAGACGACAAACCAAATCTCATATTATTCCAAAATGATAACCCCATAAGAAAGCATTGTTCAACATTCCCCACAACCCTCCTTCCACCACATCCAGAAAGGCACATAACAGCCATAGATACATACATATCTAGCTAGCCACAATCCCCAAATCAGGTCCAGCAAGTTCCAGAGCCCGGTCCAGGCTGGCACTGCATGCGTCCACCGTTGCATGACCAGCAACCGTAATTTCCATTGCACTGACATTTCCCAGGTACACAATCTGCATGGGGTGGCGTAAGGCCACCACTGCACTGAACTGAGAAGTCCTGAGAATATCAAGTCAACTTAGGTTCGGGGTGTATATTCATAGGGAAAGTAGACGTACGACTCCTTCACCATTGTAGGTGAACTCGCCACTGATGACTGTGTTTGTGGTGGCGCTGTTGGATGTCGGCACGGCAGATACACCGGCAATGGCTGTGAGTGCGAGGATACTGGTAAGGAATCTCATTTTGTAAAGTGTATGGGGATACTAGGTTTCAAGTGTTGATTGGATTGGCTGGTCTTGCAGATAGAGGTAATGAGGAGGAGAAGAGTTGCTTGTTTTGCTTGAGTCTTGAGGGGAGTTTGAGGCCCTTTTATATTCTTTGGTCTGGTTTTGTTTGCCCATATCCGTAGTATCATATCGAACAGCACAGACCGGGGTCGGGAAACCATGGAGAGATCCAATATTGGTGATTGGTGGCATATCAGATAGAAATGCCTCAAGAACCTTGCTCTCCTGTGAGAGAATTATGCACCTTCCTGTCTGTATCATGCCATTGGCATGAGAGGCCACCACCAAGCGTGGTGACAGCGCATGATGATAACCCTGAGGCTATCTGCACTTTGACAAGGATGCATTCAAATCATCGAACAGCCTTCGTACGAGAGAGCCACGCATGTCCGCGGCGCCCAGGGAGTAGAATCCTGATTGCCTGTGGGATTGTAGAGCGCATTCCAGTGAGATATGTCGTCAAAGTAGTATACTAGGACCAAGAAATAGCTGAGATATTAACAGATAAAGCGAAAACTATGATAGTTGCTGGGTGATACTTCCTTAACCCTATGCAGTGTAATCGAACGTGGAATTCCGCAGCCTGCGAAGCTGTGCTGTCATGTCTGTAACGAGGGGTAAAAGTCCCCCACGAATAGAACGATATGCGGGGTCACTCCATATTGACCCTGCAATAGATCGTGCTCGGGTGAACCCAGGTGGTGTCTTGGTGCTTACAAGCCTGGAACTCGGCTTGCCTTCCAATTTCGCTCTCCGCGAACATTAATGCCGATATTATAGACTATGTAGTAGGGGTTGATGCAAGAGCAGCCACAAATCAAAGCCCTGAACTAGGGCTTTGAAAAGTTTGCCCAGCTGCATGCCCCTCACTAACACCACCGGAGCCAACGGAAAGGACGATAACAGGAACAGTTGGGTATATCCAAAATGATCTAGATGCAGTTGGAACTAAAGTACAATGTCGAGGACTTCGGATCACTACGATCCACTCACGTCCGGGATGTATACTGTAGTGTCAACCGATGTCTTTGGTGGCCCTTTAGCTGCATCAATGTACGAAAGCTGATTAGTGTCTGTCTGGGATGCGTATGGAAGATTGATTAAATTCCATTCATCCGGACCTTCCCCGGATTGTCGTCAATTTGGCCTTGAAGGCGTGACTGTCCAGAAAAGCTTAGCAATATCTACTTACATCTCTCAATCTTCTATCTCAAAAGGACTCTATCTCAATACTGAAACCTTGAGTACTCAAGAGGACTAGTCGAAAGGGGGATGGCATGGGTACGGACCAGCACAGCCAGGACCTCGGAAATGTCGACAAAGAGGTATGACCCACAATCATGGCTCCCCTGTCCTTGTTGCCTGCTCCTACGACTTTTCCCATCAAGTGGAATGACTGGCTAACAAATTGGTATGGATGCATCAGGGCAACGGATACCCTGGAATGACAATGAGACGTGGAGCACGATAATTGCTTTCAGGGCCATCGCTTCCCCGGTCCCAAGAAAAGAATGAACCGCTCTAGCCCATCAGAAGTACAACTCATCCGCAAATAATTTGGCTATAGGCAACAATCGGCCAAAGATATGTGGTGTTGCCTTTTGTGATCGTTCTCCGTGGTAGGCATATAGGATCAGTGCACAAGAGCGTCATTTTTTGGTGTCAAAAACATCATATTCTATCATAGAACTTTCCCTCATAACTCGTAAAGAATGACTTAGTGAATATACATCGCCGCAGACATTAACATCCCTCCTAATACAATTACCCCATACTGATACTGGCATCCGCATAGTACGCACCCAATTCATGTCCTTAAAGCTCAATAATCCAAGAGCAAACACCCACCACACCTAAGTACAGTGAACCTCCCCACCCTCATGAGTATGACAATTCTACACCACATCAGCCAACACCCCCAAAAAGACAGACAAGAACAGAACTCACCGCAGGCAAATCATCCCCTCCATCCTCAGACTCTTCCTGACTCTCCTCATACTCACCCGCACACCCAACCCCCGGCGCAGCAATATCATACGCGTAAGCCTCAAGTGCAAAATACTGCAACGTCTCCGAATCCCGAGTCGAGGTGCTCTCATTCCCAGCCGCAAGCTCAAGAACCTCTCCATACCCATCGGCAAAATGCTCAACCCAGTTCTGTCCAATAGGGGGCATGTGGAAGAGTCTGTGCAGGAGATCTGCCGCCCAGAAGGTGTTCGTCTCGGACCCGGAAATCGTGTATCCGAGGGCGCACATGGAGGTCAGCGAGCGGCGGGTTGAGTAGCTTAGATCGCAGATGACGGTTTCAGCGGTGGCGTTTTCGCCGCGCCAGTGGCCGGCCCAACCTTTATTCATTTTCGTGTTAGTATGGTGGATTGAGGTTGGTGTATGGGTTGGGGATTGGTAAGATGGGAGGGAGGGAATACGAACCTTCATTCTCGCAGTTTCCGTCTGGGTTATCACATCGGAATAGAACACTACCTTTGTCGCCATTGCTGACGATGTCGTAGGCACCAATGGCTTCGAAAGAGGGTCTGTTACCGAAGTATTTGCGGTAGATGGTGCTTTCATTTCCCCAGCGGAGGATGTGGGCTTTTGCGTGGTCGACTAGGGCTATGGTTTCGTTGAGGCCGGCTTCGATTTGCCGACGCTGGGTTGCGTTGCAGCTTTGGTGGATTGGGTATTGGGTTGTTGCACCAGCATCCCAGGGCGATGGGGCGTGGGGGGTTGCTTGATCGCGGGTCGTGAGGGAGATGGGGGCCGGGATGGCCGTAACGGTGGATAGGAGGAGGAAGGAGATAAGGGCTACCATGGTGGCTAGGCTTTGAAAAGATACTTGGGAGGTCTGTGAAGTCTATGCATCTACATGACCAGGGTTCTAGATGGGCTTTTATACTGCGGTTTCTGGACGTGGATTGCTTGTCTCTTCTTGTCGTGGGCTGTTGCCAAGGTGCCTCCACGGATCGTATTCAGAGATTTCGGTATAGCTGCGGGCGATCGTACGGGAGTATCTTCATTTCGATAACTTGTGCCAAGAGGTACCTTGCGGCTGAGCTTGATATCGCCTTGCGTGATCATTGTAGGCCGTTAGGCTTGCGTTTTGACCATGGAATCACGTCCGGAATTACAGCATAGCATCTCATGGTGAGCTACGATCGTAAGGCATGATAGGGGAATCCGTGAACCATCGCCTGACACGCACAGAATACAACATCCCACGTGTTGACTAAAGCATGCACATACAACATGTGGTCGGATATCAACATGAACCACGATGCCAAGACATCGTGGGCGTCGAAGGGGGCGGCCCATGCCAAGGTCTTGGTAGAGGACCTTGGGGGAAACAAGCCGTATTCATTCTCGAGGGCCCGGTCTCGGATTGTCCAATATGATTCAATATAAAGGCGGGTATAATGATTGGAACCTTCTTGGCGGAGGAGACAGTCGTGCTTGGCACAGATACCTTGGGGGTTAGCCCGCGAGGCTTCTCGGCGGAGGAGTAAATCTCTGTCACAAAGCAATATTAGTAGCGCGCCGTCATGTCGGAGAAATCCGACTTTGGCCAGGTTTTCCAAGTATTCGAGATTACTGTCTGCTAAGCGAGTCATCGCATAGGGCGACACCTTGTGAGAACGGAGGGATAAATAGTAGTTGATCAAGAACTGCTTTCTCGGTACATTATCCTCTCTTCAGTTGAGATTTAGATTGAGATTGTGACACAAGAGATCATGGTCAATATGCTTCGGGGGTTGTTTGTGGCGTCTCTTGCAGCCAGCGTGGTGCATGCGCAGTCCTATTCGGGATGCCACACACATGGCAGCGTGGAGTACTGTTATGGCACCGATGGCGAAGAGACTCCCATCACCACACATGCACAGGCAACGGCCACTTCTGTATCTGCTACTACGACTTCGTCGGCACAGTCATCTGCAGTGACGGGCTGTCATAACCATGGTGACGATGTCTACTGTATCAATGGCGAAGGAAACGAAGTGCAGGTGTCGTTGATAGCAACCCCAACTGGGGAGCTACCAGCACAGTACACCGGTTGCCACTCCCATGGTGGCTCTCAGTGAGTATACCCCTCAAGCCCTACTGTACATTGTATCTCACACTTCGTAGGTACTGCATGGACGCAGATGGAAACGACGTTCAAATCCTAGAAGAGGGAGAAAGCGGAGACGAAAGCGACAGTACCAGCGAATCCAGCAGTTCCTCCAGCGGTGAACAAAACTGTCACTTCCATGCCGGTGTCGAGTATGTTTGCCGCGAACACATAAAGAGATAACAGAACAACGAAAGCTAACAGAGATAGGCATTGCGTCGGCGCCGGCGAGTCGGAAGGCTCGAGCGAGCAATCTTGCGGTGTCCAGAGTCGCGACTATGATATGCCACTGCGGATTGGAACATTATTCGTGATCCTTGTTACCAGTGCCCTTGGTGTCTTCCTTCCGATGTTGCTGGTCAAACTTCCCTTTCCCACGATCAATACTATGGCGTCGACTGTTATCAAGCAATTTGGTACCGGTGTGATTCTGTCCACTGCGTTCGTTCATGTAAGTTTAACGTTCTTCAAATTTTCTGAAACCTGCTAATTGTTTAGCTATACACTCATGCCAACCTCATGTTCACGAACGAATGTCTTGGCGAGCTCGACTACGAGGCCACCACATCTGCCGTCGTGATGGCTGGTATCTTCCTTTCCTTCCTCACCGAATACATCGGCCACCGCTTCGTCGCAGCCCGCGCAAGTAAATCGACCCCGGAATGCTGCGAGGACTCACCATCGAACAATGAGTCCGCAACCCCAAAAGAAAACACAGCACAACGGACAATGCAGCTCGCCCAGCTAAGCCACAGCCACGGAACCGACGGTACCAGCCCTAACACGAAGCTGTCGGTTCTGGTCATGGAAGCTGGTGTGATCTTCCACAGTATCCTGATCGGTCTGACGCTGGTTGTCGCGGGCGACAGCTTTTATAAAACCTTGCTGGTGGTAATTGTGTTTCACCAGTTCTTCGAAGGTCTGGCGCTTGGAGCACGGATTGCGATGCTTCCGGGTCGCATCTTCCCCAGTAAAGCCGTGATGGCGGGGACCTTTGCGCTGATCACCCCGATCGGAATGGCCATCGGTATGGGAGTGCTGCACTCGTTCAATGGCAATGAGAGGAGCACCCTGATCGCACTTGGAACACTGGATGCTTTGTCGGCTGGTATTCTGGTGTGGGTGGGTGTTGTGGATATGTGGGCCAGAGACTGGGTGATGGAAGGAGGCGAGTTGTTGGATGCGCCCTTGGTTAGAGTCTTGGTGGGAGGAGTGTCCTTGATAGCCGGTATGGTTCTGATGGGCGTGTTGGGCAAGTGGGCCTAATATATAAAAATACCGTTGATTTGCTGTATATAGACTACGATTGCGATGGAAAATATTGAAGCGATATTGGTTCTTATTCGATGTGGCATGTTTATTAGGGCCTACAGCACACGTGATGGTAAACAGGCTGACAGAGATGTTCTCATAATACGATGTAACGCTTAGACCATGAGCGATTTCTCCGTCCTCTGCTAGCGAACCGGCTAAATTATCGTGACTCACGGCCGAGGTTCATTTATTACTTAAACGGGTGCCCGAGCCCTTGGCGCCGTCCATATCAACGGCCTTTCAGCCCCCAGCATAAACATGCAGCGATCTCTCACCAAGCAAATTCCTTGGAATTATTCGTACGGCTGAAGCGGCACAATATGACGAACAATATCGACATCCACTATGCCTCTGAGTCTGAATCGGCCGCCCTGGGTCATATTAATATAGCCAGTTTTAGACACGGGCTAGTGTGGCTAAATGCTTTGCCGGGGATGGATCCTGAGGTCTGTATGCCGATGAAACAGGCTCGCTGTCTTGAGAAGCTCGCCTCCCCTGATATTCATGTCTTCTCCGCGGTGGATACCAGTGTCGATCGGGTAGTGGGGTATGCCCGTTGGACAGTCCCCTGGGAGGAAAATAAAGTCGAGTTATCCGAAGAGGGCCGGACGATGGTGGCAAATGCAGCAAGTTTAAGACCAAAGGAGATGAGAGCAGACATCTGGGAACTGAGCTTAAAGTTGATGAAAGAGAAAAAGGCGGTTCACACCACGAAAGACGATATGAGTACGTGGATCTCTGCGATTTGTCGCCTTGTGTTTCCATTCCCTTTCTTGGCTGCTTGGGGGTCATTCCCCATATTACGCGAAGCTTGTCTGCAATAGTCTTACTAATATCCCCCGAAACGATAGTGCTGGATATACTAGCCGTTTTGCCCGAATACCAAGGAAAAGGGATCGGCAGCAAACTGCTCCAGTGGGGAACTGAACAGGCTGATGCGCGGAATGCGCGAATCTATCTGGAGGCTACTATCGAGGGATACCCGCTCTACCGCAAGTACGGGTGGCACGAAGTGGACAGAATTGAGATCGATTATGCGCAATACGGTGGCACAGGACAGATAACATTCATAATTATGATGCGAGACCCTCAGAGTTCAGCCGTGGCGCCGAACTGATGACGTTCGATATTCAGTTTGCGTCGACACCACATCCCCGACCAGCCTGAGGCAGCCAACCCGTGCATGATAAGGGGTCAGCTGATGGCAGATAACGGCAGAACCTGCCTAATATCGCCTAGCGGCTTGGCAGGATGATCATTGCCGGGGGCGTTGATTGGCCAGGGTGGGAATTGTATGTACAATCGAAGCATCCGCGTCGAACTGCCAGGAAGGGCTAAAGGCTGGATGATGGGGTGTGCTCTTATAAGATTCCTGGTCATGCACCGGAGCAAAGGGATAGAAAATCCAAGATCTCAAGTCCACCACGAACTGCTCATCTGTATTGCAATCTCCTCTCCGGCTTCGTATCCGTCCCCCTATCGTCGTACAGTCCGATCTTCTATCCTTCGCGGCTCGTCGACCTTAGATGGCGCTGTCCTTGTTCCCCCTTCGCCGCCATTCGCATTCTTATACAATCGCGTTATCCCAACCCATTCGCAGACACAGTAGGAATTGAATCTAAACTGCTAGAATCGAGTCCAAAACATCCAATATGGCCCTCCAGATCGTCCCCATGACCAAACAGGACATTCCTGAGGCCGTAGAATGCGTCCAAACGGCGTTTGCCGACGATCCGTATTTCCACTGGCTATTCGATTCTTCCGAAGTAAGTTTCGATTACCAAGCTATATATCCCCTCCCGAAGCCCATGGATAGAGAAAAAGAAAAGAAAGAAAGAGAAAGCCTGTATAGACCCTAAACGCATGAATGATGAATAGTACAATATCCACCGGAACGCCGCCTCCCTCGCCGCCCACTTCCAATACGGTCTGAACTGCAACACCCCGATGTACGTCGCCAAGGTCCCTATCAGCGATAAACACCCTCGGTCAATCGTCGGCGTCAGCTGGTGGTTCTCCCCCCAACCGGCCTCCAAGAGCGTATCTTGGTCCGTCTGGGCCCAGGACTGGCTCCTCTCCTTCCGCCAATTCCTCTTCAACGTCCGCTTCGGCGGACGCGGTGGCCTCAACCTCCACCGCTACAACATGTGGAAGGAGATGCAGCGGAAAACCCACGATGTAGTCTGGACCGACCCGCGCGGGTATTACTTCTGTAATGTCTTGGCTGTGAGCTCGGAAATGCGCGGGATGGGGCTGGGCCGGAAGCTGGTGGAGGTTGTCACGCAGCAGGCGGACCGGGATGGCATGCCATGTTATTTAGAGAGCTCGAAGGGAGTTCCGAATATCATTATATACGAGAAACTGGGTTTTAACTTGGTTACGGAGATTGATTGTGTGGATGGGAATGATGCTTGCAAGGTAAGTTGGTCTGTTTTACTTGTGGGTTAGGCTAATTTTGTAGCTGTATTGTATGGTTCGGAAGCCGAAGACCAAGGCCTGAACGGACTTTTGCAGGTTTTGCTCGGTGAGGTCATTGTTTGGAATGAGTCTCGCGATATGTATTGGCTATCAATAAGTATTGGCTATACATTGGACTAGGGCAGGGTTGTGACTAGGGCTGCGGGTGTTCGCCGAAGATATCCGGTGGGTAGATTATACATCCGAGCATTCCCGCCCGGCCAGCTCAGGTTCCCATTTTACAACACATCGCTATCCTTGCCTAGAATTATTCTTCAATAAACCACTTTTGATCATACTCTCGAATAGATTCAACCGGCCCTTCAGTTAGACTTCTGCACAATAGACAGTAGAGGCTCTAATGGAGTACGCGTGGACAAGTAATTTGTCCACTTCTCACCGCCGCTCAACTCAACCGATAAGAGAATAAGTGAACAGAAAACTAGGAGTGTCAGCATAGTTGATGCCGTAGTGCGTATCACTGAATCTGTCCCTCCTCTTCTTAGGGAGCTACCTGGGGTCTTGTAATTATGTTAGAAGCCTTTATTATTATATACTAGCAGAGGTCGACGTGCTCACCTCGTATATCCAGTCCCCTAAACCAGCCACATGTGTCGTATACCACATATAGAACGAGCTCCACGGGTATATGACCCAGTTCCGACCGGTTCTCTCATCGATATACCACTGGGGATGTAAATATTAGAATTCTCGGGATTAAACCAATGAAAGATAACTTACGCTTCTGCACGCATTAGTAAGAACCGTCTTTTCTAGGGCCGTATGCAGTTGATCATTGTATGCCCTCTCGCTAGACACCTTCGGTTCCACTGTTAATGCATGTCTTGATATCACCGGTTTTATAACCCTTATAATCAAATTTGCATAGCTATTAATCATCAGACGAGAACCAACGTCCAGGAAATGTCCAGAAAACGTCCACCTACCTTTCCAGAGAATAAATAATTGAAGTATGGCCGCGCCCGGAATTAGGCCCCATCATGTAAAAGAAGTTAGGAAGTCCCGACATAGCAACAGAGTTGTATGCTTCGATATAGCCGAATTCCTGCCAGTGGCCCTTCCTACTGTGACCATGGCGTCCTCGCAGTTCGGCGTCGAACTGTGTCAACGAAAAGCCGTTTGCCAATACCTAGTGTCCGCGGTTAGGCTAATGTCTTGAGAAATGAATATTGAGAAAGCGTGGGAGATTCCATACAATCACATCTGCAGGATATGTTTTTCCGGACTGAGTGAGCACCGAATGCTCTCTGAGAGCGATAATCGGGTCGTTGGTCAAGTGTACATTGTCCCGGTTCAAACAGGAAATGTAGCCGTCGTGATCGAAAACGCGTCTCTGAATTTCTGTTGTTACGTGGAGTGTTCCGTGCAGTCAGCAATGTAAAGACTGACCTTGCATCCGATATCTGCGGTAGGCATCAAGAGATCCCAGTATTCTTCTGCAATGGATCAGACTTAATAGGTGTGGGAGGTAGGTGAGAGGGAAGCACGATTTCCAACTCACCTGGTGCATATTGCTCGATATATCGACAACTCTTTTCGCGGGCCTCTTCCCTCATTCGCTCACCTGTCTTGGTGAGATCAAATTGGAATGAAGAGGTCTCGAGGTATAGAAATATCAAGAGCCGGACGAAGCGAAGCAGGGCAGGAAGACGACGAAAAGTCGTCCTCCACGAAGATGGAATGGTAATATCGTTTCCGGGGAAATAGTGCTGTGGAGACTATTCTATGTTAGGAGTATACCTTATGGGAAGACATATTCTCACGCACCCGGATAAACTGCGTGACGGAATGGACGTTGGATGCAATAGCCGGTACTAGCTGAGTAGCTGATGCTGCATTCGTCGTGAGTCAAGGAGAAAAGCAAGGACTATAAATATCACTCTTACAGCCATTCCCTATCACAACCACATCTTTGTCGTTAAGCGACACGCTGTGGTCCCATCTAGCCGTGTGAATCATGCTTCCTTGAAAACGCTCGATGCCGTCAATGTGGAACGGGTTTGGGTTTGTCAGACCTCCGACTGCTGATACTAGAATTTTGCTTTCTTGAATGTTCTCCTGGTCGCTTTTCACGTCTCGGAGTTTGACAAGCCAGGTCTTCGTCGAGTCTTCAAACGAAGCGCTGATCCATTCGGTATTTCCCACTACATGGCCTGAGATATCATAGCGCAAAGCGACCGACTCGAGATATTGTAGCACTTCCTGTTGTTTCGGAAAGAATCGAGAGAATTCAGCATTAGGGGCGAAGGATAGACTGTAGAACGGGGCTGGGATGTCCACTCCACACCCTGGGTCTGGGTTGATCATTGTTAGGCCAATTGAGTGTCTTTATGGTGAAATAGATACACACATGTGTTGGCAGCCCAGGTGCCTCCAAGTGTGGCTCCCCTATCGTAAATAACAAAGTCGTCGCAGTTCAGCTGCTGTTTCAGCTGGCATGCTACCACTAAGCCTGAGAAGCCAGCCCCAATGATGACCACGCTCACACAGTTGGGTGGAGTGTCTGAAATAGCCATGATGAATAGTTGTACTCTTCATAATATTAACATAGATAAAGAAAGTCAATGGGATTATAATTGTGAAGTCAGTCCACAGTATATATGTGAAAGTAGTAAACATGTGAATCAGCGTGTTAACAACGACAGCTTGATGAGGTTTGATATCCCGCAATAGGCAATAGATGATAGCATTGAATCGATAGAGCTGAACTAGGAAAGACTCCACATAGTCTCTAAAGCTATCCAAAATACCTGGTAGAGCTGAGCTTCTTTGTTACTTCAAATACCAGATGAACTACATATACGGTGGAGCATTACAGGGGTACTGCAGGGTAAAAAACAGTGGACCAACATGCAGGATAGGGTTAAATAGGAAGTGAGCGCGTATAGTGGGAACTGTCTAATCATGATTGTTGATGTAGATGCTCGATTATATGTACACAGGGATCAGTAACATGATGTAAATATGATGGCGAAAGCAGTCTAGAATCGCATGTCAACTTCTTATAAGCAGGTGAAGGAAGAACCATATACCCACTATTGGGCGTACCATGGGTATACACGTTCGTGATCCTGCATACGTTAGTCTCCTAGGGTGAGCTTAATAGGAAGTATAGGGTACGAGCTGTCTTTTAAAGTTGCATAGCCTCACGAGGATCGGCCTCTATGTACGTCTTGCCTTAGCATTATGGCCCCGGTGGCGAGAGAAGAACCTTATTATCTGAATTGATTGCTTCTGTCGCGGAAGGTGCTCACTGTGTGATCACAAAGCATGGCAGCTATTGTGAAATTGCCAGGAAGATACTACGAGCTTTGAAACGGAAAGAGACCTGTATGGCCGGATAATATGTTACCTAGAGCCAAAGCTCTGCGACGCCAGGGAGCCAGTGAACCATGATTTGGTCAAAGTTTAGATCAACTTCGCCTCTTATTCCCTTTGCCGTAGGATAGTGCTCACGATCGGCTTTTCATAGCACAGACCAGAGCTGCTAATGTAAAATCAAGATCTGGACGTTAAGAGTCAATGGGAAAAAATGTGGTTCGCCATAAAAGTATGGCTCTGCACGTCATTCTGTTAAGCTTGGTCGATTGAATCTTGTTTTCCTGATTACGAACGTTCGGATCCAGCATAAAAAGATTATTTTCTGCACACCCCGAGTCCCCGGCGTATGCTTATGCACTATTCAAGACGGCCACTTCTTGGAAGAGACAAAGTTTGGCTCATTGCATGTTGTACGCAATTGAAAGATCATCAGTGGATATTCGTCGGCACGGCGAAATCAGCAACGGACCATTGTAGAAGGTTACTGGAAATGAAGCTAATACAACCAGTCACCCGACCAGTCACCATATTGCACTACCATCTATGATACAGTATGAGATAAAGGCTTGACCATGCTTCTTGTGCAACAAACGTATGGAGTAGTCGGAGGGTAAAGCTTAACCTTCACGTCTGACTTTCCCCTATTTATCCTATCCATCGACAGTTGTAACCCCACAAACTCCCGACGCCCAGCGTTTCTCTCTTCTTTGACCAGGAAATGTCCCAGAGAAAGCCTTGAATTCTGGGGCTTAAACTTGTTCGGAACACATTGGTACCCCTCCTCGGTATAGGAGATATACAAACTGTTGCGGGAGAATAACGAAAGAGGAGCATAGATGCAGTCTAAGAAGCAACACAGGGAGTTATCAAGGAGACTGACGTAAGGATCCTGTCTCAATACACAAGGATTTGGACCGGACACACCGTGAAACGAGGGGTTCTGATTGACTTTAACGTGCAAGTCGAGTCTGGGAGGCGTCTATATATTAACTAAATACCCAAGGCCACTTGAAGACTCCCCTGCTTAAGTCACAAATATCCCACCCTCACTCATATACCTCTCTTGGTCGTACAGTATCCTGCCATTCCCAATGTGCTGCCATACTGTCAAATATAGCCCGCACGTCACGGGTGGCTTTATCCTTAATTGGGCTACCCCTAATATGAAGATGCTCGTCTTTCTCCTTCCGATAGTTTCGGTGGCCGCGATTGGCTCTCTTCTCTGTTCGCTAATGATCGCGGCATTCCTACGGCGAAGGCTTATTCCGCTGAATTCACATATCAAAAGAGATTTTATAGGAAAGCCGCTCCTGTTTCCTGCCAGACTCACTCATACACGCAGATTCCCGGAGACAGAGCGGTATAATTACTGGTACGACTATTTCCTGATCGGTATACCGGTTGGCCTTCGTGGTCGAGTTGGGAATCTTCTGTCTATTGACAGTTTACCGCAACGGGAACGACTTTGGGAAAAATGTTGGTTCACTATCGATCCGACTTATTACCTTGACCGTGGCAGCGGCGACCGCAGCCTAGAAGAGAAATTGCATGTCTTCTTGAAATCAGTGGTATGTGGGAGTTGCATCAGAAGGTCAGGATGTGGTACTGATATCTAGCTACTAGGGCGAGGATCCGAAGGAGTTTCCTTACGCATATCTCATTAGTGTACCACGATTCTTATGGTTCCAGAAAAGCGCTATCAGCTACTGGTATCTGTATTCATCAAACCGGAAATTGACTGCCATGATAATGGAGATCAACAATTCATTCTTCGAAAAAAGGAACTTCTTCTTCCGGGTAACCGGTGATGGCATGGCTGTTGATAGTGCTAATAATTGGTCAACGACTACGACGGTGTCGGCGAAGGGTTACCATGATAAATTGTCCCTTCATTTTTCACCCTCAATGCCAAAGTCAAAACAGTACAAAGGTAGCTGGGAGAAAGATATCTTCGGTTCACCCTTCGAGAAGGTTGGCGGATTAATGGTATCCAAGTCAGTTGACCCAGTGCTTGGGCCATCAATCCAATCCAACTTGAGCTCCAATACCCCGGATGGCCAAGTCAAGGTAACAAGCCGTCTCTCTTCTTGGGGTGAGCCAGTAGATCCATTGGCAGCCCCAGGCTGGATTATAGCGAGATTCATTGCACGATGGACGCATGTTGGTGTTCTTTCTGCGCCTCGAATTGTCAAACAAGCGCTCCGGATTCGATTGCGAGGTAAACTCACCTACCTGAAAAGACCCGAGGTCAGACCAGGGAGTATTCCTCGAAAGGAAACAGAAATTGAGAGGCAAGTATGGTGCTCTCATGTACTGTTCTCAATGCCTAACGTCCTGCCAGGGATCTCGAACTTCCTTTTCGACAGTATCTATCCGGGCTAGCGTCCCACACCTCTTTCCCAGTATCTATCAAATATATCCCTCCCAAGTCAATTCACTTTGATGACATGACTTTTTACTCCCCATCTTGTACTACCTGGAGCTCACAACCAACTTTGACAATTCAACCCCTTACTCCACGATTCTATACGTCCTTCCCACAATATGATAGTCCTCGAGCTGCATTTTTCACAGAGACAAAAGCAACACCGACGAATTCGGATGAATCTTCTTGCCGTTTGTCTATATCAGATCACTCACTATTGGAATTGGATCAAGTTCTGGCCACCGCCGGGCAGACTCTGGATACTGAAGCTGCAAAGTTAGGAGCCAGGAATCCTAAGGACTGGAAATGCAAGATACTACAGAAAGTAGTATCCTTCCTCCGTAACTCACCAGCAGAAACATTCATGGATCGGTTCGTGAGCCACTACGCTCACCCCTCATTGCAATACCGGTATCAGATCAGCCTTATCCATCATCTATTGGCCTGCCTGCTTCCGATCGAATCACAGGCCATCGTCCAACTATGCTACATATCAGCACGGAGTATAGTCGCTTACATTTTGTTGCTTGTGGTATATTCTACATCGTTACATTACAACGTGGCCGGGCGAATGTGCGACCATTTCATTCCGCCTGGTCGTGTAGTAGGTTTGTACTGGTGTTGGGAGATGATGAACAAATATGTTGGGAAATATTATCTTAATCCGTTTTCATGGGGTGAAGGATTATGAGTTTATTATGCAGTATGATATGTGTTTCTTGGCCCCATAATGCTTCTCCCGGATATATAGGGATTATGAGTCTCATGAACTGTCTTAGTAGATTGTTGTTTTCTTATAAATAATAGGCACTTCCCAGACTTTAAGAGAAGTTAGATAAAGTTTTAAAAAAATTAATAAACTGCGGTCACGATCCAGATATGTTCATTCCTAGGACTCTCCCATTTCGCTCAGGACGGTACACGCATATATCCTTTGTACCAAATCTGCAGGCAGTCCCTCCGCAGCCTAACAGAGGATAGAATAGGCTAACAGATAAGCAACTGAGTCTCACCTACCTAGATTATCTATCTAGATTGCGTAGATAGTTTAAATAGACTACACTACTTAGATTACCTAAACAGGCTTAAGGTGATTAAGATAGTGCCTTTCCCACTGCTAGTTTTCGGCGCAGCTCTAGCAAACTATGCTTATCAAATATGATATGCTAGCAATGGGTATTTGTAATATGTGTATTTCCTTGTTGTGTATATTATGGGTTCATGTATGATAAACGACTGCGCCGCTCGTATTGAAGAATTTAGTATCTCTTAGGCAATAAAGACATGATTTAGACGGCTACGAGGAAAGTGTTCAACGGGTAACAGCTATGCCGATCCAACATTGATCGCCGTCAATCCGAAGAGACCATTTGCCAAGCACGCACTCGTAGTGCATTCGACCTAGACCAACATATCCAGAAGGGGCAATAGATCTGCATAAGCAAGGCGCATTCAAGAAAACTTGAAATACATAAGCCTTGGATCTCCCCTGAAGAAGAGTGATTGATTCTTCCTAACAGAAGCAATGAAGTTTCTCTCAGTAATTCTTCTAACCACTACCGCTGGGCTAGCCAGTGCCGCCGGCTCAGCAGGCTGCGGACAACCCTTACCCCCGAGCCAAAACCCCGGGGGATCCAGCTATGGGGTCAACTTCACCCTATCAGCTGGTACTCAGCGATTCTATCGGATCCACATTCCTTCCAACTATAATGTGAAAACACCTACCCCACTTATATTTTCGTTCCATGGACGAGGCAAAACAGCCGAAAGCCAAGAGAAGCTGTCGCAATTCAGCAATGAAGATTGGAATCCAGATGCTATTGCTGTGTACCCGCAGGGGCTCAACGTATGTAATAAGTTATCACTCCGTTACTCCTCACCAGCTGAATGATTGATTATATTAATCCACATACAGAAAGAATGGCAAGGAGACCCACACTCGAAAGATGTCGATGATATAGCATTCACCATGGAAATGCTCGACTACTTCCAGGAAAAGTTCTGCATCGATTCCACACGTGTATACGCAGCAGGCAAGTCCAATGGAGGGGGATTTACGAACCTCCTTGCCTGTGATCCAACGGCATCCACCCGAATTGCAGCCTTTGCTCCAGTCTCGGGTGCCTATTATCAGGATGTTTCTGAAGAGGCCTGTCACCCTACTACGGTGCCCATCAAGTGTTCTCCCGGTCGCCCTTCAATTCCTATTCTTGAATTTCATGGTACGGCCGATAAGACTATTCCTTACGGGGGAGGTGGCCGGCGCGGCGAATGTCTTCCTTCTATTCCGCACTTTGTTCGTGAATGGTCGAAGCGACTGGGGTACGGACTCCACAATACGACTAAAGAGTTGTATGATGGTAATGTGCAGGAGTATCAGTATGGAAATGGTGATAATCGTGGGATTGTTACTCATTACCGGATTGGTGGGTTGGGACATGACTGGCCTAGTGTGCGGCCAAATAGCGATAATCCTAATGGGACGTATCTGGATGCAACGCCGATTATCGTCAAGTTTTTCAAGCAGTGGGTATTGCCTGGGTCCTCCGAGGATAACCAGAGCGAGGCGAGATAGACCTTGCATACAGTTCGCCGTGGTTTAAAATACTCTTGGTGCAAGAGTCGAGAACGTGACAATGATTATATATGTGTTGAGGTATTTATGCTTAGAAAGATTATCGTTGTCATCCTGCTGAACAACTATAGCTAGTCATACAGAATATCAAGCATTGCTTAACGGTATCCTACAGTCATACAATTAGCACAGATACAAATCTAATCTTCCATTCTACTAAGACTAACGCACCCGAAGTTTACCCATTCGCGATATAACAGTATAGAATATTTACCAAAAGAAACCATTCGTTTAACTTGGATTTTGCTCTCTAAATCCCCAACCGAAGTGCTATGTAATTCCCAGGGACAGCCGGCCCACTGACTTGTCGATGATCAATGCAAAAGCGAACCTCTACAGGGAGTTTTTCAGCATGTCTCATTTGTGGTGTTAGCGAGAGCAATTGTCTTACTTTACAGGGTTGAGTCGGCAAAGCCCCCTAGCCCTATGCAGAGCATCTCGCTTGGTGATTCGTGACAGGTAGAGGTCGGGCTGGCTTTAAGGTCCCTCGCGATCTATATACCTGTGTGCTGGGTTTGGGAAAGCCTCATCTTATACCACCATTGTACGGGCTCGAACTGTGGCAGTAGCTTAACGACCTGTCATAACCGGATCACAAAAATCTAAATATAATTACTAGTGTTTCGGAGAGCCGCTAGAAAATCATGTTCGAGATGGCCATGGCGGGTGAGTTCGTCTCATATATGTCCATTGTCTTTGATGCTAATGAGATGTTGATGTATGCAGGTAGAGATGACTTAATTGTTTATTTGCCTGCCTGGGATGGGGGGTGAACGTTAGTCGTTCGATTTTACCCGATATGCATATGTAGATACATAAGATCACAAGTATGAAACTCACTGTGCCATTTCTTCATATATCGGTATAGCGAGACGTGCTTGAAGCTACAGATGGTAGCGGCCTTCATGCCTCAGGCAAAAAAGATAACCTTGAAAGGGATGCGATTATATCCTCCGAGGTCCGACTACCTGCCTTAAAAATCAGCCAAACACACAAATCTCTTTCAACCTCGTAATACTCCTGTTGCCAGTTTCATATAGTCCTCATGTTTAATGAGATCCAGGCGAGGCCATCCGAGGTTGAATTCCTCGAGAAGCTCAAGGAGAGTAAATACTCGGTGGTGTTCAAGGTCCGCTTCCGGGAAAGAATATGCATCATGAAGGTGGTAAGTATTCACGTTCGGTTACCGGACTTTACCTGACATTCAAAGTATCATGACAGAGGCCCATCGGAATTTGACCCCCCTGACCGCGAAATCAATCTCTTTGTTTCTGAGTCCACCGCATACCATCGAATGCAGTTGAAGGGCTTGTGCGAGAAGGGGGTTATCCCAGACTTTTACGGGACGATTAGAAACATTCAGCCTTCTTGCTGGTCAGATCTCGATATGTTTCTTAAGGACAGACTGCCACCAAATGCTATTCTTATCGAATATATTCCAAATCTGCAGTCGATAAACCTATCGAACTATTCAGAGCAACGTCTGGCTAAACTACGTCAGATACTGGACGAGATCCACGAGGCAAATGTCCTCCATGGCGACCCGATGCCCCGAAACATGATGGTATCTTTAGGAGAACAAGACAGGGTACACTGGTTAGACTTTGACTCTGCCCAAACATTTCCAGAGGGTGGTGATCGTTCGCCAAAACAAGAACGGTGGATGAAGGAAGAGGTTGAGCTGTTGGACTATTTTGTTGATGCCTTGGTAAGTTCTAGAGTTCTCGCGATGGACTTAGCTGACTCTCTAGCAGGCTCAAGATCATAAAGAAGGCAAGCTAAACCGTACAATTTCTTATTATTATGATTGGTTTGCGTAAACAGGACATGCCTCTACGAAGTAGAGGAGGCTTGGCGGCCTGACTGCCTGAAAAGGTTACCATTCCTAATTGGGTATAGTAAGGGGTCACGGGTACAAAGGAGAATTTCCTTTTTTAGGTCAGGATATCAGGGGCTTCCATGAACGGATTTGCCGTTGTACATCAATTGCCTCTCCTTTTATGGATGATAACGTATTCAGTTTGATCCTCAAATACTTCCCCGGTCGGGACCTCAGATTCTGACGTCGCATATCATTAACCTCAAAGAGTAAACGATCTACTGGTCCTGGACCGTTAAGATCGCGAGACAAGGATCGACTGTGCGGAACTGCGGATCCTCCATGAGTTTGTCGATCTTATCAGAACTGTCCCTATAGAGTGTGGAACACTCGATAAAGTAAGTATCTGCACATTCCTCCTGACTGTGCTGGAAAGGAGAACCCCACTGGTATACTTGAAAGGCAAATCGATACGACGGTGTCAAATGATACCGAGACTAGATATCTGCAAGAAAGGCGAAAAAGCAAATTACGAGTAGTATTCGGCAAACAGTTAATTGGCTGGTTTCAACATTTCTTCGTGATTATGGTATCGCTTTGACAAATCAACAGCAGTGTGCAATTCTGTCCTTCCCTCTGGTCCTTCCATCCTCAAGCCTCGGTAGTTTGTAGATAAGTCCACTGAATTTTCCAACGCTCACTCGCAGGTACCATTCTCGTTGGGGCTACCGATATCGCCCTGAATGACGCAGACCTTCGAGCAGCAAGGAGTTTGCGAATCGCATGGCAGACCGTTGGGGGTGCATTGGTTCGGCACCGCAGCCACGGTAGCAACAAAGACAGAGAGGATGAGATAGGCGAGACGCATATTTGCCGATAGATCAAGTGGGTTTGAAGGACTGGGGGTCATTAGTTACAAAGAACGATCTGCGTTAAACAAAGATTGTGTGAGATACCTTTTAAGGTTATGCTTTTTGGATTTAGACGCAAGGGCAGTGTGAGTAAGTAGCTTAAGTATAGGAAGGTCCGGGAGGGGAGGAAGCCGATCCTTATATAGAGACTGGGTGGGCCTGTTCATTAATTCATGGTCTCCCTCAGTGTCAGATTTCAGTGACATTCCGAGGCCCACCTCCGGAGCCAGGAACGGCACTTGGGTGAATAGCTTGTAGCACTTGCCTCTGTCGGGAGTAGACCACTAACTATGCCATAGTGGGATAGGAACAGGTCGCAGCACTAGATGTGATACTCCACAGTCACACAGCCAATCTCCTTGAGCTATTTTTCTGGCCACCACGGCTTTCAGCTAAAAGTGGGTATTGGACTCGCTTAAGGGTTAGTCCCACGCTACTCCTATATTACGGAGTGTGCCGAGCCAGCGATAAAACACCAATGGTAGCATGGATAGGTACGTAGTATATACTCTCATATCAGAAGAGCTTTCTTGATTGAGAAACTAGAGCTCTATACTCCAAGGGCTCCAAGAGGTCGGAATAGCTGGTCGCACATTGAAACTACGCCAGTATCCGTATTTCTTTCATTTCTTTGCCCCTCTTTGATTTCTTTACACACATCTTGGCGCATCATCTTAACGTCGGAACCTAGCCAAAGTCTAAATCCCTCGCTAAAGATGCACCTTGATGACCGGAGAATATTGCCATGAAACTGTGTCCCTCTCCATCATCTCCGTGACAGTTGGGTAGCCAGGCTGTACCGAACCGTATACTTGACATATACGTCCAAGTTCCTCTTCCAATCACTCTCCGTCCGTTTAATATTTCGGACTAATATTTGCACACTTTGATCGAGGGCACTGAAATCATCTTTTGGATATCCTTGCCGGTCCAATCCATGGAAAGTATTGTCAGCAATTGGCGAACGGCTATATGTAACAGCGATAGTCACTCGAAAATGCCACTTCAAGACCACAATGCGTAAAACCCATCTTGAACGGGTGTTCGAACGGTCTGGTGGGGAAATGAGGCATCACTGACCAAAGAGCGACGGCACCTTGACCACTCATTAACGATATGATTGCGATCGACATTCTCTTTTCCTTTACTTTTGGCCAAGCTTTTATCCTTTTCTCCCAACTCTGTGGTTCAGGTTTCTTCGGATGTGGTTGGTTGAGCTGTCAAGGTGTGGAGACCTAGTCCCTTTTAGCTGTGTTCTAAATATATTAACCACCGAAATGCCTGTTTATTCAAGTAGGGTAATGGATACTACCTGATAAGGGGCTGAATGAAGTCAGGTTGACTGTTGCAGGACTTGGCAGTAGCTCTTGGGGGATATCAAGGGGTTGTCGTAGTTGTGAACCTCCTGTTGACGTGGGATCCCCTTAACTGCTTGGTGCTCGGTGCTCGGTCGCTCCACTTTAGAAATTACTGGATCTTGCTGGATTAACACCAACTGCTGAGATGTCCTGGGCTTTCGTCGCCTCGTGAGTGTACAGGGACCACGAAGTAAGATTGAATATGACTTCAAACTGGATCTTTCACTGAGGATAACGCAAGAAATCCGTCCCAGAGATTCCGAGAACATAAGGGCAACTATGTGGATAATTATATTTCCGAATTGAGTCTAGTCGAATTTCTATAGCCATCAAGTATAACTTAACGTACTTCAGTCTTAGCTCACGATCCACTTTGAAATGGCTTTTGACCACAGATAATAAGATGCCAGCAATGCTACATTAACCCTACTTGTACAGAGAATGGCGAATGCACCTGATCTGGCACGTGTTCAACCCCGACTCCGGATCCGATTCCGATTCCGACTCTCCGACCCTCAACGACATCGACGGTCGCTCTTCTGCTTCCAGGGGAATGGATATCCTACTTCAACATGAGTAGACGACAATCGTCAAGACGTCATGCGTGCTTCCGATGCATTGAACTAAAAGTCAAATGTTCTACACAAGGCAATGACAAAGAGTGTCAACGGTGCTCTCGATTGGGCCGTCCTTGTGTTTTCCCGAGCACTTTGCCGAACAACCCAGGTAGAAAAAGCCGGATCGATGAGCTTCAGGACCAGATCAATGAGCTTCGCGATCAACTCACGAAAAGGGTAAGTTGACTTTTTGCTATGTGTGAGTAGGCAAACTTGACTGACTGAAGCCGCAGGACGAGGCAGCTCCTGGACATGGCATGTCCGGAGATGAGGCAGTGCCACATGCTCTGCAGCAACATAATGGGCCAATTGAACACACGAAGTCCATCTCTCCACGACCTGACTTGGGTGAGCCCGGCGACTTGTTGACTATCGGCATTCTCACCTTGGCGCAGTGTAATCGACTCTTGGACAAGTTTCGCATGGTCAAAATGCCACAGTTTCCGTTTGTAATCATCCCCGACTCGATGAATGCAATCAGTCTCCGCCAGGAATATCCCTTCTTATTTGTGGCTATCATGACTGTCAGTACGGAAGATAGACCAGCATTACAAAAGGATTTAAACCATGAAGTGAAGCGGAACATCAGTACCCGTATCATTATGAACAACGAACGGAACATAGATCTACTTTTAGGCCTTCTGGTCTACACAGCGTGGTACCACTATCATTGGGAGTCAATGTTGCCGCACATGTACCTGTTCCTTCAACTGACCGTCACAATGGTTGCTGACCTGGGGCTCGATCGACAACCCAATTTCACTATGGGGGACATCGCAGCCAGCTTGGGTAGGCCGAGCAGTGCGCATCAGCTAGTGGCAAACCATTCGGCCGCTGGGAAGAGGGCTCTCCTGGGAACGTTCTATTTGTGCTCTGTGTAAGGAATCAACTTATTGTTTACTCGAACTCACTGACATCACAATAAGATCGTCGCTTTTTCGACAGCAGTTGTTCATGGAACATACCGATTGGATTGGTCAATGCTACGATGAATTAAGGAAGAACTCAGAGTTTCCATCAGATCAACATCTGAAAATATATATAGACGTGCGATTGCTAGCTCGAAAAAGCGCAGAGGTATTTGACGGCAATGTTCACAGCTATACGAATCCACCCTTACATGGACGGGGGAGATTAGAGGTAGGTATCCAGGAGCTTGACAAAGAATTTACTTTATTTCAAGGTGTTAAAGATGAAGCTCGACAGCACGGAAGCGACACATGTGAGTTACCTAGTTGCATAATCTATTCAACCCTCAGAGACTCGTTGCCAGTTGTTAATCACAGGTCCAAAATAGATGGGTATGTATTCGAAGTCAAAGTAAAACCAGTCATCGTTCTTGGACAGATAGTCTACCACAGAAACAATGTGTTCCTTCTCGATGAAATGGAGCAACTTGAAAACCTCATTACATCTTCAGAGAGCTTCATTACCTCCTTCCTGGAGGCCTTACCAGAAATTGCGATTCAGCTTCCTCTATCCTTCTACACCTATCTCTGGTATGCGCTATTAGTGCTCTCAAAGGTCCTCTTGTTGTCCGACCTGGAGTGGGAAAGAACAACTGCGTTTGGGCGAAGAATTCATGGAATCGCGCGGGCGGCAATCGAAAAACATGGGGAGCTCTCAAGTGGTAATGATGTCTGGGCGAATAACAAGAGGGTCATAGGCAGTATGATATCATGGCTGGAAAAGCATCAAGACGTACGAGGGCCGGAACAGAGACTGCGAAACCATCCAAGCTCAACGATGCACCATCTTACAGTGGTTGACAAGAATACACACTACCCCTCAGCTTCTGCTAGCTCAAATTCGACAGAACCAGGAAAAAAGTTTGCCTATCCTACACAGCAGCCTGACCCTAATCAAGCAGCGACCGAATTCACATTTGATCAAGTTGCTTTGGAGGGTATGGGCGACGGGGTAGATGGCTATTGGGATGCAATACTATGGCAGCAAATGCTAGAAGGACCAGTATTCCCAGGGTTGTCTTCTTCCCTGCACATATCTAGCTCGGGGTGCTTCCGTGATTGACAGTTTGTGTTCTGCAGTCGAAGGATATTTAAAACCTATTTATCTCTTTTCCCTTTCTTTCCATGGTTGTTGTAAGGGTTATAAGGGTTATGGATGGGTCTTTGACTCGCCAAGCCCAATCGCAGAGGCGGAAAATGCTGACTGAGCCCCTGAATGAGGCCACAAGAATTTCTCCGAAGTATTGGCGACAATTCTCAGCCACGACTGCTATCCTTATTTTCAACCCTATCCGGCGAATCGGTGATAGACATTCCTTTACTCAAGGGGAAGACGCAACTTCATATGCTTCCCTACGGGACAGCTAAGGGATCTCGTAGATCGCATCGGAAATCACGCCTTGGATGTGGCAACTGTAAACGCCGCAGGATCAAAGTAGGTACTCTCTCGGCAATTACTGTTATGCCAGTTAATTAACAATTGTACTCAGTGCGATGAAATTAGGCCAGCGTGCAGTGGCTGTCTGCGCCACTCCGTGCAGTGTGACTATCAGCTTGAGGAATCGAGTTCCAGCGTATTCACAGCAGCAGAAAACGCGAAAGGGCAGCCAGCGGCAACAGCGCCCAGGAAGGTGTCAACTAAGCGCCACCAAACATTTATCTCTTCATATCAAACCAACTTCAGGCCACCGAAGCGTGCACACAGAACTCGCAAGTCCATACCAGAACAACTACTCCAATGTTCCTCATCGGAGCGAATTTTTCCGACCTTGTCCTGTCGACCTTTTGAGTTTACTATCATCGACATGGAGCTCTTCCATAACTTCCTAAATCCAACAGACTATGGCGAATCAGAGCATCACAGTGCAATGCGAATGCAACAAAATCAACTTTCTCGTCTTGGGTTTTCTTTCCCGTACGTACTACGCCTCCTACTTGCTGGTTCGGGCTTTCAGTTAGCACGGCGTCCAGAAATCATGAAGCTGCAACAGTCTGCTATCCAAGGGAGAGATTATCATGTGGTAGCTGAGCGACACTATAACATCGCCATTCGCGAAGTGGCAGCGGCAGTGCCACGGCTGAATAAAGAGAACTGCCATGCAATTTATACCGCCGCTGTTCACATCTTCGTCTGCTCACTCGCCATGGGTCCGCGACCAGGCGAGTACATGGCTTTTCGAGAGGATGGTCAAGACGGCCTTCTATCCTTGTTCATCGGTGTCCGGACAGTATTGGAGATAAGCAGCAAGTTGTTTTCACCAGATGTAGTTCTAAAGGGCGATGAAGGGGAATCAGGCTCCGAGTCAGATCCGGCCGCAGAAACCACAGGCCCCGTCAGAAGCTCAACTATCGCTTCTGAATATGGGTATTGGATGGACCAGTTGCGGCATCTTATAGAATCCGAGCTTGTCAGGGAAGGTACGCTTAATCCAGTTTATCGTACGGTGTTCGAACGACTTCACGAGTGCTACGATGCTGTCTATAGCCCCTTTTCGCCCGTAACGACTGCACTTCTATCACCATGCATCTTCGGCTGGCTCTATAGACTGCCAAACGCGTTCATGTTTGGACTTAGACAGCGACACCAGCCGGCATTGGTGATATTCTCTTATTTCGTCCTCTTGTTGGATGAGCTCACCTGGAATTGGTTTCTTCAAGATTGGCCTAGACACATTCTCATCGGCATTCACCGTAACCTCGACGTCTACCACCAACAATATATCCAGTGGCCTATGCACTGCGTGACATCCAAAGCCTAGAAGGCCATTTGCCCTTCAGAACAGTTTGTGTCTATCAACATATCCATGCATGAGAGATATCTCATAAATGCGTCTATCACTAATACATAAACATGACATCGATGCACCAAAACACGAGCAATAATGATTCAGTCCCTCCTGGTCCAGTGGCCTGCAGACGTCACACCTTCCTGATTGGGTAACACTCTTCTCCCTGATGTTTTTAGGGCACAACGCTTATAGTAATAGAGGCCCAGATGGTGCAGCGGTCTCTGTTCGAATCCGCCTCCTGACGCCCTTTTCCCCGGCCGCTGGAAAGGACGTCAGGAGGCGGATTCGAACGGTAATAAATCCCTGGTCGGGGATTTCCCTAGACAGTGCTATTGATCTCCCGGTATCTACTGGGGATCAGTTGCGACTGGATAGGTTTTTTGAATTTCTTTTTTCCCCCCCTCATTTGAATGATTCTTTTCGCTTCATCTTTCTTCAGTGTTTGTTGATCTTGGCACATGAAAAGAGCAGGGGCGACCATGACTGAGGGAAAGGACGCGCTTGCACACTTTGTACGTTATTCCTCGTCATAGACTGTGTCCCTAGTATTACCGCCTAAGGATGGAGATCTTACAGACGCGACATTTATATACCCATAATGTCAAGGCAACTTTGGTTCCACGTTTGAGCTCTTTCGTAAATGCCACCAATACGAACGTAAACTTCCGTTTCCAGCTTGAAGTCCGAAGAGCAAATTCTTATTAGTACGAGAGAGCATGAAACCTGTGTGGACATAACTCGAGGTAAGACAAGACCGATAGGTTGAACCTCGCAACAATTGTACTTAATGGTATCCACACTAAAACCTTTTGAACCATGCGGCTGCAGATCCTTATGGCGGGCCACCCTGTCCTATGTATGCTGTCCTACTATAAAAATTAGGGTTTCCTGAAAAGGATCCACATGAGGGTCAATATCCTTCACTTGCTGCTCTGCCATTGGCCAAAGACCCACATTTCTGGAATACGAACGCGGACTTCCCTTTCTGGAAGTGGGTAACATAGCCCTATGGACCTTCCATGAGGTAAAACGGAAGGTTATGATCCTAAAAAGGAGCGAAGTGGATGAATAGAGATTCCAGTCTTTCTGTTGATATTTAACCCCTGTGGTGCCCAGGCTCAAACAGGGACACACGCAGATTCGTTTTCTATTTTCCGCGGCCAAAGAACTCAACCTATATAACCGGGCCTTCTACACTCCTTCCTGATCTCCTAAAAATATTAACCTCAGCCCCCCACACTCCTTACCGCAGAGCTATAAGAATTCTATCGCTCTCATCACACTCGCTTAGATCTGCTATCCAATCCAGCTGCGCCATTGCAAAATGCCCGAAGCAACAGAGAAAATCTACCGCTCCTGGCCTCATGGACCCCCGACATACTCACAAGCCAACCCGAGTCATTCGCGAGATATCACGCAGAACCCGGACTGGAACTATTCCCTCTTTGACTGTTGCGACCCAGGCTCACTGTGTAAGACAGACACCGCCAACACTCCCTCGAAACAGGACATCACCCCCTAACACATGGGATCTTTCCAAACCTCTAGGCCTGATGAGCTGGTGTCTTCCATGCCTGACATTCGGCAAAACCCAAGCCAGGAACCACGATGCTACCTTGAACGGTTTTAGCTATTGCAACGCAGACGTAAGTCAATCCGAGACTTCAAACAAAAAAAGGACACCTGCTGACGAGCGGTATAGTGCACGATTTTCACAGGTCTCGGCCTCATCTACTCCCATTGGATCATCCAGACTATCAGACGCGGTGAGATGCGTGAACGCTACGGTATCAAGGGCAGTTGTTGTGGGGATGGCTGTGCGACGTTTTTCTGTTCTTGTTGCGCTCTGGTTCAGGAGGAGAAGGAGGCTGAGTTGCGGACGAGAGCTGAGTTGGGGTATCAGATGACGCCGGGGATGGAGTATAAATGAGGTCTGATAATATGGGAGATGGTATGGGCCTTGACTGGTTACTTTTCGTTCTTTACTGGACTTTCTTTTTCTATGGCATTTCTTTTGTTTCTCTTTTTATTTACTCCTTCGTTGATTTAATCATATTTCCTTTCTATACAGAGGTTGTTTATAGTACCCACTGGTCCAGCCATGTCTGCACCAAGCTAGAATCTATGGGACCAAGAGCTCGAAATGTGGGGCTCGCTGCGCTGGCCTTGTTTGTTTCGAACTGAAGAAAGCTATCATCACCATTGCTGCGGGCTAGCCGCTCGTAGAAGCTCAGAAGCTTGTAGGCTGGCCTGTCCTCAACAATGGCAGCATCTGTTTCGCCAAGTGCCCGAACCCAGCCCCGTAGACTCACGAGATTTGCTCCGATGCGCCTCTGAATTGTTGGTAAAAGTGTAGCCCAGGTTGTTCTCGTCGGATTGACTAGATTTATGACACTTGCAGGGATACCTTTCTTACCATCTTGACCGCACTGAATGATTTCTAGGACGACCTGGGCCAGTGTATTCTGCACCTATTAGTGAATGCAGTTCAAAGATAGAGGTTACTTACAACAGGAATCCACTCAACCGGCATATCCAACGACTCAGGTATAGAACCCATCGACTTCGAAGTAAAGACCAAAGAAGGAAACCACTCGTCCAGATTCCAATATCCCCCAGACTTTGTTGTTGGTCCCGCAACTTGCCCGACTCGCAAGATAGTTACCGGAACACTAGAACGAGTAGATGCAGCCAAACAGATATTCTCGGCTACGTACTTCGATTGGCCATACCCTTGTAACGGAGGCTCGACCGTATCCGGTAGAATATCCTCTGGGATCTTTCCCCTCGATGGATCCCAGCCGGATGTCGTGGCAATTGAGGACACAAAGTACATATGCGCTGTTTTTGGGCTGGATATGCATAGGTCCAGTAGGTTGCGCGTGCCCCGTATGTGATCTTTCTCGAATGAGTGGACGGATAAGTTAAAGTCTACTTTCCAGGCGTTGTGCACGATGGCGTCTGTTTTATTCAGGAGTTCGGTGTATTTGCTTTGGGATAAGCCTAGGGTTTTATCATCGAGGTTTGTTGTGAGAAATTCGGCTTTGGGTGATAATAATGCTTTCACATTTAGTTGTCTGTCGTGGAATGAGGACCTCTGTCTTTCGAAGGCGTCGGATGATCTGTTTAGGCAGTAGACTTTCTGAATCGAAGGTTCTGATAATAGTACGTCAAGGAGATAGCTTCCGAGTGAGCCGGTTGATCCTGTGAGTATAATATTGGACTGAGAAGGAACCTGTAGAGCTTTGTGCTCTATCTTTGGAAGTGAGGCAGTGTATTTGTTCGTGATATGTTTCAACGTCGCTTGCACGTCTTCGACTTTGTCTTCTGCTTCACCGTTACTGACGTTTCCTTCTATAGCATTCGACAGATATGCGCTAAGGCTCTTGATAGTGCAGTATCTGTAAATTACCTGGGGATCAATATGTATCCCACGACTCTCTTTCGAACCCATACTGATGCCCCGGGTAACGATCCGAGCCATTCGAATCACCTGCAGTGAGTCCAACCCAGTCGCAAAGAAGTCCGTGTCTTCCTCGAGTTCGAGATTCGGGGAAACAGAAGACACTACCTGCCGTATGAAAGTCTGCACATCATCACCCTGAAAGGCATCACTCGAAGATCCCACTGGGTTCAGAGGGTCATCATCCCCCAAGGCCGATATCTCAGATTCATAGTCCTTGCAGACCAACGCACGTCTCAGTGTCCCTTTAGCATTCATCTGAAACGGTTTCTCACGGCTCGCTATTCCAATTCTATCCTTCTCAATGTAAGCATACCCCGGCCCCTGCTTATTCGCAGCCTCAACACTATCCCAGATCTCATCGATAAAACCATCATCCAGGTCCCGGTCCCCAAACTTGTCCCAGTCCGGTTCCACTAAAAGCACACATTCAGTCATCCCCCGGCCAGCGATCATAGCGTTACGCACGAGATCATGACCTTCGATGGCCGCCTCCATCTCAATAGGATTAACCTTTTCTCCATTCCCAAGGACGATTATATCATCTGTTCTGCTTTCAAACCGCCACAATCCACCTTCCGTGGGATGTTTCGAAAACAGATCCTTGGTCCTCCATTCCTGCAGCTCGGGGAAAACATGAAAGACCCCATGAAGCAGACGGCTATCCGGTGATCGACGAATGACCATCTCATATAAACCCTCCTCGTGTAGCTCCATATGTATATCAGGGTAATAGGGCCATTGGTAATATTTCCAATCCTCGGGTGTCGCCTTCGATTTTGTCGGCGGGATGTGTCCCAACTCCGTGGATCCGATGCAAGGGATCAGCTTGCAATATTTAGAAATTGTATCACCGGCCTCGGCGGAAAGTGGCCCGCCGGCCAAAGATCACGTACTCGGTCTTTGAGAGCGTCTTGAGTGCCTGTGGTGTCCTGCTCATGTCTTGTAGTAGAGATGGTGGGATGACTGCGCCTCGTGGACGAAGTGTCGATAGTGCGTCGAGTACGGAATCGATGTCCGGCTTGGAGGAGTAGTGGATTATCTGGTGGCCGTGGAAAATGGCGTCTATGATGGTGGTAAACCCGGCTATATGGAAGAGAGGACTCATTCCGAACATTGAGTCGCCTTTTTCTACACAGTTCCATAATCCACATGTACAGTCCGAGGGTGTACCGGGTGGTGCGCCTCTGTCCAACACGGAGAAATATCCATGTGTCAATGGGACGGGTTTCGGGTGTCCTGGATTTCGTTGCTTAATATTAGTTAACATAGAATGAAGTCCATAGATGCATACCTGTTGTCCCGGAGGAGTGCAAGATCACGAAGGTTTCATCTTCAGCTTCTTGATATGTTTTGTGGTACGGGTAGTGGGAAACGCTACTAGTCAAAAGATCATCAAGGGACGGAAACTGCCAGACTTGTAAATCCGGTACGAGCGCTTGTCCGTGTGCTGGGTGAGATTGACCACCCCATAGAAGACAGTTACAACCAACGGCATCGAGGAGATGCGCATTTGCTTCGGCGGAGTTGCGTGTGGATGGGAGGAATGTCTATGTCTGTCAGTGTGGGATACTTTTTATTATGACGTGCTGGCTATTAACCTTATAGCCCACTTTTGCGAGAGCAATAGCACATATCACGTATCGGATATCGTTTGGGCCCATGTAAGCAACTGTCGTCGTGTCGCAGTGCTCAGTAACTGTCTGCTCGAACCACCAGGCAACATGGTTCACTGCTTGTGCTAGTTGTCTTTTGGTGAGTGGTATCCATTGATTTGGAATGTTGTCTTTTAGTATCAGACCGAAGGTGCCATTAGGGTTGGTTTCGGCGTCATTGTCCACAATATGGGGAAGTAGACGATTTCCAACTGCGGTGGCCATGTTGACTGTATTGGCGGTTTTAGGTTTGTTCAGTGGGTGATTTGGCAATGTAACTCATATATATAATCAGCTGCTCAATTTCTTATGTCAACCTTTTGGACGTGTAGCTAGTGACCTGGCACGCAACGTCTTTTAAGTAATGATATGTTGGCATTACTTGGTTATAGAAATAGACACATCACTGCCCAGGACAAAACCTGAATCTTGCCAGACCAGGTCGGGTTCAAGGTATTGGGTTCTTGGTTCAGTCCGAAACTTTCATCCTTGATGGGTGGTTAAGGTTTAGAAAGTGTACTTGGCCAAGTCGGGAGGAGCCAGAACAGGATGTGCTGCCATAAGAGCCAGGAATGTGGCTTGAGGCATTAGAGACCGAGGAATTAGAGGAACGAGTCGAGAACTAGAGCTCAATTACCATCTTCCCGGTTGTCCTTCTGGTGATTCGCCATAGCGTATTGCTTAGGATAGCTACATCCCTGCTGAAGACCCGATGAGACATATAGCCTCCCAGCCCGGTATTCTTAAACTATTCTAAACATGGAAATTAAAGAGACAAAAGACACACCCTATATTATAATTTGATCTCAAGTGTATTTCTTAGGCATCAACATTGGACTCCTCAACAATAACCCCTTTCCCTTTTTCCTTCCGGCCAACTAGCCACTCTACAAGTTCAATACCAAACCCAGTCCAGAGCGTCAATATAATCACAAAGCACAGTCCACTCACCCAGCCATGAGTCCTTGTGAAAGTCGGCGCCTCTCCACTGGGAAACTGTAATTGTTGAAACGGAATGACAACCGCCTGACCCAAACTAACCATGAAAGCCAAGGTAAAAGCCCGAAGTTGCTGATCTCCACCACAGGAGCTATTAACCCATCCAGCCAATAGAGGCGTATAGCATCCATAACAACCAGAGAGTATAAAAGCAGCCATCTTGAGATGGCGAGACGCGGGCCACGCCGTGAAAACAGCAAAGCAGAATGTTAACAAACACCCGACGGCGAAGCAGACAGGACCACGCCGCCCGATCTTGTCTGCGACAAAGCCCGATGTCAACATGAAGAAGAAATTGACTGCCCCCAGCGCGGTGGGGATGTTGTTGATTTGTGGTACTGAGTAGACGTTGAGTGACTTTAGCCAGATGCTGAAGTATTGCGTGACATATGACCCGCAGGTCAGGGTCCAGAAGGCGTAGCCGAGGGAGAAGGTGTATAGTTGCCAGGAGGCGAGGATTCGCGTGAATACTGTGCCGTCCATCTTTCCAACTGGTGTACGCCCTTCCTCTGAGATTCGGGAGCGCGCCCGTTCTCTTTCGCTTTCGGATAGGTAGAATGCGGTGGTGTTCTCGGGTGTGTCTGGGTAGAAAATGATGCCGTAGATGGCTACGGGCACGGCGAGGACGAAGTCGAAAATGAAGAGCCATCGCCATGATGACATGCCCCCTTTGCCCTCCATGCCAGTGAACAGGGCTGACTGCAGGTAGCCCGAGAACATCTGGCCGAGGACGCCAGACATGACGAAAAGGCCGCTACGACGTGCCATTTCGGACTTGCGATACCAGCAGCCCAGCACATATTGTACACCTGGCCATGCGGCTGACTCGAAAAATCCAATGCAGAATCTCAGCCCGTAGAACTGAGAGGCCGTATTGCATTTGAAAAGGAAAAGTACGAACAGAGACCACGCCACTAAGCAGCCCGGCAGCCAGAACCGCGGTCGAATAACCGTTAATGCAAGATTCGACAGAGGGCCGCCGACAATCTGGCCGATATTAAAGTAAGTGTTCATCCAGCTGAGCTCGTTCCCTGGACCGAAGCCTAGCTCCTCCTTCATGCCAGAGACGTACGCATTGGAGATATTGTTGCCATCTAGCTGCTTAATGAAGAAGTATAGGCAGCTGAAACTTAGCAAGAACCAATCTAGTTTGAAGATGAGCTTTTTGTCTGCCTTTGAGGTGCCTGGCTCATGCCAGTGAAACCAGCGGCGCTCGTTCAAAATTGATATAGAGTTGTCACTCTCAGTTGTGGGTTTGTCCTGACTTCGCGAGATGGTAGTAAACGGCTCTTTGTGGTCAATGAAGCCATTGGGTAAGACGGTGGGATCGCCATTTTCTGGCCGTGCCGCGTTTTGTCGTCTCATGGTTGACTCCAAGCCAGGAATATTCTATGGCGACGAGGGAGAGGGGGAACGTAACAGTCTCGGTCATGGGACGAAGCACGGCAACCTATATACTCATTCTAGATATAGGATGAGTTAAAGGTACTGGAACAGACTTCAATAGAGAAGCTATAAACGCCCACATTCAACACTATGTCTATGCGACCGTCACTATCCAGGTTAGCCACGAATGGTCTGGCCTCCATATCGAACAAGCGGCCGCTAAGGTACAGATAATCTTTACAACATTCGATGCAGAGATCACGCAAGATTCGCCCACTGATAATCAAGTCGGTTACGTGCTTGAGCCGAATAGGAAATTACCGGCGTGGGGCCGATGGTGCATGAAGCGAAGCGAAACTAGGCTCTAGTGCTAATTCTTAGCGGAAACTTAGCTATGTCTATCGTCAGAATACGGCTATTTATCAGGCCAGCTGATGTAGGTAATGGTAGGCAAGATTTCGGCGTTCTGTCCTAGTATTCCCTGCCTTGTCTCATCATGGTTGAGTTCGTCACCATTAACGGCGCACAGTTAGCCTACCGGTTGGCTGGCCCTGCCAATGCGCCCTTAATAGTGACCCTGCATGGCGGTCGGGGCTTTGGTAGGCTACAATTGTCATCTTTGAATTTGTGATTTTAGTGCTAATATGACGTTGCTGTCTACTGTTTGATTGAGTAGGCGATCACAAGTCGGACTTTCACGCATTTCTGCCGCTATCCTCAGACTATCGACTACTATCATTTGATTTTCGCGGCCATGGTAGAAGCTCTCGGACTGAGCCTTACAGCTTCCGACAACTAGTAGAGGATATCGAAGGATTGCGACGGCACTTCGTGGGTGGCGAGAATCCTTGCATCATATGCGGTGGAAGCTTTGGTGGATTTCTTGCTCAACAATATGCCATTACTTATCCTTCGCATGTTTCACACCTCATACTCCGAGGCACGGCGCCATCTCATCATCGTAAGTAGCACTCTAACGGGACGGGGCCAGAATTGTCTGTTTCGGTGAGATGGAGCATGAACTGAACACTCTTAGACGAAGCAGAAGCGATTCAAGTCCTGGAGGGCCGCATGCATCGCGCACCTGGTCTCTCCACGCGGATGTTGCGAGACAAAATTTTTGGCCAGTTTGGCAGTGATCTTGAGTTCCAACTCATCATGTATGCAGCCGCTCCGCTTTACAGCGAGTCCTTCAATGCGGATATCGCCTTTGGTCGCAATCTAGACACCGTATTCTACGCCAAGTCACACAGTAGGTAGAATATGCTCTTTGTCAAGCTCCATACTGACTAGAAAGCAGATGATCTCTATGCAGAGCCGGAGAAGTTCTTTGACTATAGAGACGATCTCTCAACTGTGACAGCGAAAACCTTGATAATTGTCGGCGAGCGGGACTGGATTTGCCCACCGGCGCAGTCGCGGGTCATTGCGTCCCTGATTCCAAATGCTCACTTGGAGGTTATTCAAGATGCAAATCATTCGGTTCATGTCGAGAAGAATGCTGAGGTCATTGGGCACATTCGAAAGCATTTGATGCGGCCTGCAGCGATCTCGTAACATAACCACGCTTTCTGTACCCTTGGGGTTACGGGCACAAAGTGTGGAAAGTCCCGAGGGACTTTTAAATGGACGTTAATGGCTACCTTACAAGAAGTCCCATCCGACTTCCCCAACTAATGGTGAGGACAAAGCTGCAATATCCCTCGTCACGGCAGCATCAGTTGACGACGAGGTATCCGGCCGAGAGCTCGAGCTGATTGCCTCCACATCCCAGCCTTCTATGAATTGATAGCAGTTTGCCTTCCCCATGATGCGTCCACCTACTTCAATCAACTGCGCTCGAAGTGAAAGCACGCGTGGATAAAGTGATGGCTGTGCGGCATGTCGCAAGACGGGTGTTGTTTGTAATGTCACAAGACAGCTGGCAGATCGGCTTTCGTACATAGAGACCACAGAAGCAAAGTCTGTCATAATTTTTGCCAAGGATCTGGCATGCTCCCACCCGCTGGAGAAGCTCTGAAGTATTGCTATACAGCTTTGTATCTCTTGCTTGGCTGAAAACACCATGGCCGTCGTATGACCAAAGCAGTAAAGCAGGACGAGACATGCAGGGACGAATCGGGTCAACGTTATGTAGTTAAGCGGCAGTTGCCCTAGTTCCAATAATGCCTGACTGTAATGGATATATTTCTGAACAACGTTGAGGAGGTGTTCATGAGATCCGGGACGTGATGGTTGATTGAACGGTGTCGGATAGTATATCAACATCAGTAGTTGATAATAACGTGCGTTAAGCCAGGCCATGGTGTCATGGATCCTCACATTACTTGGTTCTGGGCGGGATATTAAACAGCCATCACTGTACCAGTTATCCACAGCGTAATGAAGCTCGCTAATGATAGCGGCGCGATCGGAAGGGGTCAAGGAACGGACATCTGCTCGAGGACGTAGAAAGATCGCATCCGTGATTTTGCTCTCAAGACGACGCAGCTGGATGACATGTCGTGTTACCAGTAACATACTCGAAACTTCTGCTCGCTGTGCTGAAGCAAATTCAGTAACTGTTACAGCTGGCAATGGGATGTGAGCGTCCGGCACAAACAGCCCCGGAGGCTGTCCGACAGAGGACGCGACCATGCGATCCAGTACGTAAATACTCCAAAAGAGTCGATTCGACGGCTCGTCTGCTGGCGAGGTTTGATCTACATTCGTTGTACGCTGTAAAGTCAGACCCTGTGCCATGGCTTGCCGGGTCAGGATTCCAACAGTTGTCCATGGACCAGGACCGTGAGGATCAAACAGCGAATACAAGGCCAGTAGTAGAAGAATTTGTACTGAATCAATGCTTTCATTCTCCATGCAATATTGGAGAATAATGGAGTACGGTAGTTTAACCTCTTCCCCGGTCAGGGGGCTAAGTTTGCCTGATCGCTGAAGCGTCGTCCGCCCGATGGCGTGGATAAGGTATAGCATCTGGCCTCTCATTAGTTAAGTCTTTCTACTACTCATTTCTTGTATTCTCTGGGGTGATGGTAATTTATGGAGACAAACTCACCATGGAGTCAGCATCATTCTCGATCAACACGACGTTCACATTGGCACTCTGAACTTGCATAATTCGTGTTTTATCGACGAATGGGTATGCCCGATGAACGTGGTGAAAATAAGCATTAAGACATGCCAGCGACTGTGGTCCTTTGCTGTCTATCCCTTTCCAGATCATCACTGAAGTCCCCTTCTTCTGTTCTGCATTGTCAGGCTCATTGTCAAGGGACGAGCTTGTATTTTGAGCTTGACTATTATGCTGAAACTGGACCGGATTTCTAGGAGAGCCCCTTTCCCCTGCACCCTCGTCGACAGCTTGTGACGCTTCCTTCTGTTTTGGTGGCATATTCTGGCCCACGGTCGCTCCAGGTATGTTGTCCTCAATGTACTGCGTGAGCCATTGAATCCGAGCATGAAGGACCTCTGGCGACGACGCAGCCATCCTATCAGACGCGAAATACGAGCATTTCCGTCCTGCGTCCGCACAAGTCCTGCAGGAAGGTAGAGTTTTACTACATTTCTTCTTGTACTGGCGGCAGCGGTTGCAGGCTGGGGGAGGATACGCATACGGCCACCGCTGCTCCGGCTGCCTCTCAGCCCCATCGCGATCGGGACTGGATTGATTTAATCGATAGCGTTGAGTATGGTATTTCATTGCTGGTGGATAATCTGCACCTCTCGGAAATCAACCATTGGGGGTAGCGAATGCAGTCGTTGGGATCGGCTCCATATCCGCCATCATTCTGAGCAGTCGCCCAGTTCTAATCGATTGTTCAACGACCTGCGGGGTTTGGGATTGCAACATTTGGTCGGAGAACCACGTCAATCCAGCCTAAAAGTGTGTGCTCGGACGCTCCACAGCTGAAGTGGAGTCTGATGGGCCAGTCAGATATCTATCCTGTATATCAATCATCCCGCTATCGCAGTGTTACCGGAGTGTCTCCGACGAGATTATCCTATTCAGGTAAATCACCCCCGACTTCACACATATCGAAAAGTGCGGAGTGTGGCCGGTATTCGATTGTTGTTTGTTAGGAATCTCGTAACGAGTATGGATATATACATGGCTGACTATGATCATGAAACGCCTCAAATGACCCAAATATATATTCAACGGATGCTTGATATTAGAAATCAGAGCCAAGATGCTGCCACCACCTGACATTAATATCTCAATCGGTAGGCATTTCAGCATGTATCATTACTCGTCTTTCCAACTGCTAACTGCAGTACAGACCGTGGAGGGACATTCTGCGATGTCCTCGTCCAAGTCCCCGAAAGGGAAGAACTTGTCTTCAAACTACTTTCCGAGGACCCGCAGAACTACCGAGATGCACCGACAGAGGCCATTCGCAGAGCCCTGGAGATTATCGAAGGCAGAGAAATCCCTATTGGAGAGAAGCTTGATGGCTCCAGAATTGCATCATGTCGCGTCGGTACGACGATCGCCACAAACGCTCTGTTAGAAGGGAAGGGCAGGAAATTCGCTTTCATCACCACCAAGGGATTCCGAGATATTTGCGTTATAGGTGACCAGTCGCGACCAAAGCTGTTTGCGCTCAAGGTGCGCAAGGCCGAGGCATTGCACTCCAAGGTTGTCGAGATCAATGAGCGAGTCACCATTGAAGATTATGACCTTAACCCCTTTCCACTGGATAAGTCGAGGGAGATTAGAGACCCCAGTCTTGTTCGCACAGTAAGCGGCGAGATTGTGCGTATTTTGAAGCCAATAGATCTAGAAGAGGCTCGACAAGCTCTTGAGAATCTCAGAGCAGATGGGTATACGTCTGTGGCTATCGCTTTTATGCACTCTTACGTTTATCCAAATCACGAAGATCAGGTAGCTGCGCTGGCAAAGGAAATGGGCTTTGACTATGTCACCACATCGCATGAAACTAGTCCTGTTATAAAATTTGAGCAACGTAGTAGCTCAGTCTGCTCTGAAGCCTACCTGTTTCCAATCGTCAAAGATTACGTCGCGGCATTTGAATCTGGGTTCAGCACACTACCTCGAAAGGTTGAGTTCATGAGTTCTGATGGCGGTCTGCGACAGGCTGTGAAGTTCCGAGGCAATGAGGCCTTGTTGAGTGGACCTGCAGGAGGAGTGGTCGGTATCGCCCGGACGTGCTTTGACAACGACGAAAAGACCCCTGTGCTTGGATTTGATATGGGCGGGACTAGTACGGATGTTTGTCGTTACGACGGCAAATATGACTATCTTACCGAGACAGTGGTGGCAGGCAGAAAGATCATTACCCCCATGCTCAATATAGCCACAGTTGCCGCGGGTGGTGGTTCAATGCTCTTTGCTCGTCATGGTCTCTTTGCGGTAGGCCCTGAAAGTGCAGGGGCACACCCAGGACCAGCTTGTTATCGCAAAGGGGGACCCTTGACTGTGACTGATGCCAATCTGTTCCTGGGACGCTTAGTCCCGTCCTCGTTCCCAGCGATATTTGGACCTGGAGCAAACATGCCCTTGGACTATGATATCACTCGGACGAAATTTGAAGAAATCACGCGTGAAGTCAATACGCAGACTTCGCAGAATCTCATTCCAGAAGAAGTCGCTCTGGGATTTCTTGATATTGCGAACGAAACGATGAGCCGTCCTATGCGTAATGCCACCGAAGTTCGCGGATTTGCTCCAAGTGCTCATGCCCTTGCTAGCTTTGGTGGTGCCGGCGGACAGCACGCGTGTGCCATTGCTGACAAGCTTGGGATTGAGAGGATAATCATCCATAAACACTCCTCGATTCTGTCAGCAGTGGGCATCTCACAAGCCGAGCTACAACTTGAAACATCCGCGCCATTTGCGGGTACATTTTCATTGGAGATTCTTCCCCGTCTTGAAGCCCAGATACAGACGCTGAAGGATAAAGTGCAAAAGGAGCTGATAGCTCAGGGTGCTTCGGCAGGCGATATTGAATACGAAGAGTCACTCAGCATGAGATATATTGGTACAGACACAAATATGACCATAGTTAAGCCAGACGATAGTGACTACGGAAAGAGCTTTGTGCAGACACATCTTCGTGAATTTGCCTTCATCTTGAGTCGCGATATTGCAGTAGACTCCATCAAGGTACGGGGAGTCGGCCGCAATCATACCTCAGACAGGAAAGTTTCGCCTTATATGCAGGTGGAGAAGCTCAAGAAGAGAGATCAATACATACACTCGTCTAGTACACAGCGCGTCTATATTGACAATGGATGGCAGAATGCCCCAATCTACCACCTCAATAGTCTTTCACGTCCCAGCAAGCTGCATGGCCCTGCTCTCATCATCGATGCCACCCAGACTATATTTGTTGCACCACTATTTGATGCTTACATCCTCGAAAACCATGTGATTCTAGAAAAATCGGGAAACCAGGTTCCTGATGCATCTTTGGGGGAGGATGAAGCTATCAATCCGATCCAGCTCTCTATTTTCTCGCATCGTTTCATGTCTATCGCGGAGCAAATGGGCAACACTCTACAACGAACCTCCATTTCAACCAGTATCAAGGAACGACTGGACTTCTCCTGTGCCATCTTTTCGCGAGAAGGTAGGCTAGTTGCTAATGCCCCACATATCCCAATTCACCTAGGTAGTATGCAATACGCCATACAATATCAGCACCGCCTTTGGGACGGGAAGCTGAAGCCCGGCGATGTACTTTTAAGCAATCACCCAGAAGCAGGAGGTACACATCTGCCTGATCTTACTGTGATTACTCCTGTTTTTATACAGGACGGGGACTGCCAAACCCTGGCCTTCTACGTCGCGGCTCGCGGACATCATACTGATATCGGTGGACGCGGGATCACCTCTATGATGCCTGAGTCGAAAGAGCTATGGGAAGAGGGCATTAACGTCCGGTCCATGAAGATCGTCGACAGTGGGACCTTCCTAGAGGAAGACGTGCGACAAGCATTTTTGGATGCAGGCAATTTTCCCGGTTGCAGTCCAACCCGTCGTTTGCAAGACAACATCTCTGACATAAAAGCACAAATCTCGTCTAATCAGCGGGGAATAGTTCTCCTGCAGAAGCTTTGTCGGGAGTTTACCTTACCCATTGTCCATAAATACATGCATGCGATTCAGGCCAACGCAGAGGTAGCGGTAAGGAAGTACTTGAAAGGAGTTGCTCAGACACGAGAAATGCCATTGACAGCGACGGATTATTTCGACGACGGCACAATGCTCAAAGTCTCGATCACCATCGATGATACAGGGAGTGCTATATTCGATTGGGAGGGTACTGGACCGCAGATGTGGGGAAATTATAACTGCCCAATCTCTATCACGCATTCTGCAATCATCTACACGATACGATGTTTAATTGACGAGGATATTCCCCTTAATGACGGCTGTCTCGCCCCCATCACTATCAAGATCCCAAAGGGGTCCATCCTACGCCCGAATGCTAACGTTGCCATCTGCGGTAGCACACTGGCCAGTCAAAGAGTGATAGATACGATTCTACGCGCATTCAACTGTGTCGCGGCCTTCTCCGGTTGCGCTAACAGCTTTGGTTGGGGTGTGGGTGGAAAGAATCCTCATACTGGTGTTATCGAACCAGGATGGAACTACGGAGAAACCGTTGGAGGTGGATGTGGTGCTGGACCGAGTTGGGATGGTGAGCATGCCATTCAAGCACATTCTACCAACACCAAGATTACAGATCCAGAGGTCGTGGAGAAGAGGACGCCTGTGATTATTCGTCAACATGCTATCAGACATGGATCCGGTGGTTTAGGAGAGTATTGTGGTGGCAATGGTGCAGTCCGCGAAATTGAAGCTCGGGTACCCTTGAAATTCAGCATCTTAAGTGACCGCCGAATCTATCATCCCTACGGTATGAACGGAGGAGAGCCCGGGGATGTAGGCAGGAATTACGTTTTTAAATGGAACGAAGACAAGACTGTCCTTGAGAAGCTCTCCATTGGTGGTAAAGCTGCTCTAGGCTTGGATGCTGGGGAAATCATGCAGATAAATAGTCCAGGAGGTGGAGGTTGGGGAAGGATACGGCCACGTCAATGTCAATCAGGGCTAGAAGTGGGTGTGGATGAGCCCAAACCCTAACTAAACCCTATCCGACTCAGCTGCATAATGACAGCCTCACCTTTTCCCCCGCCCTGCTTTTCTCGGCTATGCTGGGGCTTATCCTAACCCTCTAGAGACTAGCATTAGTTTTAAATGGTACCTTTTGTGCTATGCCTATGGTTGGTCAACAATGCCTGACTAGTTATGCATGTTCTGGCCCCTCAGCCGCGCCAACGCACGGAGTAAGATAGAATCTCGCAGTAAGACTTCTCACCCACCTTTAAAAATCCTCAATGGTCTTGTCCTCAGGAAAGGCAACTTAAGCTTCTCCATATCAGCTCTAAAGAAATCACTGCATAATGCGTCAGGAGTTAAAAGCATGGGGAAGAGACGTGAAATCCCGTTTGCGCCACAGACCCAAAACACCCCAGCCTAGCAAAACAGGGATTCACGCTGACCCCACATCGTTGCCTCCTACAGCACCCGCAATCACCCAGCATAGCATCAACCAAGCCCAGGATTTATGGCAATCTGCGTTTGATCAACTAGACAGAAAGGAACAGCAAATTTTGTCAACGTTGAAATACGTTCCTATCCAAGAAGGAAACGGCGGTGAACAGAATGGAAATTCCCCAACCGAGGCCATAATCGAGAAAGTCATTCAGGGGACCAAACAACAATATGAAGGATACCAAAACGGGGGCATAAAGATCCGGAGGTCAACCGGCGAAGATATTGATCTTCGAAAGCTTTCCCGCAACATAATTGATGCAGCATTATCCTTCAAAGACATTGTTAGTGCCGTGGTGGCTTTTGATCCAAGTTGTTATGCAGCAAGCGCTTGGACAGTTGTCTCGCTTGGTTTGACGGTAAGCTATCGCGAAGTGCGAATTACTAGACAGCAAACCTAATAAGGAACCCACCCATAGATGACTCAAAATCGACTTGACCTGCGCGATGCCTTATTTGACTCTTCAGAGTATCTGGCAGATACCCTTGCCCGGTGTGCTTATGTTGAGAAAGCAATATACCGGAATGACGCTGGAAACAGAGCCGAAGTAGGACGCGCACTTATTGGTGTCTATAAAGTCATACTCCAATACGCAGCAGAGGTATTAACTGCTCAACAATCCAGTATTGGGAGGTGGATACAGGACACTATCACTGGAATCACCAAGCAACGCCTCGGGGAGCTCCAATCCTCTGTTAAAGAACAAGAGCAGTATTTGCATCAATGGGTTCAAATGGACCAACACTTGCGCCATAATGAGCAAGCGGAACTTCTCTTAAGCCAATGTGATAGAATTATAGAGTCTGTTCAAGCGCTTATCCAGAATTTCGGCCTTCCCATCGCAGAGGGAGCCAGTTATGACTCATATGATAATCAACATGAAGACAAATGTCTGCCCGAGACCCGGACTGAGCTTCGTCATCAGATCACACATTGGGCCGGGTCGCCGGAGGGTGAATGCATATTTTGGTTAAACGGTATGGCAGGCACAGGCAAGTCCACTATTGCCCGTACGGTTGCACAGTCCTTGAGAGAAAAGGGGCTGCTAGGAGCAAGCTTCTTTTTTAAGAAGGGTGAGGCGGAGCGTGGCAATGCCAAAAGGCTTATATCAACGGTTGCAAAACAATTGATTACCAGTAAGCGTCAGTTAGCACCAGGTATCCTGGCAGCGATTCAGAGCGATCCGGATATTGCGTCAAAAGCCCTCAGCGAACAGTTTGACAAGCTTCTCCTTCAGCCACTAGTAAACCTGAGACTAGATGAGCCTACATCCACGGTGATTGTGATCGACGCATTAGATGAGTGTGAACAGGAAGAGGACATAAGAGTTCTTCTAGATATCCTGCCACAGGTGCAGAATTCCAAATCTTTACATTTGCGGATCTTGTTGACAAGCAGACCTGAACTTCCCATTCGGCTTGGCTTTCAGCATCTGGAACATCAGGACTTGGTGCTTCATGAGCTTCCCCGTCCAGTGATTGAACGCGATATACGGCTATTCCTCCAGGATCGGCTGGAGAAAATACAGAAGGAGCATTCACTGCCCCTTGGCTGGCCGGGTGAGAATATCACGGAGACTTTAGTGTCTAGATCCGTTCCTCTCTTTATCGTCGCCTCTACCATTTGTCGCTTTATTGGGGAGAAATATCAGGTACCGGAAGACCGTCTTGACGCAGTCCTCAACGATTCAGCCTCTACATCTGGCTCGCAGATGGAAAGGGTCTACCTACCGATATTGAACAAATTAGGGGGGAAGGCTGAAATGAGCAACTTTGCAAAAGAGCTACAGGATTTACTTGGGGTTATTATTCTTCTTGCAGCGCCCCTTTCTGTTCGGGCTCTCGCACGACTTGTTAATAGTCAGGAAAGAAAAGTCCACTCTCGCTTAGCTGCATTCCACTCCGTTGTTAGAGTACCTGACGACTGTGATGCACCGGTCCACATTCTACACTTATCATTCCGGGAATTTCTTCTTAACACAACGAGTATTTTCCATGTCAACGAAAAGGAATCACACCGGAAGATAGCATTACACTGCCTTCGCGTCATGGAAACTGGTCTCAAACACAATATTTGTGGTCTACCAAGTTACGGCACACAACGTGCAGAAATTGATCGTCAGAGTATTGATAATTGTCTCTCAGCAGAGCTGCAGTACTCCTGCCGCTACTGGGCGTATCATCTCAATCAAGGAAGAGATCAGGTATATCAAACTGAAGTGCTTCCATTCCTAAAAGGACACTTTCTTCACTGGTTGGAGGCGATGAGCTTGATGGGTTTATTATCGGACGTGGTCAACATACTAAACACACTATGGTCAACAGCACAGGTAGGTTGGTATATGCCGTTTGGAACAATGGCTAATGAACATATAGAGCGATTTATGTCTCGAGCTTTCGTCATTCTTGCGTGATGCAAAGCTTTTTGTGCTCAGGATTATTTACATCTGCACGGATTTCCCACTCCAGCTATACTGCTCCGGACTTGCGTTCTTGCCGCCTAGCAGCATTATTTACGAAACATTTCAGGAAAGCCAAAGATGGGTTCATGTTGTACCACACACTGGGGGTTCTTGGAGCGCGGAGTTCCAGAGCCTGAAGGGTCATTCCGCCGATCAATCGGGGCTCTTCCCACCGGATGATCAGGTATTGGCCTCCGGCTCCAAGGATAACACCATCAATCCCTGGGACTATTCCAACTCAGTTGTGTCAGTGGACTTCTCATCGAACGGCCAGATGATTGCTTCCGGCTCCAAGGCTAACACTGTTAAGCTTTGGGATCCCAATACTGGTCAACCGCTACGAGTCCTGGAGGGGCATTCCGACTCAGTTGCCTCAGTGGTCTTTTCATTTGATAGCCACATGATCGCTTCAGGCTCCTATGATCGCACGATTAAACTCTGGGATAGCAAGACCGGCAAACAGCTACGCACGTTAGACGGCCATTCTGACTCAGTTGTGTCCGTAGCCTTCTCACCGGATAGCCAGTTAGTTGTCTCTGGCTCCGACGATAATACTATTAAGCTGTGGGACAGCAATACTGGTCAGCAGCTACGCACTATGAGAGGTCATTCTGACTGGGTTCAATCAGTGGCTTTCTCACCTGATGGTCAGCTAGTTGCGTCCGGCTCCTATGATAATACTATTATGCTCTGGGACACCAACACTGGTCAGCATCTGCGCACCCTGAAGGGCCATTCTAGCCTAGTTGGTGCGGTGGCCTTCTCACCCGATGGCCATATGATAGCCTCTGGCTCCTATGATAAGACAGTAAAACTCTGGAATACCAAAACAGGTCAGCAACTGCGTACCCTGGAGGGCCATTCTGGGATAGTTCGATCGGTGACCTTCCTTCCAGACAGCCAGACAGTTGCCTCTGGCTCCTACGATAGCACTATCAAGCTCTGGGACACAACAACAGGCCTGGAACTGCGCACCATACGGGGTCATTCTGGTCCGGTTCGGTCGGTGTCCTTTTCACCGGATAGCCCAATGATTACTTCCGGGTCCTACGACAACACTATCAAGCTCTGGGATACCAAAACCGGTCAACATCTGCGCACTCTGGGGGATCATTCTAGCCCGGTCACCTTTTCACCGGAAAGCCAGACGATAGAATCAAATTCCTTGCTATCCGTGGAGAATCACTGGGTGACCTTTGCATCTGAGAAGGTGTTATGGCTTCCTTTTGATTATCTTCCATTTTCTGGTTCCAAGGCCGAAGGGAATACACTTGCCCTTTGGTATGCAGATGGACGAGTGTGTGTGTTGGAGTTTCGTGCACCTGTCGCGTAATCATTTGCATTCCGTGTCTTTCCTTTATTTCCTAGGCTCTAGGTATGGAGGGAGCACGATAGAAACCATCCCTATGGTTTAAACAGAGGCCAAGCCGGGTAGTATGGGTAGAAAGTACATCTTTAAATGGAACTGTTACAAGACCGTCCTCAAAAAGCTCTCCAGAAGTGGAAAAGGTGCTTTGACCATGGATCCTAAGGATATCAGGTAGATAAGTAGTCCAGGGGTGGAGGTTGGTGAAGTGAAAAATCATGATTCGAAATAGTTAGGGCTAACTGCTGGACGATTGAAGAACAGCTATTCCCTTGTGTCATATAAATCCAGGCTACATAATTTGGGTATAGACTTAGCATTTTGTACATACGCCGTGAGGCGGAACTGGCTGCTACCGCGTCTGATTACGAATCAGGAGACTGTAGTCGAATCCTATCATGGCTATTATCTTTTATTTTTTTTCTTTCATTTCACCACTAGTTATATCTTGCTCTTGCAATAGTCCTTGTTGAAACTTACTCTGAAATACTATAATCAAGACACCAATGTTAACGCAATCTGTAAACTAGGAATCGTTAGGCTATTCATTCTGTCGGTTATTGAAATGATACATTAATACAAATATTAGAATATCGCCAAAACAAGCAAAAGTAGCACCGTTTAGAACTGTGAACCCAGAAAGAACCCCTATTTCTTCTTGCCAGTTATGCCAAGGGCATCAGTGATAGAACTTAAGCCCAGACTATCAAGCAACTTGTCAAGGCCCAAGCCGCCGAGCAAGCGATTCACGAGAGGTCCCAGGCCGAGACCCTCAAGTAGACGACCAACAAGCCCAAGCACGCCAGTCAGCAGCAAGCCTACAGCGGCAATGATCTGGAACAAGGGCTCGCTGAGAAGGGCCCAGAGGGGGTTGAGCTGTTTCTTCGCATGAGGCATGTCGGCAATCTTCTTTTTCCCGTTCTCAATGCAACTAACGACGGTATCTGTCATTTCCTTGATTTGGTCGGCGAGAGCATACTCTTCGGGAGACGCTTCGTGTGAAGCAGTGCGAGCCTTTGCTGTAGCTGCGATACGACCATCTGGATCAAGGGCTCGGATAGCGCCGTTGCATTCTTGGAGGATTCGGCCTCCCTCTTCCAGCAGTGGCTTGACATCCTTTACCAGTTTTTCCTCATCCAATTCCTCTTTCGGGGTACGCTCGGCTCTCTCAATGTGCTAGTGCATGTGTTAGCGAATCTCTGATACGAAAGTTATATCATTCCTTAGCGTACCTCGGTAATCATCTTGCAGATCGGTCGAACACGATCCAAGGTTTGTCCGATAATGGCGCTCATCTTCTTGGCCAGCTGTTTATCTTCTTCAGCTTTCTTCTGCTCCTCGAGCTCTTCTGGCGACGGGCCTGGCTCCTCCTCGACAACCTCTTCCTCCTTCTCCTCGGGGATATTCTCGATCAGGGTACACTCGCCAAGCTTGTTGCCATCATTGTCAACGACAAAGCCATTGTCATCGATCTCCTTGCCCACGAGAGTAGCCAAGTTGCCGGAGGTCAGCTTTCCGATAAGGTTACCATCAACATCACGTACTTCACCCTCGCGGGTAACTTTGCGGCCAGCCATAGGGTTGACGCTTCGTTGCTTCTCCTCCGGCTCCCAGCGTTCTGCTCGGCCGATAGTATTTCCATTCTTATCCAAGATATCTCCATCTTCGTCGACCTTGCGTCCCTGGAGTCGCTTGGCATCACCTTCGATGACACGGCCAATAATCTTGCCACCAGAAGTGACTACACCGTCCTTCCCAACTTCCGCGTCATCAAAGCCGAAGAAGGGACCTTCGGGCTTCTCTTGCTCAGCGCCAGGGACAAGCTCGGCCTTACCAATGACCTTGCCATCGTCACCCCAGATTTGGCCTTTGCCATCAACCTTCCGTCCAGCAAGTCGCTTGTCACCCGAGGTGATTCGGCCATAGACGTTTCCTTGGGCGTCCACGACATTGCCGGCCTTATTGACGGTTTTACCTTCTAAGATTGACAAGTCTTCTTCGACTACCTCCTCTTCTGGAGGCTCGTATGGCTCGGCATGTCCCTTGACATTACCAAACTTGTCGATGATGTCTCCATCCTCATCCACAGTGCGCCCGCGCAGGTTCTTCAATTCGCCTTCAGTGACCTTGCCGACGATGTTACCATCCGTGTCCTCCACGAATCCTTCCTTGTTCACAACCAGGTTCTCCAGGCCAGCGAACGGGCCTTCAGGCTTCTTCTCACGCTCATTCTCAGGGATAAGCTCAACGCGTCCAATGGGTTTGCGACCGTCCCAGATCTGGCCATCATCGATTTCTTTACCGGCGAGCTCCTTAGGGTTTCCTTCCACGACACGTGCAATTGGTACTCCGTTGGGTCCCATAACGTATCCTAGTTTGTTGCAGGTCAATCCGTCCAGTTTTGATAGGTCGACCACCTCAGGTTCCTCAGGCTCTGGTTCGTCGGGCTGCTCATAGTATTCGGCCTTTGCGACGACATTGCCATGCTGGTCAGTGACCTCTCCATCCTCATCAACAGGACGACCGAGGACCTTCTTAGGTTCACCCTCAACGATCTTGCCGACACGCTTGCCCTTGCTGTCCTCAACCCATCCGTCCTCGACGACATGGAGGCCATCTAAGCCGGCGAAGGGAGGCTCATCACTATAATCCTGGTGGGGAATTGTTTGGGCACGCCCAATTACATTTCCACGGTTATCCCAGAACTGGCCCTGGTCATCAAGTGTGGCACCAAGCCGAGTAAGCTTCTTCGGATCGCCCTCAACCAGTTCACCGACTGGCTTTCCAGTCGATGGATTGATGATCTTGCCCAGTTTGTTGCATTTCAAACCCTCGAGTGTGGAGAGGGGAGGCAGCTGCTCTTCGGCGTCATCGACTTTCTCTTCCGCCGTGTCTTCGATATCCTTCGTGGCGGAATCATCCTTGTCAACCTCTTCTGTTACTTCCTCGCTGGCGCTCTTTCCAACACTCTTGGTGCCCTGGGAATTCGACTTTTGAGAATCTGCAACACTTCCAGTAGCACTTGCAGCCTTGGACACAGGCTCGACCCGTCCGACAAGGTCGCCTTCATCGTCAAGGATCTCGCCTTTCTCATTGGGCGCGTACCCAACGAGATCCTGAGCATCCCCTTCCACGACCTTACCAACCGTCTCTCCAGCCTCATCCTTGATGAAACCCCCCTCAGACACCGGAATACCATTCAAGTCAGCAAGACCACCGATAGCCTTCTTCGCCTGGTCCGTATTCTCCTGAATCGCCTCCGGCAGAGCCTCAACACGACCAATCAAGTCGCCATCCTCATCCAGGATCTCACCATTATCCCCAACAGCATATCCAACAAGATCCTGTGGCTCGCCCTCCACAATGCGACCAACAGGATTCCCATCATCACCCAGTACCTGGCCCCATTCACTAACCTCAAGCCCCTTCAAGAACGACAAATCAACCCCGGTCGCGTTCGCCACGGTCTGCTCACCCCTCCTCGTCAATGCCCCAGCAGTATCCTTCACCTGCCCGGTCAGACCACCAGCCAGTCCTCCCAGCCCCCCGGCAGACCCGGAAGCCTGCGACTGTGTGTCTTCGGGAGCATCACGCTGCTCACCCTGAACAGTCTTCCGTGGTTTCGGGGACGGGGTAGCCGGTTCTTCGGGGACGTCTTCTTCGATCGGCTTGCGGCTTCGGACTTGGAGCTTCTGGGGTGTTCGTTTAGAGGGGCTCTGTTCGGCGATATTTCCGGCGCTGGAGCCGGATTCGGCACGTAGCTTGCGAGGAGTGCCAGTGGCTCTTTGCACTGTGGGAGACGACATGTTTGGTTCTGGGGTAGGGTGTGATGGTGGTCGTAGCCTGAAGGGCGTCTTCAGTGGTGAGAAGGGCGATGCCAGTTGCTGTCCTATCTTGGGAGGTTCAGTAGGATAAGGGAATTAGATTAATGGATAATGTAGGTATAGTATTCGTCAAAGCTCGTGAGATTGTGTGGATCGTTTTAATCATGAAAGAATTGCAGATACTACAGCCCAGATACTGAACGCTTGAGCTATTAAATAACTACAACAAAGCTTTGAATACAAGATATCATAGATCCACATACGTCATGTCCATCGGCATCAGAGATCCATATACGTCATCTTGGGCCTATAGGTCAATTATACTAGAGCTTCTGTATACTTGGGGAATTTCCTTGACATAAGGTTTGAGGTATGGTGAAACTGGTGTGGAAGAGATATGTCCAGATGTTTCTGTACTTCAGAAAATCCACGTTTGTTTTCCAGACTCCACTGTACTCTGCTGGATATTAAGATCTCAGTATAGAGGCTATAGAAGAATATATTGAAAAGTTGGTGGAACATAGAAATGGACTCTCCAGCGTCAGATACTAACTTTCCAGCCCTGCTAAGCTGTGATACTTGCGCTCGCCCGGACCTCGCCACCATTTACGTCAGTCAGTTGATAGACAGAAAGGAGAAGATCGAATAAGAAGACCAAGGGAATTAACCTTGAGGTGCTAGTCCCTCTGAAAGTACATTAAAATAGTTCCGATACGACTCCATCAAGGCTAGCCAGACCCACAGCTTTATATACAGTAAATAGTACATAAAATAGTACATATTAAATTCATTCAATTCATTCGATTCACAGATGATACTCCAACAGCACCCATCCTCGACCAAACCCCGCCAGCAAAACAGCTGTGTAGTAAATACCCTACGTTAGCAGAACCAGTACCTGCTGAGCCAGCGAAACCCTACCCATGGGTCCAGACACAACCACACGGAACTGAAACCCACCTAACGTCATCCAAATCAATACGTCAATCCGATCATGCAACGACTGCGCGATCAACCAATCCACAGTTTTCGGACGAGTGAACAGTAAAGATCGGCATGATATTAACGGCGCGGCAGACAGTGTGGGCTTGTAAATTCTCCGATTGGAGGCGTGCAGGGGTGGGTATGATCTCATCCGCCGCTTGGAGGTTAAGAGACAGGAATGCCGAGATTCAGAGGCGTGGTTATCCACTTATCTTTGTCAGGGGGGTGGGGTTTTTCTTTCTTGGTGGAGATTCTTGGGATATCCTGTGTCCTGTGTAGAATAGACTACGTATCCAAATTATTAGGTTTGGAGTGTCATGCAGTACAACATGCAAATCAAGCATCACTATCTACATATTTAATAGATTCGGATTTCCCCGCGGTTTGACGCAATAATGACACTAGCTGCTAGCAGTCTTTCTTCTAGAAATTAATTAATGTCTGACAGCGAAAACATGGTGGGTCCAGCTCCAGATCCTATCATTCGATCTCTTTTAATCTGCCACGATGACAACTGCCAGTATGTGGAGAATACACATATTCTAGACTTAGATTGTTAAAATGGTGTCAAAATCACCTACTGGCCCCTGTAGCGCAATGGTAGCGCGTGAGACTGTAAGTTCACACAACTTATCAATTCACCAATTGCAACTCCCTTACTAATTCATTCACAGTCTAATCTCAAGGTTGCGGGTTCGACCCCCGCCAGGGGTTTCTTCTTTCTTTTTTTGCACTTTTCCATTCTTCCGCTAGACCCTTGTCGGTACGTATCTCACCTACGTAGATCTCTGATAATACCCGTCCCAGAGACGTCGTTATGGTCGTCGCCAGGCAGACATATCGGCATGGTTCTGCTGGGCTACCAGGGACTCTTTTCATATTCACCCACCTATCCACTAAAAACCCTTTCTATGGAGGTTCCATACATAACTACCTCGTATCCAAAATCTCTTAGGGCAGAGTGTCACGGTCCAGGCAGCAGTCCAGACAAAGGATGTTGCATCCAGCCAAACCCATCGGGATATATTTTCTCGGAGAGAAATCCTGGGATGTTCCGTTTCGCTCAAATTCTTGTTTTTCCTCTTGTATTAGCTTAACTGACGTAATTTGTGTCCTGTGGCGAGTTTTCTGGCTTGCATATACTTTTTTTATATTAATGGAGATTAAGTGGTGGAGCTTTTGTCTCAGGGCTACTTGGCGGGGGTTGCATAACTAGTGCTGTATAGTTAGTCAGCTCACCTGATTTTGTGCATAATTGGGTTCTTTATTGCTGGGTTTGGTAGGATTGGGTGTGGAATGAATTTGAAGTATTGTGACTTTGCTACTTTAAAGTAGAAATTACCTATGTATGAAGATGTCAGAATCAGTCAAGCTGTGTGTCAGTATTACTTGAGAGTAGTCAAAACAGCAATTATTGTTGTTCAAGAACAGGATAATCACCCTTGAATATATATAATTCGGGGATGACGCGATTCCAGCGAAACACATCAAAACACACAAGAGGGGAGTGAGAATAATAATACTAATAACAGTAAAGATGAAAGAATAGCCAGAGAGAGAGAGAGGAAGAATAGTATGATAACAGCCTCTGTAGGACTTCAACGATATGTGAGTCAATATACCACTCAATACAAGGTGTACCACTTCAAGCCCGGAATGCGTCCTCGGAACATATCAACTTTGAACTTTGTGAAGAATTGCAAAGAGTTGCAACCAGGATTGCATCGATGGCGAATATCGTAACTAAATATCAAACATACTGTCAAGAAGATATGGCTGGACAAGAATCTCAGCAAAGGGGTATCATGGGGAATTCACGAGAACATACAGGGTTAACAACAGTGCCGATTAGGTCGTGCCTTGAACAGCTAATTCCCAGCAGCCTACATGTTGTCGGCAGCTTTATCTGTCGATTCACCATCGACCATAGTGCGACTATTCTGATTGCGAGCAAGGGGTAGTCTCTCCTTGACGTGGACTGACCAGTGACTGGTTATTTCCACCAGATTACAAGCCTCAGCCTGCTCCTGGTCTGTTTCTGACTGAGTATCGAGTATTCATCGAATTCCCACGGCGCTTAGCACACTTGGAGGCACTCCCATCGGTTCCAATTTGTAGGTCGCACCGGTCGTAAGTCCCATCTGTGAAGTAAACCACCACCTTTTCATTGTCCGCTCAAGCAGAAACTCGTAGTGACTGAAAGCCTTCCCAAAAGATCTATGCTAGCTCACTTGATTGGCTTTACTAGGTCATCGCGCAGGACCAAGCGATTGATCGACGCAATTTTAGCGTAACCCGGCAAGCGGCAAGGCCAAACTACTAGGGATAGATCGCAGGTGCGGTAGATAGACAACCACTAGTCAGAGAGAACCTCCTGTAGAGAGTGGCTACCTGTGACCTAAATGGGCAAGCTAGAAAGCCCTTATTTGCGTCTTTGTCATCCGGATAAGACAGCCTGTCCGCCGTAACTCCAGGTTGTCGCACTCGTATACGCTGAAGTCGATCCCATTGTTTAGAAGATCGTTCGCAGGCGCAAACACCGCTAGGCCAGCACTAATAATGATAACCTATTGCCTCTGCGCCGGGACCTTGGAGCTTGTTAGGCCGATTCCGTCAGCGGGATTGATTCATGCGGGGGATTCAGTGTCGGATCGGTGCCACTACTAAGCTGGTTCGGGATGTGTTAGACGAGGAATCTCGTATATTGCCTTCTCGTATTAGTGTATAACCGTTAGTGGAAAAACACTGGCACGAGCGTGGCCGAAGCATCGAACTATGTATCTCTGCTATGGACAAGGATTTTCAACCAAAGGGACTGGGCATCCTCAGGCTCTTACCCGTACATCGTAGGTCTAGATGACCACCTCGGTGTTCATAGTGTACTCAAATGACGAGTAACCCGAGCGTTGAACTTCACTTGTCTGTCGGGTGGCGCACGCAGTCGTGGGAAATGTCCCGCGGAGAACCGCAAAGATGGTTTCTTACATTGCGAAGTAGAGGTCAGCGTAGCCACGTGTAGAAGAACTGGATGAAGATAGCTCAGTACTCGATGACAAATTCGACTATCATAAGCGATTCGCTCATAGGGGTGGCTTTCTAATACGATAGAGGCTTTCGTGAATCCAGCTAATTGGGCAACAATCGTTCTACAATGGCATAAGCTAGGAAGAACAGGCTAGATTAAACAAGCTGACGTCAGGAGGACGAGGGCTCGAGTTGTACTCCACGACTAGGGTGACCCTTCCAAGTATAGCATTTTGGGAGGCAGGTTCTGCGGCCTTCCGGACTGTTTGAGAATACGAGACGACGAAGGATACCACAAAAGCCCTCGATTAATGTAACAGGGAATGGGGGCTCGCGGTGATACACCCAGTGTCGGCTTTTAAACTTCACAATGTGTTAAGTGAACCGTTGCGGCAATGAGATTGAAGAGAGTGTTGTCAGGCAGTTGGAGACACGATGTTGATATTAGGGAACAGTGCGCAGGATTGCCTTCGGCGGGCGAGCTCAAGTCTGGTTTTGCATTGTATTATTTGCATCGTAAGCGCATTATTTGAAATGAGGCCATGGCTGGTCTACATACAGGAAATTATTAGGTGGTTATTCGCAAAGCAACTAGCTCATCGCGACCATAGGGCAAGCCATCCCCATGGTATCCACAGCATGGGGAGGTTCATGGGAACACGCAAGGTGTGAAAGGCACCAACCTGACAGCTTTCAGTTTGCTTTTCTAGGGTTCAATGTCTCCCTGTTTCTCAAAACATATTCACTGCCTTTGTTTAGATGTTGGCATACAACCATGGATGAAGCCGACAGTGACCCAGTCGGTTTGTTAATTGTATAATGGCTATAAATAGAACGGGTAGTCGTAGTTCGCGGTTGCAATATTGATAGTGAACTAGATTGGAAAATCCTTGATGTGACCGTACCACGGTTTGGGTGAGACTGTTCTGTAGGCGTATGGTGAGTAATAGTCATTAAATATAGCTAGATAGTCCTGTCTGCTAGAGCGCCTTCTTGGGTTACATTCGCGTCCAATTGCCGGCCACTAGAGTGATACTCTATAGAGGTACAGTGGAGGTATTCCCATGAGAGAGAAAAGGGCTAACGCGGAGCCTTATGCTGGGAGCAAAATGCTCGAAGCTAGGCTAATTGACTGTACTTGAGCAAACTAAGCCTCTATTATGCCAGACCAGATGTTAAGGAACTTCGGACCTAGGTACTTCATAGGTAGGAATAGTCAGGGCAGGATATACGGACGGTACTAGACAGCCAAATATTTCAACACTGCCTCGCGATATATGCACGATTGCTTTCCTAACAAACGGTAAAGGACGGTTTAGAAGTGCAAAAGTCATCCACCTTACTTGTTAAGTCATTCAGTGTCGTTGATAGAAAGTGGGAAACAGTCCCAAGAAAAGCACCTATTGGTTCTCGCCCATCTCGCGTTCTTCCGAGCGCACTCTCTCTTATTAAGGACAGAACTTTGCTATAATATCCAAGCTCACAGAGCAGGACCTGAGCTGTGATACGGTGCTCAGCAACAATATCAAGTTCAAAGTCACCGAAATATATTGGGGTAACAGGGAGAGGTTCCATGAGGTTAACAGTGCTCTTGGTGGGTGAGTACTGATCGATACGGTCGAACACGGCTCGGTACCATGATATTGCCTTTGACATAGTGGTTACAATCAAGAGAGGAATGTTGGTATCTTCGAGGCAGTCGGTACAGTCCCGAGATAAGAACAGATCCAGGTTTTGTGCTGCCGTGCGGTTAATCTTCAGGATGTGGTCATTCGATGGCAGGCCAGAGCCCCTTTCCAATCGACATGTGGCTTCAGCGCGGTACATCTCTTGCAATATATTGAATGCTGAACTAGCACATGGACATGCATTCTTTGATGCCCAAGAATCTGGAGATGAAAAATAAGACTCTGACATACCAGCCTCTACCGGGTGATGTGATTCACTTCCTCCGAGGGAAGCCAAAGACTTGATCTCCAGTTGGCCTGGTAGGCTGTTTGTTGTCATGCCAAAGTAGTCCAATGGAGCTGGCCTAGCCGATATTTCTTTCCTGTCATCATCGCCCATCCCAATGTACATACCGTCGAGCTCACCGTGGAAGTCAAATGAGACAGGTTCCAGCCCTGGAAATAGAGAAAGGTCTGTCAACGAGCGCATAGGACCGTCTGGTAGTATGCGTTCGGCCACCTGTATATCTTGAGCTGTTGATTGGTTAAAGCCTTCTACTCCGTTGAAAGGGACTTGTCTTCCAGTTCGAATATCAGAACTCGTGATTGCAGCTTGGGTTGGTGTCGACCGTCCTTTCCACCGATACGGACCGTAGACACAATGCTGCTGCACTGACTCGCATCGTTCACAGCGGGGTTTCTTCTTGTCGCACCGGACTTTGAGCACCGTACAACGGTCGCAGGTAGACCGGAGTCTCCTAGGCGCCTGCGGTTTCTCTGTATATTGCGGAGGGATTGGTCCTTTGCTGGACATTTCCATTGGGACGCTGTAAGATATGTCAGAATCAAGTAGTCAACATATAAATACATGCAAATGTGAAGGGCTACATACTCATATCTCACCCTGATGCTCCTTACATAAATGCTCCTGAGAAATAGCGAGGGAGTGGCATCTGGTGCACACAAGACTACAAATTACTAATACCTCTATATACGCGCTGAACACTACGTCCATAAAAGCTTCCATCCTTATTCTCTATACGTGAGCTTCCTGGCCACTGCGCTACAAGACTAGGCAGCAAACAGGGATAAACTTTGGAAAGCTCGTGTTGCAAGTGCGCCGACTTAGGGAACATTTCCCGAAGCTGGTAAGAACCATCAGTGAGACGCCAAGGTATCACAGTAGATCTCACCCGCCATGATGGTTCGGCGATAGGTAATACAGGTATGGCTGTACCTAGTTCACCGGGGCCCTTAATCTTCGTGGGCTGAAGAGCAATTGGCTGAGGGGCCACCCACATCATCCCAAGTTCGGTTTGTAGCTGTAGGCTGACAGGATCTGTATTACCTTGTTATATGCAAGGGATTTATAGCAAGTTGTATCTAGACTTGGCTGGGCGTGGCGAGATGATATCGATCTGAAATATTGGCTCATTGGTAGTCAAGTGCCTTATCAGAGTTCATGTTTCGCAGGGTACATGATACGAGCCCTAATATCGTGAGTGTCGGGACACCCCATCAAAGTACAAGCCACTCAATAGGCATCATCTTGACATCGCTTAGCGATTAGGCAACGGAAATAGATATCCACGGTTCTCACTAGCTGAAATAAGTAGTAATACTACCCTAGCATGCCACCACTGCAATATTGTAACACTACTAATAATAGAGCATCTTGAACTGAGGAGAGACGAGATTTAGCTGAATGAACAGGGCACTGTGTGAGGTGATCAGACATTCTGGTCCACAGGGTCAGCCGCACATGTAAGATATATCCAGGTTGTCCTTTGACTGGGTAGACATGACTATTTGGACACCAGACAACGTGGCCGGATTAGAAACTTGCCCAGACGTCCATGATGACTCTTGAAGCACTAGAAGCCAAGGAAGACCGTTTTATGCATTCTGGTTACCCCATGGTGCGCACGTAACATGCTAGCAGATGCTGATGGGCTACCTACAACGTAGTATCAGCTGGGTCTTTCTTGGAACGTCATTGACCACAAGCCATCCTAAGGGTCTTCCCTGGAATACAACATAGCGTGTGATCTGGATGGACATCCAAAATGTCCAATTTAACCTAGCGACTATGTACTGTGACCACCAAGCATATTAGCGCCACGTAGGATCAGCGAATATTGGCCAAGTCAATGAATGTCTTTGTCTTGAAGAGACAAGAGACTTTTGCAAGGCCAAAGTAATATGTCATTTCTGTTATGCATTTTCCATTATCCTCGCCCGCCTTCGATCGGAAAATAAGGGATAAACTACGGAGATGATTTGGAATACAACACTTTTTGGTGTCTGGTAGTACCCCCAAAATGTCTCGTATTCGATGTTCAGGATACCAAGTCAATGTGTGAAACAGGAGGTAAAGGCTATATCACCGTGGTCAAGAGACTATGGCTCCGTTTCACTCGGGCTGGGGAGACATTGCCTCTAAGCCCAAGTAATGGCCTGGATGCTTCCTTTCTGGTAAATCGGCGTATATTCACTGCCAACCGACTGAGTGGCTCTATATATGACTTACGTGAAATTTAACTGGGTGAAATTGCGGTATTTGTCTGGAAAGCTTGCATAAAGGTTTATAGCTAAGGTCTACTACGCGGACCGCAGAATTAAGTCGAGAGCATATTAAGCTATAGGAATAGACCTTATATTGCGTACAATAACGTAGTAAATTGGGTTTACCTTATAGATTACGAAGCATATATGAGACTTCTATGATCAGAAAAGGTGGCAATGGGAAGCGTCACTCTACCGTCGGTCACCGAGACCGCTGCACAGACGGATCAGGTCACTAGTTCGACCAAAGTACCCAGGTCCCAATTGTAAATATGTGTGAGTATTATTCAAGAATTCCAGACCGTGTGATACATTTTCCTTCCCAATCTCTTGCCAGGCGCAAATCGAGCCTGCCAATGACGACTTCATCGGTGGAGTAGGTAAATACTGGGCAAAGCATTACTTGACGGTATGCCTAGGTGTCAAAGATGCCTCAAGAACCACTGAAATATAGTATTGCATAAGAGCAGGGAAGCCTACTGGATCATAGTCCGCATGACACACCTGTGTCCAAGGCACACCTACCACTACCCGATAATGCTCTCAAGACTGCCATTTCACTTCACAGGGTTAGGCGACATTCAAAGCATGAAGGAGAGTGGCGTACTCCTAGGTCTTTGCGATCACCTCTCAGCCTCAAGTGTCACGTTCCACCTCTCAACCCTCTGGTGCCTGCGTCCAGCAGATCCATGTCCAGCCCACAAGCGGCGGCATCCCTGTACTTGACTTAACTAATTTTCCCATGCGGATGACCTGCGCGTGAATCCGAATCGAGACGAATGTTCCATTAGTCAACCGCTCAGCACCCTGGTGGACCAGGGCTCAAAAGCAATACCGATATATAGGCTACAATCTGTCTTTTCCTTTCAAGAACGGGGGTCCGTACAGTTGGTTAGGTTGGGAACACACTCGATAAAGTATAGGTCTTGCGTTGGCCTGAAGTCATCCGCAATGTTGGGGATCGTCATTTGACCACTCAAGATGTGATTGTTGAGTGCTATTCGTCACGCTTCGAAGGGCTGAGACAGAAAACTATTTGCAGTTTTCGTGTTTTAGAGCTTGGATGTGCAGCGAATTGTGACTTTCATGGCCTTGCCTTGGAAGGGTTTGAAGACATATAAAATAGTGTAAGATTCAATGCAACCTTCCCTGATCAGGTAGGTAAAAGCATCTGCGATTGCTGCATTGATGGCGGCGGATATCAGTTCTGCTAAACTTAGACTTTCTGTAATCCTTCATCACAAATGAGAGAAAACGGCGCGAGTAGTCATGGTGAAATGCAGGCAGCCGTGGGGTTTCCACTTCTGACCTGACGAAGTGTGTTGAGTTCTATCAAGACACTATTCCATCTCTACACATATATAGAGTAGATAAGCTCGAGGTAGCATATGGGCTCACCGAGCGGATCGGAATAATTCCTGCTACGGGCAAGCTGTAACCATCAGCGAATACGGAATCGTACGGCTGATGTGATCCTACCACCGAAAGGGCCTACCTACAGTTGTAGGTCCAGGGATAGGCATCCGTGACCATTCCCCGAGGACCGTGAAGGTTTTCTTACATCCCGAGGTATCCGAAAGGGAGCGGCGGCTGCCAGTAATCCATCCTATGAGTCAAGATCACGGATCCACCTTTGGTATCTTATCTCTTGTGCTACATCGGACTCGCATCCAGGTACGATGAGGTGCCCGATGTCTGTGAGCAGACGCACGCACAAGATACGATACCCGTATCAAGCCAATCTTACAGTCATCATGACTGAAACTCTGAGGCTGACCCTTTAGGTAAAGTTGTCTCGGGCTTCCAAGAAGGTTAGCATGGCACTTCTCCGGGCAACGGGGCTATCGTCGACAGACATGCTGACTGGCCGAGGGCCAGTGACTTAGATTTTATGTTAGGCATATAAAGCTACAAAACCCCAGTAGTACCTGCTGCAGGTAAAGGATCTTGGTAGCCTCAACTGTCAAGATCTAGTCTATTCGTCAGAACCATGGTAGTTGAGGAGCGCAAACAGACTATCGTCTTCGGAGACTTGACTTGTGACTCCGTCGCGGGTCTCCGAACCTTAGTCACTGTCAAGGACAATCCACTCTTGATCTCCTTTTTCGAAAGAGTTACAACCGGTCTTCGAGAGGAGATTGGTCTGCTTCCATTTTCGCAGCGTCAACGATTCATCCGATTTACCACATTTGAGGAGCTTCTCGCTAGAGTCCAGCGGTCAACATGTCCGCATCCTGCACTTGAGAAAGCCTTAGCGTGTACCTATCAACTGGCATGCTTTATCAGGTAGCCTTACTATGTGACTGCATAATATAGAATGCTGGACTGACTAGTGAGCGTAATAGGCAATACACATCTCCCGGCCACAAGTATCCCTCGACTCAACAGACCTGCCTCGTTGGTCTTTGTACTGGCCTTCTTAGTGCAGCGGCTGTGGGATGTTGCCAAAGCATCACGGACCTCCTCCCCCTGGCGACACATACAGTACTTATCGCGTTTCGCGCTGGTTTATTTGTTGCCGATGTGCGTGACAGACTTGAGCCGCAGACAGGGGCACCTTTGGCGTGGAGTGTCTTAATCCCCGGCTTAGATGGTGACACGGCTTCCTTGACCTTACAGAAGTATAATGAAGAGAAGGTACATACATAAGTTGACCCCGGTATATCTCTATCTTGTACTGACACCAGGAATAGGGCCTTCCCGCTACGTCAGCCCCATACATCAGCACATATGCTAATACAGGAGTTACTCTGAGTGGCCTACCAAGCGCACTTAATGACCTTCTTGATTCAAGCTGTCTCCCAAAGAACCGAGCTCTTACTATTCCTATATATGCCCCATACCACGCTTCTCACCTTTACGGACAAAAAGATATTGAAAGTATCCTTCGAAAGGCTAGTGCGACGGAGTTTGCATCATACCAGTGTCAATTCAGTATTTTGTCCTCCATCACTGGACAAAGCATTCAGGTCGACACATTCGGAGCCTTAATTGACTACGCTCTGAATGCAATTCTCCGAGAACCACTTCGATTGGACCGCATCGTCTCCTCACTTGGTGAGGCCCTGCTATCTGATTCACCCATACGGGGCTGCACAATCTTTCCCATCGCCACAGTCATTGGGCAAAGCCTCGCTGCCGCGCTTCGCAAGCACGGTGCCCCGGATATAACGGTAGACCCATGCATGAACTCCAGTATAGCTGTGCGAGATGATCGAACGTCTACCACTGGACATCTAGGACATTCTAAACTAGCCATTATCGGATACTCTGGTCGGTTTCCTGATGCCAATAACAACGAAGAGCTCTGGCAACTACTCCATGAAGGACGTGACGTCGCTAGCATAACACCCAGTAATCGCTGGGATGTTAAGACTCATGTGGATCCAACTCTCAAAAAGAAAAATACCATGGGCACGCCGTACGGATGCTGGCTGAAGGAGCCTGGCCTCTTTGATGCCAAATTCTTTGCTTTAAGTCCCAGAGAAGCTCCACAGGTTGATCCTGCACAGCGTCTGGCGCTCATGACCGCGTACGAGGCGATGGAATTTGCTGGGCTCGTTCCGGACTCGACACCATCTAGTCAATCCGATCGCATTGGGGTTTTCTATGGTACGACGAGCAATGATTGGGGTGAGACAAATAGCTCGCAGAATGTTGATACCTAGTACGTTTCTATTTTGCTTACATTCTGCCAGCCTGCCTTCTTCTTTCTCGGTGTTTCTTTCTTTTCTCCCTCCTCCGCCAACTCTACCTATTTGTTTCAGAGTCATGGTGCTTCACTGCTAACAGGAACTAACTAGCTATATTCCTGGCTCCTGTCGAGCTTTCATCCCCGGGCGACAAAACTTCTTCTACAAATTCAGCGGCCCAAGTTACAGTGTTGACACAGCCTGCTCCTCGGGCCTAGCTGCCCTCCACCTTGCCTGCAACTCCCTGCTCAAAGGCGACATCGACACGGCGATATGCGGCGGAACTAACGTTCTTACCAACCCCGGTAGGCGCAATGCCATATATTGTCACAATTCAGGATACTGATTCTCTCCAGATATCACCGCCGGCCTTGACCGTGGGCACTTCCTCTCCCGAACAGGAAACTGCAAGACCTTCGACGACGACGCAGATGGATATTGTCGCGGAGAGGGTGTTTGCACGATGGTCATTAAACGACTTGAGGATGCTAAGGCCGACAATGACCCCATTATCGCCGTGATTCTTGGGGCTTACACCAACCACTCGGCTGAGGCGGAGAGTATCACCCGGCCGCATATCGGGGCGCAGAAGGCTATCTTTGAGAAGGTGCTCACTTCGGCCGGCGTTGACCCTTATTCTGTGGGTTATGTTGAGATGCATGGCACTGGGACTCAGGCTGGTGAGCACTGGCGTTCCCTATTTGCTGACTTTACTAAGGTATGTGTTTGTGTAGGTGATGCGAGGGAAATGAAATCCGTTTTATCGGTCTTTGCGCCTGAGACGGAAAGACCGCGTACTGATGCTGAGAGACTGTTCCTGGGCTCTGCGAAGGCTAACGTTGGCCATGGGGAATCTGTCTCTGGGCCTATTGCTTTGATTAAGTCGCTTATGATGTTGGAACGGAACGAGATACCTCCTCATTGTGGAATCAAGACGAAGGTGAGATAGAATTTTCCCCTGCACGAATGACTATATATTGACAATACCAAGATCAACAGTGGCTTCCCGACGGATCTCATGGATCGCAATGTGCACATAGCCAAGCAACCTATTCCCTGGGAAAGACCGGAAGGAGGTGTTCGCAGAATCATGATCAACAACTTCTCTGCTGCCGGTGGCAATAGCTCTGTCTTGATCGAAGATGCACCAGTCTTTGAGCCGAAAAGCAAGGAGGCCGAACCTCGCTCTACTCATGTCGTAGCTGTCAGTGCCAAGTCGAGTACTGCATTGATAGCCAACATCAAATCTCTCCTGTCATACATGAACGCTACGAAGCCAGAGCTGCCCAGTCTATCTTACACAACCACCGCTCGTCGCACTCATCATCCATTTAGGGTCATGGTTAGTGGGCCAGACCTGCCGGAGATTCACGCTCTATTAGAGAACAAGCTGGCTTCTCCCACGGTCCAGAACAGAGCCAGAGCTGCGCAGCGTGCTGCATTCGCCTTTACCGGTCAGGGATCCCAATACATCGGCATGGGGGAAAGTCTGCTGAATTTCAGCACCTTTCGCAGCGACATCGAGAGATTTAACGGAATCGCAGAGACCCTTGGTTTCCCTTCCTTCTTGCCGTTACTTGAATCAGGAAACGGAGATATCTCCGAGCTTCCTCCGCTGGTCGTTCAGGTCGGAACAGTATGCACCCAGATAGCCATGGCACGTCTGTGGCGATCTTGGGGAATCGAGCCCTGTGCTGTGGTCGGTCATAGCCTCGGTGAATATGCAGCACTAAACATCGCTGGCGTACTTTCTGAAGCAGACACCATCTTTCTGGCTGGGAAGCGGGCGCAACTCTTGCAGGAGGATATTTCCGCAAACACCCACGCCATGCTCGCTATCGGCACTAGCGTGGAGGAAACGAGGTCGCTGTGCGACGGTTTGGAATACGACATCGCATGCATCAACACACCAAAAGAGACAGTCCTGAGCGGTACGAACAAGCAAATCGACCGAATACTCGATATATTGTCTTCAACAAGTCTGAAGAAGACCAGACTCCGTGTTCCTTTTGCCTTCCATTCTTCCCAGATGGAACCCGTTCTAGAAAAGTTCAAAGCAGCTGCTCGAGGTGTTAAATTCTACGAGCCAAAGGTCCCTGTCATCTCACCTCTGTTTGGAGAAGTCCTCACATCGAAGGAACCTTTCGGACCGGAATACCTGGCTCGTCACTGCAGGGAAACCGTCAACTTTGCCACTGCACTGGAAAGTGCAAAGGCAGATGGGGTCATCAGTAGCGCATTGTGGGTCGAGATAGGTGCTCATCCCATCGTGTCTGGATTACTGAGGAACAATCTCGATTCCACACTCAAAACTGTCCCAACCCTGCAGCGGAACAAAGATACCTGGAAGGTGCTCACATCCAGTCTTTCCACTTTGTACGAGTCCGGTGTAGACATCAGATGGTCCGAATACCACAGGGACTTCATCCCGGGCCTTTCTGTGCTACGCCTCCCGTCATATAACTGGGACTTGAAGGAATACTGGATGCAATATGTCAACGACTGGTCTTTGTACAAAGGAGACGCTCAATTTCTAAAGGGCACACCTGGGCTATCGACTACCTGCGTCCACAAGCTTGTCGAGGAGAAGAAGGACGGGAACAAAATCACCGTCGTGGGCGAGGTGGATGTCCTCCGCGATGATGTAGACCCGTTTGTTCGTGGCCATCGCGTCAATAATCTGCCTCTCGTCACGCCATCCGTGTATGCTGAAATGGCTCTCGTGATTGGTGAATATCTCCGTAAACAGCAGACCAAGCTTTCTGGAACCCTAGTGGATTTGCAACACATGGACGTGCAACGACCGTTTGCCACCAAGAGTAAGGGAAAAGGTCCCCAACTGTTGCAATGCCATGTCGTACTTGATTGCGAAACCTTCCAGGGATCAGTGGAGTTCTGGAGTGTTACACCCGAAGGCAAGAAGCTAGTTAGACATGCACTTGCTAGCATCACGTTCCCGGATGCGAAGGCCGCCCAGGAGGAGGTCCAGCAGCGAGCACAGGGCATCATGAAGGAAATGGATGATATGGCTGCAAGACTCAATACCGACGACCGAGTGCAAAAGTTCACCGGCAAGACCGGATACAACTTGGTATCTTCACTCGCCTCCTATGACCCTGAGTACATGGGTGTTTCCTCGGTGCTCCTAGACAGTGGCCGGTTGGAGGCTGTTGCGACTGTTAAATTCAACAATCCTCGAACGGATGGGGTGTACCACGTAAACCCATACCTGATTGATAATCTCGGACAGCCAGCTCTCTTCGTTATGAATGCCAATGACCAAGCCGATCTCAGCAAAGAGGTCTTTGTCAACCACGGATGGAAGTCGCTGCACTTCTACAAACCGCTGTCAATCCAGAAAACCTACCGATCACACGTTCGGATGAGCGGACCAGACGCTGATGGCCTCTACGGCGGAGACATGGTTGTCTTCGAAGATAAGGAAGTCGTCGCCGTGTACAAGGGCATAAAGGCACAAGGAGTCCCGCGAAGACTCATGGATTATATCGTACACATGCGAGACGATACAAAAGCCGGTGCCCCTGCCGGGGGAACTCTCAATGCTAGCCAAAGCGCTGCAGCAAATCCAGCAGCCGATCCGTCAGCACAAGCTGATAGTGATAACTGGCAAGCAGCACTCAAGATAATATCTGAAGAGAGTGGTGTCCCGATCGCCGAACTGTCACCCGAAGCAGCATTCGACGATCTCGGCGTGGACTCCCTCCTCGCCTTGCTCTGCGCCAGTCGCTTCCGCGAGGAACTTGGCCTACACTACGAGTCATCCATCTTCCTAGACCATCCGACCATCAAGGAGCTAGAGGCATTCTGGAAGCAAGGAGCACCCGAGACCGGAGCAGTCACCGTGAGCGGCCGCGACGCAGTCCTAAACTCCATGTTTACCGAAGCAGAAGCAGAGGTAGACCAAGACAAGAACAGCAGCGACGAGGACCGATCATCACTAGGCACCAGCTCGTACGAGGTTATCAGCCCCAACACAACAGAAACCACACCGGAGATTACCAAAACATCTTCACCCAAGATCTCCGCAACGTCGCTTCTCTTGCAGGGCAACCCGGCGCTGCCCTCGACAGTCAAGACTCTATTCCTCCTCCCAGACGGCTCCGGGTCCTGTTCCTCCTACGCAGGACTTCCGCGCATCCACCCATCCATAGCCGTTGTAGGCGTCAATTGCCCGTTCATGAAAACCCCAGAGTCCTACACCTGCGGTATCGACGAGGTCACCCAGATGTACATCACCGAGATCCGGCGACGCCAGCCTCACGGACCATACGCGCTAGGTGGCTGGTCAGTGGGTGGGATCTTCTCCTACCACATTGCACAACAGCTAGCCGCACAAGGTGAGCAAGTCAGCGAACTGATTCTCATCGACTGCCCAGTCCCCAAAGGTCTGGACCATCTCCCACGTCGATACTACGAATACTGCGACACGATCGGGCTCCTCGGGGACGTGAACGGAGTCAAAAGGGATCCACCACCCTGGCTAATCTCCCATTTCGAAGCTTGCGTGAACAGTCTACATACATACCACGCAACGCCCTTCCGGCCCAATAATGCGCCCCGTACACAAATCATTTGGGCCTGTGACGCCATCGACAAACACTGCGAACCAAAATTCGACAGAAGGCCCGATGACCCAGAGGGATTGAAGTTCCTCACGTCGACAAGAACTGACTTTGGTCCCTGTGGCTGGGAAACCCTTCTCCCGGAAGAGGATATGACACTGGATAGGATGACAGGGGCCAACCATTTCAGTATGATGAAGGGGGAATTTGCGAAACGGTTGAGTGAGATGATTGAGGGATTTTTGATGATAGGAAATTGAAGTATTAGATTTTTTCGCTCTTGGTTTGTGTTTCGACGCTGTATTTAGGTTTCATCTTTTCCTATGTTTGATATAGTCTTGTTTTTTGATTAGGTGTTTACAATTCATATTCTACTTGTGAATTCCAGAAGAAAATAAGAGTAAGTCGAAGATGCCGGTAATATGCTTCTTGTTTGTCTATCTAGACCGCAATCTTCAGTAAATCGGGATGGGCCTTAATCTTTTTGCGAAATGACAATTCCTATACTGAAAGCTACTAGATCCTCACGATCTACATCTGCGTCTACATCAAACGATCTACTGAGGTTTTATTTTGTATGCGTAGATCAATCTTGACTTAGCAGCGCAAAGCTATTCCCACTAATATTTGGTATCACAAAACCAGGCTAACTAAACATTACCACAATCACGACAACAAACCAACAAAAAGCGCACAGTCCAGCTCAGTCTTCAGTATATGAACGTCAGTCTAAGACATGGTAGGGCAAACAATTTAATCTCTCATCATAACGTGAGTAGGGTTCCTAATTCATCATTACACTTGCTTCTCCGGGGTCACATGCGTAGCAGAGACGCCAGTAGCCTCGTGTGCAGGAGTAATCTTGAGATTTCCTTCGATGATCTCTTTCTCCAGCTCTTCCATACGACTCTTCCTCTCGAGCTTGCGCCATGCTGGAAGTCCACTGTCAAAGACATCGTCCATCTCCTCCAGCGTGTAACCTTTTGTTTCGGGAGCCGTTAGGAACATGTGGATGAAGGCTGCGGTGTTGAAGGCAGCGAACTGTGACACAGGAGAGGTTAGTGGCTACATTATCTCGGGATAGAAAACAGGGAAAAACATACAATCATGTACATCTTCCAATTGATCGACCAGAGCAACGGTGGAACGAAGAGGGCCAGGAGACAGTTCCAAATCCAGTTCGAGGCCGTAGCGAGCGAGACTGCTTTAGCGCGGACTTTCGCAGGATAGATCTCAGCGGGATAGGTCCATGAAGTCGGGCCGATGGTCGTCGCGAAGGAGCACACGAACAGATACGACAATGCGATAATCGCCTTCCCCACGGCGGGGTGGTCGGCCACCGTCCACGAAATAGCATCGAGCTTGGGATCGGTATGAGGGTTGGGCGCCCCAAATCCTCCTTGCAGTCCACCCTCCAGGTAAAGGAAAATAGCCTGGAGGAAGAATCCAATCAAGATTGCTGGCCGTCGGCCAAATTTATCCAGGTAGATAATGGCAGGTAGGGTCAGAGCCGTGTTAAGAATGTATTGAATTGATGCGGTTAGAAGTGGCGATCCAGCGCCTGTGCTCTGCATGATATAGACTATGTAGTTGTCAGCATCTTCAGCTCGGTCAAGCCAGTCTTGGTCGTTACCCTAGGCGGTTATTGGAATACGTCGAACATACCAATGTAGTACATCATCACGTTCATTCCACACAGTTGCGACCACATCTGCAAGCTCATACCCAAGATGACGCGCTTGAAAATGCGAGGTTTGATGAGCTCCTGGAAACCAGTAGCTGATTGCTCCCGCTCTAACGCCAGAGCTTCCTGGATTTCCTTATATTCGGCGAGGACCTTGGGGTGGTTAACGTCTCCTTGACCGTGTAGCTTCGATAACACCTGCAGAGCTTCCTCCCAACGGTCCTTGCTGGCGAGCCAACGGGGAGACTTAGGGAAGAGGAACATGCCAAAGAAGAGAATGACGCCGGGTACAATTTGAATACCCCAAGGAATGCGGAAAGCAGCAGTACTCTGCGTGGGGTTGTTTGGGCCGCCGTCGATGTTGCTCGCGCCATATTGCTAGAGGGTTGTCAGTATAGGAATGACGGTCATGACGAGAGCGGGAGACCGACAATAAAATATTGAATCAAGATACCCCATGTGATAGCCCATTGTTGCAGTGATATAACTCGTCCTCGAATTTCTTTTGGTGCTATCTCGGCCTGATAGACGGGGACCATCGCAGATGCGATACCGACGCAACCACCTGCGATGACACGACCGACGACTAAAAGAGGGATCCCGTTCGATGCACACATAAAGCTAGGAGGAATTAGCGCAATCCGTCTATTTCTGCCGAGAATCAGCTCTCACATACATTGAGCCAATGATCCACAGAATGGAAGAGAACTGGATCGCCCTGACACGCGAATAGCGATCGGCAATAAAGCTAGAGCACAGTGCACCGACGAGAGAGCCGAAAGGCATCGCACAGGTGATACTGCCCTGCCAATAATTAAAAGAAAGCACAGTTAAAACTAGTGACAGAATCGCTTACCTGCTTATATTGACCGCTACCCACTTGGAAATAGTTGGTATACGCTGCAGTACCCAGAACGCCTATACAGGGTGAGCTTATATTTTGATTCTAAACCTCCAGAATTGCTTACCACTCATAGACGAGATATCAAAACCGAACAAACCACCACCTGCGACAGGGTCAGATCATGCTCTCCGGCATCTAAACCAGACATGGATATGCTCACCAAGAGTGGCAAAGCCACAGAGAAAGTAGACATTGTAGATTTTCTTCATGGTGACAGTTGCTGTTGACACTCGGTCAGCCAAGGTCGGATCAAGCAGAGAACACGTGAAGAAAGTCTACAGTGACAGGAATCACCGTATGTTTAAATATGCCGACTGGCTGCAGTGAATAGAGCTTTGGGCAGCTGTCGCAGAGTCACTGGTGAATTTACACCAAATGTAACACTGCGTGTCGGCTGACGGGCATGATTGGAGAGGAGGGATTATAAAGCCAGAGCTGGGACAGTGATTGGGAGATCTTTACCTTGCCAGATGATAGAGAATCACAAGTTGCACGGCGTGGCGGACGCCACCAAACAAGAGGCGTGGTTATGATTCGACGGGAAGGCGTCGTGTCTACGAGTAGAGTCTCGTATTTCTGATCATGGGGGAATTCGACCCTTCCCCGCAGTTGCGATTCTGGGGTAAACAAGGTCGCTTGGACGTTTTAACTTTGCCTCTGTTGCTTAAGCCTTTCGAGTGGGACAGTTGAACAAGGGAAGTCTTGCAAGGGGATATCCTGCGTTGCCAACGGACAGAGACAAAGGAACATTGGGGGAAAGCACGAGTCAGGGACTGAAATGGATTCCAGATCCACGTAACGATGATCTTCGACTTGCTGCGACATTCTGACTCTCCGAATACGACACTGTCTGTCCCGTACCATGAGTCTCATCAACCCTCATGGAGTTAAAGAACAAAGAAGGTGCTGAGGGATGCACCATTGATAGGCGGAATATCTCCTGGACCCTAATCGTGCCTATGTCTGCCAAGGCTGCTTAACGCGTCAAAATAAGACTTCCAAGCCCTTAGTGGTCAACAGGCGTTACACCACATGGCACTACGGAGTAAAAAAGTAACATTGCTAGGGCACAGACTATGGCAATCAACCAAGGGTCAGCTCCATCTCCCGCTCCCGTGACATCAACCTTAGGGTTACATAAATGTCACGTTCAATCAACTGCCTCGGTCGAATTTTTAATCTATACCGAAATCATTCCAAATCCTTTGTTCAACACTATGCAGGGGCTTGGAGGGACCGACATTTTTTCTTTCACCGTATTAGACCTAGTCCAACAGTAGGAGGCTATTCGATTGGTATTTTCCCGGCATTACATATCTTCTTCGTCAATCTGGCTACTATTGCTAAACCTGAGTGACTTAGATGGACGGACTCATTTTTTGATCATAGGTCTACCATAGGATAACACTTGGGTCCATTCCTCATGGATTAGCTATAGGCTACCAGGAGGTTCGTGCTTATATGATAACCTAACCCATATGGATTTAGGTTGACCCTACAGTGGTGGTCCAAAAGTATGTGACCCCCTATACTTATAGGTACCTCGCAGCCCATAGTAGACGGTAAGAGCCATTGAGTACCTATAAGTAGAGGGGTCACATACCTTTGGACCCCACTTTAGTATAGTGGACTAAGTAGCCATCTTATCTATTCAGATAAGCATCGTCTCAATAGCTGGACTGCTGCCTCCCCCTCAGTGTGGCACCCCAGCGCCAAAGGATGCCGGTCGCGGGCAGCGCGATGCCAATCGATAAAAACGCCAACAGGCTGTTCCCCAACCCATATCCGAGGGAGTCGTAAAGACTGTTAGAGAATAATGGGAACGCGAAAGCCAACAGACTCCGCAACACCTGCGTTGCAGCCGATGCCGAACTGACGTGCTCGGGGTAGGAATCCATGACATATGCATGCAGGGTGGTGTCAAATATTTGCATACCGAGGGACAACAAGGCTGCCCCGACGTCGACGACCACCCAAATCAGGTGATATTGCGCGGCCCAGCCATAGAGAAGAAAGCCGATGGGGGTGATGAGAGCTCCGGGGAGTAGAAGTGGTATGCGAAGCTCAGGTACTTGGGTTTCGCCAGTGTTGCTGCTCAGTCTCTGATAGGCATAATCCATGAGCGGGCCGCAGAGCTGAGAGCCCGAGACCGTGCCGATGCAGATGACTATGTAGTGGAGTCCGGATATTTCAACCGATTCACCGTACGCTGCGACGTGGAGAGCAGAAAAAGAACTCAAGGCGAAGTAAAGTAGACCGTAATCAATGCCCTCCAGAATAGCCTGCATTTGAATGATTGGATGGAATGCCAGCAAACGCAAGGGACGGGACAGGCTCCGACTCAACTTCCTCGGGGGTGAAAGGCCTGCTTCGCGCATTTCGATCGCTGCGTGGTAACGCGAACCGCCCGTGTTACTGCGCAATTCCTCAGCTCGGCGACGGAGGAGAAGTGGTGCGTAACTCTCGTGGAATAAAAGCGAGGAGAGGTCGAGGGTGAGTTGGAGAATAGCGGTCGACCAGAACATCCATCGCCAGGTGGAATATTTAACAATAAAACCACTGACGATGGGTCCGACAGCAGACCCTGTTAGGGGAATGAGCAAATATAGACTGAGTGACCGTCCTCTCTGCTCCGCTGACCACACGTCTCCCAGCACGCCGTACCCCAGACTGTACACTGCACTCGCGCCAAATCCAGCGAGAAGACGAGCGGCCATGAGCAGGCCCTTAGAGTGGGCAAAGCCGCAGACCAAATTCCAGACTAGGAACCAGATATTCGTAATGTGGAAAATCGACTTTCTTCCATAGATTTCGGATACAGGGCCGATGATGAGTGGCCCAAACGCTGTTGCCAAAAGATAGACCGACAATGCCATGGTGGACTCGGTAATGGACGTATCCAACTCCTCGGCCATGGTATCGATTGACGGCGCCATCATCTGTGAATATATCATCAGTACAGAACGTCTCGTGCAATGTTGGAATGCATCATACTGTCGACACCATGATGCGGACAAAGCCCGTGCCAGAGATGGCCGCGGTGACCCCCCATTTTCGCTTCTTGGTCCAATTCAAGGGGTTCTGGGCTTCATTCTGGTCGAAGGTGACAAGGAACGCCTCGTCCCAAACAGCTTCCGCACTACCAGAGACTTTCTCCAGATCGCGTGTTGCCACATGCGTGCCATTTCCGACATTATCCATGTCGGCTTCCTCGATGTTTCGACCTTCTTCGTCTGCCTGTTTTCTCTTCGTGTCCATTCCCAGTGTTGTTGAATAGGGAGGGAAGGTAGTGTTGGAATAAATTATCCCATTCGACTACCTGAAATGTCTAGAGGTAATTTATAAGGTGAAATTCTAGTTGACAGGTAGAGGCACCGCAAAATCTCACTCACATCCATGTCGCCCGAAGGGTATACAAGAGCAAACAATGTCTCGGCGATAAGCTCTTGCACATCTCCGAGCACGGATGAGGCAGGATCCGGAGACTCACTTCTCTGTCTTGGTGGACTCATATTTGAAAACAAAACCCTGGGTTGATTGATAACGACAGCTGATTGATAACCGTCCAACTGATTGATAAGGGTCTTGACCCCCCACTGATCCCCGCTAGTAATGGCTTATGTCCGACCTCGGATTCATTTCGGACATCTTTTACTGTCGAGCAACATCTTCTGTGAGTGTTCAATGCCTGCTCGGCCAATCGGTGCCTCTCTTTTAGATACTACCATGTCCGAGGAACAACATACCTTGACGGTCGGACCTGTTGCGTGGCGTGTATCAGACCAAGGCTGGCTATCCGTATGTCTTTCCCTCGGTGATTAAAGGCTCGATACAATATCTCTTATCAGTGTTATAGCAAGCCCATTGCTACTGTGGAGGTAATAGAGTAATATATTTTGGATAGCCAGCTTGCGTTTCTACACGAGCGCTCGAACCTTGTAACCCTAAGCTTCGCGACCACAAAAATACCAAAACGAAAGACAGAAACAAGTATATCTCCAAGCAAGTTCAGTCCTCGCTCAATCACCCCCCCACCCCCCCCCCCCCCGCCAAGACACCCGCTCACAGAACGGAAAAGAAGCCAAAAACAGCCAGCAAAGAGAACATAGCTTCTTCACGACGCCTCACTGTAAACAGTCTCCCGCATTAAACTGACAAGGTCCTCATCCGAAAACGCAATCGTCGCATCCTCCGTGATACCCGGAAGGTCAGGCATTTCATCCAGAATCGAGGCTAACGGGATCATCAAGGGGGCATGTCGAACCCTCCCACTTTGATAGTCCACACTGACCTCGTGTATACACTCTACTTCACCATCTCTATATTCCCAGCACTCGAACACGATCTTCTCAATATCAAAGGCGACTACCAGGACGAATTTTGTACGACCGGAAGTATTCTCCAGCCATAATTGCGCATCGACTCGGAGCGCACCAATGGAAGCCATATCTCCGAATTCCATGACGAGGGACGGGTAGTTATCGGGTGCTCGGCTTGCAAGGGGGATATAAGCTTGTTCTGCTTCGAGCTGCAGTCCGTTTTGCAGAGTGTATATCGTCGGGCCGGCGTGAGAAAGTATATCCGAAGTGAGTCCGTGATGCTGTTGGTATTTACGAATGTAGAACCTTTGGTACATGGCTTCGCTGACTTGCTCGCATAGTGGCGATTTGAATTTGATGACCAGAGTGTTATGATTGGGAAATGTTCGGACTAGGAATGTACGGGGTCGAGTGCATGCTCGCCATTTGTTGAATTCCAGAAGGTTATCGTCCGACACTTGTGTGATCGCCATGTACTGTTCGTCGCCACTCAGAAAGGATTCAAAGTACTCCTTGATGAATGTGATGACTGTTTGAAGGTCTGTGTAGGCTTCCACAACCACGTCGTCGCTCTTATACAGATCCAGGGGATGACCCTGGTCTGTGGGGTTCGGCCTGGTCATCGTCCTGGCTCTTGTAGTTCCAAAGGCCTTTCCAAAAACAAGAGTTATAGTCGCTTTGATGTATTGTAGTAGTCGAAAGCGAGTATGGTCAACACACGGTGTGCACCGACGGAGAGAAATGAGACTTTTTTGTGGGACAAGGGTGCAGAGCTAATAGTGGTCGAGACGTGTTCATCATGATGAGCACGATATTAGTGGCGTAATGGCCTCAGGACTGCCTTTAATCCATGACTACTCTTACGCAGTCCATGGCTCGAGCAAAAAGGATACCATCGCCAACATTGTGGTATATCGGTCTGAGGTGGAGCAAACATCAACCGCGACCAAAACACTCGGACCAGCCCTTCTTTGACGAACCAAGGAAGCGATACAACCATAAGTCAAGCAATACTCCTCGCACGGGCATAGATAACACGAAAGAGTTAGAACACGGAAATGTTAGCAATATACTTGCATTAGAGATATTAATTCACAAAATAGGATTCCTTGTGTTATTGGAATCTCTGGATTGCACCCAAGGGTGGCCTGAGTTAATCAGTCTCATCCATCAAATTCGCATTACTTGGTGCCCGCAAGTCCAAAACCGTCCGAACATGATCATATCCAATCTCATGATCCTGCTCGCGCGCCAGAAGATGCGCCGTCTTCAGCACGTTCTTGATCTGTCGACCATTTAGCTTCACCTGGGCAAGATAGTCCAGCTGTTCCGACGAGAACCCGCCATTCGCGCCCAGGAATTGTGTCCAGATCTGGCGCCGTGACTTGGCATCGAGGTCAGGGTACCGAACCGACACATGAATACGCGACTCGAAAGCCGGATCAATGCTTTCGGCACGATTGGTCGTGAGGAACAAAATACCCTGCCCAAACAGTCAGCTTCACTCTTCAAATGTTAATGTTCATCAGGGATCTTACCTCATAATATTCCAACAGTCGCAAGAAGATTGAAACCAACTCATTCCGCTCCAGATCCTTGGAATTACGCGTCTCCATGAACACATCCGCCTCGTCGAGCAGAAGAACTGCACCCCACTTAGGGACCATGCGAAGGATATCCTTCAGTGCCTTTTCGACATTCCCAGGGGATGTGCCTAGGTCTCCCGCACTCAAAACATACAAAGGAACCCGCATCACCTCCGCTACACTTTCAGCCGTGAGCGTCTTTCCTACTCCGGGAGGGCCACTCAGCTGTATGATGACGCCCCGACCCTTGCCCTGCACTATGTCGTCAAAGGTATCCATCTGCTTCGACTGTGCCTTTGCGATGGCCAGAATCAGACCTTTCAGTCGCTGCTGCTCTGCCGGAAGGACCAGCGAGTCGAAAGCCTGTGAGTCCCAGACAATATCCCTTACCCCTTCGAGATAGAATTCGAGCCATCTTTTATCCTTTAGCGAGTACCCACGCAGAATGGGAGTCGCCAGAAGCCGTTGCTCATCGCTGAGAGTTTTGGTGCAGCCATCAATTCTGGTGGAGTCGTTGGGGTTGAAAGTATTGAAGGCCTCGCCGTCAATAATGATTCGGCTCTTGACGTTGAGCTGCATGGTCTGTCCCATGAATTTGGTGAACCCAGGTCCTTCGTACTGCTTGTAGTGATATCCGCTGTGTTCCTCCCACAATCTTCCCCTGGAAATGAGATTGTCCCGTACGCCGCCTGCATTTGGGTGGAAATGTAGAGGGAAAACGGGTAGGGAAGTGATTGGCACTGTCCCTTGGAAAGGGGGGATGCATTGGCCTTGCTTCCTATATCCAAAGCCATTTCCATCATAGTCAACGTACTTAGCGGACACAACAAATACTCCTTCACAGTTGGTCGAGGCCGACAATGACTGGAGGACACGTTCATGATCGCCATGAATACAATAAACATTGACTCCCGGTTCAAAGATCGCCCAAAGCATATCGTGAGTGACAACGCCATTGAGAATCAGGTCCTTCCTGCGGGTAATAGTCTCACGAAGCTCTTCTTCTAGAATGTTATAGAGTAGGTCGACTACGGACTTGGTCATGGGGTCTTTGACTTCGTCCCTGGCCTTCTGGAATTCCTCCCACCGGTGGACAAACGGCATGAATGGTGGCTTGAACTCAACCCGCTTCAACGTCATCGTCAGGCCGGGGTAGTCCATGAAGACCCTGACTAGAAACTCCTTCAGTAATTCACTCTGAACGACGATGGAGTGAATCTGCAGGGGTTTACGGCCGTCGTAACACTTCACATTTCGCACCAGGAGTGCGTATTGGCCGGATTCAGTATTCTCGACCGGGACGGTGAGGTCATCAGGGTATTCCTTCGTCCACGTTGTGCGACCCCTTTTGTCCGGCTTTGACTCGTAGAGGTTATGGACCTCGGAGATGGAACCGGTGGGGGCATACTTCACGGGCTGAGAGTTTGGGTCTTATAGAGTATTAGTCTCGCACTTTCTAGTGCTGCTTAACAGTTAAAGGACTGACCTGAGGTCGTCGGAGCTCCTCTCTCGCATGTTGCTTCCTCTTCTGAAAATGACGACATTTCGCTATCGCTATCGTTAGATTCGTGTTCTGTGTCGTATAGGATGTACATCTGGCTCTGAGAAGTGGTGGGTAGCCGTGCTCTCTAAAAAGCTAAACATAGGGAGGGCACCTGCCATTTAAGTAGGTGATGAGCTACTAGCTACAAAGGAAAGGAGTACCCCAGATGCTTTGTCACATATCCCTCCTAATGGTGTACAATGACTCAGTCATTGTGTGGAAAACGGTAGCATGCAGAAGGTCCCTGCCTAGGCTCGCTACTACTAAGTAGTTGCCTGAGCAATGGACAAATCAGAGACCAATAGTTATGTTGGTTGTCTATATGAGCCTCAATGAGTCAGAGCTCTCCACCTTCCTTAACACATATATCGCAGTGATAAGTCTAGTAATGCGCCTAGAGAGAGGGGAGATGTGCACAGAGCTTCCTTGAGGCTCTTTCAGTAGGTTGTCATTGGACGATTGGATCACGTGTCCATGCAAGACCCTGCCTGGTGTTTGCCTAGTGGAAATATTCCCCACTGTTGCTTCTATCAGTATGGGTAATCGTGTTAGACTTAGCAGTATGAATGGGGGGCTGCGGCCATTGGCACCGGCTCGAAGTACAGCTCCTTATTATGACAAAATATGTGAGTCTATTCATTGAATACACAGGGTATACTCCACATCATCAAGTAAAGGCAATAATAGTAATATCCTTCAGTTTATCCCGTAGATTGTTCACTGTTTTAAAGACCCTTATTACTCATTTAACCTCCAATTAATCATAATGAGCTCTTCTTTTGTTGCAACTCAAAACAAAGCCACGTTTACCATCTTCTAGCCAGATCTCACCCTTGGCCCTCAAAATACCGGTATACCTCCACAAAAGCCTCCAACCAGGCAATCTCCCTCTCATCATGAGCCTCATACTGCCCCTCCATGCCATCCTTGGTATAAAGCAACGCATCCGCCGGACCCCTAGGAATGAAATACCAAGACCCCCCACCCTCCTCCATATCTATCCTCGGCAACCGACCCCCATCCTGACCATCATACACGAAATTCAACCCCTCAACCACAACCGTAACTGACCCTCCGACCTCCCCCAAGTCCCTAGTCTCCTTCCTCGACGTCCTCGAATCAGCGCCATCCTCCCCCAGCCCAAATTCAACCCCCAAACCCTCCAGCCCCCGCAAAACAACCCCCAAAGCCTGATCAAACGGCACCACCGGAAAATGCCCATACGCAAACCACGACATCCCCCTCAACGCACCCCCTCGAAGCAACGACTGCCGTAAAATCTGTTTCTCAGTGCCCCTTAGCCGCTGCAAAATATGCGGGATATTCTTCCTCGGCGTTTGACTGGGGTCGATCATTTTCTTCAAGATCTCGGGATTAGCCTCGAGTAGATCCGCTGCTTTGTGAAGCTGACTCGCTTTTCGCTTGTTGAGTTTCTCCTGTGCGTTTTGGATGGCATTCCAGCGTGCTACCATGCCATCGATGGTAGATGAGTCCCAGACAGCGGGGAGAGGGGCGTAATGAGCCAGGACCTCCCGTTTCCAGGGCTCTAGATACAATTCATCCCTGAGGCGGCAGTGCATGTAATTTATGATTTCCTGGTAGTCTGACTTATAAGTTTGGGTGTTTAGGGCTAGGGGAGATGTCAGAGGTGCTGCGGTGAGGCCGTGGTCTGCGCAGACGGTGCGATAGAGGTCTGCTACTGGGCGGATTTCGTCTAGGATTTTTAGATCGTGGTGGACAAGGCGGCCGAGTGTTGGGTGGGTGAGGATGTCGGTGTTGATGTGGGCATTGTTGTGGATGATGAGACGGAGGATGTCCCAGATGCGGATGTCGTTGAGTATTTGATGGGCTAGTTCTCTCGGGAGGGTGGAGAGGGAGGTGATGACGTTGTTTAGGGACATTTTGGTAGTTGGAGTAGGTTTAACTATTGATTTGGGGGAATTGAATATGGGACAGTTGAGGTGGTGGGTATACTTCCTATATATATGGTCATAGTTACTAGTAGATACGAGATAGCCCTAAGTATTGGGGCCGAAAGGAGTGACTCATGAATGACGATCCACATTCCCCCACATCGCTTTTCACTTGTCCAGCCTCATTTCCCTAGTATAAGTACTATTATATAGTCTGCACTACGCCCCGACCGCTGCATAACATTTATTTCTCTGTATCCTCCTAACAAGATGTCCCAAACAGAAGAAGAAGACTACACGCAATTCGTCCAAACCCAACCCCCAGCCACAATCGCAGCATGTCTACGCCGCGACCAACTCCTCTGCCAGGAGAATCACCTCCCCAGTCCCCTAGCCATGCACCTCCCAACCCAACCTTGTGAGCTCCTGGACGCAATCTCCAAACACCTAATCCCAGATACCACCATCCCAGCCCCAATCCGCATACTCCAATGCCAGGGCATCATCAGCGGAATCAAAGCCTCCGTAAACCAGATGTCCTCCATCAGAACCTGGACAGCCGAAGCCACCGAAAAAGGAACAGGGATAATCCCCACAACCAAAGACTTCAAATCCGCACTTCGCGTGCTTGAATATCTCCAAAAATACCCCTCCATCTCAATGCTAACCGGCACAAGTCCATTCCCGGACGTGATCGCCTCCGTGAAAACGCAACTGGCATTCGAAGATGGTCTCCGCGCCGTGAATCACCTTCACACGGCCCATAAGGATAGCCAACTGGGCTCAAAAGCCAGTTACAAGTCCCGCAGACCGAAGCGGAATTGCTACATGTGTCATTTCGAGATCAGGACTGACGAAGCGCACGATATATACCCGTCATTGTGTCGACCGTGTGGGTCCTTTAACCTGGCTTCGTCGGCGATCTCACAGCCCCCGAATCTAGATTTAGCAGGGAAGACGGCCCTGGTTACGGGCGGGAGAATCAACCTCGGTTATGAAACTGCGCTGCGGCTGCTCCGCTGTGGAGCCAGCGTGATCGTGTCATCGCGCTATCCGCGGGACGCGGTGGTGCGGTATGCGAGGGAGGTGGATTTTGGGGCCTTTTCGTCGCGACTGAGGGTAGTGGGGGCGGACTTTCGCACGGCCAGAGATGCGTTTCGGCTTGTGGAGGTTGTGAAGCGGTTACTGGATGATTGGGAGGGGGATGGCAGGGAGACTGCTGGCAAGGCGCTGGATATTCTGATTAATAATGCGGCGCAGACGCTGACGGATCCTGTGCGCTCTGAGACGAGGGCCATTGTGCGGGAGGAGCAGTTGGAAGGAGAAGTTGGGGAGCTTGGGCTGATTCCGGATTATGGGGAGCGGTATGTGCCCAAGCTTCGGGGTGGAGTGGGCAGTGCTTGGGGGGGTATTGAGGATCGGGTCCGCTTGCAGATCGCAGGGAGCGCGGAGCCAGAGTCTGTGGAAGGTCATGGAATGGTGCAGAAGGGTCTGGGTCCGGATGGAATGGCGGAGGATGACTCAAAGTCGTCGTGGACTCAGCGTCTGGACCAGATCCCGTATGAGGATGTGATTAGCGCGCAGGCTGTGAATGCCTTCGTGCCGCTGATTCTATGTCGGGAGCTTTTGCCCCGAATGGGCGCCACGGGGAAGTCGTCTCGGCCTTTGGGATACATTGTGAATGTGTCCTCGCGGGAGGGAATCCTGGAGAGCAGGACCAAGTCTGCGAGCAAAGCTGGTCACCATGTTCACACGAATATGTCCAAGGCGGCGCTGAATATGATCACAGAGACGGAGAGTGAAGCGGCGTGGAAGCGGCATGTCGCTATGAATACAGTGGATCCAGGTTATATGAGTGCCGCACCAGAGTGTCAGCGGGCAGATGGCTGCCCGATTGGATTTGAAGATGGTGCTGCCAGGGTGCTGTGGCCGATTGCTGTCGGAGAGCGTGAGCATCGAGTGATCCGCGGACGGTTTATGAAGCATTTCGGACACCATGATGCTATTATATCGCGTGGAATATAATATACTGACTGCCATACCAAGATGGAATTTAGAGGTATCACGGGCTAAAAGTATCCAGCTTATAGACAGAGTTGTTCGTATATCATCATACAGTGGTAAGAGCATGTTCATTTCGACTTCATGCCCTATCCCTCCTTTGCTCCCTCACCCAGAAATACCGTAGCACGAACAGCATGATCAACATGCAGACATCCAGTGCCAGATTCCAGTTATACCCAATTAAATATCGAGGCGCATCAACCGTCTTCCATACACTGTCAACCAAAGTCAGCATAAATAATCACCTACACACTCATGTTAATGTCACTTACAAAAGCGGAATCCAAGCGCCAAACGTATTCCCAATAGTATTCATGGCACTAATAACCAAGGCCCGCTCCTCTGCACTGCGCGCACAGATCTCGTTCGCCCACGCATAGATGATGGCCGCAATACCGTCCGCCGTGCCTGACAGAAAGAAGGCGAAGAATTTCAGCCCTACCGGAACGTTCCATATCGCAAGCACCAGGCAGGCAAAGATATTAAGAAGCGCAGTGATAGCGATCAACGAGACCTTGGCGTCGTAGATATCGGATATCACGCCGCACACAATCGAGGCGACAATAGTGACGGCTGGCGACACGGTGGTGATGGTGTTGATGGATTCGACGGAATAATTCTCTGCTTTGAGCCAGAGGGACAGGCCGCTATTCGAGGAGACCCCGTCAGCTTGAGAGAAGAAGAAGGCGAACCCGACGAGGATCCAAATGCGCCACCCTTTGAGAATGGTGATGATTCTGGGAATAGTAAATGGTTGACGGGGCTCGCGGTGTTCGGCGGCCATGCGCTCTTGTGCTAAGCGAATCTCATCCTGGGTGAGATAACGTGAGTTGCATCGGTCTGGCGTACTGGGAAGTAGGCACAGACCGAGGAAGGCGATGGGAATAGTACAGGCAAAGCCTATGGATCTCTGTTAGTACAGCGGTGGTGAAGTTGGGGGAATAAGGCTTACAGATGATGTATAGCCATCTCCATCCTTCAATCCCATACCGACCATCCAGTCGTGCATAGGCACCGGCTTGAATATAACCCGAGCTCATACTGCCCACCTGGCTAGCAATGAAGAAGATCGCTCCACGACGCGCAAGCTCAGACCTCTTATACCAACTGCCCAGATACCATTGAACAGCAGGAAAAAAGAAACCACCAAGGGCTCCGACGAAGAATCGCAGTGCATAAAGCTGGGTCACGGTGCTGGCCTTGTATTGTGCCAGAGTAAAAACACCCCACAATAGATCTGCAGCCGGGAGGAAATAGTTCACCGGGCAGCGGGTCATCTAAGCTGTCATGTTAGCATTTGTACATACCCACTCATGGTCAATATAAAACTAACCGCCAATGTCAGAGGAATCTGCATCGTGATGAATCCAACCCTGCATAGCAAGTTAGAAATGTCATCCACTGCCTGCCATCTCTGAGCAAACCTACATATACACCGTATTGAGATAATTAAGCTGATTCCCATACAGCTTTAGATCCTCTTTCATACCGCTCACATAGGCAGTGCTCGTCGCCGACGAATCCAGCACCTTCGCCCAATGGGCCAGAAAGAGGAAGACGATGATCAGGCCGTCCAGCTTGAGAATCAGACGGCGCTCGGCTGGAGTATCTGTCGGCGCAAACCATTGGTACCATTTTTGTCTCTCTGCGGTAGGCTGTTGAGACTGTTCTGAGTTCTTTTCGTTTGACTTGCATCTTTCCACATCCGACGTCTCTTGCGGAGAGTCGGTGGTGGGGGTTGCCTTTTCAATCGGATACGACATGATACATAAACAATGTTGCCAAGTGCTGTTTACATATGTTGAGCACGTTCCTCGTTTTTCTGCATATCTTTGCAGCTGGTTGTGGTTTAGAATCCTAGGAGACTACTTTATTTTTCGTTCGTGGAAGCACGCCATCGCTGGCGTTTGTGACGAGAACCAGTCGAAATCGACCAGCAGGGATTAGCGTTCGGTTAAAAGATGATGCTTGTCTAGTATGAGTAAGGAGTGTCTCTATCTTGCCGTCTTTATCGATTAGCGTCTGCATTTTTGCCAAGATTGAGGGGGAAGCATTCTACTATTAATATTAGATAATGATAACCTCAGAACTAGTTAATTTCATGTAAGCTTTATAATTCGACATCATATGATACATTACAACGTGTATATAGAATAGAGGATATTAGTAGTGCTTGTGTTGTTGTTGTTGTTGTTGTTGTTGTTGTTGTTGTTGTTGTTATTGAGAGAAGGCTTGTTCCCCACATTAGGGTTCTAAATTTTATATTTTCACTCCCATCCCTTGAAAGACAGCTCTGTACCTGACGCTGTCATTGTCTCCGCTATGTCGCAGCTCCACAAGGTGTAAAGTACAGAAATCAGTACTATTACTATGTACCCACATGCTAAGTCAGCAATGACAGATCGTTGGAAACAACGACGTCCTCCAGCCATCCAAAGAGCAAGAGGAGACTGCGCTGGAAAAGAGCCGAGCATACTGGTATCACATCGCATCAGTCGCTTATGCCTATTTGGACCATGGCTTGGTGCCAGAATTTGCAAATCCCCAGCATGCCCTTCACAAGATCCCAAGATTTCCGTGCCGGTTGAAAGCACAATTTGTGCGCCCTTTGGGTACTACCGCAATCTTCGCGCTTTGCTCAGAAGCGTCCTCCACATGGAGACTGATAGGAAACTCGGACTGCGAGGCGGTTAAAAAGGAAAGGACGAAACCTGCCTTGGTGCAAATCGGTACCGCGAGTACTATTCCATATAGCTTTTGTGGAAAAGTCTTCAGCCAATGGATCGGTATGACGGCCGAGAATGCCACAGGTCCTAATTATCTAGGGATCCTTGCAATTGGTTGGTGTTATATACTTTCTGCCCAGCTTATTGAGATGCAAGGAAGTAGTGCCATTATGCGTTACACAGATTCTCTTGCCGATTGTGTAGGCGGGCGTCCTTCCACTTTGCTCGGGGCCATTCGCCGGCCAAGTGTGGCTGCACTTTGGATTTGAGCAGCCGTGAGCGGTATAGGTCATAAACTTCTTGAAAAGGTAAGGAGAGGCAGGCCGCCTCTTGACTCAATTGCCTTTCCTTGGACTGGCGCCCCTCAAAGCTTTATTGATGATGCAGGTTCAGGTCCGTATACCTGGGGCGACCCTGCATATATCTCGAGACCTGACGTGTGGCGGTTACTTCACCTCTCTCCGACCGAGGAGGATGAGTTGAGCTATGAGTATGGACCCATGACGCCTTGGGAACCTTGTGGGGCGTGCTTAACCACAAATTGTGCGCTTCGTGTTACATCACATTTAAAACGCCCTCGGCATGAGTATCGTTATGAGCATTGGAGCTGGGAATTAGAGGGTGGTGAGACTGTACAGAATTATGGGTTTTTGAAAACATATCCATCGCGTTGAAACTTGGCTGACAAAATCTGGCACATAAAGTTTATCGTTTCCGGATATATCTACCAGGGCGATCAGATGGCATGCAAAAGCTGTTTCGCCCAGGTCTATTCATTTCCCAAGACAAATGTTCTGGTAATATCTGTGATTCCCAACTAGTTTTATCATGTCGAGATCGATGGGACAGCCAAATACATGTTGCATCATGGCAAGGTGCTCTATATCAGAGCAAATAGTGCCCTCCCGATAAAGAGCTCCATAAGTGTACAACGAGAAAAAAACAAAGAAAGAAAGGAGTTTTGCAGATCTTCAAGCCCAGGATATATCCAAATCAACGCCAGCCAACGCCGCAACAGAAGCGATAATCATATTCACATAATACATTCCACCATGACAGTGGACACAGGGCGACTGTCAAAGCGACTCAAAACCGCGAGGAGCCATCTTCGGTATCTAAATCACAACCAAAGACCATTAGCCCAGACGCTCGCAATGGAAGGGGTTTTGCATAGTAAAAGCAAGCCACGTACAAACAGCCGATTCGAGATCCCTCGGCGTGGGTTCCTTCGTGCGCGACTCTTGTCGAAGACCCCCCACATTTTTCAATCGCACCGACCGCATATATAGCTCCTGTTCACGAGAATAATTGTATCGATGCGCCGAATGGTCGGTGGGATAGACTTGTTTCCACATGGCAGCGCCCAGCGACGTGACGGCCAGACAGGCGACAATGACGATGACGATGACACCGGCGGTTGGAATCGCCATGATGGTCGGATGTGTCGGATATGGAAAGTAGAGGGTGTAACACGGAGTAAAGGCGTCCTTTGGGGTGAATAAGTGAACTGGAGTTGTCAGCACATAATTTCGTCGTCAGTATATACAATTTATGGACCGATGGTGAGTTCGCGATGGGATGCGGATCCGAGTAGAGGTCAAAGGAAAGCCTCTCAGTCGATCCACGACTTTAAGTAGATTCGATTGGTATCACCGACTTATGCATGTTTCCCAATCTTCCACCTCTTTCGATGCATGAGGAGGGCCGGTTTCCATCTCCATTGGTTGGTCTCTGCAACTTCCGAGTCCGAGTGGAGCGACTAGCCTCAATCTGATTGGAGAGGTATTGCTCTTTTCTTGGTTTGGAAGTATTTATAGCCATTGAAAGTCTTTGACCTGACACTGGCCTCCATTTTTCCCGTTTTTTTTTTTTTTTTTTTTTTTTTTCTTCCCTTTTTTTTTCTACTTAGGGCATCTTCCACCGATTACCCTATCAAACCCCTCGGAAAGACCCAATGGTTCATCCTCACCGAGGTATTCCAACGTCCAGATCCACCAAAAGAGAAAAGGTACCGAACGACGGGCCACGCGGACTCCGTGAATGGGTTCCGCAGTGTCCGAGTCTAACAAAGCTTGTCCATCCTCTCGTCCCGTTCATTCGAGACTCTCCATTAGGCAGCAAAGATTGAAGTTTGACCTTCGGCGTTAGCGGCAGAAAATTCACGCCTATCGATCAGATGAGTGTGTTTGATCGACACGACAAACTGATTCAGATATTCCTCGGCTCGACCCGTCAATGTTCGCTTACGGAGGTAGCTCGTTGCTAAGGAGCACTGCCACCACCCAGGAACCATGTTCATGGCCCGAGTAGACGCGTTGACATGTTAGAGCCTTGGTTTTCTTCCCGGCACTGGTACCTAGAGTTACTCCGTTAAGTCGCTTGAAATACCATGAATGGGAATTAGCCACTCTTTCTCCTAAATATTACTTCGGCTGGATCCACTTCCTGGATTCGAGACTGGAGTGTACAGCCTGAACTGCGGAGGGCTATCGACTCGTACTCGAATCTTTCTAGCAAATGTGGATATCCGAGTGGCTTTGCTGTATTATGCGCATCTATCTCGGTGGTGCAACGTTAGATAGAATGCAACGTCGATAGACGCGAAATCGTACGTTTCAGAAGCAGCGTTGAATTAAAGGCAAATGGTATGATTATTGCTTTAAAGCGATCGATATTATGACGCATCGCTGACTAGAACTGCGTCAGATATTGCGCCATTTTATAACAATACTATAGACATTGCAAAATCCAATCTCCAAAGATATCTTTGCCATGACTGTTCTCGGAGAATGAATGTCTAGAAAATGGAAACACAATTTTCACTACCTTCGCTGGCAAGCATGGGATATAATGACATGAATGCTGTATAACCATATATTATGAAGAAAATTAATAACAATTAGAATATTGACAAGCCATCTCATAGAATCAACTCGATCCATTAATGATAAGATCGGAGATCTTCTCCGCCAACATATCTGTAACCCATTAGCCATTATCCAGCCCATACCAATAATACCAAAACTTACAAACAGACGACTGAGGATGTCCCGGAGGGAGGAATGGAAAAGCACTGGCATCCACAACCCGAACCCCCTCAACGCCATACACCCGGGCCTGGCTATCAACCACCGCCATTTCATCATCAGAAGTGCCCATCTTACAGGTACAAGCGGCATGCCAGAGCGTCATCACATTGTCTTTAATATATTCCAGGATCTGTTCGTCAGTTTGCACCCGTTTCCCGGGATGATACTCCTCTCCTATGACAGCGGGGGCCATGGCTTCGCTCTGGAATGCCTGGCGGATACGCTTGAACATGGCCACTGCGACTTCCTGATCGGACTTCGTATCGAGCCAGTTGGGATTGATGATGGGTAGGTCGGAAGTATCGGCTGATTTTAGTGTGATATTGCCTCGCGATGTCGGGGTGATGAGCACACCCAGCATGGAAGCGTATTGGTACCCGTCTTTGGGTTGGTCTGTGAGGAGGTTGGAGACCGTGCCCATGTAGCCTGCGCCGGAGATATACTGTATCAAGAATGTTAGCAAATACCAAAAGTCTAGACGCAGCAATAGATCAGAATACCTCAGCTTCCGGCCAATCACTTGTAAAAGTGGCCAAGTCCTTCAGCGTCTGGCTAGTGAACTGGGACCGCAGGCTATCAGGGATCTTCTCCCACGCCAAATAATCCGCAACCGGGTTCGTCAGAGGTCCTGTTTTCATGATGGAGGAATTCAAAAAGTCTTTGACGAGATTTAGCAAATTCGTCGCGATCTTAGTGAAAGTATCCACAGTAACCCGGTATGAAGGTGCAAAGAATGGATGATCCCACATATTCCGCCCAACACCTGGTCGATCAGCAAGTACCTCAATATGGTGTTGCTCTAGAGTATCTCTCGGTCCGATTCCAGAGACCATCAAGAGCTGCGGGGACTGGAAAGCGCCTGCAGAAATGATCACTTCTTTCTTTGCGTTCAGGGTGAAGGTGTTTCCCAGCGGGCCTTTAACCCGAACTCCAGTGGCCTTTTTGTTCTTGTCAAAGAGCACCTTCTTAGCCAGGGTATTCGAGTACGTAGTTAGGGAGGGCGCTTTGATGGATGCCAGGAACGAAGCCTGGGAGCTGCTCCGGAGCTGGTCTTTCGGGCTTATCGTCGAAGCGCAATACTGCGCACCCATTAAAGTCCCATGATTGAATTCCTGGGTCTCGTTGATCCCAATCGCCTCCATCCCGCGGCTCATCCAGGTTGAAAAGGGCATCGCATAGTTGGCGTACGATACTTCCAGAGGACCGCCTTGGGCGTCATACGCGGCTGCATCGAAACCGGTCGTCGCATTTGCGAAGCGCGTCTTTGTGTTTGGTGGTGTGAAGTGTACACTTTTCTTGTAGTATGGTAGAACCTGGTCGAAGGTGTAGCTGCTATCATTGACAGCCGTGGCCCATTGTTCCATCGATTCGCGCGTCGGTCTGATATTGCATTAGCTCGAGTCGGACATTCTCATCTTAGAACTGGCTGACCGTTGGTAAATCATAAAATTCATGGCGGATCTGTACAGTTCCAATCAGTTAACTTCGGCAAACCCTTCGTAGAAGACAAATGCATACGAGCCACCCAAGCATTTCCCCCGCGCATAATGGATCGATCGCCCATTAGCCCCGGCAACTTTCTCTGCCACAAACCCCCAGTCATGGAGAGCTTTGGTATTGGGATCCGATCCGACAGGAAGAACGTCCGCCGCAGGAACCGCAGCGACTGATTCCAATTGATACAATCCACCAGCCTCAACCAGGGCAACCTTCAATGACTTCTGCGCCAGTCGAGTGGCAATGACATTTCCACCAGTGCCGCCACCGACAACAATGTAGTCGAATGATGCGTCTCCAAAACCGCGCGCATCCACTCGAGACACATATGTATCTGACTGGGTACTCGGAACAGCGTTCGTGTGGAGGACTAGTGACTGCAGTACGAATGAAGCAAGACCAGCTCGACGCATCTTTAGGATAATGTTAGGTAACGTGCATAGTAGTAAAGCTTCGAATGATACTTACTTTGAATGTCAATCATGCGATATCAGAAACAGAATGACCTTAAAAAGTGGCAGGGTTTCTACTCAATTTTCTCGAGTCAAGGGCATAAACTCTGATATATATAACCACGTCCATGATCCGTCCATTCCGTGTAGGTAGTCCACAAAATGGGACGTGCCTACCATTTCCAGCAGTCCCTAAGAGCCTAACCTAACCTTTGGCATTCGCAATATTCGACCTATACAATTTGATTTGTCTGGTCTCATTAAGAAGGGAACATTGAAACGGCCCCGCTGACTCAAAAACCAGCCTGGTAGATATTCGGATCTCAAAATTAGGGTTATGAAATCATGCCGATCGAAAATTAAACGCCAGGTCCAGGGGCTCTTTAACCTTGGATTGAGCGCTCTAATCTGGAACATCCCTTAGTTCACTCTCTCTAGTGCTTATTCGTTTGGTATTAGATGATCTGGGTGTGGGTTCGCTGGTTCGGCAATATCCCGGAACGTGTCTCTGGCGAGTGTGGATCCAAAAATAGGTGGAAGGAGTGAGTTTCACCATGGAACTTGGACCCCTGATATATGACTTGGCAATACCATCTACCAACATTGACATAAAAGGATAAAGTAATATAAAATCGATTCTATAACCTCTATACGTACATCACCTAGAGCGATACCGAATACACCTCCCAACGACCGGCATACTATGCACCAATTCCAACGCTCTAGGGACAATCCGCTGTCCATGAATAATCAAAGGAACCACAGCAATCAACCACATGAAGTACACAAGTCCAACAGCGAGAGTAAGGCGCAGTTTCTCCAGAATTGGCAACATGAAATTAGCCACGACAGGTTCATCAGAACCACCCAGACTTTCCTCTGCAGAACGCTGCTCAAATGCGTTGGCCATCTGCCAGGCCACTCGGTTGTTGATCTTCTCCCACGTTGTCTCTTCTGCATACCTCCGAGCAGACGTAGAAAGGGCAGACCGTAAATGGCTATTGATGGAAACGTCTCGTACTAAGCCAACAAAATTGCGTATGTCGTTTGGAGGAACCAGGTATCCCGTCTTTTGATGTTGGACAATATCTGACGGGCCGCCTTGGTCTCTGGCGATAACGGGTAGCCCGCTGGCCATTGCCTCCAGCACAACTAGTCCAAAGGTTTCGGTGATCGAGCAATGGAGGAATATATCACCTGAGGCGTATGCATGAGCCAGAGGTTGTCCGGTCAAGAACCCCGTGAAGATGACATGTTCTCTGACCGCGTCGAAGAGACGGTGGATTCGGGCTTCAACGACCGGGTTGCGATTGCCGCCGACGATCAGCAGCTTAAATGGGATCTTTTGTTCAGCTAGCCTAATTGTCGCTTCTGCTAGGAACTCGAATCCTTTCTCTGGAGCAAGGCGACACACGCAGACGAGAATAATCTCTCCTTTCGGGGCAATCTCCCTTCGATATGCATTGTCACGGTGTGTGGGGTTAAACAACGAGGTATCAACGCCACGTCCCAGTCGAACGGTGCGCTCGACAGGAGCGCCGGCATCTTTCAAGTAGTTCAATACAGCCGAACAAGGATAGAAGATGGTGTGTACAGCTGGATGGCTGAACAGGAACCCTTGCACTGTGGCCAAGAGCCAAACCGCGAATCTGTCCAGAGGTGCCGGAAATATTATTTCACTGTATGCTGAGAGGTCTGTTTGGTAGTTAAGCAACACTGTCGATGGTTTTCGAAGTTGACGGGTCTGCAGCAAGATCTGGAAGCCTAGAGACGCTGGGCTTGCGACGTAAAGGATATCTGGCTGGAAGGTTTGCTTGTAGACAGTGTCCAAGCGAAAGGGGTACACTATCGTCAGGTCTGGATTGTATGGCAGAGGATATCCCGGTATCCGGCAATCTGCTGCGTCCTGTGCCTGGTAGCGGAAGCCTTGATACTGCGGTGCGACCACAGCCAGATCGACACCGTTGCGCCGGAGATACTCCACCAAGCTCAACGTCGTCCGACTAACCCCATTAACAGGTCCCAGTGACTCTGTCGTCAGCAGAACACGCCTTCCTTTGAGAATTTTAGGAAAATCATCGGGTTTGGAAGTAAACGACGCCATTGTGCACTGCAGTATTGCAACGAATTAGAGGCGGCAATACCATGTTTTAATAGAACCATTTATCTTGCATTAGATCGCCTTCATGGCAGATGACACGGAACCATGGATAGCATATGATGGCCAGTTGATTTGACGATCTCCTGCGGGATGGAGGGCTCATTCTTTAGAATTGAAGACAAGCTTCGTGTAGGAGGGCTTCGTGCGGGCACGTGGGGTGGCCGGTATAAATTAACCTTCACCAGTGACATTCCGTCTTTTCTTCCCCGTGCACCAATTCTTCAAGCTCTTTGGAACTCCCTACAAACATATTTTGCGCTCAGCAGGCCCGTTAGCCCCTTATCTTGCTTCATCGCGTTCCGGAAACGCTCGTAGGAGGTATTCGCAGGACCAGTAGCCTGCGGGAAACATGTAACGATTAACCATGTTAGTTTACCTCGGCCACCGGGTGACCAGGAAGGGCCAGGTGCGATGATAGACTGTATAAACGCTCTGATCCCTGTTAATAATCTCATTCAAGAAGGCTCATGCCCGCAGACTAGACATGATCTCGCAAATGCTCGCGGAAAAGGAGACACACCTGATGGACATTCCGTCTTCGCCACTGGGCACCTCGGAGGGGAGTTTGTATGAGGACTCAACACCTCCTACGACTCCAGCTTCGAGTCCTTTGTTCGGTGCCTCCAGAGGAGATGAGCTCGCCTCGTCAAGCTTTCCATCTTCATCAGCCACTTATAATCTCAGCTCCGAACAAAGAGTTCACGACATTCCCTGCGTCGCTACACTTTGGAGATCCTCAGAGGGACAGTTCAAGAATGTTTGCGTCGTGGGCGCGGGGTATGTAGGTACGTATACACTGCTGCACGATTATCCCCTCAAGGTGCTATTATACATGACCCTAACCGTCCATAGGAGGGCCGACCGCTGCAGTCCTCGCGCTCCATAACCCATCCATCGCAGTCGAAGTCGTGGACCGAGACCCTCGTCGCATTCAGAGATGGAAATCGCGACATCCCCCAGTCCATGAGCCAGGCCTGGACAACGTTGTCCGCGTCGCGAGGGACGGCGCAGAGTTTGTGACAGCGAGTGCTTCCATTGCAGCCATCTTAGGGGACGCCAAGCGGAAGCCCAACCTATTCTTTACGTGCGACTCAGCTAGTAGCATATCTCGTGCTGACATGGTCTTCCTTGCGGTGAACACACCCACCAAGACCTTTGGGTTAGGCGCTGGAAAAGCTACCGATATGACAGCCGTCGATGAGGCCGTGCGACAGATTGCGCTCCACGCAAAACCTGGCGCAGTTATCGTGGAGAAGAGTACGGTGCCGTGCGGCACTGCTCAGCGTATTCGACAAATGGTATTATTACTCCTTGCTCTCCATATCCTTTGCGATCAGTATCCCTCAACAAATTTCCAGGGCCTTTGAAAATTCTGCCTTGGACCATTCTGCAAAAATACTAACTTCATCATAGTTCTCCACCCTTCGACCAGAAGTCCCCTTCGAGGTTCTCTCCAACCCAGAATTCCTATCCGAAGGCTCAGCCATCGACGACCTCGTCAAACCAGACCGCGTCCTCATCGGATCGTCAGGAACACCAGCAGGTCGTCGTGCAGCAGCTATGCTCACAAGCCTCTACTCCACCTGGGTGCCAGCATCGCGCATCCTCGAAATCAACTCCTGGTCATCAGAGCTATCCAAACTAGTAGCCAACGCCATGCTCGCCCAGCGGATCAGCAGCATCAACTCCATCAGCGCCATCTGCGAGAAGACCGGCGCCGAGGTCGATCAAGTAGCCAAAGCAGTGGGCATGGACACACGCATTGGACACCAATTTCTCAAGGCCGGTCTGGGATTCGGCGGATCGTGCTTCCGCAAGGATATCGCCAGCTTGACCTATCTGGCTGAGTCCCTGGGGCTGGACGACGTCGCAGAATACTGGAATCAAGTCAATGTCATGAATGTAATGCAGCGGAACCGGTTCGCCAGAAAGGTGATTGATCGGTTCGAGGGCAATTTGCATGGTCGTAAGATTGCCTGTCTTGGCTTTGCATTTAAGAAAGACACGGGAGATACGCGTGAGTCTTTGGCTGCTGATGTGGTCCGGCTTTTGATGGAGGAGCGGCCGATGGAGATCGCTATCTATGATCCTTACTGTCAGACAGAGGATATCCTCCGTGAGCTGGAGGTGGTTTTGGGTACTCACACAGAGAAGAATAGTGTAGTGAAGGTTCTTGCAGATCCTTATCTGGCCTGTTCTCAGGCGCATGCAGTTCTGGTCTTGACGGACTGTGATCAGTTCCGCAATGTTCCTACTAACCCTCGGGGTCGTTCGTTGTTGGCCTATCAGTCATCTATTGCTAGAGCGGACCAGGAGGTATATGATAGTCTAGCTGAGGTCATTATGACTCCTGTCAAACCAGAAGAGGAGACTTGGACATTTAATGGAATATCCTACCGTCTTGTCCCACAAGAGGATTGTGCTGCTGATTGCGCATCTTGTCGCTCGACATCCAGCCGACCTGCAACTGCCGAACCGCTGGAGTGGGCGCGCATTGCTTACAACCTGAAAGAACCCAAGTGGGTGCTTGATGGCCGGTGTTTCCTGGATGTACGAGAGATGGAGAAATTGGGCATTCATCTGGATACTGTTGGACGGCGGCCTGGTGCAACACAATCAAGCGATACCACCAGCGTTGGTATTTGATCTGAGCACTCAGAGGACCTAATTAGATTGATACCCTACTTATGTTGATATTGAATTCCGAATATACAGAATCAAGCACATTATCAATTAAGCACTACAGCACGATCATAAACATAAGTATGAACATACGAAAACATCATTACCATATGAGTCATACAACAGAATCCCATAGGAAGCATAAAACGAGCTCACAAGGAAGCCTGGAACTTCCCATCGATCTCCTCCACCTTCTTCACAGCCCTCTGGTAGCCCTTCTCGGCCTGAATCATCTCCACATACTTAGCCAGATGGGGATACTTCTCCTTCAGGGGCAATCTCAACGACGCCGCAATAAGAGGGAAGCTCATCATAATATCAGCAGCCGTCAACTGCTGTCCGCAGAGATACGGTCCACCACCAGGGGCGGTCTTCAAGCGCTCCTCAAGGAAATCAAAGTTCCCAAAGATATTCCTAGAAAGGAAGGCCTCTTCAACCTTTGACGCAACAAACCTCGGGATGGGCTTGATGAAGAACGGAACAGGGGCATCCTTCATACCTAAGCCACACCATCAGCCACGAACCACAGACACCAAGCCAAAGAGACGAAAGAAAGGTAAACTCACGGTCCATGACCAACTGAAACACCAAAAACGGCATCAGAGTACCCTCAGCATAGTGCATGAAATACCGATAACGCATCCATTCCTCCGTCTCGCCGCCGACAGCGCCCTCCTTGCCCTCGGGATAGCGCTTTGGGATGAGCTTCTCGCCGCCGAAATGGTCGCATAGGTACTCGGTGATATTACCCGATTCGGCAAGCACGAGCGGTTTCTCTGACTGCTCGGTTTCAATGGTGATGACGGGCGATTTGCCCAGTGGATGGATCTTTTTCAGCTCCGGGGGAGCCAGCATCTCCGAGGTGCGCTTGAAGGTCTTCAGGTTGTAGGTGAGGCCTAGTTCTTCGAAGAGCCAGACGATGCGCTGGGAGCGGGATTGCTCCAGCCTGTAAGGTTTTCTCTTGTTAGTGTGCTCTGATGTATCGCTAGTACATAGGAAGGGAAGGAGACGGACCAGTAGAGGGTGATGTTGGCGCCTTTGTTTACGTCCGTCATCTTGATGTATATCTACGCTTTGGTACGAGGGCAAAGGTATATTGCTTTGAGTTGAGTCGATCCAGCAAGAAGCGACCGAGTTGATATAAAACCAGAACCGAATACGGTATCCTATGCGAGGACACTGAGCACCGTTTCTGACGTGCTAAATACGGGTCGAAGACCAATATCAAGAAGCCAGGACTCTTATACCGAGCAGATCTAGACTGATCGACTGGAATAATCTCCTCGTATTGCAGCGACCGAGCAAAAAAGAGCATATCTGCCTCGGCATGTCCGCCTGTGAAACTGCGTCATCGGCGGAAGTGGGTCTTGCAGTCCAATTCCTAGAGGACCATTTTCGAGTTTGGTGATTGAACATCTTCATTATCTGGACATTTTCCCGACAATCTCCCGATCACCGCATGGTATAGCACATTAGTTCCTGGTACTAGTAGGATAGACATGATATACCCAAATTAGGATAAAGAAGAAGTTAATGCATGACTGCATGTTCAGCCATGCCCAGCCAATCACATCCATGCACAAAACAATCTTACTAAGCAGTGCTGATATATTCACGTGACATCACGGGGAACCTCACCTCACCCAATCGAAGCTCAGCCAATTCAAGACGAAGATAGTGATAACGCTGTCCATCCTACACAACCGCTACCATGGCCGGTCCTAGCAAGTGTGAGTATTCTTCCTCGATTGCAATTGCTGTAGAAGGTACTGATACGTTTTAATTCCAGCCCTGGTCCTTGACCCGGCCCTCCAGAAATACTACGGTACATATCCTCCCCTCGTTTTCTCCCCCGACACCCAATAAACCAATCTTGATATGATATAACGACGGAATGCGATGGACTCTATACTCTCTCGATGCGCTTTACCGTCTAATACTACGATTGGAAACATGAGGTTGTCGAGAAGACCACGATCAAGACTAATAGTGTCGAACAGAGATCAACGCAAACCGCTACAAGTACTTCCGCTGGACCCCGCGCCATGCCTGGCTCTCGTTTCTCTACATGGCTGTGATCCCCGGAACGCTGGGCTACATTGCCTACAAGACTGAGGTGGGTTTGATTCTGGTTCCTTCGCCGAACTTGGGGAATGGAATGGTTTTGGACTGACGAGTTATTCTTGTTACAGGGCAAGTACGACTTCCGTGGGAAGAGGAGAGGAGATACGCTTGAGGAATTTTGATTGATCGTTTTTTTGCGGTTGATTGGCTTGATGGTGGATGAAAATGAAGGGTTTGTCGAGGATGACGACACTCATCGTTAGATGTGTATTTATTACGGAATATACCGCTTGTTGTTTCTTTTTTATTCTTGGTACTTGGTTCGAATTGTAGGTGAAGAGTTTGGATTATGCGCTTGTGGTGCCTCTAGTGTAAATGGAATGTGTTTAGTAGGATATGTGCGGATATATATAAATATATACTTAAGGTGGGATATGTCACCAAGTTTAAGCATTACACTACACTTTCAGAATAGAAAACCACCGAGCCATACATCAGACAACAGCTAGATTTTCAGTACCGGGTATCCCTCAGGATCACAACTCCAGAAACTAATACAATCCGAGACCATTAGACACAAAATAGATAGAAATTCAATTAATAAGGACCCCATCCTCTCCTCCCACGCCCCCCTCCTTCCGGTAGCCTCTCTCCTCGTCTCCAATCGCCTGCAGGAATGCGTTCCCCGCCACCTCGGCCTCCCCGACCTGGCCGGCCTGCGAACCCATTATCGCGGAATGCTCTCATACCACCACCAACAGCCGAACCAATAGATCCCCTCCCGGCCGTGATCGGAGGTGCTACCGACCCGTCCTCCAGTGGCGGCAGAATCGCGCAGTCGACATAGTCTCCGATCACGAATCGTACGTCTTGTAGTGTTTTGTCGGCGTCGTGACCCTGTAGCCGTAGAGGTCCGGTCCGGGGTCCCGTAGGAGCACTGTTTTCTTCGTCGTTCTCATCGCGGTACGGGCTGTCCCTTGGCCCAATCACCACACTGCCTATGTCCTTGCTAAGGTATCGGCCTCGCGCCTCGGGTCCCATTTGTGCTGCGGTCTTTGTGTCGGGGTAAATGAGGCGAAAGCATAGTCTCGTCCCTACGGGCGGGTCCGGTAGTAGTGACGGCAAGGCGGATGTGAGGAGCTGTGACAACTCGCGCAGTGAGCAGGACTGCCAGGTGTAAATTTGAAGATGGGCAGGGAGCGGCGGCGGGGGAGGGGAGCGCGCCCGGATGGCATTGGGGCCGCTGACAGGACCCCCGTATGATGCAGGCGACGACTGGGGAGCAAAGTCTGACAGGTGGTGGAAGTTGTTCATGCGGTAGAAAAGCTTCAGATGGAAGGGTGTTGTAGACTGACGGTCGATTTGGGGTTTCGGCGCATCTCGAGCGGCGGCCATGATGCCGTTTGTTTGGTGGTTCGATGAAACGGAACAATTGATCGTTCAATGGAGCTGAAAGAGAATGTGGAGATAGTATCCTTGCGTATGCGTCTATTTCGTCACAGGCGTCAATGGGGGACAGCAATGAGTGAATATTAACTGAGGGATTGAATGTTCAGCGGAAGTTGTTGCGGTTGAAATTAAATGGAGAGCTCCGGTTTTGTCACGAGTTTAAGCTCGACCGCCGAGGAGCTTCTAGTCTAGTCCGCCCTCTCAACCTCCGCCCGAGAACCAACTTTTGCCGCTTCCTCCTCAACCGACTGGCGCTGTTGTTCGTCACAGAACCTTGCTACAATCTGGTTGCCTTTCCCAATTTCATTTAAATAATTTCTGGTTGGATTTTGTCCATATCGGCAGCCACCAAAATGGATTTCGCGGCGTTGATGTCCAAGGAGATCTCCAAAGCTAAAAGCGGCGGATCATCGTCATCAGACAAAAAAGATACATCGAACCCCCCAGAGAAGAAATATGTTCGTCGCAGTGAATTAGAAGCCGCTAGGATTGCCGCCTACAATGAGGAGCAGGAGCGGGCGCAACGTGAACGAGAAGAGCGCATGGCTCAGAAGCGCAAACTGGATGAGGAGGAGGCCGAACGGCGCCAGGAGCGAGAAGAGAAAAAGCGACGGCTAGCGGAAGAGTCACGGAAAAAGAGGGAAGAAGAAGAGGCGGCCCAGGAGCGAGAGCGACGGAAGCGGTTGGGATTGCCCGAGTTGCCCCCTGCTAGTGAAAAGGATGAGGACAAGGACAAGGATGAGGAAGAAGACATCCCGGACGAGGAACTAGTTACGAAGCTGCGTGAGATGGATGAACCGGCTCGATTGTTCGGAGAGACACACCGCGGCCGTTTACGGCGGTATCGTCGACTCGTGGAGCGTTCGCTCACCCCTCAACAGCAATTGTCTGATGGTCCTATTCCCACGACGCTGGAACTGGTCCCCGAGAAGGATATGAAGATCTCCACGACACTCCCTAAGGATACCGAAGGTCGCAAGTATTTGTTCCGCCAGCTGGCGTCGTATTTCAACATGGTTCTAGGGGAATGGGAGCTTGCATTGGCGAAGCGAGATATATCTGTCAAGCAGAGTCTCCAGGGACGGCAAGCCTACAATGCCATGGTCCAGTCGCGGGAGAACATGAAGCCGCTGTTCCGAAAGTTTGAGAAGGTGGATGTTGATGATAGAGTACTGGAGCATGTTGTCGAGATCGTCCACAACGCCCAGCTGCGGAGATATGTAGATGCAAATGATGCCTATCTACGATTGAGTATTGGAAAGGCGTACGTGTTGGCCCCTTCAACTAATTTTTATACCTTGAGATAGCTAACGGTGTACAGAGCATGGCCCATCGGTGTAACCATGGTTGGTATCCACGAACGATCAGCTCGAGAGAAGCTCCACCAGAGCGACCAACAGGCTCATATTCTAAGTGATGAGATCACTCGCAAGTATCTGCAAAGTATTAAACGATGCTTGAGCTTTGCGCAAACTCGGTGGCCTCCAGACGATCAGCTGCAGATCATGGGCTAGAAGTTTGAAGATATTCTGTAGTTAGTGTACAATTAATGATGACGATATTTATACCCTGTTGCGCGTATACATTGCATAATTTTTGTGAACATGTGTGGCCCTTGCGGCGTGTAAGAGTGCCAAACGTAATCGATTTTATACAAATAAAGGGTGTGCACATGACTTCTAGAATCTATATGAGACATGCGTGTATAGAAAAGGGATTATAGCACATTGTATCGTTACCAGATTGCCGTTAGTGCTTTCCATATGCTTCCAAGCAAACCTGACTTCTCGGGCATAGGGTACTCCGTCCGGCAGCTATCTATTTTATCGAGTTGGGCCCTGTGGTTTCCGTTTCCGTAAACATCGTGGCCATCGAAGCCCTGCATCACCCCTGGTGATGATCCCTGCGGTCGCGGAGAGGCCGCCGCATTGGACTTTGCATTGTTTTCCCCAGTATATGTACGGATCAGTTTGCCTGCTGTTTGAGCACAGCTGCCATGTGCAAACCGAATGAGAGTGTCGCCCGTCAAACTGCCAACGATGAAGACATTATTCGCGATTTCCATGTTTTCAAATGCTTTGTGTCGCAGGGTTTGCCCAGAGACCGTCGGGCTGACATCGCCTTTATCATCGCACCCCACAATCTCAGAAAGGAGTCCACGCTCCAGGTAGCCAAGGGAGCCCCGGCGACCAGTCGCATACACCATACCGCGTACAGGTCGCGAGAAAATGGTGCCATCAGTTCGGCGGAAGGTAACTGTAGCGAATTCTTTCTTCATATCCACGCCAATTATTTCAGTATTTGGATATCCTTCATAAACCTCATCCCAAGCACGGCTTTCGAGAAACGGGCTGGATGTCGTCCGCTTCATTCTGGCAGGACGCTTATGATTGGTTGGCGCTGCCGCAACAGCAGCTCGTTTCATCAGACGGTAGACCCCCGCGTACTCGGGGTAGGCTTGTTGGTGGCAACCCCGCAGGGGAGAGGGCCGGGATTCGGGATCCCATTTGAATACATGGATGATCCTCTGGTCTGTCGGCGCTGAGATAATTACATCTGCAGCTGAAAACCCAGACCCAATAATGAGAAGAGGGATATCCGGGACGGGTTGAAGCGAGAGGAGTGGCTGAAGCAGCGGACGAGGCTGTATCACCTCGGAAAATATGCCGCTCGCTAAAACCAGGTTCTTGCAATTGATATTGTGTGATTCAATGAAAAAGCCATTCTCCGTTCTGGAAATACCGGCCAGAGTTTCATTGCTCTTGAAAACATCCGCAATCCCAACTGCTTCCGGATACATCCGGAAATATTCGGCTGTCTCCTGTCTACTGGGACGGGTGAAAGCAGGGAGATCTTTGCCTGTGACCGTCCGGTAATGTTCCGCGAAGGAGTAGCCCGGAAGAGATAACATCGATGCATAGCTCAAAGTCTGAATTTCCCAACTAGCAGGGACGAGATTTTCGGTCCATTGACCACCGGGCCGTGGCGCATTCCCGAAAACCAAGTGAGGAACCGCTTTCTCAGGCACATATCGCCATTCGATATTTGAAACGCTTCCCAGTTCTTCCACGTCGATACTTGGGCGGAAGAGGGTGTCAAATAATACATTGACCGGCAGAGCTTGAGTGGAGTAGCTCAGCCGAGAAGCGGCGAAATGCTCCGTCAAAGCATCGACATCGGCATCCAGCAACGCCGGGTGATCTTTGAGTTTGGCATGAAGAAGCGGATCAGGATGTGGAGGATTGGGGAAATAATACGGGACGTGTCCATGCAGGATAAAGGACAGGATCATGGCCGAAGGCCCATTTCCTGTGACGGTTACTGGTCAATCACAGCGCCCATTGGCAGAATTAGCCTTCAAGGAGTATGGCGACATACCGATTATAATGGTGTCAGTGTCCATTGAAGGCAATCTGTGAGCCTCCGGCCGCCCAGTCAGCGCGGAGCATTCTCGACGGGACATGCGATAGAGTGGCAGAGCCCCAGAGGGACAGTGCTTTCAATCGGTGGGTCTAGATGATGATCACGGCACCACTACCTTCCTGTGAAGGACATGAAGCCGTTAGGCCATCGAAAGAGGTTACATCTGAGATGGCAGAAATTGCTGCAGGAAGATGGCGTGAGAGGCGCACATTGAGCGGATCACAAAAGTAAAGCCCGTTCGCTGACAAAACTTTGGTCTGGCTTAGCAATCCTGTCCCGATTATGGTCCGAACGGCGGCGTGGGGTGAACTATGGAATTAAGCTTGGTTCGAGTCGCCTAGACCGGTGGCAGTCGGCGGGACATCATCTCGTATCAAAGTAAAAGTACCGTACATCAATCATTCCCCCAATCTTGATAAAGTTGAGATTAATCTCGGTCAGCCAGGGTCAAGAATCGACCTTTTCGCAATCAGGGGGCGAGACAAGATACATGACCCATGGTAACATGATTGTTCGGTGAAATCATGGAGGGAATCCACTAGGGAAAACAATACCTAATTCTATCATAATCATGAAGTCGGCGACCCTCCGGCTGCGGGGTAGCCGTACTAGGAGATTTAGGGCATAGGGTGAGGGGATTTGGCAGCCCTGTGCCCTACCTTCCCAAAAGGGGCAAGGCTGACGCGTTGGACGGAAGAGAAGGCGGGTGAATGATCGTCACCAGAGGCAGAACGACGCTGAAATCGAAAGAGAAAGTGAAAAGAGAAGGGCTAGGGAATCAGAGGCAAGTTGCGCTGCCATGATTCTGTTATTCCGACTCTCGTTACGCCCGTTTTGATACCAGGAGTTGGCTCCGGCCTCCGCCGACCGCAACGATGTACCATCTGGCCAGGTCGTTGTATATGTACGCCACCAGCAAAGAGGGTAAGAGAACGCGCTCCGAGGCCATGCGCAGAGTTGCTTACTGACTATTCACTACATAGAGTACTCTGTCCTCCTGCTCGGGTTAGATAACGCTGGAAAAACTACGCTCCTCTCGCAGATCAAGGCCCTCTACCAACCCCGTCCCGAAGGCGCCCCTGCTCCGAACCCTGGCAAGACCGTGCCTACAGTCGGCCAAAATGTCGCAACCATCAATCTCCCGGAAATGTACCTGAAGATCTGGGATGTTGGAGGTCAATTAACGATGAGAAACCTATGGCAAAGCTACTACTCAAGCTGTCATGCGATCATCTTCGTCGTCGACAGCACCGACGTCGGTCAAGACCCAGATATCGCCCGACTCCCTTCGAATCGGCGCTCCAGCTCTGCATCGGGCCCTTCGGGAGGCAACGCCGATGCGTTCACCGAGCAGACAGTCGGTATCAATGCTCCCGGAAGTGACTTTGGTCGGCTCGACGAGTGTCGCGAAGTGTTAGAATCAGTTTTGAAGAACGCGGATGTGGCGGGTGTACCGATCCTGGTCCTGGCAAACAAGCAAGATCGAGAAGATTCGGTAGAAGTGGTTCGCATCAAGGAAGGGTTTGTGCGCAAGGTTTTCGAAGGAGAATCTGGAGGCGCCATGCGTGATAGTCGCGTCTTACCGGTCAGTGCGCTTCTGGGCTCAGGAGTCCAGGAAGCTGTAGAGTGGGTTCAAACTCGAGTCAAATGGAATAAGGAGGGAAGGCCACCAGTGATGAGGTGATACACCATGCCGATTACGGGGAGCTCTACGTAAGACCGGCGCTGGGATCGTCCCTCGTACCTGGATGAATTCGTGAGATGGCCAGGTACAGGTGCCTCTAGATTTCGCTTGGTGCCTTTGATATTAGATTTGATTGGATTGGGGCTTGTTAATGGCGCAGGGAGGAATTGTTCACACGCAAAGATACCTTAGTTTAATTGTCTTTTATTTGCTTATTTGTTTATTTTTTTCATGTTCTAGATGTTCCGTATGGAATATACTTTCCAATGATACATATTGTTCCACGAAGCCGATGTCTCCCACGAGCCACCTGCACAAGCTACTGTCTCGGCGCGGTTTTCAAACATTCGATGAAGTCATAGGCTTAGGATCAATGTCCGTCTAGACGTTCTAAGTAATTGCCCTTAACATCAGCACCATACAACTTCGCCGTAGTCGCGCGATCATCTCCACAGCCGAGCTGAGCCCATCACGTTCAATATAGCGACGTCATGTTTTGAGAATTTGCAGGGAAGTTGGTAAGGAGAGATTTGACATCCCAGAACCGTTGGTTGACAGAATTAAATCATGGATGTCGATGGTGGTGAGTTAAGTATGAAGTCAACCCCATCAGCCTTGACGTCATAGGGTTACTGGCATGCATCGAGTAGGTTGAAGGGTTATAAAGAAGAGCGTATCGGTTGTAGAAGGCTTTTCCCTGTAGCAGATAACACAATCATTGCAAAATCTCTGTATCTCTCCGTTATCACGATTCGAATTACTCTATCACGCCTTTCACAAAGACCAAATTAAAGAACCCTTCATCATGAGCACTCTCGACAAGATCCACTCCGACAACAACCCTAAGCAGGGTTTCCATCCTAGCGCTGGTAACTCCCAGCCGCTCACAGACAAGGGCGTAAGTGTACATGAGCTCCATATCTTCAGAAGGCCATCGGCTAACTTTCGAAACCAGCATCAACCCGGCCGCAAGGTCTCTCCTAAAGACTATGCCCCTGAGTTCCACGCAGAGACATATCCTCCTGGAACGGCTCCCGCTAGCAACTCTTACACTCCCAACACCCGGTCGGAGGTGGGAAGCCAGGCTCAGAATCCCAATGTTGAGCGATCTCACGGAAAGGAGTCTGTAAGAACGACCGCGGACCAGAGTCTGCAGGGAGCTACCTCCCAGGATGTGCACACCGGTCTAGGTCACCCTGGAGGCGGCCAGACGAGCGCAGAACTTCGCCATGACGGACAAAAGCACCGGAAGAACCCCGGTGGTGGCCTCGAGGGTGTCGGAGCAAGCCAGGAGCCCCGTAACGAACGTCAGATCCCCGGCCTGCGCGGACTTGAGCGCGATGAAGCGAAGGGAGGTCAGCGTGGGGACAAGGGTGCGTTGGCTGCTGAAGACAGGCAGCCCGAGTCTGCGGAGACGCTGGATGCGGAATGGAAGTACGAGCCTCAGACCCAGAGACAGAGATTCCAGGCTTAGAAACTACCATTCCATTTGATATAATGTCTTATATGTTGTACTATAAATTATGATGAGCACGGGTATCACAGTGTTAATTTGAGCGAATCAAAACATAATAAACCATCACATGTCGCGCAAAGTAATCGTAATAGAAGTGTTATTTCTTAGGTTAAGTCGTCGAGCCAATGCGATGTGGGCTATCTCTGGTTGAGTCGGCTGTTTCCTTTTGTTTCAGCTTCTTTGGCCAACTGCGAGCAATATCGATATTGGCGCGGGGAAACCACATCTCTAGGAGAACATAGATTAGGACATCAATGACCACGCAAAGGCAAAACAGCTTGCCTGCCCACACCCCGCAGCCATAGTAACGTTTCAGTCGGTCAATGAGGGCAAAGCTTCGTACCCTATCACCACTCGCTTCCCAGCCTTGGCCGGGATAATAACCGTAAAACTCTTCAGGGCTTATGTCGCCCTGAATGCCCTTGTACACACGTTCTGTACGCTGTGCCACATCGGTCCAGGAGTACATCATCTTCACCTGATCGTGAAATCGATCAGTCCTCACTTTGTTGGAGCGTAGTGCGGCTATGGCTTTGCTAGTAGCCATGACAAGATCGTCTTCTTCCGGCTTAGCGAAAGTGGTCATATGCTGAGGCAGCACTTCTGGAATGCCGCCAACTCGCGTACATACCACATAGAGGCCACAGCTGGCGGCTTCTACGAGAACTGTCCCGAAGGCTTCGGTTAAACTTGGGTGTAGATAGATGTGACCTCGAACCATGACATCTCGAACTTCTTCGTGACGAACGGGACCGAGCATCTCTACTTTGTCTTGAAGTACGTTGCGTTCTAACATTTGCTCCAAGTCGATAGCCTTGGGCCCTGACCCAGCGATGATGAACCGCACATTGGGATGGGACGAAAGGATTCTCGGGATCGTAGCGATCAACAGATCAGTTCCCTTGTTATAAAATAGACGCGAGATCACGACGATAGTGATAATATCGTTTGGTCCGATTGGCCTCGGCGGCTCTCCTTGCTCTAGAGGTCGGAAGTTTTCCGCGACTACCGCATTAGGGATTACGGAGACCATTAGCGGATCCAAGGATGCTCGAAGAACCGTATTCTCTTTACTATGTCCCAAAGTCAGCAGATGGTTCTTGGAGTTTTGTTCCTGTCCTATTGGTGTCAACTGAGATGACCGCGGGGTCGCCTGTCAACTCTAGTCATCCAACCGCTTGTTCTTACCATGTATGGCTGACACAAATCACATGGTCCACATCACTCAGCGTAAATTTGAGCAGTTTATTGGTAAGAATTGAACCCGCATCAGCGAAACCAAATAGCGAATGGTCGGTAAAGACAGTCCGTAGACCCATTGTCCGGGCATGCAGAATAGCTTCATGGCAGAAGCTGCTCAAGCTTGCGTGTCCATGAACAATCTGAATCTGCTCGCGAATGACAATATTACGAAATATAGGAAAGAATGAAAAAACAGTTGGCATAGTCGATTCGCGGTATATGACGAGAAAAGGGACATGATACACTTTGAGGCCATTTGTAAGATATCGAACTCCCGTGCGACCCTTGTACGCATGGGTAATGATAATTACTTTATGGCCACGGTCGATGAGCTTCTGAAGGTCGATGAGCATCCATCCAGGAATATACGGCAGGATATCTTACGGTCGATAACTGGTAAATGTGACTTTCAATCCCACCTGGTTGTGGGAAGAAGAAGTCACTGACCATACTGCGCGGAAAGCTGTTAGATAAGATCACTAGGCGCAGACAAATGCGGCGAAACTCACGCAATATTGTAAGGCATGTCGGCTATTATTCTAGCTTAAAAGCCTAGAAAGTATTAATGGATCATAGTCCGCTGCTCTGTCCATGTCCGGACTCGATCAGCTTAAAAATAGCATGCGAATATATCCAGGGGTATAACCGTTATCTCTTTAGGATGCGGTCGATTACGCCGGAGCGGATCGACCAATGTTATTTCCCAAATGGTCCAAATCCTGGCGGCCCCGGGGGCGGTGTGGTAATTCTGCCGACGGAATAATCCCCGCTAGAAAGAAATATTTCGGAGAATCTCTTCGTAACACCGAAAAGTATTGTCGATCGACGCTATTTTGCGCTGGTGGTGCGCTGACACGCTTGACAATGGCTGGTGGCCACTCTGCGCATGATGTCTCTTCGAAGAAAAGTTTATCGACTCCCCTGAGTGCGAAGAAATCTCACAAGAGGAAGAGAGATCTTGATGGCTCCGTCGTCAGTACCTCGACTCCAACGCCGACCAAGAAGCCGAAGAAAACCCAGAGCCCTTCGTCCACCCCTACACCACTCAAAGAGAGCCGGAAAAAGAAAAGAAAATCCGAATCAGCTGCCAGTGGTGCTGTTCAAGAAGAATCGTCCCAGGAAGAGAGTGCTGTCTCGCCGGTCAGCCGAAAAAAGGCTTCTTCAAGTAAAAATGACAGCAAGGATAAAACAAAGAAGAAATCGAAGAAGGCTAATCGAGAAAGCTTACGAGGCAACAATGATTCATCTGAGGAACTTGGAGATATAGAAGAACCCAACAGCGACGAGGAACGCAACGTGGAAAAACACGTGAAATCGAAGGATATAGACGCCATGTCAGAGGAGGAATATAACGCAAAGCCGCAAAAGAACAAATATTCAGGAATCTTATCTAAATTTGAAAAGGCAGTCAAAGCGACGGAATCGGCCAAGGCCAAATCTGGCGAAGAGGATGTCGAGAATGAGTCTACCGGACCTATAACCGCGGAACCTGTTATAGCTCAGGGCCTGGAGCCGTTGCCTCAGCCAGAAGCAGTCCCCGAGCAGGATGAGAAGCCAAGCTATTCCTCCCTTCCGTCGTGGCTTGCCAACCCCTTAAGGACTTCCGCTGAAGAAAAAACCCCGTTTTCAAGCCTCGGGATCGAGGAGAATGTCCTACGCATTCTTGAAAGCAATGGGTACAAGGAAGCTTTTGCCGTCCAGTCTACTGTTATCCCGTTACTCTTGCAGGGATCTAAGAATCACCCTGGAGATATATGTATTTCTGCAGCCACCGGTTCGGGAAAGACATTGTCATACGTCCTACCCTTGGTTACAGCTCTAGAGCAAGTTCCAGCTCCTAGGCTCAGAGGCCTCATCGTCGTGCCTACAAGAGAACTGGTCAAACAAGCTCGGGAGGCCTGCGAGCTTTGCGCTGCTGGTTCCGGACTCCGTGTCGCTTCCGCTGTGGGAAATGTGGCCATCAAAGAAGAACAGCGTTCATTGATGCGCGTTGATGAAGTCTACGGCCCAGAGAACTTCAAACTGCGACAGCAAGATAAATTAACAGACAATGACTGGTTGAACTTTAGTCTACAAGACTATATCTCAGATGCAGGGGATCAGAGTGAATCGTTGCCGGGCTATATTCGTAAGGCTGAACCCAATGTTGATATCCTGATTTGTACCCCGGGTCGTCTTGTCGACCACATCCGGTATACCAAAGGCTTCACCCTGAAGCACCTCGAGTGGCTCGTCATTGATGAAGCCGATCGACTGCTCAACGAAAGCTTCCAGGAATGGGTTGATGTTGTAATGAACTCTTTAGACGCAAGAAAGGACGCGGGAACTTTTGGCTTTAGCGGAAAGTTCCTCGCCAATCTTGGACTTCCTATACAAACCAAAGACCCGAGAAAGGTCATCCTCAGCGCCACCATGACCAAGGATATCTCGAAGCTGAACTCTCTACGACTTTCGAATCCTAAACTTGTTATTGTTGGCTCAGCTGAACAAGCCACATCTCGGGAGGATGAAAGTGGTATCCATGATCGTATTGGCGATCAGTACACTCTACCGCCTAGACTGAAGGAGTACTCTCTCTCGGTTGGAGACGGATCACAGAAGCCACTTTATCTCCTGCGTCTGCTTTTGACGCACATTAAGGTGAACGTCAATAAGACCACAAAGCGTGCTCTGACAAAGACATCCGTATCCGACGATTCTAGTTCGGAGGATTCGACTTCTGAAGAATCTAGCTCTGAAGACTCGGACTCGACCTCTGATTCAGAAAGCTCTGATTCTGACACCGACTCCGAGACATCCAGCTCTGACGAATCAAGCTCGGGAGATTCAGAGTCGGACGCTTCCAGTGATGACAGCTCATCATCTAGTGACAGTTCTGAATCCGATGATAGTTCGGCATCTGAAGATGAAGTATCGGTGGACGTGAAAGCAGATAAGAGTCGCCCGCGAGCCTCTGTTTTGATCTTCACCAAGTCATCCGAATCCGCCTCACGACTTTCACGCTTGCTTGCCTTGCTTGATCCATCTTTAGCCAAGGAGATTGGAACAATCATTAAGTCAAACAAGTCATCAGCCTCCCGGAAAACACTCACTGCTTACCGTCAAGGGAAGATCTCGATCATCATTGCTACCGATCGCGCGTCTCGTGGTCTTGATTTGCAATCCTTGACTCACGTTGTTAACTATGATGTCCCAACCAGCATCACTACCTACGTGCACCGTGTCGGTCGTACCGCAAGAGCGGGCAGGGAGGGTTCTGCCTGGACCCTTGTTGCACATCGGGAAGGCCGGTGGTTCACGAACGAAGTCATCCAAACTTCTGACAATAGAATTACCAGGTCTACTAAAGTACAAAAGGTGGCCATGAAGCTTGACAATATGAAGGATCTCAAATCGAAGTACAGACAAGCGCTGGATGCACTCGAGAAGGAGGTGAAAACAGGGGGGACGGGAAAGGCTACAAGGACAGAAAAGTGAAACATCGCGCTGCGAAGTGCGATTAGTAAATACCAAATTATATGCGCATACCCCTTTTGACTCAAGACTCCCTACCTTCTTTCGTGATAAGAACGTTGACTAGTAGAGTAAATTTTGGTCGAAGCGCATATGTTCCTGTACGTAGTAGGCCTTCACGAAGTGCTATAACTTTTTATGGACAGCTACCTTCATCAAGGTAATAAGCAGTTATGGGAGTCGGTGTCACTTGATTCATTGTGTATGTCATCGTCTTCTTCTCTACCAAGACGTGACTTCTGTTGGATTGTACAAGTGATATTCACACCGTTGTCCCATGTCAATATCGTTAGGGACGTTAATCATCTGTACTATAAATGAAGGGTTGCCGCTGTTTCGTATGCCATGGGGAAGTCTGAGTATCGGCCTGGAGTACGAGTAGCCCTAGATGGGTCTACTCCACGCCCTAACTATTCCGTACTCTGTGTACCTGCGCCACTTGTGAGAGACTGAGAGTACTCCGTACGTCGTTTTGGGCCCACTTAATTTGTCGGTATGCGAACGGCAAAGGCTTACCCTGCAATGGATACCCCGTAATTCTCCGCTTTTCCCCACAGGACTTAAATGTTAGCCAGTTCTAATGTTTGGCTTGATCGTACTCGTGGAAGCGAGGACTGAAGTCAAGACTGAATGCTTGGCACTAGGGCGCGTCGTCGGGTACAGTTCGGTAAAACTTGACTCTCGTGGCTGATGAACAATGATCATGACATCCCCTCGGTTCGTGTCCCCGCAAGTTACCCCGAGGAGGAAGAAACGTGGAGAAGACTCAAGGATCGGGTTGGCTCTAGCGGAAGGAATTTTAACTGAAAAGGGAATGTTTCAAGCATAGAATTTGGTGCCTCGAGTTGCCGTTCCGGTAAAACATTTGTGAACTATTCTGTTTAACAGAAATATCAAGAAGCTATCTGCTGCATTCCCGGACGTGAATTTTGTCATTTTTCTGCTGCTGTATGATTCATTGTCCATCTCTTACAGTTCATGATGGCTGAACCTACAAAACTTCGGTTGTGCCAAAGTCGACCCCGAGTGTTCATCATCTCCGATATCTCAAACGAGCCCGCCGACGATGAGTCCTTGGTCAGGTACCTTCTGTATAGCAATGAATTTGCTATCAATATCATGAGCGCAACCGCCGTTTCATGCATGGTGGCAAGATCGGGTTCATCTTCTTTGGTCCGTCCGTTCTGGTCTGCATTTATCTCTTCTTCTGTGTGCCTGAAATGCAAGGTCGTACGCCTGAGGAGCTGGAGGAAATGTTTACGGTCGGGGTTCCGGCAAGGAACTTCCAGACGTACGTATGTCAAGGACAGATGGTTGAGGAGACGAAGAAGGAATTAGTATAGAGTGGACTGGTGGGTGTTTCTGGTGCTACCCGGGACCAGAAAGCAGCAATCACGGTAAGGATAGCAGTTGGGCCATAAGTCCACATGTAGTGGCGACCTTCAACGGCCGAAGCGATCCCATAATTGACTTGAGAGATATGATTGAGCACCTCGAGAGCTGCGATAATCCCAAAGAATGCAATTACGAATATGAGCAAGATTCGTCGGCGGAGATAGAAAGGCCGCCAGCCAGAACTTTGACTCCTCGCTCCGTCGTGCGACCACTCCTCTTGACGTTTGGATAGATCATTCAACTTGACATTTTTGACGACTGTAGTAATTTTCGACATGTCTATGTGCTTTGCTTCGTAAAGCAAAGTGACAAGGCCGCTTGCGGAGAAGTTCTGGGCATCAGCCATGTTTAAGGGTTTGGCCCCCACCAAGGGTGAGAGAACGAACTGCATAGTTGAAATGAGAGATCATCCTCCAATGCTATAGTTTCGGTGACGGCTAAAATTAGATCAACCCGCTAGTTAGATTACAGGACCGAAGAAGGAATGATATCCTGGCGCGCTCCTGAAACCGCAGCAAAGTATATAAGAGGCATACTTGACAAGGAAGGAGCTGTTGTAACATAGAATGAGCCGGGGGTCAAATATGGAATTTCAGCAATAGTACCTCAGCTGCAAAATAAAGGGCATTTTCATTAGGCGATATAGTACGACATGAGTACTATGAGAGTTCCAAAGAACACTATACCAACTTGTAGCCATACTAGTGATTGGTACGCATTGCATAACTCTTATATATGACTAGCTTCCGCTGAAGAAACCCTAAGTAACTTACCATAGTGTTTCCTTAGTTAGGCTGTCTGCCAAGAGGACTATACTTTTAAAAATAACTTAATTGATCCGAGTTTATAAAGTCAAGTCTGACCTTTCGATTTATTTATTTATTTTTTTTTTTTTTTGAATATGAAATACCATAAATCCTCTGAATTTACATGAACCACTGGCCCATGCCGAGGAAAGGCTGGACCAAGAGTAGAATTATTTATACATTAGGTGACCACTAGTTTATGCACAATAAAAGTTGACATAGCAATCAGGCGTTCCGTCGCTGGCAATGTCGCAAGAGTCGATCATAGGGAAGAAGTCTGAATTAGGACACAGCGAGATGCAGCTTTTAGCGCTTCCGCAAGGAGAATCATCTATATCTCAGGATGTTAGCAGTTGCTTCTTATTATGACAAGGTGGCGTAGTTGGCAACTTGCATTGTGCTGAAACAAAGGCGGTTAGGCCGAGGAGAACAAGAGAGCACCGAAGAAACATTTTCGGCTATCTAAGGGTTTAGATGTGAGCATAGCGCCAGTGTTGTTGCAGAGAAGCTTACATTTAGACTGCTAAGCAGAGCTTCAAAGACGATACAGAGGCCAGTATTGAGATACTCAGAACCTGCACTTCGCTAGAGTGTCGGGTTTTGGGATTGATTGGGATCCATGGGCAAACAGCCCGATTTATATAGACCCAGACGAACAGCTTTCGCTGTCTATGACACAGTCTGCCAATATCATGATCCTATAAGGTTTTAAGCAATGGTTCAACCGGTTCTAGCTCGAGTACAACATTCCGGCGCAACGTCATGACGGCTCGGGTTCCAGAACCACGGTTGTCCTCTCTGTTTGCGGCGATGGGATGTGGATAGCAAACCCCACGATAGGCGAATGGAACCCAAATTACGGCCGCCCTGTGGGGGCTTGACAGTGCTATCATATCAATGACGACTCTAGGTAAACCTTGGTGAAAGAGAAAGCCGTTGAAGGAAGAGATAATTGAATCATGTCCTTCAAGAGGAAATCCTTATTAAGCAATAAGGGTTCCGCATGCACTCCAATGACTTAATAATATAGTAAAGTTAAGTCGATGTAATCGATGCTCTCTACATCATATATGGCAATCCATCGTCCTCTTGGACTTGGTAGATGAATAAACGCTTTCGTCGAAGGCAAGACATGAAGGTATTCCACCGAGGATATTGATGTATCCTGCTCATGTATTCCACTGACCTATGTAGTCATTTCAGCAATGTTTTAGTCTTGTAAGTATGAAAGCATTGCACTGTCCAAGCGTCGCCGAATATAATGGTCATAGGCCCTGTTAAACATTCCAGGGATCGAATCAATTAGTGGATAGAACTTCATGTTAAACCCTAATTCCCAGCTTGGAGCGTAGCTGTTAAAGAGTCCTCGGGTTGCACTGCATCCTCCTATCTCATAAATGGGAGATGAGCTGGATGTCGTTTTATCAAGCATTGTTAGAGGAAATAGTTGCCTTATTTTGTGAGCAATGTGCTTACAGTAAAGTACTTCCGGACCAACACTCTTGAAGAGGAATGACACTGAAGGGTAATCGTAATTCTCTCTCTCTCTCTCTTGTTTTTTTATCAATTGTTATATATTTAGATTTGTCCTAGAGTCATATGCTAAGTTTATTGTAATCTTTTTTTTTCTCTTTATCATTTTATTAAACGTACCCCAGCTCTTCCAGAGCCGGTTCTCCCCAGCCTTTCATCCAATCTGAGTGCAATACCTCTTGTGCCGTTGCTCTTTCCTCCGGCCGGAAGGTCAGCATGGACCGAAGCATATCCTCAAACGCACTCTTCTCTTTCTCCGTCATTTTCTCCAGACCTGCCTCAGCCCGGGGCTGCTGTATACAGTAACCAAACCTCTGGTCCCAGGTCCTGCGTATGCTATCATGGCTCCTAGACGTCTCTGGCCTCAATTCGCCCTTTTCATTGAACCACTCCAGTCGTCTGCTCCACTTCCCCCACCACTCGGGAGGTAAGATACCAAGGACTTCGACTTGCTCTGCGGTGACACGGTCTGCAGTTGGCCAAGATGCCTCAAACAAAGGCCGCTGACCAGAAATCTCCCAAATGGTACAAGCAAGTGTCCAAATGTCCGAGGCAAAGGAGAGCGGCTCGTCAGAGAATATGGCCTCTGGTGGCTGGAGGAGAGGAAGGGTCTTCGAGGAGAACCTGGGTGTTTTGTGTGGGTTGAAGGATTCTCCAAAGTCGCTGAGGATGATCTTCTCCTCTCCAAAGACAAGATCATCGCTAGGAACGCCAAACCAGCCGGGTATGAATACATGCGCCGATACGCCATTTGACAATGGCTTGCCATCACGACGAATTTGGCCCCTGACTCTGGCTCTCCGAAAAGCTTATATAGCTCTGACGTGGAAAGACAGTCAATTGCATCAGGAAACTGGACTAGGATGTTGCCAAGATGGAGGTCTTGCAAATGGTGTTAGCTAGGCAACTCGGCCAGAGCCATCCATAAGCATAACATACCGCTATGAACAATACTTTCACTGTGAAGGAATGCCGCCCCACGAATGAGCTGAGCTGAGCGGTAATTGACTGTGCGACCTTGGGCCGAAAAAGCCCGAAAGTCGAAGCCTCTTTAGCATCGAACAAGCCCATCCGTGCCGGCGGAGTGACGATACATTTATGCTTCCCATTGGGACCGGCAACCCAGAATTCGTCGATGAGGGGTGGAATAATTTCTTTTCCCAGTCTAACTGGCGAGTCCCCAAGAGAATATAGAAGACCTGCCCCAGGCGTGTAAGCACTGGTATCGGCAGTAACAGGCTTCACTGCCACATATCTGGCTCTTCGTAGTTCACGGGCAAGCCATATAGTCGAGTATCCTGCGTACCCAAGCTTGTCCACCAGTTGCTAGCGGCCGTCATCTAGCTTGTCCCCGATTTTCAGAGGATGATATCCTCCAGGGCAGTATCTGTCCAGGTCTTCCACGTATTCAATAAGCTTGTACTGGATCTTACCAGGTGTTATACTCGACTCGCTGGATCCCTCTGTTTCACGGCTCATCTCATCTGTCCTTAGGGGGGGGAATGTGGACATCAATGTCTTTCGGACATGAAATTGGCCTGATACCAAGCTGCATACCTGCCTATGAAATCGTTGGTGTTGACGTAAGTACGTGCGAACATCTGTAGAGGTAGTAGCAAGCGCAACGACCGGTCAGCGCTGGGGTTACCAGCTCGAGGGGGGTTGGTCTGAGGCAGTCGGAGATGGTGTCACATGACTCAGGAGCTTCTGTGTCTGGCTTATCGTCAATGCCTCAGGTATCTGAATCCTATTTCGGCCTCCCGATCACCCAGCTTTTGTTGCTAAGAGTTGCAGTTTAAATCGGATCCTGACGATTGCTCGCTCGCTGTAGCCAGCTGCTTTGGTTATCTGGGAGGTGGTCAATTTACCATTGTCTATGAGCACGAGCGTAGATTTAGCTAGATGGGAGCTATTGTTTGTACTGCTGGTGGATATGATTAGAAAGGAAGACACTCTATGGTATGAGAATATTGACGTGAGGTGATATGGTAGCAGTGTTTGGCTATGGTAGGTAATACACACCCGTTTAGTTTATATATTTATTAAGGCCTAGACTCAGGGGTTTTCATAGACTATGCTGAATATAAGTTTCTTGGCATTAGGGTTCAATGTAGGTGGTGACAGCAACATTCCCAAGTACTGTATTATCACTTGTCCTCCTTAAAATAATGTACCGATTAGAACAGGGCAACCCGAGCACTTGAAAAGTTTATCTTGATTCTTGAAATAAGAGAATTTAAAATCTGGTTTTGGAGAGAGTCTCCATATTACAAGTGAGGTGATAATTTGCCTGCATGCAGCTCGGAAGATGTATACAGTATGACGTTTGAGAATGTTATGAACTTTTGTGCTCTGTCCTACTCGTCTTGAATCACTTCTTTTTTAACGTGCACTGAGAGCAGGTATATTTCAATAAAACTCTTGATCTTATTATTTTCGAAATGATATCTCCTCCAGCCGCGACAGATACTCTGAGACTGGGTAAGATATAGTAGTTCTTATCGAGAGATAATGTACCTATACTAAGCGTGCGACAGCTTGATATTATTCCCTGTACTTTCCCAGCCTTGTATTCTATCCACCGTGCATCCCGACCGGACAGTAGTCAGATAGGTAACTATCAGCGAATTATCAGCTATTATATATTTATTACATTATTCTATCATATAGACCGTTTTCTACTATCTTTTATGCGTGGTAGTACAGTTCAAGCTTTGGGGACGACGGAAAAAATGATAGTAATACCGCCAACGCCCGACGGTCTTTGTATCACATACTGGTTTGTACTACCAGAAGGAATGAACGGAATGAATAAGTCAAACTTAGTTTGAATGTATTTAAGCTTGCATATCTATAAAAGGAAGCTCTAGAGGATTGTAATCGAGGGGTCTGTTTTGGGTGGTAGTAGATATGCTCTGTAGTAGATGTAAGTAAGCTGCATAATGGTTGCTGAAACAGCGTAAAAGCCCACGAGCATCATCAATTAAATGACAGGATAGCTTGGCAGGGCAAACAGCTGGGAGCCCGTAGCTTCAAAGCTCCCCTCAGTAATCAAATGAGGCAGCAGAACAAAGAACGTAAAGCTTTGGGATGTACCACTGCCCTAAATATGTAATCTACGGCTATGGTCCCCGGCCCCTGGGCCTCCCAGCCGCCATAGGGGAAATTTTCTTAGGGTGCCCGGTGCTCGGGTCTCGTTTCACCAACCTACAATATTGGGGTAACATTGATTTCTTGACATCCTAGTTTTTTATGCATTTGATCCTTGGTCTATGTTCTCTCCAGCTGCTGTGTTTCGATGCGGCCGGGGCAAACCTACTCGAATGTTATAGCCTTCTAATTTAATACCTCAATAGTTACTCTCCTTCATAGAGGACAAGCTTTGGTGCCGTTAGACAACAGGACAGGCTTGATCGAGCTTTACCTGAATATTTACCAAAGTAAAATAATAAAGTAGTATTATTTATCGACAGCAGCAGGCTATATAGAGAACCAAAAGAAACACTAATATATTATTGATTAAAGGTAAATCCCCACCTTTGCCAACCTCACAGTCCCTCTACGCTATGCCTGAGCAAACGGCTCAGGAAAGGGGTTGTCCATGGAATAAGATATATTAGGCTTGATTCCGCTTAAAACATCATCCAAAGCAACACTTCTCGTTTCATTCTATCACCCAAATCCCTCGAAGCCATGATAGTTTTAAACCTCCTACGGGCCTGGATTGCCCATGAAAGCCTGCTCAAAGTGACCATCTTTGGACTACTTCTTCAACTCTCCTTTGCCCATTCGTTTAGCAACGATGTGACTCCAGACAGTCTATCCCCCCGACAGGCCCATTTTGTCAATGGCCCAATGAAGTTCGATAGCTCCCTAGGAGAAGAGGCCGCGCAACAAGTGATATGGTCCCAGCATGGAAATTCACAACGAGCCACTATCCAGGTATATGTGAGCCGAGGATTTCTGCAGGCGCAGAATACAATGCAGAATCCCACCCCAGAAGACGTTTGCTTCACCCTCTCGAACTTCAAGCTTATTGGCGATAAATACAGTACAACGAGGGTTGATTTTACACGACACTCGTACACCGAAGTACGGGTCAGCATCGATCTTCCAACGAAACGCAGTGCCGACCAAGTACAGGCGGCAGTGACTATGAAGGCTAACAGCCTGCTGGTTGATATGCAAAATCAACAAACTCAATGGGGTCAGGAGTCCCGGAGGCCTAAAGCGAGCTTTGAGAAGGATGGACTTCATGTTCAAGTCATCAAGCATTATGGGAGTCAATGATGTGTGAGGTATCTATATCCTTTAACATCATTTAGTTGGATTTCTTGAGGTTCTCGGGGTTTGATGTCTATGACAGCCAGACAGCAACTGTGAGAAGGCTTTATTTCGGGTATCGGTTTACTTGTTTCATCTTTCGTTTATAAGCAAATTGTTGCTCTCGTTGCTATGTATCGTGCTATCTGCTTTTTGATGTTGGTTTTATTATCAAGGTTTTTTGATTCATACTCCAATAACATTGATAACCTAGAGTACTATGCTGGCTTGTGGACAGAGACAGAAGATCTTAAATTATTCCCCTGAATCGTTGTCTACGCACAAGAACATAGCCAAGGAAGAATCAGTCGAGCCTTCTAGGCAAAGCTCGTACTCTAGCTAACTTCTAAATCTAGTCTAGTTTCAAAATTTTTAATCTGATCTAGCTAACGTTCAAATCCCGGGCTAGACTTACCTTGCCCGAGAAGTGGTGATGGTTTATTCTAACCACCCGAGCGCTCGGAGACTTTCAAATCTCAATACACCGCATAGATTGCAGATTTGCAGAGTGAACACCCGACGGGCTTTCAGTTCTCCCGTTGGAGATGTTTTTCGGAGACTTTCAAAGGTTCTCTTTGTTGGTTCGGGTGGATAGGGCTCTGCAGAAATTTGCAGGATCGAGTCTAGTGCGTACCCAGAAGGGCGGGTATATCCACTTTTCCGTGGATCGGGCTAACGTTTCTTCATTTCAATATGCTCCGTATCCACTATAAAGAATAAAATACTAGGCAAATAGTACATATGCCAAACCAGGGCTATCGGCTTTTGCTCTCAGAAGATGTGAAATTCAACGGGTTTTTTAAAGGCATGGAGCTCGATGAGTCGAGATATATAAGTAGTTCAGATACCTCGGACTATAGCAGATAGATTTATACTTGCTTTCGTTTTTATATCAGCATTAATTGATACCGTTTCTCACGGAACACCATATAATAATCTTAACCAATATGAGCGTCACATTCGATGTCTTCCGTGGCTCCCCTGAGGGCAAGATTGTTGCCGACAAGACAACGCGCACTCTGGAATACAACGAAGTGTTCATTGAGACGACACATTCCGGTCTTTGTGGGACGGATGAACACTACCTGAAGTCGGGCCAGGTGCTTGGACACGAGGGCATCGGTATCATCAAGGCTCTCGGACCCGGTGTTACCTCGGTGAAGGTTGGAGACCGTGTGGGATTTGGATACACACATAGCATTTGCACATCTTGTGATAACTGTGAGACTGGTAAGTGATTCTTGGACACCGACCAGCTCAACCGTCTAATATGGCCCAGGCTGGGACCAATTCTGCCGCAACCAGAAGCAATATGGCTTCCACGACTTTGACAACGGTACCTTCAGCTACGGCGCCGTCTGGGACGTCAACTGCGTCTACCCCATCCCAGAGTCAGTCAGCTCAGTCGATGCCGCCCCTCTCATGTGTGCTGGTGCGACTGTCTGGACTGTCCTGACTGAGTTTGGTATTCGCTCGACCGATCGCGTCGCTATTATGGGCATTGGTGGCCTCGGTCACATTGCTATCAAGCTTGCTGTCGCATTGGGCTGCGAGGTTGTCGTTCTTTCCAGCTCTGAGTCCAAGAGAGCAGAAGCGATAGAGTATGGTGCCTCCGAGTACCATGTCTTCCGTTCCGGCGAGCCTATCAAGGACTTCAAGCCTGTGAAGCATTTGTTGCTGTGTGGAAGTGGTTCCGTGAGCTATCCTTCGTAAGTTACCTTTTCAGAGCTTAGCTTAGACAGATCTAGCTAGTTTCCGAGCCCGTCTATATATGTCTCCAGGTCGTTGCTAACACAGAGCAGTCTCATGCCCCTCATGGACACCAACGGTAGCATTTACCCCTTGACGGTCGCATTTGAGCCCTCTCCTGTTCCCATGCTAGATGTCCTCTTCAAAGGTGTCCGTATCCAGGGATCTCTGGTTGCTTCTCGGAAGGGTATTCGTACTCTTCTGGAGTTTGTAGCTAGGCATAAGATCGTGCCCACGGTCATGACATTCCCATTGACTGTGGAAGGTATTGAGGAAGCCATGCAGACTCTTAGAGAGGGAAAGATGAGATATAGAGGGGTGCTTGTGAAGGAAAATTAATTATGGGATACCCAAAATGTACTAAGCATGATGCGTGATAGCAGAAATATGGGAGAATAGATGTACCACTTCCTTTGATCAAAATATATAATTCGCCAGGACCCACGGACCAAGTTGGACACCGTAATGTACTAGACTCAACAGAGCAATTACCTCCTCAGTCCAATTACGATACCAAATCATATATTTTTATCCTCTACCTACGTAACGCAGCTACTAGCCTGAGTTACGGCTCTAAAGGTCAGTTGTAGTTTATCCCGATTGAGAAACGTTAATGCTACGCATCGCTATATCTCCTTACGTTTGATTCTCTTTGGATCAAAGCATTGGCGTCGAGTAGGAAATTTAATTCAACAACTGAAAAAAAGTCACCTAATAGAATTATAAAAGTAATAAGAATAAAATTATAGGAGGGTTTGACCATGAAATGATTGGCAACAAATGGATCTTCTCGTTGTAAAAGAGTTTACTATTTTAGGACCTGGTAGACAACGGAATTTTCATCCCCTGGGCCTCTGGCGCAACGGTAGCGCGTTCGACTCCAGATCGAAAGGTTATCCGTTCAAATCGGGTGGGGCTCACACTTTCTTTTTTTGCTCTTGGTTCTACCCGGCCCTAGTAAACCAGGAGATGCTCGTGACCCACCTCTAGAGTTAATACAAGCATTGTATATATAATAACCAACTAGTACACTCCGTACAAAAACCGTGTAGTACTTGATTTACAAAAAAGAATGCAACTAATTGTGGCATACTTATATTCATTATTATTGAATTAATAATTTCTTAGATTTATTTAGACTTTTTAAGATTTTAAGGTTTTGCGTTATGTATATTTGTTTTTCCTCTCCTGCATAGGCTGGCCGTTAGCCCGCTTGGATTCGATGCGAGACCACCAATTATTATTAATTGAAACACCTTATTTAGCGTTGTTTAAGATTTTTGTTAGGGATATTTTCCCGTGGTTAATTCAAGACTCATCTCATGAGGTATTTGATATCTACTCGGTGACTTTGAGGATGCTGCTGGTGGGTCAGGATTTGGGGTGACAATAGGGGGATCTGACTTTACATCTCTTCTGAACCTCACCCTACTCTTATCAAAATATCCAACCTTTTGCCACCAGTAAGGGCCTCTGGCGCAACGGTAGCGCGTTCGACTCCAGATCGAAAGGTTATCCGTTCAAATCGGGTGGGGCTCATTACTTTTCTTTCCTTTTTTTATTCTCACAGGAAAAAACACCTTCAGTATTCTGAAATATTTATTATAAAAATAAAATGTACAAATTTCAACGAATATTTTAATTCTTTTTATATTATACCCCAGTATCATAAAAGAGTACAATGTATTCCTGTTAGTGATCTTCATCACTTAGGAATCCCAGCGCTAACACACCCTCAATGTGTCCGTCACTTTTTTATTTAATAGAGGATCTCGTAGCCTGTCAACTAGGCAAGGATAGGTAAACCGGAAGGTAAGGAAACATCCATCATTGTCTGAGTACTGTAACAGGACACCATGGAATTCTTTCTCTTCTCTTTCCTTTTCCCGATATGTTCTTCAATATGTGATTTCTCGGGGCCGGCTACGGATTGCCCCCTCTTGTACGGCAAGCTTATTTTTGGGACTTCTTCTGCCGGCAGAATATACGCCGTGTTGACAATTGTCCTAGATAACCTCGTATATTTAATTTAACCCGACAATAATTGTCAACTGGGCCTCTGGCGCAACGGTAGCGCGTTCGACTCCAGATCGAAAGGTTATCCGTTCAAATCGGGTGGGGCTCATGCCGTTTTTTTTTTGCCGTATCTCTTTTACGTCCTTTCTTTTTTGTTCTGCCCTTCCTTTCGACGTGTCTCTTTATGTACAATTTTTCAAGAGAAATAAACCCAAGATCCCACATACCCTGATCACTCTTCATTCACCCCGCTAAGATCACTACAATAGTTGGGTCGTTCTTGCTAGGTGCTCATCAATCACCCAATAGGACAAACAAACCTGCGAACACCATACCCTAAGGCACAAAATTCCTTGCTGCAACAATAGTGTGTCGTACGTTCAAACCATAATGACGGCCTTTGAGGTCTACTCTTGAGTGCTGGGCTCATACCATGGCCCTGCCATTCACATTCATCCCCGGATGTCGGATCTCCAGCTCAGTCCCAGCAATTTTCACGTCCCTCTCTTGTTCCATTCTCTCACGGTCTCTCTCTTGAATTTTCCCTTTACTGAGTATTTGATAGAGCAACTCTATGTTTTTTATTATCTGCGGGGTCTCCGTGTGTAGGACAGATCTTGAGCCCAAGCCTGGACTACTGCAATTCCCGGGTGGTTATGGTATTTGCGTCGCCTATAAACCTGGGTTTGGGTAAGCAATGGCTGACTGATTCGTTGCTTTGGACTATCAGAACCCACTCTTGAAGATGTGTCCAGATATTATCTTTCCGCGATGGCCATTTCTCAGGGATGCCTATGAAAACAATGCCCCCGAGGGGCCAACCCGTTCGGCGTGTTAGTAGATCCTTTCGGTGCCGTTTAATCGCACCTTCGACTTTTGCTTAACTTGTGATACATGATTGGTTAAATCAGTCTGGTTGACGCGGTTTGTGTTGGCCTTAATTCATTGTGTGTTGCTGTAGGTAACAGAGGACAGTGTCTACATATTGTTCTAGAACGCTTATTCGTTGCACATCATATCAACTCCTCACCCCCAAATCCTGTAAGAAACATTTCTATACGCCATATGCCCGGTGGCAAGCATAACAAGCATGCACGGAATAGATTGAAATTATAACTTTACCAGATAAGAGGAAATGACATAAGAGGTGCTGTTCATCCAAAACTAAAACCGCACTAATCTATTCGGATGTTGATTAAAGGATACTCGTTCAATTACCCCCATGAGAACCACGTCTTTTAAGTTATCTCCGACAGTCTAATGTTCAGCTATATTCTTGAACCTCAACAATCCTCGGTGGTATGACCTCCTTCACCTCACGACCCGGAAGGACATCCACCTCCCTCACAAACTGCTCCCGGATATGCTCATTAAGCCATTACTTCCTCAAATCCAAAGAATCAATCTGACTCGCACCCGCAATTCGTCCCAAGCACCTTCTTAGCCCAGCTCCACACCCGCACTGAAAAGGCTGCACCATTGTCCATTCTGTACTCGGGTAAAAGAAGGTCAATTCGTCCCCGACAGTCAAAGGACGGTCATCGGATACACGGACTTCGAATCTCGTCATGTCGAATACTAGACTCGGGGTGCAGGAATGGTTGCAGTAGACGAGGTCTGAGTTTAATTCGACTCGGGAGTCCTTGCCAGTTGCGACGGAGGTGTATATATCGTGATCGCCAGGGGTGGCCGTGGTGATTTTGGCGAAGAAGGCACCTGCGGGTAGGGAGATGAGGGATTTGGCTGAGGATGTGTAGGGTTGGTCGCCTTTCACTACTAGGAGGCGGTCTGGGTGGCTGGGTTGTTGTCAGGATGGGGTGAATTCGGTCATGGCGGGTTGGATATGAGGAAGAGTTGGGATATAGAGATGGATGTATAGGGAGGAGGGTTTTGGGTGAAAAATTGTTTCTGTGTGTTAGACAGGGAGACCGGTTCTTCTTATTTTCCTTTCTCTATCTTAATTGTTGTATGTTTATCTATCATAGTTTTCTGATCATTGTCCCGTAGATTCCTTCCGTTATGATGGATATGACGTGAATCTAGGGATCGAGTGCGAATCACTAGCACTGAAGATCATGCAGTTCGTACTTCTGAAGTGGATGATCAACAGCCAAAAATGTAGAATTGAGATAGCGGTCCTAGCCTAATACGGGAAGAGTTGATATCCAGGACATGAAGTATCAGTCCAGAATGCAACAGAATTGCCCTGTAAATGCCGCAGATGAGGAAGTAAGAGGCCACCATACCTGTGGCTCATTTGGGCAAGCCTGGAAGCATTATAAGCCGGTCTGTACCTTGCGGTTTTGTGTATGTAGTACAGTGCAGTTATGCATTAACGCGCATTACTTTCCCCAATGTTCTGCTGTCGACCTAGACTCTTCTATTGATGTAAGGTGATTGCAAATTTAGGGTATGTATGTGTAGTGGATCCCCCTTGCACACGACATTGAAAAGCGTCTAAAGAAGGTGATTTATTATCATGATGTCCTGTAATAGTAACTAATAAAAATACTTCTGTATCACTTTTACATTTTAAAGAATGATTATACTCAAAAGAGAGTTGACTATAGAGTTGAACAGTGGTCTGGAGGGTCTACCTTAGTTTCCAGGTTAGCTTCTCATAGAAATGGACTATGATCCATGGTTTATTAAGAGGCAGACTATTTCCCCATCGGTGGACCATATGGGAAACCATAAAATCCTACGCAGTACCCCATCCAGATCCGATCCACCTCGTAAATGTGTTTTAATGACCAGCCTTTATATCCGAAGGGTCCTTCATGTAATAGCTAAGAATGCTTCAACATTGAGAGGCTCGGGTTTCGGGGGAAATTGCGCCGACGGTTTGAGCGCAACAGCATCCGCAACGAATAGCAACATCTCCCTGATGAGCCAGAGGAGAGGTGTCCGTGCGGTCTTATACGGAGAGGTTATTTACAGCCAAAAGCTTAGCAGCGACGTCCATATATTTCTGACGGACCTATCGTGGGGTACTAACCAACGTTAGCGATCAATCTTCCCATTTACAAGTTACGCTGTTAATTGCGCGTGGTGTGGAGAGATTACGTGCAAGTAGTTGCAATGAATCTAGATTCCATGCAAGGGGATATAAGCCTTTAGTATTTTTTATGAAAAAGTGTTTTACGAGAGGCTTGCTTACAAAGCGTTTCTTGAATAGTTACCGACGCTGGGCTTAAATCCGGCAAATGGAATGACTTATTACCCGAGGCTGAAGTGATTAGGAAACAAACGCTGTCCACACAAGGCGTACTATTACTCTATGAATCTGTTATGAAGCTTGCCTGTGTATCTTTCAGGCTAAAGACAGACTAAGCATTGCCAATTGATCAGCGTCACCCGAAGAATATCCTGCCTTGGATGTCTCTCTAAAACTCCGCCTAGAAGGGACCATGATCTCGGCATGGCCCGGATTCTATGGCCCGACTCGGGCCCATCGTGCAGAACCCTGCAATTCAGCCTGAATGGATTGGGTGGTTCAGCATATATCGGAAAATCCCCGCGTCGGAGGAGGTGATCGGCTGCGGGACTTTCTCGATTCGGGACTTCATCTGTGGGGGTGAAGTCAAAATGTTGGAGATGCTGCGGCAATGCCGACTTTTTATCCAGAGATAGATGACGTACACAGCTCAAGGAACGCAGCGAACTCCCTTGCCATGCAGAATGCAATTGCCCATTGCTATAAATCCGAGCCCACTGCCAGGGTACCAGACGAAAAGACAGCTCCAGCACTGGACCACCGACAATTGCCATTATGCCTGGTGCAGCGTCCATCGTCGCCGTCCTGGCGGCCTTGTTGCCGACCGCTCTTGGTCAAGCAAACCAAAGCTACGTCGACTACAACATCGAAGCGAACCCAGACCTCTTCTCTGAATGTCTGGAGACCGGTGGTACCTCATTCCCAGACTGCGAAAGCGGTCCCTTGAGCAAGACTCTGGTCTGCGATACTTCGGCAAAACCCCATGATCGAGCTGCTGCCCTCGTCTCCCTCCTGACCTTCGAGGAGCTGGTGAACAACACCGCCAACACCGGCCATGGTGCCCCTAGAATCGGCCTGCCCGCGTATCAGGTGTGGAATGAAGCTCTCCACGGTGTCGCCCATGCCGATTTCAGCGATGCCGGTGACTTCAGCTGGTCCACGTCCTTCCCGCAGCCGATCTCGACAATGGCTGCCCTCAACCGCACCCTAATTCACCAGATCGCCACCATCATCTCCACGCAAGGCCGTGCCTTCATGAACGCCGGCCGCTACGGACTCGACGTCTACTCTCCCAACATCAATACCTTCCGCCACCCAGTTTGGGGCCGCGGCCAGGAAACCCCAGGCGAAGACGCCTACTGCCTCGCCTCCACCTACGCATACGAATACATCACCGGCATCCAGGGCGGCGTCGACGCCAACCCTCTCAAACTCATCGCAACAGCGAAGCACTACGCCGGCTACGATATCGAGAACTGGGACAACCACTCCCGGCTCGGTAACGACATGCAAATCACCCAACAAGACCTGGCCGAATACTACACCCCCCAATTCCTCGTCGCCTCGCGAGACGCCAAAGTCCACAGCGTGATGTGCTCCTACAACGCCGTCAACGGCGTCCCCAGCTGCTCCAACTCCTTCTTCCTGCAAACCCTCCTCCGCGACACCTTCGACTTCGTCGAAGACGGCTACGTCTCCGGCGACTGCGGCGCAGTCTACAACGTCTTCAACCCGCACGGCTACGCCACCAACGAATCATCCGCCGCCGCAGACTCCATCCGCGCAGGAACCGACATCGACTGCGGCGTCTCCTACCCACGCCACTTCCAAGAATCCTTCCACGACCAGGAAGTCTCCCGACAAGACCTCGAACGCGGCGTCACCCGTCTCTACGCCAGCCTCATCCGCGCAGGCTACTTCGACGGCAAAACCAGTCCATACCGCAACATAACCTGGTCCGACGTGGTGTCCACCAACGCCCAAAACCTCTCCTACGAAGCCGCCGCCCAAAGCATCGTCCTGCTCAAAAACGACGGCATCCTACCCCTCACCACTAGTTCCTCCACAAAAACCATCGCCCTAATCGGCCCCTGGGCAAACGCAACCACCCAAATGCTAGGCAACTACTACGGCCCAGCCCCCTACCTAATCAGCCCGCTGCAAGCCTTCCAAGACTCAGAATACAAAATCACCTACACCATCGGCACAAACACAACCACCGACCCGGACTCCACCTCCCAATCCACCGCCCTCACCACCGCCAAAGAAGCAGACCTAATCATCTTCGCCGGCGGCATCGACAACACCCTCGAAACCGAAGCCCAAGACCGCAGCAACATAACCTGGCCCTCCAACCAACTCTCCCTAATAACCAAGCTCGCGGACCTAGGCAAACCACTCATCGTCCTCCAAATGGGCGGCGGGCAGGTCGACTCCTCCGCCCTGAAGAACAACAAGAACGTCAACGCCTTGATTTGGGGCGGATACCCGGGTCAGTCGGGTGGACAGGCCCTGGCCGATATCATCACGGGGAAACGGGCCCCCGCGGCTCGGCTAGTTACGACGCAGTATCCGGCTGAGTACGCCGAGGTGTTCCCGGCTATTGATATGAATCTGAGACCGAATGGGTCGAATCCAGGACAAACTTATATGTGGTATACCGGGACGCCGGTTTATGAGTTTGGACATGGGCTGTTTTATACTAATTTCACTGCTTCTGCTTCTGCGGGTAGTGGGACTAAGAATCGGACGTCGTTTAATATCGATGAGGTTCTGGGACGCCCGCATCCTGGGTATAAGCTGGTGGAGCAGATGCCGTTGTTGAATTTTACGGTCGACGTGAAGAATACTGGAGACAGGGTGTCGGATTATACTGCCATGGCGTTTGTGAATACGACTGCTGGGCCGGCGCCGCATCCTAATAAGTGGCTGGTTGGGTTTGATCGGTTGAGTGCTGTCGAGCCTGGGTCGGCGAAGACTATGGTTATTCCGGTGACGGTGGATAGTCTGGCTCGGACTGATGAGGAGGGGAATCGGGTGTTGTATCCTGGACGGTATGAAGTGGCGTTGAATAATGAGAGGGAGGTGGTTTTGGGATTTACGCTCACGGGGGAGAAGGCTGTGCTTTTCAAGTGGCCTAAGGAGGAGCAGTTGATTGCGCCGCAGTAGATTGGGATAGTTCTATTTTGATGTAATGATGTGGTTTGCTAGAAAGATATGAAGAGAGAGTACTGCTTATGATAGATTCATTCTATATGCAATTTCATGGTGATTCAAACGTGACTGTGTAGGAATGGTGTAAACCAAGACATGCTAGTTCCTCCGTCAACGATCTCATCAGCATCGTTGTTCTATTTTACGGTAACTGTGCTTCACGAAGTAGAAGGCTTTGTCTCAATCATCTGAACAAGCTCATCATACTCGCCCGTATTGCGCAACATATCCCAGAAGATGCCTTCTTTCTTGACAAGGTTGGCGGGCGTATCGTTCCTATTGTGTCCGTTAGTATCAGCACAATACTACAAATCACTCAGTTTGATTAATAGATCGAGGAAGGAACATACTCAATAATCTCCCCATCGGCCATAACAAGCACCCGATCATAGTCCATAATGGTCCTCAGCCGATGCGCGATAGCGATAATAGTGCAATCAGGGAACATCTCCCTCAGGACACGCTGCATATGCATATCCGTCTCATGGTCAACGGATGCCGTCGCCTCGTCCAGCAGCACGACCTTTGACCGTCGACACATGGCCCGGGCGAGACTGAGCACCTGACGCTGGCCCTGGCTGAAGTTCTCGCCGTTAGCCGCCACAGGCGTATCCAGGGCGAGAGGACGGGCCGTTTTGGCGGGATGGGCGTGGTCTGCCTGGTCGCTGCCGTCAGGGACATGGATGGAGGTGCAGGCTGCCAGGGCGGAGGCAAGTTCTGTTTCGCTGGACTCGCCGAATGGGTCGAGGTTCGAGTGGACGTCCCCCGAAAAAAGGACTGGTTCTTGCGGGATCAAGGTTACGCTGGTGCGAAGTCGGTTGAGGAGGATCTTGGTGATGTCGACTCCATCGATGGTTATCTGACCAGAGGCGATGTTCACAAATCGTAATAACGATAGTCCAAGGGTGCTTTTGCCACTTCCTGTTCGACCGACGAGGCCAATGCGCTCCCCTGGATTCGCGACGAAAGACACATTGCGTAGGACGTCGGGGCCGTCTTCCTGGTATCGCGCGGTGACGTTATGAAACTCGACACGGCCGGATGTAGGCCAGCTGGCTGGGACGACTGAGGATTTTGCGTGGTCTTCACTCAGGTGTTCCTCAGGTTCGATATCTGCGTATTCACGCACCCGTTGGAAACAGTTCAGCTCGACTTCCAGCTCGTTCATTGTCCGCACAAGGTTCAGGATATTCTGGCTGAGACCGATGGCATTGGTCAATGAGAAACCAACCAGCCCGGCTGGTCCAGACCAAAAGTAGGCCACGCAGCCGGCCGCGGCTGCAACAGATGCGGCACAGAGATCCGATCGGACGGATATCCAACGGTTGCAGTTATACTGTGTTTCCGCGGAGCGAGCATGAACAGCTAGTTTCTCGGCGAGGAGCCTCTGGAACACGAGATCCATATCCTTGCGGGCACGAATCACGCACAGGCCAGACAGAGAATCGGTAAAATGTGAAAACACTGGAGAGTAGTTGATGGATGTCAGCCGCTTGATGGAGACCTGAGTGCGAGTGTACATCTCTCCGATGATGAACCCAACCGTGCATATAACAGCTGCCGGAAGAGCAAATATAGGCATGATAGAGGCAACACTGGCAATGCGAAGCAAGAACCGCAACCCGTTCTCAATGGACATCCGCAGCCAGTCTATCAGAACTGTGTCTAGCGACCGTGTGTCATTTCCAAACCGGTTAATCAATCGTCCGATTGGATTCTGGTCGAACCAGGAAATGGGGGCAGACAGAACCGCTGTCACCAATCGCCTGTGCATCTTTTTTGCAGCTGACCAGCTCCCGTACTGATAGAGGAGGTTACCACTTAGCTGTAGCAACAAGAAGAGGATGATTGATGCGGCGTAGACCCCTAAATAGTAAAGGGAATTTGCATTCTCGTACTCCTCGTAGGCACGCATCCAAATAGAAAGCCAGTAGGTGATCGCAAAGTAAGCAAGTTGCACTGCGATAGTCACAGCCATTGCTAGAAGCGCGTAGCAAGGCCCGCCGAATAAGAGGATGTATTGTAAGGCTTGAGAAAATGGTTAGGCGTGCTTTGAGAAGTTTACGGGGTGTAACCTACCTAAAGTGCGCGGCACACGTCCAGTAGCTGATGTTTCCTTTGCTATGCGCGATACCTGTGGACTTTGTTGCTCATGTGCAGGGGCAATGGTGGTTGTAGGCTCTGAAGGAACATCAAGGGGTTCTTCTACTATCAGGGGGTTACCTAAGGATAACGAATCCGTGTCTGTTGCGGGTGTACTGCAGCGCGTACGCTGTAGAAGGGCTTGAGGGAGGCTCGAAGGTGTTTCTACAGTAGATGCCTTGCCATGATCGAGCCGAACATGCAGTTCCGCATCCTGCAGCGCGGCCGGATAATGCGTGATAAGAACAACCGTTCTGTCGGAGAGCAAGCCACTACGAAAGCATTTGTCGTAAACCAATGTAGTGGTGTGAGTGTCAAGCGCAGAGAAGATATCATCCAGCAGGAGTGTGGAGGATTGCGAATATAGCGCCCTCGCCAAGGATACTCGTTGTTTTTGGCCACCGGAAAGTGATGTGCCCTTTTCACCCACGACAGTAAGATCTCCCGCTGGAAGCTGTCGGAGGTCTGGAGCCAAACCGCTTGCTTCGATAACTGTGTTGTAGCGGGCTTTGTCAAATGGGCTGAAGAAGGTGATGTTGTCCCGAATAGTGTCATTCTGAAGCCAAGGAGCTTGTGGTACATACGCTACGTCTCGTGGGCATGAGGCGGTTCCAGATTCGAGTACAGTTTCTCCCAGCAAAGAAAGTAATAAAGAAGTCTTTCCACTTCCGGTGGGACCGGTCACCACGTTAAGAGCGCGAGGTCTGAAGCGAACCGAGACATCGTGCAATCTGAAAGCAGCAATAGGGGTCCGGCGAAATGTTGCGTTCTTGAGCTCCAACGGTCCTTCGGGGTGATGTTGGATTTCCCTTGCTGTATCGAAAAAGCGGTCGACTCGCCGCAGCGATTCTGCTCCTTGGGCTGAAGCCTTGCTAATATTTGACAGCCAGACGAATTGGGATCGCAAGGTCTCCATGATAGACAGGGATGTGAAGGCGGTTGCAGCTCGCAAAGTGTCATTTGTGAAGAGCACAAAGACGGAGAACATGACAAGCAAGCTCATCATTGGTAACAGATCGCCAGCCATTGAGATTGCAGCAGCATAAACACTCCGTTTCCACAGGCGGCGTTGTTCCACGCCTCGAGCTTCGTTGATAGATTCCATTGCAGCATGCTCCCAACCAAAATACTTCAGTGTACGTATGGAGTTCAAGTACTCGGATATTTTAGAAAGTCGAACATCTGTAGCCCGCATAACCGATCTCTGAATGCGTGAGACCCTTCGTGAGGCCAAGGCAGGGAGAGGAGACAGGCATAGAAGTGCAGAGACCCCGAACAGTGATGGCCAGCCGAGCATTCGATAGAGGAATATCACGGCAACTGTGGTGGCTATTGGTGCCGCAGTGGCCACGAAAAAGATGTCTCGTGAGTTGTATATGGCGTCCACATCATACGACATGAGACTAGTTATGTTAGCTTGGCTAGACTTTGGTGCTCCTTTCGCCGAGTCTCTCATGCTTCGAGAGGACTTCGGGCGACCTTCTGTACTAGTTTCGACGATGGAATCATCGTAGAGGTACGACCGCATTGCGGTCTGGTATATCTCTTGTACCAGCGAGACATTGACTCGAACAAGAAGCCGAGTGGCAGTGAAGATGTATTGCTGATAACAGAGCGATCGTGACATTGGGCCGATAAATAGAAGGGCCACCCACAGGGCTGGATGAAGGATGGCATCCTCTGGGTTTTCCAGGTACGCTAGCAGTCGCAACATTGAATACGGAGCGACAAAGTCCAGAACTGCACTGATTGATGACCAGCACATCATGCCCTTGATTTCAGTCTTGAGCAACCTACACAGGGTTCGGAATGTCTTGCCACCTTTGAGACGTTGCCTCTTTATCTTCTTCAGCCACTTGGAAGGTTCATCGTACGAGGGTAGAGGAGGGAGGTCGTCCATAGTGAGGTCCCTCCGACAGCCTCGCAAGATCACATATGTCAGCCATTCGTACGAGCAGTAGTATGAGAACAGAGAACAGGTCTCTTCAGGCGACAGCTCTTCGACCGTTTTCGTTTCCTCGGCCTCTGTATCAGAAACGAGCAACCGCCGCGGTCGGGGCGTTGCAGCTGCGACTATCAACACAGCAGCCAGACAGGCTATGAGGCCACCCCTGATCACACTTAGGCCAGATATTGCCCCGATAATCAACAACGGAAGCAGATCCTCGACGCATGCTAAGAGGAACATCGCAAGAGTCACTGCGTTGACATGTCGATATAGGTGAGCCCGAGCACGCTCATTCTTGAAGCCGAATTGCATTAACCCCAATAATACCGCATAGCTCACCGCGATCGGTTGTTTCCAGTTTGCATGTTGTGCATCGATCCAGCCGAGACAACAAGCAGCTATTGCAGCCGCCAGATGCAAGAATGCAAAGGGTAAAGAAACCCGAATGGGCAGATCTTCATTTAGTGACTCTGCAGAAACTCGAGATTTTGACCTGCCGGAACGAGCCGCATAACGAAGACCGATCGCAATAAGCAGTACTACACACGATAACAAGACAACCGCAAGATGTAAGTTGCCTGTGGCCACGAACGCTGAGATTCTCTGCGTCCGGTATTGCCAGAGTCGCCTAGAAAACAATTAGCAATTGCCCAGCTGAGACCGAGTGATATGAACCGACCTCAGCACTAGACCACCATCTGAATCATAGGCACCCTCTTCCCCTCCGAGCTGCGAGAGTGAGGGGCTGATGACCTGCTGGAAACCCGCGAAGAAGTCCGACATGATGTGCGTTCACAACCAGAAGAGAACGACACAATCATGCAAATGACATGCATTAACTGGCCTTGGCCTAAGTTGCAATTGACCCAGGTCGCGTCTTCGCGTTCTCAGTCTCCCAGTAGTAGCAATCCGGGAGACTTGTGGACCTTTCCTATCGGTCTTGAACGATAAGAGCCGTGCCCATACGGAGTACTACGCTAACTCCACACAGGCCGGTGCTTGAGCTGAATTATGAAGAATCCGACTGGTCCATTAGAGATTCGACGGGGCGAGTCAGAAGCGAAGACTTTTTTTGACTCGGATCGCCGTCGGGAATTCGGCAAGATCGGCCAACATTCAACATTCCGTGGTTCCCTCCTTTGCTTATCCCTGGTTCAAGTGGAGTCTCATCGACGCGTTCAGATAAAATACATTGAATCTCCTATCATGATAGGGAATGCTCCTGTTTCTATATAATTGTCTAGGGTGAAAAAGAAGAATGGAAAAAGAATCAAGAAGGACCAAAACCTTCCCATCTACATCCTTATATCATCCATCTACAGGCGAACCGCCATTGCGATACTGCCATAACCGGCTGAGATCTTTGACCTTCAACGGTCTTTGCTCGTGTTGATTTTCAAGTCCAGATTGAACAGTCCTGTCGCGGTCTGACGGGCGCTTATTGGTGACAAGCACCTCATTTCTCTTGTGTCTGACGTGTTTCGGCAGGATTTTCTCGTATTCGACCGTTCTCGCCCCCATTTCCATGAATTTATTGGTGTCGAGGACCCTCCGGTCTGGTCCTAATGTGAACATAGTGTTGAGATAGTGCTGGTTTAGCTGGTGACCAGAACCCGACCGGACGAAGATTCGGCCCATATAGCGGTTTGGGACTCTGGCGAATTGCAGTACCCCCCAAACACAGACAAAATCGAAAGCATTCACATAGTGCTCAATATGGAGAACACTTTTCTCCGCTTGTACCAAGGCATCCTGATTGGATATCGTTGAGTCGCTAGCGGGGGTTTCTCCGGAGCCCAGAAGCGATTTGTACGGGTTATTGAAGTGGTTCGCAGCGTTCCCAAACGTATAGACTTCAAGTTTTCGAAGGACGTTCTCTGGTAGCTCGTCCAGGAGCCAGTCGATGATGAGACTTCCCTCAATGCCCCCCTGGCTGTGCAGGATCAGGACAACTTTCTCATACTTCGGATTCAGCAAGGTCGCTTTGGTGATGGCATAACCATCTCTCGTATCCGGAGTGGCGAAGGTAAAGTTCCTTTGGATCAGACACTCGATTACATCGAATACAATGCCGTCTCTGGAATAGCGTTATAACGTGCACGCGATCAGAGAACTGCTAGGATGGGACCACGTACGTCGGATTATGCACACCAATAATCTTCCTGCCAAAAGTATAGGCAAGCCGATCTATGTTATTCTGCAGCCAGTAATGTCTGTATTCCAATAGATAAGAGACGTGGATATCGATCAATATATCTGCGTGAAATAACGCCCTAACTTACCCGACCGCGACTCCATTGATGAAGATCCAACGTTCACGCTCATGCTCCGGTCGCTCCTCGATCGGGACTTTTGACTCCAAAACCTCGTCCGAATTATTGAATATAAGTGCGCAGATGACTCGATTCACCCATACAAAGGCCGCCACATAGAGAGAGATCCACAGTGCTGGCACCATTAAGAAGAAACAACCCAGCACCGACAGTAAGAAAGCCACCTGGCTTAAAGCCAGGCAAACATGTGCAACAACGTTGGCCATGTTCTCTGTCGACGGATATAATTCGCATAGCTCATCCGAGGGAGTCAGGGGGAGTAATATTCCCGGTAGACTCCATAGACTCCGGAGGACGAGGAGAATGTCGGCCCACAGCAACTCCAACGGCGACGCTGTATAGGGTAACGGCGGTTTTCGTCCATTTTTCCTCTTCATGAGGAAGGTCATGATCATATCAGCTTTGTTTTGGAATCGCGGCTTGAGCTTACCGCAGTATACGCGAACAATCAAACCCAAATTCCTAGATTCATATTGTGAGCGAACGACAGAGGCACAAAATTTAGGAAAGAGTGACGCACTATGTTTATTTTATCTGTTCAAAAGACTTTTGTGTGCAAATTCTGATACGACTAGGAGTGACATCCTTTCGCTTTAGTAGATCTAAACTTCGAGTAAGGTGGGTTCAGCGTGCCCCATGATGGGTACCACCTTCCTCGGCAAGATCCACATGATGCTACCTGTTCGTGATTTCGACTCTTCTTGAGAATGTGCCCAGACTGACCTGCATCTAGTGGCGGCTACAGCTGAGCTCTCATTGCCGCGGCAAACCGACGCGAACACGAATCGGATCAATCACTAATTGTCCGAATGATCGACGTCCACTCATGTGATGATACAGAGTGCCCTAGCTCGTAACTACTACCAGGCATCTAAGTATTTCTCGGTCGAATAGGCTATAAAAATAGCTAACATGCCTATCCTAGTCTTGCTTCCGGGCAATAATACTGAACCATATCGTCACAACGACCCAGGTAAGACCAACCCACGCACGGCCTACCATGAGAAGAACAGGGATATGGCTATGTAGATGAAGGCCACATGCTTTCAATAGTCATTCTAGTGACTAAATACCACTCAGTTATATTGAAGTATATCAGCTGATTGGGTGATAAAAACGCAAGTATGAGACGTGACTTTTACGAGAACATCGACATTCTACATCTGTTCATACACATTATTTTTCTTGGCACTATTGAACCATGATAAACTTGCAAACAGATGCCGAATATACTTCTGATACATTTCATAGACAAACTAGAAACCCTCAGGGCTACTGGTGGTATATGTTGAGGTATTTAATATGGAGAGATAAATTCTAGACGCTGCAAGTCAACCTTACAACATACATCGTTAAGCAGAATATTGTAGCTCTCTGTCGAGGACCAGCGGCGAGAGAGTACAGAGATAAAAAGAAAAGAAAGGAAAAGAAAAGAAAAGTAAAGAAGAAAAGAAATCAAGGCTACATGCATTTATATTTTGAAAACGGGTGAGTACATTAGGCAACCATACTAGGTGGAGGAGTGGTGTCGGAGTTCATAGGTAGTCTTGAAACTCGAATTAGGGCTGATACCAGTGCTAGTAGAAAGCTTCAATTGCTGGAGACTGAGATCATCCAATGAATGAGAGTTTTCAGAATGTCTCCTTCCAGCTTGGGATCATAATACGCTGAGCCAGAGCCCGAGGAAAGGTCTCCAACTCTCATCAAGCGCATGTTAAGCTCTGATATGTGCGTTCACCATATATCGAGTCGTGGAACAGCATGGTGACGTAAGGGGCCTTACTTGCCACAATTTGCCAGAATTAGAGTCTCGCATAGTTTGATATCTCTTTGCAAGTCTAGCATATGCTGTACCTTTTCATGTGATAGTTCGATTTGCCTGCGTTTCGTGACATTCTTTGAGGTAAACGTTGAATAAATGCTTAGAGCGTGCGGCAATCTATGTGCGGCGTCTCCTATGTATTAGGAGCACATTACAGCAAAGGATATATCACTAGGCTACCGGAGGCGATGTTTGTCAATAGAATCACATATTGTGCTTTCTTGAGAATCTTGGTATACATAGAAAAAGTTGATATACGTTATAAAAGACCCTCTCTAGTCCTCAAGGCACCCCACGGCTTAACACGAGAATTAGATTATGCTTCGACCATTCAGATCCAGTGCCCTGGTACAACAAGCCATGTGTGCTGATATCCGTTGCTTCGGGACTGACAGATTAGCGAATCAGGACATACCGAATATTAGCTGCGTGGTAAGCGGCATAGCTGTGCTATATTGTTGGATACTTCACTACCCCAGTTACGATGAAGATAAGTCACTCTTGCAGAAGCCCGACAGTACTTAACTATTTGGCTGGGGTTTCTTCCATTCCTGTGAATTTAGACCGCCCCTTACAGGAGAAATCCAAAGTTTCTGTAGCGATTCTACCTGAATTGGCTTCAAGTCTTTAGAATGAGCTTTTAGAACTATCAGCAGTGTATGATGAACCTTAGCTTCTTAATCTGGTCGAGCTGAGTCGTGACCATGGTAAGCCCTAGGAGACCTGGAACAATCGGTTAGAATTGCTCTACCTAGAAACACACTGCACCATGGTACCTTTTTATTAGCTTAATTAAAAACCTGACCGGCTCATGTGGTGGAATCTAATCAGAAAGTTAATATCGATCAATTAGAATAGAGATAGGCTTTGTCGTCTCGACAAGCCTTCTAGAATAATCAAGTGGTCATGACTGTACTGTTTCACTATCCCGATAGGCAGTACCCCTATTAATCTATGCAATCACTTCTCATCTGGCACAGCTCGACCAATCTCATTAGATCTAGCGCTACCCCGATTTGGGTATAGAAATCTCATCGTCATCCTTCAAATTTACCCCTTCCATAGCCTGATCTACGCCAAGAGGGGGAGGGGCGGCGGGCCGCGAACCGCAATTAAATTAGATTATCCACCCACGTTAACCACAAAGGCCTGTGCTTATCATTCAATCTTACCTCCCAGCCTTTAAAGACCTACCTTGTACAGTTTGTACAGGCCCATAACAACGGGGGAGAATTCTGGAGACATCGAATTAACACTTACTGACTGCTCTCGTCATCCAGATATTTGATTGCTATGTCGCCACCACAGTCCGCCGGTGGTATTTTGCCTACCTCCCGAAGGAAGCAGATTCCCGGTACTCTCGTACTGAACTGGCAATCGCCCGAGACACAGGCTTCAAAACCGCTCATTCGTCGTCCCATGACGGCATGTGAGGCATGTCGCGCGGCCAAGGTAAAGTGTAACGGACAGCGAAGCTGTGAGCGATGCACCAGCCGCGGCCTTCATTGCACATACACTCCGTCACCGAATACGCAGGATATAAATGCGAGTGGCAATCTTGGAGCCGAAACAGTGACTCTGACTTCTCCGCCAAATAGCCAGTCGTCCTGTACACCTAGTATACAGATGCTGCCGAGCCAAACGACGCCAGATCCGATACCGGTCAGCTTACCAGATGATATCTTTCCCCTACCCAGCTGCAGCGCAAGCGCTGTTCAGTCCGTACCGACAGACAATGCTCTAGAGCACTGGCGCGAGGAAACATTCAACCAGGGACTCGAGCAGTTTGACTGGGTTTTCCCAGAAGCAGACATCGGCCCTGAGGTAAGCCTGCCCACCACGTCAATTCTCAGGCCACGATTAGTAACAGGATCTTCCCAGCCCTCTCAGAACCCAAGCCAAAGCGACTTCAACAACTTTTTCCCGCACCCCCCAGAACCAATCCCTCGGACAGTCAGTAGAGGCTCAGCACCACTATCTGATCCCCCCGTCATATCACCGCGCAGCCAGCATCAGTCACGGAACTGCCAATGCCGAGCAAACATGATGCACCACGTCCCCAAAATCGAGTGCGCAATACAAGAGAAGCCCAAACCGCAACTAGACAAGATGTTCAAAGTGACCGGCGACGTGATTAGGAGCTGTCAAGAGTCGACCCGCTGCGGCTGTTACGTGGGCCCCGTAGACCTCGTCTGCATTATGAGCGTATTTGAGCAGACAGCCGTGTGCTTTGACTACATTGCCAAGTCCGGTTTCGATGGTACTGTGAAGGTCGGAATTGGCAATTACTGCGTCTCGCTCAATGATGACGCTTCGTTGAAACGTATGCTTGTCTTGGATCTTGTCCGACAAGCTGATACGCTGTTGGACTCGGTGAGCGTCCTCGCGCAGAATATGTTCGTGTCTTTGAATGAGCCTAGTGCCAAAAGCTTGAATCGTTCACCGGCTTGCTTGAACCAACTTAATCTAGATTATGTACGCGAGGCGACGGCGAGTTTTAAGAAGCTTTTCCGTTTGATCACGGAGTACTTTGGTGGGAAGGACTGATATGCGGAGGTCGTCGTACCGTGTTAAAAAATATACGAACAACAAAATATAATGATTCATGACGAAAAATTGCATTTTCTAGAGGGATTTAAGGCCGTAGGGTAAAAGGAGTTTGGAGTTCTCTTTCTCTTGGCTTTCCTAATCGAGGTATGATATCTCCATATCGTAATATTTACTCCGAAGGGCTCCCAATGAGGGAAATCCAGCCGATGCAGGCGTTTACCATAAAAGGTCCATTCCGGAGGATACCAATGTGGTAGAGGTACCTCCGTGCAGAAATAGCAGCGGCATCTTGTACATGAGTTAACAAACATACGAAACTCCTACACCCTCATAGACAATCACACATCAAAGCAAACAGCATGTCTATCCAAGCCCTACCTCAAACTCTACCACCCTCAACCAACCCAACACAAACCATAGACCGCTACGAACCATCCTGGTACCAGCCCACACTACCCCGACTACCAGAAACCGCCCGCCAAATCTTCCGAGACTACTCGCATATCCCCGAAGACAACATCCTCGAACACATCTACCGAGTCCGTAACAAAGCATGGGACGTGTACGTTTCTGCTCCCTACCCCACTAACCCAAACAGTTGAAACCCCGTCTAATAACTCCCTCAGTCTCCCATACCCCTGCATTGGAGTCTTCCGCTTCCTCGACTTCGGCGCAAACCTCTCCCCAATCTACCCAGAGGTAATTCAACGGCTTCGCGCCGGCCAAACCTTCCTAGACCTAGGCTGCTGCTTCGGACAAGACATCCGCAAACTCGTGCACGACGGCGCACCATCCGAGAACATCATCGGCGCGGATACAGAAGGCCGGTTCATGGACCTGGGCTACGAGCTCTTCCGGGATAAAGACACGCTTAAGGCGCGGTTCTACGCGGCTAGCGTGTTCGACGAGGAATTTCTCTCTGAGTGGCATGGTAAGATCGATATCATCTACGTCGGGGCGTTTCTGCATCTGTTTGATATCGAGAAGCAGGCGCTTGTGGTGGCGCGGTTGGTGGAGTTGTTGAGGAGACGGCCGGGGTCGATTGTGTTTGGGAGGAATCTGGGGGCGGAGCGGGGTGGGGCGTTTCGCATGAAGACGCTTGGTTGGGATGTTTTTAGGCATAGTCGGGAGACGATGAGGTTGTTGTGGGAGGGTGCGCCGGAGGGGGATTGGCGGGTGGATGCTGAGTTGATGGAGTATCGGTCGGAGGGGTGGGATGATAGTCGGAGGGGGTGGGTGGGGGATGAGACTAAGGAGATGAGGTTTGTTGTTAGGAGGTTGTAGATTGGTTAGATAGATTGGTTTGAGTGGGAATGGGGAATAGAGAGGTATTTTATGCATTTAGATGTTTATGTGAATCCATACAACCTGCCTACCTGACAGTTCACGTGAAACCCTAGGATAGGGCAAGCACTATATCATGAAGCATCGAGACACTATAATAACCATAGCATGACGTGGTTCATTATTCTAGATCTAAATTAATCTCTAATTATTACATCACGCTAAACCCAACCGTTCGTTCTGTCTACTAAGCTGCCTGAGTACTCAATCGAGCCGAACCGAGAACTTCCTCCGCCACTCTTCACCGTACTTGCGGAAAAGCAGAGACATGGCTCCCAGCCCCAAGGAGACAAATGCCAGGAGGGAGTTTCCCCATCCATACCCCAGTCTATTATATAACGGTACACCAACAAGTGGTAGGAGCGCAGCAGAAAGACTTCGTAAAATGTTGCCGGCAGCGATGGCACTCGCCGCATACTTCGTGTAGGCGTCGATCATGTATACATTGAATGGTATCTTGCGGAAGAAAGAAAATATGGATTAGCCCAGAGCAACTGTTTGGAGAGTACTACTTACAAAAGTGAACATCACTCCAAAACCAACAATACCCGTCGCAACAATAGGAACAGCACTGTCGACATAATATTGAGCTGTCCATCCATAGATGAAGAATCCGATGGGAATAGCAATGGCTCCGTATATCAAGGACTCCAAGCGAAATCTTTGGAACCATCCTAATTAGCAGAAATCCAATGGATAAGTATCAATCTTATGAAACATACTCTGGCTTCGGTGCTCCGTGTTTCCTACTTAGGCGCGCGTGTGTCCGATCGTTGACCACACTGGCGATACTCAGGGACACCAAGAAACCGATTGCGAGACCAAGATAAACTAGGCCGAGCCTCCCCTGGTCGAAATGATACTGATCTTCGAAAACGACAGAGAAGGTTGAGAAGAGGAGATATGTGAAGCCGTACACGACGGCATTGTACACAGCCAAGCCGGTGACGACCGGACAGAATAAGAACATCTTAACAGGACGAGTGATTGCTCGCTTTAGAACGGTGCGCACTGGCAGCTGGCGTTGATCTTTTGCGTACAAGGCCTGGTTCCCAGTCTTTTTACGGAGTTTCTTGACCTTCCGTTCCAGGATGACGGGGGCATATGTCTCTGTGTATGTCAGGGCGCAAATCACCCCCATAGTGCCATTCTATAATAATGCATCAACAATTGAAGACTCATACGCCAGACAAGGAGGTAAAGAATATCACCCACCAGAATAAGTAACAACCAGAATACCCATCGCCATCCCTTTGCGGCAGCCAGAAAGCTACCAGCAACAGGGCCCACGGCTGGACCAAGCAGAAAACCCACCGAATACATCGACATAGCGAAGCCTCTTCGGTGGATGGGCACAAGGTCGGAAATCGTTCCTCCGGCGTTGTTGAGAGAGCACGAGGCAGCACATCCCTGCAGGAAGCGCAATACTACCAGTCCCCCTAAAGACGGCGTTAGGGCACACCCAATTGTGAAAGCACTGAATCCGACATTGGCACAATTGTAAATGATCCGACGGCCAACGACTTCAGACATGGGTCCCATGAGAATTGGGCCTACGCCGGTGCCCAGCAGCTAGAGACGTTATCAGCCATGAATTTGCCGTTTCAAAGTCATGCCAAAGATTTGAATAACGTCACACACCTCAATGGTAACGACCAAAGTTCCAATCTCCGCATTGTTCGAGTTGAACTCCCTCAGTATCTGAGGAACTGCAGGGGCAACCGCTGAAGAGGCTATCGACCTAGGGGCCGGGTTAGGATTCGAGACCTGCGAGTCCTAGTTTTGGTCACTCACGTCGAGAAGACAACACAAGTAATGATACCGACAAGCATGCCTCGTCTCCAAGCGGACCAGTTACGGGGATTGTGAGGATCGGCGGGTCCATCCCAGTCCACCTCATTCGGATCGTGGGTATTTTCACTCTCTGTGGCAGGAAAGGGCTTCTTTTGCTCGATATCGTGTTTTTGATTTCCTTCTTTCTCATCAGCGGTCCTATACCTTACTGAAGAGTGTCCCGAAACGGTCTTGCGCCGAAACCTTCGTTAGCAGTCTTTTCCAGCAAAGGTAGGTCATTGTGTACCTGTTGCTCGCCATATTCTGCATTTCTCTTTTCATCAGTCATAGTGTCTCCCATCGCGGCCAAAAACGTTCAAAATACTGGAACTTAAGCTTCCAACCTTGTTTATATACTTTTTGTCTCTAAGGGTTTGTCAACTATTCATCGGATCTTCGACCAAGGGTGTTTCCCTTTTAGGCAATGGATTTCCCGACACTCTTGGATTCTTAAGCATTCTCTCATTTGTCCCTGATTCAATGAACAGATACAAATATCTTAGGCTAGTAATTGGCAGGATACATATTATCGTGCTATAAATGTTCACCTGCTGTTCTGTAAAAACGTGGCAGAAGGGCTGGATAGAGCCATGGTATACTAAAAGTCCCCAATGACTCTTCAGTACTAAGCGCCTGTAGAACACGTGCCTGTTTTACCCTATATAGCACCATGCAAGTATATTCTATTTCTAGATACTTTCAGTAGCACAGAGCCCTAACTGAACTAAGCATTCTTCTGCCGATCCTGGTTCTTTGCTTTTTTTTTACTTGATCCCTTGCATAAAAAGCCCCTCATCGTTGTGCTCCCACTTCTCATTCCACAACACCTCAACTTAAGGTCTTCTATGGAGTATGTACCGTACATATTTGCTCTTTAATCGTAGTAAAGATGATATCAACCGTCTTCAGTTTCCTAAACCAAGTGAGTAGTCGATCTAAATACATCATGGCATACACCATATTGATAGAAATGACAATTAACAACACAACTCACTCCAGAGGTATGTCCAACCATCAAGACCCGCATCTCCAACAGTATAAATTCTCATACCGGCCATAAACAGGCCTACCAGACAGACTACCGATGAAATCCGCACGACATGGCTCACCAACCTGACCAAAGAAGCCAGCCAAACCACCAACGAACTGCACCCCGTGTTACAAGAATTCCAACATCTCATCGAATCCAACCAACGCATCTACATGCTCTTCCAATCGATGTGGAACCAGGCTCGAGAAAAGACTCCCAACCAGAACCGCAGCCATGAAGTCCAAAACTACCAGCAAATGCTCCAAGTCCTCAACTACATCATCACACACGCACCCCCCTACATGAACAATGACAATCTAGCCGGAGTCCCCATGATCGGACTATTCCAATACGCCATTCCGACAATTAGCGGCTATGCCCTTTTCATCGATCCGGAGGTCAACACCATGCTCAAAAAGGTGCTGGACGTATGGGGCACGTTTCTCTCATCGTCAGAGTCCGTATCTGTGCTCGATACATCGTCAACGGGCTGGTTTGGTCCCGAAGCGATCCACAAACTAAACACCACGGGTAACATCGGCGGGACAAGATATGGTTTTGACGAGCTTTACATCTGCGACCGCAATGCTCCATACTACGGCTTCCAATCTTGGGATGCGTTCTTTACGCGCTCGTTTCGGGAGAATATCCGGCCCGTCGCCTCGCCAGATGACGACTCTGTTATCGCTAACGCATGCGAATCTCGACCCTTGCTATTGCCAGGAATGTGAAAGCTCGGGATAGCTTTTGGATCAAGGGGCTGACATATTCCCTGGTTGATATGTTTGGGGCTGGGTTTCCGGATTCCTTTATCGGGGGGACTATATATCAAGGATATCTAGATACCTTTAGTTATCACCGGTGGCATGCCCCTGTTTCTGGGAAGGTCGTTAAGGCATACACGCTTGATGGGACTTATTGTTCGACTCCGCGGGCTATAGATGGTGATACCGAACGTGTGTATGAAGGGGTTCAGATTGATTATCAGGTATATTTGTCGGCCATGGCAACGCGAGCGGTGGTCTTTATTCAGGCGGATGACCCCGATATTGGTCTGGTTGGCTTTCTGGGGATTGGGATGGTTGAGATATCGACGTGTGAGATTACTGTGGGCGAAGGGCAATATGTCAGAAAAGGGGATCAGATTGGAATGTTTCATTATGGGGGATCGTCCCATTGTGTGATCTTCCAGAAGGGGGTGGATGTTACGGGCTTTCCGGAGGTTGGGACGAGAGAGAACGTGCCTGTTCGGGGGAGACTGGCTGTTGTGAAGCGATAGAGATATGGAATTGTTAGACCTCGCTTGACATCAATGTGTATATGTTGCTTTTGTTGATTGTACATGGGAAAGCCAAGATAGGTCCGATTAGGTCTAAAACGAAGAGAATGTTGCTCCTCGGAATATATGGAGTAGTACCTACTATATAATTGGTTCTAGTTATACTATTCTTGAATCTACAAATCTAACACAAATCTCCTCTCACCAAACTGCTCGCAATAGCACTAAGCTCAGTCTTGAGAACCTTCCCACTGGCATTCACAGGCAACCGATCAGGGACCCCTGCAACTTCACCAATCCAGAGCACATGATCAGGAATCTTATGAGTGGCGATCCGACTTCGCAACCATATCTTGACATCCTTGCTCTTGAGCCCTCCTTGGGCATCTGGCGCGCGTTGAATAAATGCAGTGATCATTTCCCCCAAGCGCACGTTAGGAATGCCAACCACAGCCGCTGTTGCAATATCCGGATGCTGCTCGAGGACCTTCTCAACGTCTCCTGGGGCAATGTTCTCGCCTCCTACAGTAAGTGATAGAGTGTTAGCTGGTAGTCATCCTGAGTTGCTTGGGGAGAGAGATGCTTGTATTTACCTTTCTTGATCATGTCTTTCACTCGCCCAACAACTGTACATGCGCCAGAGGCGCTCAATGTTACGATATCGCCCGTTCGTAGCCACGGCTGGCCTTGGGCATCTCTTACAATGGCTTCCTCTGTTTTCTGGGGATTCTTGTGATATCCGCTGAACAAAAGGTACCCAGATACCAGGAGTTCTCCCCGAGTGTCTGGAGGGAGAGTTATCAGGTCGCTATCCACAACCTTAGCAGATGTATGAGGTAGAGGAGTGCCAACTGATGATCGGTCATTTAATAGGGAAACCTTGGATGGTGTAGTCATAAAGCTCACGCAAGAGAGCTCTGTCATACCTAAGTCTGTGTCAATCAGGAATTCAGACGAAGAATGCTGACACGAGGGGAGAGATACCAAAGGGATAGGCAAGGCCAGTCAGTCCCAGTTCCACACTCAATCTCTGTATAAGGGTCTCAGAAAGGCTCGAGCCCGCGATAATACCAGTGCGTAGGCAAAGTTTAAGCGCAAGTGTCTTTGCTTTCGCATGATCTAGCATCGCTTGAAACATTGTTGGTACTGCGTTGACCACAGTGCAACTTTCTTCGGACATGGCCCGGAGACTTGCATATGCGTTGAACACATCTGAGGGGATAATGACTGTACTACCGTGGATCACTGTCGCCAATGGTCCACATACCAGACCAAAGCAATGGAACAAAGGTGGAGAACAGCATAATATGTCATCTGGTGTCAAGCCAAGGCGCGATCCGACTAGCAAAGCATTGTTGATGAGGTTACTTCGTATCGGTCAGTGATGCCATAACCTTGTTGATAGGGAGCACTTCCTACCTATGTGTGCCTACTGTGGCCTTACGAGAACCAGTAGTACCGCTGGTAAACTGTATGCTTAATGCATCCTGCGGGTCTCCTCGTCCCCAATATTGCTCCAAAGAATGCAGATCAGGCTGGGTCTTACTGTTCTGTACGTGACGGAAATCGTGCCAACTGAGAACATTACTAGACACTTTCTCAGCTGTTCCTAGCTGTACAATAAGGGAAGGATTCTGGTGCTTATCTGCAAGCTCCTTCAGAAGCTTTGCATTGTTGCGAAAACCAATCCTATCCGCGATAAAAATTGCCTTTGGTTCTGTGACGTATACAAATTAGTGAGAGATAATAGTCTAGACGAAGACTAGCGACCAGTATACAAGCAACAAGAATCTTATAATACCTATGAAATCGACTGTAGCCAGAACCTCCTCCGCTGTGAATGTGGGGTTCATGATAGTAAAGACTGATCCGATCCCACCAACCGCAAACAATAATTCGATATACTCAATGGAATTTCCTGCCAACACGACCACACGATCAGTCGGGCGGACTCCATGAGCAACAAGGGCCTGTGCTATTTCCCGGCTGGAATCGAATAATGACCGGTGAGTCAAGGTTGTTTTCTGCCATCGAGAGACTACTGCCACTTTCTCCGGGTATCGGTCATATTGTTGCTGCAATAGTTCCGCTGTGGTTAACTCCTGTAATGGCGGCTCTGTAGGTCCATGAACAATGAATTCTCCACCCTCATCCGCCTTCAACTCCACCTGGGGAGTAATGGGACCAGTCGTGATAACGGAAGTGTGTAGTGCCATGACAGAACAAATTAGACATCAAGGTAAGACCTTTGTGAGCTTGGTCATTTGAGCCCGGACCCTGCCGGGAAAGATTCATCGTATTCCTTTTGAATCTATGCAGGTTAATCAAGCGTCTCTGATATGAAGTACCGGTAAGTATGCATCCCTCCTGTTTTGCCGCACAGGTTTTAGATTACCCTTTTGCGACAATCTCGGGATATTCATTACCCAATTCGGCATGACTATCAAGGCCTGTCGAAAACAACTCAAATGGTTAAATGTGCCCTGGAAAGATGAAGCCCATTATAGGTATTAGAATGAGATGTGTTTGCTGTTATTCCCCATAGAAATGCCTTTAAACGCAATGATATCCGGGACAAGTCTAGTATTCGCTCTCCAAGAGTTCAAACTTAGACACTCAATATGTCAGTTTCAGTGCTTCTACAGCCTAGAGAGGCCCATCTAGATGATCCCTGGAAGGTGCGTTATAATATGGTCCAGAGGGCGGGAGAGCATCAGCTCGGCTAATCCCACTCCATAGACTCTTCATGGCAGCTCTGCGGAGCTGATTACCAAGGCCCATCTTCGAGATCTATGGGCAAAGATTCTGCAGCAAGATCCTTCCGACTTTTCAGAGCAAGATGCATTCTTCGAAGTCGGGGGCGACTCAATTACCGCTTTGGACCTTGCAACCGCAGCTCAGGCTCAGGGTATCAGTCTCACAGTTGAGCAAATATTCATGCATGTTACCCTGGAAGGGATGGCAAAAGAAGCCCTTGCTACAAGAGCAAAAGCGGAAGAATATACAGGAGCATGCAGACCACTCGAACCATTTGGACTATTGCACACAGGCATTTCTCGCGCAGACAACATCCAGGCAATTGGCAAGGCGTGCGGTGTGGCTTCGGAACGTGTGGAAAATGCATATCCATGTACGCCGATGCAGGAGTCTTTGGTGACGCTATCTGATGGGGATGAAAACCTGTCTGTCAGACAGTTAGTGTACCGACTGGCTAATGATGTTCCTTTGGGCCGGTTTCAACAAGCCTGGGTCACCACTGTCCATGCACATCCGGTCTTGCGCACCCGAATCTGTCAGCCGGATGGAGAATTGAGGTTCATCCAGGCAGTGTTAGACGAAGAGATGATATGGAATACCTCAACCTCCAACTTATGCCGCTTTCTGGAACAAGATGCAGGCGATCTTATGAAGTTAGAAGACCGGTTTTTCCGGTATACAATTGTCCTCGAAAATGAGAATAGGGAAGACACCCGACGATATTTTGTTTGGACTGTACATCATGCTTTATGTGATGCGGCTTCATTATTAAAAATTCTAGATGACGTCGCGGCGCGATTCCACGATGAGCCAACCATAGAGCGTCCGCCTTTTGAGCAGTTCATCGAATCCATCAACAGAACTAATTCCAGTGAAGAGCGGCACTTTTGGCAGCAGACCCTGTCCGGCGTTGATGTGACTCCGTACCCTTCAGTACCGCAGGGCTCTGATTTCCATGTCAATCCTTCTAGTACGCTCGAGCGACCAATTACTCTCGTCGATCGTCCGCCAATTGGTCTAACCAGAGCCCTTTTACTGCGAGCTGCATGGGGTATCTTGCTATCGCATCATACTGGAACCGAAAATGTAGTGTTTGGAGTTATTAACAGTGGGTAAGAGCATCACAATCCTGTTTATTTCTCGAGCTAGCATGATTCAAGAGCTTTGTCAAGAACTCCTCGGGGCTCCTGGATTATTGCTCTGCGGATTGTTCACAAGAATCGACCACTGACCAGTGTTTCCTCGCAGGCGCAATTCATCCACAGTCCCTGGAGCATCCCAAATGACAGGCCCAACTATTAATCTGCTTCCCATTGTTATGCAGATCGACCCTAAACGATCGGTCGCTTCATTTCTTGACTCGGTTAGAGCACAGGCAGCCGAGCTGATGCCGTTTGAGCAAACCGGCATATCAAAGATCCGGAGCTACTTGGCTGGCAAAGAATCCAAAGCGACCGACTTTCAGGCTGTGTTCGTTGTCCATCCCAGCGAGTTTGGGGAAGCTGCCGCGCCCGCGCTCCAAAAATTGGGCCTTGAGTTCGAGGATCACCTTGGGAAGAACGAGCAACACTCTTACCCGATGGTCGTCTCTGCGACACTCTCCACCGATACTGCAGCCAAGTTCAAGATGCAATATGATGATCGCATTGTTTCGACCCAGCAGGCTCACAATCTCATCGGCCAATTCCAAGCTGTGCTTTCCTGCCTAAGCAACGCGAAAGATGACACATTGCTGGGATCCATCTCATCGCTAAGTGACCACGACATAGCTCAGATCTACCAATGGAATAAAATCACGCCTCCGGTGAATGAAACATGCATCCACCACCTTTTTGAGCAGCAAGTATCTAAGGATCCTGATGCCGAGGCAGTTTACTCCGTGGAGCAATCTTTGACGTATGTCCAAGTGGACGATATCTCATCCGCGCTCGCATTGCGTCTTGTAGAGCTCAGTGTGGACCTGGAAACATATGTGGCTGTATGCTTTGAGAAGTCCATTTGGACAGTGGTTGCCATTCTCGCCGTTTTCAAGGCTGGCGGTGTCTACGTCCCCATTGATCCCGCCCACCCCCGGGGACGAATCGTCGAAGTGGTGGAGAGGGTTCAAATCAAGGTGGCCATAACATCGAAAGATAGTTTCGGAGTGCTAAGTGATCTCTGTGATTCGATCGTCGTGCTCGATAACCCTCCGCCGTCCAATACCATATCGTTGCCTCAGGAGATACGCAAAAGGGCCCAGCCGTCCAATACTGCATATCTGCTATTTACATCTGGCAGTACCGGAAAACCTAAAGGAGTCCTTATGTCTCACTCTGCGATGTCCACTTCGATTGTACATCATGGGCCAGCATTTGGTGCCAGTCCTGATTGGAGGACGCTTCAGTTTGCCGCTCATACGTTTGATATCTCGATGACTGAGTTCTTCACGACTCTTGCCTTTGGGGGATGCATCTGCGTTCCATCCGAGCACGACAGATTGAATAACCTCGCAGGCGTAATCGCAGCCCTACGAGTGAATACCGCGCTTGTTGTTCCCACCGTTGCCAATTTGATTACACCCCAGCAAGTACCGACACTGAAGACACTCGTCCTCGGTGGAGAGCCTGTCACGAAGGAAGCTATCTCCAGATGGGCCCCCCATGTTAACTTGACCGCTGGCTATGGGCCTTCAGAGACTGCTGTGTACTGTTCGGGACATTTAAATGTCGCGGCAGATGCTCATCCAGCGGACATCGGGCGATGCATAGGAGGTACGATGTGGATCGTCAATGCCGATAACTACCACCAACTCAGCGCTATAGGTTGTGTTGGAGAAATTGTCATCTCCGGTCCTCTTCTCGGAAAAGGATATCTCGGTGACCAGGCCACCACCGATGTTGCCTTCGTACCGGCACCTGAATGGTTTCAGAAGCTCAGTCCTGCAAGTTCCTACAAGACACTATACAGGACAGGCGACCTTGCCCGGTATAATCCGGACGGCACATTTTGCATTGTAGGCCGGCGCGACACGCAAGTCAAGTTGCGAGGATTTAGAATCGAGTTGAGCGAGATTGAGAATCGCATCATGGATGAAGACACGATAACGGCCGCACTCGCTACTCTTCCCACAAGGGGTCCCTGTGTGCGTCAAATTGTGGCCGTAGTAAGCCAGCACCGTTCAGATCTGGGGAACCAAGGGCCAGATACAATTCGTTTAGTGAAGACATCACCTGAGGGTATTCTTGATAAAGTTAAGTCCCGCGTTTCGCTTACTCTGCCGGATTATATGGTCCCTTCAGTCTGGGTTGTTTTGGACAGAATGCCAATCTTGCTTTCTGGAAAAATTGATCGAAGGTCGATTAAATCGTGGATCGAGGGGATGAACCCAAAAGTATATGATGAGCTGGTAGGAGTTGCAGACGCTGCAGCACCCACTCAGATTACTCCTGGGACTACATCTGCTACCATACAGAAAATCTGGAGTGAAGTGTTGAAAGTACCCACTGAGCAAATAGGGTTGAAGACATCTTTCTTTTCTCTTGGGGGAGATTCCATCGCAGCGATTCAAGTGGTGTCCAAGGCCAAGGGAATAGGCCTACCTATCACAGTCCGCAGTATTTTAACTCAGAAGACGTTGGGGAACCTGGCAAATCTAGTTGACCAAAATCAACAAGGTGCACCACAGTCTCTAGAGCACGGTATAAGCCCTCGAGGCACGGATAGCACCCTGTCCTACGCGCATGTCCTCCAGTCACACCTTCGAGGGCATCCGGAAGTCAAGATCGAAGACTCTTACCCTTACACTCCCATACAGCGTGAGATTCAAAAGCAGCGGGAGATCAACCCAGCCATCTTTCTACTCTCGTGGAAGATGGATATCATCTCGCTGGGCTCCCTGCCAGTTTCTCTGGATCGTCTCGCGCGAGCATGGAAATCTGTCGTTCAGAAGCACCATATCTTGCGAAGCATATTTGTGAAGGATCCAGAGGGAAAGTTGCCTCCATTACAGGTGGTTCTACAAAATGCAGAACCGTCTATCGTAACATCATCGACAGCGATGGCGGAGCATAAGCCAACTATGGACGAACTATTGCCCGCCCTTGACGACTGCTTCTTGCCTCACAGGGCCCATTTCTCTCAACATGGAGATAGAGTCTTTGGCCATATCGAACTGGACCATCTAGTGATTGATGGATGGTCATTTAAGCTCATCAAAGAAGACTTGCTGGCAGCATATGATGCAGCTGACGCAACAATTCCTGTTGCATCTTCACAATTCAAGTCAGTCGTCAATGCTCATCAACCAGCCCGTGTCGATAGAGACAAAAGCTATTGGGTCTCTATTCTCCGTGACATAAAGCCATCTTTGCTCTCTTTACCTCCAGTTATAAAGGGCTCTGCGCACCCACCAAGCCCGACTAAGACAATCATAGACCTCCCGCTCCTGGATATAGCAGCTCTGTCAGCATTCAGTGCCAAACACAGCATCACGCCCGCCAGTATCTTCGATGCTGCATGGGCGCAGACCCTCAGCATCTACACCGGCTCAACCGACGTAGCGTTCGAGTACGTTGTTTCAGGCCGTGACCAGGAAGTTTCCAATATCTTCGAAATTGTCGGCCCAGTCATGAACCTCCTAACTTACCATTTACATGACATTTCTACCGAGGACAGCGCGCAAGCGCTTGCGACCCTAGCCCACCAAATGCAAGAGCAGAGATTGCAAGATGGGCTGCATAATGCGTGCAATCTTCGAGAGGTGCTCGAGGGTGATCTGAACGTCACGTTGCCGTTCAACACTGCACTGAATTTTCAACGTCGGCCATTAGGCGTGCAGACGGATACCCTGCGGGTCTATGACCGTTTAGAGCTCTCGAAGGACCCTTGGCATGTAAGTGTGGCTCTTTCTTGACTCCCTTGTTGACACCTTGCTAAGCTGGATTAGTTCGACGTCTTGGTACGGGTCATACATATCATGGACGATGATATGGTTAGGCCTTCCGTCGAGTTTGATGCGCGACTTTTGGATGAGGATCGGATGAGAGAGGTGGCAGACGTCTTCTGGAGAAAGGTCCAGATTGCTGTTTCATAGAGTGGCACTGGGGCTGTATAGAAACAACGGGGGCTAGGAGATAGAACCCTATACACAAGAGAACTTGTTGACTCATTTGTTTTCTTGATACCTGCTGTCAGATCCAGAGCATACATTGAAATAATTTGAAGCGACAGGAATTCCAGGATAGAGTCGAGACAAGATGGATGTTAATCCATAGCGGGAGATGATGAAAGCACCGCCCAGAATCAATCTTATTCCCTACCTATCAAACCCCCACACTCACCCCAATATCTCACAACATAATAAATTTACTATGGAGGAGAGGTAACCGTGCTACTGGGGCTCTGGGGAGAGAGTTATACAGCTTACTGCTCGCAGACTCGGGAATCCTGTTTCTTAGCTCGGTGGGCATGGAGGTGAGGCCCGTTGTTTAGCAATGGGTTGTGATGGAACTCTTGGCTATTTACCTTTCAGGATATACATGTATTTGAGCCATTTTCTCTCATATCAAGTGAAAAGCTCTTCATGTTGATATTTTTCTAGATTCATATGGAAAACTTTCCAATCGCCTATCAAGAAAACGATTCACGGTTGGTTCTATGGATAGAAGAGCTTACATGCGTTAACGTCTCTCCTCAAACTCCTAGTATTAAAACTTTAAACATAACTACTCAATTTCCATCCCAAAAAAGCATGCAAGAGAGAGGCAATAAAAATATTGAACAGAAAAATTCCAGTCCGCGTCGTTGACAGCAACAATACATACAACTTCCGGCCAACAAAAGACCTACAAGAATGCCATTGCAATACTCACAAAGCCTTTGTTTCTAAAAAAAGAAGAACATAGCCTCAGTTTATAAAACAGTCATTGAACCCCCTACTTGTTTCATTAATCGTGACACGCTTTCTCGTCCTGTTTCAGCCACCCAGTCTTGTCCCCACCTCCAAAAGTTGGTTCCCAATAGTTGGTCAACCAGATCCATACGAAGGACTGCTTACAGACAACAGACATAACAATTCCGGTTAGCGCGGGATAAACGCCATCGCTAGTGTCGATAATATGATACCTGAGATCTCACTGGATAGTGCGTCTGGTCGCCGACAGGACGCGACGAAAGAAGGCAGAATATTGACCCTTCGGATCCTCCCAAGAACGCCCCGACGATCGCGGTAGAGATGAAATGCCTCCGGTCAGTGGCTAGTCTCAGCAAGGAGGAAGTGAGACTGCTAACCCGGGTCCTGAGCATAGGGTTCATCGACCCCGATGGGCACGAGCCTAGAGACAAAGGGGAGATAATGAGGGCGATCAAGAAACTTCCCTCGGCCCTGCAGAGGCACTGGCTTAAGGACCTCATAGGTCGGGCACCTGCCGTGGCCTTGTGTGACTTGCACACTAAACTGAACCCTTATATTATCCGATACGTATTTGAGTTGTTACGGTGCGAGGTTATCACACACTTGGAGTGCCTCTACTGGTACCACAGTGTGCTTCATGATGCTCGTCTGGACGTCGTCGATTTAAAAGTGCGAGATATTGTATACAGCCTGGGAGATATACGCTACATGTGGACCCCCTCTCGACGAGCTATCCAAGGAAGCCCTGTCACGTACCAGCAGAATAAGTGCGAAGCATGCGTCCTAGCCCGGATTGTCAAAGGGCGGAAATTCCTGCAGCATCTGCGTACAGCCCTCCTGAGCCGGACAGCAACCAGAAGAAATCACCGGGTACCAACATTCCTCCCCTTCGTGGAAGAAAGCATAGCCTGCCATGAAGGCTTCGTTGATAAGATACATTGGCGCAGCAGCACACTGGCGACAACCATGAAGCGCCAGCGGAAACATGCCCATCGGGCTCTGATGACTTCTGACCCTGTTGCTAGTCTCAAACAAGACCTCTCAAGAACCGTAGAGGGGGCCGTAGTTCCCATCGGCATAGATCCAGAAGTTCTCGAGTCATTTCAAGAGGACCAAGAAGAGGGCGGAAACCATGGCGTACGACACACAATATCTGAGCAGGTGCCCAAAAAACAGGATAGTGACACCGACACCCTTGCAGGCATAGTCGGGTTGTACAATGAGCCTCAACCTCTGAACTGGATATCCTCTCCCACATCCTGTGCGATGGAGAGTCAATCAGATCTCTCTTCCGTCACTTACACCGACGATTCACCCACTCATGCGTCACCAATTTCCCCTAAGAGCACGTCATGGCTCGCTCCCGCAACTTCCACACCAGACCCGTTGCGAGTTCTTTCACCGTCAACCCAAAAGAAAAAAGCACCGATGAAAGAACCGGTTGATGATAGCAACGACGGACAAGCAAGTAGGTATATCCCTCCCCGGGAAATGCCCAATTGGAAGCATGTGCTCTGTAAGCCCAGTTCCTTGGACCTATTTGCCAACGGAGGTCAAAACCTTGGGTGGGAAGAATCTCAAGGGAATGGCGGATGTGAGCAGATAGCGGCCCAATACCGCAATCTACTCAGCCCAGCCCAGCCTTATTACGAATCGGAACACGGTGAACTGTTCTCCGAGTCAGAATATGAAGACAACCCAATAGGAAACCGGGAGAGTCAAGATACCAACTGGAGCTTTTTGTTTAGGTTCTAGGGATTCTTCTAAAGGGGAAGTTAGGATATGATCACATCGGTCTGCACGCAGCCTGGTCTCCACTACTGTCTCGCTCTGAAGATATACACACGGTGTTGATCAAGCCTTTGTTGTGCATTGAAAACATAACCTAGTATGTAATCCATAATACAATCGAAAGGAGAAAAAAGCCGTTCTTAAAGAATAAGAGCAAAGGGCTCAGGAGAAAAGATGAAGAGAGATTGAAACGAAAGGTAGTGATGGACGCTGCTGTCCAAACCCATTGCCGTGTAAATCGTCCTGATTAAAATGAGTTTACCAAAGGGAAGTCATTGTACAAGCCAACATATAATCATGAACCCCAATATTAATACTAACAGAGATCCTGAAAGGTTCGGAGACGTCCTGCCCCTCCGAAGCCCTTCATATGCAACAAAAAAGAGTCGAGAAAAAAAGATTATTAAAAATATTCACGGAGAAGAGAATGCTTGCGGAGAGAAAAGAAGGTAAACAAAGACACAGAAGAACTCAAAAGGTGAGAATTAGAGGACGCTGCTGGCTACCCCGTGCTTCGACCCCTTGAGGCCGTCAAAGGTCGCCGTCCTTTTGCGCAACCGTGACCGCGCAGTTGTCTCTGCTAGCTCATCCGATGAGACTGTAGCGGAAGATGTTACGTTCTCCCCTTTGGCTCCAAGACCAAAAGCGGCGTCGTCGTCCAGTTTTTTCTGTGCTGCCTCACGACCCCGTTCGTAACGAAGTTTAACATCACCCTTCCATTGAGTTGCGAGAAGCCGATCCCAGATGGTGAAGAAGGGCTGGGAGAAGTTAGTCTTGATACCCCAACTCTGGTGGTGAATATCATGGTAGGCGGCATTGTTGGAAGTGAAATGCTGCAAGGGGTCCCAGGGGAAAGCATAGCCGCAGTGATCGTCCACAGTCTTAATAGTCGTACAGGTAAAAAACCACATGGCCTGGCGGTTAGTCATTCTAGCCGTCAAGAACGCAACACCGGTACCGGCAGTATCGAGGAGGAATCCCTCCACGGGATGGTTATACAAAGCACCGAACGCATATGGGACGTATAGGCGGTGATGACGCGAGTGAAAGGTGACTATCAAGACAGTTAGATTCAATATTGTTCAACATCGTCACTCACCGAGCGAGTAATAAATGAGAGAGAGATAGCGCTTACCATAAAGCCAACGGTTCAAGTGCATTGCACGGTGCAGGAAATACTGCCAGGTGTCGACGACGCATACACCCCAGACAAACTGCATCGTAGGAATGAAGTACCAATAGATGAAGCTAGCCATGGACAATTCCCAACCGGCGAACGCAGGAGCGATGGCTTCTACTCCATTCTCCAAGACCAAGGTTTGGGTGAGTCCCGGATAGCGTCCACCCGCGAGAACGCCCCCCAGTATGCTATAGCCATTCTTCGACAAGGATTTCGCCAATCCCATGGAGTCAATGCCGAACACCGCCAATAAACGCGGGAATGTCCTTTGCAGGAGACGGATACGCTGAGCCCAGACCGCCACATCGTATTCCTCTTTGCCGATGCATTCCACGGGATCGAAGTGCGACACAGCCATACCGGCCATGGTTTGAATTATCTGTTGTAGAATGACATCCCTCACGACTTCCCAACGCGATACGTGGTTCCTTTTGAGGACCTCTGCCGGGGTATGCAAACGGTACTGGGGAAACAACTCGTAGACATCGATGTAGTGATAGACCATGGACAAGGCCCAGTAAGCGATAATCGGTAGAATCAGCGCCACGACATTATCAGGAATCGGAGACAAAAGAGGCGGACGTGGTGTCAAGGTATACGCCGGAAGAGGCGGAAGGTCATAGGCCACCGACGCATTGACTGCCATGGTCAAGACGACAGCCACCCGATGTTAAAAGGTGTTTTGAAGATATCAGAGAGAAGGATCGAAGGATTAACAGATCAACACATGGGTTGAATTGAAGGTTGACGGGTTACGCGATGTAAAAAGCACAAGGCCAAAGAAAAGGATATCGATAATGGGGGGAGAAAAAAGAAAGAAAATGTAGTAGTATACAAGGAAGGGCCGCGGTTCCTGGATCCGGATCTTTCGCGATCCACAATTAGGGGAGGCGAACGGAGAATGCACGAACCGAGGGGCCGGAGATGCGTTCGGACGTTGGAGGTCCGAAGACGAGATGAATGGCAGAAATGGCCGGGTTCAATTCGGGGTCGAGTAAGAGAGCGTCACGGTAGGCACGAGAGCGAGTCGTCAATGGATATAAAAGGAAGTGAATGCGCGATGGGGAGACAAAAGTTGAAGTGGCACCACGGGAAAAGCCAGGCGACCGATAATCTGATCAATAATACGGTTGTGTTTTGTATCCGTCATATAGCAGCTAGTCCCCGGCTTGTATATGGGTCATTTTGGTATTAGAGCGGTACACCAATGGACGAAAAGGCCGTCTGCATCGTTGGCCGATCACCCCTGATGGGTTGCATTGCGCAGCCTGATCACTCAGGCAGCATATCCAGTCTTATGTAAGATTTAACATTTCCGGGTATGAAAACAATTAGGAAGTAGGACCAGCAAACAGGACTCCATTGAGATCATTTACCCCTCCATTGGTCTCTATTATTGTTCTACTTATTTTTTCGAGATTCTTCGCTTTCCTCTTGAGTTTAATCGATTTTTCCTTCGATTATTTGCCCACTGTCAGGCGCACCCCGAGCAAACTTGTTCGGGCCAGAGAAGTCAGCTAGTCCCAATATGGCACTAGCGTCGGTTTGCCCCTCGAAACCAACCAGCAAAAGAGGGAAAAAAAAAAAAAAAAAAAGAAAAAAACTCAACCCCACCAAAAAGGTTGGTCAAGAAAAACGGGTGGCACTAAAACTTCAAATATAATTCCCCTCTTTCTCCTTCTCTTTCCTTTCCTCTTGTCTAGCCCTGTGCCATCTCCCTCTCATTTCCTCCTCATTTTCTTCTCTTCTTGTTAATTAGGTTTATTCCTATTCATCTATCAAAATGATCATTTACAAGGTGCGTTTTTTTCTTCTCGGGTGGCTAGAATTACCCCACTTTTTCATTATTTTCAATGTCAACGCAGATGACAACGATGAAGACATGCAGTTCACTGCGTCAAGCCCACACCAGATATATATGTAAAAGATACTAATAAGTTATGCTTTTCATAGGATATCCTTACCGGCGATGAGATTATCTCCGACGCCTTCAACCTCAAGGAGGTCGACAACATCCTCTGGGAGGTCGACTGCCGGAATATCACGATAGGGGACGAAAATATCCAGCTTGAGGGTGCCAACCCCTCCGCTGAGGGTGAAGACGACGACGCTGGTGGTGCCGGCAACGCGGAGCAGGTCCTCGACATTAAGCACAATTTCCGTCTCAATGATTACCCGAAGCTCGAGAAGGACGAATATAAGAAGGCCATTAAGGGTAAGTCTATAATATCATCCCATGACATGTTACAGAATGAAGATTAACATACTCTCCAGGCTACATGAAGAAGGTCCTCGCCAAGCTCGAGGAGAAGAAGGCCCCCGAGGAGACTATCAAGGAGTTCAAGGAGAATGCCCAAACCGCCCTCAAGAGGATCCTTGCCAACTACAAAGACTACGATGTTTTGGTTGGTGAAAGCTTTGGAGCCGATGCTATGTATGTCCAACCCTCGTCTCTTTCTGAGACATGCTCATTGAGCACGCACTAACATATTCACAGGCACATCCTCATTAACTACCGCGAGGACGGTGTCACTCCTTATGCCACTTTCTGGAAGCACGGTCTTGAGGAGTACAAGGTCTAGATTTATCTACAGTTTGCTGTGAATACTGTCCTGAATGAAAGAAGGAAGGTGCTGGAGAATGCGAACATCTTAATTCTGACAGAGCAAGTGGGGATGTGAAAACTCTTCGAGGAACCCCTCGGTCTCACATCTTAGTCATCTACTATAGCTCCCTCTATACCGCTTACTCGGCATCCTGCTTGATATCAGTCACGCCTCATGAATCCCAAAGCTGTTATGTCTCTTTCTGCATTATCATGCGTCCTACACAAGGATATCAAAACTTATATCTCACCCGCTTCCCTCCGCCATTGCATCCAGAATCGGGACGGGTAAAAGAAAATATCACTTCCAAGCCCTCTTCTTCAGGACTACCTGTTTCCACCTTCTTTCTCCCCGTTAAGTAACCGTTCCACTATGAGTATGCGTAGTATGTCGTAAACAAGAGTGTGGTTCCGTTCATGAAAACTATATACAAAAATAAACCAGGTATATGTACCGTAAAATACAAACAATTGGGGAAAATAAACGCCCTCTAAAACCCCAAAAACCAGGCTTGGTCTAAACAAACAATTCATCAACAGTATCCAACCCAATCGGGGCCAGGAATACTCCCCAGACCCGTTTCACTTCCCCCCAAACTACCACTTCGACTACCGCCACCAACCATGCCCCCGCCAAGATCCCCAAACTCGAATCCAGCCACGGGATCCAGTTCCATGAGCTCGTCAGCGACGGGGAGGTGCTGGCCGAAGACCGCGTCCCATTGGTCCCAGTCAAAGTTCAGGTTCGGGTCCATCATGGAGGGAGGCGTTGGGCCGGCGGCCATGGAATGTGCGCTAGGTGAAGCCAGGTCCATGAAGGATAAGGGAGGGGGTGGGGTTGAGGTGAAAGGGATGGCGGTGCTCAGTGGTGGGATGCGGTCAGGAGAAGGGATGGTGGAAGCAGGGGGAGGAGTTTCGACCGTCGCAGTCGCCTTGGCTGCGGGTGATTGGAGGATCTGGGGAGTCGGTAGATTTGGGGGAGTGTCTGGGACGGAGGTTGGGGCAGAGGTTTGGGGTAGTTGGTATCGAAGGGGACTGGGTCGTAGAGTGGAGACGGGGTTGGGGAGCATGTGCGAGCGTGTCATGTTGTAGAACATCTTTGAGAAGTCTGCGAGTTGCTGTCGCGATGTCATTGTTGAAATTGATGGAGTCGGGGCTGTAGAGCCGCTATTGGCATAATAGGGATTGGAGGCACAGGGGTATTCGTCAGGCCCTGATGCTGCACCGGCTTGAATCTGTGCTTGCTCGGTCCATAGCTTATGTGGATCCAGACCAGCTTTCTGCCAGGCTTTCTGGCGTAGTCTGCGAATCATATCCCATGCCTCGCGGCCGCCATCTTTCAGCGGCCGTTGGGCTGAGATGCCGTCCTCGCCGCCGACAACACCGCCATCTGGTCCGGTGAGTGAGAAGATCTTGTCGATAAATGCCCTCGACTTAGGCGCCTCAGGGCTATAAGGCCGTTCGTAAAGATCGATGAGCATGATCATGGCGGCATGCATTGGCTGATGGTTGCCCGGCCAGCTCCATTGGAAGGGTTGAAAGTCAGGGTCGGTGGCAAGGGATATGAATTTCTCCATGAAGCCGTGGCAGTGGCGGAGAGCACTTTTTTAGAGTCAGAACAAGAAAGCCTTGTGTCTTAATAGCATAATTTGATCATACCTGTGTCTTGCCGCTGGCCAAATACGACTCTTGGCGTTCTTAAGGAATGGTTGGTAGGCGACACAGAATGCCTTACAATACATTAGAAACGGTTCCTCAAATGTCAATGTTAGGGGCACTCACCTTATCAATGAATAGAGAGAGCAGTATCCTTGCCCATTTATGAAAAGATACGAGAACAGGAGAGTGGTATTGTTCTGTACAACGACCAGGCCCTTCTCCGGGAAGTTCCATGTCGCTAGTTCTCATCTCTACCGGAGAGACTGAAAACGAAAGCGATCTATTATTAGCGCTGGAAGAAGGTTGATAGTTTTCGATTACTGGGATTCGGTTGATTATAGAATTGAGTTTGAGTTGCAGGTCGAGGAGGTTTGACCTGAGCTCCTCCATGTCCCTGCGCGTCACGGGTTTCGTGCCCAGTTGAATCTTCAATATCCGACGGACAGCACCTATGAGTGTCCACGTTAATGCTATCGATCATAACGCAATAGCAGGGTGAACTTACGGGCCATGACATATTTGCCTCTAGCTGATAAATAATACACGTTGACCATAGATGGTCCACCGCATAAAGTTGGATCATCAGGATTGTCGGGTGGCCGCATACCAGATGCCACCAGTTCCTCGTACTTTTCGGCCTCGGGTGTCCCTAGAAGTGTGTCTTTGACTTCGCTGGCGTCGCGGACATCCCAGAAGTTCTCATCGCTGACCAAGGGAGGCAGCCCGCTAGACATAGCAACAACGCCATCCATATGCACGATATGCCACCATATTCGCCGCCGATATTCGGCTTCATAGGGTTTAATCCCGAATTTAGCAGGGTCTCGATGCAGGCCCATCGTCTGTGCTACCCTCATGGCCAGACTAATGAACAAGCTGCTGGTTAACGGTTCTTCTTCCTTTGAAAGTATCGTTTGCACCAGGAGATACGCAGCCAACCCTTGTAGCGAAGGGCTGCGCGGAAACGATATCTTCGTCAGCCACCGCGTAACTTCGTCGTTGAAAGTTTTAGAAAGTGCGGATCGCGAAGAGACATTGAATTCAGCCTTGATGGTCCGGATCGAAATGGTGACCGAGCCACCATACCAAATAGCGTAAAGAAGAGGAATAAACGAGGGGTCCGGGCAAGAATCTCCAGAGTAGCTGCTGTAATCGTACCAGTCCCAGAAGGAGTTGTATAGCTTTAAGATTGTTGGTGGATGGATCACTGGACTGATAGCATGAATTCCAGACATAAATCCTTTGTACAGAATATGACTCTGTCGTTTCGTCGGCACATGATCAAGCATCTCCGGTTCGACATGCTTCTCTTTCACTGATGGGGAATCACCCGTAGGGAAGAGCACCGACTTCTGGAATTCTTCAGGACCAGATACTCGATCACGTCTGACTCCACCAGAGCTATCAATCGATGTCTTCCACGGACTACCTCTTGCTTTCGCCATCGTATCCGTCATATTATCATCAACAGAGCTTTCGTTAGCCGTAGTATCTTGATGTGAGCGGCTCTGGTACTTGAGTAATTGATTGAGCTCATTGATCTGCGACTGTTAGCATGTATAATACGAAGTATCGTGGTAACTTGTATCATACCTCATGTGATATATAAGCCCAGTATGTCGTCCCAACATATCTAACAATCAGTCAGCTCCACCTCTTCGCAAGTAAAGAACATGTGACGTACCTCGACCTACCCCCATCCTCCAAGCTCAGATGACCCAGATTCAAACTACCAATCGGATCCACCAAGTCTGTAGCAAGACCCGCAGGAATTGGAAACTCATCATTCGAATCCGTGCGACGGGGGCTACCTGGACGAGACGCGCCCGCGCTCTTCACAGGCGCGCCATTCCCCGGTCGAGCTTCACCCTTCCCAACTTCAGCATTGACATTCTGAGCCAGTAAAAGCCGTTGTTCCGCATCCAAAGGTCCATTAGTCTTGCTGAGCCGCTCAATCATCGACGTGAGTTTATCCAACCGCGCTTCGATCGCCTGCGACCCGTACTTCTGCTCGGGAGACCCAGCCTGCCTCAGATGCCCGTAGAGCGACCCAATATCGTCAATATCCTCATCCAGCGGTCGCGAAGATTCCCTCCGTCGCTTAATACCGTGCCCACCTGCTGTTTGACCGTTGCGCGACCCGGTGTCTTTCTGCGGCGCAGCATCGTAGATACATTCGGTTCCGTTCTTCACGCAATTTCCGCAGATAGGATGCACCTAGTAGCCCGTTCAACACATTTTGTCTCGCTGCAAATCTCATCAAGAAGGATGACGTACCTTGTCGCATTTCACCTTCCGCCTCCGACAAGTATGGCAGCTGTAGCTGGCGCGGTTTCGGGTAATCTGACGAGCTCCGGCCTTTGCCGTCGACGACCGGGACGCAGTCGACTGTGGGGTAGATACTGGCGCGGAGGTGTTATTCAGCTGGGACTGGGCCGTCGCACCCAGGTTCGAAGGCCCATGGCCGGGCGAAGTGCTCGTTGGGCTCGTGTCCATAATCCCTTAATTGGAGTGGCGGGGTTCTTCAAGCGTCAACGGGACCGCACAGTGGATTCATCGGGAACGGCGCAAGCGTGACAACGAGTCAAACCATAGGCGCGAAGGAGTAGAAGTGGCCGAAGTCAATACTGGAGCATTCAACTTTCAAAAATCTACTGTTTTGTAGGGATGATGATGGCCGAGGCTGATTTATGTCTGGGGTAAAGTCCGCGTTATCAGCGACGATCGTTCGAATTCCGATGGCCAATCATATGAGGGCTTATACGGAATTCGGCGACGGCCAGACCATGAATTCAATATTGACTCAAAAGCACGACATTGAGGGGCATTTGGGTAGTTTAATTCTATGAAAGTATATTGTTTACATCAACATCCTCCGGTAGAACCTAAATAGTGTCGGTTATTGCCTGCATGATATGAGTCACATAGCTGGGTATATCAAACGGGTATGTATGTATCTATGGCTTAAGGTCGCAAGAGCGTTTCAGCATCTCACACTGCAACTATTCACTCTGTACCGTGCTAATACCAGACAGACGGCAGACGGCGGTCGGCTGAAAGCGCTTCGCAATACCACTTTTGATTTCAACTTGGTATCAGAGAAGAGCATCGAAGCCCTCTATAGGTGTAAACAAACGCCTTACGCCCGTACAATGCAGCCAAAAACGTGTACACAATATGGACAGGTAGACAATCGTAATAACTCCATATGACAGGCCACCTTAGGCCTTCCCCTTCTTCTTGTCCTTCTTTTTCTTCTCCTTCTCGCCACTGCCTCCAGAGGGTTCTCCTCCCATCATCGCTGCCAGCCCGGGCATTCCAGGGATCTGAGGCATTCCCGGCATACCCTGCATGTTCTGCATCTCGGCCATAGCATCCTTGAGCGGGTTATCACTGACACCACCCCCGCTGTAGGCAGGTGAGTGGATGGGAAGAATTGTGCCGATCTTCCATCCGCGGGGAGCAGGAGGGGCAGGGGGGAGCTTTTCTGGCATTGGAAGTCCGCTGATTCTCAGACGGTAAGGCGATTTCTCGGTTGTTGGGTGAGCTTTAAGGTACTGGGCCACAAGGATATAAAGGTGGTGCTCTGAAGACAAGTTAGCAATATATCTTAAGGTAGCATCGGACGTTCCCCAAATATAGGCACGTAGAATAATATAAAGGCAAGCAAAGCGGGAGAATAAAAAGAAAACGCACTATTCTTAATCTGTGGGTTTGCCAGTTTCCCATCCTCGTCCTTCAACAACACCCGTACTCGACCTGGGTTCGCCCAATCCTTCGGGTGCAGTTTCTCAGGCTCGAATCCGACTTGCAGTCCCAGCATCTGTGCAGCATCGACAATGTCTCGAGCCAATGGGTTCTCCACAGCCAGCTCTGCGCCGACCTTCCGGCCCTCTGCGCGGGTTCGCGATTTGTCGAAGTACACGGGATACAGGCACTGGTAGTGTTTCGGGATTTCGCGACGAGGTTCAGGGGCTGGCCTCATTGGTATCGACGAGGCACCCTGAGGAGAGATACCTGCAGCGGAGAGGAGGGATTCATTGGTGAAGTTGGAGGGCGTGGAGTCGGAGGGGAAAACCTCATCTGGATCGGAGTCGTACACCTCCTCTACTTGTGCGTGTCGTGACATGGCGATTCCAATAGATTAAGAGTATACGGATAAAAGGGTTTCGGGTACGAACGGATTGAAATTGGCGAGTAGAGGGTGGGTTGGGGTAACTGTCAGCCTATGTTGGCCTTTCTGTGCGGAATGGAGTTTTAGTGGCTCCAGTGCGGAGCGGAGAGTTTCCACCGCCCACACTCGCGATAAGAGCTGTTCAGGTACACCATCAACCGGACTCTTGTAAATAGTTTTGCTTAAAATAAAGAGAGAGATAAAAAAGAATATACTTGATGAAGTTCCTGTTTGCTGTAGTAATTCTTTAATTAAACCTTTTCTATTGGGACGTAGTACCTAAAGCGTTATAAGAAGAATGTAAAGTTCTCGTAGCTATCATGGTCTATAAAAAATATATAGCCGAGTAACAGCATGACTTGCAGATTTGGGAATAATATGGAAAGATTGTATTTTGTGATGTAGTTAAAGTATTTCTGACGTGATCTAGAAGGTCAACTAATGCTCCTGTGTTAACAGCGTTTGATTCTTAATAGGAGAAGGAGAATGGAGGGATAATGCACTCGATGCATAGAAGCACTGATAGGTCTACCCACCACTAATACTTGAGATGCAACACTACTCATCGAAGTTAGTATAATCTAACAAATCTAACCCCTGATCTAGTATCTATTTGCTGTCTAAAACATCAATGATGTTTGCCCTAAGTAGAGCTATCCTCAATCAAGTATACGCCCGAAGCCCAATCAGCCGAATGCACTTGTTGCTGACTAAATTTGGAAGCGTGCATAATCAGCTGTGACTCAATGATTGCCAAATCATAACGATATCATGCGAGTATCTTCGTATCGTGCCACCGATTAGTCGGGCCGTCGGTGAGTGCGGCCAACCATCCGCTCGGGATCTCGATCGGCATGCCGACCCCCGCCCCTACCCCACAAATTAACAAGTTCTAGATAAGGCCTGAAGAAGAGTGTACTGAAGATATAAATGCAGATGTAATTCCTCCGTATGGGTGGAGATTAGCCCTATCCTCACATTGTTATATTTCTTAACCGTCAACCCTAGTTTTCCTCAATTATTGACCAATTGCTTTTGTTCCAGTTACTAGCCCGAGTCATCAACCAGTATATTCAACCATGTCCAAAGAATTGAACAATAGCGCCGTCCTACATCGCGATACCCGCTTCCTCCCCAGGAAAGCAGTCGGCGGCAAGGGCATCTACATTTTTCTCGAAGATGGCACCAAGTTCCTCGACTCGACCGGTGGCGCAGCCGTATCCTGCCTCGGCCACGGTCATGAAAAGGTCAAACAAGCCATCATCGATCAAACCAATACGATATCATATTGCCATACGGCGTTCTTTGGTACCGGAGTATCTGAAGAACTAGCTCAATTCCTTGTCGATTCAACAGGCGGAAAACTGTCGAAGGTGTACATGATTAGTTCTGGTATGTCTTAATCTCCAATGCTCAGATATGATACTAACATACCTCTACTAGGCTCCGAAGCAGTTGAAGCGGCATTGAAGTTGGCTCGACAGTATTTCCTTGAGCTCCCAACACCCCAACCTCAACGCACCCGGTTCATCGCCAGAAAGCCCTCTTATCATGGCATCACCTTGGGCGCTTTAGCGGCGGGAGGGCACGTCCTTCGACGACAACCCTTTGAGCCATTGCTTCCCCAAAATATCTCCCATGTATCTCCTTGTTACCCTTACCGAGGTAAGGAGAATGGCGAAACAGATGCGGACTACGTTGCTCGACTTGCTGCAGAGCTAGACGCCGAATTCCAACGTGTTGGACCGGAGAACGTCTGTGCTTTTGTTGCGGAGCCGGTTGTTGGAGCTGTGAGTACCACACCCCTACCATACACCTATACTTTTCTATATAACAGCAGACCTAATACTCGGATTGTCACAGGCTTTGGGCGCCGTCCCCGCTGTTCCCGGCTACTTCAAAGCCATGAAAGCAGTGTGCGAGAGATACGGAGCGCTTCTCATTCTCGACGAAGTAATGAGCGGGATGGGTCGCTGTGGAACGCTACATGCATGGGAACAGGAAGACGTAATCCCTGACCTCCAGACTATTGGCAAAGGCCTTGGAGGTGGATATGCTCCCGTATCTGGTCTTCTGATCGGAGAGAAGATCGTGCAAACGTTAGATAAAGGCACAGGCGTTTTCCGTCACGGGCAGACGTACCAGGGCCATCCGATCTCCTGTGCTGCTGCGCTGGCTGTGCAGAAAGTCATTCAAGAAGAGAATTTACTAGAGAATATACGGAATTTGGGGATTTACTTGGAAACCCAGCTTAAAGGTCGGTTGGGAGATCACCCGTATGTGGGCGACATTCGCGGGAAGGGGCTATTTTGGGGGGTAAGTTTAACATACCTTGAGAACTGTGCGGGTAATTTGGTTTAGGAAGACTAACGGATGGGCACTACAGATTGAGTTCGTTAAGGACAAATCCACTAAGGAGCCCTTCAGCCCCGAGATGGGAGTAGCGGCTCATATCCAGGAAACTGGTCTGGATCCGACATACGGAATCTCGTTGTATGCGGCTGCAGGGTGTGTGGATGGAACGCGAGGAGACCATGTTCTCCTTGCACCACCATACAATGTAACGAAGGATGAGATTGATCTTATTGTGGAAACTACTGCTAGAGTTCTGGAGCATGTTTTTACCAAAGTGGTGAAGGTTTGAGTGACTGGCATGGTTATTCAAGGTGTGAATGACTGCAGCGAGGTCAATGTATACAAGGATGGTTCCGGTAATATGAGCTTGTGTCGCTTTAGAATATATGGGATGGATGTATAATGCCCACTCAATCAAAACAACTCAAACACTGAGCCAGGTATTCACTTTATTGAGCTGTGGATCATCCAAGAAATCTATAATACACAACATACAATGGTCACATTAGGCAGTTGCATCAATCTCAGCACCATTGGAAACAAGTACATCTTTCAGCTTCTCCTTGGTTTCACCGTTTGTTACAGTAGCAGGTGGAGGGCCCTCAGCCCACATGCTAGCAACTGTTTCCACCGCACGTTCGATGACCACTCGAACCCTGTCTCTCATTACGGCATTGGCACACTCGACTTCAAGATCCTCGAGCCATACCCGCGCAATGTGCTTGTCAACTCTGATCTCAATTCCGGGTACCGGAATTCCTAGAGCGTGGAGTCGCGCAAGTTCGGCGGCTTCCAGTTCAGCTAGACTTTCGTCATCGTCTTCCTCTTCTTCTTTGAGAGTCTGCTCCGCAGCACTCAATTGCGCCGACGTTTCGTTCTTCGCTGCCCCGTTGGTAAGTTGAGTAGTGGGTAGTCGCGGACGCTCAATGGGTGATATGTCCGATCCGAACTGTGCCTCAAGCATCATGAGAAGGCGTGCGAACCGTTCTTCAGAACCTAGCTGTGAATGAGGGTTAGGAAGTTCGAGAGTGTCCTGATGGTGGTGGTGGTGGTGCTTTTGCTTGGCGGATTCTGTTAAGATAGTGTCAGTAACTGAAAGTGGTCGCCTATATGGTGTGAGGTGTGTGACATACGCTTCACAGATGCAGGGCTGCTTTCGACAGTGAGCAGGACTGCCATGACAGCATCGGCAACCCCATCATTCATCATGTTTCCTTCCCACTCGAGCTCGACCTCGCGAGTACGAGGGAAATAGCGAATGACTACACAACCCATAACAAGATAGGCCTGTTCATTTTCGATAGGAATTTCTTCATCGGCAGCCTCCTCCTTGAGTTTGGATATTTCCTTGGAAACCTTCTCGTTCTCCACGAGCTCCTCCTTGACGTCGGTCTTCGGACCAATTTCCTCGATAGCACCGAAAGTGCCCTCGAGCGCCCATTTGATCAGGTCCATACTCGCCGAGCTGAGGGTTATATGTTGCTTGCAAGTGATAGTTGTCGTAGTTAGACCGGCATATTCGCGTAGATCATCGGGTGCCATCAATGATAGGTTGAATCCGTTTTGAACGAGAACACCGGCCATGAGGTGGCCATCGTCTTGCTCCGAAGGAGGCGCGATTTGGGCCAGCTTTCCGACGACTTTCGCGATTTTGTCCTTCTTGAAAGGGATACGGACTTCTTCACAGTTTGCTGGTGTATATACCTTGACCTTTACAGTCTTCTCCGCATTGAGACTAAGAAGCTTGGACTTCAGTCGCATCATCTGATGTTTTTCGCCATGAACGAGGATCTGGGATACGGTCAGGGATCTGGTTTATGGGTGTAATGGACAAGGAACATACCACAACAGGGGCAGAAACTTCTTCAATGAAGTTGCGATTTTCAACGCCATCAACATGAGCTGCGAAGCTGATTTCATCCACAGTACATCTCCTTGGAATCATGACTTTCTGTTCTTCATCATTGCCGCCCCTTCTTGCCAGCCCAGACGCTGCTCTTGACATGACGGCTGGAATTTGCTCGGGCTCATTAAGTAGCTGCTTGGCCATTGTACCCTCAACACTGTAACCGGTCATAACAACACCGTTGCGTTCATTTGGGGCCCAACGCTCAAGGAGTTCTCTGCTTGTACCAGTTTGTAGCATACCCGGGGAAGCTAGCATCACGCAACCCCCTACATCATCGAAACGCTCCAGGCTTCGCAAACTCCTAACGAATCTGAAGTCCCAGGGCCCAGCGCTGATACTCTTATCACCGCTAGCTTCCGCCTCCGCCATACGCTGCCGAAAGAGTCGCTTGATGTTGTCATTCATTGCGCCGATATATGTCTGATACACAACCATGCATCTCCGGGCCGTATTCCCAATGTAGTATATAGGCACTTTCTGCAGTTCAGGATGCTTCTCCCAGTATTCATCAAGAATAAGTAGCAACTCTTGGGCACGACCAAGAGCAAACACAGGCATTAGGACTCTACCACCTCGGTTCAAGACCCCAGTGATTGACTTCATAAGAGCAGCTTCTCGTTCCAAACGAGGTGGGTTGGATGAGATTCCAAATGTCGACTCCGTGATAAGTACATCGATCTTTATCCCTTTTGGCACTTCAGCTGGAATCAAGTGTCGGTCTTCTTCACGTGAGTAATCTCCAGTAAAGAGAATATTCAAGCCAGCTATTGAAATCAAGAACATAGCGGCACCAAGGACATGGCCGGCAGGGAAAGGAGTAATACGGATGCTATTGATTGTGTGTGTCGTATTGAAATCGATGGTTTCAATCAGAGGAAGTGTAGACAGGTGGTCATGTTCGGTATAAAGAGTGGTACGTTGATCGGACGAAGATGCTGTGTTGCTGACCCGTACATTGTCCTGAATGAGCCATTTGTAGATAGCCTTGGTCGCATGCGTCATAAAGACACGGCCTTTGAAGTTCGTCTTGCTGAGGACATAAGGGAGAGCGGAGGAATGATCAACGTGAAAACTAAGTAGGAATCTATCAGCCACCTGCTTGACCTAGGGTATCCAGAGAAGACTATGGACACCGAGCCAAGAACGCCAAAGCGATGAACAGATACAGAGATACATTCGGAGCACAGGATAAATAGCTAGTATAATTTGTATTGTGTTTCTCGTATACATGGGAAGAAATAAGCTCTGCATCGATGAGAACTAGACTTCCACTGAAGACAGATTTATCCAAAATCAAGCTCCCGAAGACCGAAGGAACCATATGGCAAGCGGGAATGGCTATGGACCACGATGGACTTTGCAAATACAAAGGAGAGGAGTATATTACATACTGGCTAATCAGAAGGATATCCACTGTGCTCAAGTCGAACTCGTCGAAGAACGGAAGAGCAGAGAATCCCTCTTTCGCAGGATGCATACCGGCGTCAAGCTGTAAGGAAGGGATCGGTCAGCCATAACTACCCATGAAAGATGCCCATGTAGCTACACACCATCACTGTTTTCCCCTTATACTGAATAATGTGACATGATCGGCCAACCTCGTTCCCTCCACCTAGACAGTAGAACCCCAGCTCGTCTGACGGATCGACAGGCTCATCGTCGACCGAGGCATTCAAAGCCGATGCTTTTCGTTTTGTCGCCATGATGCACTGTATTTAGCAAGTTTTGTTAAGACAATTCATCTATCTTTTGCGTCACAGTGGCCCTTCCGAGGATAAAGCGCAATGTTAGCGCAAAGACTGGACTAGGAGCTATCCCTCTCATGTAACACTTAATATGTCGGGAGTAGATCAGCCATGGCAGGCGTGTAAAATAATAGAGCAAAAGCCTATGGTCTGAATGGCAGCGGTGAATGAGAATTCCCCGACTAATGCCTTGCGCAACTCTGCCAATCCGTGTGGATCTCAAAGAGCATCAATGGAAGTAACAGTTGGAACAAAAGAAACGCGCTTCCGCCGCCCAACTTACCTAATTTACACGTGACCCCAGCGGGATCCGCAAATCTTGTCAAGGAAAAGCTCCCTTTCCATCTGCGAACAACACGGTTAGACCCGGTCTATTCACGACGCACGCATCTATTCTTCTGTGAGGGTACATTTGTTGGATTTATTTGACGACTCTATGTTGGACGCTATTTCCTGAGATGGTTACAGTTGGTGGTGGTGGCGGTTCGAGCAATCCGCTCAGTTTCGACTTTCGCGCGGCCGTGGCCTTTGCATCTCGATAGACGTGACCGAATCTACAAACGATATCCTATACGAAGTTATCACCTCAAAACCTCAAAACACAAGTCACCATGGCGCAAACACAACCGCAACAGTTCTCTCAATCTTTCTCCCCACCGGGGTCCTCCCCCTCTCCGGGGGCAGCTTCCCCGGTGAATGGTGGCGTTCCTCCACCAGTCAAGCGACAACACCTCTCACCTCTCCCGCAATCACCTTACGCCTCACCGAGCTTTGGAACGTTACAACTACCTCAAAACCAACCGATACCTGTAAATGGAGCGAATTTGAACGGCGCGGGTCAACAAACACCGCAAACACCCGCTCCCCCACCTGCAGGCACAATGGGGCCACCTTCTCGACCAGTAGAGAAAGCGACAGATGCCGCAGAGCTTACAGATGTCCTGGCTTCATCTGGTATCGATGTTAGAGAGGAGGAGGCATTTCTTACCAGCAGTTACTCAGCTCCGGGGACCCAGGCACAGCAGCCTCAAAGACCTCAACAACCTCTCCCACAACAGCAGCCACAACCTCCGCTGAATACTTCCTTTACATCACAAGCTTCAACAGTATCAACACAACCTAGCTTCACAGAACCTTCACCATACAAACCGCCAGCAACTCAGGAGTCATTCTACTCTGAGCCACCAGCAGCAGCCCCTGCTCCGTTTAAAGATCCCAATGAACCAACGCGTGAGGATACTGAAGCAGCTAGACGTGCCCAGTACCACCTGCAAGAACCATTCTTATTGACGAAAGTTTTGGAGCAAAAATTGCAACGACGTGGCTTTGAGCTTGGGGTTCGTATACCAGCCGAAGGCTTGTTTCATCCGGTACCAGGCCGTCCGCAACCGATCGAAGTTACCGGGCCCGACGGATCATCTGTTGTACGTACTGGGCAGACCATCTTAAATCAGGAAGGGGCACCTTTGGTGGACATACTGAACTTGATGTCAATCTCTTGCGAAGAGCGATTGCGGGGCGTCATTGACTACTCTTCTACGCTCGCACGAAGCCGGCGTGCCCACTCACATGGAGTTGTACCTGTTGAATTCAGGGACATGGCTGTTTCGGCTGGTGTGCCCAACGGGGCAGGTGACAAAACACCACTCAAACGTGTGTTGAACTCTTGACAGATAGACTTCTCTGACGTTGGCTAACAAAACATAGGACCTCATTCAGCAACCGAGCAGCCTACAGCCAAATCATTAGCTGAAAAGTATCGTGCGCTTATGGAAAGAGACAATTCTAGCGAAGAAAGCCGAGCTGCCAAACGCGCCAAGCGCAGTGCGAACGCTATCCTAGGCGAAGGCGGACCGGTGAGGGCCGAATCCGTAGATCTTCCTGGCTCCGGTGCCTCTACGCCGATCCCAGAAAAAGCACCGAGTATCGATAAGAAGGGAATGTCTAAGAAAGAGGCTAAAAAGCTCATGGATGCCAAGGCAAGCGAGGCCCAGCAACACCAACAGTCTGTGGAAACCGCACGACTCGCCACCAATAGCATGCTCTCGGGCCGTATGTTTGGAACCAAAAAGTCCTACTCGTGGTTAAATCGGGGAGCAGCAGCCACCAGCAGTGGCTTTTCTACACCATCACGTGTCAGTACCGCGACTCCAAGCGGGACGAGTTCTGATAAGCCTGGACGTGAACCAGCCGTCGTGCCCGCGAAGCGACTGGGATTGTGGCGGGAGGACAAAGACAAGGGCTCGGGGGTTCAGGTCCGAGATATCTTATTCATGCTCGAACTGGATGGCAGAGGCTCCCGACACGTGCAGAAAGCGTATTCGAAGGATCTGAAGGAAGACCGAATAGACTGAACAGGCCTTCCTCATGTCCGATATGAAATGAACCGTTGATGCTAGTTTCGCTGCATTCTCGACTTAGCATTTGATCTTTCTTGTCTTTCGAGGTCCGCACAGTTACTGCGCAGGACCGTGGTCTCTGGCGTTGCGGTCGGTATATTCTCGTTTTGCTCGACACCTCCGCCTCGGGTGTCTCACGCCTTGTTCTTGTATTTTTCTCCGCGTGCATTTTCTTCCTCGAGGCTGGAGTGGAGTCACTGCATATGTGTGCCGTTTCTTTTCCTATGGCCTTCTACTACTACTATTATTATTTTCACGAGTACTCGATTTAATTGGGGTGGGATCCTTTTTTGCAGAGGCCGCTGCAGGATACAATCACCTTGCTTCTTATACCCTTGGTGACGGTAAGGGGAACAAATTATAAAAATCAGATAATCTGATGAATGTAAACGTTGTCTGATTTTTCCCACCCGCTCGACCGGTACTTGTAGAGGATAAACAATTGCACGGTAGAGAGAGAACTGCGTACGGCGTGAGAGTATACATACTCAGGTCACGTTGCCGGGTTCCATTATTCAAGTCTCGACTGTACTGGGGTTAGGGCCGGACGTGAACATATTGCGGGAACCTCTACGCACCAGACACGCAAGCAGAAGATCGCATCGTCACCACATTAGCACCCACATTACCCTTTCACTGCCACGGGAGATACATCAATTAATATCACAAGAGCAAATGCTGAGGGATCCCCGAAGACTTTTCTTCGATTAAACCTTGTGATGGTGACCGTACCGGATTTAAGTGTCAAAAGACTGAAATTGAGGTTGAGTGGATGAACAAGATGACATCAGTTCGCAGCGAGCCAAGGGAACCTGACCAAAAAAAAGCGGAGGGGCTCCATCCAATCCCGTCCAATCATTCGCCCCAGCGGCGCCATCACCCAGGTTGGACTAGCGTTGTATGTATGTATGTATGTACTAAATGTATGTAAGTGCTGGGGGAAGAAAAATTAAAAAAAGGAAGTTAGCGAGTTCCTTTTAGTATGTATGTACCTACTTTAGGGGGGTTAATTTACGTACTTCTGCGAGGTAAGTAATAAAGTAAAACTGTGTTTCAGTACACGAAGCGGTTGCTCCGGTCGACAGGAAAGGCCTTCTACCGTCGCCACATCGTTTACCAACCTACCTCAGATCGACATTGCATTTTAGCTAGGAAAGGGAAAACACATAGAAGTTAGTATTACCCCCTAATTATGATATCTCGTGGCATGTGGAAGAATTTAATTCGGGTTTAAATTATCTGAAGAATGTTTCTGCATCCGGGGAGGGAAAAGAGATTCGAAAAAGAAAAATAGAAATTAAAAATGAGGAGTCTGATGGACCTGCTCTGGGGGCGGCAGTATTTAGTATGATTTTTTACCTTTGGGACGATTAAGGCTAGACTCCCGGCGCTATTCATCACTGGGTTGCCCCGGGCGCTACACTTCGATGAGCCTTGCGATCTGCGAGTGAGTCCCATGGCTGTGTGTGCGATGGTTATATGTCGGTTGTTGTGTCGTTTAGGGGCCATATCTGGCACATTTTTCTCTCGGTATTACTGACTACGACGTATATCCTCTTTGTATGTCTGTACTGTATTTCTTCGTCGTACTAGTATACCTGAATATAGGACAACAACCCTAAAACACGAAGAGATCACAGATACGTCCTGGCCTGTGTCTTGCACGATCTGAATCTGCTATTAATTAATTAGATTAATTACCTTAAAACTGAATGGCGGTCCACACCCTGAAGGAGTTGCTGTCGTTGGAAAAGCGCTGGTGCGTGTCATGACCGAGCACCAATGCCTCCTCACGAGTTGCCCATTAATTAATTCAATTGGCATTTGCCAAAACATCCTCGCTGTCCGTGTGTCGTCGTTTCGGGGGATTTTCCTCAATGCAATCAATCTCGGTCTTTTGATCTTTTTTACAAGAATTATTCCTCTCTTCCATATCATATAATTATTTTTCATTCTTATTATAATCATAATTACTATGATTAGGTGCATAATACCTTTTACTTGAACATCTTCTTTTTTTGTATTGTTCTATTCTCTCTCCCTTATTTATTATTATTTTTCTTTTGTCCAAGATAAAATACATGATCGTTTTTTCTATCCTATTGATCCGTTTCGCCTCAGCAGCAGCCTCACATTCTCTCGATTCCCCTTCCACTCCGCCCAGGTAATAAATTCATACTAAAGGATATCACCTGTTCTCTTCTCCCCTACCTGGGTTTTACGTACCGAAACCGATGCCAATGGTACAGCCTATTGTCCAAGCGAAGCAAATCAGACAAACGGGAATCCTACCGTTCCCTCCATCCATTTTATTCTATTCCCATAATTTCCCCATTTCCTACTAGTTAGTATTTACCTCTGAAGGCTTCGCTCCTCCGACCGCCTCTCAGTCATCATCCCCACGCCTCTCAACCGCTTCCCTCCCTCTCCCATCTCCTCTCATTCTCTCTCGTCTTCATCGCCTCTCTGTCTATATTTCCTGAGACGACTTTTGCTTCACTGCCAATTATTTTCCTTGCGTTATTTTGTGCTGTCAACCGGATTCGCCGTCTATCAATCGACTGGGAGCATTACGAGAAACTCCGGGTTTCCGACCTGGTGTTTCGAGTCCCCTGTCTTTTCACCACCCCCCCCCAAAAGTAGAGTACGACGGTCTACTGCGATCCGACGGGGTTAGACCTCCTCTACCCTTCATAATTCTTCCCTGGTGCCTCGCCAGCATCCGCCGCTCCGACGACCGGTTGGATTTGTCTCCTCACCATGTCGACTCCCTCCACCGCCACTGCGACACACCCTACGCATCATCAGCAGCACTACGGATATCCTCACCACCCGCCCTACCAACCGAACCCTCCCTATCCGACCACGACCGCCGCGGCCACCTCTCGCCTTGCCACCACATATCCCTACGCCGTCAACCCGGCAACTGCCACCCTACCCTTCACACAATCTCCAAAGATCGTCTCGGCGGCTCCCACGCCGACGACGACGGCGGCAACTATGCCCCCAACTCACAATGGGGTCAGCGCTAGCGCGGCCCCAACCCAGACCGGAAGGAGGAAAAAGCCAGACTGGGGCGAGTTCTACAAGAATGGGATCCCGAAGGAAGTTATTGTCATCGATGATACTCCACCGCCGGAGCAGTCCAAGGGCTCCGCTCGCAACTTCGCGACGACGTCCACTGCGACGGCCGCCTCCAACGGAAACCTGCCCCAGCCCGCGGGAAAGAAACGGCGCACCGGGGTCGAGTCAGCGTATGATGTGACATATTATGACCGTCCGTCGTTCTCGATCAACCCTCAGCATTATGGAGAGGATTCTTCCGCTGCCTCCATTTCAACGGATCGCACGACGTCTCTGCACACTACTGCACCTACTTCGCTTTCTCAGGGAAGCTCTGGTGCGAGTAACGGTGTTTACTACGAGGATGCTAATATTGGACAAAAACGGAAACGGGTCACCACCCGCAAATCTGCTCGGGATGAGCAGAAACGGCGAGAACTGGAGAATGCCGGTGATGCGTTTTTGAACTATATTCCACCTCCCAAGCCGATCATCAAGGCAAAGGATGTTCCAGTGCCCGTTGTTCGGGACGTAAGTGGCTCATACACCTTTTTACATTATTTTCCGAGTCGCAGGATTTTAACACGCTGTAGTACGCAAACCGAGGAGAAAAGTACGATGACGATGATGGTCATTATATTGTGACACCAGACACCCCATTAACAGACCGATGTGGGTAACACCCGGTGACTGTATGTACTCGCCTGACTGACACTTCATAGATTCGATCATAAAACTTCTTGGCCAGGGAACGTTTGGAAAAGTGGTTGAAGCGTTTGATAAGCATCGCAAGACCCGTGTTGCGGTCAAGATCATTCGTTCCATTCAGAAGTACCGTGACGCGTCGCGGATTGAGCTTCGAGTGCTGTCGACATTGGCTTCGAACGACAGGCAAAATCGAAACAAATGCATCCATTTACGCGATTGCTTTGATTATCGCAACCATATTTGCATTGTCACGGACTTGCTGGGGCAAAGTGTTTTTGATTTTCTGAAGGGAAACGGCTTCGTCCCCTTTCCCAGTAGCCAAATTCAGAACTTTGCTCGGCAGTTGTTCACCAGCGTGGCCTGTGAGTGCTTCTATTACCCAAACCATTGGTAATTCGATACTGATATCACATAGTTTTGCACGATCTCAACCTTATTCACACCGACCTGAAGCCCGAAAATATCCTCCTTGTCAGTAATGCCTATCAAACCTTCACCTACAACCGCACGATCCCATCGTCGTCACACGCAATCTCCCGCAGCGCACGTCAAAGACGGGTTTTGTTGGACAGCGAGATTCGTCTGATTGATTTTGGATCCGCGACCTTCGATGACGAATACCACTCTTCCGTTGTTTCCACCAGACATTACCGGGCGCCAGAGATCATTCTGAACCTCGGCTGGAGTTTCCCTTGTGATATCTGGAGTATCGGCTGTATACTGGTCGAGTTCTTCACTGGAGACGCTCTTTTCCAGACCCATGACAATTTGGAACATCTTGCCATGATGGAGGCTGTCATAGGCGACCGGATCGATACTCGTCTTGTACGACAAGTGATGCAAGGCGGACGGAGTGGAAGCCAGAACCAGTCGGCCAAGTATGTCACGTCACTCCTATAGATGTTGAATAAGTGCTAATCCATGTTAGATACTTCATCCGCAACAAGCTTGATTATCCCAATGATGAAACTACTCGTGCCTCGCGGAAGTATGTGAGGGCTATGAAACAAATGACAGTATGTTATTGGTTACACCGTTGAACTTCTGAGGTCGTTGCTAAATGTAGCAGGATTTTATTCCCACCACCACCAAGTTCCACCGTTTATTCCTGGATCTTCTTCAACGCATTTTCGTTTATGACCCCAAGAACCGGATCACGGCCAAGGACGCTCTCAAGCACCCCTGGTTCAAAGAATCAATCGTGGATGATGGCACTGAAGCTCTGCGGATTGGGGAGCAGTTGCAGCGCAACACCCAACGCCGCTAGCCCGACACGTACCTGCGATGAGTACCTTCTCGGCAAATCCTCGTCGTGTTGATCTCAAGTGGCTATATGACACTGGTGCCTCGATGGCCATCCAGTCTGTAATTTGCATGAGTACGGGTTTATAAGTTACGATAGATGGTTTATTCTTTTGGTTATATGCATCTTTGGAATGGCAGCCATGCCCACGATGATCGATAATGCAGTGGAGACTGCCGACAGGTTGTCTCTGGGGCTCAAAATGGGATGCCCGCTGGAGAAATTGCCCGTATTTTCTAGCGGTTCTTTAAAAAAGCCATCGACATCTGAAGGAATCCAGCAACCGGAAGGGATGGGCAAAAGTGTAACGACGCCAGTATGGGTTCTTATCTATTTATTTATTACGGAGGACATGCTGTTTTTATTTTATTCACTTCTATTCGCACAACTAGGGGTCAGGATCTGGGGCCTGTGGGATATGGTCTTGTTTTTCTTCGTTTATATCTTCTCCGCATCGTCGATGTGCTTCATTCTTATCGGATTTTATTCATCGTCTTCTGGGGCGCTCTGGTGATATGATACAGGATTATATCTTGCATAGTTGTCTGGTATATTGTTCTTTTCTCATTGTTCATTCTCGCGGTAGTGCGTTTGACGGTCACTACGATCAGTGCCATCGGATCTTCGTCGGTGGCCAGAATAGCCGAATGATTACCTTCGCATGTTCTCCCTCGCCTGTCAGAGGGATCTGATGGCTGCCTTTGTACTTATAGGACTATACGACCCCTATACGTTAACGACTGTTGAAATGGTTTCTTTTTCCGTTCCCTTGTTAGGTTGACGCGATATCGGACATGATACGATGATGATCAGCAAATCACGATATACTTCAGAGACACTACGATACGATCTAAGCACGATAGTCACGCTAGCGGCATAGACTACGGCCAAAATACCCCTCATTATCGAACCCCTCATGTTATTTATTTATATACTCAGGATGATCCCATTGGCAGCCAAACCAACTTCTCTTTCAGCACATCATGGGCAGTAGTGAGACCAACGCTGACCTCCCTTTCGCATTCCATGAGCTCACAATACCGCAATACCACTCGGCACTCATCCATAGACGAACGACATGCGTCGCAACAATCACAGCGTATATCACCCGGATACACCAGTACAATAGCACCCTGAAAGCGATTCTAGCGATCAACCCTAACGCCCTGCATGAAGCCTACCAGAAAGACCAAGAACTCGCGCGTGGCATTGACAACACCGACGCAGTCAACCTTGAACTCGCCCTCCGACCTCTACATGGTGTCCCAATAATTCTAAAAGACACCTATACGACTGCATTTCTTCCCACTACATCTGGCGTTCGAGCTCTTCGCACCCTAACGACCGACACCTCATGCACTGTCGTGCAGAACCTCCTGAGCAATGGCGCCATCATCTTGGCCAAATCCAACCTGCACGAGTTCTCACTGGAGGGAATCACACTCTCTTCACTCGGCGGCCAAACCCTAAACCCCTACGACCTCACCCGCACCCCTGGCGGTTCCTCCGGTGGTACGGCCGTCGCCCTGGCGGCTAACATGGGACTGGTAGGCTGTGGTGGCGACACAATGAACTCACTGCGGTCACCAGCGTCTGCCTGCTCAGTGGTCGGCTTCCGGCCGACTCGGGGCCAGGTCTCCCGGAAAGGCATCGTTCCAGTTACAGAAACACAGGATGTAGCCGGGCCGATGGGTCGGACGGTAGGGGACGTGCGGATTCTCTTTGAAGCAATGAGAGGAGAAGATGCGGGAGATCCCGCGACTCTGAATGCGCTACGACGTCAATCACCCAGTCATACACGTACGTCCAAGATAAAATTGGGCATTTTGAAAGACTACTTTAGCGACGGAAGTACGGCCGAAGGTTTAACGGTCAACAAAGCCATCTATGACGCACTAACCAGGCTTGGGTCCAACTCACCATCCATTGACCTCGTTGAGATTCCTCATATGCCCGACTGGGACGTCTTACTTCTCCGTACCAAAGCAGATACCCAAGCTTACGAATTCCGCACCGTACTCGACGCTTTCCTCAACTCACAAACAGTAACCACACCGCACAGATCCTTGGCTGCCATCGCAGCAAGTGGCCAATATAACCCCCAAGCTATGACAGCCGTGTTTGACCAGACACTCCAAGGCGACGAGTTCACTCCCACAAGCCCCGAGTACTACTCCCGACTTGAGATGATAGGATCTCTCAAGGGGTCAGTAGAGCGGTGCTTCCAGGAGCATGGACTCACGGCCTTGGTGTATCCGCATCAGAGACAGCTTGTTGCAAGTGTGGGATGCACAGTTCAGCCAGGTCGAAATGGGATCCTGGCAGCGTTGACAGGGCGGCCAGCGATTTGCTTCCCTGGTAGGTTGATCCCTATCCAATGCGCCTACGTGGTGGATACCTGGATTGATACTAGACTGGCATGTGCTCATATTCATATAGCAGGATTCAGTCCCGAGACGCCCTCCGCACCCCTGGGCATCCCCATCGGCATCGAACTGATGGGCCAACCCTGGAAAGACCAGGAACTGTTAGATCTCGCGCAAAAATTCGAATCCGTCCTCAAAGCAAGAAAACCGCCCATTCTTCACCTAAACTAACCATATACATAACATCTACACAGGTACAGTATACATATATATAACCTTCGCAGACCGTCCCGCGATATGTACATCTATCAATCACGAAACATATATTCAAACCAATACCTGAAAATCTAAATTCTTTCTCCCAAGCTCATCTACAAACTCCCCAACAAACCCAAACCCACACTTCCTCAGCACAGCCTGACTCCCCAAATTGCCCTCCGCAGTAGCAGCCCACAACCCATCCGCAACAATTACAGCCTCATCCCCTGTCCCGTGCCCCTCTAAAATCTGCTTAATCTCCCCAAAATGACCCAATGCCCCCTTCACAGCCTCAGTCGCATACCCCTTCCCCCAAGCACCAGCATGAAATCCATACCCTAACTCCCATCGCACCCGATTCGACCCTGCCGGACACAAAGGCGTCGCCAGCCGCCTGATCCCCATCGTCCCGATCACCTTCGACTCAGGAAACGTAGTACTAGGCTGTAGTTCCCGAATAGCGAATATGATTTTCGGCTGCCTTTCCTGGGAAATCGTAGTATCATTATCATCAGACGCCAGAACGCAAGACGATAACATCCAATCTATCGTCTGAGAAATAGTCATATCAGGTGTCCCCTTTGACCTATTCACCAATTAGCATTAAACAAACACCATATTAACAAATACAAGAATCTAATATCCATAAAACAAACCCAATATAAGCAGGAAAAAAGAAAAGAGAAAAAGGAAGAAAAATTGAATCTCACCCCCATCTCGCAACCTCCGGGTCCCGACGCATCTCAAAGACATCCTCCGCGTCGGAGAGGGCAAGCGGTCGGATATCGAGGCGGGTGGTTTGGAAGGATATCATTTCTGGACAATTATGTATATCAAGTCTGTGGATTGCTATTCTGGATTGGATTTCAAGGGTCAAAGTGATGATGGTGGTTTTATGGGGGTTGGCAATGAGATGGGTGAGTCATTTAGGGTTGAGTCACGATGTCTCACCTGGTTTTGGGACAATTTGTATAACACTTTTGGGGTGTGGTCTTGGAATATATAATTTTATTTAGGGGGTAAATGTATAGTTGTTTAATTACTATATTAGTGTTTTTGAATTTTAACTGGGAAGAAAGTAGTGTCGTAGTGATATATATATATTGGCCAACTTGAACTGCAGTTGGTATTCGTGGACCTTCTAAACCGTGTATGAGCTACGCTTGGAACGCCTTGTAGGATATTGGAAGAAATCGTGGATTAAAAATGCATACAACCAAGCTAACATAGTTTTCAGCAAGTGTCGTGGTTATAGTATATGCATAATGCTGGTCGAGTCACGTTCATTGGAATCTGTTCCTAATTTGCTTTGATGAGAGGGTGTTGAACTTGGAATTGCTATTGGTGATATACATTTTATTGTATATTCTTGGGCCCTGAATTGGAAATATCAGATAATATTCAGTATTGTGGTAGAGGAGTGAGGATGAAGGGTTGTGTTGGCGGATGGGATGTAAGCTAGTGGTTTCTTCGGTCTACATTACCAATGTACTGAATTCTGGTCACGATTGGAAAGAGCTCTAATTGGAAGAAGTACGCTACGTGGCTTGGATTGCTTCGTGGTCTAGACTTTACTGCAATGAGATTACTGTAATTGGATACCTACGTAACTGGGGAGCTTCTGCGTTGGAGAGACGGAAGATATATTGATGAGTTTGCGAAGTAGACATCAAAGTAGTTGTCTATAAGCCGTTCATTGAGAAAGTGATATATCTATGTAATCTATCCATAGCCGGTATATACGGACTGAACCTTTTCTGTCCATGATGCGCCAACATCAAAAGGGTAATAGAAACGGAAGAAAAGAAAGCAAACAAAGCTGTGTCCCAAATGTCACCCATGCAAAACAAAACGAGAAAGCTTTACATCCCCCGGTTGAACTCGACCATCCCGTCCTTGCCACCCTTCTGCCAGAACTCCTCCTCCAAAGATTGCGCACTGATGGCCTGGCGCTGCGGGAAGGCTCCCAGCGCCAATGGCAGGGCAAACAGGGACGTAGCAAAGATCAATCCCAGGTTCAGTGGAAGCACCATACGGGGCCGAGCCTGGAGCCAAGCCGTCTTCTCCAGCCGGAGCAGAACCAACGGCGGCACGACCATGATTGGGGTCGCGTTCAGCACACGGCTGACCGCAGTCTCACCCACAGCAATGGTGGCCGCCTTCTTGCTCTTACCCAAGCTCTGGATCGGCTCGCCAGTCTCCTCCCGCTTCTTCTTCTCAGCCTCCGACAAAACAGGGTAGACGTCGATACCCTGGCGAATCTCCTCACCACGCATAAGGAACACGTTCAGGGCACTGGCACTGGACACAGCGGCGAAAGGCACCAGTCGTCCGAGCATGAGCTTAGTGCTGGGCGACAAACCCTTCAGACGGGGCACGAGAGCATTCAGACCCAGTGCCACCGAGCACGATGCCGACACTGCCATCAGGTATGACTTGGCCATCTGAGAGTAGGACAAAGGGGTGGACTTGTTCGCATTTGCGCTGTTGACGGCGACGTTAAGCGACTGGTTTGCAATCTGCCAAAGAAGTGTACCAGTGGTCTGACAAGTCAATATTAGCCGACGATATTGCTATACGTCACACAAGGGTCCATACCTGCAGCCCGGGCGTAAGCATGCCAGCCGTCACGACGAGGTTGGTCATAACGTAGCAGGACATGCGGAAAGGAAGGAAAACAGGTTCGCCGGTGTCTAAGGAGATTGATTAGACGTATTCAAGATATATCACACTGGCAACGGACCTGGATGCAGAGTGGAATCGACCACCTTCTTCGCACGCCACAACTCGGGTGTCATTGCGGGAATGTGGCTCTGCTTATACGAGGAAATAAGCTGCTTCGCACTCTCCAGCCCCGACGAGGAGACGAACAACATCCTAGTGAATATTAGTCAAAGTAAAGCCGGCGCATGAACAACATCATGCTGGATGCCGCCAGACAGGGCTCTCAGTCATGAAGAGGCGGAGGGACCATACCTCGGATCGGCGATGTCAGCCGAGTGTCGCACACGGCCCCAGTATGTACTCAGGTCATACTGAGAGGGAGGAAGGTCCCGATTGCCAGGAATGGAGCTGGACATGGCCGGAGAGCGAGCGTGAGAAGATGGCAAAGGCAGCACCTCTCGAGAAGAGTTCGTGGAGTGAGCGAGGGGGCGAGGGGGGAAAAAGAGTCATTCGGGGAAGAAGAAAATCATTCACACGAACCACTTCGCACTATCGGAGGCGGTGAGTCCGATAAGGCGCCAGGTCCACCAATGACAGGCCGCCAATTCCAGAAAGTCGGCAAGGGTCCCGTCACCGCCTTTGCAAGTGGATTTAAGGTCCGGATATCAATCCGAGAATAGCCGCCAGGTACGCTTTTTCACTGTTTATTTACTATGGGCATTCGCTATGGATTAAGTACAGTTCATTCAATACTCGGTCCTATCCAGTTGATGGGCCACGAGCTCCATCCTGATTTTGTCCAAAGTCACTAGTTGCAGTAGTACATAGGTATCACGTAGGCCGCTCGCCTGACAATTAATACAAAAATTAGGAAATAAATGATAAACGGCAGTATCTCACCAGAAATGCATAATAACATAGCCACCAATGTACAACGGTGAGCCAACACATGTTTCAAGGAAATATGGGGGGTATGTCTAAGCTATCGCACAACGAACAAAAGAGACCCGTTAAGAAACAAAAAAAAAAGAAGGAAAGGAAAACAAGAAAGAGTGTGGTCGTCAGTCTCGGGACCCCATCGTGAGGGCCGAGAGAAAAAGCTGACGCGAATCGTGTCATGATCTATCCATAATAGGCGCGCAAGCTGTTGGCTTGCTTGCCTGCGGATGTGGGGTTCATCGTCATAATTACTTTATCGGAATCGGTAGGATTTGTGGGCCAATGGCGACGTTGGTGCATGGCCAACGCTCCCGACGGGGACCCGGATGCGATTTCTTTGAGAAGGAGTATGAGTACAGAAGACACAGACGTAGACCGATGGCAAGTTGGCTCGCTCCAGACCGACACATTTGGTATGTAGCCAATGGCTGCACGATTCACTGTATCAGATCAGTACATTGGTTTGGTTGCAAGGCTTCGTGAAGGGGGTAGATACCATTGAATCATCAAGTGGCCACCATTGTCCATGGAATTACAGATACATCTGGTTCCATTGCTCGGATTGCTGTATCGGTCGGTGCTTGGGGTTGCCAGATCAGGATCCGTCATGGTCGTGGGGGACGTGTTTGGGGCCTGAAGATTGAGATCCAATTCGGCTCCAAATCGGGGTGGTGAGGAGCGGAGATGCGCCAAGGAGCGTGACGATCGGTTGACCCGTGAGCCGAAGTTGACAGTGTGGGATCGAGGAATGCGGCCCCTCTCCTGAAGTACCTTTCGGAGTGCATGCTGGGCATCACCGGATTCTTCTTCGGAATCAGCCAGGGGTGCCGGTATAGAACTGGCGCTGCGGTAGGCCATGTCGGACGGGATGATCATGGATTGCCGTTTTGGCGTGCGCTTCCAGTCGTCCAGCCCCTGTCTATAAGTTGGCCTTCTGGCTAGACCCCGAGAGGATCCGTTCCAAGGCGATGCCCGGCCGGATTGGGATGAAGCCGCAGTAGAGGTGTAGGAGCCCTTGGAGTGTGGTCGGGAGCCCGAGTCAGAGAAGGTCATCGAGGGATTACGGCTGGAAACGGTGGGATACTCCGAAACCTCTGTCGAGTCATACTCGCTTTCGGTCGTCGAACCATCCAAGTCCATCCCGGTGAGAGGGTCTGACAGCCCAGTAGGGGCTTCGGTGACGGGTTGCATCTCTGCCTTAGCTCTACCGTCCCTGCCTATCCGAAGGACAACGGACTGGGAGCGCCTGGGAAGACCAGCAGCGACTGAGTTGGAGCGCTGTAATGGCTGCCGCTGGGGTTTAGTAGGAGATGATCTCTTAGAAGGGCTCTTCCGGATACCACACGAAGACGACATCATTCCACCGAACCCGGGACGCTGTGCGGATATAGCACTCTGGGTGAGACTCCGAGTCAGCGTCGGTCGTGCCTGCCGAGGGGTGAAATCATCGTCATCGTCATCGACGTACGTGGGCAGCTTCTGGTGCACACTCTGCGTGCGTCGAAGCTGCTCCCTTTTGGATTCTTCAGTCTGGTGATGGTAGGGCTGACGTCCCGATCTCGAGAAAAGTCTCTTGTCCGGAGTAGGCTGGGGTCCTCCGAAGCGACGGGCCGGAGAACTCAGAAACATGGCTGGGTCTTCAGCCTTGTGAATGGGCATACGGGGGGAGGTCGAGAAAGGAGCGGGAAACAGGGCAGCGTCGGTGGGTGCCGCAGAGGTGAAAGCATACGTGTTGGTGTTGAATTCCGGCAGATCTAGGGTTCCCTCAATCGACGGCAACTGCGGGATGTGAGGGGCCTGAGAAAAGGCCGGGTTCATGTGAAATGAATCAGTCGTATGGGAGTCAAAGAAGTCAGTACTACTTCCGGACAAGCCCAAGTCCCCGCCTTGTGGCTCGAGGTCATGATCCCAGAACAATCTCTGCTGAGGAAAGAAAGGCGACGCGGATGCATCAATACCGGCCAGCTGGAAGGGGTCCGGAGACGTTTGAAGATCGCCAAACAGCCTGGGGGAGGCTCCCATCAAACGACTTGGAGTCTCGAGGTGCCCACCGATGGCACTCGAGGCTGACGGCCGTCGCCCTGTTCCGCTGACATTCTCCAGCCCGGTCACCTTTCTCCTGGAAGCACTGCTGGGCGGCGGGGTCTGCATGGAGGCAGCCGATTTGGTTGATTCCACCGTCCGGGGACCTTCTTCTTCAAAATTTCCATTGGGTTTGATCGCCCGGATGCGCTTGGCTGTATCCGTCTCCTGTTCCGATTCCTTCAGATTCCGCCCATTGGCTGACTCTGCGCCCGTGTTTGGCAGTCGGAGGGGGTTATTCAAAGGGGTACTCAGTCCGAACTTCTGGGGGGTTCGGAGGAACTCTGGGCTCGAAGCATATGGATCCGAGGTGTCCCAGGTGACTCTGGGGTCGAAGAAGCTCGATTCGAGCTTGGGGGTTTGGAAGGCTGAATCGTCGAAGACTGTGGTCGGAGGAGTCCTCGTAGGTGTCTGAGGTTCGCCGTGGGAAAAGCTGAAGCTGAACAGATCGGTCAGCTTCATCTTTCGGAGTAATGAGACGGAGCTCGTTTGGAGCTCCGCGAACCACAAAACCAATTCCCCAACAGCCTCAATTGGGTGTACGCCCCAACAAAATGTAGGAACAATGTGATTCGAGACAATTTAGGCAAGACGACAGAATCTGCCACAGTATTTCGATACAGAACTAGTGGGTGTAGGAGCAAACCCCGCCTGGGGGCAAAGAACTTAGGAACGGCGTAGATAGATTGACCAACATACCTGTGGACAGGGTGATCCCAACTCATGTCAGCAACGCTGTGATCCTAGCAACCATTCAACACAAGCTGCCAGGCAACCCTCTGGGGCGATGTCCAGATATTTGGGAGCCGTCCGGAATGTTGGAGTGGAGGGGTTCGGTAGGGATCGATTGGCCGATGAATGTACGCCTCCACAAGCTCATTTGAAGCCGAAGCTAGAAGGCCACCTCGCTAAGAGAGAAGAAATTTATGAATGAAACCCTCGGGAAAGAAATTAAAATAAAATAAAATACAGAAACAGGAAACTAGAGCATAATCCTCTATCTTTGTAATTGACGACCACAGGAGAAAGACAAAGAGGCGAGGAGGTTTGAACGAATATAGGGCGAGTGGGAAGGTGGTCGAAGGTTGGTAGGAAGGTTCTGATGGGAGCTCTCCTGGACAAAGGGAGAAAGTGGAGGAATGCGTACAGTGCGACCTGCCTCGAAAGCCCTTTATGATCGACTGTTCTTTGACCTGAGACACAGAGACGAGTTGGCAGTCAAGCTGGAGAAGAAGAGCGTTGTGAAAGAAGGAGAAGAATATCAACTTCGACCGAAGGATTGGTTGCAAAGAGAGGGGATTTTTTCTTATGTTTTTCTTTTTCTCTGTTGGTAATTTAGTAATGATTTGACAGGTTTTTTTTTACTGTCTTTTTTTTATGTATCCGCAGATCCACTGAATGGGGACCTCTTTTTTACACTACAAAATTTTTATTTGAATGAATTATGAAAATACCTATAAAACGAGATCCGGATCTGCTGGGAAAAATAACAGTTAGTACAGGTACTTTTAATCCGTTCCGGGTAATAATTCGATCAGGCTGCGGCCAACCAAAAAAGAGCCATACGGTTTAATCAAATCAAAAAGCCTCGCAGTCCGATCGTCCTCCACTTTTCAAGTGCTAATGTCTCGTTCTGGTGGAGACAACGCCGGTTGGTGAAGGAATACAGATGAGGCAGACATGGATAGCTGTGCAAGGCTACTACCATCCTAGGAAATCCGTTGACTATCCTCGGTTTATCGTTATACTTCAGGATAGGGTTGTGTGTGTGTCAGATGTGTATGGGTGGATTAACGAGGGGACTCGGAATTCTGGAACTGTGTAGGGCAGGGTATGGTGAGTGAGGTGATTTTTTGCAGTTGCCATGGTTGTCAAGGCAAAGTGTACATACAATAATTACAGAACTACCAGAAACAAAGTTGACGTACGATGGATATACATCCGATACTACGAATCAAACCGGTACCTTTCCCGGAGGTGGGACAAGTAACCAAAATGACCGGAAGGGAAGAAATTTGAAAACGGAAAGAGTATACAAAAGAACAATGGAACTGCAAAAGGCGTATGTCTGTGTACCTGACTCGACATCTACAACGGAAAAGCGTAACCCTACTACCCCAGGGAAACATGCAAAGTGTAAGTGATATTCCCAAGATGATTGATCTCAATGTTCGACGAATTAAGCCCGCCGTGGAGCGTCATTGGTTCCAAAGACAAGGAACGGCCGTCTCTCTTTCCGTGGATCGTCTGGCTCCATCATTTAATTTGAGCACGATCTATTTGCTGGCTGGTTTTGGTTGGTCTGACTTGCAGCCCGTCTCCTCTTTTTCCCTTTTTGACCTATAGTAGTACTCCGTACAGCTCCTCTTTGGCCCAGTCAGGTAGTATCCATCGTACTATGTCCTTCTCCCAGCATGAGAAGAACCATCACGCTCCGTGACCAAAGGGTTTGTTGTCTCCTTCCTTGACAGAGCGGATGGAGGAGAATCGAAACGAACAACAGACAATTCAAAGCATAAGGTTTGAATAAAATCGAAACTCCTTACGAGGTCTGACGCCGATCCAAACCGCATTTGGTGACGACAAGACTGACCCTGGTTACTACCCTAGTCAGAACTTAGGTATACTCCTACGAGACGACGTAGACAGTTAGACTACTCACTACCCTCGGACTCCCTTTCAACTGGGGTCGCTCTCGATTCCCGTCGTCCAACCAGTGACCTCTCGCCCCAAAGTCAGGCCAATTTTTTAGTTTGGGATTCTTGGATTTTCTCAGCTCCAGCCTCCAGCCTCCTCTTCGATCGGCTCTGCCCCCACGGGCTTAAAGACTGGAGAACGACGGAACCGAATGACGACATCCTAGGTGGTACTTTTTACTATAAACCTCGTACGCGTTCGGCGTTTCCTTGAATTAGATACCCAGGGCACCATCTTCCCCGGAAGAGGCGTCAACACTCCATTTTCCTACTTTTTTTTTCTAAAAAAAAAATGAATTATTTCAATTGAAGATTATCAATTCTATTCGTATTGACAGAAAACGGACAAATGATGACGTTAACGATTACAGTTCCAACCGTTAGTTTCGGAATATTTAATTGAGGACGGAGGGAAGTGAAAAAGACTATTTATTCTCTCTAGACCGCTAAAGCATTCAATTTCCATCGCCCTTTCCCCGTGACCGACTCCAGCTAATATTACCCGTTTGGGCATAACCATATTCAGGCAATCGGACATGAGGCGACATTCTAGACTCTCAACTGGTTCCAAGTTGCCCCTGTCTTGCCTGGGTTGATCCGCCCAATAATACTGTGACTGTGCTCAGCCTGATGGGGCTTGAAACTCCCGGTCAGCACTACTATTCACTCACTTTCAGGGCGTCAGCATGCTCCAGGGAAATTTGATATGGGGTCCCTTTCCGAGGTTGCTCCGTGACGTTTAATAATGAAGCTACTAAAACCAGTTATTCCAGTCCCATCAGACGATTTCTTTCCCCACAACGATTCTCTTCACGGTCGGCATGATTCCTAAGTCCTGACAGTAACACCTAGCAAACAATGCGAACCGAAGATGGCTAGTGCTGCACGCGAGCATTGGGACCTGCAGCGAACTAGCGGCCTGCGGTGTAATCCCGCAGGAATAGCTGTACATTGTGCATACGCTCGATGAATAATGGTCATCACCCCTGACATGGCGGCGCTGCAGCCTGGGTGATTGCCTAACTACCTTTTTTTTTTTTTTTCCCCTCAACACGCCACTACCCGAGTTCAGTTGACCTGGCGGTTAAAGTTGAGAACATCGGTAAGGAGCTCGATCTGCCAAGATCAATATGGCTGGTCTTCTTTCGGCGATCAACGTCTTGCATACCACTTTGGTCAAGTTGCCAGCTGTACGGAGTACAGTCGACCCTATTTATATTCCCGTTCCTGCCACCACAGTTTGATGGGAATAATGGACATTACCGAGATGCTTTGAGTCTCCAGAGTACTATCAATCCTATCATAAAGAAAATACTTTAGAGAATTTAATTTTTGTTATACATTCGTTATGTACCTCTCGCTTCGATTAACCATTCCTATCACAATCGGCTGGGCTCGGGTCGGACATGTCCGGCTGAGGAGTATCCAATCTCAACCTTGAACCCTCAATGGCTTATCGTTCAAAGTTATGTATAGTAGTCATTGATAAGCGACTTAATTTAACTTTCAACATGCACGATTCGGACCAACCCAAGCAAACTCTATAAACCAAACAACAATTTGAAATCTTAGACATGATCAAGAACCAACAGACTTTAGATCTCATGCTCGAAGATCGATCGCAGCGTGTTGGCAGGTGCCCACCTCACCCTACATTGACATGTCTCTCCCTCGTGCCGGGTAGATCCTTGAGATCAGATATCTGTACATCGTACGGAGTATACCCCCTATTACCCCTGTGGGCTAAGGTTCCCGGGGATAAGAGTGTCTCTTATTCTGTCCTACTGCCCCTCTAGGGCTGCACCCCTAGACTCCGTTGCTTCGGGATACCATGGGCTGGATAGCAACGCTTGACAAATCACATGGCAATATCATAGAAGTGCGGATCATGTACTTTTTGGGGACAATATCTCGAACTGACCACTTTGATAAAGATGTTGATGCAAGATTCAATACATATTAGCCCCTTTATCTAATTCTTACTCTTGTCTGCACTGTTTATATTCACAGCGTAGGTGTTTCGGTTGTAGTCTCGGCCGCCGGTGTTTGCATCCTAGATATGGAGAGCTATGATGATCCTTTACTGGTTTTTTCACGGTTGTCTTGTAGGGCAAAAGACCACTTTATCCCGTGTGAATCATTGTATTCCGTTTGAATTATGGATTCATTGGTTGGTTGCGTAGGCAGACCTTGGCTTGTCTGTCGCGCTAGTAATTACCTCTTTTGTCCTTTTTTCTTTTTATAGACTATACGGAGCTTAATTATATACTGTCTAGCTTCGTTTATGGTGAAATAAAGTATTATATCGACATTCAATTCATCATCTAGCAGTATATAGTGCATACCATGACTTATAGACGCCTAAACTTGCTATTGTTCGTAGATTTACTATCTTTCAAAACATAATGCTATATCTACATACAACCATATGAAGTAAACCTATGAAGCAATGAATACACAAAGGCTTTATTTCCAGCGTTCTTCGCGGAAACGAAGCGCAACTTGCTTTTGTCAGTAGAGGCGCTAACATCTACTGTTCATGTTTGGTCATTCGTACACAGAATGTTACTAATTCAGTCTGTAAGGAGCTTTATCTTGATTAGTTTCAAAAGAGCTCGTCGAATGACAGTATCTTCATGTCGTTGGTCTTAACATCGTGTCCAACTAGTGCCCGGGTTTAATGCAAGGTCGAGGAGGACATTGAAAACTCGCCGTTAACAAAACGGCCTGCATATTACAAATACCACAATGCCTTGCAGCCTTTGTGGGACGGGCGGCCAAATCAGAAGAATGGAAACCAACAAGAATGAAAGGAGAAGCTACAGTATGTAAATCTAGGTTTCTGTAGTCAGACATAACTGAAATAGCTACTAGGTATGTCTTTTTGTGTTGGCGCTGGATAAACCTCGGACTGGGGCCAGAAAGAAAGGAGTCTCTTTAGGGATTTCCAAGCCCTACGTCACCTTCTATACAGGACGGCGGGAATGACTTCGATTTGGCCATCCAATTGCGGTTCCGATATGAATAACACTGCCATCCTAAGGATTGCCTTCCGCGATCTGCGGTCAGGAAGGCGACAACGAATCATTGAATATGAATTGTCCATGCATCGCGCGAGTCCCTTCGAGTATGAAGTAGAGATCAGTTGATCTTTAACTGTTGAGTAAGGAATGGTTGAATGGCTGGATGTTTTTTCGTTCAGAGCAACTATAGGTGTTTCTCCAGCTGCATACGGATCCTTCGACGCCTCTTCAACAGCTATAGAGGGAAGTGGTTCAACGAACGGAACCAGGACCTGTATTGTATCGGCATGGTTCAAAATCGTAGGCAGCCAACCGTATTCCGTAAGCTAATTGCACCTTAGTATACTTCGTCCAGCCTGGTCAAGTGCTTCTTACTTGAATCAGCTAAGCGAGCTAAACCTTGAACAAGAGCTCACTCCCATGAGGTACATCCGTCTTACATAGTGTGTGTTCCGTTGCTCAATACCGTTATGATACCATCTGGCTACTACCATTGTATACAGTGTATTCGATGGCGATAAGTTTGTCTTGGTGCGGCTGTATGGCTGACATATATTACTTATGTCACGCGGTGTGTCGATTATTATAGCTAGGCTAACAAAGCGCTTCCATTCGTGGTGTAAAATAGCAGCTATAACACTATCATTCAAATAGTCATTGGTTAGCGCTTTCAGGCTGGCAGGGTATAGTACTCTATACTAACCGGCAAAAGTGAGTTGAAATTTTGACCGTTGTGAGTACCTGACCGAGTATTCAATAAGCCAGGCGGTGATATCCTCGTCTCACCAGCATTCGTCTTGAGAGTGTTGAGTTCCATGATTTGTCCCTGCCAGATAATCCCGAGCAATATGACGTCCTCAAGAGGCCTATCCTTTCCCACCAAATGTTGCTGACACCTTAGGCACACATACTCCACAGACACCAGCCACAGTCCTCAGCCACCAGTTCCCCGCGGAATCGGCGACCGCTCGGAATTGATACGCGAGGATTTTGGGCAGAAAAGTGAAGATCGCTGAGCGCATCTGGGCATACTACTTATGCATAAACCATACTCCCACGATTGAACGCCGCGAGGCTTAACTCCCAATAATGGATTATTAACAGGGCTACGTCAAGCTACATGTCCACGTCATGGCGACATCTTCTAGTTTCACCGTTTGTGTCGGCCATCGCTCTTTCTCTCCCTTATCAATCCCTTGATGTTGGTAGCTGTGATAGCAGCCGAACTCGGGGCCAGATACAGCAAGTACTTCAGTACCATCTATTATTACGAATATCATATCGTCGCCACTCTCTAAATTAGGCTGATTTTCGCACTTTCTCTTCGCCATATTATATCTAGTCGCATTTGCAAAGAACATGGCATCGGCGAACAGAATCTCCCGGAGGCGTGCTCCGAGGAAAATGGGGGGCCACCGAAGGAATCATCCAAAAACATTTACTCCTCCGAAATCGCCTCAGTCTATCCTAGCTCAGGCTCGCAGAAATAGCCTCACGAGCAGACGTAGCCGTGGAGGGCTTTTCGGCGCCGGCAGTAACTATAGGATAAACCGCTCAGAGCGTCAAGTTGGGGGACGAACTTCGAAGTATTCCAAGTTCGGGTTGATCCCGCGCTCAACAGAACCGTTCGAAAAGGTGTGTGCTTTTCTGCGCTATTAAAATGTTGGGTTACGTTTTGGGACCCTCTCCGCCTCACCCTTGCCTAGCCTGCAGCTACTAGCGCATGTAAGAATAATGCCTCGCTAACGGGAGTTCACGAACAGAATTGTTTTGAAAAGGAACCATTTGCCACAGGCTATGTTTTTGTTCCCAAGGGTGATGTATATGTTACTCGCAACTGTCGAGCGAATACGAAGGAGTCTGAGCGCACAGTCTACACCGTCTTTGTAAGGGATTATGTTGCCCCGTTAACGATTAGGGTTTTAACCAGCTGCAGGACAAGACAGGGAAGAGGACCCTCGGTATCCGTGTGCCATCTGACATCTACGCCGCTGTTCTCGAGTCTGCCGCTGCGACCGCTGAGACGCGCGCTAATGCTGTCAAACTTCGCGATGAGAAAGACCTGGCTCACTCTCGACAAATCCTCCGCACTCAGTTCCCATTAATGCCTGCGGAATCTCTGGAGGCGATTCTTAATCACGCATTCCTCAAAGGTTCCGGCCGAGTTGGACGCACGGCGACCCAATCGGACAAACGCAAGGCTGATTTGGCGGTGGAGGCTCATATTCGACACACGCATACCCCATATGAATCTATGCTCCATGCTGGGGCGGGCCGCGAAGAAGCCCGAAACGCGGTTTGGGGATTGGTTAAAGCCATTAAGACTGCATGGGAAGGTGGAGATTCTCAACCTATGGATGTGCTAGCTCTGCGCAACCGGATGGTGGAATCGAATTGATACCATTCAAGTTGGATACATCATATGCATTCCAGGACGGACGCCGAAACGATCACCATTAATTCTAGATTTTCCTCACAGTGCGATTACAGGCGTTAACACGACGATCAGATAAACGATATTATGGCTCTACTGAAGTAGAACGAATAAAAAAGGGGGAATGACTTGTTACGAAGATACGAAAGATACCCTATGTACTTTGACATGCATAGACTACATTTCCACAACAACGTTATGTTAGACTCAGCAATAGAGTGGCGGTCTCATCATTTGGACACACCCGTTAACGTCTTTGTTATTATCACTAGTTTTAAGTATGAGTTTTGCAATATTCAACCTGAGATGCTTTGAACTAAACAAAACAACAATCATACAGTCCCGCCACCCACCTAAAACCCAACATAAGTCCCCGGATTATCTTTATCCGGAAAAGCAGGCTTAACCTTCGACAAAAAATCCTCCCAAGAACAATGCCCAACATCCGTCACAGAAACATTCTCCATCTTCCCACGATTCTCAGTCCGAAGAATATCAACCACACAACACCCATCCAACAACACCGGAAATCCAAACACCTTCCCCCTCTCAAGTATCTCCTCAAACGCCATATTATAAATCCACGCCTCCTTGAACACCTCCTCCGCCGTCTGCACCTCAGACGGAAACACCCAATACACCCTGATCCGGTGGTTCGGAGGCTTACCCCGTGGATTCGCGTAACGTGCCTCAGCCACTGTCATTCTGCGCTCTAGTTCCCGTCTAGATGCTAGAATGACGTCCTCGGGGTCCTGGGGGTTTGTCCAGGGGTCGATGTCGAGGTAGATCCCGACCATGTTGGTGTGCTCTTCGGTGCGGAGACCGGCTTCTTTGAGAGTTCTTTTGCGGGTGGCGTCGAAGGCGCTGGAGGTTGTGCGCTTGACGGGTTTGAGGGGGGCTGTTAGGGTGTCCACTTTGGGGTTGGGGGTTTTTCGGTGGGTGTTGGTGCTGTTGTTTGGTTGTGATTGGGAGCAGAATTGGCTATGGGGTTGGTGAGAGATGGTGAGTTGTGTGAGTATTTATGTTCGAGGTCATTGGGTGCTTGGAGGTGGGAAGTTGGCCTTGAGAATATGTGATAGTCGAGTTCAATGGCTTTGGTGTCGAGTGTTCATTGTTACTTTTATAGAATTGGTTGTACAAAATACGCATTAGACTTTGACTATTGTTGTCCCTAGGTATGCTTTAATCACTAGATATAGAGAATAATGAAGATCCATAGTAGCTTCAAAGAGGATTACAGTATATACGATGCTAAAATGAGCGCAAAGACATGGATAGCAGACACAAATGATATTTTAAAGAAAGATAAGAACAATAACCATGAAGTCAACGACATGCGCATTACATTTTTCTCCATCTCTTATTAAGCACCAACAAATATAACAATAGAAACAAAAATCGGTCCAGCTGGCTATATCCAAGCCCTTCAAGCCTGGATATAAAACACACTTCTAACTGCGACTCGGATATTGCTTGGTTTATATGTTGACTCTGGCCGCGGCTCAAATACCAGACAGCTATAGCCACGTCGCCTGAGTTCAACCGGAAGCTTAGCTCCTTGTATATCGGGAGCACCCAATAGTTTGTTAATAATGTCATATATCTCCACAAAAATCACCTCGGGCACAGTTCTGTGGTTGGTAGGGTACATGAAGCATATCCTCTGCTTATCCTCATCCAAAGTGTCGTCCCGGTGTACCAGATGCCACCTACCAGCGGAATATTCGCCCTCCAGTCTCCTTAGTTCATCCCAGCACCTCCAAAGGACATCTGGTGCAAAGCGTGACATCCCTGTCTTGGGTATGTCGAGAAAGAGGCAGACGTAATTTTGGTCAGTCACGTCGAGCATGATACCAGAACGATAAAGACCCAACTTGCGTTTGATCACTTCGCCTGGTACATTGCGAGCTTCGAGTGAGGCTAGAAAAGCACCCTCGCCCCATTGGTTGTCTCTGGTTGGCCACGTCCATTCCGGGTCATTTATGGTTTCTCGTACTACCCGGGGTCCTTCTTGCTTGACTTGCATCTTGCTTCTTTTGAGTGGGATGGGATTTTAATAAGGCAGGATGTATTCGAGATGTTTGATATAAGATCTAAGAAGATGAGAGGGAAATGGGCTCATATTTATACTTGTATATCTCAGAGATATGTCTGTCTCTCCATCTCTATATGTCTATAGACAGAAGGGAAGCTTCCATCTTCCCTCGCAAAGATAAATTCTGAAGGATAAAAGGGTGGCAAATCTAGCATATATACTGGGATTCTGCTTTAGGATAATCCCAGACACTAGATAGTGTCTTTCCCAGTACTTTTAGGAACTTTACAGGATATGTCAGGGTCCTGCCGCTTGAGATTACTAACATGGCAAATCTGTTGTTAAAGTATTCGATTTTCCATGCTATATAAATGCCTTAAGGAACTTGACGATGTTGTTCTCCTGCTTTAGACTCGAGGTTTCTACCACTTTGGATATTAGGTGGCGGAGATATTCATTCCATTGTTACAGGATATTTGCGTATAACAAAGGCACTCTCCGACATCGAATGTAGTTTTCCATTGTCTTGAATACCGGCAGAGCCTTTATGTCACTCAGGCTTCATCCGTTTAGGATGGTTAAACCCATGCTCAAGGCTCATGTATTTGTGGGTATAAAGTATATTGATGATTAATGATGTGCACTTCAACACAAGTTGTCCGTCGCTACTGATTAGGCATACGTTTGTTGATCAAAAAAAGAGACTCATTCCATTGTAGATAGCAACTGGTAACTGCATAGACATCTTCTCCTTCAAAGAGGGCTCCTAACTAAGAACGACATATAAAACAGTAAAAACAATAAATTTGTCCAGTCCACCAGGTATCCAAGCTTCTCAATCTGAAAAAGAACCTGAGCTCTCAAGAGGTGTAGCTCCGATATTGCTAGGCGATTTATCCCAGGTTTCTATATTCTCAATTCTTTCAACCGAAAACACATAACAACCTCTCCACTCAATCGGAAGAGTCTTCGTTCGACCTTCTTCCCCAAGGTCATCCAGAGCCTCCTTAACTCCAGCAAAAATGCTCATCAAGTCTATATCGAGTACTTCTGGCTGAGTACGGCCAACGGGTCTAAGCATGAAACAAATCCTCTGCTTTCCCTCAGGAACGTCGTCCAGTGGGTATACCAGTTTACCTAAATGGTTTCTCGGGATCTTGTCTGCTTCGTCCTCAGACTTCTCAATGGCATAGCGGGCATTGGGCTCGGCAAGCCCTGAAACGTTCTTCCCCTCTTCGGTGTGACTCGAAGGTATATCAAAAAAGATGCAGACGAGATTCCGCTCGGTCAGGTCGATCACAAGCTTGTGCGTATAAAGTTGGACTTTTTTGGACTCCAGCGATGGTGTTACCAAGCAAAAAACTGGATCATACTTTACCAGCTCCTCTTGGAACTTGTTGATGCGTTCGCCTGGTTCGGTAAGTGTTTCGAACCCTAGAGGTATGAGTCGCCAAATTGGGCCTTCTACAGTGGGTTCCTCAGGTTGAGATCCTGATTTTTGGGTTTCCATTTCTCGTGCCGATTCAGAGTGCTCCATATATCGAATTGGACTGTATAAGTTTTTTTTCTCGGATAGGACTGAGGATTGATAAGGAATAAAGATGACTGAGATGGTTGACAGAGACCGGAAGGATTCAGAGGGAAAACCAGCCCATATTTATACCTGGAAACCTGGGCAGTCTCAGTTATCACGAGAATGTGCACAAGTATGATGGTGGAGCATTGTTACAGAATATGTGCGTATAACAAAGACACTCTCCGACACTGAATGATGCTATCTTTGCTTTGTTTTACCAGAGCCGTAGAACCACTGGGCCTCTTGCTTAGTAACGTAGGAATACCGCGTTCAAGGCCTGTTGCTATATGTAGTTCAACCTTTCTGGAGATATCATATCTATAGAACGAAACCTGCAATCTCGCTTCCCAGGATGGTCGTCGCGATGATCCGCATGGACGGGTATGGATCCCTAACTAAGCTCAATGAACACTGGCCGTCGCATGATTGAAAGAAGGGTGTGTCCTCTTGTATGAAACAGTTCTCTTTGGAAGCAGCTCCGATCAGGGGTGTTTCATGTACATAGCAGTCATTGACTTTGATCAGTATTGGTTCCAGACGCATGGCGGGATGCTCAAGTCACCTCCTCCTTTCCGGTGGTATAGGATAACTCTTCAAACATTTTAGCACTAGTTTACTCAACTTCAAAGCATGGAACATATTCGCTCCATAGTTGTGTTTCAAGGAGCTTTAGGTGGCCTGGGTTGATCGCACTATATCAGGATATGAGGGCCATTCACGGTGGTCACTGTGATTTGACCCCCCAAGCATTATGACTAGTCAGGAGAAAATAACTCGGGGTACTAAGATTGTATCTCTCACCAGTTTGGCTCTGGTATGTGCTTTTTAAATGTACAAATATCAAGGCAATTTTCTATTAGCTGCATCTATCCTAGCACGAGCTTGCGCCAACTCTCGGACCAGCCATGCTCTATCTACTAGATGGTCCTGAATCTTTTTGTAGTAGAATTCCCTGGTTACCTAATTACAGTGGGATTTGTTGTCTGGGGCTAATATCTCCGAGAGCTGAAATATAGAGACTTTGTAACTGTGGCCAGGATTTAGCAATAGAACGAGTGGATTAGTGTCACTACGCACAGAAAGCAAGGAAAAGAAGTACTAAATCGTTTCGATTTCCAATGTATCGAAATGCAACTCCCCTAAAGCATAGAACACCTATTCTCAAGCGAAACAAAAATAACAGGAAACTAATTGCCCACGTCAGGCTCAGAACTAAGTCCCTTGAGGACTGACTTTGAGACTGGATCAGCAAAACGAGCCTCTTTACACGGGATATGGTAGGCTCTCTTAGCCTCAAGTCCCAGTGGATTGCGTCTGCGACGGAGTGCAAAATCGTCTCTGATATCAGGCGTAGTCAAAACCGCCAGAAAATGATTTTCGATCATGAATGGCAGTGTGATTTTTCTTTCATCTCCATTGTCGATATATTTAGGGAATATTTTCAGAATGAATCGTTCAAGATGGTAAGCGAGCTCCACATATATACTGCTAGAATCATGCTTGATTGTCTTGAAACCAAAACACATTCTCTCATGGCCTTCCTCAAGCTGGTCGCCTGGGAGTGGCAGGGTCATGATCGGACCCTTCTTGGCATTAAACATATGCCTCACCAGTTCGTCTTTACAGGCAGTTATGCAGCTGAGGATATCGTGCAATTCGCTTTGCTTAATATCGAGAAAAATGCAGACAAGACGATATTGAGATACGTCAACCGTGATGCGTTGATCCGACAGTCTTTTCAAAATAATAGCTACCTTGCCTGCTTTCTCTATGCATTGCTTATACTCATCTGAGTCTCGCTCAACCTCACGGGCCCGAGAGCCCCAGCCATACGTTTTTGCTGTCTCTTTAATTTTGTCCGGCTCACAGTCGAATTTGGGCCCCATATCCAACGGTTTGGATGGGATAGGGAACCAGTCACTCGTTCTATTTTCGATAGTGTTGTTGGAGGCTTGGACAAATGGGGATTCTTGGTGTGGCTGGCAAGATTACCAAGGAGGTAATTTTAATTTTGAAATGGGCTTAAGACGATAGGGGATCACACGAAAACATACCTACATTTATACTCGTATGCTCTGGGGAATGCCCACTCTAATGAGGACCTGCACAAGGATGAAGAGAGGTCATCTGAATCCTTCTACATGGCAAGATCCGAATGAAACTGTTCGTGACTGGCATCTTGCATGGAGCTATTGGTGTGTAGAACGCTCGTAGAGACCCTAGAGGGAAGCAACCACAAATTATCCTCTACTTTCCGGTATTTAAGTTAGAACTCGGTGTCTAGAGTAACAGACGAAGAAATTCCCCCTACAGCATATATGTGTCTTGACATATCCCCAGTCCACGTCAAGACCCATCAGCAGAATTACCATCATACGCCAGCTCCGACTCTGAGCATAGGTGTTTTCCCAAGAAAGCGGCAAAAGCCTTGGTTATCACCAATATTCATGAAAGACAGCATTTCGTGTCTTGGCATGGAAGGGTACACTACTCGTTCTATCCTCCATGGACATTTCCATTAGCTATCTTCAAGCAACAAGAATTCCAATTTCAGGAGCTCTGATCGGTAAAATAGACCGGTGTCCAGCACCATGATCCAGCAGGTATGAACGGCTGCGGGCGTGGTCGATAAAATAATACTGATATACAACGGCAAGCCATCTTTCCCCTAAGTATAGACTGCAGCAAAAGCATAAAAAAGAAAAGAAAAAAGGGTATCAGTATAGCCTAGTACATTTTCAGAGTCTTCAATCTGCAACATCAAAAGATTATTCTAACACCACGGAGTGCCCTAGGATTATACCGATATATGTTCCTGGTCGGACTGGTACGAAACACATACAAGCCCCTATATTCAATAGGCAGACCACCCCGACGCAGATCCGGATGTCTATACAATACCCGAAGCATGGAATACAACTCCATAAGTGCCTCACCACTATGTCTGGCCCGGGTCTCGAACATGCAACAAATCCTCACATACCCGTCCCTCACCCTGGCTGTTGGATGTCCAGGATAGATTCCGCAATTCCAGACAGCGGAATGGTTAAAGTAATTTTGGTCATCGGGGCCGTGTGGTTGGCCAATATGATCCTCGGCGACGTCCTGGTATCTCCTTTCCAGTACAGAAAGGGTAGAAAGAATGAGTTCGGAGACGTCGTTTGCATCTCTCACGTCGAAGAAGAGGCAGATGAGATTCCTATTTGTCGCATCGACCATCACTCCCTCCATGAAAAGGGTTATTTTGCGCCTCTGCTCGGCTGGGTGTATACGGCTCCTATTTAGGAATTCTCTGATAGCTGTGGAATTTGGTGGGTCTATGACTCGGTCGTGTTCGTCTATGGCGGCACAGAAGAAAGCTGTGCCTCCTGATGCTAGGGGCCGCATTTTGTCTGTTGGTCTGCCTCTTGAGGGGGGTTGTGCTTGAAGTAAGTTGGTAAGTGGAAATGATCCCAATGGTGCATAAAAACAAGATACTATTATGTGAAGACCAAGGCTGTATTTATATACTCAGGTAGTGTTGGTCTCTCTTTATAAAAACACAATATCTGGAATCGAGTGATGGAAATTTCATTGCAAAAGGCCAACGCTTATTCAATAAAACTCTCTTAGATATCAAAGACATAGTGTTGGTGGTTTTCATTGTTATACTGCAATTTAGAGAGCAATTGAGGCAGGTGATAACTACTATATCCAAAGTGCAAGAACGCAAGTCCCTTTGACTTTCGCCTGACCCTGACGAAACCGCTTTAAGATAAGGCTATATTTGGAGATGAAGGAAATTTTGTCTCTATGTTGTGTAGAAATCTAACTTGCTTTATGTATACTAAAGGCACATTGATATTCTCCAGTTGGGCCTTTCAGCTCAACAAACACAACAATGGAAACAAGGTAACGCATGTGCATTGTTCAACGGATGTTCAAGCCATGTAATTCCAAATAACTGGACCTTCGAAGATTTTAGATGGTTCAATGTTAGAACCTGACAAGGTTTAAAGACTTACTACCCCGAAACACATCAGTTCATTAAACCAGATCAAGAAGCGAGTTCGCTCTTTAGATTCCAACTGCTTCCCTTTGGGCAAACTTCCATCAAGTACGCCGTGAAGTTCTGAGTCTAAGGTGAAAGAGACAAGTTGATATATGACAATACTATTCTTGAAGAGTACACCATATCAAAGATTAGGTTACATGCACATCATCCCTCTCAACCATGAACGCTTGTCCAAAAATTGAAATGAGATACCCTAACCAGGGGTTAAGACAGTCAGCTTGTTCTTTCACGTTCCATTGCCCTTTTCCAAGCTGGAGAAAAGACTTCCTTCGACACGCCTAGTGGGTTTTGTTCGTGGTGATAACCACGCTCTAATTCCCACAATGTAGGCTCAGTCTGTGCCACCCGAAGTTCATCACCAAGAATAACTGGCAGATCCGAATCAGCCAACATTTTCCCAAGGTATATATTGACAAGGCCCAATAATTCTTCATACACCTTTCCACCATTCTCGGCCTTGGTGTAGAAATTGTAACAAATCCTCACACACCCATCCTCAACTGGATTAGTTGGGATGAGCGCATCAAAGGGCTGGCCCTTGACAGGCTGGCGCTCGACAGCATCAAGTTTCTTCTGTAGTTCCTCTTTAGAATCAAGAAGGCATTGACGAGATTTAAGAAGGGGTTTCTCGGATACATCGACGAACACGCAGACAAGATCATGTAGGCTCGCGTCGACCGTGATACCGTCCTTTAGAAGGGCTTTTTTGCGGGCGATGGCATTCGTAATAGTAGTTTTATCGGCTCCCGGTTCGTCTTCTATCTCGCGAAAACATTGTGTTATTTCCTGGTTTTCGAGTATATGTAGGCGGCTTTCTAGTTTCTCTTTCTCGTCGGGGCCCGGTTTCACGTAGTATAGGGGATCATGTCGGAGTTGAATTTTTGATGGCTCGAATGAGGATGAGGTACTCATGTTGTATACGAACAAATGCTTATGAAGTCACCTAGTTATTCTTTCAGACATATATGGAAATATCCAAAGATAGTCGAAATAATAACCAGGGAACAGGGAAATCCCAACACGGAAAACACACGAGAATTTATACCCATAGTCCAGAGAAGCGCCTGATCCATATAATAAGGACATATTCAGAGTGGTCAACAGTTGACAAATCCAGTATCATGTTACACGATATTTGTGTACCGCAAAGAAGATATCTTTAGACACTGAGACACCTGGTGCCGTTTCTTCGTTGCTATAACGGGATCCATAACAATCAAGAGTTTCTGCGGCTTGGAGCTATGGTAACTACCGAGCTCCCAGCATCATGAACCCCATGTGACCTTGACTCTTCTGCTGCTGACGTGGTCTGAGTAGCAGGTTGTGACACTTTGGGGGACTTCAAATGGTGTTTGTCTTGTGGTTTTTTGGAAGTGCTGGAGACAGTTCTACGGGGTAAGGGGTGGGGTTTCGTTTGTATTGGTTTTTGCTTGTGGCTTAGGGATACTTTTGTATGCTGAGACTTTTATGCGTGACAGTCGTCTATGAGGTCGTTTGTTAATATTTTCATTTAGATGTTCCCATGTAGAGTGGTCTAGGCTTGCTCGTCTGGAGGTCGTAGCGCAGTGATCGGTCCTAGCTGAGGTAATTTAGGGCTTGCTTTTAGCTGGAGGGGTATTTGCCAGACTCTGCCGATCCTGTTCTCGTGACATACATGGGGTCCAGGGCTTCATATTCTCGTAGGATTTAATCGTGTTACATAGAGACAGCCTTTTAAAGGGCAACAAAAGCTCGGGACTCGCCTATGTACAGAATTGCCCAAGTACCGTACAGTAAAAAATTGTTACAGTCGGGGGTAAAAAGAATGCTGATGTTATCATGCCCGTATAATCACTGTCATGTCCTCGTATAATCAATCCCATAACTCCAGCTCCTCATCTTTTGGTCAGAGCTTTAATAACTCGGTTCTCTTGGGTGTTCTGTCCATTGGACTGATCATATCACACCCATACCTCCACTATTCCTAGTTTCGCCAAAGAAAAGCATAAGTACGTAGTTCCCTTTGCACCGGCCGCCGTCCTCGAGTCTCGTGGGCGAGGCACTTGCTGAAAGTGTTAAGAGTCATTGTGACACGTATTCCAGGTCTTTCCTTTGGGGGTTTTGGAAGTTGTTTGCAAGGACCGCACAGGAGTTCCCTTGGATATGGCACGTTTTACAACCATAAAACAAGAGTCTCCTGAGTTACCCAAAGAAATATTCCAGCCAGCCCTTCCTCCAGGTTCTCCCAAACCGATGGTTGATACACGCATGTTTATTACTGAAACCCTCGGCACCACTGTGTCTTTGTCCATTTCCCCATACATTCACAGGTAAGACGCAGACGCCCCCCATTGGCTTTCCATCCATGGCCTCCGAGGCGTCCACACAGACCGGCTCTCTGATTCTGTTGAACGGGGCCCACGTCACCCGCCTTTGGGTCACCCCGGTAGACGGCGAAACGAGATCCCCAATATCAGCATCTGCATTCACAGATGATTCCACCAGACTGTGAGTCGGCGGCAGCGTCCGAGACAGTACATCCAGAACCGCATCGGTAAATACTCCAGGTCCGGTGACCTCCAGAATTGTGTTTTCCTTGTAGCGTGGCCCACGCAGAAAGTTGCTCTGGTTGATTTGTCGTCTTGTGTGAGCCATGACGCGAACAATAACTTCTCGAAGTATTGGGCTAAAGCGTCGCGGCGCATATATAGTGTACTGGATCAACTGGTAGCGTCTAATCCAGCGCCACTCACGCATGAGGCGCGGGGAGGCATGTGGCTCATCGATTTCAATACCTACAACAAGAGAAACATTCGGGCTTTTGGAACCATCTTCCCAGAGTGGCTCCAATGCCGGGCATTCCTTGATAGCGCGGGCAGGGTAAACATCCATGTCTGCGTAGAAGCCACCGTAGTACCACAGAATAAGATATCGGATCAGGTCCGAACGGATTACATGGTACGGATAAGAATCATACATCTTCTTCAGATCCGGCACGCTCGAGAAGATCTCGGTAATGAATTTGGATGCTTTTTTGTCATCCACGAGCTGTCTAGTCTTAGTATAAAGTAGGACTGCTTCTATGTGGAGTCATCCTTACTGAATACTTCCATCCACTATTTTCTCGCTCAAATTCTAATGAATCCGATTCGCGCTCAATGTATTTACCGAGCGCAACTTGCCAGATTCGGTCTTCTGCAGAGGTGTCCCAATTGCTCGCGCGTAGGGCATTTCTCTCTATTTCCAGCAGGGCATCCGATACCCTTTTCTCATACTCTGAATCAGGGTCCTCACGAAAGGATGACAGATGCAGAAATCGCGGCGTAGTATCCACATCATATTTGGGGGCTTTTCTATTCGAACTGGTATTGTTCTTGGTCTTTGGCGGAGGTGGGAGATGGTAAAGTACGAGGTAGATCAGGGCCGCCAACAGCAAGAGGAGCAGTTTGCGACCACCTATCGATAGCTTCCTCTGTCTTTGTGGATGCATCGCCATGGGGATTTTGGATAGAACGAGCGGATGGAGGAAACAAGCCTCGGTGGAGAAAAAAGAAGAAACATGGAAGTGGCTCCCAGATTTCTTGGTTTGACTTCAGGGGACGCATGCTGGGTTAGAAAATTGTGGAGCGAGAGACAAAGAGAGAACCGATCGACTTTCAGATGATCAGGACCAGGGTGTTATTGGTGGTTCTCCGAATGAGTAATAGTTATATTCACTGGTCTTATTGAGTAAGGATCTTCTGGTTGAACCAAAACGGAATGGTAAGACATGGATGGAAGAGAGAGGGTCGTGGCAGGCTGACGGATGTGTATCTGGGAGAAGTGCCCACCAAACTAGTCTCCATGAGGTATGGAAGCGTTTAAACCTTTTTATGCACAAGATCTCATTTTTTGGTTCCTATCATCGATGAGGTCAAGTTTGAGATGGTGTTGAATGCCAATCTTCTAACCTCTCGGTCATCGTAGCAATAATGTCTATGAGAGGACAACGCTGAACTGATTCTATACACCCTCTAATATAGGCACAAGTTGAGAAAGAGATTACTTCATAAATTATGAAATTACTCTTACCCTACTAGTTATTGTGCTGGACAAAGTGAATAGTGTGTTATAGATAACGAACAGTCATCGCAAGCTTTGTGGAGTGTGAGTACAATCAATTGCCAATCAGTATTCTCTGTGTGAAGTAAATACTTTATAGCAAAGATATCAGAAACCAGAGAAAAACTAGAACAGAAAGAACCCCAGTCAAGTCGAAGAATCCGCCCCATGTACTGTTCTTTATCAGAGACGTAGGGCTAGGGCTACGCTAATCCCCATTCGGCGCGGCAGAAGCAAAACCTATCGCAGCTCCGACAGTCCGCATCAGTTAACTGCTATCGCTCCCGCTTCAACTTGACATCACCATCCCCGCTCTGTTTTCACAATGGAGGGCGCTGACATTGTTGAGTCGCCGCGTAAGCGGCTCAAGGTTGACAATACTTCCACCACAGAAGAAGCTACTCTCCCCCCGTCCGCCGGAACACCTGCGGCTATCTCCGAAAGTGACGCTCAAGCATTGAAGGAGGCCGAAGTTGGGATTACCGAGTTTGTTAGCCCAGAGAATGCAGGATTTTCTGGCATTTTGAAGAAGAGGTACTTTCCCAAAGAAGAGAGGTAAAAACTTTAACTGATTGGAATTGCTTGATTTCAGATATACCGATTTCCTGGTCAATGAGATCGTTCCCTCGGGCGAAGTGCTGCATTTAAACACCCTTGCTGGACCTCAGTCGGAACAGAACAACAATGACACTGCGAATAAGACGGAAACGCCAGCAGACAACAAGCAGCAAGGAGATGCCGAAGCTGCGGTTGCGAGCGACGCCACACCCACCATGGAGACACCTGCAGTCGAATTTCAAATTTCAGATGAGGACAAGGCGCTGTTGGATTCCTATTTTGGCGCCGATCACGCTAAGAAAATCGTATCGCTGTATAGACGCGCCCAGTCTAATGAGAAAGCCCGCCCAAGTGAACTGGGTAGACTTTCAACCGTTGTTGTAACCGACCGCGACCTGCGCATCAAGATGCACCAGGCGATCCGTCGCATCTTCAATTCGCAGATGGAGTCTTCCACGGATGCTGAAGGCTTAATGACCATTTCGGTCGCTGCAAACCGAACCAAGCGCAAGGCGCAGGGTGCTCGCGAGGGTGGCCGGAATCAAGGTCGGGTTAACTGGGATGAGCTCGGAGGCCCCTATCTGCATTTCACTATCTACAAGGAGAACAAGGACACTATGGAGGTTATATCCTTTATCGCGCGCACGTTGAGATTGAACCCCAAGAGTTTCCAATTCGCTGGCACTAAGGACCGACGTGGAGTGACGACGCAAAGAGCTTGCGCCAACCGCGTGCATGCCGATCGACTTGCGAAACTAAATTCGACTCTTCGCAACGCGGCACTTGGCGATTTTGAGTATCGCAAGCATGGCCTCGAACTAGGTGATCTCGCCGGAAATGAATTCGTTATCACCCTCCGCGAATGTGATATCCCAGGCATTGATCTTCAAGATCGTGAAACCGCCATCAAGAATGCCACCGAGAGCGTAGGATCGGCTTTACGAAACCTCCATGAACGTGGCTACTTCAACTACTACGGTCTTCAGCGCTTCGGAACTTTTGCGACGCGGACGGACACAGTAGGTGTCAAAATGCTGCAAGGAGACCTCAAGGGCGCCTGCGATGCTATCCTTCACTATAGTCCCCATGTTCTGGCTGCTGCCCAAGATGGCGAGAACTCGACCGCTTTGATAAGCTCAGATGACAAGGCCCGCGCAGAGGCCATCCACATCTTCCAAACGACTGGTAGAATCAACGAAGCCGTTGAGAAGTTACCTCGGAAGTTCTCCGCAGAAGCTAACTTGATACGGCAGCTGGGCCGTTCCAAGAATGACTACCTCGGAGCTTTGCAGGCGATTCCCCGGAACCTGCGCTTGATGTATGTGCACGCCTACCAATCATTAGTCTGGAACTTCGCTGCAGGCGAGCGGTGGCGACTGTACGGAGACAAAGTCGTGGAGGGAGACCTGGTCCTCATTCACGAACATGTCGACAAAGATCAAACCGCCAATGGCCCTGCCACTGATGTCGATGCAGACGGCGAGGTGATCATCGCCCCGCAGGCAGAGGACAGCGCCTACGCCAGAAGCGATGCCTTTGTGCGCGCGCGAGCCCTGACAGCTGAAGAGGCCGCCAGCGGCAAGTACACAATCTTCGATGTTGTCCTTCCCTTGCCTGGATTCGACGTGCTTTACCCCGCTAATGCTATGGATGGGTTCTACAAGCGCTTCATGGGCAGCGAACAAGGTGGCGGTCTAGACCCGTATGACATGCGCCGTAAATGGAAGGACATCAGCTTGAGTGGAAGCTACCGGAAGTTACTCAGCCGAATGGGAGCAGACTATTCGGCCGAGGTGAAGTTGTATTCCGGGGATGATGAGCAGTTCGTGCAGACGGACCTAGAGAAACTTAACGGCAAGCAATGTACCGTAGCTAATGCAGACTCTGCCGATAAAATTGCTGTCGTTCTGAAATTCCAGCTGGGATCCAGTCAGTATGCAACGATGGCTCTGAGGGAGCTGATGAAGGGCAAGGTGCTTGCGTATAAGCCGGATTTCGGTGGACGTTAAGTTGAAAATTACTGTACATATACCTCAATGCATACACCACTACTTAATCTGGTGTAGGCACAAAAGTTTTGTATATATTGAGCATAGATTTAATATCATATAATCATGCCAATGAATAGTGCTGCTCAAATACCCCTTCCTGACTTTGAATCTACGACCTATCCTCAATTATAATAATTTGAAAGATCACAAGGGAATAAAACCTAGAAACTAACTTCGCATTAGAAGAAACAGAAAGTAAAGCATTGTATAGACAAGAAATACCCCACAGTAGAAATACTACTGTGTATACAATTGCTTGCAACGATCATGCCAAGGACACAGCTAGTGGCCCGACCGCCCGACAACCAGAGAACCAAGCTGGTCAACCCAACACCTGGCAGAAAAAGTGACCACACTTTGAACTGGACCTCCAGAAAGCTGTATCTTTTAGCAAACCTGGAGTTTATGCCAGATACACCACCAAAACTGTCTTACACTCTAGTATAACTTGACATTGATATATTAGGTATACAACTATGTACTCGGTGTCTTTCTCGGCAAGATCCCTCAAGAATTTATAGATATAGAGGGGGTCTAATTTACAGATTAAAAAGCCTCTTTGCTGGGGATGAGGCTATGGGGTTCTCACTAGCGTGGTTTTGCCTGAGAACCGCCTTCCTTAATGGGATTAGTGCTTTTGCTTGGGAGGCGGGCGGTCAGGGCTCTCTTTACCTAAGCAATCACATTTTGTATGAGATGTTATGAGATGTGGGAATAGTTGGATGGTCCTTGTTTTGTCAAGGGTAATATAAATGCAATCGCTAAATATAGTTCTCTGCTGAATATATAGAGAACCTAGATCAATGTACAGTACACAGGAGTATGAGTATATAGTATGTGAAAAAAACCCAAAGGGCCAAGAGCAAGACCACGACGCCAAATAACCGACAACACAAACACACGTCTTCGCATCCCAAAAGCCCTACGGTCGGGTATTTCGCCTCCGTTCGTTGTCATCTATCGACGAGATAGACGACACATCATCCATGTCTCGGTTCTGCGTTGCACCTGGTCTATCGCTGAGCCTTGAAACGACCGAGCCCGCATCATCATTGTTGTTGATATTGACCGGATCACCGAATGGTGAGAGAGGCCATGCTGAAGATCGAGGTGTGTGCTGTTCGTGGTGGCTCATGTTTTCTGCAGTTAAGGCCATTGGGCTTCCGTCGGGTGCGTATATTGAGTGGACCTGTTCGGTGAAGCGACCTCGGACGCCATTACGACTGTCTGCCGATGGTGGCGGGCGTAATTCTCGGTTTAAGGATTGGGTATCTGGTGTGAGTGTGTGGCTATGCGGTATGGGTCGTTGTGCCATGGTTCCGAAAGAGGTTCTCTCTCTCCGAGTTGAATCGTAATCCCCCCAGGATAGTTCTCGTTTGGGTGCTACATTTGCTAAAGACGGATTACTTGCGGAGATGAGTTTTTTCTCTTGGCGGCGCCGCTTCAGGAAGAAAAATAGAAGTCCTGCGAAAAGGGCAAGCCCGACGACGGAAACGGGCACGGCAATGGCGATTGTTGTTTTGGTGTTAATGCCATCACCACCACTGCTATTTTCTTCAAGTGCGGATTGGGTGGTGGTTGGAGCTGCGGTGGATGTTGTTTCAGGTTGTGTAGCTAATCTTGTAGTAGTTGTTAAGGAGGATACTGAGCTCCACGGAGGTGCAGTGATAACCGGGTTATATGGAAGACCCGTAGGCCGGTTGCCCATCGGTGGTACACTTTGTATAGATGTTGCCTCTGATTGCAAGGACGATATGGTCGTCGTCAACGATTCCACATAATCGGGTTCAGAGTTGGCTTCCCTCTGAAAGGTGATATCGCTCGCTTCTGCAGTCGCCATGGCCGTCTGTGCCGCTTGGGTTGCCGCCGGGAAGTTCTCGGTATTTATTGTAGTCTCAGGTCCTATGAATGGTTCTGAAGCGTCCCAAAGAAGTCGTTTGTTCAACCATACGTCACACCGAGCACCACAATCTGGTTGTTCACGGGCTCGATCATTGGAGTGCAAACTGGATGGTCCAGCAAGAAGGTCTCTCACAACGACGGCTATGGGATGATCCATGCCTGAATGTTTGCGATGGAAGTAAATCAACTTGGTCTTCCCTAGGAGTTGTAGGTCCTAATACACAGTCCTAAGTACATCTGAGAAGGACTATCAACATATACGTACGCACGACTGGAAAAAATTGGAAGAAATCAGATTTTGCGAGGGGCAAAGGATCCATATGTGCGGTAGTGCCAATAAGCAAACTGAATCAGGGATGGAACATAGAAGACCTCTGAGTCTCACATTAGATGGAACCTACCGCAGCATTAAAAGTCAAAGCAGATGCAATGAGACCGAAGAAGTCGATCTATGAGTCAAAGGAATGGGATGCTTCGTTTTGTGCTATAGTCCATCGTGCAATTTCAGGAGCGAGCAGAAGCAGAGTAAAAGGACTGGAAGTGAGGGCCTGCAATGGTGAAGAGCCGTAAGATAAAGAAACGTGAGGGAAAGCATGCTAGACAAAGGAAGCTGACATGGCGCAGCATCTCGCAAGCAGTTGTTACTAGACTTTGCTACTAGTGAACAATGAGGGCCGTACCCAATCAGCAAAAGATGAGGACGGCGCCATAATATGAAACGCCGATCCCCATTGGGTGGATGGCACACATAAGGCATGGGTTCATTCTGCTGATGATTAAAATGCGGGACGTCAATATGTTACAAGAGGGGTTCATGGCACCCAAGATTTGTCGACAAGAGTAGCTGTTTGTGTCTTCGTTGTTGCACAGACACTTGTAACAAAGACCGTGATATGGCGTCGTGAAGCCAAAGGGGGGGAGGGGGAAAGACCCCTCAGAAATTCTTGAAAAAAGAATAAAAAGAAATTCTTGTAGCGGTCAGCCCCAGAGTCAAACTTCTGCGCATTCCAACCAACGAGCCATTGGTTTGATCGACATCTTTGAGTGGCTGTGGTGAGAGCCATGTTGCGCAGCGGTTTCTTGGGGGCCAATCCTTGGCTAGAATCTAGTGGCTCATTTTGCCTCTAGTTCTGACATAGTACAGGGTAGTTGACAAGACATCATCAAGAAGAAGATGCAGAGTGGACCCAGCTGACAACGTCCGGCCTTATACATATATATTTATAGAACTGGCTGTAGTAATTCTCCAGGCCGAAGGAACAATCATGACAAAGATCACGAATGACGTCCACGTGACTATTTCGGAGATTGGAGATAACGTAACCAGGCCGCACTAACCCAGACGCGTTAGTGTCATCAACTGGATCCAAGATGGTCCAGCGCCTAATGGTCAGTGACGACGGATCGAGGTGACATACCGGACTCGTTCTTATCTTCACCGATCCTGGTCTTATCGGCATTGTCATCAATTACTCGCTGAACTGCGCAGGTCTTTTCGTGGTCAACAGAAGCTGCACCGACAATGAGTGGGATTAAGGGAGTATTCAAGGAGGGCTGGCACCCCAAGGGCAAAGAAGGGCAAAAGGAGAGTTGGCGGGGTGACTTTAAAGGCATTAACCAAGTGGTGTGTTATGTTCATTACAACAAAGCGACCAGAGACGAGCTGACCATGTGTTATTCTTTTGATAGGCCGGATGGATGGGGAAAGGCAAAGACAAGGATAGCGAGCGTGAGGAACATGTTTCGAGGCCGCTCTCGTCGCTCAAAGACCCAGCGGCTTTTGGGCCACCACCGAAGCATATTAAATATCACGGCGCTGCTGCTGTCCCGAACCAGACAACACCAGACCGGAGGGGCCTAGGTGGCCCCTTATCGCAAGAGCAGATTCGCCAACAGGATACTCGCCAACAACAAGAGCAAGCGGAAGCTGAAGCAGCAATCCAGAAACCAGCACCCCCTCCGTTACCGTACCGTGCAAACCGGACAGGCGTAGACCCGAGTACCCTCCCCCCTCCCCCCGTCAGACGCACGGGGTCGCCAGCAGATTCTGCAGCTTCCGGAACTAAGCCCAGCATCCCACCCCGGATTCCTCCACGGACCAATTCCACACCGCAGTCCCATTCACCTACTCCTCCTCCTGCATACTCTCCTCATTCTAGCACAGAACAGGCATCTGATGGCTACCTGAATCAAGGGGCTACATCCCGCCTTGCTCAGGCGGGAGTTTCCGTTCCCTCTCTGGGAATCGGAAACCGTGGCGATTCACCAAGGTCTGCGTCCCCAGCTACGGGTGGGTCAATCGGTCAAGCTCCGGTCAGTGAGCTGCAAACGCGCTTCTCCCAGATGAGGACCAATTCCGACAGTCCGTCTCGACCTCCTCCCCCGCCGGCCCGGGGAAGCCTATATGGACGTGAGTCCTCTACTGTGTCTGCGTCAGATGTGCAGCGTGCTACGTCTGCTGTCAAGGGCTTCCGCGAGCAACACGACGACAAGATTCAAGCGGGAAAGCAGAAGCTCAGTGGTTTCAATGAGAAGTACGGGATCTCCCAGCGGGTAAACAGCTTCTTTGACGACAGGAAGGGATCCACACCTTCGGACCAAGCGCCACCGCCCGTGCCTCCTCATCCCAATCTGAGCCGTTCCAACTCTAGCGTTGACACTGAGTCCATCAGCCAAAAGAAGGCGCCACCACCACCTCCCCCAAAGAAGTCAGGGATGCGATCTACACCGGTGAATGCACCGTCCCCTACACCTCCTCCGGTACCACTTGGTACGAAACCACGTTGAGCGGAACTCTCAAACCATAAACATATCCCTCGGCCCTGCTTTGTGTTTTCTTACGTACTCTGTAAGGGTAACTCGAAATCTTGAGTTGTTGTAGCGATTGTATCATTACTCATCTGGCGTTGTCTTGCTTAGGTAGCATATCGTTATCATTACCATTCTAAACAGTGTAGAAATCTGTACAGTGAGATAACTGTTATTCAGTGTGTGGATGTATCAAGCAGATATAGATTCGAAACGGGTAACGATATCATGTCAGGGCACCTAAACGGTGGGCGATTAATGCGATTCCTACCGATACGTTATAATGTGAATTCAACAATTTCTGTTAATGCTTCTGGGGTGCCTAAGGCTGTGATCGCCACGAGTCATGCACGTGCTGAGTCAGCGGATAGCTTGATGGCGTTGGAGAACCATGGGAAAAGAGAGCAGCAGTTCATCATCCTCGCATCATCTCGCGTGGACCTCTACTCCGGACATAGTATAACAATTGCGCCAATGGCAGTAGACATCGTGCAAACGAGCCAGAGTTCAAAATCGGACCGAGGGATATGCCGACGTCATTACGACAGAACTGATAATCGTCCATTCCCTCAGACCATCAATGCGGAAATCCATCGCGTGTGGCCAATGAGACCTGCGTCCTGGATGATATAGGGTGCTGATCCCTTGATAACAAGGCCAATAATTGAAAGACTCAAAGATCGCTCGAACCAATGGCCGTTGCATGAGACACTCCTTGTTCACAAGCATCTTTGAACAAGGATCAAAAGGCCTTTGGATGGTTTTTTCGCCTACGTAACTGTTGGGGCCGAGGTTCGCTGCGCGTTCGTCAGGGCCAAGTTCCCAACAAAATGCATCGCGGCTCCACTTACGGAGATAATCTTCACTCCCATTGATCCGGACCGTTTGGTGACCCCAGAACTCAAACATGAATGCCTGGTCTGTTTGGCTGAGACTGGTCGATCATTTATCTTCCATTCTTCCTTTTTTTTTCGTCAAATGCCTCATTGCCGACTAAGTTGATCTTCCTGTTGCTGCTGGGGTTCTGCATTCACTCCGAGCTCCAATTTCTGGCTACAGAGGGTAATTATCGTCATATATAATACCTCTCTTTTTTGGTTGACCTTCTCCGTGATTCTGTATTCTATAGTTCTCTTTTTCTTCCAAAAATTTTCCCTCTTTCCTTAAACCGAAGGGAATCGCGATTCTCACTCCCGAGGAAGTGAGCTTGGATACAAGGCCAATCTCCTTACCTCAACTTGCAACTTTACGCTCCCCAGTGTGGAATATCTAGCACCATGTTCGATCTGAACCTCGAGACCGCGTCAGGCCCAGCGGTCGTGCGCATCGGCCTCCCGCCCTCCTCTTTATTAAAATTTCCCCCAGACGAACTCCCTACCACTCTCCCAGCTCCTCAGGTCTCTGAACCCACATGGAACCAACCTTTCAATATCCCTCCTCAGTTGTATAACCAACTGCTAGATGTGCGCGTCCCTATCACCATTGCCAGTGTCTACGCCGTCACCGTTTGTCTGCTCAATCGCGTGAACAAGAGCCGCGGATACAAACCCTGGGGATTCAGTCAGACAAAACTCTTCAAGGCTTTCGTCATTCTTCACAATGTCTTCCTCGCCGTGTACTCCGCATGGACTTTCGCCGGCATGTTCCAGGCGTTCCGGAACTCGTGGCCAGACCGGGATGATCCCAATGGACTCGTGGGTGTCGTGGATGCGCTCTGCAAGATCAATGGTCCCCGGGGCTACGGAAATGCCGCCACGTACAACCCTTTGACCAACCAGTGGTCCATTCATAATCCCGAATACAAGTTAGCCGACGGCGGAGTGCCTGACCCTACCGATGTCGGTCGGATGTGGAATCAAGGATTGGCCTACCTGGGCTGGATCTTCTACTTGTCCAAGTTCTACGAAGTGTTGGATACTGCGATTATCTTGGCCAAGGGCAAGAAGAGCTCGACCCTGCAAACTTACCACCACGCCGGCGCCATGATGTGCATGTGGGCCGGTATCCGTTACGTCGCCCCTCCCATCTGGATCTTCACCCTGGTCAATTCGGCAATCCATGCGATGATGGTACGTATGATTGGTTGAATGCGTAATCCTGCAGCGAACTAACCACAAAACTTAGTACACTTATTATACCCTGACTGCTCTCCGCATTCGTGTCCCCGCCGTGATTAAGCGCTCTCTGACCTCCATGCAAATCACCCAGTTCCTGGTCGGAACCACCTGGGCTGCCTCCTACCTCTTTGTCCACTACACCCTTCCTCCCCAGTCTAAGGCTGCCGCCGCCGCATCTGCAGTCCGCTCCACCATGGCGACCGCAGCTGCTTCCGGTGTCGCCCCTTGGCTTAAGAAGCTCGGATTCCGGGCAGCTGGCGCAGAAGGCATTGCTGAGAATGTGGGCTATGCGCCGGAGATCCCTGGTAATCTGTCGCAGCCTCGTGTGGGTCCCATGGTTACTTGCATGGACACCAGCGGCCAAGGTTTTGCGATTTGGCTCAACGTAACTTATCTTCTGCCCCTGACTTACCTTTTCGTCCGCTTCTTCATCCGTTCCTATCTGTCTCGCAAGGATCCCAGTCCTCAGCAGCCCACCCACATGCATGCCGCTGAGAAGGCCGGCCTCGATGCATTGCACCGCGTGAGCCGTGAGATTCAGAAGTCCGTCGAGATGAGTGGCGAAACGAGCGAAGCCACTGAGGATGAAGCTATCAACAAGGCCCAGGCACTCCGGAAGAAGTCCCAACAGTCCGCCGCCGATAATTCTCCGATCCGGACTCGCGCTTCTTCGAAGCAGAAGGCACGCCTGGCCAACCAAGAACCTGGACAGGGCTTCTCCCCGGTGAAGAATGGTGCTAAGAAGCTCACCAAAGAAGAAGTTGAGGCCCCCACAGACGTTTCCGGTGTCAAGGACAAGAACCCATACGATGTTTTGGAAAGAAATGCTTAGACCTCATCTTGTTGATCATGAAAAGACATCAGCCCATATTTATTTACACTGCCCGAGAATCACCTATAAGATTAAAAGTTCCGAGGGGCAACCAATCTGAAACAGTCAAAATTCATTCCTTATTCCATGTTCCGAAAACGCTATCCACGACGAGAAGAACACATTAGATATGAACTTGACGAGCCTCGGGAGCCCCTTACTGGACTGGTCACCCCATGAGATTGTGTATCACCGTCAGCGATCCATATCTTGATTAGAGCAACGGGGGTTACCATTTCAACTTACACCACGAAGAGAAGACAAGTCCTATAATGCGTTAATAGTTATTCGGCTAGCTCTTTTTCCTCGTTTCTTTTTCTTTTTCTTTCTTGAATGTACTTTGTCTTGATAGACTTCTGTTTATTTATGTGAATACGTTAATACCAACAGCTGGATCTGGATTTTGAAAAGCACTGGAAGTAATCTTTTTGGTTAGGAGCACAAGATATCAAAAAAGCATTGTTCATTGTTTGACATATTCCTTTAATCCCGCATATGTTTGTTATCTGTAGACACTTCTCTTCCATCGCTTCATGCTCCCGAGTCGCAGCGAAGCAGTTCATGCTCACATAGTGGAGCTAAGTCCTCGGGAGACCCAAATACACTCTAGGGGTCGATTTATGCCTGCGAAGCAATGAACATGCTCTCAAACATCTAACCCATAACGATTCCTCGACCTGTCAAGTCTAAAGAATGATCATTAGGGAGGAGGCCCATTTCTATCGAGCAGATTCCCTGTAGATGAATCATCGTTCACAATTGAAGTGAGTGGAAACTATCGACAACCAAGTCTCTGAAGCTATTTCAACAAAAGGGAAAGCATATCTTCCAGACCCCCCATTTCAAGGTAAAGTTCTGGCTCGATAGCTTCGATCTCCATCAGAACGAATGCACGATCTTCGGCCACTAAGCCATCGATGCGTACATATCCCATCACCCCTGTTGAACCGTTCCCGAACCGATCCTTGAGGGTATCAAAAATAGAATTCACCGTCGACAATGTTGTCTCCCCAATTTGCTCGATAGGTATGCAATTATTCTCGCCACCAAATTGGGGCTGGCAGCGAAACTCGCCGTTTTTGGGCGTTTTCAGCGCAACGTGAGACAGCTGTTCCCCAACGAACACGAAAGAATATTCGCCCGTGGCAATGGCTGACTCAAATTTCTGTACAACCAAGGAACTCCCCAGGCGGCCCTTCACACAAAGCTCTAGATACGCAGCATCATCAGCTGATAGTGCTGATATATCTGGGATGAGTCGAGTGCTGTTGGAGGACGCAGAGACAGATGGTTTGAGTACGATAGGCCCCGATGATTGAAATTCTTGTAGGCGTTGATGTAGTGCCGACGTGCAGGTAAATTGCTCTGCATCGAAGATTTCAGTCGTGGGTATGTTGAACCCTGCGTGGTGCATATCAAGGAGATACTTCTTGTCCATGTTCCATTGGACCAGGTCGATATGATTCAGTACACGGGGACGGTTTGCGCCGTGTCCAACTGTTTCGATTGCCTTTTTGGCCGTAATCAGGAATTCTCCAAACTCAAGTGGATGTTGGATATAGTCTTCGGCCCAGAGAAAAGTGACTATGTCACTGTCCAGGATGGAGGAGATGATGTCCTCGTCCGTCCACCGTTTGATGGTTACCGAGGCACCCCTTTTCGAAAGAAGTGACGGTAACATCTCATTCGACCAATCATGGTCAGAAACATATTTCTCGACGATGTGTGGTGGAACAGTAGTTAAGAACAGTATCCGCTTCATTGTCGAATTCTTGGGGTGTTGGTCCAAGGGGGTCAGGTGTCCCCTCTTATATAACCCAAACGGTAGACCTGACCCCCGCGCACTAAATCCTGACCCCCTAACTTGTTTTTACTATGGGTCCATCACTTAGCTTGGTCATTGCTATTATTCTTCTCATTCTGGTTATTGATCGAGCGAAATATATTATATTCTTTGAAAGAATCTATGCAAGTGTAGGTGATATGCTTTTCCTATCGACCAACCAAACTGTTCATCAAGTATTAGCTCGGCGTGAAGCCACTCTAGGAAGTTACGTTCTAGAGACAATTATGGGCGTGGAAGCCTTTTGCACAGTCTTGGGTGCCACAGTGTCCCAAAAAGCAAGTTCGGCACCAATCCTCTACAATTGCGTCAATCCCACAGACCCAACACCAGAGCGGCTTTGTCCCCTGCTTTTGTGCCTCTTTCGCCAGTGTCTGCCGAAGGGGCTTAGCATCAACACCGACTATATACCGCTCAATAGCTTGAGAATCAACAGCAGCAGCGCTGTTCAGCTTTGGAATCCACCGCGCCCAAGCACTTCGCCTTCGAAAGGCTGCCATTACGTTGAATTTCTTGGATATCTCACGGTCGACGGCGATGAAAGCACCTAAACCGCGAACAATCTCTTTTCCATGACCATCATCCCCAGCATAGCGAAGAATGAACTCTCGAAACGCTCTTCCAATCTGTTCACTTCTTGCTGGCCAATCCTCCGCCTTAGCCAAATTCAGAATCCCCAAGGCCTCGATTAACACTGGGATGGCAATAGGCCTCGTGACCATAGAACGCCAGAATCTAATTGACTGGCGAATCAGTTCCTGTTTATGGAAAGCGAGATGTCGCATCATCAACCCATTGAAGTTGATTGCAACGCCGCTGATGCCCGTCCCTTTACCAAAGGCGATCATGTCGGGCTGAAGGCTCCCGTCTTCAAAATATTCTGGTCTTTGGGAGACCAGTGGCGCTCCGCACCTGATCGCGGTCATGGCTTCGTCCACGAGGAGGCATATGCGTGCTTGGTTACAGCAGGATCGTAGGAGACGAAAGGATTCGGGAGGGAAGACTGATCCGTCTGAGGCATTCACCAGATCGCTTACAACCGCGACACAGCCTTCTTTTTTAGCCTCGATGAGTTTATTCAACAGTGTGGCCTCTGACGAGAAGTCACTTCGACCTATATGAATTGATTCAGGGCCCGATCCAATGATCTGATACTCCCACTCGTCCGATGAATGCGCCTAGCTTGCTTAATATCTCTTGTGTTGGATTATTGGGGGACATTGAAAAGACTTACCAATGGCCCATAGGCGCAGCCATAAATTCCATCGACAATGGCTAATTTCGGCGACTTGATATGGATATCGGTCCAGCCTAGAAGGCCCCGAACAAATTGATGAACCTTTTCGGGCTCAGGGTCATCCTTAAGCAAGGGCGACAGTGCTGGATCCTCCACCACTAATGGACAGGTCGACGCGGTATTAAGAATGAGACTGGCTATAGTCGTTGGTATGAGCACATCACTGACATGCGCATGGAATGTAATGGGCCAGTATCCCTTGAAAAAGGACTGAAAACGGTCGGTATACTCGTTCAGAAGAACGTGGTACTGTTGTTCAACTCTGGCAGGGTTCACGGTGTAATCTTCCCATACTTGGCGAGCACGATCGTCGTTTATGAATCCGCTGTTTGAATATATAGTGCCCCAAGCGTTGTGGAAATCGTGATCTAGAGGGGCTTCCGCCGAGCGATGCCCATTCGAGGTCGATTTCACGGTAACAGTCATCATTGCAAATAGATGGCAGAAGTTACGTCCATCCAACGAACAGAGAGAGAGAAACTGAGAAAGAAAGTCTGGAGGAAAACATGCCCACCGCCCTCGCTTTTTCGTTCCTCAATTCATACCGAAAGTGGAGCCCAGGAACAAGATACGTATAGGTTTTGCTTGACTCCTCGCAAGTTTAGCTACGCCACAACAAGGAAGCAATTCTGAACGTATTCCATGATTCGCTGGGTCTTTCCCACTTCCCCATTGTGGTCCCTTTATGGAGTACTATTTGGAGGCTACATCTTTTGTTCCAAGTATATAAGGTTTTCCCTAGTCCATAACTAGGAATGACCTCATTTTCTGCTAATTCGAACAGTCTCCACCGAGATCTGCAGGCCAGTCCGATACGGAGTATTTCCCAAGGTTGTCGTTCGTCATTGCGGTCAAGAACTAGTGTACAAACAGTCCTCGTTCCCCGCAAAGAAATTCATCACTTCGATTAACATTGTGAACTTGGTGAAAGATGGCCCCAAGCCTGGTGGACTCGAGTAGGCTTTCTATCGAGGGGATAGGCCGCCAAATTATTCCATCTCCCACGAAGTCCATTGACTGGTTTAAAGATGCCATTCAACTGGACCTGTGCCAGTCCTGGTCCAATTGGCGAGAGACTTTGGCGTCTAGGTCCATCAAGGAATCGACTCTTTTGAAAGCAGCTTGGATTCTTACCCTTCGTTGCTTCCAGCCAGAGGAAGTGATAAGCATAAGCTACGATGAAGGAAACGTTCCACAACCTAATCCCCCAATTGCTTACACCGTGCGGGTGGAGCCTGACTGGGATGTACGGTCACTTCTTCAAACTTTAGAGATGAACAAAGGTCACGAAGTGACCAGTTTTGGAGCGAAGCCCTCTCCCTCCCGCCATGTCTGCACCGCAGCACTCAGATATATAACCAAGTTCCATAAACTCTTGACACCACTGACCTCTCTTAATGGAAATGTAGAGGTAAGTTCCACCAGCTTAACATGCAATTAGTTTTCATCTTCTGATCTTGTCTCATCATCCAGCTTGTTGTCATTGGGCGTGATAACCGGTTGAGCGCGAGCATCAAGAGGGCAGAAAATGTCTCCAATTCTTTGGATGAGAGCATGCTGTGGACTTTTCAACACGTGCTCCGGCAAATTACGGTCTCCCCCGCGAGTTTAAAGCTCGAAGCGATTGACTACTGCTCAGAGTCCCACAGAAAAATAATTAAGAGCCTTACCCACACCAAATCAGCCTCTAACCCCAACTGTCTGCATGAGTTAATCTTGGAAAATTGTCAGCGGCATCCAAAGAGGCTGGCAGTTCGTTCATTTGATGGCGACTTAACCTATGAAGAATTGGATAATCTTTCCTTCCGGCTAGCACATCATCTCACCCGGTTGGGCGTACGGCCCGAAACCTTTGTCTTGAGTAGCTTCCAGAAATCAACGTGGGCAATCGTAGCTCGACTGGCCATCCTGCGTGCAGGAGGAGCGTATATCTCGATCCACTCAAGCAATCCACCAGCCTATCTCGACTCCGTAATACAGCGCACCAACGCCAAGATCATGTTGAGTGATCCATTCTTCGCAGATCAATTCCATAATACAATCGACACCGTCATCGTGGTCACCCTTGAATGGCTACAAACGCTTCCTTGCCAAATTCACTTTGCCCTATTGCCAGTGGTTCAGCCATCCAACGCCTGTACGGTTTTGTTCACCTCTGGAAGCACCGGTAGGCCCAAGGCCATTGTACAAGAGCACAGGTCCTACGCATCTGCTATTAGAGACTATGCCGAGAACCTTGGCCTGAATAAAGGCACCAGGTTCTTGAGTTTCGATGATTACGCATTCGACATCAGCAATTTGGAATTTTTGGTTCCTCTGATTCTAGGGGGTTGCTGCTGCGTGCCTGGGCCGATGAAGACTGTTCAGGATCTCGCCGACAACATTCAAATGCTCGACGCCAATATTGCCTTCCTCACACCTACGGTGGCCATTAAAGCAAATCCAGAAGCAATGAGAAATCTCAAGATCTTATGTATCGGCGGGGAGCCCCTTTCGAGAGACCTGCTGAACAACTGGGCTGGAAGCTCGACAATGTTGATCAACCAATTTGGCATGGGCGAAGCAGCAGTCTGCTGTGCCTACAACGACAATGTACATGATCCTGGTAGCTCACCCGCTACGATCGGACGGCCATCCAGTGGTGCAATTTGGATTGTTGACCCAAACTGCCCGGCGAAGCTCATGCCACTTGGCGCGGTCGGTGAGATTGTAATTGAAGGGCCTCATCTTTCAAGGGGTTATCTTGACCAGAATCATCAAGCATCCGATCGTACGAAGCCAGCTGGCTTTATGGAAGATCTCCCGCCCTGGCTAAATGAGCTTCACCCCAACCGCCAAATCACCCGCTTATATCGATCAGGAGACCTGGCACGATGGACTCACGATGGACGGATTGAGTATATTGGCCGCAAAGACACTATCGTAAAGCTTGACGGTTGTCGGATCGACGTGGTTGAGGTCGAGCACCTTGCAAGGAAATCTCTTACTCCCAAAGATGCCATTGTGGTAGACCTTCTCGGCGTCATTGATGGCAAAGAAGATCCTTGCCTGGCTGCGTTCTTGTACCTCAGCGGACACCCAGAGAATTCCGAAACGGCAGAAATCTCTTTGAAAGATGCAAGTCAAGATCCAGCTGCCCTTCAAAAGGTCGCCCAAATCAAGGAAGTTCTTGCCATTTCCCTCCCACCTTACATGATTCCGACGTTGTTTTTGCTAGCCACACGCGTCCCACGTACGCCTTCGAAGAAGACCGATCGCAGAATGATCCGACTGCTTTCACAAAATTTTTATGAAAAAGACCGTGAGGCGCGGAGCAGGTTGTCGTCCCATCACCCTGATTCACAGCTTCTTCCCCCATGAATATCTCCCGCTTGATTGCCCGAGAATCAGTGATTTAATATACAGCGGGAAAAAATGCTTTAACCATGCACCTTCAAAACTGGGAAATGTCAATACATGCTGCTCAGGCCAATATTGGTTTTCGGGTCCCTGTTCCAATAATACATTATAATACATTATATTACACTACATTACATTATATAATCTATAGACATGAGTTTTTCATTGATACAACACATCTTGCTGTTCCGTAGACTTCGACACAGGAGAGCCCAGGAAAACCAGAGCGATAAGCCCTGCTGTAAAAGACAAGACCCCTAGTACGATCAGAAAACATAATCATCGAACTGATATAGAGGAAAAGCTCACCAAGGCAACATTGCAACTCGAAGTAACCGAAATTGCCCACCACGAACTCCGCCAGAAGAGGACCGGCCAACAGTCCAGTCATCCAGGTCATACTAGTCACAGCTATCGCGCGAGAATACCCTCCCTTAGGACCAAAGATACCAGGCTGGTGTGCTTCGAGCAAGTCGATCGTTTCTATATGAAATGGATCTTAGCCAGATACCTTAGTCAACAACCTCATTTCCAAACTTACCAGTCGCCTGCATCGAGCCCACCCCATTCAGCAAGGACAGAAGACATCCAATCGACGCCATACAACCCACATAGAGACTCTTTTCCCAACCTTGCACCCCCATCCCCGGAAACAACCCACTACCAGGCACCCCCAACAGTACGACAAAAGGCAACAACCCGAAAAGTCCCACTGCCGTCGGAGCACGCGACCCGATCCTATCTTTCATCCAACCCACCGGAGCAGCCAGCAGCATCCCAGGCCCCTGGATCAACGCCAGCAAAACACCAACATGTAAAGCCCCCCATCCAAACACGGCTCGCACGTGCACAGCCAGCGTACTTTCAAAGCAACCAACCAGTACAGCATAAACGAAGGCGCAGAAAACCCCGGCCGAGAAACGTGGTACGCGGAATAGACGGACGTGGAAGCGCCATCCGCGCACCTCTGAACCGGACCCTTCGCCGTCTTCTTCTAATCGGGGTGGTTGATTCTGCAATAGAGGGTCTTGCTCCCCGTCCTCGTTCTCGTCCTCATTTCCTTGGTGGGGTTTGACCCGCTTCTCGATCATGATGAGACGCATAATGATATCCAGCAGGAGAAAAGCAGCCGCGCCGGTCCACGCACACCAGTAACCACCCAGTTCGAATAATAGTCCTGCAAGCACAGGTCCCGTGGTGGTTCCTGTGGCTGTGAGGGTAGTCGTTAACCCGGAGATCTTGCCCATGTGCTCGCTTCCGAGGTTCTCGGCCATGGTTGACATGCCTACAATCCATAATGCATTGCTGGTGATGCATTGGAAGAAGCGACCGATAAATAGCCATACCACTGTATTTCCTCGTCAATCCAGTTTAAAAACGTAGGAATCAATAAACCTCCAAAGGATGAGATATACATACATTGGGACGCGAGTGATAAACAAGCCGTACTGACCAAGGCCAGTACAAGGAGGATCAGTAAGAGGGTCTTTTTACTAGAAACTGCGTCGGCGAATGCGCCGATAAATGGACTTGACACGACGGATACGAATGCTCCCTCCGCGAGGAAAATAGACGTGTATCTTTGTGTCAGTGATGGCAGGAGGCCGATTCGATGCTCGAGCACCGTCGGGAGCAATGGTATCATGAAGGCGAAGAGAAGCTCATCTGAACGTCGTGAGAATTAGGTGACATTGGATATGTTGAAATGTCTCCGTTCGCAGTTGGCACTTACCGGTGAACATTGCTAGACTCATTGTACAGGTGATGAAGGTGTTGGATGATCGCCAGGCATGGCCCCATGGCGCTTTATGTTGCTCTTCGACATGAGTTCGAAACATTACTTGAACATGAGGCTCGCGCGCTGGGAGTCTTGTAGACGTTGATTTAATGGAGGAAACCAATTGAAAGGGCGGCGCGAAGTAGTCAGTTCGATCCTACGGGGGTTGGGGGGTTCCAGGGTGTTTTTGTTGTTTTCCGCGTGAGGGAGAAAACCTGTTCTTCGGCCACGGGCAGCAAATGGATCGTCCATGAGCTACCAAAATGTACATACATCATACCTATTTATAGACGTCCTTATTGAGGCGCTAACCAATACTTATTATGAGACTACAGCCTTTTCTCTCGTATAATTGGATTTTCAAGATATTTTGATTGAGATAAAATATGTTCAGACATGGAAAAAACCCATCATGTCAAATAAAATCATATACACGTTCCATCGTGAAACGAGAAAGAAAATCTAAAAAAAAAACTCAAACCAGCCAGCAATCGTTAACCGAGATCCCATAAACCAGCCCAGCCCATGAAAGACCCTTAGACAAGAACAAAAACAAGAACAAGCCGAACCTAAGTAATGTACCGGAAACCCTTGCTCCTAGCCAGGGTCTCATCCGATTCGGGCTCAGTGGTGGCATTAGTCTCGGCTTCTTCGAGCTCCTTGTTCAAGTTCTTGAGCATCATGCGGAATCCGTAGCAGCCGACAATGGTGATGCCGAACATGGCTGTCACGATGCCGTAGCTCTTCCGGTATCCGTTTTCAGAGAGATCCCAGACGTAGGAACCGGCGACGTTGCCGAGTTGACTGAATGCGTTGATCATGGCGATTGCGACGGCACGCTTGGCGGGGGGTCGGGGGAAGGATGTACTGATCCAGGAGTAGAAGACGATGAATCTGTAAAGTTTTGTGCGGTTAGTATGGGTGTGATGGATCATATGGAGTAGGTATAAAGGGAAAGCTTACCCAGCGTAGGAAGCGGCTTGGAGGAAGAGAGCGACGTAGCGAGCTGCGACGTTCAGGGTGCACATGCTGATGATGAATCCGACCAGGCCGACGATAATAGGGCCGACAATGTGCCAGAACTAGAGGAGTCGGTTAGATGGGCAATTTATGATCGTGGGACTGTCGTGAGGCAAGACGTACCTTCTCCTGGTACCGATCGGAGCTCCAGGCAACCGCCAGAGAGAACAAACAGGAGAACACCCATGGGGGAGCGCTCATAAGCAGAGTGGGCACATAGCCGAATCCGAGGGTTCCAGTAAGGGTAGGCTAAGATTCTCGAGTTAGACTGGGCACACAAAAAAGTGAGCAGACAGGGCGAACTTACGAAGAAGGCGTTGAACGAGAGGCCGACCACGTAGGCAGTAAAGGTGATCATCATGACATAGATCTTGATATCCTTGACGGCCATGAACAAGCCATCCCACGGCCCTTGGTCCTCAGAGTCAACATCAGCCTCGCCGACATCCTCGGCCATTCGTAGCTGAGCCAGGTCAAGCTCGTCCTTGGTGAAACCGCGTGTATTGTGCGGCAAATCAGGAAGAATGACTGCTGCACAGAGGGCAATAAACATTGTGGCGGCACCCTCGACTGGAAATGTGTCAGTCATCAGTGTGATATCGGGGAGAGTCAAGGGAGCTTACTCCAGAAGAGCCAACGCCAGGCAGCGTGACCAAGAACGCCCTGCATGTTGGAAAGGACACCAGCTCCAACGAGTGCCGAGAATGCATTGGAAATAAGATTTCCACAGAAAAGGATAGCATTTCTCGTTGTGAGCTCACGACGAGTGTACCATTTCGACAGGATCATGAGAGCTCCCGGTAGGAAAGCAGCCTCAACAAAACCCAGGAAGAAACGGATGCAGACCATTCCCGCAAAGTTGGTGGCGACGCCCGACAAGGTCGAGATAAGACCCCACAGAAGCATAACGGCTCCGATGTAGAGAGAGGGCCGCGGGATTCTGTTGATGAAGATGTTGGAAGGGATCTGCATCAAAATATAACCGACATAAAGAATACTCAAGCAGGTCGCGTATTGGCTGTAATCCAGTCCCAGGTCATCCTGAAGCCCCTTAAGACGAGCAGCGGCCATGTTGTTCCGATCCAGGTAGTTCATGATGTAGATAATAACGAAGAAGCCGCAGCGAGCATCGAGTTTGCGCTTCAGGCTCTTCTCTATCCGCGCGCGCGTTGCCGGGTCGGCCAGCGCCGGGTTCGCTGTGGTGACTACGGGCCTTTCTTCAAGGTGGGCGGCATCAGAGCCGGACTTCGAGATGTCCGCCATAGCTGATGGTAGTTGGGGGTTGTCGGTTCCTCAAGTCGTCTCTGAGAACAAAAAGACCCCGTGGGGTATGGGAGATGAGAAGTATTTGACTTTTTTTTCAACTAAATCATGCCCAGCACATTAGGAGCTTTCGGCTTGCCGGTTTTAGGACACTACTCCGAAATGCAGCAGGAAGAGGCGGAAGGGAAGGATAGAAGAAGGGGGTAGGAAGGAGGAGAAGCAAGGTAAAGAAGTAAGGAGGAGGAAAGGGAGGAGAGAGGAGAATGTCGTCGAAGGTTGCATCCAGACTTGGGATCAGGGACCTTTTTGTGTATGGAAGAAAAGAAAAAAAACTATGACGACCGGCGGAACCGCACCCGTTGGGCTTCCCGACATGGGAATATGTCGGGATGGGATTTAGGCAAATGGGGACCGAGTCAATTAGGTATGGTTGAGACCAATGGGGAAGGCCAAGGCGGGGAAAAAGACTGGGGAAGACCCAAGCAAACAGATAGAAGTCTGGAGACCGGGGAAAAGCCTTCGTGGAATCAGGAAGCAGAAACGAACCTAGCGAGTGTCATTGTGGAGTGATTCCAGCGTGGGGGTTTTTTTCTTCTCTCGTGACAAAAATCTTCGTGGGGGGAAGTTTCGGTCCTTCCGTGGGGGTTTCCTTCTGTCGCGGGATATCACTTTCGGCAGTTTACTTGCCTTCCCGAATGACAATAAATCTAGGAGTCGAATAGAAACTATCTTCAAGTGTTTCTCTCGGAGTACTTCACGTCGTCCGAGAGATATAATCATCTTACTACTTGAATTTCAATATATCGGCTTAACAAGATTCTAAGCTTTTGCAAAGGAATGTATTACTAACTCATATGACCCCCGCGTCCGGACGTTCCCCGTGGGCCGGCACCCAAAGGGTCACTTCCGGTCCCAGCTTCTCGGCTACCCGTCCATATCTGGTCTGGTAGGATGCAAAGTCCTCCTAATTGTCGGTGTGGCAATACACTACTCCGCGTTGACGGAAAAGCTATAAAGACTGATATTAAGAGCTCGGGATCCTTCGTGAGGGGAAGAGGCAATCCTCGTACGTCATTCTCCCGGGGGAGTTGAATCTACTGTGTACTCCAGATGAGTTAGGGCTTGTAGATCGGCATGGATCGGGTTGCCTCGGCACGTGTTGCACTCGGAATTGACAGCCCCTCACGTGCTGCCGTCAAGGATTCTCCTACGCTCTCACATTTTCCCCTCTAGATATACGTCGGTTTCTTCGGGAGGGTATTCACAGATTGTATCTTCAGGATATGGCGTAAATTAAATTTAATTGGGGCAGGAATATCTCTCCCGTTCCAATCCCGAGACTGGTTATTCTTGAGCATCTTCTGGGGCCGGAACCCAATCCCGTATTTAGCCTCATTCCCTCAATACAAGATAGGGCTTCATTCTTTCGGGAGCATCACGGCGTAGGAAAAGTTGGGTAGCAGTATAAACAGCGATCAGTATTGTTTACTGCTTGCAACAAAATCTCGAGGCACAACACTGATTGACTTTTCGGGTGACCCATGGAACGTTCGTCCAAATTTTCCGGCCCCAAAGTGCGCCAAGCACCACACTCGCCACATGGGGTATGAAGTACTCAGCGGGTCAAACTGCTGGCTCTTCTCTGAGAGCAGCTGCCAGCTGGACTCAAGAGATGCTCAAGTGTATCCATCTTAAAGGTAGTCTCATCCTACTGGACTATGAACCTTGCGTCAGCTTATCAATGAACCCCCTTTTGTATGCTAAATTGTACAGTACAAATGATAATCCTCGTATTTAATCAATGCGCTCCATCTCTTATATCCACCTTTACTAGATGATACACAGTAGCAGCATTGCGATTTGCCAAAGCTGGACCTCAGACCCACAAGTACCAAAGAAAGATTGTGATGGCCGTTTAGTCATTCTCATACCAAAACTGATTCTATCCAAGATCAAGGTACCAAACGGGACCCCAGAACATCATAACCAATGGACATTGGTCAGTCATTTACATACATCAGAGTATGCCCATACATCTCCCATAGCCTTCTACTGCAGCAGCCGCATTCGTAATCGCGCGTGTAGACCCTGAGGCTCCGCTTCGAAGTCTATCTAGACCCTACAACTCAAGCGAGTTGATCCCTGCAGCAGTTCACCAGGTACACCCGAAAACCCTCCCATAACACCTCAATATCTCAATATAGCATGTATTCATATTTTGGCCCCTGCTGTCATTCCTATTCCAATATCTTCAAGCAGCAAAACCTGTTTATACCAGTATACACACCTTGGCTAAGGAATTGAGGGACAAAATGGACAGAAGCAAGGCCAACACGACCAACTCTCCTGGAGCTATAAAGCCAGCCTGAAATCCCCCCGTATACTCCATGAACACAATCACCCAAGCATACAATCACTCTCATACTCTATAGTCAGAAACCCTTCACCCCCAAACATTCATCATGAAGTTCGCCATCGCCACTCTCGCCGCCGCGGCCCTCGCTCCCCTTGCAGCAGCAGACTTCTACATCTACTCCATGAAAAGCGGCTCAGTCAACGATGGCATGGCTCCCATCAATGCAGATGGATTCGTCTTCCTCAATAACCCCCCTGACTGCAACGACGTCAATAACAAAGCCATCTTCATGTCTTCGCTCAGCGATGTGAGCGGTGGTAAGCACGGTGTGCGTTGCAAGGGATGCCCTGATTTCGAGGAGTTTGAGTTCAACAACAAGATGGGGTACTATAGTATGTCACTCTGGTTTTATCGTCCTCTTACATTGGAGGGTTTCTGTGGTTTGGAATGAACTGCTGCTGATGCTGGGATACAGCTATCTACAAGAACCGTGACTACGGCCTGTTCACCACGGATGATAAGAAGGTCGGCCAGTACAAGATGAATAAGTCCGACCATTTTCAGTGCGGAAAGAGTTAAGAGTTCTATCAGAAGGTCAGTACCAGAAAGACCAGATCTACCACGATCCAATCCGAAAAACGCGGAATAATCTTCCATCAAATATAAGCCCTAACACCAGTCCCCGTAACCAACCTATCACTCCAACATAAACAAGACCCAAAAGAATATACAGTAAAAAAAATAAAAATAAAAATAAAAATAAAGCACATACGTCACTCACCCTTAAACTAATAGACTCTCCAAAGACACAAACCATACTCCGTACAGAGTACACTACATAACAAATCTACCAATCAACCCTCCAAAAGTCCAACAACCCAACGCCACACACCTAGGTACCGTACCTCGACTACATACCCCAAACCAGATCCCTACACTAGTACGCATCCCCAAAGTTCAAAACCCAAACCCAACAAAGTTCAAAAGCACCGGGATTCATCCAAACCACCAAAGTGAAGTGGGGCGCCACGCACCCGAATACCACCTCAAGGTAACGTGGGCCCCAAAAGCGTGGGGGTTGAAACGCTAAACCCTAACCCGTAACCTTTTACTTAAGCCTACCATCGGCAATTTTCTGCCAAAGATATTATCTGACGAGAACTCTACCGAGAAGAAACTAAACTAAGTAGACTAATGCAGGGAAGGGGGAGGGAAGATTTTTTTCCTTCCTTTTCGGGAGATCGGGCCGGGTGGGTTTTATTTTATTGAATATGATTTATCCGGGGTTGGGGTTCTGTTTGGTATTATCTTGGGTTGGTTTGGTTTGTAGATTTGTGTGTGTATATATACTCCAGGGTAGGAGACACATAAGGTGTTCTATGGTTATTGTTGTGTTGACATTCAACAGGTCCTGTTAATGGATATATCAACGCTTAGAGAAGGATGTAGGATGTAGTAAGTAGTATGTATGCTATACAGACTTGATTTTCTAGCATCACCGTGACTTTCCCTATTCGGATGAGGCCGCTTTAATAAGAGCGCTCGGGGGGTCGCTTACTGAGTAATTCTCATCTCCAGTCAACGCTCAGTGGGCGCTCAGGTCTTATAACCACCCCATGCGCAGGCAAAGGACATTGGACCGTGCGGCGAATCAAGAGAAGATGGAGAAATGTTGGGTCTCACCATAAGTAAGTGCTCATAGGTGCTCCAAAGAGATTCCAACTTCTGGTGTTCCTCCCTGGGCCATTACCTGCTGCCCCAGCGGCAATCAAGAATGGCATAAAATGTTCCGCTTTACCTTCAGGGTGCGCTTCATAGCTCTACGGGAAACGCCGCCACATTTTCAAGGTAGGAATTCTCACACCTGGATCCGAAACGGCAACTGCACGTTCAATTTCAGCTTCGAATTTGTGTGTTGGGTTGTCCACTTTTCCGTTCCCTTTTCTTTCCGGGAGGGCCTCCAAAACCTTGTCTAGATGATGGTAAGATGAATCACTGAACAACAAGACATAGCCGTCATCGCGAAATTATTTCATGGCAGCACCATATCTCAGATTTCGCTCTGCAGCATCCTCGTCACATACACCTTTAAGAATGCTCATCTGGACGACAGGCAAGTCTGCTTGCGGCCGCATAACGAGCAAAGGCACAAATAGCCCGTGGTCCCAGCCTCTTGTCGTACCCAGCACTGGTTGAAAACCAGCACCTTCTAAGGTCTGTGCAATTCGAGCGGCAAGGTCTGGGTTTCCCGGTGCAGGGTATCTGTATTCGTATGCCTCTTGTGGGAGTCCAGGGGCACCAGCATAGTCATAATATATCTGAGGGGTTTGCCCTGCAGATATATGGGGCTGCGAAGCTTCCCAGTGGGCAGTGAATAAAATAATGCCGCGAGCGTTATCAAGAATATAAGCGTTGGATTGCAAAACATAAATCAAGGGCTTTTGATGGTCGTTCCCCATAAGAACGTATGGGCCAAGTCCATGAGAAAAGAACAACGATCTCGCTCGTTTGGCGTCGTCCATTGTTGCGGGGTTTGTACTGGTGTGGGAAAGTGTCAAAGAAATGAGAGAGGGGTGGACTATTAAGAAGTTACTGTACAGTATGTGTCCACTCCCTGACGATTAAACACCTGAACTTACTTAATCAAGGAACAATGGAAAGAAGAGTATAGATCAAGATGCATGATAACATTTACCCACTATTAACAGGATCATTCCTACTCCTGCAAGTGCTTTTCTAGAAAACTCCTAAGACCCATCCAAACCAAGGAAAAGAAGCGAGATCATCACAGCTAGACCACCTGAGCCGTATCTCGCTTCCCCCTTAGACAAACGGGTTATAGCTGATTCATGGGAATCACAAGGGCTCCACGAAACCATGTAATCAAGGTACTTTTGACGCCCCTGTTTAAGCCGAAGGGTCCTCCTCGAATTGCCGTTATGGCAGAATGGCCACTTCCAGACCACAGATCTAGAAGAGACTAGCCTTGTTGCTTATACTATTTATTGTCTTAGGTTATAGGTAGTCGGCCGCTAGCTTAATGATAGTGCCATAGCCAAAGGCCCATAGTTTATTAGACTACATACTTTAAGACGCTAGTGACATACAGTCCCGAAGATGAGCAACTCCAGAGGTAGTCTTTCTCAAACATAGGTCCTACTTCACAAGACTCTGTTCATGGTGCAAGGTCAACATCACCACTAATCTAATTTGACGCTCCGGGACAGCATTCTATATAAGACAACTCAGCCGATGGATGGTACTCTTCTTATACGGAAAATGGTTCTAGTGTTTTGGAAAATAAGCCCGAGGATCATTACTGCCCTGAGGTGGGCTGTGAACTGCTGCATTTTACTACCCAGTCAATAAACAATAGAGTAGGCCAAGTATGATGATAGACCAGTCCCTGAAAGCTGTACAAAAGACGTGCCATGCATGAGAAAGCGAGAAGCGCTGAAAAAGATAGAATACCAAGACTCGGTGACAACAACCAAGGGGATATGGCCCTTTTCACGCTTGCAAAAGCACAAAATAAGAGACTGGATGGCTCTGATGCAACTCAACTGCGATGGACCGCAGATGGAAGAGATTAAAAGAATCCGTAAACATGATTACGCTCGGAGAGGAATAAGCGGCACAGATCGAAGCTCAAAGGTTGCAAGGCAAGGTAGATCGGAGCCGGATGATCACAAACAATCAAAAGGGAAAAAAAAAAAAAAAAAAAAAAACAAAGTATGCACAGCTCCAATTTTCAATCCATTCTTCAATGTAAAATCCACAGATTTCAACGCAAAGGAAACCAAGCTGCTAGCGCCGTAACACCGAGAACATAGCAGATACACAAGTGAATGGCCGGGATTCGCGAAGTCGGCAATCGGGGTCAAAAGGGCGTTTTCGAAATCCACAAGTAGGAAACTGAAGACGCAACCCAAATGTTGCTCTAAGAAAAGCAGGTCTACAAGTCAACACACCAATGTTGGATAACCACGCCATTCATAGATCCAACAGCCGTCCAGAGAGTAATGACACAAACGTCAGATAGAATAGGGGAGGGAAAAAGAAAAGAAAAAAAAAAAAAAAAAAAAAAAACGCCGTTCGATATGCAGCGGATTAGAGGAAGTGGGTATAAATCTTCGAGGTCTCGTGAACTTCCATCTCCTGCAGCTATGTTAACATTTGCTAATCAAGGAACCGTCCGGAGGGCTCCAGCTCGACTTACCATCTTGAAATTGTTCAGCTCCTCTTTGATCTGTTGGGCAAGGAGAGGGGTCAGTCGATTGCAGGTGGCGATGTCACCACGACGATCATACTCGCCGCTCGGCCAAGTATCATGGAACTGGATGCGGGGACTGAAGACGAGACTTTTAGGAGCCGCTGGTGTAATGGAAGCTCCCTTGGAATCAAGGAACCTCCCGTCTGGTAGAAAATCATCCTCACCAGCGATCCGGACTGCGTCAGAACGTCGGTTGTCGGACCGTGTTTGGTCCTCAGGAGTACTGGGAGCACTGGAATGAGGTGAATCGCTCCGGTTCGTAGTCAAGTGACGCTCGGCCTGCTTATTCGGTGTGGAATTTGCTGCTTCGGAGGTTTCTGATCGTATATGTTAGCCAACAAGAGCCTAGCTAGGTCAAGAGCGTGAGAGGAAAACTCACTTTTGAGGATACCCTTCCTTACTGCAGCTAGAACCTCCGCCCGCTCCCTGTCACCTCCCACAATGCTCTTACGCATTTGAGAATTATCTGCAGCGCTATCTTCGGCAGCCGAGGGACTTTGGGATTTAGGTTCCACCTTGGGAAACAATGTCCCGCCACGAGGGACATCTTGCGGGTCCGGATTCGCAGCTACGCCTTTCCGGTCCGCTTCGACGTTGACCACGGACAATTGAGGTGCCATCGGTTCGACGATAACGCCGTCATTGGATGCCGTGCTCACAATTGACTTGGGGCGGAATAATCCAACGAGGGACCTCGTCGACCGTTTCATCCCCTTACCCATCTTCCGGAGCATGATCGAAGCGGATGATGCTGTAGAAGAGACAGACAAATTGTCTGTAGAGCTGTTAAAGAAGCGGCCTTGGTGGTGGGAGTAGATACTCTCGCCAAGGCCACTGGCTTCTTGTTGCTCAGCAATAGCGGCCTGCTCCGGGCCCAGTTCCTGCTTTAGCAGTTCCCTCCGAGTTTTCTCTGCAGCAATAGCCTCCCTCTTGTTCGCGCTACTTTGAGCAGCAGATGCCTTGAGAAGTTCTGATGCGCTTCCGAACGAGAAAGCCCTTCTCAACCGGGATTTACCGGGTCTCTTGAAATCATTGTTTGTAATATCAGCCAGCCGTTGTGTTGCAAGACTCTCCGTTGGAACCTGTTTCCCTTTAGACTCCGGTTGTGCCGTTGTCGCACTCCCAGGGGTGGGATCTTGAGTAACAGGTTGCGACAACGGTGAGGGTTTTGTAGTTCGTTTAGTATCTTCCGGTTTAGCAACAACTTTGGTAGACGACGACGCAGACTCCGTATGTGCCGTATCACGAACCTGGTTAATGTTAGCCAACTGATGGTATATAATCCCGACACCATGTCACTTTGCTCTTACAGAAGAGGTTGACGAATTGGGGGAATGGTTGCTTCCCGAAGCGTCTCTGTTGGACTGCGCCGAATTTGGCCGGTGGCTTGGATCGAAATAATCGTGGCCGCCTGTTGTTGGGATTGGTGACGATGAGGGCAGATGAAGTTGTAGATTAATGAGACCAGCATTATCAATATTGCCCCAGCTTCGTCGCCTGTATCTCTTCGCCAACTCTGGCTGTTTTTCTGTCCGCGACGAATCATCGGCACTGGGCACCCTGTTGTGGCCAGGTTTACGAGACGTATCTTGTGCCGGTCCCTTAGACCCTGACGCCGTGTTCGATTGTGAAAGGTGGTCGTCCGTCGTCGGCGCAAGACGGCCAGATCCAGGTGCGTTGACTGGGTTAGCGGCGGGCTGCGAAGCCCCGGCACCATCCGGTCGACGAGTACCGCGACGATAGCGATCAGGCGATGGGCGGGCAACAGTCGGAGAGGAAATGTTCATAAAGTTGGGAGAGGGGGGGGAAGAGAGGTTAATGGTGGATAAAGGACGGAGAGGGGGTTCGCCGCTACGCGGTTGTCTCGACGGGATAGCGGTGTCGTCTTTCGACATGTAGGATTGGACGGAAGAGTTGGAAGAGGATGTTGATACAGAACCAGCTGCAGGATGATTGGCAAAACGCGAGTTGACTCCCGGGTGTGCAGGACTTGGGGACACTTGAGGAGCCGACGGAGCAGAGGACGTTCGATGCTCCGGCCTCAAGTGAGGGGACCATGACTGCCGATTTGACATGTTGGTCGAACTGGAGAGATTGGGAGTGCTAGTAAAAGCATAGGGTGCCACGACCTGGTGGCCAACCCTGTAACTCCCCGAACCACCGACTGTATTGTAAGAATTCCAAGACATGGTTGAACTTCGCGAGTTCTGCTGTTGTGATGACTGAGAAGGAGTAAAGGCGCCCGAGGAAGAAGAGGGACGAGTCTGAAGCACAGAGACCGTGCCACTTTGTTGCGGGATTGTCTGTACCAACGCTGCCATGTTGTTCTCCTCCGGTAACCGGATGGAAAGGGGTTTGACGCGTAAGTAACGACGTCTGAAGGATGCGATGCCAACGGGGTGTACTGGCTATCGTCCGCAGGGCACAGGTGGAGGTAGGTATAGGGTCAGGAGTAACTCGAGGGAGGAGAAAGGAAGAAAACAGAGATCCTGTACCACATGCCCGTCAGCTAAGATCGCACAAAAAAAGAAATGCAGGACGAAGATTGGCCGATCCACGATCGATGTTTCTTCACCATAACCATGTTCTCGCGCCCCCTAGAAGGGAAGTCGTAAGTCCGTACCTGTTCTAACAAATGCAAATGATAGATTATACAGATATGACTCGATTAAAGGAAACGAAAGAAAGAAAAATAAAACGCTAGGATGAATGCGAAAATGATGTCGGGGACACAGGAAAGGAAAACGAAAGGCTCGAATTGGGCGATGGTCGAAGAGGGAGTTCAACGAGAAAGGCGTAAAGGAACACAAGGGTCCAGGATGGCGAATGCTGTCTAGAGCGGTCGAGCCATGTACAAAAGCGAATCGAAAATGAGACGAGTATATGGAGAAATGAAGATAACCACGAGGAAGATAACAAACGACAATGAACAAGAAGTAAAAAGTAAGTAGGGCAAAAAAAAGGAAAAAAAGAAAAGGGGAGAAACCAGATCCTTAGAATGGGCACCTAATCTTCTGACTCAAGCAGAAGATGGGCCGTTCACTGGATCGGAGGAAATTAATGAGGATGAGATGGAAGACGACCGTAGGAGGAGAAAGAGAGAAAGGAAGAGGAGCAGGAGGGGTTGGAAGGCGTGGAATGGAAAAGGAAGGGAATAGGGAGATAATGGGGAGGGTGAGGATGGGTGTGGAATGGATGCTAGTCAACTTTAGGGGAATCGTGACAGGCAGCGGAGACTGACTGACGGCCGGCCCTTTCCAAAGAACGCGAGTAGAAACAATTCAGGTACCGCAAGGAACCAAAGAACGCAGTAGGGAAAAAAAATTAAAATAATAACAACAATAATAATTCACGGAGAAAAAAAAGATTTTTGAAGACACTTACACCTCTTCAACAATCCCAGTAGCCAATCTACGTAAAATGAAAATAACCGTCCAAGACAAAAGAAATTTTTCTGAATGAGGACTCAGCAACGGTTTTGACCTACTATTTTCACCTGTTGCTATTATTGCATCTAGCTGCAAGTCATGCCAAAACTTCTCTGAAGGTGTGCACTCGTTCCTCTTTACTATAATTAAAGAAAATCTAAAAAAAATAAATTTTTGGTACACTTGCGAAAGGAAGAACTAAAGCCTTTTCTGGCTAGTACCGAAGTGCGTATCGACGACTGTTGGTAACTTGGTATATTAATATCATATTAAGTTCTCCTGAATCTCCTCTTTACAATTCATCGACCAACCACTCATTCATGGGTAAGACAACTCTGGGGCTGTACCGTACGGAAAGACTGGTACAAGCAGAATACTAGCAGTAACTAACGACTGTTCGGCCGGAGTTGCCTACTGCTACCTTACATAAATACAAGTAGTAGTCCGTATGACTCGGATCTGCCGCCTCTCCCGGCCCGTCGACCAAAGTTACTTACAGAGTACCTCCCAGGTACCGGTAATCATACCCAGATGGTAGGTAAGGTATGCCAAAAATACCACAAATACCATCCATCTCCCGGGCGGGTCAGGGAAACAAACCCCCTTAAGTTTAGTTCTCCAATCTACTCGCTAGCCGTGACAACAACGTCAATCTGTGGAATGCACTTGAGGGACGCATTGCTGCCATTGGGAGAAGCACGGTCAAGAAATCCAGCCCGATATTAATATGAACATCATATGTACAATTTGCTCGTGGGAATGGACATATAATTGATCTGTGGGGTAAACCGCTGGATAAGAGAGATTCGATTTTCCCTCCCTTTTTCGGCACTCCTTACGAGAATAAATATCATACGGTAAACACACACACTATTCTCTTGGTAAGGACACGCCCACTGTGCCTGAGGCAAGAGGTGCTAGCCGAGTAACTCCATACATTTCCTACACGGAACAAATATACCATGATCAGCCGCGTCCCCTTTTGATTTTCTTTTCTCTATTTTGTAATTTTATTTTTATCGTCCTAATGCGGCAAAAGGAAAAAAAGCAAGTAGTAACAGAGTGCTAGGAGAGAACGTGTTGCCGTTGGGTGCATGAGGCCACGACCTCTGGGGCCATTTAATTTCTAGTAAACTAAGTGAAGCGCGATCGGGTGAGCAAATTGGACGCTGATTTGCGACCACACAGTTGCTAAAACTCTTAGCTGTAACGCCATCACAGGTGGATGGAGTCGCCCCCCCGAGAACCAAACCACGGAGGTTCGGAGAAACATCCTGGAGACAGTTAGTCGCTCCCACTAACAATTGCCTAGTACAGCTACGATGCCAATCCAAATAGTTCAGGTTGTCTGTTGCTCCGTTAGCGTATACACTTAGACAGCGTTCCTCCAGAACCACTGAACTAGGCGGTCCGAAGCACTGACATTGGCTTTCTTTACCTCCTAAAGGAAGGAACTCGTACCAGCGACGGAGTTCATAATATTTGGTGAACGATATGCCGAGCCTGATGTCATTGGAGCCTATCATCCCTGACCGGTGGGAATAAATAAATAGATCGTTGATTGAGATAGGTATAGCGGACGCATAGTGATCCTCAAGATTTTCGTCACCTACTTTGAGTCATCGAATCTTATGATTCACCTTCATTTCAGGCAAATCAACAACGGCCTCCCGAGTCCTCCAGAAAAGGACCAGAAAATTTCTAATCTGCTCTTGGATAACCCTGGTAATTCTCACAAAACCGTGGGAGATTCCCGCTATGGAGTCCCGTGGATCAGGGAGTTCTGTTCCACCAACCTAATCGATGGCCCAGATTGTGTACGGAGTACGAGCAAATTTGCGGACTGACCATTCTCGCGTCCGTAGTCGCAGCCTCCTACCCTTCCGGTCGTGTACCATGGATACTAAGTCGTTAGCCTAGCAGTTGAGCTAACTCCGAGGCAACCGGCGGACTGCTTCTGTATAGGATGAACTAGTGTATGTATGTGATGTTAGACATCTCACTATCAACTGGTCGCACGTCATCTTTTTATCGTCGAAACGAGAGATTCGCAAGCCATCCACAAGGGTGTTATGTAGGCATCATGCGCGGAGTAGTAGAATTGTTTATACATACATGGTGGCAGGGTATCAAGCGGCAGAAGAGGGAAAAAAAAAAGAAAAGAAAAGAAAAAAGCCAGATAGGCGAAAAGAAAGGAAAACGTGGCTCTATTGGACGTGCCTGGTTAGCGGTCAGTGAGGCTAATGTACACTCAAAAATCGCCAGATTAGGATCCGGCCTACTCATGCAGTGCAAGATGCATTACTAACCATTACTACATGGGCATTAACCCTCTGAAACGTAGGGATCCGAAGCAGGAAATCTGTTTGAGAGTCAAATGTGGTTCATTGCCCTAAAGATATACAATATACTTAAATATATCTTCATGTTTCACGGATATAATACCCTATAGAGGAGGGCAACCCATGAGATGATTTATACCCAAGTGTATACCTATGTACATAAACCCCATACCGAATACCAAGTGATACATACAAGGCGGCTACCGACCTACTAAATTAACTTTCTGGTACAATACAATTCTTGGCTGCCTTGGAGTGAACCAAGAGACTGGCAACAATCCGTGGAGACCCTGATAATAAGAGGGAAATATTCGCTTACGTGCAAATTCCTATACGTTATTTAAACTCCTAAGGTTTCTAATGTGTTGGAATCACGAAGTGAGGGGACCTATGGAAACTTCAATAGAAACGCCACGGCACTTTGTTTTGACTCTCAGATCACTCTTGTTGATGCGTCCGCTTTGTGTTGTCTCTCTTCATGTCTTCGTGACATTGTCGGTGTAGACAACGTTCATGAGCTGGATCACATATGGCTCACCTGTTAGAGATTTTACTACAGAACAGAAGGGAACAGTGATCTCGGTTGGGTTGAGCCGATATGCATGGGGACAATCGGTGACCCACTTTTTTGATTATTTTTTTGGTATTTCTTTTTCCCTTTCAACAGATCGGACCATACATATCAAGGAATATCGTTATCAAGTGGACTATCGGTTATTTCGCAATAGGCCACCTCCATTTCTTGCTCTGTAGTGATTGTTCCGGATACCCAGCCTCTATACGGCGCTACATACACCATACTCGACTACTCCCTCATAGATTTGTATGAAAGCAAAGATAAGAAAGAAATCAAAAAAGAATAAACATTAGCTCAAGTAAGTAGTCTCTCACGCAGATCAATGTAAGGAGTTCCCGCGTGATCGACACCACAAACCAGCATTTGATTCGACTCGGGGCCTTTCGCTCGCCAACCGCGTCACTCAACCTGACGGCGGCGGGTGCATATCATGGACCCTCCGTCCTTCGAGTTTCAGATTTCATTCGACCGTCTGCACCTCATTTCCCCACCATCTGCCGTTCGCGCAAGAAAGAGAAAACTCTTATCAACACTGTGGAAGTTCCATTTAACCTGATGAGGCAGTCACTGCTCCGCTTTTTGGGATTTTCCCAACTGACGCGGCACAGGTATCGTAGTGGTTGTTTCATCCGCAATCTTATCTGCGCAAGAAGGATTGAGGGGTATTGTGCAGGACCTTCTGCTGAAGCATGGATCCCTATCTGATCCAAGGAACTCGGTATCCCTGCGAGTCAGACTTGTCATCTACGTTAAATCCTCGTGACCCGGGAAATTGTCCCTATGGAATGTTCCTCCATATCTAAGGTATCTATCTCTCCATCTGCCTTGGAGGGTGGGGAACAACGGCAATGGACATTCCTAGAGAATCCGAACACGACAAGTTCCGTGGAGTGGTGGCATTTTGTGGGTGCTAGTCTCGAGACTACGGAGTATGTGAGAAGTATGGAGAAAGCATCATACGGTGCGGACACTGCGGAGACACACTGGATTTCAACTACCATGGTTCCATTGATTTGCGGCAGTTATATGGAGAGCAAAAGTGAGAATGGAGCCAAGTGGATATGGAATGGTAATGCATAATCTACTAGGGACGGAAGGGCTCCTTCAGACGGGGTTAAGGATCCTCACTTTCAAATTGGCAGGAGCTCCGTTTCATTCCCTTTATCGTAAAAGAGCGACCGGGTTTCATTGTTTATGGAGTATTCTCCATAATTTCTGATATCGTCTACGGAGATTTTCCATTCACACGCCTTCAGGGGTGGCAAAGAGTTTAAATAAACCCCGAGCTTTACTTTCATCCTTTGTGTTTTCTTTTCTCCCCTTTCTTACCACATTGCCAGCTTTCTCTACGGAGCACTATGAGGGGTTAATTTCGACCGCTAAAATACATACGACCAGGGAAAATAAAGAAAAAGTAAACAAACTTTTTCCCCCCTCGAGTGTTTTAGCTTGCCCAATGCGGCGGTGCAATTCAACTACGCACTTAAAAAGTGGTTCCTCTTATGACAAATGCTTCGACCCCCTCTGGCCTCGACTTGCTTCGCATACCAAATGTGCAGGGGTGGAATGATGACAATCCGGGGCTCCAACATGACAACTCCTACGTGGCCAAATTAGAGCCGTACGTGATTGGAAGGGGAAGCGCACGTTCCTCTTGATAATTTATTCAGGAACCCGGAATGCTGTCAGAGTGACATGTGTGAAAGAGGATGGTCTATATCCATGTCTGCACCAGTCCCTTCCAGGTAAGAACGACGCGGTTTCAGGGGCGGCGTTAAGGACGGGGTCCAACAAGGGATGATCATAACTAATCCTGGCCGACCTACGAACAAAGGTCGCGTAGTTACAGATACAAGGTATATCTGGGGAATAACCGAAAGTGTGGAGTACAGAGGACTAGCAGTGGGCAAACGACTTTCCACAATGATAATACCAGCGGGTCGAACATGGAACGGTCGGCCAAATCCAGAAAGGGTCAACGTTGGATGGCTAGCGTACTCGTACTCGTAAGCGATATCATAATGTTCATGGTTATCTCCGCTTAACTAATTATGCAAACTCCGACCAAAGAACCATACATACTACCATGGTTGTACATACACTTTCCCTTGACAACCTACTAGTATGTACCTGACATTTGGAAGCCATGAACCCAGAAAAGTCAATTCCCTCTGCCAGGAACCTTACCTGTGTATTCAGGCACAATGGCCGTTTTTCCCCGCATCTGCTCACATGATTACGGTTATTGAGACTTGGTACGGTACTACTACTACTTGGTATTTATCCAATTGAGCTAGAGTTACAGTTCGACCTAAAAAACTTCCGATGGCAATAAACCTGATACATAATTGCCCTATATACCATATTGCCATAGTCCACGTACAGCTGCATGTGCAGTCAAACACCTACGGTCCCCAACCGGTGCTCCCGCCATCTTTATATATCTCCGGTTACATCCCACCAAGCGTACGGGACAGTTCACTATGCATTGCAGATACTTCAACATGAAACATCGGTACGACCCAAGTTGACCCAGGAGTACCCCATTTGGCGAGTCGATGGGAATCCCCGTGTACCTGTAGAAGTATGTGTTTACCACACTGGTCACACAGCGCCCTCGTCCCCATGCAGAGGTTATCCGCATACCACAAACCAAGAGTCATATGATCATTCCATTTGGATAGATGGTTCCACTACGAGTACTAAGTATTGAAGAGTCTAGTTCTTTCACTTGTTTTTTCATTTTCTTTTTTTTTCTTCCATATTCTTTGCCGGCATCAGTAGTTTTCTATTATTGGTGTAAAGCCGACAAGATGGTCATGTTGATGGGCAAAGTTTCCACGAGCCACGATTAGCGGAATCTGCATGTCGCTTTAATGGGTAGTCACTAAGCGGGGCTTCGGCCGGTGAGGAAGACTCGCTCTTTGATATTCTGACATATTCTGACATGAGGGGATGGCCCTGGCTGGCTGAGATCCACCAAAGCTTTTCTTCGTTTTCTTTTATTTTTTCTTTTACTTTTTTTATTGTCGGTAGATACGAAGGGGTACCTCTCCAAATACTAGACGAATATTGCCAACATGAACTACCCATCGATTTTACACTTACCGATAGTACCGCCTTTCAATGTCTAAGCGAAAGTAAACCAAGAACAAGAACCCCCCGGGCTAAACTTTGATCATCGTGAAATGTATGAAGATTGACTGAATATTCCTTGGAAGTAACCTTCCCTGTCATCATCCACCCATGTGACCCGCAGCAGACTGTTAGCTTGAGGACGGTTGCTGGAATGTGTATGTGCGCCTCGGAGATAATCTCTAGTTGCTGATGGGCTAGCGCTATCAACGTACATGGTGCATCAAAACCGGTGGACGCTAGTGACAAGGTACCAGATATGTAGGTCGAACGAAGTAGAAATGTCCCCTATACACTTATCTTTCTCAGATGTTTGTGTGTGTCTGGACAATACGTAAAGCTCGCTCTTTGCATTACTGTATGATACCTTACATTCCGTGTGTTGGATGAGGTTTGAGACATGCAGTGGATACCTCTCATCCAGTCAACACCAGCTCAATCGAGACTGGGAACAAGAATGGCGTGTCTTACATTCTTCTGCATACCTGGGAAGTCATATCTACCTAATCGCGAATGCTAATACCGATGGCAATAATGTACAGTAAGACCGGTCTTCTCTGGAACATTCGAGAAGAAGAAAGAGTAGACAATGCTTGCTACAGTACCAGGCTGTCCATCCACTCCCATATTCCGATATTAAAAAGCGGTAACATCGATCGGAGTTCCAATTCTACGTCCATCTGTGGAAACTGACTCAAATCGTGATATTTATAGACTTAGTGGCCCACCATCACAAAAGTTGGCCCGGTGCGCGCTCGCTCCTTGCTTCGCGGTTGGTCGAATCGTGTACCTACACCTATGCTGATGGAGACGCTGTGAGGTATCTGTACCGGCTTCTTGGATTTTGTCGGTCGTTGTGTGTGTGTGTACTAAGGTTCGTTTCCTGGTACGGATGGTGCATTGATTGGTAAATAGGGTTGGGTGGGAGGTGGGATGTCTCACTATAACAAGCCCTACCGCGGAACTAGTTGGAAGATCGTATTTCAGAGATATGGTCGTGCTTTTACGATAGGAATAGTTTCGGAGTATCTGATCCGTAGTATGTATATACAGTATAGAACGATATGAATCGAATCCTGCGTACTATCTCTATGTGTGATGGGTCTGGACTGTAAAAGACGAATGCACTGCAGCAGAAGCTTAACTTATTGATCTGAGCTACAAGCTTCAATCAAGGTTTTATTCCTGGTGTTGTTTCTCAGTGTCCCTGTATATAACTATACTTGTTCATTAACCAAGGATGATGTTGCACTACGTATCTTTTGGCCTGACAAAAGTGTGTGATTGTTGATTTTATAGTAAAAGCATCAATAGTGTACTATGTATTCTAGAAGCTGCTCCTGAGTGCATAGATAGATTTGGGAACTCTTGCCTCAGGCCTCCAGCGAAGTTTTTCTGACCATGTTCGTACGCTTAGCCCTATTGGCCCAACAGCAGACGTAACCTGCCTTCTGTCGCAAAACAATCTATAGACCTCACATCAAAGCCGTTTCCAATCGAAGCACTATAACATCCTCAGGTTAAACCAACACGATTATCTATATCACTACTTGCTTATAATCATCCTCCAGGAAAGAGCATCAAACACTACATTCACTCTGCTAAACAGATCCAAACAAGCGCTGCACAGCACAACACTGACCCTATATTCACTGCTCCCATTCACCAAAGCTATCTACAAAACAGCAAATCGCTAACACATAGATATCCAGTAACACAAACAAACATGGCATATCCCACATTGCCAGACCATGTAGCCACCACACTCATCTCCCAATGCCTCTACCCATCATCGCATCTCCAAAGTCTCGCCTCAATTGCACAGCTCCCCTGGAAGTAACCAGACTCGACACAAGCTCCCCTAAATACTGGAACAGCAACATAGCGGATACCCTCCTCACCAACAGCACAATGTGTCAGATGGTCGTATTCTGGCACGCCTGCACCCACCTGATCGTCTCCTATATGACCTGCGCATTCGAAGAGGCCCGAAACCACAAAGAACAGACCGCAACCACAGCGCTCATCGACACCGACTGCTGGATATGCCAACAGCATCAGAAATACCCATCCTGGGACGCATCAACCACAATGCAGCGTCTGCTCATGACCGTCCAGAACATGGAATACATCCTCGGGGTTTCGGCAGATGAAGAAGGGTTCCTGGATATGGTGGCCCGGTTTTACGCCCGAGGCGATCACAAGCGCTGGATGCAGCCGGGTGTCGCGAAGGCAAAGTATACCAAGGACGATCCGTATGTCCGCGGCTTGGAGGTCCAGTCGTATCTTTGTACTCGGGGTCAGCGGGATTTTCACATGAATCCGGGTTATGCGTTTGATGTTCTATTTGCGTTGATGAAACACTGGGATCGCGCGGACTACTCGGATCTCAATTGGTCTATGACGGGGTATCGGCCGGCGAGTGATTTCTTCTATGTTTCGTCTAGTATGATTGGGATGTTGGCTGATGGGTATGGGGGTGAGCATAGACAGAGGACCGGGGGCAAGCATGTGGCACAGCGATCTCACTGCTTGTCTAATGATGGTGGTGGTGGTGTAGTGATGCCGACGACACAGTCTACAATGGCATCGTTTGAGGCAGAGATGGGCTTGGGCCATCTGAGAACCGGGTCGTACTCACAGGGTCTCCCTACTCTGGACGCTCAGACTAGCTCGTTTCATAACGTTAATGGTAATCCCGGTTCACTACTTCCACGGCGTCCGTGCGAGGCGCTCAATGGACCCCCCGTCGCTATGAATCAGTTCCCTCAGCTTATCCTCCGTCCCTTGTCCCCGCTCGGGGAGCCTGGACCTTCAATCGAGAATCTCAATCACCCCAGGGCACTGGACGAGAGAGCAGGCCATCATGCACGTACAACCACTCTCTTTCATCCAATCTTCTCCGCCGAATATGACGGGGATATCCACACAAATGAGACATTCCAAGAGTTAGATCTCCATCACCACACCAGATCCAATTCATACGCCTACAATAACACCCTCTCCACGGAAAATACACCATACGAGAGCACTACCACACCCTACACTGGCCCTTCCCCATCAAACGAATCCCCCAGACACTCATCCAAGAACCACGATCCACCAGAAGACCTCGACATGCTCCTCTTCTCGCCAACACCGGGACTCGCCACCATTGACCCCAGCATGCTCAACCTGGATTCCCCCGACCAATTGCATCTCCCCGACGACGGAACCTGCGGCACCGGAAAAGGCAAACAACCTATCAGAGATATCTCGCAACTGCACCCCCGTGGCTTTGTCTTCCCGGACAATATGGATATTAGTCACAGCTAAGGGCCGAAGAGAGAGGGCGGTTTTGGTCTAGACCTCTCTTACTTCCTTCTCTCTTGTTCTGACACTCTTTATTCGGTTTGCTTTTTATTTAAGGGGGGATTCTTGTTCTTTGAAGCTTTGTTGAGTGGCAACGCATATACATCGGTGCAGCTACATCCACATGAAAAGTGCCCTTCTCTTGGCGTTTATGCAGGTGCAGGGGCGTGGGAATTGACGTGTACGGCGTGGATCTGGTCTTTGCATATTCACATGCGGTTGGGGTTGTGATGTCATTTGTGGAGGGTTTGGCTGTTTGTTTTTTTCTTTTGAGAGTTTTTTTCTTCTTCGTCTTCTTTGATTCTGGGTCTTTGTCGGTGGGGTTGGGGATTACTCGGTGTATGTACATGCATTATTACTTCGGTGGTTTGTACATTAGTAGTTTCATGGTAATATCCGGGGTTGTGGTTTCATGGAGAAAGGTATTTCTTTCTAATTTAGCTATCTTGACTTTTTCAGTTGGTACTCCGTATATCTCAGTAATCTTTGATCCTTCCATAGATCCATAGAGCTTAAATAGGACGTAATATGTAGTTGGCTGCTACCAGATGGCGCTGGCATGGAAGGAGATCTATCAGATTTTCCAGTCACAGTGACAGAAAACTTTGTTCGGCTCTACGAAGACTACAGACTTCTCGTTATTAGCACCCACCGCTCCAGTGACAATGCGACCATACTGAACTGTCATACGAATCCTTCCATCTGATCTTACTCCGACGACAGACGGTCAATCAGCAACGTCCGCCAATGACTGTCCTGACTACGCAGCGGGTCAGCCGGGTACCACCGGCGATGTGGCACTTTGCCCTATCATGGGCTCCTTGATGACACCCGTTTCTTCTATGGAAGTATCCTGGACAAGAAGGCAGCCAGTTTTGGTAACTGTGCTGCGCTGGACCACTCAGCGGGATATGCGATCTTCTGGTTGTGCGGAGCATTGTATCGCGCAGCCGGATCCCTCGACGGATTCGAGCCTAGAGGGGTGAAGAGCAACGGCAAATGCGAATGTGTGATCCTAAGATAGGTTTGAGGATATAAAGAGATCCTCCTTCTTGGCGGTCATCGACTGGGCCCGGCGCCTGAAGGCTTGGAGACGAGACAAAATTTCAAGTGTCAAAACTTTTTGAGACAGGCTTCATTGTGGAAGGTGCTAGCATCAGCTTTGGTTGCGCACATAGCTTCCAGATCGATCTGTTCCTCGAGAGTGTCGCCGTCAAGGCTGCCGCTTTCTCCCTGTCCTCACTTTTCCGGTGTGGGGATTTCTCTCCGTCGCAGCTCTCTTTCAGAACCTGCCTGTCAGTCCTGCCTGTCAGTCTAGCTTGATTTCCACCAGATATGGTTTTTATTGGCATTTTCAAACTTTCGTTAAAGAAAGCCTTTTGTTTAACTCGGTAGGCGTGAATCTGTGCGCCGTTGTAGCCCAACATCATCTACGCCGTCGCACACTCTGAACGAGATGAGTGCCTGAAGAGAAACCCCTTCTGTCCTTCGTTTCTTAATGTATCCGGCATGGAGAAAGCAGATCTGAAAGGCCAAGCCGAAGAGCAGACGGTTCATTCATGGGATGAAATCTTGAAGATTCCCACCCTGCTCAAGAGGGGTAATGGCAGCGGAAGCCCGTCACCTCATCTTTGACACCATCTTCTCTACCCTTTGTTTTATAAATACCAATCTGTCCACCCTGACGGCCGTTTTATTCAGCACCCATTGACGGCCCGTGGGTTGTTATTGTGCCAACTGTACCAGACGAAAGTAGTGCCGGGCGCGCTCCGAGTAACCATTCATGCGTCAATCTGATTGTATGGAAGAAGTTAGACTCTGACGTGGTTAAGGTCGGCAAGACGGAGTAATTCAAGAGATGCCGTTATTTATGTAACTAGGGCTTGAAAGCCGGTTGATAAAGCAGGCACAGAGCGTTGCATGGTGGCAACCACAGGCCTTGCAATCGAATGCCGATGGGGTGCCTGATCACTTTTATATGGATCGATCAACAATTGGCGGCATTATAATCGTCGCGGGGTAGAGGGCGGAGAAAAGCGAATATATCGAGACGGTTTCAAAGTGAATGGTACTCCTTTAGATGTCGAACGTCAAATCCCCACACAATCTGACGTATAATCCGAGCAAGACGGAAAATCAAGATACGAAACAGCCGATGCTAGATGTTATTTGTCTTTACCACCAGCATCTTCCAACAATGATTTCGATCGAAGAAGTGACATCACGTGCCGATAGCGATAGTGACTCAGCAATGCTATGTATAGATACAGACAAACAATGCAAAATACGTAGGTTTCCCTGCCGGCAGATACCGTAATGGTAAACACCCGCGGTAAACAGGGGAGATTATCACCAGCCACATGTTTCTCGGGTGGTCCGAGGCCTTGCCCCAGCCATGCGAGTGCTCCTCCTTTCCTGCCCTTCATTTGTCCTTCCAGCCCACACCCATCTTCTAGAACAGGCTTGCGATGTGATTTAAATTATCGCAATCAATCTGTTTTTATGCGCCAGCCCTAATTGACCTCAGCGACCACAATGTCTTTCCCCCCGGATGCTCGTCGTCGGCGGGTTGGAGCGGGTACTGGCTTCAGCTCGTCGGGAAGGCGGACAGCCTTGGGATACTGGGTGCCCTTGGCATTGACAGTAGGTGTCGCAGCAGCCGGTGTTGCAGCCTGGATCTGGAGTGAACGCATTGAAGATGAAGACAATGATGGCAACTACCCTCGAGGTGACGATGGCTTCCCCGCGCCCGGCCGCGGCGGGGACGAGCTCCCTCCCGGATACGATGGAGACTATGCCAGGTCAACAGCGACGGATATTCATGATACAGACGATGTTAGCATGGTAGCTCGCATGCAGGGAGCCTTGCGACGCACTCCTAGTCCTCAGCAGATTTTCGATGGTGCCAGCAAGCGGGTCGCAGCTGGTATGGCTGCTGCCGGCGCGTTTGTAGGTGGTGCTCTTACATCCATCCGAGAAGAAGACAGGGGCGACTTCGAAGATCATTCGAGGTGGTCTGAAGAGGTAGAATCAAGATCCCGCAGAGATCTATCGGATCTCGCTGCACCGACTGCGAGCGGAACTCTTCCCGGCCCAGGAGTCGCTGCTGGCACGTCCTCTGGTTCGAAAAAGAAGAAAACGGTAGCTATTGTGGTTTCATCGGACACCTCACGCTTGGACCCAGAGGAGTACACTTCCGATCACGCTGTAAGTGATAGCGTCCCCTTCCCATAATTTCACTTACTGATAATGCCACAGTCTATCCTTTCCCATCTTCCGGAACATATCGACCCCGATACCACTCGAGTCTTTGTTATGATCTACGCACCAGGCTTGAAGCACGCTCCTAACCAGGGCACTGGATCCCATCCTACCATGTCTGTCACCTCGTCCTATTCAAACATCGCTCCTGAAGAAGTCCTATCCCCCGGTGAGCCACCAATTGGCGACCTGAACGCTTCGGACTCTCGCCAGGATGACCAGACTCCGCTCTTCAAAACGCTGTATACCCAGGCACAAGCAATTGCCGAGAAAGAGAGCATGATTATGCCTTTCAGCACATCTACCGGCTTTGTGCATCTCGTGCGACACATCTCTCCTGACATTGTTTACGTCCAAGAGTCCCTCACTGGAAAGGAAGGAGAACCGGTACAGCATATCACCCGGTGGGTCAGACAGGTAGTGGTTGTCGTCGGCGAGCGAGGAGGCCTCGTCGACAGTGAAGATGAATCTGCCTTGGCCGACAGTGGTGAGAAGTGGTGGCAGAAGGAGGGCACCACTGGCATCGGCAAGCGCATTGATGTCGTTGACGTGCTCCGTACCGGAGACGATTGGCGACGAAGAGTGTCTGGCCTGGACTAGATGTCAAGTCAATTTCTTGGGTGGCTGTGTCGATATGTTTATTTCACTTGTTCATATGTGTCATTTCCCTTTCATCACCCTTACGACCTGCTTTGATTCCCCTGAGTTTTACGAGCTATATTTTCTGATTTGGTAATGTTGTCTGCTGCGCATATAGTCTAGCTATGAAAAGGACATGCTTTAAGGATACCAATACCACTACCACGGCCCCGTGTTTCTTGTCTTCTTTGTATCTGTCACACAAATAACAAGGCTGAAAGCGCCTTTGTAAGCCAGCCAATCTCATTGTGAACCCGTAGAATTGCAAGCACAAACAACACATAGGGTGAGATTCGAGGTATGAGGAGAGAGGGCCCTAACCCGATGCAGTGGTCGGTAGTCACATGATCCCGACCTCCTTCACGTCGCCCGCGGCTTGGCATCACCAAACTCCCTCTGCAGCACCATCTCCGTCACCCGATCAGCCTCTCCGAACCTCCCCTGCCTTCTTTGCAGGTGCTTGTTCGATGGACACTAGTATTCCTCTGTTCTAGCGGCTCCGGGCTCCGTCCAAAGTTCCGCGTCGACTCCGGTCTATACGTTGTCGTCCGGTCCCGTCCTCCGCTCCCCACATGTCTCGCGCTCCGGTTATATCATACTCGGAGCACGGTTTCCCTCTGTCATCTTCGGATTCATATCCCGAGAAGTCGCGCCCGTAAGCCGCTTGCTGTGATCGCGTCGCACCCCTATCGCCGACAATATGGCAACGGCGATCTCCAAACCAACCTCCCACCCGCCTAAGATGAAACGGCCGCCCCCGCCTTTTGTTCCAACCGGGGTCAATGGGGTAAAGCCTCAACAGTCCTCCTCGTCCCCACAACCGACCTCCAAGCGCCTTCCGGGTTCCAATCAACCAGGCCCTGCGGGCTCGACAAGTGGTGCGGTCACAAACGGGGTCAATGGTGCGGCTGATTCGAATGGCGTCAAGACCTCCATTAATCGGCCCAAGAAAGAGGCGCAAAAGCCAGGTGACCAAGGAATGCGGTTAGCGAAGCCATTGGCCAGGACTCTTTCCACGGACAATGAGCGCCGGCTAGGCAAGAAGTGTCCTGAGCCTTATGGTGAGTTTCCGCAAGCTCTATGTGCGGCGCCCCTGTATGCTGACAGCTGTATCCCTTCCAGTGAAAACAACGTCACATATACTGAAGAAATACGGCAAATGCCCCCCGTCTCTCATTTTACATCTTCATCCTACCCATTTCCGCTTTGAGCAACAAGATGGAAGCTTCCCCTATAATTCTGAAATGAAGGTTATCATCGAACATATTCGTGCCGGGACCGTTCCCCATGATATGATAGAGGAGCTGTTGCGGGCCAACGTTCGTTTCTACGAAGGTAGGCACTAGCCTGTAATATAATACTTACGCTGCGTTTCATTAAACCGTGTTGATAGGTTGTCTCATTGTCCGCGTGGTTGATCACAAGTCCGTGTCAGCCCAAGCCAGAAAGTCAACTGCCCCCTCGACGAATGATAGCAATACTCCGTTCTCTATTCATAACTACAACGAACATGTTACGCCATCGGCCTATGTACCCTACCCGAAACAGAACCAGTTGACCTCTGAGAAACCAACATCAAAGGAGGCCGAAACCCAGTCAGACACTAACGCCAACGGAGAGCACGCCAGCGATTCCCAAGAACAACCCGAAAAGAGTGAATCGAGCTCTTCTCAACACAAGCAGACTCCTCCAAAACCCCGTGTATTTACCACTGTTCTTCATCCTACTCCTCACTCATTACGAGCAGAGTTAGCTTTGCTTGCTACTACACCCGATCCAAAGGCTGCAAAGCAGGGAGCCACGAGTTCTGCGTCACGTACTCAAGCGGCTTCATCTGCTGCGCCTCCGTCTCCCGGCGGCTCCACTAACCCACCTGAGCGTGGGCCTGTTGCAAAAAGACAGAAGATGCTTGTCGAACCGCAGGATCTTGCTGAGTGCGAAGCCAAACTGACGAGGGCTTTAGCACCACCACTCTTCCTAGAGCCTGTGCAAAGCCTGGATGCTGCTCAAGATCTACTGAAATTCATGGAGAGCCCTCTCCATAATGATCCGCCACCATCTCCGAAACGAAGGAAGCGGACAGTGGCGGAACTTGCTGCTGATGAAGCACTGGCCGCTGAGGAGGAGCGATTCATGCTTATCATGGATGAACGGCTCGAGCCAACTACCTCTGGGGGCGCAGGAGGCCCTAAATCTGCCGTCGATGATACAAGCGGCGGTGCACCTTTCGAGCCTCGTTTCTCCCGGTTCAAAACCCTGGAAAACATTCGCATGCAACATGAGGAGAAAGCGAAACGGGAGCACGAAATCAAGCTCAAGCAAGAATTGGCCAAGAGGCAGCAGCAAGAACAGGAAAGAGAAAGGCGCCGTGCCCTGGAGCAACGGCAGGCAGAGGAGCAAGCTAAAGAGGACTCTCGGAGACAGCATCTTGCTGCTCAACAACAAGTACAGGCACAGCTTGCCGCGCAGCAACAGGGTCGCCACGTCATGCCTCAAGCAAATGGAGTCAGCCAAGCGCCACAGTCCTCTCCAGTTGCTCGCAACCAGACGCCGCACAATACCTCGTCGCCTTTGCCTGGCAATGCCATGGGAGCACAGGGAGGCGTGCCAATGAGTATGACATCGTCTATGCAGGGCGCTGGCAGCCCTCCACGGCCCCCTTCTGCGCTACAGCATGCCCACCCCAATGTTATGGGCCACCCAATGGCTCCTTCGAGGAGCCAGCAAGGCCATAGTCGACATGGAACCCCGCAGATGACTCAAGGAACACCGGCCATGTCCCATGCTACACCAATTATGCGCAACGTAACACCAACACAACGAATGAGTCACGCCAGCCCCGGCCGCTCGACAGTGGCACCGACGCCGGTGATGGGCCAAGCTATGATGGGTACTCCACAAATGACAGGTGGCATGGGCCTTACACCTCAACAGCAGCAGATGCTGTTGCATCAGAGACAACAAATGCTTGCACAACAAGGGCACCTCGGGCATGGGCAGCTCACGCCGCAGCAATTTGCTCAACTCCAGGCCAACGCGCACGCGCAGCAAAACATTCAATCGCATCAGCAGCAGATGCTGCAGGCTCAACAGCAGAACCACCAGCAACAGCAACAGAAGATCCCGAACCCTCAGATTTACCAACAACAACTTATGCGGGCACAGTTCGCGCAAATGCAGATGGCGCAACAGCAGCAGCATGGGCAAGGACCTCAATCACAAGGCCAGCAAGGCCAGGTGCACCAGGGCGGTTCCCAGATGAACCCACAACAGCAGCAGTTGCTGATGGCAGCTGCTCAAGCAAACGGTGGCCAGCTCCCCCAGAACCTCCAGGGAGCCAACATGCAGGGAGCTATGGCACAGCGATACAACCAGCTCTATCAACAACGTCTGTTAAGATTACGACAGGAAATGGCCAGTCGTTTCATGGGGCAGTACGGCCCGCCCAATCAATACCCGCCATCAGTCGCGCAGCAGTATCATGCTGGGCTTGAAAGAAATGCCAAACTTTGGGTCCAAGAAATCATTCGACGAGAACGTGAGGCTGCTCAGCAACAACGTGCTAATCAAGTTGCGGCTGTACAAGCTCAGGTGATGCAACAGCAGCAGCAACAGAACATGATGCAGAATGGAATGGGTAGCTAATCGCTCTCAGGGTCATCGATCTAATCGATGAAACGACAACTCTTCTCTTCACTTCTTTGATAACCCTTTTCACTCTATATTTATTTTTGTCTTTGCCTTCAGCCCGCTGGAAGTGGGTTGTGAGCGACTGTCTCCACCCACGCTCTATGGGCTCGTGATTATTATCCACTTCATTTGGAGATTGTACAGGGACCAGGATCTTGCGATAAAACAGGCCGGCGTTTCTCGACCTTGGTTTGCATGCGTGTTTCTTTCTTTGATAATTTGTTATGTTTCCTCATTTTTGTCGTTTTTGTGCTTGGCGATTGTAACATTTGGGAAAGGGATTGATTGATCGGGGAGCAAGGAACAGACTTGATACCATTTTGTACAGGTGTCCCCTTTTGGAATGCGTTTATGTTTTTGGATGTCGTTCATTCGATTGGAGATTCATCTTACAGTGCTATGCTCATGTAGACATGAAATATAGCTATACCAGACTATGAATTATACTTTGTTGTTCCAATGATCTCGTCGGTATCTTCTTGGATATATACTGCACTGCACCATAGACACTCTTAAAATGCCGCAGGATAGGAGCACAGATCATTCTCTCGAAGAGATTGTACAACGCAGATTGATGACTATCATCATGGCGGAACTCAACGTCCTCGGAAGTCCACAGTTCCATGGACAATGAATGCTTCGAGTCCCCATACGCAATCCCCTGTCCTCCCAACAGAGAAGTTACACATAACCTTTCATACTTTTACTATAATAACCCAAGTAATAAAAATCTCTACGTGGTTCATATATATGCTAATAATCAGTATAGAAATTCGAACAAGTACATACTAAAGATGAAATCAATTGAACTATCCACCGATTATAAGACATGAGCACATCTACAAAACTTCACAGAACACATCACGAAATCAAGACAATGTGACCACGAAACAAATGTAGTGGCGAGTCACACTACTCCCAATAATGGAACCTGTTGATCTGACAACAGATAGGTAGAATTCTTCCGGGACAGGCCGTACAGCTGACATGGAACGGCGATTATATATCAGCTGTTTTCAATCGACGTACTCTCCAAGATCCATGCAAAAGAAATAGAATAGTGATATATGTATTCTACCCATAGAATAATTATTATATCAATTGATCTTTCGATTTATTTTTATTTGAAATTATATTGTTTTTCTACCGGTCCCACGGGTGAATGTTCAGCCAGATGTATTATGGTGGCTGATGGGTATGGGGTATCATTGGATGCGTGTGATTTCTTCTCAGTGTATGATAGATTATGACTGATGTGTATTGAGCTTAGTTGGTAAGGGTGTAAGTTAACTAGGGGAGTTATTACTTGTTAATCTATGTGTTTGGTTGCGTGGAATGAGATCGTGGTTGGTGTGTAAGGCTGAGGAGTTGGGTAGGTTACATATATTGATGTGTGTGTGTGTGTGTGTGTGTGTGTGTGTGTGTGTGTATAAATTATTCTAGCCGTCTTCCATATATCTTCTTGTCTTATGTCTTTGGCTATTGGTGCAGCTGTGGTATTTGGTGTTGTTGCTAAGCAGGATTATAACGGAGGGATGCTTTCATGGGAATATACCACACATACATCTGATTGACAGCTGGGTTACGAATTACGAGTCCTCACCTCACCCAAGACACAGACCAGAAACCCGTAGATACGATGCCTCAGAGGCCTACTTCCCCAGTAGGAGGGGTACCTCTCGTATCGAGTCATGGCCAATTCAGCTGGATGAATAGCCTCGAGAACAACAAACAATCCTCACGACGACAACAATAGTCCTGTCGTATGTAACGCTATGCTGCAGATCGTGATTAGCCCGAAATAGACCGTCAAGCCCAATAATTACCTACTACGACCCTAAGATACAACCTCTCTCAAGAAGGGAAAGAGCCACCGAACTCAAACGCATTGAGTTCTGAAAGGTTGAGGGCTCGGATCGTGATCGACGTGATCTCCACTGCATACTTACGTGCAGCAGGCTCGAACCATATGTTGTGTGCATGCACAGAATAATACCAAAGAATCTACAGTAAAACCTGTATATAAGCAATCCACCAGGCTGTCTCCTATCGTTTCCCATACAAAATTGCGCAGCCTCCACTCAGGGAACTTTCAGTAATCTATATTATAAAAGGATTTATATAGTGGTTTTGATATAAGTAATGTCTCGACATAGGCAATATCTCGATGTAAGCAATTTAGGGAGTCTGGTCAAAGCCTTGCTTATATCGGGAGGTTACTGTAGAAGGAAAGACAAGGTCTAACCGTTAAAGTTCAGGGTTCCTCACTGAACTCAAAAGCTCAACCCGATCTGGGTTACGGGGAGGCAGGGGCTCACTTCATTGGATGGGCTGAGTAGCACGGCTTCATGTATCCTGTATGCATGGATAAATTTGGAAGGAATGGGCTGGGGAAGAACCTGTTAAACTGGTTTTGGTTCGTTGTGTGGATGATCTATGCACATGTACATTCCAGAGAGGACAACTATGGAACTTTCCTGTATTGAAATTAGGCTGGGTTGGGTAGACCCTGGGACACTTCGGGGCCTTAGCGGTCTGTGTCAAGGTGGTCGGGTATGCACTTTTGCGAGACTCGTCCGTATCAAGGCACAATGTGGTCCCAGTGGTGGTATTATCGGATCACGCCTCTGTTATGGAAGTCTGGGGCTGGGGCGATCACTGCCACTGCACCTAGTCCGTCTGAATATAGCACTCCAAAAGCATGGACCCGAAGAAGAGGACTGTCAGGTGCTTAGTGTGAAGGTTTCTTACCTAATGCTTAATGGATCTGCTGGATATTTCTGTGTATATCCTGGTTAGTAGCCAATAGTTTGCGAGCCCCGCCTGGGTAGATGGATCAATAAAGTGACGGGGTGGAGAATGAGGAAAGCACCTGATAAACGTTGCGCAAGGACAGCCAGGTACCCTAAGATACCCGATCCCCCACATACGTTGGGTCGGATGGGCGGTCTTGGTGCACGAGTGGTGATGATTCTTGCTAGGCTGGGGTTGGTTTCCCACACAGAGGCCAGAACCGGGAACGAGACACAACACCAATGCAATGCAATGCAACTCAAACCATTGTTATTGATCGATGGTGTGATGGTGGCAAGATAGCTGGCCTGATCCGTTCTTACTGGAGACGCGATAAGGAAGAAAAAGGTGTGGACGCAAGGGGGTTTCAATAAGAGGATGGGCCGCCTGCATCAGATCTTCCCTTTCTGGCTACTCTACCTGTGCGTGAACAAGGAAAGCCCAGCAATCGATTACTATAGACGTTTCCCTGCATAAGCGTCGACGAGACAAGCATAGGGTGAAGCACGGGGCAATGCACGGTAAGTGAGACAAGGGAGGATCTTCCATCCCGGCGTAGATCCTGCTTCGAATTAATTATGGGGTCCCCTCCCTCTCTGGCTCGTCAAGAAATCGCCAATCAGGGAGTGCTTGATGTCTAATCTTGTCGAGACAGAAATAAAGGGAAATGCGAGGGGAGATATATTGGAAACTTTCTCACCGATATTATTCAGGCTGGGAAATTCCCCGGGTCTTCGGAGATTCACCATCGTCAACGTACCTGCAGCAATAACCACCAATGGATCAATTTGACATGAATTAGCATACCGCGAAAGGCTCATATTACAGTAGACACATTGCCCGCCTCACTTGGCGACCAATGAAGAATGTGTAGGCCTTTTGCACAAATATTTGTAATCGTTCATCCCACAGTAGCCTGCACATTTCCTGAAGTGGTAAACCGAGTTAATCGTGAAGATCCAGACTTATTGAATCTCTGTTGCAGAATAGGTCCAAGCACCACTTGGCCTAATGAAGTTAGCACCTGGCCCAAGATGGCATCAAGGGAGAATGTTTCGGAAATATATGATGCGCTGCGATCGAACTAGAGATGTGGTCCATGAGGCCGCACTGACGATACCGTCCCCAAATAGTACTGCCGCTACTAGTATACTCCGCTGCCAATGCAGATCAAGTCCAAGCTCAGGTGGAGGCGCTATGGGGCCCAGTAAGCACCATGAAGCTTCAGTTCTATCTCGACAAAACAACTCATCTTTAGAGACTCAGCTTGAGTGATTTGGAACTGGAAGGTCATTAGAGCACCAACAACGTGTTGGTACCTGGAACTGAGCAGAATAGTCATCATTTGCACTTGCTTCACCTTCCATGACAAGGAAAGATCGACTGTTTCAGTGCATGAGCACGGAAAGTATGGGGCGCATACTCCAATTGTGGCGTACATCAGGAACCTTGCTGGGATTACCGTAATTTTGTAAGACTTTTGTACACGCACAGAGGAACTGTAAGATGGAGAATTTGGTTTCACGATCATGACGTTGCCTTGAAGATTACCATGCATGGAGAATGAGATCTAGGAGTAACAGTCTAGATCCGAACAGGGGCTGGGTCGTGGACATCCAATTTGCGTAATAACCGTTGGAAATTGGTGGAGCAGTCCGTAATAGGGATCTCGATGTGTTTTGGATGCACGGAGGGTCCGGGTTTATACCTTAAGAAGGGGTGCATGGAATGAGGCTGATCCCCTCCAGATCCAATATATTGATGCAACCCAGACTAAGCAGAAAGTGATTCACCAACGGCCTTGGCAGCATCATCAGTGGGGTAAAAACGAATATCCCACCGCAGGAACACTAAGGAGGACCTGGGGATGCCCCAATTGTCCGGTTGACTCCTTGCGGCATACAGGCCCGTGCTGCAGGGGTCAAGATACGAGGGCGAGGAAAAGAGATCCTGGTTCTTTCGACGAATGAGCAGCAGCGTACTTTTGCTGTAGGCGCATCCAGAGTTCAAAAATACAAATTTGTCAGCTTTCTATCTCGTAGCTTTGTGTATTGTGTAAGAATCCTTAGACATTAGGATTTGGTTAGCTATCGTCGGTTGTTAGTGGAGCTCACAAAAACCGGAACTACGTCACTGAAGATTAGACAGGGAAAGAGAAAGAGTGCAATAAAGGAAGAAGGGAAAACTAAAATAAAAATAAAAAAAATAAAAATTGGAACGAACTGTCCTGATCACACAATATCGACCGTCGAGGGTAGCGATATTCAGGGTGAATGGAAGCCCGAATCGGTGGACTCAATAGAATCAAGATTCCAAGACGCGGGGTTTGGTCGAAGCCCGAGAACAGGAAGTATGTACCTGGACAGAAAGCGTAGTATACGGGGGTTAGAGTTACCGCACAAGCTTCAGCCCACTCGAACACTCTTGCGTCTAGAAGGAATAGTGAATCAATAACTTCAGAGCCACTTTCGGGGCCCGAGCAATCGATACGAAGAGAGAAAGAGTCTCAAGGGTGGTTGAGTTTAGTCAAGCAGTATGTCTGAATCGTGAAAGTTTTGTTTGACCGGAATGGATGCAACGATCAGCGACTCACTATTCATCTTTGACACTTGGAGAATCCACGCCCTATGAAGGAAGAGTGGACGAATGGAATCGATAGACAAAGACATTCTGGGATTCTTGCATGAAGCCACCGAGGATTTACCGTTCTGGAAGACTCTCGGGGTTTGACAGATCAACTTGTGGCTCAGACGGGCCTTTGTGGCGGTGGACGGTGGCTCAGCAAGCAACTATTCACTATTTTCATCTAGTACTAGTTAGTTATACCTCCTCCTACTACTACTAGTAACAATCTTGTAAAGATCATCATGATTCTAGACCTCGAAGTGCTTCATATCCACTTATTCTACAGTGGTTGGAATCAGGAGTACCTGTCCACTCTGGAGAGTCCAATCGATATATCCAGAAGCACGGACGTACGATCCTCGCCAATCGTGGTTGCTGACGGGTCCCGTCGGCTTATTGGTTCCCACACATTAAGTAGTCTGGAGCGCAGATCTGCTAAACTTGAAGGCGATCGACGAGACATATACCTCAGGCACTCCCTGGTGGGGATGTAGTGACCCTTTTTAGCACAACCGATGAGCGACCAAGTGGAACGCCTACCGCCAATCTCCGAACTCTGGGAGCTGTCGAACTAACTCTTATGCCTTAAGGGGTACTGTCAAAAAGGGCCTGACCCGTCATCTTTTTTATTATTAGTACTAGTAAACTGGCGATGTCCACGCGAGAGCTCTCAAATAACTCAAATAAATCTATTGCAATTGTCCATTCACACCGTTAGGCACCAACGTACCATCCCCGCATAATCCAATGTTCACTTCTGGAAGGATGAAGAAGCGTTAAAAGAGAAAATTAAATAAATTAATCTTTGAATAAACAGATAGAAATCAACAAGGATTGTGACAGGGTGTGTACACACCGCCCTTGTTTGTAGCTGCATTGCTAAGACGGCCTGTTCGTTCCATGCATATTCGACTCGAGTGTCGAAGATCCTTTTGGCTCTGAACGTGACATGGCGTCTGTCGATCGGTACTTGCTGTTGCATACCTTGTCAACAAGATCCAATGGAGCGAAGTAGGAAGACAACAGTCTGTCTACGTAATAGCCAGCGACACGATAAGAGAGATCTCTAAGTTATCTTGCAAAGTAAGCTGAAATCAATAACTTGGCTACAGTTCTGTGGTGTCTGGATAACTACACAAAATATGTTGCTACGTAAACCGGTGAGATCATGAGGAAATGCCCACGATGCTCGGAAAAAACTCGCGCAACTCACCAGTGGCCGGTTGATTACTGTGTTCGTGTACGATCTGGTCTCATCGCCTTCGAATACAGGAAATTCAGCGACGTGCTCAGGCAGTTGACTGGTCGACTATGAGACCTCATTCTCGCGTGACGATTAGAGCCCCTCATCCTTTGAATCGAGCGCCAACTGACGCGTGACAGATCAAAAACTTGACTTTAGGAAAGGCGGTCGAATGGCTTGGTGAGTAGCAGTCCACTTGGCTATGCATCGCCCAAGTCTACAGCAATGATGCAGCCGTTGGGAGAACTGATCATCGGGTGTGATAAGAGCAACCATTCACTAGTGCAGGAAATCAGGGCTTTCTTGGAAGTTGGAACGAGGCTGGAATCCCACCCACGAAGTTCATGACGCAGCGGGAGAGTGTAAAAGACCGCCTCGATCCTATCACCATCAGGAAGACTCAGATCCCCACATTCCAGTGGGAGTGGCGGTGGTAGGCTGGGCTTCTGATTGAGAGGAGACATCTGACATACGTTACCTCTCTCTCAAGGGGGGGGGGGGGGGGAGGGCTTGGGATAGGTGCGGCTGGTTGGCCCCAATCGGGGACTCGGGGAGAACAACGAGAATTAAAAAAATAAAATAAAATAAAAAGAGAAAGTCAAAAGAAAATGGGAATCATCAAAACGGAAGGAATGAATCTCAGACCTGCAGAAACCAAGCAATGCCTCGGTCTTCGACTGGTCCAAATCCATTGTTAGCTGAGTCTTGGCGGATGATGTGCGTCCGGCCAACTGATCGTCAGCTTAACATCAAAAGTCTCGTTAGTGTGTATAGCGGGTCCTCCTGGCAAGAATGGGGACGGGTATCGACGGTCCCACTTGAATAATAATACTATTATCATGTACGGAGTAGACTACAAAGTACTAGGCTCCAGTCCACTCTTCACGGTACCAAAGTCTCAGAGGAGATCAAGATGGAGTCCCATGATTTGGAAAGTCTGTCCCCGGACTTATTACACTTTGAGTCAGACCGACTATCAACTAACTGACTTTTACCAAGATTCTCCTCAGCAGCTTCTTTCTCTGTTTCACTCATGACCCGACAATCTTACTGACTGTCAATTCATTTTCCTCGATGGCTCCCGAGCGCGCATTCGGAAGGCTAGCTAGTACCTGCGGTCTAACACGCATTGTAGATCACGGTTGACTTTGCCATATCGATCTATTGGACCCTAACCATGGAATCAAATCATGGATCGATATACCCCGGGGTGGGGTTACCCGAAGGGAACCACATTCATCCCAATCTCTACTCTTCGCTTCGACTGAATCACTTTCGGCCGAAGAAATTGTTCCTTAATGATGGTATTCATTTTAGGCGAGAGAGGATCACTAAGTTGCCCACTGGGATCGGGTTTGATTTTAATTCAAATTAAACCGTAAATCCACCTTCGCCTATCCACGGACAAAACAAGTAATTAAGCATTAAGTCGTATTTATGCATTGCCTCTTTGGTTAGACTTTACGGGATTTGGTAGACGATATTGAACTGGTAGAACCATTCTTAACCGCCTGAACGTTCTTCCCATACTAATTCGTAGTAAGTACGGGGTAGTCACTCCAAATTACTAGTAGTATCAGGGTCTAGCCTTAGAAAAACTGGTTCTTTTACATTTTGAATCTTATTTGTTTTCATAATTATTACCACCCTTTATTTTATTCTATTTTCTTAATTATATTCTATGCCCTACCTTACCCCACCCCGCTCGTTCTTTCCTTTTGAATTTTCGAGGGTTACCCAACCACAGTGGTCTAGATAGTGGCGTTTAAACCCGAACACAATCGATAATAATTGCTTAACGTTGGGGTGGGCGGTGGCGTCCAAGCTCCAAGCCGTCCATATTTCTACTAGCAGTCTTGCGTACCATAATATGCACGTCGCGTACCTGGAACCGTGCGCCAAATATGCCAGCAGCAAGAGGATGAAGATCATGAGGATGGAAATGACCTCACTTTCGCAGGCTAGTGGGACCCTCCGTCTACCATTGTCTTCAATTGTCCCGAGTTTTTTAATTCTCATTTTGCGTTTATACCATTCCTTTTTATCAGTATCATTACCATCAAACTTTTTTTTTAATCTTTCCGTTTTCAAGCTTGTTTTAAACCCTACCGTGGATTTATCGTGATCTATTAGTCGTCCCCTTACGAATATGTACGTATCATCAATAATGTTTCAAGGTTGAGGTTGAACCCCTTCTCCACATGGAGATTTCCCGGTGGCGCTGATCATCATTCAGCGTCCCTGCGGCTGGACGATCGTGGGCACGGAGGATACCGAATCCTGTTCGACTTTTCTTAGACAAGAGTGCCGAACCTGGCCGATGTGAATTTCCTAAGAGGGGTTTCGCCAGTGTCTTACAGGTTACAGTTTAGGATTCCATACCTTATCCATGGGGGTGAGTCTAAATAGCTTTAGCGGGTGGATAAGGATAATCATAGTACTGTGTTAGAGGACACTAAAACCTGCACTACGACCCAGGCGAGTTAGCCCAGTGCAACGGAGTGTCTTAGCGCTTACCAACGAAGTAGACACCGGGGGAGATTCCCGAGGATCTGGGTGACTTGCGATAGACCTGATGATCCCCAACGTTAAGGTTGAGTTTTGCTGATGTATGCACGTATGTATCGAATTCAGTAATATTTGGTTTTACTATGACCATTATTGTTCCATGGCAGGCCCCTACGGTGGCTGCGGATCAAATAGACTCTGGAGTTGGAGCATTCCAATATGGGGGATTTGCCTCACACCCATTCGTTTCATGCACTCGCGTTCGAATTTCGCAACCCACCCCCTCCTCCTATTAGCTCTCTTCTTTTTTCTTTTTCTCTGTTCTTATTTTTCCTAAGGTGATCGTGACGATGGATGGGGAACCAAACTAGATTGGTCGGGGATTGATCCACCAAGTAATTCAATGGAAGTCCATCTTTAGTAACCATACCTGCGTTTCACAAAGGGTCCACCGGGGTCCGTTGAAGGAGGGTTCAGTGACGATGAACTTAGGAGAATAAAAGTAGGCTTTTTGATTTTCTCCAAATAAGACAGTCCCAGTTAGAGCGAATTCTTTTTTTATTTATTAGTCCTTGTTCAAGGGAGGATAAATTGAATAAATTAATAAAGGATAAAATAAAATATAATAATAATAAATCAGGCATGTGAGGAGGGGGCTCCATAAGGCGGGAGGAGGAGAGAGGAGTTCGTTGGAAAGTAAAGTTACTGTCGTAGGGCACCAGGAACATGAGTCTATTTTCGATTTCGGATTTTCTTGCTTTTTTTTTTTTTTTTTAATTTTTTTTTCTTGCTACTAGTATTTTATTTTATCTATTTTTTTATTAGTGTTATTATTTTATTTTATTATTTTATTTTATTTTTTATTTTCCCTTTGCGGGCCTCGCTATGCTTGCTATGCTATGCTTTACTATGCTTTACCACTGTCGTTTCTCCCAAAAAGAGTAAACCTATAATATGGCCATTGACTCCCCCCCAAGAGTCATTCTTCATCTTTCTCCATCCCACTATTTCAACAACTCATTAACAATCTTAAAAGACCAGAGTCAGAATCTTTAATCTCTAATCTTAAATACGACCGTCCTGCTCTCATCTACATTAATAACTCTAAGACATTTCGTCCTCACTTGCATCTTCAATTTCCCATCCGTCGTCCCTTGCTGGTCCTTTTCTCCCTGCTTTTCCTTATAACTATACAACTGAGACCCTTTCAACCGGCCCATCCACGATTTAGAACACAGGAATAAGTCTTGTCGCGACTCAGGATCGTTGCTCGACGCCAATCCTCGATATCGCGGTCCTTTATCCAGAGACATTCGCGCTCCTAGGAAACGGTCGATTCGCAAACCGGCCACCCTCCTACTCCTCTCCCAGTTAGGATATCTGTTCAACCATTTGTTCCCGGTTACTCGAGGAACTCTATAGTCTACATTCCTGGCCTTGCTTCGGTCTCTCAGGCACGCGACGCGCCTCGAACTCTTTTTTCGACTCTTGTCTTGATTTTGCCCTCTCTTCTCCGAGAATAGCAATGGCCTCGACTTGTAAGTGCGATCGGTCCTTCTACCCTTCCGGTTCAGATGCCCTAGCGATTTGTTTATTTCACCTCGCCTGCCCTCCTCCATTCCCCAACCTCAACCTCACATTCATCTTTCTCTCTTTCATCCTTCCTTCCTTACACACTCTCTAATCTCCCATGCCGACTTTCCTTCATTCTTTCTAAGTGTCTTCGGCAACATCGTCCTTCATTGTGAAACTATCTCACATACTGTCTATCTCTCTGTCTCTTGTACTTTCCCTCATTGTACCACCTCATTACACATTCTCTATACTGTAATATTGTGTCATACCATACATACTGTGTTACATTCATTCGCTTGATACCGTTTCGACACTTGCACAACACCCGGCATATCCAGCCTATCCATACTAAACAGTGCTTGAATAGGCACAAACATTGACATACAACGGAAAGACTGTGAACCTCGACACAGTGAAGACATGAGAACTCAAAACAATCTCACGGTTGAAGTCGACTGCCACTCCTTGGGTTCCAACGAGTGTCCCTCGATGACTTCTAGCTTCTCGCCCATGGATTCCCCTACGCCAACCCCGACTAGCATCTATAGCCAAGGCTCACTGGCCTCACCTGGGTGGCAAGACGCCGGGTCATACCCAGGACATGCCTACGAGCGACATACTGGAGCTACGCCAATGCGGAGTGCTTTCCGTCTAGCGGGGATGACCTCAAATGAGAATATGGGTATGTCTTACGGTGCCATGGAAGCACAGGAACGCATGCCTATGCCCGACTTTCTGTCCGCTTATGATGACAACGTGGAGCACTTTTGGCTTCCTTCGGATGGGCCCAAGACCTATGAGACTGGAACACACAGCCTCCCATACCCCCACACCTTGCCCCAATGCCCTCCTATGGTTCGCAGTAACTATCGGCCACATGCCGCGTATCTGCCAGAGGCCGCCACAAATCCTTGCCTATCACGATCTATCTTCCACCATGCTGAGAGGGTGCCCCAATCCATGTCTATGGGGAACATGATGCCGTGGATCCCTCAGGCCACCGAGTCAATTGCGCCTCAGACCATTGCCCCATCTCAGGTCGGCCCGGTAACCCCACCCCCGTCCTATTCTGAGTTCCCTACGTCTATCCAGACATTCAAGACGCACAGCCCTACAACGCCACTTCGTTCATGCTCTATCGGCACCGCGTCTGGCCCCGACACGCCCATCAGCCGCTTGTCCGGTGGTGCGGCAGACTATCTGGAGGACTTCCAGCAGTCCCCACCATTCCGTGACGGCCTTAACCGCCTCCAGCGTCAACCTTCAAGAAAGATGATCAGGAAGCAATCCTCTCGCCAAAATATGTCTTTGGAGAACTTGCCCTCTATTATCAAACAGGTCCAGTTCAAGTGCAAGGAACCAGGCTGCAAAGGTCGCTTTAAGAGGCAAGAGCATTTGAAGAGACATATGAAGAGCCACTCAAAAGAGAAGCCCCATGTCTGCTGGGTACCAGGCTGCGAGCGTGCCTTCTCCCGCAGTGACAACTTGAATGCCCATTATACGAAAACACATAGCAAGCGGGGTGGTCGCAACCGATATGTCGCCACACTGGACGAGAGCAGCCCAGACTACGACCCGGACTTCCGCGGACAACTCACACCGGATGGACTCCCAATTCGCGGCTCAACGCTAGACGATCCTATGCCGAATAGCCGCGAATACAGTGTTGATGGGTTAGACGATTAAAATTTCTCAGTGAGAAAGGATATTACGGGTGGATCCCTATATGATACCCTTTGACACCCTAATTCTCCTGTCTTTAGATGGCTACTGACGCATGGGGCCTTGGAGGCCTCCGTCGGCGCTTCGCGGCGTTTCTGTAAAACAGCTCTGATTATATCCGATTGTGATTTTATCTTCTGTGCTTTCCTTTTTACATTTTACCCTTTTAGTTGGACGTTGCATATTTTCCTTTGTCTTTTCAATTATGTTTTCTTTTTTCTTTATTTCCTTTGTTCTTGGAGATGCTTTCAATCCAAATCCGAATAATACGACATCATTGGGAGGAACCAACAAAAAAGGGGTTACTGTATGCTGAGGTGTGGCCATGTCGAGTTTATTGATCTGATTGGTCCATTGTCTGCTGAACACTACATGAAATAATCTATTACTAGAGACTAAACATGAATTGAAATCCAAGAAAAGAAATGAAAAATTGATTATGACTTCCGCTCAGTGGCTCTTCGCCTCGTATTGTGGCCCCTCTCGGCTTTCTGATGCATCAGCTTTTGCGGCTCACCTGTGGCTTAGCGTGCTATCATCAATGCAAAGTTAAATGGCTGTCGATCGTTTCATGGAAGCGGATGATAGAATAGTACGTACTAGGACCCCATGGGAGAACCTCCACAAGCCCACCAGGCTCTCCCTATCGCGTGTTGTGGGGGTTTGGGGGAGGGGATCTTTGGCTCCCCGGCCTGGAACCCATGGGTATTCAGAGTTTGGAAAAAAAAAAAAAAAGGTTCTAGGGTCCTGGACCTACTACGGATATCGACATGGGGCTGAGTGATCTGATCTGGTTCGATGACACTAGTGCGTACCAGGAGGGATGTTGCCTACGTCACGTATGTATGTATGTACAGTATGTAAGTATGGCTCTAACCAGTGGTACTAAAGTAGGTACATACATGCATAGGTTAGGTCCAACCGCTGCCGATCCGGCCCCACTGATTGTTGCTATTTGCACTAGCCCACATTCCAGACCAATGGCATTGTCCCTATTGGCGGAACCATGAAACCCAGGAAATTTGTTGACAATGCTTCAAAAGGGCCTCGACATTGGACCAGTGGGCAAGGATCATCATTCACAGCCCACCCACTCCCGGGTATTGACAGTCATGGACTAGACCTCGCTGGCTGAACTGACTAACCACCACTAGGTGACTGTTATTTGCCAACGTCGGAATTATGGCATTCGACTAAGGATTCCAGAAACCAGGATTTCTCTTGAGCTTAATGGACAATAGTCCCCACATGCCATAGCGTATGATCGATGGTCTTGTCCACCTTCTTTTTCCGCCAACGCGTGTGGCCTGTTGAGTCGTTGATGGCCTATCTGTAAGTACAGTACACGACTAGTAGTCGATCTTTCCATAATGAAACGATTTTCTTTTGCTATTTCTTTTTCTCTCTTGCCTATTTTCTGCCTCCTTTTCTTCTTTCTTACTTGTCTTGGCGCGTATCATCGACGGTATGGCACTGGGGCAGCACTCATTTCTAAATGGGTTGTGTTCAGTCATTGTGAGACGCATGAAGCTTACAAGTCTAGTAGTAGTTATGATTGACGCGGACCTCCAGCGCGTACCACCTTTCCACACCTTAGTACTTACTACCTAGAACCCACCCCTCGTACCTACCACCTGATTGGAATTCAGTATATCGTCCGGATTATGGCGGATGCACGCTGACGATCTCATGCTCTCCTTATCTTCTTTTCTCTCTGTACTTTTTACTTTTTTCGATTTTATCTTATTTTTGTTTTTCTTACCTATCTAACCCCACTTAGGATTGTACTATGTGTCACTAGACACGCTTTCTTTCTTGTTTTCTTTCTGGTATAATAACAACTTCTGTCTCACCTGCCTGAGCGCGTCTATTTGGTTTGCTCCACAAGTTAGTGGCTATCCATACCAAAATCAGGGTTGGTACCCCATCATCTCCGGTCTCACCGGCGGGATGATCTGCGAGGAAGCGGGGCCCAAACTAGTCTCGGGCGAGCTTGGCGAATATGTTGAGATGGACCTGATACTTGGTCTAGACATCTTCAGCCACCGATGGCAAAGTACCAGATACTTCGGGTCGTAATTTGTCTGACATTTGGTACTACATTCCATGACTCGTGCGAATTGGACGAATTATGTGCTCGGTGGACCCAAGGAAAAAGTTTCCACCTACCACCGTTGGTAGTGATCGATGAGGATGTACATTAGCTTCCACAACTTGTACCACCTCGAACTAAAATATACCACTGCACGGACATTCTATACTGAGCGTGGAATGTAACTATCACTCCACTAGGTACCGATTCCAAGGAACTGATGAACCATGGTTGATGCGTACTCCCGTCCAACTTCAACCCCATGTCATGGTTGCATTTGAGATGCGCCTTTTTGTTGATTACCCCACTGATTGGCCAGTCTCCGGTATTGTTAGCCATGACTGAGTTCGATGATAGTTGCACAACATATTTAGCTTCATGGCATGCGCCCAACACTCGCAATCAGAGTTCACCTAAGCACCGTCACAATGCGCGGCATTCGGATACTACCTCTTGGCTCTCTTCGTCCAATCTTACAATTCCGAAGTCATTTCGGATGATAGTTCATCATGTGGCGGAGGCTTTCGAAGTCCAATCCTGACCCAAGAAAAAGAACGGCTGAGCATAGGCGGGTGCAGCCTTGCATGAACTATACCGCCAACCCATTGTAGTAATGGTACCAACTGACGGTACTAAACGGCTTACCGCCGGCGTGATTCGAGTGAGCCGTTGAACCGAACCTGCATCCAAGGTCAGGTGAGAGTGATTCTATTCCAAGTGATTTCCCTCACCGACTCAGGAATTACGCCCCCCCTGTCTGCACCGGAATCCTGCTAGAACAGAATTAATGGTTCGCCTTATCCCGTCCTTACTTGACATGCTGCAAAGATCATTTCTGGACGCCCTGTTTGATGAGCAAATAATAGCCAGTACGAGAATACCGGTGAGATGGTTACACTACGCCTGCATAAACTGGTTTGCTCCTACTCTGATTATATGATATCATATGCATGGAAGGGTGATCCTCTTCTTCAGCATGTTATTCGCCTTACCCTCACCCGAGATACGGGCGATTTGGTTGCATTTTGAGCAAACTTGTCCGTGTTTCGAAGTAGTCAACGTGACCTTGATTTCACAGATTGGGTGAGATTGTCCATTCGCAAGTGGAATGGTGCGGGTGTTTCCCAGTTGAGAGCACATGTTGAGCACTTATCCCTGCCCTCTACTTCGTGCCCTCTTACGTTCTTACGATCATATTCTTCTGCTCTGTAGAGAAACAGCGTATGGAGTCTATGATCCAGGTACAAACATGGTCCCTCAGTCATAACCCCTATTTATGCAAGCGCCCAGAATAGTCTATACACCAAGCACAGGTCCAACGAGGAAGAACTAGATTCTTTCATTTAACCTCACTGTCTTACGACTCCAATTCATTTACGAATCCTAGCTCGTATATCTTGATACTCGTGAACGTCACCAATCAGATTGCTATGTAGCTCTATGATTGTGCGGAGTCTTACACCCACACAATGTGCTTTACCAAAGACAGATAATCTATGACCATACTGGTGTCTGCTTGAAGCTCGGCTCGACAGTTGCTACGCTGTTTGGCAAACATACAGAGACGGTACGTGTTGGAATCGTACCTTAGACTATAATAACAACTGCTTGGAATGGTGCAGGAGACTACGATGAGTGCTGGAATTTTCAAAAGCTTAAGCACAACGGTTTGAGTTTGAGAACACGACTGCTCTATATTTTATCCGTGTTGGCTCGATATTTCATTTATCTAAGTAGTTGTGTGATGTACTCCCGTACTCAAAAAGACGACATCCAAGACGAGAGATTATTAGATCCCGAGTTTGAGCACCCGGCTTGGAGTACCTTAACCCATAGGCTTTTATTAGTACCAGAGCGCGTCAATTGATCCTTACGATATCCAGAGAAGCAATTGAGACTGGTATTCGAGTTTTTGTCTATAGATCCTGCGTAAGATCCAACCCGAGAAAGAGCGTCTCCTCCAAGGGAGTCTCATAATAAGGAGCTATTTCCACGAACCCCACCCTCTTATACAATTGTATGGCGCCCACCATTGAGGGAAGGGTATCGAGTCTCATCTCCTTATATCCGAGATCCTTCGCCCGCTCAACGATGGAATTCACCAAGGCTTTCCCCAGTCCTGTTCCCCGTGCTTCGGGAGAGACATACAACCTTTTCATCTCACAGTATCCTCTATGGTTTTGAACGTCTCCTTGTTTTTCGCCCGACCTCTGCTTGAGAGGCCGGACAGCCACGCATCCGATAGGAATCCCCTCTCCGGCATTATAGGCTAGCAATAATTCCCCATGGGGTGCAGCGTATTGACCAGGGAGAGACTGTAGCTCGGAGGCGAAATCTTGGAAGGTAAGATCGAGGCCTAGCCATTCGGCGTACGACGTAAAAAGGGCTTTGGCTGCTTCTATATGTTCTGCGCTCTGCGCCGGGGTAATGCGAAATGGTGGATTACTGCTTGCCATGGCAGCTTGATATTCTGAATTGAAATCTCGGAACGCCGACCAATTGCGGGTATCGAATTGGGCTCGAAGGACTGCTGTGTTGTCACTGGTGGGATCGGTAGCCGATATTCTTTAGCAGAGTGGCTCCAATTTTTGGGTTTAGATCTCACGACTTTGTGACCTGTATCATCCTCCCTCGAGAGTTATACGGAGTACCTCACCACGGATTTCCGGTATCGGACTGTGTTTATGACTCAATGAATCCACACGTCCAACCTCTTGCGGTTACCCGCGGATGAGGCGTGATTGCAAGTACATCGCTGGTGTGAAGTGGGATATTATAGGTTGGTGTTTCTAAATGTGTTTTGGGCGCGCTGGGAATTATGATAGGCAGCCTCAGGCTGTCAGGCCAGCAGAGCAAGCTCACGCGACACCAAGTTTACTGCCGTTCGGTCTCTCACACCAACTTCTTCAACCTGGCTTTATCATATCTGTTAAACATTTCTCGTCAAGGGATCTGGCGATGACTTCTTGATCGCAAGAGCTTATCTCCCTTTTGCTTATGCATTCATCGCCAGAATGCCAAGCACACACGGTGCTCGTTCTTCTGGGGACTTGATTACTCTATGCTGAAACCAGCGTCGATGCTTATTCAAATCCTCAGATTCTCAGACGGAAATCTGGGACTTGGATGTTGCTGAAAATGTCGCACTCGGAATTGAATCCCATATTCTGTTTCCGCTGATCGTGGTATAGAAATGTTGATTTCCTGGTGAGGTCACAGCCGTTGTTTCCCCCTCAGATCTATAGCGACCGAAGGACTGACCGGTTGATTGCTTATCACTCTTCCGGAAGATGGAGATGCCTTCCCACTACCAAGACGTTCGGTGACCACTGCTTCGGTTGGCACATTCGCTTATACTGTCAAACGTGGGGGCAGGATTCTGTACATTTACAAGAGCCTCCGACCTCCGATCCTCTCTCTTGCTGCAGCCATATTATTGCATTTTGAACTCACCAAACTGGCCCTTACGAAAGCCGGTGAACGCTCTGGCCTTCGCTTATAATATTGTTGCGCTAAGTCATATATTGAAACAATGGCCAAAGGAGTTGCACGCCAGCGCGAAAAACACGAGTTCTGTTATTGTGATTGCTGGGTTCTGCATCACTCGTTGTCTTCGCAGTCCAATGGCAATTCTGCCTGACGGGCGCATCGTCGCACAAATTACCACTAATGAATTATAATCTTATGAAACTATTTCTTGGTCTTTTCTTCTCCCCGCCGTTCCATTTTAGCTCGCTTTTCGACTGAAGCTAAAGAACGGGCCGATGTTTTATTCAGCCCTTCACATCAATTCGACAGACACGTGGACTTGGCGGTTTAATTAACAAGAGATGTACAGGGAGATAATACTCACAAGCTCTGGCGAAGCAGAATGAGAGCACAAATTGTGCAGTTGGCCGATGCAACGTTCTGATACATGGTGCTCAAGCAGTCGCCCGCGATCGACATTGCCCTGATTTTTCTGTCCACTCCTTTTGCTTTGGACCGAAGGCGCCCCGACGGAGCATTTTGGGCCGTTACTCCAGACCACCGAGACGTTCTGCAATTGGCTGCAAGCTCTCAGTGGTCGGCACTTAGTGGCTAACGGAATCAGGAGATTAGCGGGTCTTGACGGTCTTGTCCGATCCTCGTTGCTTTTTCCCATCAGCCAGTCGATTCTATCTCCCCTCAAATCAGAAGCCGCTTATCATAACATGTGCCGCTATCAACAGTCAGTGGATCGAAGCGAAGTGATTCCTTGCTAGTCAATAAACACGCTTGTTTTCTTGGTCTTTGTAGACCATATGGGGCTCCGACTAAATAAATAGGCGCAATGCCTGCCTCTCCCAGGCCATCTCTCACCATCCTCTCCCAGTAGGCTTCTATCGGATCATTTTCCTCGACGATGCCTTCCACACCATCTCTCCCCTCCATGGGCATGCTTGCCCTTGGTGCTATGCAATTAGCAGCGGGCGCAGTGTTTGAGTTCCCGTCCTGCCCGAAGGATATTCCCTTCAGCTGTCAGAACTCGACCGCAGTAGCCGACTCCTGCTGCTTCAACTCCCCAGGAGGCGCCCTCCTGCAGACACAATTTTGGGACACAAATCCCCCAAGTGGTCCCTCCGATTCCTGGACCATCCACGGACTTTGGTGGGTGCGGAAATACTCAAAACACAGCGGATAGAACTGACAATGTCTAGGCCTGATAATTGCGATGGCAGCTACGGGCAATTCTGCGACAAGTCGCGCGAGTACTCGAACATCACTGCCATTCTTCAGGAGCAGGGCCGGACCGAACTTCTGTCCTACATGAAGAAATACTGGCCCAACTATGAGGGCGACGATGAAGAATTCTGGGAGCACGAGTGGAACAAGCACGGTAAGCATCAGTTACACTACAGGCCTTTAAGCGCCACTATAAGGCTCGTGGGTTGCTAACTTTGTGTAACGGAAAGGTACCTGCATCAACACGATTGAACCGAGCTGTTACAAGGATTACTCCCCGCAGAAGGAAGTGGGTGATTATTTGCAGAAGACTGTAGACCTTTTCAAGGGTCTGGATAGCTACAAGGTTTGTCATATCTCTCTCTTTCATTTATCCCATCTCTTATAGCCTCATTTTAATTATTTCTTGTCTGTTTCTTCCGTTCACCCTTGAGAAGCCACATCTAATAACCCCAGGCTCTCGCCAAAGCCGGTATCGTCCCCGATTCCTCCAAGACTTACAAACGGAGTGAGATCGAATCCGCTCTTGCCGCGATCCATGACGGCAAGAAGCCCTACATCAGCTGCGAGGACGGTGCACTGAACGAGATTTGGTATTTCTATAACATCAAGGGCAATGCGATCACTGGCGAGTACCAGCCAATCGACACTCGTAAGTGTCACCAGTCCATGCGTTATTGTATGTTGTCAAGTGAGCTAATTCGATGCCAGTTACGTCTCCTGGATGTTCCACCTCAGGTATTAAGTACCTGCCCAAGAAGAGCGAGAACTCCACTGCTTCAGCCTGGAAATTTCGTAGTGACAAGGCTAGCCAGTCTGTTCGCTTCAACTGAGAATGTTCAGTATAAAGGGTGATGAAGATGGGAGCTGTATGTTCTACGAGTATTGTATGTCTATGGTGCGTTAGGTTTTGCAATGATGTATGTACATATTATTAGGATATTTTGGTGTAGGTGGAGCTATGTGTACATGTCACAAAGTCCTTGCGATAGTTTAACTACAGTGTGTGTGCCCTCGCGCCGTACAAATGATAACTTGTACTTGAAGCGATGCGGAAACCTGAAGGCCGTCAGCACGATACAGCTGCTCTCTGGAGCTTGTATAATTTCGACCAAACGATGGTCGTCCGGAATGAATCGGACGTCCCTATATATGTAGGGTGACTGCATGTGTAATACGTGCGTCTTCACTGGTCTGAGTTGACTACTGCTGCTCAACAACAGCAGACGTCGCACGTACGGATTCCCTTAGAGCTGATAGTCAGCGAGCGTATCACCAACTTGAGCACCGAGGGTTTTTGGTAACCATGGTCCAATCTTGCGGAACTTCTCATGTATACCGATCTCCGCTCAAAGCTGGAGAGGGCAACGCAGGTTAAATGGGCCAGTAAACAGATCGGAATGTATATGTCGGATATAGCAAAGAAATTCCATCTGTACCGATCTGTGCGCGCAAAAGCGACAAAACGAGGGTTGACAAGCCCTTTACAACCCCTTCAAACGTATGTTTCTTCTCTCTTCCTCTTCCTTGGCACCAACGCGATCCAAGAAATCCATGCGACCAAGGAAACCTTCCTTGGCCTTGCTGTGGGTTCTGAGCTCGTCCTTGATGCCGGCTTGATCGACGTACGCGGCCCAGTCCAAGCGCGACTTCTCGACAGTGTTGATCTTGGGACCACGAGCATTCTCTTCCCCTGTTTTTTGTGGGACAGACTGCTTATCCCAGCTTTTCTTGATGAATCCGGATGGGTTTGGGTCGAAGCGAGAGACCTTTCGAAGGGGCCTGCGAATTTTGGTGGTGTTTTTGATATCCGTCGCGTTCTCGGCGGCGGTGACTGTTTCGACGTCGTTTTCGTTGGCCATATAAAGCTTGGCCTCCGCTGAATCTTTGGGGACGATCTTTTCTTCCGTAATCCATTCACCTGCGAATTTGTAGGTACGCTTGATCTTCACCATCTCCTCCGAGTATTGACTTGCTTGCCGCTTTTCCTCAATGACGGGGGTTTCACCATCACGCATCTCCGTGCCTTTGTCCCCCTCGACCGGAGTATCGTTCTTTTTCTCAGCCTGCGTAGAATGCTGTCCCAAAGTCATATCAGGAGCATTCATCTTCTCCCACAGCGCATCCACGTCGACAGTTGCTCCATCGATCCTCGCGAGAGGTTTCCGCTCTTCCTGGCTATACAACGGCAAAGTCAGTACTAAGCGGACGCAACAACGAACAGAAGAGAAAGAGGAACGCACGTTCGCATCTTCATAGCCCGTGTCCGAACGAAGCCGCCAGGGCCACCCTCCTCGTCGTCAAAATCAACATCAACATCATCCTCATCGTCCCCATCTTCGTCCTTTCCCTTCTGCTTCTTGGCCTTCTTTGCCTTGGCCTTTTGAATCGTCGCTTCGTCGCCCGAGTCGAGACTGGGGTCTTCCTGCTCCGGCGCTTGGTTTCCCGCCTTGCGCTTTTTTGTTGCGGGCTCGATGGCCTCGTCGTCGCTATCGGAACCAGTGAGGGCGTCGTCGTCTTGGGCCGCGTCTACCTGGAAGTCTTCGTCATCGGCTGAGTCATACTGCTCGTCCTCGAGGTCGAGATCCTGTAATGTAGCTGAATCGGCCGACATGATTCTTAGCCTGAAAGAGATTTCTTTCAACTGTATTGGGATGAGTCGCGAAGTATAGGGAAGACGACACTCATGCAGAGGCGTGAATGGAAGAAATTCTGCCAGGGCGGTGAGACATGGATTGTAGACTGGACCATACAATCCATTTCAGCCAATCATAATTGAGCCGAGGTGTCTGATATGAACGTCGATAAGCAGACCAGACATAATACACTTTCCCTTTGGCGGCATTCAATCTTCCTCGACTTACATTACTAGTAATAGTTCTCTATGGCAGAATATCACTCAACATGTCATCCCGATCATCTGGAGCCGCTTGAACTCGAAATCCTACACCGTCGAGATGCTTTTCGTCTCCCGCCTAAAGCTGTCCAGGATACGCTTGTGGAGGTATTCTTCAAATGGGTAGCGCCAATACTGCCGGTGGTAGACCGTGATGCTTTCTTGAGGCAGTATGAAAGTGCGGAAGACTCGCCGTCGATTCTACTGCTACAAGCGATGCTCATGGTTGCATCTCGATGCTCTACCAGCGAACAGAGATCAAAAGAGTATACCGTATCGCCGCGAACGTTCTATAAGAAAGCTAAGGCACTATATGATGCTGGTTATGAGACTAACCTTATAACTGTCGTTCAAGCTGTGGTATTGCTAGGTGCTTATTGGGAAGGCCCTGACGGTATGCCTCCACGACCACCTTGATTCATTTTCAGTTGTGTTGACTGGTCAAAGATCTTACTGAAAGCGGGATATTCTACTGGAGTCGGCTGGGTATTGCTTTGGCACAGGAACTTGGACTACATGATAGGTAAAACATCGAGTCAATGGTTTCTCGGTCCCAACTAAGCGAATTAGTGAAAGGTACACTGGCCTCCAGCCATCAGAACGAGGCCTCCGCAAGCGGATATGGTGGACACTGTATACCCGCGACCGCTCCGTAGCCGCAGCGTTTGGCCGGCCATTGCATATTAATCCAAACTACTGCACGGTAGAGCCACTAACAGAGAGTGATTTTGTCGAGTATGATGGAAATGCACCATCTGAGCCGACAGGTGAAGTTCAGGCTAGGTTCTTCATGGAGTATGTTAAACTCTGCCAGCTTATGGATCTGGGTTTGTGTTTGAACCTTTCTGCAAGGTCTACTCAGGACGCTCGCAGTGCTGGGGCTGCCCAGTGCGAGCTTGGGTTAAACGAATGGCTCGTGGCCTGTCCGCCAGAGCTACATTGGAGGCAGACGCGCCATACGTTTCTGTCAGCGATACTATTTTCTACATTCTAGTAAGTTTGTCTATTACATAGAAAGCTTGTAGTGTGCTAACGGCCCTCAGCACAATCGTATGCCAGCTGCATCTACTACAGGCCCCGTTTTCATCCAAAGAATCCCAGAGCTCGGCTTTTCATGCTGCTTCAACCATTGTCTCAATTATGGAGACGCTTCTTTCACATAATGAGCTTCAATACTCGCCTACGTTCATGTATGCTGCCCATTCATACTTGTGTCTTATTTCATTATCCTAACATGTGTATAGAATCTGCCACGCCGTAACGTCCTTCGTAACCTTGAAGCATCAAATGGATGCTTCATTACCATCTCTCCTACACGGTATCAGGTTGACACTGGAGTCCAATCTCGAACTACTAGAGGCCTTGGCCAAGACATGGCCCATTGCAACGCTATTCTTGGAGTTCTTCCAAACAATGACAGCCCCAGACCAATTCAACAAACTACTGTCGGTCGCTGTGGAGGAATGTCACAAACGTGCAATTGGAGACAAACAAGATGACCCCGAAGCACCTCGGAGACCAACATCCTTCAAAAGGCCAAAGCTACAGCAGGTGGTTCTTCCGCAGAGCAGGGTTGTATTTCAGATCCTGGCGCGAGAAACTCAGAGGCGACAGACTGCCTTGCTTCGGTCTCATGGGTCGGGTACTGCATCCCGTGAGGTCGAAACCACGTCATTCGGATCTGGCTCCGGCGCTACTCCCGGTAGCGCTGATGATATCTCCCCAGGCGATCTTGGGGATGCACTAGAAAGCTGCGAACCTACTGCGGTGCTGCGAAATCTTCGGGAGATTATCCGAATTGGGAATTCACAGGGGGCAGACAATGCTACCTGATTCTCAATTAGGGTTGTTAGAACTCAAGCCATTTGAGTACTGCACCTAATCATGCAGAAGGAACTAAAAACCGTGTCAATGGCCGTGTTTGGTAATACATTGGTTGTAAAACAACCTGTCGGGTTCGACCTGGGCTCTAGGCGCAACAAGGCCAAGCATCAATAGTCGCACATCACTGAAGATCCACTGCTTAAAGCTTCCACAGCTATGGCTGAGGTGAGCGACGGGTTGCCAGTGAAGGTCAGCCTGAGATGCAATGTGTGTCTAAAGCAGTATTGAATTCTGACCCTGCCGTTTCCGCTTTTCATTTATAACGACTTGTTTTTCGTTGTCAGGAAAGAGTACAGGTGGACTTGCATCCCCTGTCTTTTGCAGACGACGAGTCGATAACCAACATCGAGGACAACCCTTCAATACAGGCCATAGAGGACGGCAGAGTACTTCCTCAACTGGGACCCGGTCTAAGGTCTCAAATCGTTGTGTTGCCCTAGATGATTCATAGGCCAAAAACTTTCTCGAAAAGTCTCCTGAATACCGGTCATTATAGTCCGGAAAAGTAGAGACAAGACTGCAGCTGTAGGAACACTAAATACGAACTTTCAAAATTATGGCGGCCAAATCTGGCGTGATGAATACGTGAGAACATCATGTATAGTCCTACCCACGGTGGAGAATAATAATGTTGTTGTATAAATGGGCCGAGCCGAGCTCGGGTCGGCATCCAACAATAAATTCGGTCACGACACGAATGACAAAACACAACAGCCCACGTCCCGAGGATAAAAGTAAGGTGGTCAAATCCGGGGTTAGATACTTACAATACTTCCATGTTCGTATATAAAAAGGAATAGCCCCCACTGCGCGCAGTCTGAAGAGGAACCTACAACTTCCTGTACGAGTCCACGACAGAGTCAAGCTCCAACAATGACATTACCCAAACCGGTTGCCCTAGTTGTAGGCGCCTCACGGGGCCTAGGCCGTCAAATCGCCATTGACCTAGCGAAGAACGACTACACAGGTATGTACCTCCACACCCCACAATAATCAATCAACGAAAACAACAACTAAAGAAAACTTCAGTCGTCGTGGCAGCCAAAACCACATCGAATGCCTATGAAACAGTCCCTTTCCCACCAGACCCCAACTCCAACAAATCAACAATCGCCACTGTTGAGCGCGAGATCAAAGAAGCCGGTGGCAAAGCCTTCGCAATCCAGGTCGATGTCCGCGATGTCTCCCAAGTTGAGAACATGGTGAAAGAAACCGTGCGTCTCGCGGGCAGACTGGACGTCCTTGTCTACAACTCTGGGGCAATTTGGTGGTCGTCTGTCGCAAACACGCCGACGAAGCGGTTTCAGCTTATGCAGCGGGTTAACCCTGAGGGGTTGTATGCCACTGTGCAGGCGGCGCTGCCTGAATTTGAGAGAAATGCGTGGAAGGGACGTATCATTGTTGTGTCGCCGCCTATCTATTCGAGGTTTTTCAGGGGCAAGACGGCTTATGCTATGGGTTTGTTGCTCACTTTTGACATCCAGTTGTCTGGGGAATATGTAATGCTGACACACCGCAGGCAAAGTCGCGATGAGCGTTCTTACCCGAGGTCTTGCGATGGATTTTGTGAGACAGGGTCATAAGGATATGGCGGTTACCAGTCTTTGGCCAGCTACGGTATGTCACTTACACAGTGCAAATTGTTTCCTGTGGATGGTAACTTACGTATGCAGAGCACCGAGTCAGCTGCGACGGAAGTGACTACGTCAAAAGACCCTTCTCGTAAAGCCGACCTTAGGAAGCCTGTAAGTTCATTCACAGCATTAGTATCATATATCTAATCCGGCAATGCAGACTGTGTTCTCCGATGCCGTGATCGGCATTTTAAATTCACCAGCAGAGACCGTGAACGGAATGTTGGCGCTCGACGAGGACTTCTTGCGCCAATACTGCGGAGTCTCAGATTTCTCGAAGTACTCAGTGATCCCTGGTTCTAATCCACGACGCATTATGCCAAAGAAGCTGCCAGTGCTGGAAGTAGCCGAACAGGATGACGAGGGGGTGAGGATGGACAGTACGAAGCTGCGGGCGAAGATATAGATAGGCTTAGATTTACGTTTTTCTATCCAACCAATGTTCTATGCAATGTTCAAACTACCCTAGTCTCATACTTAACTATCCACGCAATATGACAAGTTCTCCTAACCAAATGCCGTCTCATAACCATACAATAAACCTCAACACGAATAGCCCAGTCACGAGACTGGTCATGGGCAACTACTTGTGGTTAGGTTGTACCCTTTCTGCTGTATCACAACCACAGTTGCACACCAAGTGAAAGGATGAGCGGAACCGGTTCAAAAGACTGGCGGTCAACATAAGCCCGCCAGCTGATATACTCTTAATATAAATCATTTGTCCCTGTTTTTTCTTTCCCCATCTAAACATCGACTAGATCCTCATCCTAGGCGATGACCGAAGTCATGACGACGTCTGAAAAGGTGTCCGATACCGTATGCCCGGCTTGCAACTGGTCTACTTCCAAGCAACGGTATTGCAGTTATTCCAGCCATGTGAAACTCTTCTACGGCGCCGGAGATTGAGGTGTATGGTCTCTCGGTTCGAATCTCATCCTAAAAGAGCGGCTGAATCAGCCACCAAAGATCGAGGTTCAAAACATCGAATTTCTCGAACAGCACACCACGATTCCCATCCCATCAGTCATCAGGGAATGGACCGACGACTCTGATCGGTACTTTATTCTTATGAATCGTCTAAACGGTCAGACAATCGAAGAAGCCTGGCCTACATGATCGCAGCCCCAGAAGGAGCACATCGCAGACCAAGTGGCCGGAGTACATACAGCAATTGCGACAGTTCCAATCACCCATCATGTAAAATATCGACGGCGGTCCATTATACTCCAACTGGCTCTTTCTAATCTATGAAGGTAAGCCCTACGGTCCGCTAGACTCCGATAAACAACTACATGATGCTCTAATGCAGGCATTGAAAGAGGTACCGTCACCCGTGCTGACACAATTCAAAGATCGGCCTCTGCCCATCTGTACCCCTTACACATTTACCCACGGGGATCTCAACTGCCAAAACATTCTTGTCAAGGATGGCGAACTAGTCGGCATCCTAGATTGGGAATCGGCTGGTCATTTCCCTGTCTGGTGGGAGTATGTGGCTACCAGTATTGGTTTCACGGCAGAAGATGCGGAGTGGAAGGCATTGCTGCGTGTGCGTCTGTCTGGGTATGAGGAAGGAAGAGAGTTTTGGCGAGATCTCTATGCTCTTTCTAGATATCCGAATCTGAATGAAAGAGGACAGGCTTTTGTTGACCGTTTGCTTTGTGCAGAGCAGGCTGCGGATGGTAAGCTGGCTTCAACTGGTTGATTGCTACGCATGAATGGCCATGAAAGGAAGTGTATACTTCACCTTCAATTCATAGTAAATTGGAATTATGATATGTTTTATTGGAATTCCTCATATGTAGCCCTGTTCGAAATTGTAACATTGAAATTGAACAAACCATTAGATATAAGACCGTGTAGGTGAAGATCAATGCCAACGCCGGACGACCAGTTGACTAACATCTCGAGTCTCGACCTATACTGGATAATTTGCGACCCAACGGCATACCCCCAAATCGATCCATAAACCTTACCCATCTCCTATGTCCCCGTACATAAATGTCCCCGTACATAATATCCAGTTAATATAGATAAACATCACACTACCCCAAAGCCGACCCGACGTCGGCCAAACGAACACGAACATCCTCGGCATCCCCACCGATCAACACCACCTCAAAACCCCAACTTCATAAACAGTACTCGTACCCAACAATCACCCAAAGACAAACAACGAAAGAAAGTGTGAAAATGGGCAAGAAAATCGAATGCTACCTCGACTGCGGTAGGTCATCATTCCAAGAAACCATCACTGAATCGAATCAATCGCTGATAGCAATCACATGAGAAAAGTGTCGCCATACAGCTTCTACGCCTTCACATATCTGCAGAAGAATGCTGCTGCGTTGGAGAGTCTGGGCGTTGAAATCGAGTATGCCATACTACTCTTATATTATTTCACTAGTCGGATAGATCCTGACTAATTTCCTCTATAGATATATCCCCGTCTTTCTAGGAGGAATCAATGTAGGCAGTGGTATGCCCTATCTCTTTACCCATACACATACAACCTCTCTTTCGTTCGTTTGCGCTCTACTTCCCTCTTAGAACGACTCTAAAGAATATATCTTAAAAAAAAAAAAGGAAACAAACCCCCCTGGACCCTCCCCGCCAAAGCCGCCTACTCAAAATACGACGGCAAACGAGCCCAGAAATACTTCGGTCATGATTTCGAAGTTCCCTCTTGGTTCCCGATCTTGTCGCTTTTGGTATTTTTATTTTTTTTTTTTCTTTATGTCTTCTTATCAATAAACCATATCGGGACCTATCTATACATACTCGAAAACCCAGCCATCAAGGTCTCATCAAATGAAAACTAACATAAAAAACAGCCCCAACGAGCCCTAACCTACATCAAAAAGCACCACCCCAGCCAAACTTTCTCCGCAGCTTTCCAGAGCTGCTTCGAGACAATGTGGAATGGCCAATTGGACATTTCTAAGCCTGAGAATCTGGCCACGGCTCTGAGAAACGTATTTAGTGCCCAGGAAGTAGAGAAGATTATCACCGCCGCGGGAACGCCTGAGGTCAAGGCTGAGTTGGCGGCGACGACGGAGAGGGTCGTGAAGGAGTTGGGGGCGTTCGGGTGCCCGTGGTTTTGGGTGGTGAATGGGGAGGGAAAGGGGGAGCCGTTCTTTGGGAGTGATCGGTGGCATTTTATGTGGGAGTTTTTGGGGTTGCCGTTTGATGATTTGAGGTTGAGGGCTAGGATTTAGGATTTTGGGATTTAGTTTTTGGCGTTGGAAAGTGATTACATACTACGCATGGCATACTTTTAAAGTGAACAATACCAGAAGAAATACTCCCATTCCTGGAAATTACCGTACATACATATGCCTAACCAGAGACAACCACAGTAATAGCCAAAGCCCCTAAAAAGTCCTCCCAGGACAACGATGAACCCAGCAGCATGTGCCAACACCCAAATAGACCCCCATCATCCAATCTCTAATACTAAGACAAAAAGATTCAAACACCCGGATACTTCGCCATGATATTGATCTTCCTCAACGGAGAAGTATCCTGTTCTCGTTGCTGAGACACACTTCTCTCAAAACAAACCCCAACACCAGCCGCAACTCCCATGAGAATCGCTAACCCGACAGCCAGTCCTGTCAGAATAAAAGACGCCCGAGTGAGAGCACAGTCACGCGCGAAATGAGCAGGTGGTGGAGTGACTGCGTCATCCACCTTCGGCGACAGTGGACCATGCACGGTTTTCCATTTGCAAGTCCATGAATGCAGTGTTTCTACTTTCGCGAACCCGTTGGGGGGATTTGTGCCTGGGAGATGGATGGCGAAGATGAGTCCCACTAAGGCAGTGAGGAATCCTGAGATGGCGACGGCTGTCGAAGCGAGGTTTTGTCGTTTGATATGTGCGTGGGGCTGGGATAGTTAGTACACTGAGTCATCTGTGGCATAACCAGCATGAGACAGATGGTAGTAACTCACGGAAGGAAGGAGAGTGATAATGGTGTATGTCAAATTTAGAAAGGCAATTATGCAACCACAGGACAGCAATGCGACGGTCGGACGGATGTCGAAGTTCAAGGGCCAGAGATATAATCCGACCTTGCCGTATGCTGATGTCGCTCGATAATGCTGGAAGGGGACTGCTTCACACCCTATGATAGAGACCGCGACGCCAAAGATGATGATCCCGAGAGCGAGTCGAACCCAACGAAGGTATTGAACCCTTTGGAGATATTTCGACTCGTCTGCATCGGAGGCGCAGGACACATGGTAGGAGACCGAAGTGGTTGAGCCGGTATCCATATCAAGTTCAATCTGAAGACAGGGGACTGATAGAAACAAAAACAGAGAATAGTATTGCACAATTCCGAATTAATTAGGAGACGAGAGTTGCCTGCAACCTCTACAGATAAAGACAGAAGAAGAGTAAGAAAGGAGGGACTCAGACAAATATAAAGCGAGCGACGAGCACAACGGCTAGGAAAATCAGCAAAATAAGGGATAATGAAGGATTTTGTAACCCTGGAGAAACATGGAGAGTTTAGAAATTACAGCTCGAGGCATTCTACGCGCAGTCCATCAGTGGATTCTTCCCAGTCACAAATGCCGAGATACCCTAATATAGATTTATCGCACCAGTCAAGGACTCGGATTAACCGCTCATACACAAATTAACTTCTGCAGGTTCCTGTACCACCATACCTTAGCCAAGTAAAATAAACATAGGTCAATGCGCTCTCGCTCTAGACTGACCAGGGCGCTTAATGGGAAGAAGATGCACTCGGATAGGCCAATCAGCGGCTATTCTGGGTAGGCGTTCACGATGCATGGACTTCACGATTATTGATCATCCTCGCCCTATTATACGCTCATAGAAGACGCCACCTGGTTTCGTAGTGTATGATCGGCGGCTACAGCATATCTCGATAGACAAAGTCATTGGTCTTGAATTATATCACTTGTTTTGTTTTACGAAGTCAAAAGATATTGGGACAAAAGAAGGGCTCCACTTTGGAACAAAGATTGTTCCGGCCTATAGCCAAATACTACGGAGTCCTTCTTGCAACCACCACAGATATCTCATCTATCGAATGCAAAATAGACCATGAACACATCGAATCATTGTCTAGCCGTGTTAGCTTGGCCTGAGAGTTACAATGATCCCTGCGTTGCTTCAGAAAGGGATGCAGCTTTTAGGGGAGAGTGAAAAAAACTTATGTTTTACTCGCTCCCTTAGTACAGCGGAGAATCCCAAACGTGTGGAAGGCCAGCTGCTCCAATAATCATCAGGTTGTTATCAAACACCAGGAATCCGAAGACCGTCCTGGGGAAAAATGGGCAGCTTTTCGAAAAGTGATAGAAATGCAATCCCTCTTTCGCTCTGTAAAATATATCCGCAGGATGATAGATATCATTCCTCCAAGCTCTGACTTGGAGCCACCAATGATGGTTTTAGAGCCTTTTGAGAAAACTCTGTGGTCTGCACGGACAAAAAGACCATTGACTCTCAGAGAGGTCAAGCATATTATGAAATTCGCGCTTTTGGGGCTACAGGAGATTCACGAGAAGGGTCTTGTACATTGTGGTAGGTCAATTAAAGAGCAAAGTTGAAGAAACAAGCTGAGTGCAATAAATGGACTTCAGGATGGAAAATGTTCTTCTAAATGGATTCAATGATGAGAATCCATTTACTGATGACGAGAACGTTCCGATGCGGGTACAAGTGAAACTAGCAGATCTGGGATCGGGTAGGTAATAGTTGATTTTTCTTTGACAGAGCACAATGATAACATGTTTGTTTCATTTAGTTATGGCCCCCGGTCGGGCGAAATTACCCAATCACCTATTGAAGTCCGGAGGTTTTCTTTGGCAAGCCTTGGGCCGGCGGTGTTGATATCTGGGCATGGGGAATTGCAGGAACACTCTCTTCTACGTTCGGGACTTGATAAAAGAGAAAATACTGACTAAACAGTTTTTCCACCTTCTACAAGCGCAGATTGGCTTTCAATCTCCTGGTATATATGATTCAATCATCAAGGATGGCACTTTCGAGCAAAAGATAGAAGCAATTTGGCGGGCACAGTGCCATGACTTCGACCTACGTTCGGTTGAATATTTTCAAGACTGTGATTTCATCAGTATCGCAGATGAGGGAGGGAAAGGAGGCCTGAACTCCGATGAGCATTGGACTGATCATTTAGTTTCCCTGGGAGTTCCGGAATACGATGTAGTATTCCTCTGTGCTGTTCTACAGCCTGACCCAACGAAGACGATGACAGTAGCAGAGATCCTTGATACAGGGTACTTAGATGTTTACTGAGGTCATATAGCGTGGTTTTCTCGGCCTCAGCCGATGTATTATTCTAGCTCTTTCTGATGGCAATCATATCGCCAAGCTGCCAGTAGAGGCACCATCATAAAAATCCCTCCGCCGGTCATGATGGCACCGCTGAACAGCTGCAGCCCAAGGTACTCATTGCCTCCGCCATGGCCTTCGATAACGCCCGCAATAGGTGCCCCAATCAGCACCCCCAGGCTCGCTGCAAACCACAGCATGCCCATACGGGTCCCAATAATAGCCGGACTGGGCGAGACAACGGGATGCGCGATCACCAAAGGATTTGCTGATATTAAAACTCCAGAGGAGATGCCAAATAACACACAAAATGCAACGAAGGAGGCCTGAGTGTTGATGCCAATCCAACCGAAAATCAAAGCCGCCGATGTGGTAACACTGACACTCAAGATCAAACCAGCGCCTAGCCTTTGCGTCAACAACGCCGACCCTAAACGACCCACGGCAGAACCGGCATTCAGAATTGACACGAGATAAAAGCTCATATCTGTCGAAGTCTCGAGTACCTGCGAGGCAAAGAAAGGCACATAGAATAGTGGTACGAAATAGGCCATGAACATGAGAAAATTAGCGACCCCGCAGGCATTGAAGTTCCACTCCTTAAGCGCATCCCAATGGATTAATTGGCGTGGGGAACTGCGTTTTGGCTTAGTGGTCGCTATGAGAAGAGGAACCGCAATACATGAACAGCCTAGTTGGATGAACCCCATTACTCGAGCCGTCCAGGGGAAGCCGATGTGAGGCTGCAAGTGTATGAAGATTATAGGAAATAGAACCCCGCCTAAATCTCGTTAGCCATGATGTGTTGCAGTAAGCTATCAGGTTATCGATCAATACCAATACTAGCACCACAGGTCACTATGCCGAGGGCAATCCCCCGGCGGGACGTAAAGCTGGTTAACACTAGGGACAAGGCAGGCACATAGATGAGCCCACTACCGATTCCACAGCAGAAACCCTGGGATAAAAGCACTTGGTAGTATGTTTGTGAAAGGCTTAACATCATGAGGCCAAGCGTAGTCAAGAAGCATCCGGCAATCATTAGATGAATTAAGAAACCCCGGTCGAACAGTGGGCCAGCGACAACACCAGTGGAAATCAAAAAGAAGGCATTAACAGTGCCAATCCACGATAGCTTTGACGGTGAGCTATCTCTCAAGAGATCCGTCTGGTAAAAGTGTTGGAAGGCGCCGTAGGCCGTCGAAAACCCCCAGGTAGTGAAAAACAAAAGAAAGCCAGCAAACACACCCACCCATGCTGCAAGGCCACCGTTTTGGGGAGAGGGAGCTGGTGAACTCGTCGGAGGTAAGGTAGCCGTCTCTCGTGGTGTTATGGTAGGCTTATCGGTGGCAACCATAGTCGTGTACCTTCCATTGACGTTCTGACTTATACAAAGACATAGATCTTAAGCAGCAGAAGGCCCGTGTGATGAGCAGAGATATAGGAGTTTATATACATCCTGGTGGGGAAGGATGTTGAAAGCATGTCGATTCGCATAACAGGAAGGTACCTAAACCTTAGCAACAAAGGCAATACCAGGAGCATTCACAGACTATTGAAATGCTATATTTTAGAGCCTCAGCACGCAGCCTATACGAATTTGTCAACTCCATTGCTCTCGTCAGCATTACTTGAATGCGACGCCACGATTGGCTTGAGTGTCTAGTCCAAGACATGAATCGTTTCCGAATGTACCCATCCAAATTCCAAGGAATCAGTCATATAAGATGACTTAATGCCAGGATTTCTTGATCTCACAATTCTCTAACCAATAACGGGTGCCTAGGGCTGATGTGAGATCCATGGATGTGGCTGCGGCGCGACGAACCTATCATTGAATCTCCCCCCCAAAAACCTCGCTTTTAACATGGCAGTTGGAAGCCTCGCTGTTATCTCTGCATGAGTCAATGTTCTGCCTCGGCTGACCCTCGTCGTTTATTCAGCAAAATGTAGTAGCTTTGCGAGTTCGCTGTCACATAAACCCTTCGTACCCCGTCTTTCGGAGTTCGATCCGTCCTGTTGCCCTCCGTCATGGCTCCCACCTTCAGGATCGCTGTGATCCAGATCTGCGTCGAGGTAATCCCTGTGGCTGCTGTGTGCCCGTATACAATGTCCAATTGGCCAGCCAGTCAGCTCCAGGTTACTCAGACTAATGCATATCAGCCTCTCCGTCCTGCGGAGAACTTTGCAAGAGCTGTAAAATCTGTTCGGGGCCCCTCCGCCCAAGGGTATCACTCAGAACAGCCTGTTAAGCCAACCCGAACTTAAAAACGTAGCCTATGTACTTCGTATCCAATACCGGTGGATCCTCGGCTCGTACATGAGGAATAATATGAACCAACGGAGCGTATACATCTGGGATCATCTAGAAACATTTTTCATCAAGTCCTTCGCACACCTTTGGGACCTGGACATGGCGGTTGTGGAAGGATGAAGAGACACTCGATTCGGATAAACATGGGCCAGCCAAATTGGCATTATAGCTATTCACGTCAAATAAAAGAACAACCAAATAGTAACGCCTGATAGATTATGGTGATGACACGAGTCTATCGTCTTAAGACCTTCTCCAGTGTAGTAGTTGTTATTCTGTCAACAGAGAAATACTTGAGTCGTACATTTATTTATCGGTCCGGTAGTAAGTTTACGAGCCCCACCCAATCAAAGCAAAGCAAAGGCTGCCCCGCGAAAAAAATCATGGCGGGGAAAAGGGAAAGTAACTTCGACAGCAAAGTACTTGACATCTGGTACGCGACTTCCTCCTCCCACCTTGAGCTGACTCTTCTGACTGGTCATTCTGATTTTTACTTCTAGAACGACACTTATACGCCTCTCACTATGCCTCTCTCCAAGCTACAGGGAGTGAAGCTCCCCGCGTCGGCCGACTTCCACGGTGCGTTTACCCCAGTGTGCTCCACGGTTGCGAGACAATAATTGACCGAGGTGCGGTGCGCAGTACACCTTCGCGATGGTGATATGATGGAGCTTGTTACGCCTACGATCAGACAAGGTGGTGTGAACACGGTTTTCGTCATGGTAAGGAGTTGATTGATTCCAATGGACCTCGGTCTAGTACATTCGTTACTCATGGGATTGGAACGACAAATTTAGCCCAACCTGGTGCCGCCAGTGACAACTGTCGACCGCGCGCTCGACTACAAGAAGCGCCTGCAAGCCATTGAACCCAATGTGAACTTCCTCATGTCGTTGTACCTCCACGAGTCCGTGACCCCGGAGACCATCATCGAAGCCAAGAAGCGCGGCGTCACCGGTGTCAAGAGCTACCCAGCAGGCGTTACCACCAACTCGTCCTCTGGCGTGGTGGATTACACCCAATTTTACCCGGTCTTTGCAGAGATGGAGCGTCAGGACATGGTTCTGAATCTTCACGGAGAGGTCCCTTCCACTGGCGATGTAACTGTCTTGTCGGCGGAGGAGCGCTTCCTTCCCACCTTGTTGCAATTGCACGAGCGTTTCCCGAAGCTTCGCATTATTCTGGAGCACTGCACTACAGCGGCTGCTGTGGAAGCCGTTAAGAAGTGCGGCCCTACTGTGGCAGCAACGTTGGTCCCCCGGTTACACTTGGCAATGGATATGTGCTGACGGTCAGGGATAAAAGCATTACCGCCCATCATCTTTCTATCATCATCGACAACTGGGCTGGAGACCCGTTCTGTTTCTGCAAGCCTGTCGCTAAAACGCCTGCGGATCGTGACGCTCTCCTGCGGACAGCAGCATCTGGCAACCCCAAATTCTTCTTCGGCTCCGATAGTGCCCCTCACCCCGCAGCCTCCAAGAGGGGCGGAGACAAAATCGCGGCGGGAGTCTTCACTCAGCCATACACAACCCAGGTCGTGCTGGACTCCTTCGAGCAGGCCTGCGAAAACGGTATCCTCAAGGAGGAAGACATCACCCCTGAGGTGGTTGAAGGCTTCATGAGCAAGTTCGGTCGCCAATTTTATGGCATTGGTGAGGAACAGAAGGAGTTTATTACCCTCGAGAAGAAAGACGAAAAGATCGTAAACCTCTTGCAGTCGGACAAAGTGGACGTGGTCCCATTCAGACGGGACCAGCAGACATGGAGCGTGTCCTGGTCTTCATAAGCCCATATTGACCTTATGCCAAAATAGATTGCTACCACGATAGCCAATGGCGCATGACCATGCCATTGATTTCCATCCATCGTCATTCTTATTCTGACATTTTGTCACCTTGCGTAAGCAGTCCTGTGACCGCCTCGAGCGCCTGCGCTTCGGAAATATCGATCTTTCGTCCGGCGACAACAGGATTGCCGTCACTGCCCACCCCAAGCTGGCCAGTTCGTTCGAGATGCAGGCGGATTCTACTCTCGATGTATTCCTTTCTCTGGTCACGTTTAGAATCTGCTTCCGTGGCTTCTGCTGATTTAGGCAGAGTAGCTAGCTTGGGCCGGAGCTGCTTCAGTAACCCTTGCAGGGCAGGCAGTTGAGATAATATAAAAGTTGTATTCGTGGTAAGCGGTGTGTGTTTGGTATTTGATCCAACAGCAGCGCCAACTCGTAGTTGCTTGGCCGCCGGACTCTCCGTCAGGAACGACAGGTCCAAGTCTTTGTTCGTAGGAAGTGCAGACGTCTCGGAGCCACCCCCCTGTTTCGCACTTGTCGCGCCGTCGGCGCCTTTAACGGCAGATAAGATCGATCGCAGCTGTGAGATGACCGCATCGTTACGAGCGGTCTCTTGTTTCAATGCTCGGTTCAATTTCTTGGTTTCTTGTAGTTTTTTGCGCAGAGCAACGATCGTGTCCGGGGTAGGTGCATCGGGGGACGGGTTCAGATCCAGGCCCTAAAGAAGGTACATTGTCAGTTTGTACATAGAGCCAGGTCACCCAAGCACATAGCGCACCTCATAATGCTTCAACCGAATCCATCCTAGCAAGTCATCGTCCACTCGAAAGGAGTTTCGCAGGACAATAATCTCGAACTTATCGAACGCCTTGTCGACGGTCGCCTCCAGGAGGGTTTCAAGTTTGTGTAGTCCATCTTCTATCTCCAGCCTCGCCTCAGGGTAAACAACGTTCCCATCCTCGTCAGTGTCCGGGATGGTCGAACCGTTGGTAGCATGCGAGAAGCCCAAACGTTCAGGAGGGGTGGAGAGTAAACCGGCTTCGAGACTCGAGATAGCTTGATAGATCAGGTTGTTGATCGAGTTGATCACGTCATCTACAAGGGACTGCGATCAGTGTATTAGCTTTGGTTACCTCAAGAAAAAGTGGCATATGAGGGGCAAGGGAGGCGCATGTCTCAGACAAAGTGTTTATCAGAAATACTGACCAGCGGAGTGTAGCTGAAATGCTCTGTGAGCAGAGATTTTGTCGCGTCGTCCATCTTAATGAGATCCTTAGACTAGAATCATGCTTTGTCTAAGCGAATGAAAGGTGTAGGTGGGGGAGTCCTCTTCATGAGGGTCGCGTTGCGCGGGTTGATTTGATCACTTCTCTTAAGGTCCTCAGCACGCGAACCATTTATTTGCCAAGACCGTAACATTGTTTTTCAGTCACCCTTCAATTCAATCAATCATTCCTCAAGGGTCATGAAAGAGCACTTCAACAATTTTAAGTCCGACTATCATGCTGTAATATCGGACAGAGTACTTGTACATTACAATTTTCCCAATATAAACCCTTTCTCATTCATTGTTTCCGTCTTCTTCCCGTATATCAAAGCACATTCAATTACATCTCCACCAAGTGATTTCAACAGCTATGGTCAAGTCAATTAATGCTTGCAACCTCCGTGGACTAATTGGTATCCCGGAATACTATATAGTGCAGAAGGAGAACTAATATAATAAACTGTGTATTCATACTAATCAAATCATGACGCATACGCTAATTGGTCTGACAATGAACAACAGCCTCCAGTCACTGCTGCGAGAACGAGGCCTCCCTCTTCCTCAGACTATGAAGAATATAAGCTTCCGGAGTCTTGTCAGATGTGATACATTTATCTCTATATTGTGGACGCGTTTTTCGTGAGCTGGTCCGTGAGATTGCACTGGAGGCTCGCCTTGGTTCGTGGAAGAAAGACTCCATCAATAAGGAGTTGAATCCTCAGCATCGCATACTTCATATTAGATGCGAATGATAAGGCTTGGGGCAAAGGTATCTGGCATACTATCTTTCAGTGGCGCTTCTACCTTCAGATATCTACCGTTCTTAGTTTATTTTTTAATGGTATGGAACCACTGCCTTGAACCCACAGAGACTGGTAGTATCACTAATTTCCATAGTATCCTGTAGTTACAGCTAATATGCTCACTGGGGAAGTACACTCCTCCCACATGGAAGGTAGTGCCTTCCTCTTGCAGTTAAGAGGCCCAACTCTCGACGATGTCAACCAGGGAAGGAGAAGGGAAGAGCCGAACGACTCTTGCAATGCTCTGTATTTTACTTTCATCCTCGTTTTTCGTCAGCTTTGATCTACTTTCAACAACTCGCGTGAGGCTCTCTAGCTACACGGCACTTAACTATAGCTAAAGAATCGTCGCCCTAATCGTTAGCTGACACTTCTCCAACAAGATAAAAAGGATGGTCTCAGCACATCAAATACTGGACTTATCTCTCCTGAGACGACGACATGACCCTTCGGCCACGTCCTCCGCGAGCCTTTCATCAACAGTTCCCACTCTTGAATCACCCGTGTCATTCCAGGCCTTGGCAGTCAGAGCCGTCTCCGAGACGGCGATGGCGCAGCGAAACAAGCTCGATAGACCGCCCGCTAGGCCATCCATGTTCATTGAGGAGACAGATGATGATGATTCGATGGCTCAAAAATCGACTTGTGGCACACCTGCAGACCCGAAGTCTGTCGACGTGATACGTAAAAGTGTTGAGGACGAACCAATGCATCGGACAAAGAGCCAGTACTTTGACGATTTTTTCAGCACACGCGGGCGAGAGCTATCATCCAGGGATCGCCTGAGGTATAAATCAGCTATGGTGGCTGAGCTTAAACTAAGCAAGACGGTAAGGATGTGCTAGCATTCCATTCAGATCTCGAGAGCCTCTAGGAACTAATAGTAGGTCCAGGTTAGAGACAACGAAGTCCTTGCTTCGGCGATCTCGTCTCGCTTAGCGCGTATCTATGAGAAAGACGAATCGTCTATGATGGTCATCATACAGCAGGGTGTGTGTATTCGCTTTGGTATCTCGAAGGACCCAGCATATTTGTTGAAGGTCTACGCACTCCCATGCCTCATAGCCTCTATCACCAACCTTCGCTGCACCACTATGATCCAGTCAGCTCTGAGGGATCTTCTGCAGATTGAACCCAACCGCGGCGTAGTCCTTTATCTTCCAGTTCCTGAAGAGAACTTTGCGACAAATGGTGTAACTTACATGGGCGAGATCGCACGCTATGAGCGCCGGACCGATGACGATGACCCGGGTATCCTTCGAAATATCTCACGGGGCTTGAGTAGAAGGCTGAAATCAAGCAGCACTCAGAGCGCGCCTCGTTCTGAGGCAACAACCTCTTCATGGGACCCTGAGACCGATGCTCAAATGTCAATATCCGCGAAAGGAAATGATTCTTTCCACAGCGAGGGCTCTCGAGAAGTAGAAGCATCAGGCCAAGGCAACACTAGAGGATCCAAGAGTCTGCGACACTTCCTTTCCCGTCGTGCGCAAAATCCTACTGAAGCAGATGACAAGCGGTAATGATAGGCCTTTCTCCCTTCTTTTCTGTATTAGTTTTTATCGTGTGATTTGTTGTATGGCATAGCACAGTTTGTCTTTTCATTAATTGGCCCAGCTGGCTTAGGAACATTGAGAAGCCATTAGCAGGTATTGGCTGTAGTTGATTGTGTACACCGACATCAGTTCAGGATATCTTTTAGCATGCTATGAGGCAATTGCTCTATTGTGTTTAACATCATCCGTACTTCCCGAACTACCACTCCGTAATCATCGACAAATACGAGCCGCGTAATGCAACTTCCTCTCGTGACTTACTTGTTGTTCATCTCAATGCTTGGAAGTCTCTTTATACTCGAGAGTCCCAACACAACAAGCCGCTAGTGAAGGAAATCGAAAGATACTCTCACCATGGCTTCCAAGGCAACCCAAGGCAGCATAAAAGAAATCCAAGGCGATCTCTTCGACGCGCCAGACGGGGCAGCCTTGATTCGTACGTGGCCTAAATAATCAAGATGTCCTTACAACTAACTTGACTATTTCAGACGCATGTAACTGTATCGGATCCTGGGGTGGTGGGATAGCAAAAGCCTTCAAGCAGAAGGTACTATATCACCCAACTCCAGCCTATCCAACTCACCCACAACCATTAACAAACACAGTACCCAGCCGCATACAACATCTACCACTCCCATTGCCAAAAATACAAATTCAGCCCAGAGTACCTAGTAACTTCAGATCCACCAAACCAGCCAAACAATGCCCAATCATCTACCAGAAACAAAGAAATTCAACTACCAGAAGGCACAGCTCTGATCATCCCGCCTCAGGAAAAAGACTACAAGGACAAAGACAAGAAACACTGGATCATCTGCTTGTTCACGTCACGTAATTATGGGAAGAGGGTCAGTCCGCCTGATGTCATTATTCGGAATACTGAGCTTGCTGTCGCGGACATGGTGAGGCAGATTCATAGACTTCGGGCTGAAGAGTCGGGGATTGGGGAGCTTTGGTCGTGTCGGTTTAATTCGGGACTGTTTGGTGTTGAGTGGGTGCTCTCGAAGAGGGTTTTGGAAGAGTCGGGGTTGGATTTTGTTGTTGTGAGACCTGTGGATGAGGATGAGTGATTCTTTCTTTGGGTGGTATCTTTCTGGTGTTTCAAACGGTGTCTGCATGGATATGATGAACAACATATGCGGTTTATTTTACTCCGCATGCACTACGAAAAAGCCAATGTCATATGCATTACTCTTAGTAAATGATAATTCAGAATTACCATTGACTATAATGAATATTACCCATTTCACAAAACATCTATAGAGATCAATAGATCACCTGACTTCGCGTCACGCAGCGCGTCATCGCATCCAGAAATCGCATCGATAACAAACTCCACCACCAACCTCAAAAGAAAAGAACAAGCATAACATAACCATCACAAACCCCCACCATGCCCCCAGAACGCCAACCCGCCCAAAAAAGAAGACAACTTCCCTTCAAACCTCCCAGTCGACAATCCTCAGTCACAGCCGGCCCCTCAACATCCGCATCCGCGAAACCAAAACCCCAGACAAAATCCAAAATCAAAGTCCCCGCAAAAAAACCCACCACTAACGCAAAAGCCTCATCATCCAAGATCTCTCGACCCTCTACAAGCTCTACCCGCACCGAGACCGAGGCCTCGGAATCCCCCGCCGCAGCCTCAAACTCGGATTCCGAAGCTAGCTCCGGCTCCAGTCGCTCGAGCTCTCCCTCTGAAGAGCCGGACTATATCCTTGCGGAGATCATTCATGCGGATGCTGAGGAGAATGATATTCTCTCGAGTGAGCCGGCTATTCCGCCGAAGTTGCTGACGAAGCTTGTTCATCATCATTTTAAGGGTCAGAAGACTAAGATCGCGAAGGATGCTAATGAGGTTGTGGCGAAGTATGTGGATGTTTTTGTGAGGGAGGCGTTGGCGAGGGCTGCGTTTGAGAGGGCGGAGGGGGGGAAGGGGGTGGAGAGGGGGGTTGGGGATGGGTTTCTTGAGGTTTGTTCTTCTTCTTTTTTCTCTTTCGGTTGCTGGGGAGGGTGTTGCTGACTGCGGTGGCTTTAGGTCGAGGATCTGGAGAAGATGGCACCACAGCTTGTTTTAGATTTTTAGGTGGTTGGTTCTAGTTCATCTATGGGTTTGGAGTTTGGGGATTGAGGGTTTTAGTTTTATTGTTAGATACCATGATGTTATGGATTGATATTTGGATTCGCAGTGCTGTGCATAATGGTCTAATTCTATATACCGTGAGATGTCGTGGGTATTATGTCTCTTGTGGTGGGTAGGTGGGTTGTCTATAGTTTATGCGTTCCTATTGAATAGAATGCTGTGTCGAGATGGTTCAAGATAACAAATGTCGTAATATCTTAACCGCTTACCAAAGCGTCCGGTGTTGTAGCCGTGTTACTTGGGGTTTCAGAAGCAGAGGCCACTGCAGCCGGAGTGTCAGCTTTATCCGCAGGTACCTCAGATTTAGTCTTGTCTTGCTTCGTGTTGGGCTTTTTCCCTTTCTCCGTGAGGGCACCATTCTCTAGGGCTTCTTCGGGCAATGGCCGGATGTGTGGTTGGCAGACCCACCAAGGCCGGCCGTATTCAGCAATCGTCGCCTTGGAGCCCGTTAGCTCTTGGTTCGGGGATGTCTCAAAGCGCTCCGGGAATTGCTCATATTCCTTGAGGCCCTCTTTGATTGCTCGCTCAGTAAGGGCAAGAGCATGCTCGAAGGCAGCCATGTCGCCCGGCCTTGACCGTGCAAGTGCATCCCGAACGTCTGTATGTTTTGCCACCATTGGACGCAGAAGCTGGAACAAATGTCCCTGCATGACCCCAAGACTGGGGGACAGAGGTCTCTTCGTCTTGTCGCGTTTCTGCTTCTTCTTTGGTGGCCCTTCCTCCTCAGCTTCCTCGGCAGTGGGTTTTATGAATTGTTCCGGCTCCTCGGGATCTGACGGGAGGTAGAGAGGCTTCCTCTCTGGAACGGGTTGTTCAAGGACATATTTATAGATAATATCGAGATAGCGGCGGAAGACAGCGTCGATCCGGTATCCGCCCTTTCCATCCCGGCCACGCCAGTATTCCCTTCCTTCACTTCCCACTGGAGGAGGTTTGCTAAATACGGATGGGTCCGACAAGTTTCCTTCAGCGCTCATCACGCCATCAGCACCTGTCTCTTCCAAGCAGCGTTCCAGATCGTCATAGTTCAGGATGTTGCCATTGGCGAAAATAACGGTCTCCGGGGGCAAATTGTCACGAAGATACCGAATGTAACTCCAATCCGCCACGCCTGTGTTATGACCCTTTTGCTCTCTCGTGCGTCCATGGAGGGTAATTATGCTCGCCCCGGCGGATAGTATCATCTTTGCGTACTCTAATGTCTTCTCTTTCGTCTCCTGTATACGGAACTTCGCAGTGACGGGAACATCCAGTTCGGTGTGTAGTTTATTGATCAGTTTATAAATCAAGTCCCAATCCTCCTGGAGGAAGGCACCGTAATGGCCTCTTCTCGCGATTCCTTGGGGACACCCAAGGTTCAAGTCCACAGCGTCGCAGTATGGCGCTACATGACGCGCAGCTTCCAAAAAGTCATCCGGGTTATTCGCGCAAAACTGTACAAACAGAGGCCGGTCTATCGCGGGGTTTCCGTCTAAGTATGGGGTATCATCGCCTTTGATAGCAGCGCGAGTGGGGTGAAAATGTTGCAAGCGCATTTGTAACTGTTCACGGAACAAACGCGCATGGTACATCGGCGAGTATGCAAGCATCGGCTTGGGATCGTCAGGTGGCATGAACGACCGAGTGAGCATGCGCCAGGCCTAGAATCAGCCGTCAGATCGGAGTAATAGGTAACCGAAAGTGGGAGATAATACAAATTCAGACCGATCCACCATTGGTGCTACGATGTACTTTGGACTTCCTATACTCTTGTAAAATTCCCGCCCTAACAGCTTCGTCTTCGGTGTTGTGTTGGCATTGGCGGGCGCATTTTGCGCTTCGCCGTTGCTTTGCGACACGGATTGTGTCTCGGGGATTGTCATTTTGATGAGACTTGAGCGTTGTGCTATGGGAAGTTGTCGCCCCAGCCACGGGGCAAGAAAGCGCAAGAACCCTATGATTGTTAATTGAGAGAAAATGAGCGACAGTGAGAGTGTTATCAGCTTGAAATTATTCCCCGGATTATTCGCATTGCGGGCAACTTTTTTTCGATGGCGATTTACCTCGGACCGGAGCAACTTTGGTCCGTTTATCTTATCCAGCAGAAGAAAGATGCAATATCAAACTTGGGCGTAACACACAACCGGCAGGTCGGAGTTTCCATATAGCGATTGTTGATCTGAGTGGAGTATTCAATATCAGAGATGATATTCTTCGGTCCAGATTCACCACTCATGTCCAGATAAAATTCTTTTGTAGCTCATTGAGATGTTGATTATGTAACTATAGAAAAGTCTTGGCGTCCGTAAGTAGAAATTACTAGTGTATCATGCCCAATGAATGGAGACCCTACAAGACTGCAAATCTCTAGGAATACTTTCCCTGGAACTAGCACGATCATGTGCACAGTTAGATATAATGCACACTGTTAGAAACACTGGTACTGTCGACCATTTCCACAGCTGTCTCAACGGTTGAATCACTGAACTACTAGTGCCGCGTCCAAGACAAGAGCAAAAATGGACTCCACCGGAGCAGGGGGTATGTTTACGAATTTCCTAACAAATTAAACTAACACTGATCAAAGCCCAGTCTCACCTTCAATATCTCTGTCTGAGCATGGGGAATATGCTGCTCAGATAAGTGGGAAAGATCTCATCCTGCATCTCAACCCAACTTCTTCTGGGTTCCAGGATGTAGAGATTGTCAAAGTCAAAGAAAGCTCGTTGAAATTCTTGAAGTTCTCACGAGCGAGCTACACTGTATCACCAGATACATATACCGCTAGAGGCGAAACTGCACCAGGGAGACGTGTGCTCCATGCCAGTGATGCACGTGTTCTTGTATGGCAATTGCTCCCATTGCAATTACATGCTGAAATCGAGAGTATCGAGCCCGGTGCCTTGAATATTGATTTCGGCAGCGATGAAAACGAGGTCATAGTTTTCCACGCATGGAATACAAGGTTAACTGTGTATGCTCTGGATACCGGCCGCAGCCAGGTTATTAAATCTCCGAAGTTTGCTCATCATAATGGCTTTGGGTACCGACCTAAGACAGGACAGTTTGCGATCTTGTTAAAGCCAGACGCAGTGGACCTATTGACTATCCATGGGTTCAGATCGTACGAGCTGATAAACCGTGCGGTGCTACCGACAGTAGACGCTCAAGGCTTGAAATGGAGCCCCGACGGGCGATGGGTAGCCGTCTGGGATGCAGCCAGTGCGGGTACCAAGGTTCTTGTATTCACTGCCGACGGAAAACTCTTCAGGACTTATACCGGGCCACCGGGATTCGATGATTCTTTTGACCTTGGAGTCCGAGGTATAGAATGGAGTCCGGTTGCAAATGAGAGTGGTGCCTCGGAGTATCTAGCCATCGGTAAGGTCGATGGAACTGTTGATATTTTACGATGCAAAACAGTAAGTCTATTCCATTCTAAGTTGGTGCTTTTTCATATTTGACCAGCCAGTAACTGACGAATGCAGTTCTCATGCTCTACAACATTATCCCATGTCTTTCAAATCGATGACAATTCGCCCAGTATATGGCGCGAGCGCTACGCAACTGCAGATGGGACACTTGAATATGCCGAATCGTCCAGTTCTTCTGCCTTTAGCATAACTGCAGAAACATCCGGCCCTCCGCGGGGCGTGTCAATCATGACATTCAGTTGTGACGGAAACCTCCTAGCCACTGTAGACCAAACACGGCCAAACATTGTCTGGATATGGAACTTGGAGTCCACTGCCGTGCTGCTATCAGCTTTGGTCCACGAACATCCAGTCAGACAGGCTGCATGGCATCCCTCGAAGATACAGCTACTTATCGTCACTGCTAACAATGCTGTTGCTGCTGTTCGATCCTGGACACCTGACGGCCAGCCGTCAATCATTTACATTCCTACTTCACGAAGCGACAGCGGGCGGTACGATGTGAGGTGGCTTTCCAGTCAAGGAGACGACGCAAAGTTTTGGTTTGGAACTACTGAAGAATACACACTTGGTCGTATCGAGAGCGAAGGTGATAGTTCACGGTTTAAAGTGCTCAATACTATTAAGGGTAAAGCCTCTACTGGAAGCCACAGTGCAGGCATGAGCCGGTAAATGAAGGAAACATTAATGATTTATGCAATACCAAGCGAATTTGGCCTTAATATCCCCTGTAAATTGGAACTCATGCATGTATGACAATAATCCGATCTCCGTGTAATCATTGGTCGCATTGGATGATACTATATTTTTGTGCCTGAGGCAAAAAGAATACCGATAACGTTATCCAATGAAAGGCCTCTTCTTCCACCACCGCTAACCGAGCAAACAAGGGCTTAGGGTTTGTGTCCACGTGACACTACATGTCTCCCCACTCGAATTTCGCACTTGGGCTCTCACTTCCGGCCGTTGATTGTCGCGCTCTCATCCGTCGTCGAACAACCAGATCAGACAGTCAAGATGGTGAGTTTAAGCCGCACATAGAGACGAACCGCAGGATGTTCAGGTTATACTAATATTTTATTCATAGGCTCCCGCACGCAAGAAGTGGTCCAAGGGCAAGGGTATGCAAATCACCATCTCCCATCCATCCTCCCAGCGAACGAACCTTTCCCCGAGCAAGATGTCAAGCGATTTTTGTGTGGGCAGAGGGGTTGTTTGGACATGAAGCGACGACTGTCGAAGCCGGCTAGTGGAACAATAATAACTGACGTGGTTTTTTTCTCTGCAAACAGTCAAGGACAAGGCCCAGCACGCCGTTGTCCTCGAGAAGACCGTCGCTGAGCGTCTCAACAAGGACGTCCAGTCCTACCGTCTCATTACCGTCGCCACCCTTGTCGACCGTCTTAAGATCAACGGCTCCCTCGCCCGTAAGGCTCTTGAGGACCTCGAGGAGAAGGGCCAGATCAAGAAGGTTGTCGGCCACTCCAAGTTGAACATCTACAGTACGTCTTCGCCGTGAACCGCTGGATATCGACTTTTTGCGCATATACTAACTCCTGATTTAGCCCGTGCCGTTACCGCTGAGTAAACGTTTCCTCACTAGTCTTTTCTCGCGGACCCCTCATATTTTACGAATGATATCTCTCAAAATTCGGAAGCTTGGCTGGGCAAATGATGTATAGTGGTTCAATGAATCAATCAATTTCGGAGTGAACTCTTGCTTTTCCGCTATTGGACGTATCACGTAAATGCCTTGTTAGAATCAACCAAGAAACGACCCCCGCAGACAACCGCAAACATCTACAGTTGGAAGAAACACATGCAGGGACCGCCAAGTAGGAAAGCCGACAGATAAAAGAGAGCAGAGTACCTAGCACCTACGTAGCCCATGCGATAACCGACAAGAAAAACACGCCCAGATATATACATCCAAACCCATCAATGAAACCCACTCCATATCCCTAATTCCCCTTCTTCAAACTACTCCTCTTAGGCCTCTGCTGCTGAGCAGCCTGGCAAAGCTCCCTCTGCTCCTCCGGCACCTCCAACCCAACAACCTTCCCCACCTCAAAATACTTCTTATGATTCCGGAAGAAATTCTCCCAGTGTGCCACCTGCTTCTGCACACTCGTCCGAGCAAGCCGCCGATCCTGCTCCCGCCGGATCTTCTTCTCCCCACTACTCAGCGTCTTCAGCTCCGCCTCCTCATCAACCGGCATGAACATCTCCTCTACACCCCGCAGATCATGCGTCTGGTCCTCCTGGAAACAGCCCGTGACGAACGCGCGCGTGGCATCCTTCCCCGTGAAGAAATTGTAGTGTCCGCCCGGTCCGTACACGAGCGGGTTCGCCGAGACGTCGAACACCGAGCCATTGATGGCGAGGTAGATTGGGAGAGTCGAGTCGGAGCCGTTGTAGAGGGCGAGTTGCGAGGGCGTGAGACTCAAGGGTCCTTGCTGTGTGATTCGTTAGCTAGTCCGACCTATTTCGCCAACAGAATCCCAGCAAGTGATTCCATGTAGATATAGAAGGGAAGCAGACTGATGCTAAACATACCAAGTACCGGACCAACACCGGCCATCTAGTGAACCACGGCCTGTAGCCCCATAGCACGGACTCCGAAGACGTCATGTAGTAGGATAAGCCGCATGATGCGACGATCAGTGTGACCACCACACGGATGATATCAAGGACACTGAGGCCGTTTTTCTCGTTGCGAGATTTGGTCTTTTGGGAGGTCGGTTTGGATGTAGATGGTTCGTTGGTGCCGGGGCCGGCGCCGGCGGGGACCTGTCGCTGACGGAGGGACGACATGGTCGCTTTTCACTTTCTGTAGTGTAGAAGTTTGGTTTGGTTAAGGTGGCATGGAAAGTGCAGTTTGGTTGGGTCTGCGGAGTTTATAAGTGAGGAGTGTAGTCCTGTAGAGGAGAGGGTAATTTCCGTTGATTCTCCGCTTCTGTTTCGGGTGGTGAGATGACAACGTGACACTTGTTCTGTATGCTATATTAATCTATCGGGGTTTTAGGGATATGTTTGGTGATCTCGAGTTTCAACTTATGTTCATTTTGAACTCAATATCCATGTGGTAATGGAAAAGCTACCGTGGATTAATACTGGCGAAGCTACAGATTTACATATCGAAGATAATGCAGTGTCTCAACGATGATTTTATTCATTTCACAATATTTCTACTAAGCACTATATCTGAAGCAAATCCTGGGCCAAGAGTCAAGGAATAGGTATCCCAAGCTCAAACTCTTTCAAGGCAAGACCGACCAGCAGTCCACCAGCAGTCTGCAACTCCAAGCCTTTCAAACCACAGATCCCACTCTCATATGTATTCTCCAAAAGAACCTAGAAATACTAAATGCATGTCAGCCACAGTCCCAAACATGCACATGAATAAAAATCAAGCTGTATGACAGAATCTCTCAGACATCCAAGGAAGTATTGCGCACAGAGCACGTCTAGATTGGGTTCTAGCGACGGCTAGCGTGGAAACTGCGAATGTGGGAAAAATTTTCATCATCGAGAAGGGGGAGTCGGATTGATGTGTGCTATTGGGTATAATAAAATTGCTTGGACTTACCATTGTGATTGTGAAATTGAACTTATTTGTTGGGGTTTCATGTTAGTACGTTGCTTTCAAGCTTCATTATGCTTGAGCGAGGGACCAAAAGGTCAATTCATCTGAGTATGAGTGTTGTACGGTTGAGTTGAGGAAAAGGAAGAAAAGATGGAGAGGAGCTCGTTTTATCCTTGAAGAGAAAAGAAAAAATTCGCGCTAGTGCCAAGCGTGGGCCCGCTTCTCAGTGCCTTGATGCCTTAACTACATAGCTGTTGGCACAATCAAGGGTGACAGCCAGTCAAGGGGAAGCAAATACTAATCTGTCTCTTAGAGTACAACAGACTCATAATATCAAGTTCTATAAAATAAGTACTTTTATTTACGAGGCAACTCTTCGCTAAGGAAAGTCTCCCCGAGCTTTGCAAGTCAAATATGAGTGAGGAAGCTTCGTCACAAAAGGTGGTATTGTACTTAAGATACGCTTCTCAAGGTGCTAAACTGGGCAAATAGTGGACAACTACTTCATAGAGGTTCCAACGCCATAGCAGCAAGACTTTTGGTATCAGTTATTCGAACCTGGTTCGCCATGCTCCGTCACCTGCCCCTGTGTCTGACCGTGTTCGGACCCTTCCTGATCCTGTTCCCAGCTGCGAGAAAAGACATCATTGAGGGCCTCCTGGAAAGTGCGGCAATTCATATCAATCAAACCCTTTTTCTCCTTCGCCTCAGGATTACGTATGACGGACACGAGACAAAGATATCTAGCAAGGGTCAGCAAGTTTCCCCTAACAGGTTTTAAGTAAAATCGAGACATACTTGTTCATTTCCATCAAATGGATCATGGTTTCGTCGTGCAGAACCACATGGCTCTCTGCTTCTTGATTTTGCTCGCCTTTTGGCTTGCGGTCGGGGTGATCCCACGAGTAGAGTTCTGAGATGTCCACAATCACATCGATATAGTCCGAGCACATTTCGTAGCAGGACATATCAACGGGGCGAGTATCAGAAGCAATGTAGATCTTGCTGAGAACATCAAACAAATACGTCTTCTCAAATCCACAATTGTTACCGAGTGTGTTGATTAGGTTCTCCAGGGTCGATAGGTTTGGAATCAGCTTCTGGATCACCTTGCTAAATGCCTCAAAGACGGAATAATCATAGATAGATGTGAGGTAGTAGTGGACAGGGGCATTTTCATATCCAGCATCGCTAAGTTCATCCGAAATGAGCTGTACGATATCCTGGAATGTATCGGTACGGTACTCTTCCGAGAGTCCATCAACCTTGTGAATGAAAACTTCGATGTTGATATTGGGGTAATACTGCTGGACAGTCAGGATGGTGCGGTTCAAGCGCGCGACCGAATCCAGGTAATCATCCTGAGCATCAATGACCCAGACGAGTGCACCAAGGCTCCCGAAAATGTCTTCGAGATCGAAAGATGGCTCCAGATACTCAAGCTGACCAGGAAAATCCCAGACCTGGAAGTCCATGAACGAGCTTTGATGAACCATAAGCGTGAATGTTTTTTTTCCGTGTGAGAAGGATGTACTTACTGGATGGAATCTTTTTGGATGCGGGTAGTTGACTCCAGAAAGAGCGTTTCGTTAGGAGGCATCTTATGGAAAACGACGCTGGCAATCGAGGATTTCCCGCTCCTATTTATGGTCAATATATCCCTGATCATGCCCGAGACAGGATGGAATTACCGTCGGAGACCCATCAATAACAGACGGGGTTTGGCATCTTGAGGTTTGCCAGTAGAAACCTGGCCCGGCTTCGTCTGCGCGGTATGTCCTGTCGGCTAGATGACTTGTTAGCATCCCAAAGCTCACTCGTAGTAGTCCTCCAGATTTCCCGTATTTTGTGCAAGAATTTTCGGGACAGGTCCACGTAGCCACTGTGTAAGTGGACAGGGGCACTGCAAGCTAGAAGTCACTGAAAACCCTGCTGAAAAGTGGTACTTGGGACGTAAGAGGTAATAACACAGCACCGCTCCTGCGGACAATAGCATAAGGCAGAACCATACAGGAGATCCAGGAGATGATATATAAAAGAAGATTCCACGGAACAAGGGACAGCGAAGAGAAAGTGCATCTCTTACCTCCATATGTCCAACTATTTGTTTGTTAAACACTAATCAAGGAGCCAGATAAAGGAAGAGCTTTCTTGACAAGTCAGTTAGCGGACTGACACAGGGTGATAGAACAGAAGAGGTTTGATCTGGAAGGCAACAACATACGAGTAGAATGGGGACTTACAGTGCTGTTGTTTCAGGATCCGCAGTGAATTCACCAGCCACTACCAGGGACGCACCACACTTTAGTCCCCAGAAACAAAGAAAAGCATGCAAATTCCACAGGCTACTGTGCAGATTTGATATTCAGAGCACTGATCACGGGAAAGAGAAGAAACATTTATTTCAAGACAGGTTACTTGTGTGGATTGCTTGTGTGGAATGGCAGGACCAGAGCTAGAGAACTGCTATTCAGTAGATCTTCAAACTCATGGTTAACAGGAATATAGTCGAGCCAAGGAAGATAGAGTCGCGAAAACAACGCGTCAATGCTCGAGCTTCGAGCATACACAGGCAGTTGGAGGTATACTACTACCGGTATATGTATGGGTTTGATTGGCAGGGCAAGGGGAATGCGGAAACTCCTGCCGATGTGGGGTGCTTTTAGACTGGCCGGAAGCTCCTGAACAAATGCCGCAGACTGACAGTAAACTAGGTAAACCGTGTAGCTAGCTTCCTATACAGGAGAGATTATCTATGCGAGTCAACGGCGAAAGCTCCGGAAGTTGGAGGTTGGGGAAGATGCTCGCAGTGCGTTTCTTGCGATAAGACGGACTGGCCGAGTCTTGGCACGATTGGTCAATGGATCCTTCCGCCTTTTGTGTCTGTCGATGTCGTACTTGTTCATCACCCCCTATTGATATTTGCTTTCTAGTGTAATTTTACATATATATGTAAATTTTCTATATTAGTGAGACCCTCAGGCATAGGTTGTCTACTACATACATTAACAACAATATCTAAAGCAAGTGGAGTACCACCGTTAGAATGAGGACGATGATCACTGACTGCCGTTTAGTGGAGTTCAATATATATTAGTGGTTCCTCATGGCATATTACTTTAAATGAGATATAGCACTAGAATCCTCAACATCAACACTGAACTGTATATTAGAAATCCGTGTAAAGATAACAGTTTCCCTGGTAAATCCCTAATATTAAACCACAAGGAGAACATTATTGCTTGAATATTGAACAATGAGTGGGGTAAGGTTGGTACCGTCTATCGTGGATCAAAGGCAAAACGCAGTAAGAGCTCGATCACCAGCTAACCACTTCGATTGACGCACTTTAATCCTATCTACAGCGCAACGTCTAGGGTTCCTCTTCATCACTTGATAGACCAGCTGATCTGCACGTGGATAAGAAAACCGCTGCCAACAGGTGACCGCGGCATTAGAGTTGATTGGGCTATGGTTACCGCCCACCGCCTTCTGGCGTCATCAACGGACAATTCGCCGAGTGACCGACTCTCGTCCTACCCTGATCTGTAACCTGCTTGATTCAGGGTCGTTGTTTGCGCACTTATAGCAGTCCCCGATGACATCCTTAAATCCTCGCGATCCCTACACCCAGGAGGAGCTCGAGAAGCTCTATCCGAGAGACTTGAAGCTTCAATTGGTCCAGGTGGTACGTACCAGACGAGATTGCCGGGCTAGAGTTCAATTGAACTTGTACTAACTCTCCTATAGTTCCTTCGCCATGGTGAGGTGGTTCGGCGGTGTTCCAATTACCAAAGTACTTGATCAATTGACTGACTGGATTCAGGTGAACGCACGCCGGTGTCTTCTCGGTTTCAAAATGTATGAAGCTAACCACATACCTCTAATTGATAATTTGATATGAGTACTAAAACCATGAAGGCAGGCCTAGCTGAATGTAAATACCCTCAATCACACCCAATTGCTTTTATATCCTCGCAGACTGACCGACTACTTTACCCGCGAAGATTGGCCGTATTGCAATGTTGCGCGTCGGATGATCCAAATGGCCGCTAGTAACCAGGACCTCTCACAGTGGAAAGGCTTCGAATGGCGGAAAAAGACGGAAGCATTCGGCGATAGAGATGAGGCGGTGGTTGCAGTGGGCGCGACAGGTGATATCGAAGGTATATGGTAAGTCGCGGACGGGATAGCCGGTGAGGGTGAAGTTACTGACGAGTATCCCGCAACAATAGCCAACACGGCGAATTGACAGACAGAGGACGGGAAACGACCTTTGCCCTCGGCCAGCGCCTGAGACATCTCTATGTTGACCAGCTTGGGTTCATGCCTAAGATCAAGTCCGACACCGAGGACATGTACCTCCGAGCCACACCCATCCCGCGAGCCCTCGAGTCCCTCCAACAGGCTTTTTGGGGCATGTACCCGGCCAGTGCTCGTACCCAAGACTTCCCTCCGCCAGTGATTGTTGCACGCTCCGTGTCGGAGGAGACTCTATTCCCTAATGAGGGCAACTGCCGTCGGTTCAGACAACTCGCTAGGCTCTTTGCCGATAGGGCAGCTTTACGGTGTACGTGAGGTAGAGGAACATAAAGGACTTCATAAGCTGATCAGCATATCCGCACAGGGAACGAAACCGAACAGATGAATTACATCAACAGCATACTATCCAAATGGATGCCGGAGAAGTCCCCCAAAGTTGCCGTCGACTCCCATCCCCGTCTCTCCGGAATCAATGACACCATCAATGCAACCGACGCCCACGGGCCCGCAACGCGCCTCCCTTCAGAATTCTACGACAAGAAACTCAGACAATACATGGAGCAAATAGCCGTCGACGAATGGTTCGCCGGTTACAACGAGAGTACCGAATACCGAAAACTCGGAATCGGAGCCCTACTAGGCGATGTCGTCGACCGCATGGTCAGCACAGCCGTCGACGGCGGGTGGCGCAGCGAAGCTTCGGCATCTGGGTCCTCCACCGACAATGGCAAAGCGATCAAGTTCGCCATGAGTGGATGTCACGATACCACTCTGGCAGCGATCCTGGGTAGTCTCGGCGCCTCCCCTGGCAGGTGGCCGCCTTTCACCTCCTCCATTGCTGTCGAGCTCTTCTCAAAGGCGGACCGTAAATCCAGCGGTGAAGATGCTGGCGTCATGCTCGAGGAATTCTCAAACCCGGCCATCGCCCAGAAGAAGAGCGGAGGTCTTTTCTCCTTCATGAAGGGCTCTTCGAACTCGAACACCTCGACACCGCCCTCTCCGTCTGAAACAGCCCGTGCTCCTCTTGCGTCCTTCCCTGACCCGGCAAGACAATCCCTGCAGAAGCATTATGTCCGTATCCGCTACAATGACGTTCCAGTCCGTATACCCGGTTGCGCTGCCAAGCCGCAGAATCATCTCGCCGGAGACGATACTTTCTGCACATTAGACGCATTCAAGGAGATCGTTGATAAGTTCACGCCTAAGAACTGGCGAGAAGAATGCACAGAGAACATTGGAGCGGGCCTTTATGGCAAGGGTGACAAGGAGAAAGCAGTCTCTGGGTTCTAAGCGGGACAGAAGTATATATACATGTCAGTCAATATGTACGGTAATCGTATTTACTCCAGCCATATAATCTTTTTGGAAAAGAGAGAAAACGAGGAAAAGCAGAATTAGACACGTCGCGATATTATCCGACTAGAATATAGAAACCTATATTCCTTTTGTATTATGTCTCAGCCGAATAATAATTATAATAATGTATGTACCCGAACAGGACAAAAATTCGTCCATTGACCAAAACTTTTACCTCCATATACTATATATGTACCTCCTGAAAGCACGCCAGATATATATGATACAGGGTATGTAACGATAAGTGTATCTTGGTTTATCTCTAGCTCGAACGCTTCACAGTCCCACTGGGACTGCGGCTGGTGCGCCTCGCACGCATCTCAGCTTCACTATCACTGCCACTGGTGCTCCAACCGCTTTCACTTTCACTGGCACTCCAGGCCGAGTGACGCTTAACCGGAGACTTCTTGTCGAGGTCCATCTCCTCGGCAGGGACAGCAGGTGTAGGTTCCACATCAGCTTGGCTAGCACCCGCCTTCGACTTCTTCTCGTGCTTGGCCTTTCTTCTCATCTTCTCCTGCATCTTGGCAGCCTCCTGTTTCTCCTTCTGCTGGCGCTGCTTCTCGGAGTCCTCTTCCGAAGCGCGCTCCAGGATGTCGTAGAGCTTCTCCACTGCCGGCGCGTACGCCTGCGCGATGGGCATATCGCCAACGCGGATGCGCATGTAGTCGAAGGCGGCGACAATGGGGACCTTAACTTGCGGCTTTCCCTCTACCTTGATGGTGCTGAAGAAGGATGGAACCCCATTGGAGGCTGGCGCTTGGGAGGCCTCTTCCGGTTCGTTGTCTGGGATGTCGGGTTGCTCGGGCTGGACAACGGTTTCCTGGCGTTTGGTGGGCACTTGGTTCTTTTCTACGTGTGCGATCTTCTGGTACCGTTGGCTGAAGTGGGTGAGGAGGATGGCGCGAGCTTCCATTCTGCGGCCAACTTCTAGTGCTTCGGATGTCGTAGAGTGTTTCTTGGCGATTGCCGATACTCCCATGTCATCCTGGAAGGTGGCTTCGTGGATCAGGACGGTGGAGCCGTGTCCGATTGCGGCGAAGCTTGGGGATGGTCGGCAGTCACCAGAGAAGGAGAGCTTGAAGCCGTTCGGGAAGACAAGTGAGACTGCCATAGCGCCACGGCAATGAGACACCTTTGTGGTAAGGAGATCAGTAAGGCCTGTGGCTTCGCGAAGAAGTGGCGTGAGCGGAGAAGACTCGTCGTCAAAGCTGAGCTCTGTAGTCCGGGGTCTATAAGTTTCAACTTCCTGGCCAGGGAATGAGCCGTCCGCACGGCAGTGTCGGTACACAAACTTGGTCCGGAGTGCCCTGTTCTGAATCACAGGATAGGCGGACAAGGGAATCAATTTCCCAAAGCCAAAGTTTTCAGCGCTTGCATACTCTTCTAGCCACCAGATCATGTTTTCTTCAGAGACAAGGAACAACCGCTTTTCCTTGAGTATCTTGGACATGTCGGTCTCAAGAGCGCTTGTTTGCGAATCTCCATTCGGATAGTTTTCCTGGAACCACGCCTTGATGACAGAAGCAGTACCGAGATGGTGGTCTGCGTGTAAATGGCTAATCCAGATCATTCGCAAGTTCTGTAGAACCTCCCGCAACTTTTCTGGCTCGAAAACGCGCTTCAGCTGACCAAGCGTGTTCTCACCGCAGTCAAGCAGATAGTAACCATAACCAGGAACATGAACGAGGGTGCTGGAAACATTGCGGTATTTGGAAGGAGATGAGGAACCTGTACCCAAGGTGATGATTTCCGCATCGGCTCCTGGAAGGTCTTTACGGAACTGTCGCAGCTTTTCCTCAAATTCTTCCTTTTTGACTCGCCTATCGATCGTATTCATGCGTTTCTGGACTGCCACAGGCATCCGTTGCACTGCCTCAATTGCATTAAACCGTGGGACAACCTCAGAACGATTGATGTCAAAATTAGGTTCCATGTCAATGATAAGGCCAGGCTCAATTGCTTCAAATGGCGAATTCTGCACATTTCTCACCGTAACCTCCGAACCATGAGTGCGTGTTCCTGGCTGCGGAAGGCTCACATTGTCATGGACTGGCACTGGGTAGTTGTCGCGCCTCAACTGCGCCATACGAACAGATGACCCGGCAATGCTGCCCATAGCCAAGTAGTTTGGACAATAATCCGAGCTAGACACAGTGTGCTTGCACTGGGGCATACTGGCGACAAACTCACGTAGTCGGGGATGATCTCCAACTCCGGGGCCTAGTATCCAGATAAATGCTTCAAGGTTCGAAGTGACAGAAGGTGACTTCCATTCCGGCCTACTAATAAGACTCTCCACATACTCTGGGCTAGGTAAGTCGATAATGGCTAAACCTTTTCCAAGTCGTGGGGGCCCCAGAACCATCTCAGGTGTGATAGTTTGCCCATCCTCGGATTTCACGCTTTCGCCCTTCGTCAGACGTCCGAAGTCCTTGCCTTTAGGGACCTTCAACTCCTCCGCTTTCTTGGGATCAAACTTGCCTCTGATATCGTGATTCCGCACAATATAGGAAACAGCCTCATCACACCAGGTGGTAGGAGGAATTTTTTCAACGGCTGCGCCGGGCCAAGGCTGGCGTACAAAAACCTTGATGTCAGGTAGCGGTTCATTGCTTCCCGGAGCAGGACCCGTGTATTGCTCAAGCGCCCTGGTCTCTGGATTGCGAACAAACATGACCGCGGGCATCTTAACCTCAGCCAAAGGGGTCTCAACCAAAGCATCCAATTTCCATGTCGAATTGAACATGTCCGTTATAACCGACTGCCTAATTATTTGGTCGCGAGTGCGCGGGTCAATCACCTCCTGAGTAGTAACTTCTTCTCTAAATTCATCAAGGCTCCTCTTTCTCGGGCTTTGCGGGGCAACACGGGGGACATCCTTCGGCTGCAAAGATGTGAGAGGACGAATAGGCATAGCCCATACCTTGATGTTGTCATCTGACCAAGTAGGTTGTTCAAAAGGATCTTCTGCCTCCGCAGACCCTTTCTTGGCCATACCCTCACAATCGTATTCCCGTGTGAAGACCGGCATACCTTTCCTGAAGACAAATCTCCGAGCAGTGGCTAAGGTATGTGCCAGGTTCTTACCACCATGGATTGTCAAGGTCCCCCGCTGTGCAACAGCCTCTCCATCCTTAACGGCGTAGGGCACGCCGTGTTCCAATTTGGGCTTCGCAGGAGACTGTTTGGCAGACTTTCCAGACTTTTGTTGACGCGCCTCCTTCTCGCGGGCCATAGCCTCCAGAGCAGTATTCGCACTGGCAACACCGTCAGCCAGTGTAAGAATCACACCAATCAAGCCACCATTGTTGCCCCATTCCATGCGACCCGTGAGGAAAACATCGGTGAGGTAAGCGAGCTTAACACCCCGTTCCGTACATGCCCGCTGAGTTCCTTCGGAGATCTGCCCAAAGAAATACCGCTTCTCAGGGAACTGGAGCTGGACAGTCGTGCCGGGAGTATCGGCCGTGGGGGTCGTGATGACCTGGTAAAAGAACTTCATGGGCTTCTGTCCCACAGGCGGGGTCGGCAAGAAATCAAAACCTGAGAGCTTGTGGGTTGTCGAGTTGTATAGCAAGTAGTTGCTCGATCCACGTCGCGTAACAAGCCTCGGAGCCCGGAGAATAAATGTATCCCGTTCGAGTGGATATGGCTCGGTTTTCAGTGTGGATAAGGGTTTCGTGCGAGAAACAGTTTTCGACGGGTGCGGTTTGGTTCGGGACTTTGATCTAGCAAAACTGGCAGAAGTAGGACTTTTTGGTATCGGACTCTTTGGCTTAATGGACTTCGGTTTAGATGCAGCTTTGGGAATATGCCAAAATGGTCGAGAAAACGAAGCTCGGAAAGGAACTGGAGCGCGGCCTATTATAGATGGGGCGACGTTTCCGCGAAAGGCTTTGAATAATAGCCCGCGGGCGGGAGGAAGGGGAGCCAACTTGGCTATGGAAGAGAAAATACTGAGGAAGGGATGCAAAGAACAGTCATCTCAAATGGATGAGCGACGCAATGAGGTGGGCGAAGTTGGTTGAATTTAGCACAAGGAAAACGCGACTTGGGGGTGAAGTTGAGAATCTGGAGTAGTTCGGAGAATCTCTTCTCTAGTGGCGACAAACACCAGTTTGCCAGCACTGCACATGACTAGGTAATACTTTTCTACATTATCCATCAAAAAGAGGCGATTATTCGTAAATTTCGAAATTTCGTGAAGTATCCACAGTAACTAAGCTTGGTTCCTAGTAGCCAGTCCAGAAGGTATCCAAATCCGCAAAAAAAAAAAAAAAAAAAAAAAAAAAATAGAGAGAAAAATAACACCAAAGACCTGTAATCCTGATCCCACCTTGGAACGATTTCGACAAATTGACTCCATCAAACCCAGCAATGAAAAGGAGAATGAAACGAGGAGAATTCAAAATAAAAGAAAAAAGAGAATGGGGTGAAACTAGTGAAGTTGTAAGTCAAAACAATATATATAGTCACAGGATCATAAACAAAGGAAAAGGTATTTGTGTCTACAAGGACGCAGGTTCAGGGAACTGAACTGCCTAAATGGAAGAACATGACAAGAACAAACTTTACAAATTCTTAACTTAATCTGAAGTTGCTTAGGTGCGACATGGGGAATCATGAGAGATGAGAGGTGACCATGGAAACACGCTCGAAAGCTGCATCCATGCTGTGACAGAGGTAAGAGAAACGCTTCTCTGCATCTTGTGACTCAGTCTCAACCACCAATTCGAATGCATGCGCAGATTTCTCTGATTCAAAGCCGTTGTAAGAGTTGTCAAGGGATTCTTGTTGAGAGGTAGCGGGAGAGTCGGCGAAGAGAGCAAAGGCAGGATCCGATTCGTCAAACTCAACATCTGGGTTTTCAACGCCAAAGCTGGCCTCCTTCGGCTCCTCCGACATGGGCATACGCTCGAAAACGGGCATTTCGTTCTTGGAATCCGTAATCTCAGGAAGGTAGGACCCAACAGAAGACTTGCCGGACAAGATTTCGGTATCGATAACAGAGGGCTCCGGAACTTCCAAAACAGCGAACACCGATGGGTTGTAGTTCATATCAATGCCAGAGTTCCAGCCAGCGTTGTTCATGCCCATAGCAGCTACATCGAGTCCTTGGTTAGGGACAACAACCATACCGACTTGAGGATTCTGTTGCATGGCGAATTCCTGGGCTCCATGACCGTGGCTTGTATCCTTGGGCACGTTGGCCTGCATAGTTGGCTGCTGCTGGGGTTGGGACTGAGATTGCAGTTGCTGCGGCTGTTGTTGCTGAGGCGGCTGTGGCTGAGCTGAGGTAGAGACCCCGTTGACAGACATTTCATCTAGAAACTGAGAGAAATTGGGGGAGGACAGAAGCATGCGTGCAAGATCGGTGAGGCGAGCATTCTCCTCATACAGGGCACGGTTCTGGAGACGCAATTCATGAGCTTCATTGGTTCTCGCAGCAACCTCGCTCTCAAGTTGACCGATGTATTCTGTAACGAATTAGTTCACCATGTCATAAAGAAGCATTCAAAACGACATCAATGCATACCCTTTCTGCGAGACCGGAAAGCACGAGCGGAGACCTTGTTACGAAGCTGACGGCGTTCCTTGCTGCTAAGTTTCTTGCCTTCTTCACTAGCAAGCAACCTCTCATCTTCGTCCATATCCTGCTCATCCTTCTTGGCTTTGGCCATCTGAGGCAAGATAGAGGGGCTGGGAGAATCGGACGGCGAGCTCGAGGCGCTGGACTGCCTCATTTGCTGCAAAAGACGAGTGATTCGCTCTTCTACGATGGGATTGGTGTTGCGAGGGGGCTGGACCTGAGGGTTTCCATTGTGCTGCATCTGCTCTTCCATGCGACGCTGTTGCTGTAATTGCTGTTGCTGGCGCATCATTTCATGATGCTTTTGTTGTTGAGCCGCCTTGGCCATCGCAGCCTGCTGCTGATGCATTCCGGGGTACATGCGACCGACCTGAGTAGATGGTCCGACGGGGACCACCTCCTGGCCACCGAGGGCGCTGGGGTCGACGAATTGGCTCTTGTTGGGGTTTGGCGAGAAGAAATAACCGGGGACCGTACCCATGTTATCGGACTCCAGGTCCATCTCTGAAGGGTTACGGCTCGGGATTGCGTTGAAGTCGAGAGAAGCGTCCTCACGCTTCAGATGAGTACCGGTAAACATCTCGGCGTTCATCATATAACCAGGGCTGGCACCACCACCATACCCCATTCCGTTCATTTGGTTGAAAGTCATTGCTTGAGCCAGGGCACCTGGAGGAAGACCTGTCTGCTGCTTATGCTCGTCATACTGGTGACTCGGACCTTGGAAAGCGATCGGCGATTGGCCCGTTGCGGCGAAGTTGGCGCTTCTCAGATCACCAGCGTTGAATTCTGTAGGAGGGATGGATGGCTGAGACAGGGCCGCCTTGGGCCGGGCTGGCTCTGATGTGGTATAGGTGAGCTGATCGAGGTTGAGGAAGGTATCGATATCCTGGTCGTACGTCGACGGGGCGACAACTGGGTGTTCCGCTAATGTGGCCATGATGTGTGTGATATATGTGCCCCGGGGAGAATTGAGGAGACACTGTTCTTTTAAAGTCGGATGGAAAGTGGTGCTGGTGGATTACAAGACTCGATCGGCCCGGATGATAGCGAGAGACGAGGTGGAGGTCGTATACGAGTCCAATAAAGGCGATTAAGAAGCGAGGTGAAAAACGAAAACAGGCTAAGCACAAGAAGAAGAATGATCACCCACGGTACGCAGTGGGGATGGGAAACAAGCGATGGTGTGTTGTGGTGGGATAGAAGATCGACGATGGATGAAGAGGAAATGGAAATGGAATAATCGTGTAGGTTAAGAAAGAGTTGGCAACAATAGGGGAGGGAAGGAAGAGAGGAGACTGGAGTTCGCGCCCGGGCAAGAGTGGAAGGGAGGCGCCAGGGGAATCGACCGAGTGGGACGTTTCTCCACGCCAGGAATAGAAATCAGGTTCACCCGGCTTGCGCGTCCTCCGCTGACTCAGCCAACCACCCCACTTGAGTGTCCGCTGCGATTGGTCCATAGGAGGTCCGACTAGGGTTTCGGGGGTCCTCTACCCTACTTGGGAATCCACTCGTTCCCTGACTGGCCCCGTCCTTGCTCACCAACTTAAGTGGACATACAGACGACGGGGATCTTCGATAAGATCTAATGTTTGTTTACTGCTTCTATGGAGTATGGGCATTTAGACTATTTTGAATTATTCTGATTAACTTTGTCTGTCTTGTTTGTGAAAATTCAATGCGATCGAAGTAAACAACAATATGCAAGTCCGTGAAAACTCATAGTAAGTATCGCCGTAGCTGCACATACCTGAGTTAGCTCGTTGCCTAGTCACGGGTATCACTCCAGTTAGCGAGGCAAGTAATTAAACCATGCGATAGGAGGAGGAAGGTAGAGCGCAGCACACATCTCTTTGCATTTCCCAGGAGGGCAGTTCAATGAACGGGACCGTCCCCCTTGTTAGGCAAGGCAATTCGATTTGCCTCCAATGAGGTTAGTTGGTTTTTTTGTTTTTATTTTTTATTTTTTATTTTTTTGTTTTTTTATTTTTTCATTTTTAATGTTTTCTTCCTGAATTGTTATTCTCTTTTCTGTGACACTTTTCCGTTTCAGGTGTTGTTAGGGTACTACCTTGGCTAAGTACGAGTAGTCCCGGCAAGTGGGAGTCGTACAATCTGTTCCACTGCCGACCCTCTCAAAACGTCCATTTAGGGTATCTTATCTCCCTTGTGACGCCTGTGGCGCTCAAATAGACCAATTAAAGTCTACTGGTCAACAGCCATTTCATCAGAAACCAATTCAACAGCTTGACTTCTCCCTTCTTGAGAAACAACCATGTGTAGTGTTCCAGCATCCACATGTTCAGGTGGAAAAGTGTACTTCCGACTCCTTGGAATGTGACTTGTGGTTACTTGACGTCAAAGTACAGTTTCCGTAGGAATGGTGACCACATACCAGCGTTTCAAAACCGCAAACGATTCAGATACCCAAATAATGCGAGTCAAGGTAATAAAGTACAGCAACCACTAAGGGACGCCCGTCCACCATTAGCGGGGATTCTGGAAGGGCAATGGTTCAATCATGGTCGATTATCGACTCTCGAAGCGAACCCGCTTATCCTCACTTTACAATCTTTTGGTCGCTGGTGGAAAATTTCCAGTGGGTTTCGGTGGATCACATCACCGAAAGCAAAAGCTTGGCATCGACCTAAGGACTCTCCCGTTCAACGGCATAGCCACTTATGCAAACGCCCATACCCTTCTTCAACACGCTAACTGATTATCCCCTGGAGAATAAAATGGGGCATAATGCCCTTCGTCGACCCCTTTCGGTTAGGGCTTTCCACCAAAGTGGGCGTCTCGCCCGTGTGGATGTTGTTGCACGACTGTCCGCCATTGGACCGTTGGATTCCGGCCATCTTCCGGTCTGGTTTTTCTGCTCAGCTAGAATCATCTCTCCTTTTAGGTTGGGCCGAGCCATGCCGCTAAGCTAGCACTCCCACAACTGTACCCCTGGCTGACCATCACCGGCGCCACCAGCGGGAAGTCCGATTTCGCTCCGCTGACTACATACCTCTCTCCACGGAGTATACGGAGTACCAAAAGGAAAATCGAGACCTCAGGAGTCCGGAATGTCGTGGAATTGAGGCAAAACTGATGTTCTCCAGCAGTATGAAGCATGAAAAATAAATCGTAAGTTCTGTAATCTACCCATAGCACGCCATTTTCCTTGTAACAATCTGAAACCGTGAAAGGTGAGCTCTTCGGTCGAATTATCCTGTTCTGGTCAATCATACATGCGATATCTCGGACTTTCCAAATCCTTAGAGTCTTTGACAGCCCGGCCCTACAACAGACAATGGCCTAGATTTTCCCAAACCGCGTAAGCAAAGCTCGTATCTATAAGGCTTGACTCAATGGCCTCAAGCAAATTACGTGGATAGCGTTTCCCTACACAGGTTCTGTATGGCAAAGCCACAGTCCTACAACTTGTCACAAAGGGGCGAAGAGAAAAAAGTAAAAATAAAAAAAGGAGTGTGATACATACTCCGGAGTACAACTGTCAAGCCATTGCCTCGCTTCCGGAGAATTGCCGCCACATGGACCAAAAATACCTCGGAAAAGTCTTTTCTATAGTTTGTTTAGCCTCTTCCAAGTTTCTTCCACGGGCGGTGCTTAGCAGTGTTAGAGTTTGCCCTAAGAAGTTGGCTAGAAGGCCTCAGCACTCTGAACTGAGGAGCTAAAGATTCAACAGGCAATGATGATCACCAGTCTGGTTAACGCTAGCCGGTAACCGAGCGCAACTATGGTTTATCATTCATGTTGGACTTCAGATTGCTGTTTACAGATAAGATAATCGACCTCTAGTGTAGTAACCTATCTTGTTAGGGAAAGTCTTCGCCCTAGAGGGGAGTGATTTGTCTCGTGCACAACTTTCATCGAAAACTATATCTTCCACCATTGATAACTAATACTAAGAACGATAGTTTTCAATAGAGCCAACGGCCTTCCTGTCCATCCATTGGATGCTGCAACAATAGCAGAAACTCCTGCAGCAGAAAATAGCATCAGAAATGGGAAAGTCTTGTGGGTTTCTCTAGAGACTATACGACGATCCATTGTTTGAGAACATCCTGCACTATTGACTATTGCACGAACAAGTACTAACCTTTTGTGAGTAAACACTCTCTTATCCAACACGACACATAGTTCACAGCCTATCCCAAGTGTTTTCAAAACCAAGTATAGAAACAAATAGCCTGCTAGACTGGGCCGCGTCCGACCCGCAATTGCTGGGCAACGTGATCCCGCGGGAGTTTCCAATAACCTAGTTTTGGCACAAGTCTAGCTACTAGCCTTCTACAGTACGGAGTACATGTGTTGAAAGAGGGAATAGGCCAATGGTTGGCCTCGGCGCCTATAAGCCTCGATTCTATAACACTAAACTATAAAAATGTCACCGACGCGACAGCCACTGTTGTCGCAAGCAGGGCATCAAGAAGTTATTTGGAATATGGTAAGGGCTAGAACTTTGACATTGGCGCAGCACTTAGTGAATGGTGAATCTTTAGATGGTCAGAGCGCTCTTTCTTTTCCCAGCGTGCTAGCTGGGATTCTGGGCCAAAACGTCAACTTGAAGACTTGACTGTTTCACTATTTTGCATTACCCACATGTGGTGCACGGTGGCTATGGATCATTTCTGCTTCTGCATGATATATATTTCTACATATGGTCTGCCAGACAAATCAAAGCATATTTACGAAAAAGCACATGAACGAACACTAGACAAGAAACATGAAGTAACCGTGGTCCAATAGTAAACACGATATGTATATATCCATCGGGTGAACATCTGGTGTACCGTCGGAGGTCCAAAGGCTGTCATGTCACATCACGATAGAAGATCATGAGATCGAATACGAATATCCCATCGCCGTTCCAACCTAAAACCCAAGAACGTGTCTTGCAACATTGCCAAAAATAAAGACAGAGAAAGAAGAAACTAGTGGTTGATGCAGCTCGTATACGCCGGTCACCATGTCGTAAGCTAATTCTAAAAGCAGCTGGTCGAGTGTGGCAGTGTAGTTCTCGGGAAGGCAACACCATTTCTTAATTGCCACTACATACCATCCCAAGATTCTCAGTTAAGGTGAAAGAAAACTGACATCGGATGACAAGTTGTGGGTTTGTATCTTGATTGAAAACGGATAATTTGTGGTGATGCATTGCTGACGTTTTATTGGCTGTGGCTGGGTGATGTGGAGACTCATACGTCGGTTGGACATCATTTCTACCAATGTCTACTACACAATGATGGCATTTATCATGAGGAATATTGATAATGTTGCAAGAGCCTGAAAGGAGGAATATGTGAGGGCAATGACATGCCGTTTCCGGTGTTAATTATCTCATCGGTACATTGTCATGTTAACAAGATTTCGTTCAAGGTACCGTACAGTACAGTATACAATGTCATTCATATCATCAACAACGCAAGTAATATGGTAACAACCGAGACTTGTTTACTCCTCGGGTTGGTCCATATCGTATTGAGTTCTCGAACCGCCCTTCTGGCCAGCCTCACGGGCTCTAGGATCACCGGGTTTGAAGCTTCCGCTCGAAGCCTGTCCACCCTTGGAAGCGATGTTTCTCTGGCGATGGCATGAGTACCTATGAAAGTAATGTGATCGACGAGAAACCTACCTGCTTCTCAGGGTCCATGCTGGCAAACCCTCCCGAGTGGGAGCTCTGACCACCCTTGCGGGCAATGTTCTCAACCTCCTCGTGGGGACGGTTGCTGAAGTTTCCGGGGTTCGTGTTCGAGGCCATTATGAATTGATGAATAGAATAATATATAAAATAGTTTGGTAATTGATGACTCTGTATCAGTGTTGCTATTGTATGCTTCGATATAACACTCCTAGTAGCGGTTCGCTTCTGCCATTCTTATACTTCTCGAGTCCCTATACATGAGCGATGTGAGGTCATGGTATACCCGCTTGACGTCGGTGTTGCAAGATATGATCGATATGTGATGCAAGAGGTAGTACCCTATCTGGTTAGAGATGCAGGGTTTGGTTTTGGTCTACCAACATCTTAAACATCCGTCCGTCGCCCCACGGTTTGCTAGATTGTAAACATGGCTCGGGAAGCTATATCATCATGATAACGTCGAGCGATGTAATCCTTAGGTATTACACAAGAACTTAACAAATCGACTGTTTGCTCGGCTGTTTTTGAGTTCACGTAACTTACCGAGGGGAAACTCAATTCATGATTGCATTGATGCAATTGTTCTGCTACGTATACACGAGTATCTGTAGGAACAGTACACACCCTGCAAGTCAATGGAAGGCCAGATTGCTATGGGCTATGATCATTTCTCGAGATTTAGAACATGCTTCTGGTCTGTATATTGTTAGACAGTCTATGTGACTGCTTGTGTCATAACGATCGAGTGGCGAGTCTAGAAGCGAGATTGGTTAATTCGATTGATTAGCTGCATCTTCGATTGTATATGGCAATGGTGTTATCAACGTCATTCTAGGCCGGTTAGACAAAGACTAGGATAGATTAATGCGGAAGATATAATGCAGTGTTCGTCTGAGCTTGTTAAGTTTTTATACCAACACGGGACTCATACTGATGGTTCCTTTATGAACCTGTATATCATAGTACCTAGCTCTAGCTATGAACTTATGGTTGATCGTTACAGAAAATCGCTAAACAGGCCTGTAAACCTTGACACTCTTTGCTATTATCCCAATCAATGTAAAGACACCTTAGTAGTCATATGGCAAGACATGGGATAGCTTTTACTCATAAGTTCGACTCAGACTCTGTTCGATATTCAAGACTCGATTCCAAGTTCGGAACTCGAGCAGTAAATTCTACGAAATGTTGCTAAAAAAACGAGATGCTAAGCCATATAGCTCCTTTTAGCGGGAGATCTGATAAAGGCATTTAGAATTAGATACAATCACTTGCCCCTCCCTTCTTCACTGCAACCGGTGTCATAGAACAATACGGGCAATGCGGAGTGTCTTGCTTGCGCTTTAGGGGAGAGCAGTTGCCTTTTTAACAAGCTCTGTCAATCCTTGGCTATTAGCTCCAACCAGATCGCCAACTTTGGCACCATTGCGAAAGAGCATGAAAGTAGGCATTGCTCTAATACCAACTTCTTGGGCAATTTGTTCTTGTGCATCGACATCAACTTTATAAAACCCGACATTATCCAAGCCCTCGGCGTTTGACATTTCCTCAAAAACAGGGGAGATTGCTCTGCAAGGTCCACACCATGTTGCCCAGAAATCAATTAAAACAGGCTTATCACCGGTGATAAGCTCCTGGAACTGTTGGTATCTACCATGTTATCACCATTAGCGCTGAACAATCTCGTCCGAGGAAGATAAAGATCTTTAACACTACTTACGATTCGATAGCTGTAACAGGCATCTTGGGCAAGAGATTCTCTGAAGAAATTCACGGTAGGTGATTTCTATGGTATAGAATCGAAAGGTTTGGCAGGATGGGGAGGTTAGACACGAGAATCCAAGTAATCTGGCCGGAGTATCAATTTATATCATCTGCTGTCTCTTATACTTTTCAGCTACATCGGCAGTGCAAGGCGGTATGTGCAAAAATACCCCGCAGGACCCCGCTTCAGCCGTGATTACCCACCATCATCTTTCAGCTGAAAAATTCAAGATTCCAATCAACAGCAACAGAAGGGACGATTAGTCTGAAGGTGGGTTGTCGGTCAGACCTTCAGCTGGATTGACGCCATTGGGCTGTCTTCATATTGGATAAGGCGAATAATCATTTTCAACTATTCTTTATCCACTAAACTATTGGAGTTCTGCTGTCTTTATTGCAAATGCTTATAGTCATTCGACATCAACGAACGTTGCTGGCTGCATAGAAAGACAGGACAGGCAGCCTTTAGCACAGAGACAGTGCAGTGCGTATTTGCTACCGGATGAGAAATGATACTACTGCGGGAGGACCCATATCAATCTTACGCTTCCAACTGCTTTTGAATACGTAGATTGAATCGAATTACTTACTCGACTGCAATGGAACCAATCAATACCATGACTCATGGATGAGTCATGGTGTCCACATTGCCACATAAAAAGCGCATTGATGACCTCGGCAAAATGCTCACCATCATATCGTTGCGAGCAATACGAGCCTGAGCCACCAGTTGATTCCTCAGGCCAATAGGAAGCGGCTATTCCTTTTCGGGACTCCGACGTTCTCTCTCCTGCTTTCTGGGACAACGTTTCTCACTATGACCGTCCAAGTGACTCAGTATCCCTTGTGGAGAATGAAGTTTTATCCATTATGTTTGCACCAAAGAATGCACTACTTATCTCAATGTAACCCCTTACGAGTTGGGCCTTAATTTCCCACAGACCTGTTACTTTATATCAGATGTAGGGTAACATGTGTAGTAATGAGATTGTCCTTTTCATCAATGATATATGTCCTCCATCAAAGTCTCCTTTGAACTTATTCCTACCGCTTGCGTGTTTGATTGAAATACTCGACGTCTGATAACTACTTTGAACATGAAGTCGTCCATTCTCGCAACTTGCAAACAGACTCGGTTCCATCTGCTTGATGATAGGCCAACTCAGGAGGTACTCCGCTGCAAGATCTCTCTTTACCGGCGTGGACTAATGCTGTGACACCAAAGATTGATGTAGAGGGCCTCACCATCGCCGTCTCTTCATCACGGGATACTCCGGAGGATCCTTCGAAGCCGAAGCCCAGAGGGAAAACCAAGGGAAAGCCAGATACAAGAGAACTTATCTCAGATGCTCATCTGCGGCTGAAGGCAGGCGTACACTATGGGCTGATAGGTCGGAATGGGACCGGAAAGTCAAGTAAGCATTGCTTCCGTATATACCATGCAAAGGAGAAAAGCAATGATATAAAGGTTTGTGACGTGGTTAGGCTAATATATGTTACCTGCAGCGCTCTTACGAGCTATGGCAGACAAACTCGTCCCTGGTATTCCACATTCGACACGGATAGCTATCTTGCAACAGACAGAGACCGCGTCGGAAGAGGACGTCAAGGACTTTGCCGCCGAGGAAGCAGAAAACAAACACAAGACAGTCCTTCAATATGTTTTGAGCAGTGATCATTCCCGGAATGAAGTGGTTCAGAAGATGAACTGTAAGCCACCTATTAATCTACTGGATTTGTTGACTTTCCACCTCGGGTCTGATAATATTATATACAAGTCCTGTCCAAGGCCTTCGAGACAGAGGACCCGATGCAACCGGTCAGCGCTATTCGCAAAGTCCGTCATGACAAGGCTGAAAAAGAGCTGTTTCTCGCCCAGAAGAATGCGAGCTTGAAGAGCGGAGCCAGGGGCCTACAGGCGCGGAAGGACCTCAAAGCTGCCGAGGACAAGTTCCAAGCCTCACTAGAAATGTAAGTCGCTCCGGTTGACAGATTTTGTGCACTATCTGATTTTTATAGACTGAACCAGGAGAAAGAATTAATCGATGCCGATACAGTCCAAGAAGACACGCAGGCTGCGGTAGATACACTGCAAGACCTTCAAGCTCAATTCGAGGCTGTAAGTACAGAAGTGATCGAGAACATTTTGACAGCCACTGAGTTCTACGCAACTAGATGAAAGTGGTCGATATTGAACAACAGGCGCGTCAAATTCTGATTGGTTTAGGCTTCCACGAGACCACGTTCGATAAACCATTCCTAACCTTATCCGGAGGCTGGCGTATGCGATGCATGCTGGCAAGTGTCCTTATCCAGAGCCCAGATTTCATGATCCTCGATGAACCGACAAATTTCTTGGACTTGCTAGGAGTAGTTTGGCTTGAGAACTATCTCCGGCAGCTGAAGGACACGTCACAGACCACTATAATCTTGGTTTCCCACGATAGGGACTTCGTAAATGCCGTCTGCGAAGAGATCATCATTCTAAGGGATCAGAAGCTCACATACTTCAAAGGTAATTTGTCGGCCTACGAGAAAGATTTTGAAGAACAAAAGTTGTACTGGGGTCGTATGAAGGAGGCACAAGAGCGCCAGATTGCTCACATGGAAGCAACCATTCGTGAAACAACCAAGACAGGGAAGAAAACAAATGATGATAACAAATTGCGTATGGCTAAGTCGCGGCAAAAGAAACTGGATGACAGGATGGGCGTCCAAGTGAGTGCGACAGGAGGGCGGTTCAAACTGAATCGAGACCGAGCTGGATGGCATTCGAGTTCTCGAGAAGAGATCGAGGTCCCGACAGACGAAAAGGGTACTTCATTGATCCTACCTGACGCCACGGAGCTGCGGTATCCAGGCCCGCTTATTTCTGCGGAAGGGATTGTTTTCAAGTATAAGCCGAATGGAGCACCAGTATTGGATGGAGTGGACCTTGTCATGCATATGGGGGATCGAGTTGGCCTCATGGGTCTCAATGGATGCGGAAAGTCCACATTAATCCGTCTCCTTGTTGGAAATGCGTTGCCGACTAAGGGAAAGATATCAACACATTCGAGACTAAAGCTCGGCTACTATGCACAGCACTCAATAGAGGACCTGCAAGAACAGGGTCAAACTGACCCTAACTTAACCGCATTAGGCCTTATGGCTAAGGAAACTGATGGGACAATGAGTGAAGGTCACCTGAGGGGTTTGCTATCAAGCTTGGGTCTCCAGGGCCGAATCGCCTCCGATGTACCTGTGTCTCGTCTATCCGGCGGTCAACTTGTGAGCACAAAAGAAGTATAAATACCCATGATCAAACGTATGCTAATTAAATTCGGTAACAGGTCCGTTTAGCATTGGCGAAAGTCATTTGGAATTCTCCACATTTGCTCGTCTTAGACGAAATCACTACCCATCTGGATTTCCATACTGTTACAGCCCTCGCATCTGCGCTATCTTCTTTCAACGGGGCGATTCTCTTAGTATCACATGATCGGTTCCTGGTCCGTTCGGTCATAGAAGGCAAACGTGACGAGGAACATCAACTGGACGATGACTTTGAGGGTATTGACGACGAGATGGACGAGTCTCAGAGCCGAAGGCGAGCTGTGTATGTCCTGAAGGGCGGAAAGCTCAAGGAACAGAACAAAGGGGTAGAGCAGTTTGAACAGAGCTTGGTGAAACGTGTGCAGAAGATGCTTCCGGCGCAGGGGTAGTTATTCAAATTACTCTTCCGGGCCTTTTTATATATGAGACAGAATTGTTATTGTCGCATATAATTTCTATATATATTCATAGGCTGCCGTTTCTCGAAGCATGAAATGGACGTGGAGATGAAATTCACCAGAGAGGGAGTCACCAAAAGACGCAAGAGGAACTTAACGAGCAAAGAAAAAAAGCTTGTTTGTGGAACTGTAAGATCTGCTACATGCAACTAGACAGCCACTTTTAGCACCGTAGAGACAGATTATTTCGCTATTTGAATATGTACCTTATTGATAAACCCAGCCATGCTGTGGAATTTGCGCTTCTGCACTTGAAAAGGTGCAATGCCTCACGGGTCCCCTCCCTCCCACCTCACCCCATTGAAGCGGCAACACTTGATTCATCTTCCCGAGAAAGGTCCGCTGGACTCGTATTGGCATGACACGAGGCTGCAAGAGCCAGACTACAGCTCCCGGTGACCGGCATTCCAGACTTGAACCGTTTGAAGCTCAATCCGATAAGAGCACCAAGGGCGACAGCTCCAACCGAAACGGTTGCAACAATGGCGACTGCCGAATACCCACAGGTTATTATATCGTTGGTGGGATCTCGCTCCATACCCACCGTGTACGCTTCAATCATGACAAGGAAAAGGCTCTCGGAGATGAGCCAGTGCACGAGCGTCGACGGGATAATGAAAGGAATGGCGTAGCGATAGGGTAGAGAGAGGAAGTACGTGCTTCGTGGTGAGCCCATTGGCTCGGCAGAGACACGCAGTCCTTTCCGCTGGATTGCATATTGACTCCATTCATGGGCTAGGGCCATGGTCGTAATAAGACCGTTGCATGCAAAATATAGCATGGAGAAAATAAGTTGGGGTAAGTTTGCCACTAGGCTATTGGCCACCACTGACGAAATCGTGTATCCCCCAGAAGAGATCAGTGTTTGAGTGCCCTAACCCGACACTCCAGATTCCAGTTGAGTCGAATAAGAGAAATAATCCGAGCACAAGTAGGGTGACGCAGGCTGCAAGAGCAATTGAATAGCTAGATGTTATTTGTCAATTCATTTTTGCTAGCAATATATGAGGGATATTGCCAGAGAGAGAACTAGACAGATATGGGGTCGAGTACTGAACATGTGATCCCAAGTGACCATCTCCTGCGAGACATAGCCGACCGCCATCTTCTCGGGTTTGTATCGAAGGTCATGGTTCTGCTGGATTTGGCTGATTGCCTTACAGATTCCATAGACAATAGACACATGCCTTGCGAGTATTGGTCAGGTGCCCTTGAGAAAGATGAAACTGCATCACCAGTGGTAAGAAGGGGAGAGTCCTTCGAGTTGAAAGCGACATAGCATAATACTATGGCCTTCACAGTATTAAATGCGATCACAATGACCACCAAATACAAACTGTACTGTAGCTTGCAATGTGGAGTAAGCTCCTCAACAAGGCAGTACTCTGGTTTGTACCCGCCCACGGTCCAATTGTTTTCTGCTACTCGAGCTTGGACTTGTGATAGAGAAGTGATGCATGAAGTTAATTGCCACTCATATTGATGATATTCCAAGTCTTCACATATCCAGTTATACCCACTTGCACCGACAGCGGCTACGTTGGTTTTAAAGACCTGTTGCGTAGACACAAGGTTGAAATGATCGGCGGGAGTGGCGTTGCCTGTCACTAAAATGAGACTGCCATATGTCGACTGAAATGCAGTGGTATACGCAGTAACACAAGCGGAATTCTCAAGTCGGTATAGAGTGCCGTTTTGTGCTTTCGTATGGAGCCTGAGAATTGCTTGCCGGTGCACGTCATCCCCAAAGTCCGATTCTATAACCGAACAGCCGTGTCATTCGGTGAACCGTTTGCGGCAAAGACATCATAAGCGTTGGCGGATACTGATGAGAAAACGCTAGGATTATACCTAGGGCTTCATTATTAATTGGAACTTACAAGGCAAATTGTGAACGGGATGAAGCAAGGCGCTGACATCAGATGGAGAGGAAGAGAGAAGGCTAAACACATCCACAGCCAGAACCGTTTCTTGGCTATTTCGGACAAATTCCGCACACTCAATACACCAATGTTGAGCCATTGTCCGTTTTGGTGAGCTGTATCGACCTCTGTCCTCGTTGGTGCACCCAAAACTTGCTGTGTTATAGTGAGTTTGCGTATGCGTACCAAGTTAAAAGTGTCTCAAGCCTACCATACAGTAGTTGCTTGCACCCAAGAGAGCAGTTCTTAAAATGTTAATCATCAAATGAAAGCCTATACCAGCGTTCCGGACCTTCTTACAGTCCCCCGCGTAGAGGACTCCTTGGCCGTTTTGAACATGGCGATGCTGAACGGCCCATAAGGCAAAGCCTAGATTGAAGACATGCACAACCACGGAAATCACACATCCTACCAAAAGTGTGCGCCTCCAACCAGCGAACCGTTCTTTAAATGACTTCGGCTTGTTCCAGTCTGATTGAATGTCTGGATGTCTGAATCCATGATAATCTTTGTTCTTGCTTGCATTATCGCCAGAATGCATCAGTGGCTCCGCATCTCGTCGAAGAGGCGTCAACTCCATGTGTTGGACGTGGGAGGGAACTATATCAAGCTGAAACAGAAAATTATTGCAAAATAAGAAGCTTTTGGTTTCAAGAAAAGGCCAGACTTCTGGTTCTCATGATTTTGACAATCGTTTCAGGGGGTCAGCATAAAGATTAGAGGCGTCTCTATTGATTCCGGGCTGTGATCGGCCGAAGGCAGCCATGTCTGGACTGCTTGATCCGCGGCTCAAGTCCTTCGCGTCGATTAAGCAGCATCCTTCCTTTTTCTCATTCATCAGAGAGACAGGTACCTCGTATTTAGTTATGCCGATCACAAACGGACCAGCTGACCCATTCGCGACTTCATGGGCACTCTTTTAAGTTCAGCCAGGAATATATCCGAATCTTGTGATAGGGAAGTATAATATGCTCCTGTCTGGATATGGCTTGTTGCCTGTATGATCCCAAGTGCCATGGATTGACCACTCCACTAAGTGTCGGCCTTCTGCACTTTATCCTGCTTGAATTGGACTAGCTTCATTGCATCGGTTCATGTATCTAAATCCCCTCATGACCAACGATTATTTCATAGAATGTACCCCATGAATATCTCTGGTGCTCGAGGTGCTGACAGTTAAACTTACTCGAAAATCCCAATGACTGTACAACCCAATAGGGTTATGTTGATCAATCTGTTATCATCCTGTCCCTGGGATAGATTACCACTCCACATCGAAATTCAATCGTCATCGACTTCTAGAGAAGAAAATCAAGGAAGAGACCGGCACCATGGCTCACCAATAAGTCGCTAACTGTAGAGGAATCCTTGTAAATGAGGCCTTGTGTAGCAGTGTTTGGCCATGTTTATCTCGGGCGTGAATATCTAGACCCTACCGCAGGAGCGTAAGTATTGCAACAGTGGCACCTTCTAGGGCTGCATGATGCAGGGCTGCTTGTTCCCATGCATATCTGGCATTTTTTTTTAGCGCCAGAAGTGAGGAGAGTTTCAAGCGCTGCAACGTTTCCCTGCATAGCTGCCCGGTGAAGGAGCCTCTTGCACTCGTAAGCTTCCGCTTCTATGTTTGAACGATGCTGAAAAAGCAAAGGTATCAGATGGGCCTTATTGCAGTCAATCGCACACCACAGTGAATTTTCACGACGTTCTGTCCAGTTCAGGGATACAAATTCGATGTCAGCGCCGTACTTGTTTATGCACTTCTCTTGATTGAGTCCAATTGCAAATGCCATGGGTGTGTACCCCTAATGGTTCATTACTTCAGTTTTTGTACCAGATTTGAGAAGGACACGGACGATCTCTGGATGACCATGGCGGACTGCAAGATGAACCTGTGTTTCTTCTGAAATATAAGCCTTTTCTCATATATCCGACCCTTGTCAAGACAGAGTGATACCGCTGCTGTAGAGCCGCTGCATGTCACATCCAGAAGATCAGACGAACCCACTTCTGCCCCGGCATCCAGAAGCAAAGCTATCACCTCTGCGTAGCCGTATCTTGCAACTAGCTGTATCGCAGATTTCCCCTGTAGTCGTGCTGAGACATCAAATCGGGTCTTCAGAAGTAGCTTGACTATGTCCGCACAACGACGCTTAGAAGCAAGAGTTAAGGCCGTTGTTCTGTGTTGAATATGATAGTGAGGCATCATGTCGTTTTCTAACAAGAATTTGACAAAATTATAATTCCTACCACAAATGGCAAACTGCAATCAACACCACCTTAGGTCATGTTGTGTTGGATTAGGCTGCGTAGGTGAAGAGTTGATATGGACTCCTTTATCAAGTTGAATGCATGAGTCCACAAAATAGTCTTCAGCATCCTTCAAGACCAGGAGTTTGAAGATGTTCGTATGTCCCTCTTTTGCCACCAGGCACTTTGCACCTGGACAAGAGTCATGAGGCATTCGGCACCTCTATCGAGCAGAATCTTGACAGTTCCCTCGTGGCCCCGCTAGTTGTGCAAGGCATGTTTGGAAAAACGGTCGGGGAACGGTAGAATCAAAGCGGCGAGGGAAGGGTTCCCTGACATTTTGAGTCGGAAACGATCCAAGAAGGTCATATAGGAGACGATAAGTTCTATGGTGTCTGCTGGTAAAGAAAGGAACCCCTCCCAAGAAGCAGAGTTAATGACTTTCCTCACAGTGAAAGAAAAAAGATACGCGTGTCAGCCTCACGTACCATCGCGGCTGAGGTCATGAATGTGTTCTTTGAGCCCTTTTTTAGCATGTCAGCCCGATGATTTCTTCACACTAACCAATGTACCCTTTCAGTTGAGGGCGTTGAATTCACGGGTCTCTACGGAGTATATTCTAGCTGTAATTGAAACCCACTAGACTCCTCGTGGTAGTACTTCCCAACTCGGTTAGACGCGGTTACATTCCCGGTGAACTTCAAGGCGGGCATGTCCGAATGAAGTTAGTTCTGCGGAGAAGCAGCCTGCCAGCGAATGAAATGCCACGGGATGACTCGATGATGATAAGCAAGCTTTCTTGGGATCCATTCCCCTCCTTCCCTTACCCATAGATTTCTCCCTTTAAGACCCAAATGCCCACCACTCCCCCGTTCAAACTTATTTATTGATATGCCGGAAACAGTTGGGCTTGCGTCTCCGTTTCGCCCCAATCCCTGCTCATGATGACTGGATTCTTACTGTCGCGACGCGGGTTGACGGCCTCTCTACCATCCCTTCGGCGGTATCCCCGCACCTACCTCCGACAGATAGGGTCTGGCAGGAACAAGGCAGCTTCGCAGTATAGTACGGCCTCCTCACCGGCAGAGAATGGAAAGAATGACACGAAACCTCTCCCCGCCACTTATTTCCCCAATTCTGAAACCTCGACCCAAAAACCTTCCCCGCGATGGACTGCCTTGAAAACCGCGAAACCATTTTCCGACTTCTTGACGGATACCTTCAACCGCCAACATGACTATCTCCGAATCAGCATCACCGAGCGTTGCAACCTCCGATGTGTGTACTGTATGCCGGAAGAAGGCATAGAGCTTTCGCCACCGGCTCGCCTGCTCACGTCCCCCGAGATAGTTTACCTGTCCTCCCTTTTCGTCTCGCAAGGGGTAACGAAGATCCGCTTAACAGGCGGTGAACCTACTGTCCGAAAGGATATTGTCCCTTTGATGCAGTCCATCGGCGATCTACGACGCAACGGGCTTCGAGAGCTATGCCTGACAACCAATGGAATCTCGTTACACCGAAAACTGGAACCTATGGTTGAGGCAGGTCTGACTGGGGTAAACCTCAGTCTCGATACTTTAGATCCCTTCCAGTTCCAAATCATGACGAGGAGGAAGGGGTTCGATGCTGTGATGAAAAGTATTGATAAAATCTTGGAACTAAATAAGATGGGGGCAGGGATAAAATTGAAAGTGAACTGTGTGGTAATGCGGGGGGTCAATGACCGGGAGATCATCCCGTTCGTTGAGATGGGCCGTGATAGCCCTATCGAAGTGCGATTTATTGAGTACATGCCATTTGATGGCAACCGGTGGAACCAGAAGAAGATGCTATCATATCAGGAGATGTTGACGGTCATCCGAGAGAAGTATCCAACCCTGGAAAAGGTGGTGGATCATAAAAATGACACTAGTAAAACGTATCGGGTACCTGGATTTCAAGGTCGCGTTGGGTTTATCACTAGCATGACACATAATTTCTGTGGCACTTGCAATCGTCTACGCATCACATCCGACGGAAACTTGAAGGTCTGCCTGTTCGGCAATGCCGAGGTATCGTTACGTGACACCATCCGGAAAGCCAACAATGGAGAGCCCATCGATGAGGCTACAATGAATAAATTACAACTACTTGAGGCTGCGGACAAGGCCGCTCGTATTAATGAGGAGGGCGGACTGGTCGATGAAAGAGAACGAGAGCTTCTTGAAATTATTGGCATGGCTGTCAAACGAAAGAAGGCCAAGCATGCTGGGATGGGCGAGTTGGAGAACATGAAGAATAGGCCGATGATTCTCATTGGTGGGTAGGCGCAACCTCCTTTTCTTTCCTCTCACGACTGTCTGGCGAATTCATGTGATATTACGAATCATGATTAATGCATAAGCTGGGGTTTCTTTTCGTTCCATTGGTATTCCAACGGGTGGTGGCTCAGCTGCCGTGAGCTTTTGTATTTACGACCTTGGCTGTCGAGAGCGATGCTGATAGGTGGGATCTAGATAATGGACCCATGAGGACACTGACAGGCTCAGAACAGTCTAGAAAATGGGCGACATCCGCGGGAAAAAGGCCATGGTCCAGTATCCCGAGACACTTGCTTCAGTCCAGCTCGCCTCGTCCGGGCCAAGTTCGTTATTACCATGGGGATGGTAGGAATGTCTCATCTGAGACGGAACCGTCCGATTTAAAACGCCAGGGAACTGCGACGTCACTTCCTACGGATTCTGACCCGGATCTACCTCATCTCAACACCTCGCAAAATGTTCATATGACTAAGATCAGCCAAAAGGCTGTTACTGAACGTTCCGCAACAGCGACATGCCTTGTGCGCTTTTCTAAGTCCCGCCCGTGGGAGCTGCTTCGAGAGGGGCGCGGGACACGAAAGGGTGATGTGTTCAGTGTCGCACGTATTGCTGGTATTATGGCTGCCAAGCAGACACCGGATATTATTCCCTTGTGTCATCCAGGCATTGGAATTACAGGGGTTGAGGTGGATGTCACGCTCGTCGACCCCTTGCCCTCTCCGAAAGACACCGATCCGTCCCTGAAATACGGGGCGATGTGCGTAATGGCCACCGTGAGTTGCCTTGGCCGCACGGGGGTGGAAATGGAGGCGATGACCGCGACCATGGGAGCTGCGTTAACGGTGTATGATATGCTGAAGGCAGTTGATAAGGGAATGGTGGTTGATGGAGTGAAACTTCTTGAAAAGAAAGGGGGGAAAAGTGGTCACTGGATCCGAGAGGAGCAAGTTGATCCTATGTAGGAACGGCGTCATGTGCGTAATTTTTTTTTTCTTTAAGGCAAAAAGAAAAAGAAAAAAATATTTATATTGGTAAAAAAAAAGTACCATGAACCTTGTAGAATTTCTGACAGGATGCAATGGGGTCCAATGCGGTAATTCCGCCAGCCCTATAATCCAAAAAAGGTTATCGCCTTATCAGAATCACGCCAAGACAGGTTAAGCGTGCAGATCGGCAGCCCGTTGATTGGTTCCGTCCCACCGCTTCTTTTTTCCCGGTTTTAAGTATTTTCTGTATTCTTTTCCCCCCCCTCCATCATCTTTCTTTCATCTCACTAACTACTTACTTATTTACACTTGATCATTAGTCGCCACGCAAGGCTCAGTTGAAATGGAATAACACACGCTTTTACCCCCGTTTGATCCTCAATTAAGAATTTAGCTCACAGAAATCAAACCGTGAGAGAAATCTTTGACACCGTCTATCCCGATCCGCCTGACTTTTACACCCTATACATCCATAGTTTCCAACTCAACTACAAATAGCTATATTACCAGCAAACGCATTCTCAAACTTACACCATACTGATCGACTTTCTTACGTCGTCATTAACAATCACGTCTCGTCGTTTTTCATCCGAAACCGAAATGCATTATCGAACAAGACTAAAGATAGATCAGAGATTTCATCAGCATCCTTGCGGGTAGCGGTGTGCGCCCCATTTTTGCAACAGAATCGGCTTTATCAATTCACTATCTGAAGCCTTAGAGGCTTCCCGAAACGTCGACTATCATACTGCAGCTGCATTATCTGACCCCCTCGCATGCCGGGTCAATCGGATACATTGTGCCCACTGAGGATGGTCACCTGTTCGTACCTTCTCTCCTTTCTTCTTCCGCCTGTTCGTGGGCTTGGTGTCGGCTCTGTTATAGCTCGACCAATTCGATTGAACCTCGCTGACCTTTGCGACAAATGTAGCACGAGGCTGGCTTCGGCCTCTTGGTCGGATTATTATGGCGGTGGTACCGCCTTTCAATTTTATCACGCTACACTATGCTTATTTTATCGTAACATCATTGGTCTGCAGTGTCATATTTTGGGGAGCTTCGAACCCGCTCCGTAGTGTCTCCTACGCTGATGCGCTGTTTATGTGTGTTAGCGCCATTACAGGCGCTGGACTGAACACTGTATGCCTCTCTTCACGTCAAAGACATCAGCCGCTCGGGCTAGCTTTCCATCTGCTTGATGCATTTAGTAATACTTTCGCTAGGTGGATTTATCTTCATTGAATACTTTCCAGCAGGCTATCCTTTTCGCGCTCCTGATGTTGGGGCACGCTATTCTCATCTCGATCACTGTTCTATTTGTGAGGAAGAGGGCTTTTGAATCGAAATTCAAAGGCATTTCAAATAGATTGGCTCAATATAGGGAGTCTCGTCCCACATCTGATCTAAACGTTCCGCTAGATGAAGCGGACTTCAAGGTTGTCAATGTGCAGCCCTCAAACATGAATGCCGGTCATGGCGACAAGGCCCCCGGGATGACTGAAGTCAGTCCCGTAGAGAACTCAACTGATTTGACCAGTGATGACCATATACACTGGGCTGAAGATGATCAGATAACTATTGGTGCACGAAGACGCTCACACCATCAAAGCCACCGAGTGTTCCCTATGGTGGGCGTTGGCGCTCGGCCTGATCTGAATAATCATCCGAAAGATGCTATTCCCAACCTGCCTCTGCGAGAGGAGAGTGACATATTACGGCTGAAGGGCATAATCCAAGGGACGCAAAAGTATTTCGCGTCCAGAGGCTTCATCTCCCGAAACTCCCAGTTTTATGGGCTCACCCCCGACGAACGCGAGAGACTTGGCGGAGTTGAATACAAGGCAGTTTCGTTCTTGGCAGTTATAGTCGCCGTCTACTGGCTGATGTTCTTGATCATCGGTATGATCGGCGTAGGAGGATGGCTCGAAGCGAATCATCCAGATATATCTCGGGAGAATGGTCTGTCGCCTTTCTGGACAGGCGCGTTCTTCGCTGTTTCTGCATTTGTGAACAGCGGTATGTCCCTTTTGGATGCCAATATGACTGCACTGCAAAAGAAGTAAGTGTCTCATCAACGTTTTAATGTCTTGAAATGTACTGACCGTGGTAGTGTGTACCCACTTCTCACTATGGGGTTGCTAATCCTCGCCGGGAACACCCTCTACCCCTGCTTCCTGAGGTTTATAATTTGGTCTATGAGATGTATGATTCCAGACCAACCGGCATGGAAGACATGGGAAGTTACTCTAGACTTTATCCTGGACCATCCTCGAAGGGTATGTATGTGGAAGGCAGCCAGTAGGGGCACATTTGCTAATTGGGTAGGTATATACGAACCTTTTCCCGAGACGCCACACATGGTATCTGCTAGGAACCATCATTGTCTTGAATGCTATTGATTGGGCCGGTTTCGAAATACTTGCGATCGGAAATCAAGAAATCGAGCAGTTGCCACCAGGCTATCGAGTCCTGGATGGCTTGTTCCAAGCGTTAGGTATGGATTTCACTTCTAATTCCCATAACCAACTAAGCCTTTTATGTCTCTAACGTTTGACAAATTGCAGCCGTACGCTCTGGAGGATTTTACGTAGTAACCATATCCGGACTCCGACAAGGGTTACTCGTTCTATACGTTCTCATGATGTACGTGTCGGCATTCCCCGTACTGGTGACCATGAGAAACACCAACGTCTACGAAGAACGCTCCCTGGGCATCTACGCCCACGATGACCCGGAATCTGAGTCCGAAGGCCAAGCCAAACCAGGCCTCTTCATGAGTCTTGTGCGACACCACCTCCTCGGACGACAGGACGTCCCCAGCGCCGAAGTTTCGCGCAGCTACTTCGTCCACCAACAACTGCGTTCCCAACTAAGCCACGATATCTGGTGGATTGCCCTAGCAGTCCTCTTCATTTCCATCGCCGAATCGCCCAATTTCAATCGCGATCCTGTCAGCTACTCCACCTTCAACATCATCTTTGAAGTTGTTTCCGCCTACGGCTGCGTCGGCGTCAGCGTCGGCATCCCCGGCAGGAACAGCTCCTTTTGCAGCGGGTGGCACACCATCAGCAAATTGATCCTGGCGGCGGTTGCCCTCCGTGGACGTCATCGTGGTCTTCCCGTGGCTATCGATCAGGCTGTCATGTTACCAAATGATTCCCTCGCCTGGGCTGAAGAGGAAGATGCTGCGCTGAGACGGGAAAAAACTCGTGCTTGGGGTGTGGACAAAATGCCTGTTGGGGCTGTCTAAATTCTCTTAACGGCATACGGATCGTACCGTGCGTTACCTATGTAACATTGACACCACTAGGAATTCTATACCTTTGTGGATATCGTGAATTCGGTGCATTGTGGCATGGGTAAGGTTGTCGGTTTTCCGTATAAAAGTTTCTTCATACAGATTGGAATTTTGTTTGATTTATCTTGTACTTTGTCTGTTTTATCTGATTTCATGTACTGTCTTTTTCTTGCCTTATTTTTCGAGTTTCGAGTTTTGAGTTCTTGTTCTAGTTTATTTATGAATTAGTTTTGATTGCATAAAATGTTATTGGCATTCGAGATGCATCATTGCGTAGATGGTGCCTAAGCATTTCAACTTTTGTATACGTCGACATCAAAGTAAAAGAAACATGTCTTAAATAGCTACAACGAGAACCAGATATGGGGGAAATAGTGCCATCACTAGTACAATGTTAAGGAGATAAAAGCATCATCTAATCTTCCTCTTCTTCGAACTCCACCTCATCTTCATCTTCCTCCTCCTCTTCGTCCTCTTCTTCACCATCAGAGGAGGCATCCTCACCATCCTCAGCATCATCGCTTCCCTCATCCCCCTCACTGAAACCACCCATCGTCACATCTTCCTTATCAGCATCCTTCTCCTCGGCTCTCCGTTTCTCTTCTTCACGTCTCGCCTCTTCAAGAAGGGTAGCCTTCTCTTCACGCATCTTCCGCTGAGACTTAACGAATGCACCGAGCGGGGTCGATTCCCAATCGACATCTTTAAGGAAGTTCTCCACTTCCGCACGGTTGCGCGGGGTATAAGTGACGCTGCTTCTGCGCTCTTCAATCCAGCGGGCGTTGGCCTCGACCTTCTGGACCAAGAGGAGGATCATCTGGTTAATCTTGGCGTTCTTGTTTCCTCCGGAACGCGCGCTGACCTGTTTCAGCCAGCGCTTCAGGGAGACCACGATGGGGACGGAGAGTTCGGGGAAAGCGATGTGCTTGGTCCACAGGACGAAGAACTCAGAGAGGAGCTCGGCGACCTGTTCGCCGACGCCGTCTTGGTAGACGCGAGTGCGGAGGTAGGATTTCGGGGCGCGGATGGCGGTGTTGAAATCGAGTTGTTTCAAGGTGCTTGATTTCGGGGGCTTGCGCATCTCGGCGAGGTTGAGGACCTCGAGGAGGGGTGGGGCCAGTGGGATGTAGGTTCCTGTGGAGCGGGAGAGACGGAGGAGGGCGCGGGTGAGTTGGAAGCGGAGAGGGAAGTATGTTGCGGTGGGGATGAGTCGCATCGCGCCGACGGTGATCTGGACGACGGGGTAGATGAGAGGGCGCATGGCGGATTGCTTGCCGGCTTTAGCTTCGGCGAGGCCATCGCAGTGCTGTGAGAGAACGCGGGACCAGAAGTCAAGTGAGTGCACGTATTGCCAGTTGTAGATCGTCTTGTAGGACTCCTTGGAGGTGTTTGTGATGCTGCTACGGAGATGGATGGCAAGTTGGCGGATGAAGTTGAAGCCCGTGGTGTAGGACACGTTCTGGTCGATACCCCACAACTCTGCGGCGGAGTTCTTCATCAGGTTCACGCCGGCCAAAGTGTGGACGGTAGTGTTCCGGCTGCCCTTGACAACACCCTCGTAGGTGGCCTTGAGGACGGTTTCCTTCAGCCCAGCGTCTCCGATAACCATGAGACGGCGCAACAGCAGGAACCCGGTGATACGTGTGGCTTCTGTTGTGGACACATCGGCCCAGATACCGACAATGGTTTTGATGAGAACCTTCAGGAGCTTCCTGAACTGAAGTAGGTAGGGGAGCATAGGTTCAATAGAAGAGAGTGTGAGCTTCAGTGTCTGTGCATCGGACAAATTCGTGAGCAATTGGTGAACGGAGGAGGTATAGGACTTGATAAGAGGTGTAAGCGTCTTGAACTTCTTCGAATCCATAGACACCTTGACTTTGCCGGAGGCTGTCTCCTTGACGGGAAGATGATGCGACAGAACTCTAGGGACAGAGCCAAGGGCGGTAACAAGAACTTCATGGTATACGTCAGATTCTCTGATAGAGTATTTTTGCTCCTGGGCTTCAACGTCGTTCAGATAGGCGGCAGACCGGAAAGCGAGGACAGCCTGTCGCATTGCTCTTATCGAGTTCTGCTCTTCCATCAACTTTTGCCATTTCTTCACCATAGCAATGGTAAGTGTGTTGTCGGGTGTCTGTTCGTCTCCCTCCTCCCGGGCAGCCTTCTTTTTCTTCTTCGCCGGTTGCTCTTCCTCCGCTTCACTCAGCTCGTCCACTTCCGCGAGATCGCCATGGTCGCCGAAGTCCAGGAGCTCGGCATCGTTCTCCTTAAGGTATTTATAGAATTCCGGATCCTTCTCCTTCAAGGCTTCAAGCTGATCCTTGTGCGCTTCGAAATCGTCGGATCCACTGGCGTCCGAGGCAGCTTCGTCGTCCGATGGGACACCGTCTTCCTCTCCGCTGCTTGAAGCTGCAGAAGCTTCATCCTCGTCTTTCTGCTCTTCTGTGCGCTTGCGCTTTCCAGTCTTAGGGGTAACGTCCTTCTTCTTAGCCTTCTTAGCCTGACCGGCGTCGGCGTCCGCAATATCAAAACCGCCCGAAAAGAAGTCGTCCACATTCATTTGAGCGAAAGCATCCTGCTTCTTCGTTTCTTCTGGATGTTCGTCTGCGGAATCCTGAGCGTCGGCGCGTGCCTTAGCATTATCGGCCTTGCGTTTGTCTTTCAGATGGTTACGCTGCTTGATTTTCGCAGCCGCCTTTCGCCGTTCGAGGACATCCTTCAAATGCTTCTTCTCGAACTTCTTGGTGGATTTCTTTTGACTTCCGGCCATTGTGTCGCAAAGTCCCAATCTGACCGTACAGATGGGATCAAATGTACAAAATGGGGGAAATCAATGGAAGTGAAAGATGTTTCACTAGATGGAAAGGGACTCTAGTTTTTTTTTTCTTTGGGTAAAAAATTTAGAAGACGATGCGGCAGAAAATGGCGGCGCCGATCGCCCAATTAGGCCACCGCCTTTTCTTCCCCTCCGAGTCACTTTGGTTATCGGCCGTCGCAAACTGTGTATAGAAGAAAGACCTGCAAATCGCAATGTATGCCCAGCGCCCTTTGGCGTATGCGCCGACTCCCTACAGCTATACTCCTAACCCGGCCTTGTCTGCGTCCATCAATCTCGATGAGGTATGCTGGGGTCTAGCTTGCTTGCGGGGCAGCTGGCTAACTCCCATGCCAGGAAGTTAAACTAGCCTCCAGCTCGGCCGAGCGCGATCTGTACGAGTCGCTGGCTGAAATCTACAGCATCATAGTCACGCTTGATGGTCTCGAGAAGGCTTACATTAAGGATGTGGTTACGGAAGCGGAGTACACAGAAACGTGTGCTCGGTTACTGAAGCAGTATAAGTCTAGTTTGGGTGACGACACTGTCGCAAACGAGTTTGTCGATCTGGAGACCTTCAAGCGAACCTGGGGGGTGTGTTGCTTCTCTTCCACCTTATACATTGACAACCGGTTCTGATCGTCTTACTTTCGCTAGTTGGAATGTCCCCGTGCTACCGAACGTCTTCGTATCGGACTTCCTGCGACCGTCGAGCAGGCCAGTCACAACGCACCAGCGGCTAATATGGGGCCGGCAGCAGGCCCTCCTGGAGGTGCTTCAGGCAGCTTGATCCTGACGGCCACGGAGAACTTCATCACTTTCCTCGATGCGTTAAAGCTGAATATGGTGTCGAAGGATGCGCTCCACCCACTGCTCTCCGAGGTGATCCAGTCCGTCAATAAGGTGACAGACGGGGACTTCGAAAACCGGGGCAAAATCATCCAGTGGCTGATCACATTGAACCAGATGCGTGCGACAGAAGAACTGAGTGAGGATCAGGCAAGAGAGTTGTCCTTTGATATTGAACAAGCCTATCAAGGGTTCAAGTCGACATTAGGTTGAATTTGACATGTCATAATGCTTCAAACAGCAGTTAGGGTTGGAATCGGCGAAAGGCGTCTATGGTTGATCTTGAATAAATGTAGCTATATTAATCCAAGTTCAGATTTCTTTTCATCCTAAAATTAAAAGAACCTCTATCGAGTCGGATTCGAATTACTTAAGGATTAGGCACTGTTCTGAATTCTTATCTTTGGGTCCGGAGCGGATCCGACCCGCGGAACATCGTGGCCCGGCCTTGCCTTTTCGGGCAATCACGACTTTTTTTTTTGTGTTTCGGGATCAGAAAACCGCCCACCAGTGTTTTGCCACAGGTAAGGCAAATATAAGAGGAGAAAGGCTCTCCTCCCCTTTTGTATTGGTCTAGACCGGCCATACTCAAAACCCAATTACCATCAGACCGCTACAATGATCAGCGCGGACCCCGACGAGCCTCTCCACGGTATGTGTCCCCAGTTTCCCCGAATTGATAGGAAACGATAGTGGATTGATAAGCGTCTCAGTGTTCGACCTGCCTCAAATCCACACTAAACCTTCTGGCACCGAACTTTTACGAGCTCTTGACATCTTAGCGATCAAACCAAAGAGTTTTGCTTCAAGTGGCCATGAAGCGGTGAAGGCTCCAACTGTCTACCCGACCGGAGTACCGCGCTATTTGACGTCTATCATCTCGAGTCCCCTATCATGGCTAGATACCGATGAGCTTCGGGAAGCTGTCTGGGATGCTGCTGCTGCTCGACTCAGCGAACGCTCTGGGCGATCCGGTACGAGAAATATAAATGTAGTTGACTGTCTCCAGGAGTTCCGTATGTCTAACTTGGGGGCCAATAGCAATGCCTGCCATGACCCGTGTCTTCACGATTCCCAGTCCAACGGGCGAAGAGCTGACTTTGACTCTGCACGAACCATCCTTAACTGCCGACAACCTAGGAATGAAAACCTGGGTATCCTCATACCTTCTCTCCCAACGTCTCCACTCTCTCCTCGAATCAACCCCACAACTCGTCCCATCTGAGACGACCACCCCTACCCCGAAGACAGATCGCACACTCCGAGCCCTAGAGCTAGGCGCAGGAACAGGTCTCGTGGGACTTTCGTTTGCGGCTATCCGCGGACAGTCGGCTTCAATTCATCTCACAGACCTCCCCGATATTGTTCCTAATCTTGCCCACAATGCCGCTCTGAATGTGGAGCTGCTTACCAACACGGCCGCGACTGTTACGACTGGCGTGCTGGACTGGTCCATTGCTCCCGAGCCTCTTCCCACCCAAGAGGAACAATATGACCTGATCCTGGCCGCCGACCCTCTGTACTCCCCCAAGCATCCCAAATGGCTTGTAGAGACTATCGGGCACTGGTTGAGCCGCGGCCTTAATGCACGCGTGGTGACCGAAATGCCCCTGCGAGATGCATACTTGCCGCAAGTACAAGAGTTTCGTGAGCGCATGGGACAGCTTGGTCTGAAGGCGGTTTATGAGGGAGAGGAGGTAGGGTACGATGACTGGGAATCGGCAGATGGAGGAGCGCTAGCAGTTCGATGCTGGTGGTCCGTTTGGGGGTGGAGCGAGAAGCTCTAGCCTGTCGCGACTCACAATCCCATTGGTCTGGTCTGTCAGATCATATCAACTGCACTAGAACGATGTCACGAAAATCCACGATCAACGAGCGATGATAGAGAATAGATAGATTACATAGATGTCCCTGCGCAGCGATCGGTCGGCTCATCGTTAGTATAGAACATTACATGAGAGCTTGAAATGCACCGTCTATATTGTTATCAAATTAACATGGTAATTTGCCAATAGGACAATGATAGCGATATGGTACCATCCGATTGGAATCTTGTCATTTACTGTTGAGTTCCACGGATGTAACTTTTGAGCCAACCACCACTGCCCGCTCACGTGCCCAGACCTATGACGGCATTGTGTTCCTGACCATTATCACAATCAACTATTTAGATCGCCACAGATCTGTATTACCATTTCTTTTTCTACCTGTACATATTATACTATTTCAAATGTAAATATTTTGATTATTTATATATAACCACCAAGACCTCCAACTTGAAACAAACCCCAAAACACTAATATCCCATATCAACATCTACCCCAACAGTCAACACCCACCAAAATGGTCATCGGCCTATTAACAATAGCCGCAATTCCCACCGTAACAGGTGTCGCCCTAGGCGTAAGCGAACAGCGCAAAGCAAACGAGCGCAAAAACGACGAGAGACGCATGGCCAAATTCCTCATCGACGTCGAAACCAACGGAGAGACACAAGAAGACAGCGAAGTATGCGGGAAGCGGTTCGTATTAAGGAATAACAAGGTATGTGGCGCGGCCCATCACTGCGCTTGTCGCGCGCGCATATGGCTGATCTGGAAATCACGTTTCGGGTAGGTTTATCTCGATGATCCGAATCCTTTGAATCGGAAGCTTCCGTCGCATACGGTCACTTCGTTTTACATTGAGTATCCGGAGCTTGAGGAGACAAAGCATTTGAAGCGGGGGTTGGGGCTTGTTACTACGATTTCGGATAATCCGCCTATGCTGGGGTGGATTTATGTGGATAAGGATACGCATGAGTTGAAGTATGGGAATCGCACGGCGAGTGTTGAGCATGTTGTTGGGCCGTGGGATTGGACGGAGGATGAGACGACTATAACGCTGGAGGAGAGTCCGGATTTTTATGCGGTGCAGGAGGAGGATGGGGACTGGGCGGTTTATTTTGATCGCGACGGGGATGAGTTGGAGTATGTTTTGGAGGAACAGGACAAATTGGATAATGCGTTCGCGCCTATTGCTTTGAAACGGAAGTTGATTGAGCAGCTTTTACAACAAGCCCAAGCTCAAGCTCAGCAAACTAAGAAAAATGATAATTCGTGATTTGGTATCCATTGTTGGGAAGGGGAATCGTAATTTCATTTTTTGTACAGAGTATTATTTTGGCCCGTCTTTTTTACTCTTGGATGCCACCCCAGCCGTCGTCGCCGCTATCAGGCTCCGCACCTGATGGTCCTTGGAGCTTCCTGTTACGGCTCGCTGCGATGGCGCCCTTCTTCTTGTTTTCCATGCGTCGCTCGAAGCCGCTCTTCGTACTGATTCTTGTCTTCCGCTGCTGCTTGTCATCTGCCACGCTCTTGAGGTTCGTCTGTCTGGCTCTGACGCCGTGTTTCTTCAACTCTTTCTTGTCCTTCTTGCTGAGATCGGGGAGAGAGTCCAGAAGCCATTTTTGCACTGACTTCTCGCCCTCCGTTCCTCGTAGCTTCTCACTGACATCGATAACGTTTGCAATACTCTTGACGTAAGGGATGTCTTCCTTCGTGTAGTATGTCACTGCGACACCACCTTCACGACCAGCCCGGCCCGTACGTCCAACTCGGTGAACATAGACAGCCGCCGAGTTCGGAATATCGTAGTTGACAACACCGTTGATTCCGCGGAAGTCGATACCGCGAGCCAAAAGATCAGTTGTAACGAGAATCCAGATCTCGCCCTTGCGGAAGTTCTTCATAATCTCAGAGCGCTGGCCGTCCGAGAGATCGGAGTGGAGGACAGCGATACGCGATGAGCCACCAGCTTCGGGAGGAATGTCGTAGCGCAGTTCTGAATGGAGTGCCACGGCTCGAGGAATAGTCTGTGTAAAGATCAAGAACGGCGGACGAAGGCGAATATCCGATGCTGCTGCCGCAGCCGGATGGAGCAGTTGTCTTAGACCGAGTAGCTTTCCTTGTTCCGTTGCAGCGTAGACCAGCTTATGCTGGATGTTGGGAATGGCGGAGTCCTTCAATCCAACGACGAGGCGATATAATGGGTAAGACTTTGTGAGACTTGAAGCATCCTTGCGCTCCTTGATTGTTGATTTGGCGAGATCTTCGATGCTCGAGCCCATGGTAGCTGACCATAGACTTGCTCGAAGCTCGGGGTGTGTGCAGGCGCGCCAGATATCAAGAGTCTGCTCACGGAACAAAGGATCCAAGAGAACATCTGCCTCATCAAGGACAATATTCCTCACTAAGGGCAACGTAGCCATGGGCTTGGTTTTGTTTGCAGAGAGTGCATTGACCAGTTGTAGAGGAGTCGTCACGAGAATATCGCTCTTAGTGACAGGGGCCTTGCCCTTGCTTTTCTTCTCGGTAGTCTTTTCGTCGTCCTCCGACTCAGAAGATTCGGAACTGCCCTCGTCCAAAACATCCTCATCGTCGTCCTCACGCTCCACGACCTGCATACCCTTCTTCATTAACGTGATCTTAACACCAGTCCCCGAGACCAACTTTCTCCCTTCGTTGACAATCTGACTGGCTAGCTCCTTAGTCGGCGCAACAACGACCGCAAAAATGCCTCGTTTTTCTTGTTGCTCATGGTGATGGCGCACAATCTTATTGATAACCGGAATCAAGAACGAAAGAGTCTTTCCACTTCCCGTTGGCGCAACAACCAGAAGATCCGGCTCAACCGGCTCTTCCGTCTTCGACTGGCCAATCGTCCGGTCACCCAGCAACAAAGGCAGAGTTCCCAGCTGCACTTCCGTAGGTACCGTAAAGCCCTGTTCGGCGATGTTTTCCGCCAAACGGCGCGAGATCTTGTACTGTGTGCGCAACTCCTTGAAAGAAACAAGAGGCCGCGGGAATAACCGCCGAGCCTTCTTCTGCTCTTTCTTAGTGAGTGTCTGAGCAGGCTCTTCTTTCTGCTTTCTCTTCTTCTTTTTCTTCTTCGGTTCTTCTTCGCCCTGCGCCTGCACAGGTTGGATTTCCTCAAGCTCGCGCATATCCGTCACTTTGATCTTGTGAGAATTCAAGATCGTTCTGCGCTGCACTTCATCCATCTCATCTTCGTCTTCCGAGCCAGAGCCCCGTTCCTCATCCGATGGCGCCTCTTCGGCCTTCACAACCTTCTTCGAAGATCCTTTATTAGAGCTGAAGAAGTCCAGATTCGGTTCGCGTTCCTCCGGCTCATCCGCCGCAGAACCCCTCTTTCTTTTCTTGCCATTCTTCTGTTCTTCAAGGAGCTTCTCAGCTTCGGAATTACGAAACAGCTGCGGGTTCTCCGCCTTGCCCGTCGAGGGAAGTGATGCTGAAGACGAGCTAGGACCAGTCTTGAATTTGGTCGATCTGGTCAACAGCTTGAAAGCATCCATCGCTGTGAGCTATATCGCGCCCGTGCGAAGAAAAAGATACTATGTGAATAGCTGCGACGGGTTTACAGGTTATAAAGGAGTGGTGGTGGTTGGATACACGGTATAAAAAAAAAGTTGGAAAGCAGAAATTCTTTCCCGCACGGGCCAATCAGCGTTGTGTTTCTCCATCTGTTACGGTACCGTACCTTAAACATGGACTCCACAAAAAAGCTGCTAGCATTTAATTGATTTGATTCCACGGCCCGTTCTAGAAATTTCACTATGAATGCTGCCCTTGATTAGTAGCTGTTTTTCTTTTAGGTCATATTGCATTGTTAGAGGTATGTAAGTGTTACACCCTTGGCATTAATGCTACGTAGCTATAAGCAGTACCAAGATATAGTAACGAATGATCAATTCAAACGCACATCTAGCACATAAATGACGAACATCTCTATACGACTTCCACTTTTGACACAGGTAGAATAGGAAAAGAACCAAAACAACAATTGGCATGTGTATCACTCCTGGATTAAAGCATCCAAAGGAAAAGAGGGGATCCTCCAAAAGTGGGTGATTTACCTCAGACAACAGTTAAATTCCATCGTCTATCATACAATAGTACAGAACGCAGTGATAAAAGGAAATATAAAAAAGACAGGCCATGCATTAGTGCTTGCGGGTGATCTAGTGGTCTCCGTGGTGCTCAGGGTGGCCCCTGTAGCCGACAATGTTCATTCTACCGATCATCTCACCAACGGTAAAGAATCCGATAACCTCCGCGAGAGTAACACCGGCCAGGGCGAGTTCCTTAGGGCTGGCATTGCGGACACGGGCGGCGATGTCTCCGGGAGAGACGAAGTTGGCGTTCTTAAGGGCGGCAGGGCTGCGGAAAGCGTTGATCAGAGGCTGGTAGAAGGACTGGAAGGTAGCCAGGTTGCTGCGGGATGTTAGTCAATGTCGGGTACTTTTATCGGTCACATGGAAGCGCTTACGGAGGAGTCATGTTCTGTCCACGGAAAACGAGCTTGGCGAGTTCAAGGCCGACCTTTCCGTAGTAGAGGGTAGGGGGTATCATAGCTGTTTCATCCCAGTATATTGTTAGCGATGCTGGTACACATATCGGCGGAGGTTGAGACGGCTGGTGCGCCCCCAAACGCAGGGGTCGTGGTAACAATGGCGATGCTGACCACGGCTCCCACTGGTAGCAGGAAGGAGCGAGACTTCACGAAACCAAAACATCGGAGATCTTCTTACAATCGACGAAAGCGATGACTTTTCCGGTCCTTCCACCAACCTTCCTCAGAGCACTGCCGACGCCCTGGGCGGCATTCGAAAGAGCGGGACCAGCGGTGGATGTGACACGAGAGAGACCTCCAGATGCCTTGGAGGCAGCAGAGGATGCAGCCTCGCCAGCCTTCTGAGCAGACTCCGGGGTGGAGGAGGCGTATCTGACAGCGGTCCTCCGGGTCAGGAACTGCGATTGCCGAAGAACGGCACGGGACGCGGTAGCGGGCATCTTGAAGACCACAGAAAAGAAAAAAGACTGTAAAAGGAGAGAAAGACTTTTAGAAGTGGCAGACGGAGGACAAAAGAGTCCAATGGCGGTGTGGTCAAGAGCCGGAGACACTGGATCGTCGCGCAATTGCAGGACCAGAATCTGAGATTTGAGGCTCGGGAAGTTCAGGGAAAACGCTCTCTCCATTGGGTCACGTGCACAACAGCACTGTTGACATGCCATCCACAATTTCAACGGCCCGACCATGAACAATTGTGCATACTTACAAGTCCACGCCATGATATACTAGGCGACTAAATAGGAGCTCGCTAATATCACTAACTGATTACTAGGCGATGAGTTACTATTATCCCATCATACAGTTGTCCAGGGAATTCAGGCTTTCACACCTCGATGGAGTCTACACTACCGGTCCGATCAGTCAATCATGAGATTTTATAGGTATATACGAAGTTAAATTGGCCAATTCATCAATTAATGGCTACTTCGATTGGCTGCTCTGACTTTAACTAAGCCATCATGGTAAAACGTCTATTGTCTAATCCGGCATTGATATACACATCGTTTTTGTTATCACGATGAAATATGTTTACTTGATATCTCGCAAATGACGAAAACTGCAACAGTCTTTAGACGGTCGGGGCTTTCGTGTAAATCAAACAGTCAGAGAGCCAAGCGTGACCTGATAGGAACCAGTTCGCTCTGACAATAGCTCTTCATGGAAAGCATGAAAGCATCAAATCAATTGGATGCAAGATATATCTTTACTTCCCGCTTACAGCAAGTGCGGGTCTTTGCTGAGATCTGATATCAACCGGTCAATGGATCAGAGAATTGGAATCTTCCGTATTGAAAGTTATGCTGTTGAGAGCTCTTGAAAGTTTAAAATGCCGGAGAATCTACCAAAGCCATAGCTACGACAAATATGGCCCCGCCAAAATCTCCGAGGACATACGAAATACTGGGTCGAACCTATTAGAGATGGAGCTAGCTACTTTCCAGAGATTGGCGAGTCTTTTCTATACTAGACTCGATCACCCCCGTGGGCTCTTCCTGAGTGGTCTCGCACCGTTAGACGAACAATGCTCAAACTCCAACATATGAAGCCTTGAGATTAAAATGAAAAAGTGCAAGAGATGAAGCACTTTTATACGCTCATATTATCGGCAAACTCTGGTCAGATGCTTATCTTGGGAGATATTCGCTGACATGCTATCTATAGGGCCCTATGGAGTATGACAAGTGAGGTCCCGAGGCGTTTCTCGCGTGAGATTGGTTCTATACCCGAGGCAGCTTAAATTGTGGTATGAGGATGCATTAAGCTTTTCTTCTAGAATCTCTCTAGAAGTTCCTAGAGCAAGAGAGGCTCATGGCGAGTGGACTGACAAAATCGCTGGCCAATCGCAGCGGGTCGGCGTCATTTATGACATCTTTAGATTGCCCTAGGCAACACTATCGGCGATGTGACATTGAAAGGCATTTGTTCAATCATCATTCGTGGCGCAGGAAAGTCATTGAAGAGTATCACATTAATTAAAGGCGACTCAAAGAAGTTATATGCCAAATATACTGCGAGTGTACCCTATAAACAGATATATATTAGGGAGCCGATTTGATGCATGGCTCTTTGAGACGCGATCCCCGAGCTATGACGCTTTTCGGGAACTTAATGTTAGGGAATCATACATGCCCTCTTTGTAATCTGCTGTATTCGATTGATTATATTGTTGTAGGACACTGCCGCTCTCTATATGTAGCTGTAGGACGGAGAGCACCTTCGATATGTAGTAGCATCTCATCAATCCGAGGCAGGTCGAACCATATGACTTTCGGAAGACCCGAGTAACGACTTACAGTGAAACCGAGAGGAAGAATAAATCCGTCCTATGACTGTTCACAACTTGATGACCGAAGAGGGATCGAGAGTTGCCGAGTGAACCCGTGAGCATGTCGGGGTGGATACAAGAGTATCGAACAGTCTTCTGGATTCTCCACCAAAGAAGGCGACGTTTCCACCGGAGAATTACCCCTCTGGGAACAATCCCACTGAACTATGGTTCTGGCTCAGGCACCAAAACCAATGAATGCTACATGATTTGTTGGACAAAAAATTTGATAATGCTTGTGGATTCGGATTTTCTTATTCAATTTTCTTGTGGAGGCGCAAGATGTATCGAAAATGCGCGTTTTGTGGTTTGTTCAATGATCACCAATGGCTAAATCCCTATTTAACCGAAAGAACCCTATGTGATTCTGCAGCATATTGGTTTCAGATAGAGATAGATAACCCAGTTATCAGTTTAGAAGCGTTATCTTTGTCTCATGGGCTTCACGTTTTGAGGACATATTATGAAGTCATTGAACAAAATAACATTTCTTGAAGCATTTTTATCAACCATCATGATGCTCGAAGCTTTAGTAAACAACAAATGGAATTCGTTAGAGGCTATTCCACATCATCATTTCCAAAGTTTCTCCCTGAGAGAGACTTTGTATGCGCAACCCTTTCCCATTTTATCAATGGTCCAGGGTCACGAACCCGCTCCTGGTTCCTATAGTTTCCTAAAACAACAAATGTGTCTGCAATAGAAAGACGGCCAAAGATATTCCGTTCGAGGTCCCGTACATATTGAGGCTACACGCTCCAGATACGGTAATGGGCCAATTCTCCGAAGACTCAGTGAGCCCATGACTTCCAATGGTGACCAATGGTGATGCCCCAGAAGTGACCCCGCGGGCGCGGGGCACCGGCTAAATAAAATCTGGGCCAGTGATGGGTGCCACGATGCCTCCACTCCGTCCCGCAGGAAAGATGGAGCATGGAAAATGGAGCAGTGGTATCGGTTTGACGGTTGACCGTCTTTCGCAATCGGGATCCTCAGTGACAATGCAAGCTGGGTCTGATTAAAAAAAAATATTCTCAATGCTCCGTCTTGGAGGGGTAGCTCCGTCGGGCAGCTATTAAAGCTTGTTGGTTCCCCTACTCTTCCTGCTTGTCCCTCTTGCTGCATTCTCTCATTCATCTCGATCCTCCTGACGTCAATAATCAGGTCTCCTTCGCACATCATGGCTACTGCAACTGTACTCGAAAAGGCCAACATTGGTGTCTACACCAACACCAACCACGACTTGTGGGTCGCAGAATCGAAGCCGACGCTCGAGGAGGTGAAGAGTGGTGAGAGCTTGAAGCCCGGTGAGGTAACAGTCCAGGTTCGCAGTACCGGAATTTGCGGGTATGCTCTCTTGTTCCCTAGAGACATGTTCTCAAACTGATGATTGGTGTCTAAAATAGATCTGACGTGCACTTTTGGCATGCCGGCTGCATTGGTCCCATGATTGTCACGGGAGACCATATCCTGGGTCACGAGTCGGCCGGCGAAGTGATTGCAGTTGCCTCCGATGTCACCCACCTCAAGCCAGGCGACCGTGTCGCCGTCGAGCCCAACATTCCCTGCCACGCTTGCGAGCCTTGCTTGACTGGACGTTACAACGGTTGTGAAAAGGTGCTTTTCCTGTCTACTCCTCCCGTGGATGGTTTGCTGCGGCGCTATGTCAACCACCCCGCTGTCTGGTGCCACAAGATCGGTGATATGAGCTATGAGGATGGAGCTCTGCTGGAGCCTCTCAGTGTGTCTCTCGCTGCAATTGAGCGAAGCGGCCTTCGCTTGGGCGACCCTGTACTTGTCACCGGTGCTGGTCCCATCGGTTTGATCACTCTCCTCAGTGCCCGCGCCGCGGGAGCAACACCCATTGTCATCACCGATATCGACGAGGGAAGACTAGCCTTCGCCAAGTCGTTGGTTCCTGATGTTATCACCTACAAGGTGCAGACCAATCTGTCCGCTGAGGATAATGCTGCGGGCATTATCGATGCTTTCAACGATGGCCAGGGTTCCGCCCCTGATGCCCTGAAGCCTAAGCTGGCACTGGAGTGCACCGGTGTTGAGAGCAGTGTCGCATCCGCTATCTGGAGTGTCAAGTTCGGTGGCAAGGTCTTCGTGATCGGTGTGGGCAAGAACGAGATGAAGATTCCGTTCATGCGCCTGAGCACTCAAGAGATCGACCTTCAGTACCAGTACCGCTACTGCAACACCTGGCCTCGCGCCATTCGTCTTGTGAGGAACGGTGTCATCAGTCTGAAGAAGCTTGTTACACATCGCTTCCTCTTGGAGGACGCTCTTAAGGCCTTCGAAACTGCTGCAGACCCCAAGACGGGAGCTATCAAGGTTCAGATCATGAGCAACGAGGAGGACGTGAAGGGCGCTTCAGCTTAAATCAATAACTGCCGAAACGAACTTCAGTCCCGGTGTTAAAGGTAGTCAGTCACGTTTTATACCTTTTGTGTTTTTTCTGATATCATTTTCTGCAATGATGAGTCATGTAATGTTATGATGATCGTTTAGATATATTGCTTTGAACTATAGACATTCTAGAAGAATTCTATTTCTTGAACTTTTCAATATCGGCTTGTGTTTTTTCTTCATTTGGATCGAAATAACTTAAACGCGTTAATTGTATTCCGATTCCGCAACTTATCTGAATATGGACTGCAAAGGCTGCTTTTGTATGACCGCCGGTCAAGGACCTTGGGGGACACTTAGGCCTCAATGGCGACTAGTTCACTTTGAAGTGCCTGATTGAGTGTAAATTGATACACATTGATTTCGACTCATTCGCCGTTGTAATACCCCATCGGAGCTTACCATCAAAGTGCTACCGATTCGCCAATGGGAGAAAGTGCTCTTATTATTCAGCGTTTTATCCTTGATCTCAACAACGGTTTCAAGGGAGAAGCCTTGTTAGTACAACCCCATGTTCTCCCCAAGATAAGATGTAAAAGATACCCAAGCAACAAGCTCTTCATAGCCACCTATTCCTATGGATACACGAGAAGAAAATAACGAATTATACAGGGAAACGTCCCACGAACTTCCAGGACGTGATATTTACCCCAGACTTGCCAGATCTCGCCCCATGCATGCCCAGACATGCAATGGGCACAAGCCGATGCTTGTAGTTGACTTGCACACGCCATGTGGGCCTTTTGCATGGCTGGCATTTGTTCCCTGTTCCACCTGGACATACATTGGTGTCCTTTTCAAGGTCCAGGCTACACGATAAATTTTATAAGGTTATGGAATACGAACCTTAGGGGTCCATTTCTGATTCACACTAACTCTGATGTCCAAACATACACTAACCGAGCCACAGGAAGACTCGGCCCGAACCTAAACGCAGCACAGTTTAATCAAACAAGAATCGTACAAAGGACAAGTGACTGCATCAGAGCAGACTCCATAACGTCTTAAAGGTGTCCCTGTATTGCGTCGCTGGAATATGACTTACTCCAGCCACCAGTTTCGAAGCTGTGTAAGTACACGCTTAGATACGCCTTTTGATCTCGGTAGGAGAATGATACCAATGATTGAAGATGGTTCATCTCGTTGATGTCTCCGTCAGGGCTGAACGTTTGTTAGCATATTTGGACGAATGATGCCATGGATGGAGACTCACTAATAAGAGAAGAGATTGTCTTTGTAGGATTGTGCCATCTCCGTCCACCCTCTTCGGGCACAGAATGTAGCGACGGCGTCTGCGACTGCCGCGTCGCCTACGCCAAATGTATGGAAGTAGACCTGGGGTGCTGGGTACGGATCGTTTGGATGGAGAGTATAATTGACCAGTAAAGGAAGCCGTTCGTTGACTTTGGAGTTAAGTTCCAAGTAACCGCCATCCGGGAAGTGACAAGGCCCTTCAGGGATGTCGAGTAACTCCCATAGTTCTCGGAGTAGTTGCAAACCACTGATAGTAATGGGATCTTGACGTCGATATCCCAGTGTCCACAGACCCTCCAGGTGCGGCCAGTCCACTGTCTGCTCAGCCACATAGATTTTGATCCGTGAGCGACTCGGGTCAATCAAGTCACAGGATATGAGACGGGCCGAAAGAGTCTTATCCTTGTGGGAGGTGATATAATCTTCCAGAATGGATAACGGAACAACGAGCTTTCGGTCCCAGTCCACTCTCCGAATCGAATCAAACATGAGTCGCTCAATTGGAATGCCGGTAGCAACCGATTTCAGATAAGGATACATGTACATCTTGACCTCGAATTTTCCACCTTTCAAGTCCACGCCTAGTTTGTTCTGAGTCTTAACTTGTCCCTTGTCCAGACCGTTGTCTCTAACGAACTTCGTTTCCTCTGCATCTAAAACCAGATCCTTCTTGAACTGGGCAAACCACTGGAGGTCAACATCAGAACCCAGCTTCGCGAGTTTTCCAAGACATTCCCAGATGACATGTGCATTGAAGGGGTCTTGCTCAGTCCCTGATAAAGGTCCGATGGGCTCGAATGCAAACCGCACGACCGAATTAGAGCAATTCAGGCTCAATTCATAAGGTAGACCGAATCGGCTGAGGATGCTCATCCATCGGTCTCTGCCGTTTCCCGGATAGGGGCCCAGATACGGAACCACACATTTGTGGTGGAGACAGAGATATGAGTATTGGGCATGAATGCCGTAGCCTGCATCCTTTAGGATTTTGGCATACATTGGCCCGGTACTGTGCCACCAGTCTCGCTGGTCCTCGTTTGCAAAATCTAAGATCTTGCTGAGAACCTGGAATGGTTCGAGTGCCGTGATATTGGGCGTTTCGTGCGGCATTTTTACCAACCAAAAAACCTGGGAAGAGCAGTAGTGAAGATTCAGTGTGCTTACTGCAGTTTAAAAGCAATGATACAGAGATTGGCAAATTCCGGAGGAACAGGGGATACATATATATTCGGTCCATACTTCATTCCTCAAACTACCTTTGCAGACCTTGATCCGTTCACTGCTTGGCCTCCAGACACGGCAGAGACGCTCCAACAAATGAGAAGCATTCAGAAATATCTTCTCTTGGATCAGGCGTGATATGTAAGCGCTAATATATGCAATTTCGTATTTGCTATCACACGGCTTGGCTGGAAGCCTGAAGAACCAACAGAATATATAAGGGACTGTCTTAATTAAGGAAATGGTTCATCTATTGACTATTAGCCATAACCCGAGCGCAGATGAATGATAGCCAATAATCTCGTAGAGTAATTGTTGGTAGCTCATCCGGGGACGAGGTATAACTACATGCACTCAAATTTATGCAACATGCAAATGGAATGTAGTCAAGTCTAATCAGGAATCCCTGTAGTAAAACAGTCCGCAGTTGGTGCTGTTTCATAGATAATCTGGATTAGTATCGAACGATACTTCTTATCGCCGCGTAGTGGTGTCATCCTGCTGACGAATTTACAACGGTCTCTCGGATGCTCATAAATGTACATATTATATTGGACGAAGATTGCCGCCGGCCAAGATAGTGTCTCACTTGGAATGTAGGAGTAAGAAAGTATGGTCATGGGTTATCAGGCTGACAGGATATAGGGTTCATCACTCTAAGATGGCCAGCTTACTGTCCTCGCCCTCGAAATTCTAGGCCCCGGTTAGGTGCGGCTTCACGGGCAATTCTCACCCATGGATGATGCTCCTGCGAATGTTTCTAACGGAAGTTAGGCTAGCTGAAAGCTGTGGCTTTGAACATGCAAGCCGTTGGACTGAAAATGTCGATACACAAATTATGCCCTCTTCCTAATCGTGCTATGAAAACCTTGAGTACCCTTGTTTCATGTGAAAATCGACTAACTCTTGGACTTTTAACCTGATAATCCTCGGCTCACGTTATGTATGAGAACCAGTATTACTACTAGTAGGTCGTAAATGGAAGACTGCATTCGAAGATTTTAGTCTTCGTGCGTAGGAAGCATGGGACCTATAATACTTACAATAATGTCTGTGGTAGTGCATATCTGGCAGCTATGTCCACCTTAATCCTTTTCAGGGGATTCTTCGTGAATGCGTGAGTATTGAATTGTTTGTGGACGGCACTGCAACTTCGGGAACCTACAAAAGGTGAGGATTGACACTCATCATGCTAGCCAATGCTCATTTACTGATATAATCTATGTTATATGTTATCCAGATATCAGGAATATTTTCCCAATTTCTGCGGCTTGTCAGAAACCGCTTCAGCAAGTCGACACCGTCACGAGTTTTCCCTATTAAGTTAGGTTTCCCTATACTGTGATGTGAATACAAAGGCTTAATTCTATATCTTCATACATGGTCCTAATAGAGATTTGGCATCTCCAAAACCACTATTGTAGCCTGTTTGTCATATCTTATTGTAGTCATATAATGCATACTATTGGTGTGTTCTGTGTTCTGCTGGCCTCCTATACACCATATGACATAGACCATGATAGCATTGGTAGAACTCAACAACTTCGTCGTGATATTCCGAGACTATGGACTCGACTACCATATCAAAATGTCTGCATTGCACTCGTAGCAATGTTCAAACGACTTACAGAACAAATGGTGTCTTCTAGGTACGTGTTCTTGAATAGCGCCTCGAGTTCTTGTCATTTATTATGTACTCTGACTTCCTTCGGCCTCAGAAAAGAAGCGACAGTCACACACTCTAAGTATCCAACCAAGACGACCGCACTACTGATAGGATTCAGAACGAATGCACGAATTTGGTCGACGAGCGTGCTTCAAAAGATGATGCGAGGATTATCAGTGGCATCATCAGCGTACAGAAACTTGAAACCAAGAGTCATTGTAAGCAGTGACCAAAGGGCGTCGCAGCCGTCACGAAATACAAAATATATAGAAGAGAGTGAACCCAGTGGATGCGTTTGTGTCAAATCGGTTTGCACGCTCGGATTGTTGACAAAAGTGATCCTTTCCATCGGTTCGTAGCCCTCCACTATCATACAGACCCCGTCGCTGGATCTCAATAAGAAAACGATATACGACGAGTCGGATGACCGGGGAAGTTGGAAAAGTGAGAGCGTGCCGCTGGTTTAGTGATTCTTGTCCTGCGAATGGAGAAAATGGACTTCCTTAAACCTCGATTCTCGAAGCGTGCATATCGTTCGAACTTTCTCTGAGTGATTGTACCAGGGGGCATCGTGGGATAAAGTCACCAGAACTTAAGCTTGTCTATGCAGAGTACATGGCTAAATCACTCTTGGTTTGCCTGGTAGTCATAGCACATCAATCAACCCGGATCATAATGGCCATCTCCATCGAGTTCCCTGACACGTAAGCCGCCGAAGCCAATGGCAAAAACATCAAATCAATCAACTAATAGGACTATGAGAAGGTAACAAATAATTCCCCGAGGTAGAAAACTCACATGATTAGCAATAAAAGTCCAAGTTTATAGATAAACCATCGATTCTGTAGTAAAAAATGCATAAACCAGAGTGAATAGAAGGAATGATCATAGTACGGCGGATTGCGGATCGTACAACTTTGCAACAGGCGGTGTAGTAAACCCTTGACCAGAAACAACGTCCACCAGAACGATTTGTGATGTCTTTCCATCACCCACTCGTATAGCTTTTTTTATCTTCAGGTGTAAAGCACAAGAGCCTACCGGGCCAGATAAAAGGTTCTTGGCTAGGCAGCGTTTTAAGACATCGGTGTTCTGTCTCTGGAGAGCTTCATCCGGACTAAGCATGAAGGTCTTGATCTGGGGTTTAAGTGGAAAGTATTCGAGAACAGAAAGTTCAAAACCCTCGACATACAGAAGATTCGATTTGGGTATATCATTCAATGTATTATATTCCAAAGAAAGAGTCATTTCCCCTCGTCGCAGAGCGGCACAGTGGGAAACGAATGGCGGTGCCTCGACCTTAAAACTGGGGCCAAGATTTAAACCATGCATGTATATACTCTGCTCCCTTGTTCGCAGGTATACGCAGTAGCGTGCCAGTGGTCACTGGATCAGAAATCAGTGGGGCGAAAAGGGAAGCTCTGACCGACCCTAACGGTCCTGGAGATTGCTTAACCCATAATTATAATTTTTTCAGGGCAAGAGAGCTGACCAGATCTTATTTCAGTGATAACTGCCGTTCATCGATGCTGTGCTTTGTGGCAATCGTAGTTGTCCAGGACCAACCTTCCGTGAGGAGAAGAAAAATTGAAGGAAAGAAAACTATTAACCTTGGTGAGTAAGGCCATTACATGGCGGGTAATAACCTGCAGGTCTATATCTATTGTAACAACTTGGTTGTCTGATTGATTGCCTGAACTCTCTATCTACAGCTGGACTTCATATGAATATTTGATACCGAGGTATTCAGAGAACTCAGTCATATTATCCAGAACCCGTGGCAGAATTGTCTCTATCACTATTTACTGCCTATGTCATGAGGGCTAGTGCTGTTGAACGATACAAAGCAGCTTCAGCTACTTAATTCTTTATCTTTTATCAGTCATTGTTGATTTCTGATAGTAGGTTTCTTGTATCTTATTAGCTATAGAGAGTATCATTTATCATGAGCAGCGACTCGTTCCCATTTAATTGATAATGTCCGGATATTTGAGGATATGCGTGGTGTGTCCCGCCAGCTGGGCGCTGAGATGCCCCAACTCCTCTACTATAACCTGTCAACCGCTTTGTCTGAGTCCAGTAGTAGTAGGAAGTGTGAACCGAGCTTGTCTATAAGTCCACTATTCAACCCCGTCCCAATCCTCCACATATATAGTATAGTATAAATACACACTCAACAAACTCAAATTTGTATCTCAACAATAGGTCCCTCATATACATTCCTCGCCCTTAGCACATAATACACAAGACTCAAAATAATAACCCCCACGGTACCAACTACACTAAAATTCATCGTATCAACCGTGACCGTATGCTGCGGTGGCCAGAAGCTAAAGAAGACAGCGATCGTCATATAGATAAGCGCAAAGGTATTGACCAGGATACCCCAGATCCCGGGTAGATGGAAGGGGCCCCAGACGAGCTTTGCGCCGGCCGTGTTGACGATGGCGTCGTCGCTGCTTTTGGAGCTGCCGATGCCGCCTGTACAGCGTCGGTAGAGGAGGAGACTGGCGACGATCATGTAGGAGAGGTAGAGACCGGAGATGGACATGGAGACGAGGTCGTTAAAGGCGACTGAGGAGCCGATGTTGATTAGGGCTAGTAGGCAGGCGACGATTGTGGTGAGGCCGACGGAGTAGATTGGGATGGCGGATTCGGGGGTCACCTAGATGTATGTCAGTGATTGAGTTTTGCGTAGGAGGAGGGGAGCTTGGAGGCAGAAAGATGCAGGGGATACATACCCTGCTCCATAAGCGCCAGCCAGGAATTCCGCGATCTCTCGCAAAAGACCAGAATTGCCGTGATGTTGAGGCCAACATGCCGACCGATGTGCATATTCCCATAGTCGTAATGATAGCGCCCATTGTTGCTGTGCCAGCCACAGAGTGCGTTGCTTGGAGGAAAATCGCCATGAATGGATAACCAGTAGGAGATACCAGGGCTGCCTCGATATCTCCCAGGCAGAACAACATGGCGATCAACATACTGAAACCTAATGTTCCGTTGATGAGAACACTAAGCATGATGGAGCGTGGGACAGCAACCGGGGCGTTGGTGATTTCTTCGGACATCTGCAGATAAGAGTCAGCATCCTTTCTAATTGGCAGTTGAAACTAAAAATCATACATGAACAGCAGCGTCACCACCTGCGAATGCAAACACGCAACCAACTAGACCGATGAAAAATGACAAGCCCTGTGTGGGCCATTCGCCCAGGTTCAGGAAGTGGGTGAAGACCTCCTGCGCACTCGAGTGATCCGCCATATATGTCAACGGGATAAGAATGGCGAAAAAGCCGAGAATATGGAGGATAAGAATCAGGCCCTCGAAACGGGGCAGCAGGTTTCCTCCCACACTGTTAATACCCACGGAGAAAACAGCGACGGCCCAAAAAAGGAGAGTCCCATGCCAATTCTTAGGCTCATAACTAGAGTTTGTGAGGACGATAAGACCTTGTATGAGGGTTCCAGAAAGAAAGCACGATGTTGCAAACGTTGCTTGCCATCCGATGACAGTGAGCCAGCCTAAGTCGCAGTGTAAGTGTAGGAACGAATAGTTTTCTCGCAGGTCTGATGAAATGCTCACCTGTTAGGTAGCTGAAGAGCTTCATTGCGGACGGAGGTGCCAGCATAGAACACCAATGATACTGGCCGCCGGATGTTGGAGCCCTAGAAAAATGTCATTATAGAATCCACTGCACCACAATAGGACTGTTTCATACATTGATGCCAGCTCTGATAAAACTACAAAGGTCGCTGCAACACCGGCCCAAACAAAGATGAAACCATACACGGCTCCTGCTGGACCTCCACTGGAACCACTTCTATTAACATTTCACGGAACAAATGGATAGCGGGGTTGACTCCATACTTTTGAAACGCCTGCAAGAATAGTCTGCTCGTGTATCAGTAAGATTGAACATGCCCAATATTCCAATCGATCGATGTAAAGTACATACACGACAATGCCTTCCCACGTGATGAGGATGGTGCAGCTAAAACCCAGCATTGACATTAAGCCGAAATTTCGCTAATGATGATAAGCGAGGGTCAAAAAGCATAGACAATTGTATAGCAGGGGTACCTTCAAGACAGGGCGTTTGCCCAAGCGGATCAAATTGACATCATCAGTCTCTTTACTCGAGGAGCGGCCTTCTACCTCGTGCGAAGTGGCAGGCGCCATTTGCTTGAGCTCATGGGAGGCCATGGTGAAGCAAATGGCTCCGGAAAGAATGTGAGCGAGGAGCCTTGAGGGGTAAATCTGTCAAAACAGTCGGTCTAGATATCAAAAACCCAGACTCTTAACATTTAAGAAAAAGAAAAGAAAGTGCGGGTATCTGGCCATGTTTAGGAAGGGATGTGGAATGTTTAATCGCAATCCCTGTATTATGCAAGTTACCCGGCAATTACTTGATAGTGAGCTGCAAGACAAATGAAAATACTTAGTCTAAGAACTAGTTCGACACTTCTCGTATAACAATTTCTGTTGTATAGGGGGGCAATTAATATCAGACCTCTTTATAATCCCTGGCTGCCAGTGGCTATAACAGGTTATTTTAATTTGTCGATGAATCGACCCTTGTCGGGGCTAGCCCTAAGATGCCTGGCGATGTCTCTCAATCGTAGCATCCTCGGAGGGTTTCGCAAGCCAGTTGCCTCCCCGAACACTACCTCAGACGGACACAGGCCTATGTTGAACACGTATTAAAGTCTAATAGGACTAAACTGCTGTTCTGGCATATGAGGGTGTATATCACTCGTGGTTAATCCCTGCGGCCCCACAACGGACAATTCGCGATCAACCCAAACGGCACGTCGGTTGCACCGCTAAAATCCTGATGACGCCCTAAGATGTTTAGTTGGCTGAGCTAGATTCGAGAATGCCAAGGACTCCCACTCGGCTCCCATCGGTGGAATTAATATGCATCCTAATATAAGTGGAAAACTTTGCGGGACTGGCCCTGGATCTAGAATCTTACGACTCTTGTCATTGGGCTAAACCTAAGTTTAGAAGTGAAATAGTGTATGGAGTGGAAAGACATTAATATAATATTCATATCTTCCAACATTTACTCCGTACCGTAACATTAAAAGAGACCTAAAGAGTGCGACCGCGTCACTTGGAATTCTTAGCGAAACTACGCCGTACCTCGGTCACAGTCCAAGTCCTAATTTCATGAATAATAGGCGCCTGGCTCGACTGACTTTCCCCATCCCAGCCCAGCGATGGCGTCGAGATAGTTACAGTAGCCTGGTGGGTATCCTGCATGGGTAGGGGGACAAGCTCATGCGTGTCACTGCGAACTGTGCCTCTTCGACTCCGGGCACGCGAAGCGGAGTATGAGCCGTATCCCTTTTGTGAGTGACCGTAGCTTGTCATTCCACCAAGGCGCATCCCCGTTGAGCGCAGACTGTCGAGGAACGGTTTGAACTGGGGCGAACAGGCCGTGACAATGCTTAGAGACTGGACTAGCTGTGTGGATATCGCCACGGGCCAAGTCTCATGGGATGGATCGGGTGAATCGATAGTTTTACTAGCATAGACAAGTTGACAGATAATCATAATAATGACCCTGCGCATCAAGTCAGTAGAGGCTAAAGCGACGGAAGCTACCGGAATACGAACGCGACCCGAAGCAGAAACACCCCGGCCAAGACGGCCTTTTTCTTCATATGCGTCTGGATGCGTACAATTACTAGCATCGCCTGCACCATCATACCACATTCTGACAAGATATTCGTGGTGCCAAGGTAATCCCACCAGGCATTCTATTGACACCATCAGTCATTTATTCGAACTCAGAAATGGATATCACCCACAATGTTAAAACATTTCCCATGCAAATAGTCCCAAGTTCGAGGCGGCTTGCACTGGAAAGCTGACGTTATGATGCCAATCACCCCCCAAACAAGAGTAAACATTTTCAAGCCAACCGCGATGCGATGGTCTGTAGACGCAGGTGTCAAGTTATCGATAAAGCTGATGAGAGCAAGTTTAGAGAAACACATGCTCAGGATGAAGAGGATATTTGCTGAGTATTGCGACTATTCGTTCTGAGCACAGTAGTCGTCGGGAATGCGTGAAATACCCACCTTCATCATCTCTTTAATGTGGGAACTACTCAAGCTGTCATAATGCTCCCCGTACCCGTTGGCAGTCGCCATCGACACGGCGATGGACTGTGCAGCGCACAACACCTAGTAGGAATCAGCATCTGTATACCATGGATCTCAAGTCAGATGATACCAATGAAGCGATACTGAAGTAATCATCTTCAGTGAACTTGCGAAAGATCCAATATTTGGTTCCCAGTCGAGTGATGACGCTCAAAATTGCCGTCACCAGTAGAAACCAAGTCAAGACGTTGACAGCTGGTGTCCAGCTGTCCGGCGAAAACTGGGCCATTGCACACAAAGTGATAAGGGCGAGGCTGGGGTCACCATGCGGAATGCAGATGTAGGCTTATTTGGACTATTCCTCGTGTTTCCGTACATGACAGGCAAACAGCAAAGAAGTCAAAATCATTATTATTACGAAATGACTAGGTCTAGCCACCCAGCAGAATCTTCCCATTAGCAGTTGTTAGAAAGGAAGATCATAAGCCGCGTGCCGGCGGTGATCTACTGTGACTCTAGAGCATACTAGAACCGTTCGTCAAGGGTGAGAAATTAAACGACCGATAGAAATTAATATTAATTTGAGAGTAATATAATTCGAAGGGGCCAAGGCGATCAAAGAACACAAAGCTATTCCGTATTCGCTCCCAGCCCGGTCTGGATTATTGGACTGCGTATTTCACTCGTTAGCACCTGAGACGGTTTGAGATGGTGAAACCCAACATGGCCTGATGGACCCACGTTATACTGAACCCCAAATATAGCTCTTGAGCTACTTGATTTCTTCGATTCGCCTCGTGGTCGCACATTGATCTGGTCCATGGGGACAGTTGTATGCCGAAAAAGTGGATCTCCATGCATTCAGTTGGGCCATGGCATCGGGGAAAGGAGAAAAGTACGGTCCGCATGATTCAAGTTGTTGAGCTTAAAGAGGCCAGCATGAAGTGAAGAGGATGGCAACTCAACGTAAACTAAGACAAATGAAAGATTTATCACCCACTGTGGTCGCGGTTTGGGCGGATCTTTTCCCCACTACTATACGCTCTAACCCCGATTCCTGAAACCATGTCTAGTTCTTAAGACTGCAGGAGAAAGCAACAGGGTGCGTCAACACCAACATATAACGATCTCATGCCCAAATCTCTCAGGATCAGCGTGAGGATTTCTCAACTCGACGCGGGCTTGGAGCGCGGGGCTACGATGAGTCTGAGCCGACTATAGTAGCACTGCTATAACTTCGGTGAAACCTTTTCGTTTATTAGATGCTATTACGATCATCTTCGCAGATCTGTGATCTACGTTTTAACATTACCCTGGCGTCAGGGTTTCAAGGTACTCTGTCATGTGGGAAGAAAGGGCTTTAAAAAAGATCACTGTTGCATTAAATAATCTATCAGCTCGAATTGCTATCAAAATTTCATAAAGTCAGGTTCCCTTCGCTCAAGTGATATCTGGATTTCAATATGCTTCAGGTGCTCGATCTCACAAGTCATGATCAAAATATCGCTCACATTGCTCTTTGATCCACTGTGACCGTTTTCGGAAATCAGATGGGAGTTTGACACCATCTTCACAGATGTAGGCATCTATCAATGTTGGAGGGACCCATTCGAAGTAAACGTTCGGTACGTTTACTGACACTTGTCGACTCTTCTTTTGGATCTTTTGTTCAATGACGCCGAGTCCCTTTACGGTCTCGCTCTGCTGCCAGGCGTCTAAAACCTCCGAGGACTCATTGTTCTCCATGGTATGTGCTTCTGTGTCACAGCTCTGCATAGCTACTTTATCGAGCTCACTCACAACGATAATATCTGCCGAAGGGGAAACATGCCGCACGCTTAGAGCTGCCGGCAAAGATCCGGTTTTGTTACTAACTGACCCATCAGCTGCAATGCGGTCTGCTGCAAGCAGAAGAAAATCGACACCTTGAGCCGCGAAGGCGACCGAAGCGTCGGTAAAAATAGATACGTCGACTTTGGGGCTGTTCGGTTCGTTCTCAAGATATTCCAGAATTGAAGATGCTAGTGAAACACCTTCGAATAGAGGGCGTGATTCCAACACGCAGATATCGATTGACTGAGCGCCGGAGATCCGTACCAGCTGTGCGATGCATTCACGAATGGTATGACTCGCAGATAGTGTTAAGATTTTCAAGTGCTTAGGTATAGAACCAGTTCGGCTAATTTTAGACATCGCGTATGATCCGAAATTGTAGCTAAGGCGAAGCTTATAAGATCGTATCTTTTTCTGTATCCGGTCGAAGAGTTCAGAGATGTGCAGCTTGTCGCAAGTTTCCTCGGGACCCATAGTCAATAGAAACGTCTCGATCTCAGTCAATGTCATCAGCAGAAAGCTGAGAATGGCCGCGTCCATACTTTGACGCCCGTTTTTCCAGAGATGCCAGGCCGTTATCCTGGCTTTCTGCCACCATGTGCCACCGAGAGTGATGGGGTCGTCAAGGTTGACCAGGACCGCCCGAAGGATGTTCACTGAAACAGCAGCTAATTTCCGTGCGCCACTTTCATGATCGTGTTGAAGCTGCTTCAGGCCACTCGCCAACATCTTTCCCGGCGTTGGGCCAAGATCGATCTCAAACCAAATTTTTCGCAAGCCCTGTCCGTGGTAATGGCTGTCCATCAAGTCGTACGGATTCGGGTCGCGGTTATCCCATTCACAAATACTTTGATCAAGACGTAACTTATCTACCTCGGTGCTGAGCCCTGACAAGGTATTGAGATGGAATGCGAACGGATAAAAGAGGCATTTCTGACCGATAGATGAAGTCGCCGAAAAAAAGCTCTTTCCATATCGAAGGACAGACAGTGAGGATGGTGGTATGCTTGTCTGTTTTCTGATCGTCTTCCAGGCGGTGTCCAGAGGACTCGAACTGTTATCTTCTATTACCCCTAGAAGGGGCTCTAGAGGGCCACTATGGCAGTTAGCAATCGGAACTACTATTATAGCACTTGGAGTATAAAGAGTTGTGGGGCGAACCATGGCAATGCAACCCTATCACTTTTCCGAACCTGAGCACTATTTGCCTTTGGACTCTTTGGCAGTTCTTGTTCGATATTGGCGCCTCGAACGATATAACATAGAACTGCCCGATGATATGGTGGTTCTTGTCGCAGGTGGTCTTGGATTTGTACAGACTTTAACTGTGAAGGCTGTTGCGTGGCCGTTTCGTGCTCAAATGATGTGAAGATTGCCATCGGGAAAGTCGCAATGATTTCGACAAAAACACACTGTAGGGTCGAGACAGCGGACCCTTGAGTAGTGTATAAGAAAATGTAGAAATAGCATTTTCACCGACAATTCACAAACACGTCATGTAATTGGGCAGGAAACCTTGATAGGCGCGCAGACAGTCGAATAGTACTGTTGCTAGGTACCGTATCCTGAAGCTGGCGGAAGCTGACTGGTCTGCCATGACGAAGCGGGCTCCACGCTTCAGCTCAGCCTGGATTAAATCTCGATTCTTGCAGATCAAACTTAGCTGTGGGGTGACCTGTCTTACTCGGCTGAAATGAGGTGGTCAAGAGTGGTGTGGCAAGCGTTCAGAATTCGTCGAGCCGTGCATCATGAAATCTGAAAACCCATGAACAGTTCCCTGGAGGATGATATGAATATGTTTGAATCAGGAGGATTAGAAATATCCCGGTAGTTGTGACGGTACTTTGTCGAGCTGACTCGAACACCAGTTCTTTAGCTGGGTCAGATCTCAGCGCTAAGCCATCTCGGGACAGGCGAGGGCTGATCCACTCTAAGAGGAGTTAGCATATGTTGATCCATTCTATAATGAGATTGTGATTTCAGGCGGGAAACTTGTTGTCCCTAGGGCTAAATCCTTATGAAAGCATAGACACAGCACAGTTACTCTCAGTGATGATCATGCAGACTTGTCGCCCAATGTGGCCTTATTGATTACCCAGGATAACAGTACACAATAGTTCTATTAAGTGCACTGCAGTCTGTGACTCGGGAAATATGATTAACACCCATTGGCATTGAATACCGCGGATATATCATTTCCATCGCAGTGTTGAAAATTGGCAACATGCCCATAGTGGGGGAGGCATTCAGTTCGTTCTGACACTTTCAGCAGGTAAACCCTTTTCGACCCCAGTTCGAACGTAAGAGAAGACATTCGATCAAAACGTGGTAGAGACCCTTCTCCACTACATTATACTATACTAAAGCAGTGGTACCGTGAGCTTCCAGTTCAGGTATGTGGGTCGTCGTTTTAAAATTCCATTGTTGTTTAAGCATTGATGGGCACGTTTGAAAAGTAACCCTTGGTCCTAAACCCGACAAAAGCTTGGACTGGAGTGCGTATTTTATGTACTTAATGTGATTCAGTACAATATGAGGTTACAAACTCGAATTTCGTACTCAATCTGTTCCCTCCTATCGATTAATATAATAGTTGTCAAATCTAAAGGACTATCCACTAGTAGCGGCCGTTTAAATCAAGAAGTAAGAGGTCATTGTGTGTACTGTACAATTATTTAATGGATGCGGGGAAATGTGGGGTATTCTCATTGTTTGGTCGATTAGGATTCTCCTTGTGTCCCACCTCTTGTCATTCATGTTACTTTCCACTTTCCTTGACCTCGAGTCAAGAATCAGCAAACATGCTGATGTTACCCCAAGGTTGTCATTGCGTTCCATTTCGTGGGGAGAGATCCTCTCCTATGGAGGTTATCCGATATTCGACCGAGATGGACAGGGTTCGCATGGTTACCCTCGTGCTACCCCAGGACCCCATATTCTTGTTCTTATCCAGATTCCTGGTTTGCTTCTTGTTCCGGTCTTCCCGAGTCCATGTAATATTCGACTTACTTCCAATTTCCGATCATCCCGCTTGGGTTGACCGTGATGCAGTTGATGTGAGCAGTCATACAATAGTGCGCCACTTATATCCGTATTGGGTCAACGTGGAAATGTAACCGATGCATTTCCCGCAGGCCAAAGGCCCCTTCCTTGTCATTATAAATAATCACTCTCTGCTCACTCTGGACCCTGGACCCTTGCTGCATCCACTCAACCTTCAACGCCAACCTGACCCCGAATCCGATGTTGGGTTCTCTCCTACTTCTTGCCCCCTTGGCGGGAGCTGCCGTAATTGGGTCACGAGCGGACACCAAGCAGTGCCCTGGATACAAGGCATCCAATGTCCAGGAAAATGATCGGTCTTTGACGGCCGACTTGACCCTCGCAGGAAAACCCTGCAACACCTATGGCACCGATCTGCAGAACCTCAAGCTTCTGGTAGAATACCAAACTGGTAGGAGCACTGCTCTTTTGCTTTTGGGAAAAATCGGTTACTAAACATCAGGTTAGATGAGCGTCTTCATGTTAAGATATATGACGCCGAAGAACGTGTATACCAGGTACCTGAAAAGGTGACCCCTCGAGTAGACAGTGGCGATGGTTCTAGTAAAGACTCCGCACTTAAATTTGAATACGAGGAAGAGCCCTTTTCGTTTACCGTGAAAAGAGATGATGAAGTATTGTTCGACAGCTCTGCGGAGAACCTTATCTTTCAGTCACAATATCTGAAGCTTCGTACCTGGCTCCCGGAGAACCCATATTTGTATGGTCTAGGAGAGCATACCGACCCCTTACGCCTTTCTACTACCAACTACACACGTACCTTCTGGAATCGTGACGCCTATGGTACTCCTGCAAATAGCAATTTGTATGGCACTCATCCTGTGTACTACGACCATCGCGGTGAATCCGGAACTCACGGTGTTTTCTTGCTGAACTCCAATGGAATGGACGTTTTCATTGACAAGACGGCAGACGGCAAGCAATACCTTGAGTATAACGCTCTGGGTGGCATTTTTGACTTTTACTTCTTCACTGGCTCCAATCCAAAAGAGGCCAGTATAGAGTATTCTAAGATCGTCGGCCTTCCTGCTATGCAGAGTTACTGGACTTTTGGAGTATGCCATACCCTCTCCGCACACTTGATCTATGATATTGTCAAGTATCTAGTGCATTGACTAACCTGTGAGTAATAGTTGCATCAATGCCGATACGGCTACCGTGATGTCTATCAGGTTGCGGAAGTAGTCTATAACTATACCAAGGCTGGCATCCCCCTAGAGACTATGTGGACAGACATCGACTACATGGACCGAAGGAGAGTTTTCTCTCTTGACCCAGACCGCTTCCCCTTGGAAAAGATGCGTGAGCTGGTCGGTTACCTCCATGACCACGACCAGCATTACATTGTTATGGTTGACCCTGCTGTTAGTGTGAGCGGTAAGTAACTACCCCCCTCTTCTGCGAAAGACATTGATTACTTATTCCGTTTCAGACAACGGGGCCTTTAACAGGGGACTCGAGCAGGATGTCTTCCTCAAGACTCAAAATGGCAGTTTATACAAAGGTATGAAATCACGACCACCCAAGATGAATAAATCGTGCTGAGACAGGATTAGGTGCCGTGTGGCCTGGTGTGACTGCTTATCCAGATTGGTTTCACCCTGACATTCAAGACTACTGGAACTCTGAATTCAGTACCTTCTTCAACGCGGAGACCGGTGTCGACATTGACGGCCTGTGGATCGACATGAACGAGGCCTCGAATTTCTGTCCAGATCCCTGTACTGATCCAGAAAGATATTCCTCCGAGAACAATCTTCCACCTGCGCCACCACCCGTCCGGTCAAGCAGCCCTCGTCCCTTGCCTGGCTTTCCTGCCGATTTCCAGCCTTCCTCTGCCAGCCGATCTCAGAAGAGAATCGTCAAGGCAAAGGTCGGACTTGAGGGCCGCGATCTACTCAATCCACCTTACAAGATCCGGAACGAGGCCGGGTCCCTTAGCAACAAGACCATCAACACTGGTATCGTTCACGCTGGAGAGGGATATGCAGAATATGATACGCACAATTTATATGGAACAAGTGAGAGTATATGAGACCCCGAGGGCCTGTCCGCTGGGCTAATCTATCTCAGTGATGAGCTCCAGTTCTCGTGAAGCTATGCAGTATCGTCGCCCTGAGGTGAGGCCTCTGGTTATTACCCGCAGCACTTACGCGGGTGCAGGACGAGACGTTGGACATTGGTATGCTCAGTACATCCGAGGCGAGAGCTATAGCTAACATACAACAGGCTTGGTGACAATTTCAGCAAGTGGGAACATTACCGGATCAGCATCGCTGAGGGGCTTGCTTTTGCATCAATGTTCCAGGTCCCTATGGTTGGGGCTGACGTCTGTGGGTTCGCTGGTAACACGACTGAGGAGCTTTGCGCTCGCTGGGCCTCCTTGGGAGCATTCTTTACTTTCTACCGCAACCATAATGAGATCGGCAACATTGGACAGGAATTCTACGTCTGGCCCACAGTAGCGGAATCCGCTCGCAAGGCTATTGACATCCGATACCGGCTTCTCGATTACATTTACACCTCGTTCTACAAGCAGTCGCAGACCGGCGAGCCATTCTTGCAGCCAGTATTCTACTTGTACCCTGAAGACGAGAATACCTTCTCTATCGACTTGCAGTTCTTCTACGGTGACGCCATTCTCGTCAGCCCAGTCCCCGATAAGGGCCTTACTTCGGTCGATGCATACTTCCCCGATGACATATTCTACGACTGGTACACAGGCACACCCGTTCGTGGCCATGGCGCAAATATCACTCTCAGCAACATCGACATCACCCACATTCCCCTACACATCCGTGGAGGCAGCATTATCCCCATCCGGTCTTCAAGTGCCATGACCACGACTGAGCTTCGCGAGAAGAGCTTCCAGCTCATCATCGCGCCGGGACTGGACGGCACTGCGTCTGGCAGCCTGTACTTGGATGACGGTGACTCCTTGGAGCAAAAGGCCACGCTGGAAGTCGAATTCGAGTACCGCAAAGGTGTGCTTCATATTGACGGAAAGTTTGAGCTTCACGCCAGCTTGGTAGAGTCGGTTACTTTACTGGGACAGGGCAAGGGTGGATCCCGGGCTCGCCGTGAGGATGGTACCAAGAAGACCATTCAGACAAACCTGGAGCTTTCGAAGCCCACGGAGATCAAGTTGGAATAAGTATGATCACATCTGTACCGTGTCGAGATGGTAATGGGGTTGTCTAGTCTTACATAGAGACAAATATTCTACAATAATGAACTTCGTGTGAGCCATACACTCGCCATCCTCATTCCAGGACAATCTTTAATTAAAAGCCACACCAAATACCTACACTTCGCACCTAACATGCCAAAGAAGAAGAAGAGTAGAGAGAGGAGGCGAGAAGCCAGAGCAAATACCAAATAATATACAAACACACCAAGTTCTCTTTCTTAGAATAAATACCTCTCCACAAACCCCATATCGCATCCACAAACAAGGATGGTTAGAGGAACCTGTGAGTTGGAATGATTATTCCTTTGGTTTGGGGGATTGTTCATTGTTGCTTGTCGGTCTGGTAATTTAGAGATTGGGGATAGGGTTGGGCTCTTGAGAACTAAGATACTAAATGTACTACGACACATTTTCAACCGAAACTACTTAATATCTTCATTGATCTCTTGGATGTAGATATCTATATTTGTACTTGTAATCGTCTCAATCTTAAGTGCAATCTCAACGACACAAGTCGGCTAAATACCAAATTAGGGCTTTAGAAGTAAAGGCCAAGAGAAGGTATATGAACCTCCGAGATCTTTACGTGGATATACTAGGAGCAATTGCAAGTATAGTAGCGTCCGACGTTCCTGTGGATCTTGGTCTTCTTTCGATAAAGGATAAAGATTGATTGAATATGAACAGCTTATTTATTTTTGGATATGCAGGGAGCTAAGTATATAAATTTCCTCATACAATTTCTGTCCGTGCTAGGATATCGCCCTACTAGACGATATTATATATACTGAGTCGGCTGTAGCCTTTTATGATTATCTTCTGTGAATAAGTATTTCAACAACCTCCATACAGTATTCCCATACCTGTCTGATCTACTAGTTACTCATGCGACTTGTGTGGTTGTTCAAGGCATGGATGGGATCTTCAACGTACAAGCGATTGTATCCCAGCCTGTGTCTTCCAACCAATCATTTCACTATTCCGGGGCCACGCGGAGATTAAACCACACATATTAGCTAGACGGGATGTGGTAAGTGAATGCCAGGCAGCGAAAGGATATTATGGTAAGCCAAGAGCCATTGAAACCCTAGTGTGATATATGATCGGATTGAGGATATTCGTTCCCCCGTATTTGCCATGCTAGGGGTATGCTCGGCTATGAGTACTAGTAAGTGTGCCAGAACTAGCGAGTGGATGACCAAGTACGTATTCTCGGATAAAGTGAGTGGCACTGGGTGCACATCTATACAGTATGCAGTGATGCCTTCGGAGTAAAACTCCGTTCATGCAAATTTAGCGTGAATCGTCGCCCGTCCCCACACTCCTTCAGCCGACGTTTTAGTCCAGCCTATCGAACCACGTCGGAACCTGTCCGAGACGTAGTATCCAACGTCATTTACAGTTTGAATTGTGAAATTGTCCATTATCATGAATATTGTAGCGTAAAAGATTAGTCTAATGGTTGGTAATAGTCGTAACTCGTTAACACTGAAGTTGCCTCGAAGCCGTGTACCTTCACTCAGTCCATAGTTTGCGCGTCCAACAACTCTTCGGCATTCCGACGAAACACCCGCTCGGTCAACACGGGATCGTTCCCGCATACCCGTAGACACAGTTCCGTGAACGGGGCGATATCGGTCCCCCAAAATCGCGTATGCGGCCAATCCGTTGCGAAAAGCACGCGGTTTGGGGCCTGTCGGAGGAGTTCCCGGGCCATCATCTCGATGTCTCGCATTTCATGATCCTTGCTGAGCCGGTAGGGTGCGGAGATTTTCACATATGTGTTCCCCGCTCGAAGGAGGGATACTAGGGATGAAAACCCGGGCAGTGAATAGGGGTCGAACGAGGCTCCATCTGTCCAGTTCATAGATAGTAGGTCCGGGCCACCAAAGTGGTCGATGCAGAGTTTGACACCAAGCTGGGGGACAATAGGCTCGAGTAGTGGGATCATTTCGAGGGGGACGTAGACTTGAATAGCCCAGCCGAAAGGACGGACAATCTCCGCGTGTTGTAATAGCGTCTGTGCCAGCTCATCCTGGTCCATCACTTTCCCTACTGACCTCAAGTTCACACGTACTCCACGCACGCCCAGTGAATGCCATCTGGATAATGTTTGGGTATCTGTATTTATCGGATCAATCACCACCACCCCTCGCCCGCGAGAGGGACCGATACGCCTGAGTGCTTCGAGAAGACAGGAATTATCATATCCGTATATCGATGGTTGAACAAGGACGATATTCTCGATTCCTAGTGAGGACTCAAACGCTAGAGCCTCCTCGATAGTATGTGTCGAGGGTTGATACACTGCACTTGCATCAACCGGAAAGCGATGCGGCTCAACGACATGCATATGTGTATCCCATGCTTTGGCAGGAAGCCTCTGCCTTAACGGGAGAGCATGTACAGGTTTCTGTTCATCCCTGCTGAAAGTGAACAGCTCCCCCTTTTGGAAGGTAGTTAAGGAGGCACGAGGGCCAAGGACGTCAGGTCGAGGCTGGACAGACGTAAGCATGTTGAACAGAGAACGGCAGGGTATTATCCAGAGGCGAGAGGACGAAGAAGTGTCGTGCAACGATGACAAGGATAAGAGTATCACCGATAGTATATAGTGATCTAAAACGGCGAATAGTCGGGACTCAACTCACTAAGATAGTTGGGGGTATTCTCCCGACTGCCCTCTTTGATAGACAAGTCCGTAGGGATATCATATTTGATTCCGAGCCCGCCAAGTTATAATAACAGGTTTACAGCAGCGGATTTAGTCTCGCCAGATTCCCGTTTGCTTTACCGGAAGCAAGGCAGGAAGAGAGGGAAAAAAAATTAAAAAAGGGACGAATCAGTCAGTGACCCACAGGGGAGGTGGCTATCTACTCTCCTTGAAGCCTTAAGTAAGGCATGCTGACAACGGAGGTTGTCCGTGAGGGAGTTCAGTAGACTGCGGATACCATCAGATATACTCTTTCCCGGGGGCTTAGAATGATCCGATCTGACCGGAAGTTATACGGGCGAGTGGACCAATGGTAGAGTGGTATCTGAGGTGTCACTGGTGATTACTGTAGGAAAAACAATCATCCCTTCCATAGATGGCGTACTCCGTATATGGTGTAGAGATCCCAGCAGCAGTAAGGGTCTCTCAGTCCCAAGTCCTTTCACGTACTAAGCGAAGGGAGAGTGGATTAACATGGGCGGAGACAGCCGACAACGACCACGCCCTGAACCGTGCCAAGTTGGAAGGGAGTCCACACGTTCTTCTTAAAGCTCCAAATGCCGCATTTCCCGAGTGACAGATGGCTGGATACAGTAATTTCTCTGCCTTTTCTGCACGGCGTAACCTAGACCAGCATGACTCAATGAATCTGCGAAGATCTTCATGTCATTACACAAGTGAGGAGTAAAGGTTTAGATTGAAGGAGGAGGAGAAGCATGGCGACAGAGCGGAAGTTGACCGAGGCGGAGGGGGCGTGACTAGGAAGCCCTCTTTTAAAACTCTTCGCCGTCCAGTTTGCCCCCATCGCGCCGAAAGGTCCTCCTTCCCGTCTCCAGTTCGGAGAGTACCCGTCCTCGTTTATACTGCCGCCCCCGATAATAATAATAATAATATATCGAAGGATCGCTTAGCTGTTGTCATCGTCTGATTTCCCCGGATTTTTCGATTTCGGCAGAATCGAACAAATCACATTCCATCCTTTAATCCTCTCGCCGTCCAATCGCCGTCATGGTAGACTGGTCCCGGTGGAAGACCCACCCCTATTATGCTCTTGTTATCTTCATTATTGCTTGTGGGAGTATCCCCAAAGGTGAGATATAGCATGATCCTGGTCTATATAACATCTATCTTCATTGTAATTCTGACCGGGCGTGCATCTTGCAGGTTATGACGAAGGTGGCTTCAGCGCTAGCGTGAAATTGGAATCTTTCAAAGAAGACTTCAACCTCATTTCATCCAATTGGACCCACGATGAGACAGGGCTTGCCAACCGCAGTGCCAATATCACCTCTTTCAATGTCTTGGGTGCTGCCTTCGGTGCACTCTTCGCCCTGGACCTGAATGATCGATTCGGCAGATTAAACTCATGGCGCTTGGCTTGTCTGGTATGGGCGTCGGGCCTGTTCATCCAGGTCTTCTCTTCGGGCATATATGGCCTCTTGCTGTTCGCGAGAATCTGGAGCGGTTTGGGAGCTGGAGCTCTGACCGTGACGACACCGCTATATTTGTCTGAAATCGGTACGTGGCGCATTTGGGACTGAGACATCCTGGAGCTGCATTGCTAATGCTTATTAGCCCCCGCACGAACTAGAGGACTTGTGGTTAGCTGCTACATGGTCATCTTGTTGGCCGTTTTAGCTATGGGTAAGTCTAGGGATATTATCAATGGAACCAACAAAGCTTAGATTGTGGAGGCTAATCTCAGCGATCGTGGAAATTAGGTTTCTTTATTAATTACGGCGCCAACCAACACATGGCCCCAACCCGGACACAGTACCGGCTGGTACAAGCTATCCCCCTAATCCCAGTCGGACTCGCCATGATGGCCTCCTACATTGTCCCAGAAACGCCCCGCTACCTAGTCTCCAAACAAAAACATGACGAAGGCCGCGCAGTACTCGCCCGCCTCCGCGGCAAAGACATCAACGACCCGGAACTTGAAGCCGAATTCGTCCTAATCGACTCACAAGTACGCGCCAAAGCTAGCGATCTTGCCACCGTCACCCCCTGGACAGCCTTCAAAGAAACGCAAACCAACCCCAACTACCGCCAGCGCTTCTGGCTCCTCATCACAATGCACACAATCGCCCAATGGACGGGCGGCAACGGCATCACCTACTACATCTCGACGATCTTCGAGTACGCCGGTGTAACAGGCAACTCGACCTCGCTGATCAGCTCCGGCGCCTACGGCATTGTCAAGCTGGTCTTCACGATGGCCTTCACATGGGGACTTATCGACCTGTTCGGCCGCCGCCGTTGCGCCTTGGCGGGTCTCAGTCTCCAGCTAGCGGCCCACATTTACATGGGCGCCTATATGGGTCTGCAACCCGGCTCATCCGACAACAAATCCGCGTCCGACGCCGCCATCGCCTCTGTCTTCGTTTACGCCGTCGGCTGGTCCGTCGGCCTCTGTACAATCCCTTACCTCTACGGAACGGAGATCTTCCCTACCCGTATCCGGAACGTGAGTTATGCGGTCAGTATGTCGCTGCACTGGTTCTTCCAGTTTGCCGTCGTCCGCGTCACGCCTAATATGTTCGCCTCGTTGAATGTGTGGGGCGCCTATCTCTTCTGGGCTATCATTTGTACCCTTGGTTTGGTTATCTTGGGTATCTGGATGCCTGAGACTAAGGGTGTGCCGATCGAGCGCATGGGTGATCTTTTCGATACCCCGTGGTACCTGCGTTGGCGTGCCCGGCCTAAGTCTGATGACTCCCTTGAAACGGCTCCCAGTGTCTCTTCTAGTACTGGCGCTAAGCAGCCGGAGTACAAGAATACGTCCTTGTAATATCTTTTTCTTGGATACCCTGCCCCTTCTAATGTATTCTCTGTCTCTATCTTTACGAGATTTAATATTTCTTTTACATGCCCTTTTCTTGTCTATGTTGAAGACTTTGTTGCATGTTCATATAGACCATATACACTTTGTACTTTTTTTTTGTCCTATACCCGCTTCTATGTATTTGTATCCATTAGAAGTTAGAGATTACAGCTATACCACCAAAAGTCTTGTTTTGTCTCCTCCAACAAAGACCTGAAAAAATTAACATAATTCTTCAAGAGGTATAAACAACCCAGGATTGCTCCATTCGCCTATAGCTCCTCTAACTGCAAAATGCCCAATCCTCGCTTCTTGCAACTCTTAACACATAAACTACCCTAATCGAGGCTCAAATGCAGGAGTCATATTAGTCGTAATAGGCTCAGCATATGAAAATGCTTCAAAGACCTCCGGCGTAATCTCATACGAGCCGGGATTATCTAGCGTCATTAATGCGTTGGGCATTCCACCCAGAAGATGGGCCCCGGCCATTTGAGGAACACCTGTTTGTGAAAGCTCGAAATCTGCGACGGGCTGTTGGAAGGAATATCCCGGAAGGAACGATGTGTTCACGCCTGATGGGGCGACGGAGGCAGCTATAGATGAGGCATCGGGGGATGGTTGATGAGACGGGGAGACATGACGGGAGGTATCACTGAAAGTCGAAGGGGTGTGGAATTGCTGATGCTGCTGTTGTTGTTGTTGCTGCTGTTGTTGTTGCAGCGATAAGCCTTGGGGCTGGGAAGGAGAGTGACTATGACGAGAAGGGGGTTGCGAGCGAGGTTGAGGTTGTTCTGGTTGCAGAGTTGGCAGTACGATGTGGATATCGATCTGCAATTTTTGAAGCTCTTGGTAGACAAGACTGAGTGCGGTCGAGATCACTAGACCCAACGTTAGTACGATAATCCTAATTTTGATTGAGTTCATAAACATACCAGGGTTCGAGACCTTTACTCTCTCTAGAGCGAAAATACAAAACTTGAGTTTGTCTAGCGTCCCTGGAGCAGCGTATTTTAAAGCTTGTATTTCGAGCAGGAATATCGATGCAGCGGTGTACACACTATAGGAAAGTGAGAGCACAACATGGGCATCGCCAAATGTGCGACGATATAGATCAAATAGAGACAAGATTGCTGTTGCAGATGTCATGCACTGGACAAGATGGCTCTTATCGTATGATTCTCTGTTTGTCTTTGAGCAGAGGATTGGACGATGGAGAAGAATATTGATAGTATGATATAACGAACTGGAGTGAGGGCATGGTAAGTGCGTGAACAATATAGTAGAAGGTGAGGGTCGCGTACTTTAAGATAACTATGTGGCTCGGCGGAGAGTACGGAGGAAGGCTTGTAGGCACCAGTTTCAAATAATCGGGCAATTCATCCCACCATTCAGCTAGATTCCTAGCCTGCTCGATCACACAATTGTAGAACTCTGCCTCTGACACTTGCCTTATAGGGTCATAGATGTGAATCAAGATTTGATTGAGCACCTCCGCCAATCCGCACATTTTCATGAAACAGGACGTGGAGTGAGCCTGAGTCGGAGGATAATGAGCACCGTCCGGGAAGACAACGCCATGCGGCGTCCAGATTTCGATCTCCGAAGTGTCGTCCAATACTGTCCGTGGCGGACTAACTCGCGAGTGCTGCATCGTAGGCGATCGGCCAAAGTATAGGGAAACCATTTTATCCCAAAAGTAACAACTCCAGAAGAGGCGGTTCCGGATCTCGATATCTTCGTCGCTCAAGTGGGCGGAGTCCGAGTACTTGCGGCTGTCGATGGATATTCCTAAATCTTCCAGCATTCGAAAAGCCATGCCGCTGTACAGCCAAGCCTGTGACCGATTTCCTCTACCGCACTCTTGCGCACTGAGCAGGAGCAGTGTTTGAATAGTCGGGATACCGAGATGACCAACTTTGAGCGAATCATACAGACCAGAGACGGCGCGATGGGAGAACTGTGCACCGCCATCAAACGAATCGAGGATATGGCCGATTCTTGGTTCGGACTTGCACCACCGGACCGAATGGGAGAGGATCGCATTGAGAAGAGCATCTGAATAGTATGGACCGTTTATCTTCATATCGCCTGCTCGTGGTTAGTTCTCATCCTCCACCAGCAGCAACAAGGTTACGAACGAGTAAATGCTGGTCGATAGACGAAGTTGAAGAGCGGCTGGATCCAACACCAGTGTGAGTCGAGGAGATATTGGAACGGTTCCTGAAACACAAAACAGCAGGTTAAGAATACTATTCCTTTAGCAAAAGAGATTCATGGTTAGACTTACTGGCATAGTAGCCATCTGTTCGAACGCCCTTTCCCGCCACGCATTGTTGATCAGCCTTTCCTTTCGAGCTTCGTGCTGCACGGCAAGACGAGATGTCGAGGCTGCCTCGTTGAGAGCACCGCTGGGAAGCTGAAACAAACTAGTCGGGCCGTGAAAAGATATTCGACCATCGTGCTCGACCTTCAGACCTTCGAATTCCCTCGCGAGATCGGCGCTACTACTTTCATCTTCTTCCTTGATGCGAGTTCGAAGACTTGGGCTCATGCTACCTCTACCTTCACCGGTAGATGATGGGGTGCTCGCCTTCCGCACCTCTGCAGCCGACTGCTGTTGGCTCCGTAGCTTTGACAGGGCATCTTCTAACTGAGCGACTCGAGCCTCGAGCTGTTTGGTATACGATAAAGTTGGAGCTCTAAATATAATTAGTTAATAAAGTAGAGGACCATAACATGTAGAGGAGGTTGATGCCATGTGATATAGTCAAATCAAGCAAAGATACCGGGAGGGAATGGACGAAAACTCTCACTCACAAGCTATAAACGCAAGTTTCTCCGCGCGCCGCACATCGTGAACATGACGGACTAGCACCATTACATTTCACCTGGGGGAAAATATGTCAGCGTGCCAATAAGCAAGGTACACGAAGGAGATCCTTCATCGCTTGTGATCTCGGAAAGCATCCGAAAATAAAGCAGGGGAGGGGGAACCCACCTTTCGCTTGCGGCACGCCTCACACGAGAAGGCGCTCTTCCGCGGCAGACTGGCCTTAGCCGGCACGTCGGCCGTGCCAGAAGAGCTGTGTTCGACCACCATAGAATTGCGAAAGGGGGAGGATCCAAGTTGACGGTGGGAGACCGATTAAGATACACAACACCCGCCATGAGGTGAAATTGAAGGCTCACGCGAGAGGAGAGGAGAGGGGGAGCGAGGGGAGCAAAGAGTGGGGGTGTTGGGAAGGCGAATGAGAGACACGACCAAAGGGGGTAATTTTCTCCAGCAGGAGGATTTTCGGGCGAGAAAGAGTCTAGTCGTGGGGCTGGCGTGGTAAGGAAAAAAAGCTTCTCTGGATCACTTTTCACCTAAAAAAAAGGTCCATGGCGATGATGCCAGAAAAAGAAGGTAATGACGGTGTCTCCAGGGCAGGTTTGACGATGGTTGACGAATCAGAGGCACAAATGAGGGTCTGGTTTGTGGCGACTTTTCGAGAGACTTTTCTTTCCTAAGAATAATCTTAAGCTTAAGGTCAGATGACAACATTAACAAAGTGATCGCGGTGGAGTTGCCGGGGCCTTAAAGCTTAGGAATCTAACCGCTTCCGGTGTTAACATCAATCAATCTATAACCAGACTAATTATGTATCATATTGTACATCATACGCTTCATGCTTATTATACAAATCTCTTCTCCAATTGCACCAGGAGATCGTGCACCTCGTCAACCTTTAATGGAACTGCCCGGGGGTTCTGAACCGCCTTCTCTCCAAACCGGCTGACCAGCATGTCCTGCAGCTTCTGCGCATTTCCGTCCGGCTTGCTCTGCAGTTGACCGGTAATATCAGCTGTAACGCGCGACTCGGCGACATCCTTAGGTCCAACGATGAAGATGAAGTTGTACTTCATCTGTTTGGCCCTCTGGATCTTCTTTCCTAGCGTCTGAGGGCTATCGTCCACGTCAATCAAGAATGTGGAGTCGACAAAGGAGAGAGGCTGGGGAGCATTGTTGCCACTTTGACCAGGCTCAAGCGCACGGAATCCCGATATCTTAGCCGCAGCCTCATGCGCCTGTTGCAGAACCTTCTCATCCTGGTTGACCGTAAGGACGATTCCCTGTCGCGGAGACAGCCAGAATGGCCAGCGACCGGCGTATTGCTCAATAAGTAGGGCAAGGAATCGCTCTATGGAGCCAAAGTTCGCCCGATGAACCAGCACGGGCCTTGCCCTTCCAGGGGTTGCTGGATTGTAGTCCTCCTCTCCCTCAGCCACCTGATACTCCAACCCGAAACGCTGTGGTAGATTCATGTCCAACTGAATAGTTGAGAGCTGGTGGTATTTCCCGGCTTGATCCTGGAGTTGAATATCAATCTTCGGGCCATAAAACGCACCGTCCCCCTCATTGAGTGCCCATTCTCTTCCGCTGTTATCAAGAGCTTCGCGAAGCTGTGATTCCGCGCTGTCCCACAATTCTAGACTACCAATGAAGTCCTTCTCCGGTCGCGTAGAAAGCACCAATCGATACGGCCCCAGTCCGAAAGTAGTCATAACCATATCGACGAATCCAAGCGCGGATGCGATCTCACTCTTAATTTGTTGCGGTCGGCAGAAAATATGTCCGTCGTCCTGGTGGAAGCGTCGAACCCGAGTGAGTCCGCTTAAAGAACCAGACACCTCATTCCTATGTAGCGGGCTGAAATCGGCGTAACGGATGGGTAGTTCTCGGTATGAGTGGTTTTGTGACTTGAATAGCAAGCAATGACCGGGGCAATTCATCGGTTTCAGTCCGTACGATTCATCCTCTCCGGCCTCTCCTTCAGTCTCCCCCATAGCTCCTCGGCCTCGTACTTCGTACATATCATCTTTATAGTTTTGCCAGTGTCCCGATACCTCCCATAAAGAACGTTTGTAGATGGTCGGGGTTAGGACTTCGCGGAAACCGTACTGGAGGTATTGCGTGCGGAGGAAGGAAACGAGTTTGTTGATGACATGAGTGCCATTGGGGAGAAAAAGGGGTGATCCGGGACTGTAGATAGAGGTGGTGAACAGGTCTTGTGCAGTTCCGAGTGCGCGATAATCGGCAGGTGTAGCTGAGGACTGAGAGGGCGGCTGTTCAGGCTGCGGGTCGGAGCATGAACACGGTCGAGTGGAGGTTGTGGACAGCCATTGCAAGCGCGGCGGTTGGAGGGTGTAACGTGTACTAGGACGTGATTTCCGCAGGAGCAGGGTCTGCCGTAGCAGAGGATTTAATCGACGCATGGTTGCTGGGGGGTTGATATTATCGTACCAGGAATTTTTCGAAGCTGGCCCGTGAAACACGACGCGATTGCCGATCGGCCCGATCTTTAATAAAGCTCTCGTGATTCATCCCCACTTCTCTTCTTATCGTTCGTCAACAATCAATATACACAAACCTTATCGTCGAAAATAAGGGTCTTTGCAGTCCTTCCTGCTCATCCGAAAGTTATTGACCCTTTGTTTACGCATCCTGGCAGCTTTTATACGCCTCAGATGTGCGCTTGGTAGTGTGAGTCCTTCGGCTATATAGCAACTGAGAATCACCCTTCACCTATCTCATCTATGGCTACGAATTCCCCTCGTCCTAAGGATAGTTCTATCCTGGGCGAGTCTTGGATAGTGGCATCATCTTCCCCAGACAAGGAAGAGCGACCGAATAAGAACCAGCCTCCTGAAAGCCCAAGTCAAAGCCGTCACCTAAACAAAGAAGCTGGTCGTCAAGAGTGTAACAATGGGTGCGACTCGATGACCACATCGGCCTCCTCTATATCAGGACCCGAGCTCATAATGCCCTCAATATATGAGACGCCTATCGCGGAGGGTTCCTGGGTTGCGCCGGATGTGCGATCCAAATCAAAGACCGCGCATTCTCTTAGGCGCCGACATAAAGCAGCGCGCGAAAACACACCGCGAACAGAGAAACATGACCTGGACATGTCCAAGGAGAATGACTCCTCTAAACAAGGGCCAAGCACTAGTCAGGTAGATGAGAAGCTCTCCCGTCCAAAGTCAGCGTCAAGGTCTAAAACGTTGCAAACACTGATTCGAACCATAATAAACATACTACTTGTCGTGGCCATTTCGCATCTGCTCATCATTCCCGAAGTAGTACAGCAGTATCAGACTTTATGCACGATAGAAGCTATTTCCACTCTGTACCCGGCCAGTTGTATTCCACCTTACCCCCAGCCTCAGACCAACCATCACCGTGCATCCCGTTACGATACCGTTGTATCCTCTCAAACGCGGCTAGAATCCCTATTTAATACGACTCTGCATGCAATGACCCCGCTATCAGGCACGTTGAAGCAAAGCGAGTCGAAGCTCCGCTACATCGAGACGGAGCTAAAGAAGGTGTACCCGGGCATGAAACACGAGCTCGACCTCGAATTTAGCGGCTGCTGGGAAGCCACCAGAGCCGCCACCAAGAAATTCGATTCCCTCAAAGTTGACATCCGTTCTGCGGTCGACAATTTGATCGCGACCAACGGGGCAACGGCGGCAGGTGACTCACAATCCGCCGCTCAGGGCGCCCGGCTATCGACGCAAATGTCGTGGCGCGAACAGTACCTTGATCAGCTGACTACCCGCATGCAGAGCAAGGCTGACTCTTTGTCCAACGATCTCGCCACACTAGATGACCACCTAGAATCTATTAGCAGCATCTTAGCTCGTGAAATGACACAGTCATCGGCATCTTCAGGCACGACAGACTCCGCTGCGGAGTCTCCTGGCGGTGGACTTCGGGCATTCGTTGACAAATTACCTTCGTTTTTCCGTCCAACAATAGATGGAGAGAACCTAATTCGTCCGGATTTGTCGATATCTGAGCTCTTCCAAGACGCTGCGGAGCAGCATCGTCCCGTTGTTGATACCGTGCGACGATTGTCCTCAGAGTTACAAAACTTACAGAAGAAGAGGGCATACTGATGTGCTTAATTGTTATGTTCATGTGATGTGTCTCAATGAAGAAACGATACCCGATAAAGTGGGAGCTTAGGAGTTTGAAGACGATTCAGGATACGAGTCATCATTCGGTTGCTTGTTGTTTGTTTACATTGCTTGTTTATTTGGTGTTGATGATTGGATGATTGGTAATAACGCTAGTATACGATCCATGTTAATGTTATCTTTCACCTTCAAAAGAAAAACATATAGTAAACGTAAAAATGGCAGATACAGTTACTTGCATACAACAGATTGTTATGAATTTGAATTGGTATTGTTTGAATCCACCCGAGCTTAAATATAAGCTAGTAAAGATTCTTCTTCCTATAGTTAGTGTGTGTGTGGTATGTATGTACCTAAGGCTACAATTAACGATACATGAATCAGCAGGTCATAAAAAGGAGCGTGGTCTCCCAAAAGCGTCATAAATCCCATCCATTACAAAATCCGCCATGGGGTCATTAGGTCAGTAAAACAAAAACAAAAACAAAAACTGATCCAATCACAGCTGCAACATGGCGGTCATCAAGCCCATGACCGTCATGAGGCCCATGAAAGATCCACCGTAAGGTGTTGTAGCGGAGTTGGAGAGAGGAACGGTGGATGTAGCACCAGCGGCCGAGCTAGAAGCCGAGCCAGAGGCAGATCCCGCGCCAGGAGAAGATCCAGCACCAGTAGAAGATCCCGCGCCAGTAGAAGATCCCGCGCCAGTAGAAGATCCAGCGCCGGAAGAAGACCCGGGAGCAGAAGACTCAGTCGTGGATGCACCGGTGCTCGAGCTGGACTCAGCAGTGGTGGAGCCAGAGCCAGTTTCCGAGGAAGAGCCGGTGGTAGTGCCGGTGGTGGTACCAGTGGTGGATTCGGTGGAGTCAGTGGTGCTGCCGGTAGTACTGCTGGTAGTGCTGGTAATGAAACCAGTAGGAGAGGTTTTGCTGGTGGTGCTAGACTCGGTCGCGGGCTCGGACGAGGACGCGGATTCAGCGGTGGACGAGGTGCTGGAGGTGCTGCGAGGCTCAGGGGATGATGAGCCCGAGCCCGAGGTCTTGACACTCTGCCAGGAGCCACTGTTGTCGGAATAGGTGTAGGAGTCGGAGGGGGTATAGTTCACAATGTTAACCGACTTGACATACATAGTGAAGGGGGCTTGACTGTAGTCAGTCTGGCCACCAGCCCATTCGATGGTACCCGGAGCATTGTCCGGGTCACCACCGGCCCAAATGCCCAGTCTCAGGCGCATAGGGGTCTGGGGGTAGCGAGAACCACCCTTGGCGTCGTTGTAGTTGAGAGTACGCACGACATTGCCGTCAACGGACCAGGTGGTCTGGTCCTTGTTCCAGTCGATGGTGTACGTATGGTAATCAGCCTGTGGAGAAGCCATGTTCACAAAAGTTGCACGGTCATAGGACGAAGTGTCGCCCTTGCCGAAGTAATTGGTCTGAATTTGAGTGGTGTCACCACCGAGGGCTTCCTGTGAATCGCATCGAGGTCAGTTAAGAATTCCTTTTACCATGTGGAGAAAGAAGCAACCTACCCAGTCAATCTCATCGAGGGCGTCCGACTCTAGGACAATGCTGCTGACAATACCGGTTCCCGGCGCAGCCTTCATGACAACCTCGACCTTACCAAACAGGAAGTAATTGCTGGTGTCAATTGTGGGCGCATCGCCTTTCTTGGCCAGAGTAAACTCAGCGCCCTGGCCACCGGTAGTGACCTTGCCGGCGGTAGTTGTCCAGCCGCCGAGAGCTCCATCGCCGGTGGTGAAGTCCGAATTGAAGTTGGAACCCATACCCGGGTTGGGCTTGCAACCAGATTCTAGTCGTGCATGTCAGCTCCGAGAACTATAGAGAGATTTGCTACGAAAGGTAGACGGGGCTAAAACATACCCTTAAGAGGGTTGCATGCCGAGTAGGTCTGGGCTGAGCATAGTGGGAGTAGTGCAGCTAGTGTAGCTGCAGCGTAGTTGAAATACATGGTGCCTGAACAGGTCAATGCGACCAGCGAAAGCAGCTCTGCAAGAAACGAATGCGAGGCGCAATCAGATTTCTCAAAGAGAGTGGTTGAGACGGGCGAGCGTCTAAATAAGGCGGGACAATGACAGTGGTTCTGACGAAAGAAAGACGGCCCACAGGCGCGACGATCTATGCTAAAGAATGACCCGTCTTGCAGGTAATAAAGACGGCAAGATGACGACCTCGTTGCTAAGGAACGAAGAGGGGAGGGCTATAGTTATAGCTGCGAAGCTACCGCCAAGTAAGGGTTTACTAACTTTCCCAAAACCCCCCTCAGGAGACAAAGAGTGGAATAGCGGCATCCGCCCTGAGCAATAGTTCGGCCGAGGGAGCCACAGGATGAAGCGTCATTGGAGGCGGCGGCGACGGTGTCTCCTCTGGATCGAGGTTGGGAAGTTTCTTTGGCGCTTCGTCCGAAGGGCCCGACCAAAGCTAGTAACTACTAACCAGAGAGTCACAAGTCACGGTTATGGAGCCGAGTGTGGTCAGACAGTGTGATTGAACGAATGCGACCGGATAAGAGAGCCACTTTGATCCAGCGGGGGCCGTGCAATGGGGAAAGGGTTCTCGATGATAGGCGTATAACGGCATAGCCGTATGCACCAGGCGACGTGGACCACCTTGTTTCTCCACCGACCTACCTCTCATTGCGCATGGCCAACTGGGGTCAACACCACAGCAAACTGCAAGCGGAGCGCTTGAAGAGGGAACCGAAAAAAGCTTAGGCCTTTCGGTGTCTGACTTTCCCTCAGCCCCATCCTTACATGGGGGTTTGTTGATACCTTCTCTGTTCGACAAGACTAAGTAGTAAGTGTGCTAAAAGCTGCACGTATGTCAAAATAAGTCCCGTGTCTCACTCCCACTTTTAGCCGGCGCAGTGTTACATTCGCCAACCACCTCGTGTCGGCTCGCCTACAGTACGTCCCTTTTGTTTTGCTTTAACAGCTTGTCTCACTATCAATATAAAAAGAAAGAAACGAAAATATACACAGAAAATTCAACCTTATTACCGCATCCAGATCGTTCCTCGGTAACTGCGACGTTTTCGGAGAACCCTTCAGAACCTGAGCCAAGGAAAAGGATGTCGGTGGCGCCAAGGCAAAACTTATTGCCACTGTATCCATCAGGCAACAGGTCAAGGGAAATGCTCAATGGCTGACGACGCAAGTTGATCAGCACTGATCAGTATTAAAGGGTCGCTGAAAGTGTCGCAGCCCAGAACGCGCCATTGTTGGTCAACGAGAGAGGTCGAAAGGACGAGACCGATCGAGCCATGGCTACGGGTACCTGCTTGCCTCTACTGCGGCCTGTATCAGGGAATCAAGTTTTGTTCCGATGCTCCTGATCACCTTCCATATCCGACTATCGACCGGGCGCAGTTTGAGAGAATTTCCTGAGATCCAGCAAAACGGGGTGCTACTGTTCCTTGGATCCAAGCATTTCACCAGCCGAAGAAAGAAACTAGACAAAAACGAGAAAGACATGTCTCACCGCACAATTGTACCCTGCTAATCTTGAATCTGTCCTAACTTCTGATGGCTTGAAACCATCTCAAGCCCACACTCCACAGCTTTGAACGCAACTGTTCCCAATGGGAGGGACCCACTGATAACGCGCACACACCGCAAATGCAATGGAAAAGACCGAACCACCGATTAGTCTAAGACAAGATAGACAGAAAAAGGAAAACTGAAAGAACGAGTAAAAAATAGAAATAAAAGTAAAACAACCCAAAACAAACAGAAATGAGAGATCATGGGATAGTTAAGACAAGTTAGGGTTACTCCGAAGTGACTTTCCCCCGTACTTGACACTAACTACTGAGTACAAGGTCAGTTTTGTGTACAGTTACATGAACTGATACGAGACTATTAGTCTCGTGATGTAGTATCGGTCCCCTCATTCCTAAGGAAACAATATAGATTAATTTAAACACCATGCAATGCAACAAGGCAGGGAAATTAAAAACAGTATGACATGCGACTGCATGATAACAATCCACTACGTAGCTTGGCGGACCGCAAGCGAACTTAGGGAAGAGTCATGGAAAAGCCGGGGCGCCAACCCTCGGAATCGAACCTACTCACCCTCCTTCCTTGGAGATCATGTGCGGGATTGTGCACAGATGTACAATTCCACGTGACCCTCCAGCAAGCCTTGCTGCCTGATCTGGTCAAGCCACCAAAAACCAACCTCGGCTGACTAAGGAGGGTTCCCCGCAACCCGTGACGAAATCAAGATCGATGATTGATTGATTGTTGAGGATCTCCAGCGTGTTGGGCGATCATCAACCGCCACGTTGAGTACCACACTTCCAGGAGTCTTCATCAGTTGATTTCCCCTCCTTTTCCCGTGGTGTGAACCTCCTTTTTCTCCTTCCTCTCTTCATCTCTCCATGCCACCACAATCACTTTAGAATATGGTTCACAAATCCGCCAAATCAATCTCACGCTCCAGTACTTCTCGTTACGTTGTTACTGGTGCTTCGTCAGCCTCGTCTGATCCAGATATGGACCGGAAAGTCTACATTCCGCTCTGTTTCTGCCTGATCTCCTTCGCTGTCATGGTCTACGTGAATTGATTCGAAATACACAAGCGAACAAAGAAAAACTATCACATCACATCCATGAAACTTATCGTCCCGCTTCCCAAAGCAACTACGAACAGAGTATAGACCAGCATGATGTCCAGGATCGAGCCCTCGAGCCACATGTGCCCACCGCTCACCGCCCCACCTCGAGCGGTTCGACACGGCCATCACCGAGACAACGCTCCAGAGTACGATACTCAATGCCCAACTGCATCACTCCAGTACCACAACGTATCAGGGACTTTTTATCGATCTGGGGACGTACAAAGTACAATGTCCCGTTACACTATACGAGCAGCCAAGAATGGTACCAATCGAGTTTTAACTACGATACATCGACCCTTGTTGCTCCAGCGACGCGAGTGAAAAACCTGCAAAATTGTTAACTTTCAACAAATTGACCTTCGTGTTCAACGCACTTAATCCGACATGTCTGGAACATTATCGGATAATGTGCCCATACCCCCCTGGTTTTGACCGTGCCGAAGGCAGCTCTGAGGCAAACCTTCCCCGGTCGCATTACTTGCTGGGGATGCGCAGAGCAAATTGGAATATGCGTGTTTACAGGGATATGCATATAGTGGATACAAGCCACTTTCTCTAAACTATCTCTCCTTTGTTTCCTTTTTTCCTTCCCTCAAATTGGTTCATCACTATACCCAGAATTATACTATCACATACGATCATTTCATTTTCCTCTATATATTCACATTTAGCAAACCAAATATACTTATCTTGGTCGCACATATCTCGTATCTACTCGGGTAGCATAAGCGCAGCGTATCATACAATCCATCCAGTAGATCAAGTATATATATAAGGTTATCGTGAGACAACAAACACACAAAGCCAACTGCGCCCCAATCCCCAGCCTCTTCACTAGAAAGCCCTATGTCCTCTCAGCTTCCTCTACACCAAGATTCGCCTCTGCAAAAGAAAGAAAGAAAGAAACAAGTCCTTGCACCGCCAACAAGTTACACAAAAATGGTCCCCGTAAACTTCGATAGTGTATGACAGATGATCTGAGTAGATGGATCTAAAGTATATTTTGGATTATGTCCAGCCTCCGATTGTCCTGTGAGGCATTACACAGTCGCTTCTTGGTATTTACTTTTTCTTGATTTTCTTCAATGCCGTAGGTATAGTATTGGAGATCATCCTGTTATTGGCGGACTGCCTTCGTATTGGGCAATGAGGAAGTTCCACCCTGTTTCCATAGCATCTGTTGTACGAAAGGCCCTGTGCTTATCATCAGGATAGAAATAAGAGCACCTACACAGGTGAAGTGCCTAGACAGGAAACAATTATCAATAACTAGTCGTTGGAGTGTTTCCTACGGGCACGTACTGAAATCTAGTCCGCCATAACAACAGAAAGCAACCTAGAGGTCCCCTGCTGGCAAGAACGTATAGATTGATTTCCGAGAGTGCTGACTCGGACTGAAGGGGTCTCAATATCGAGTCTCATATCATGTAGATGGGCTGAGGATCTAGATCCATAGAAGTCAACGTGCCAGACCACATGGTCAAAACAACGTTGTAGTTCTCACCCTGGCAGATCGTATTTACTAGGCTTATCAAACTATAAGGTACTTAACCTATGAAACGTTTCTCTTTGAATCTAGATCATAATGTATCCTATACAACTCTACCCGTCTATCTACTCACATACAGTACACTTTACCGCAAAGTCACCAGCTCCTCAGCACTGGTAGGGTGGATCGCAACGCAGCTGTCGAAATCGCGCTTGGTGGCGCCCATCTTGACAGCGACACCGAATCCCTGCAGCATCTCTCCAACGCCGAGTCCGAGAATGTGCAGACCGACCACCTTCTCTTCCGGCCCAGCGCAGATAAGCTTGAATTCAGTCGGGTTCTTCTTCTTCTCCTCGGGGGGAACAACGTCGTAGTACATCGCGGTGAACTTGGTGTAGTAGACCTTGATCTGGTCGTCGCCGTAGCGTTCGCGAGCCTCGGGCTCAGTGAGACCAACGGTACCGACTTCGGGGTGGGAAAACACGACAGTTGGAATGTTGTCATAAGAAAGCTTGGAGTCCTTCAGCTCGGGTGGTCCGAACAGACGGTTGCCAAGTTGGCGGCCAGCGGCAATGGCAACTATTTTCATCAGCGATTACCCCAACGCAGTCAAGTCAAAAAGCGGGTCATAAGCATACCGGGAGTCAGCTCAGCGTGTCCAGTCACGTCACCCAGAGCATAAATACCATCGACACTCGAGTTCTGGTACTCATCGACGTCGACAAATCCAGCGTCGTTCAACTTGACGCCTGGGACGTCGAGGTGCAGGTCCTCAACTTCGGGCGCACGGCCGATAGCCCATAGAATCTCGTTGACCTCCATCTCCGACCCATCGTTTGAGATCAGCTTGAGAAGCTTGTCCTTGCCCTTTCCGTCCCGCACGAGCTGCACTTCCTTAAGGCCCGGGTGGCCCTTATGGACGGTGATGCCCGCAGCCTCGTACCGCTCAGTCATGGTCTTCTGGATCATCGGGTCGAACTTGCGAAGGAAGGTCTGGCCACGGATGAACATGTGGGTGTCAACGCCAACGGCTCCCATGACACCCGCCAGCTCGACAGCAATGTATCCGGCGCCGACAACAGCGATCTTAGGGGGCAGTTCCTCAATCTCGAAAAATCCATCGCTAGTAATTCCGTGCTCAGCTCCCTTGATGTTCGGGAGCTTGGGACGTCCACCGGTGGCGATCAGAATGTGAGGCGCAGTGTAGCGTGCCTTAGTGCCATCATTGTTGGCAACCTCAATGACCTTAGGCTCAACAAAGCGGGCTCTGCCGTGTACGAGATCGATACCCTCACGTCCCCAGTTCCGTTCATAAGCGCCATTCAACCGCTTGACTGTGGCGTCCCGGAGCTCCTTGAAATGACCGTAGTCGATCTTGACGTCCTTGGGAATGGTGTATCCGTAGTGCTCGGCAATATGAAGTGTCTCGTTGACAGTTGCAAAGTTCCAGGTCATCTTCTTCGGGACACACCTGCACACCGCGGTCAGACATTCCCATTTTAACCACCGACATAGCGATATGGGCAATAAACCTACCCGACATTGACACAAGTTCCACCCGAGCGTCCACTCTCCACAATCAATGTCTTTGCGCCATACCAACCGGCCGCTCTGCGTCCGCTGCCGCTACCACCACTACCACCTCCGAGAACGATATAGTCATACTGCTGGGGCTCCACGGGAGGCATCTTGTTCGAGTCGGGCGTCGCAGACGTCGACGAGAAGTGTCGGTTGAGTAAATCGAGACGTGTGCCAACGGCAGTTGAAGCAATGGAGCTCGAGGAAGAATCCAGAGCGGCTCTTGTTGGAGTTCCGCTAATAGCAAACCGGTTTGCAGCTGTAGAGATAGATTTTCTTCCAATTACCTGGAATGCGATCGAAGGGGACGACACAGGTCGAAGAAGCCGGTTCTTGAAAGCCTGAACTGGAAAGGAACGGGAATAAGAGCGGGGTAGCATGGAGGCTTTATGTTTGGAAGAGTAAGCGGAGGAGGGGTGGAGGAACTGCAGGAATTATGTCTGGCGGGGAGTCTAGCCGCGAAAAGCTTCCTTCGGTCAGTGACGGATTCGATTGTGTATGACGTCGAATCACAGCGGCACCTACCAATTAGTAAGATATGACTAGAATATCAGTCTGCATCCAATTGCGCTCCGAGAAGCTCTCTTGTTCAGTCGAATTCTACTGTTGAGAAGGTGAACGATCAAAAACTTCTCTCCAAACACCGAATAAACTACCCCCAATCGCCGAGTTCGGGATTTCATCATCATCCTTGGAGGCCGGGCTAGGCTACACGTGATTCAGCTGATTGCTAAGCAGCCTGACAAAACTATCTATTATTAATTCAAAAAGGGACCAAAAACAACCGAGTATGGTTTTTATTGTTGTTGTACAATGCTAATTACATAACATCAGAGTCAGATAACTAACACTGGTGGAAGATTGCTCCTCGGTAGTCGTTATAATAAAAGCCATGGCGTTAAATCACGTCTTAATTCATAATACATGAGAAATTCCAAGATACTATGACGACATCACCAGAAAGAGTAAGTTGGTTCATACATGCTGCAAGCTCCCGCAAAGACAAAGCCGAAGCTGATATAGGACTCATGTCGTCGCGCATGACCCTTATACCGGAGAGCTGTCGGCAAGAGGCGCCGGCGCCAGTAAGTCTTCAGCTTATCTGTGCACTTCCCATCCGCCCGTTAACCCGGGACTCAAGGCAGCGGGGGATATATGCATGCATATGCCAAAAGAGGAAATCTAAGCCTAAGTTCTGTGTTTCATCATCAAGGTTGTACGGAAATTGAGGAAGGATCATCAAGAAGAGGGCTGCCCGGAACAGCATCCAAGGCGACAGCATGTAGTGCCGGCTTATTAGAATCATGCAGAAGGCCATTATTGCGACGCTCCAGCATCTCTTTAACCCAGTCGGCGACCTCCTTGTCTTCAGTGACAGAGGAATGGGTGACCCCAGCCGAGGCAGACGTATCATCGCCGCCCGACTCCTCTGGTGGGCGCATAAGGGGCGCAATCCAGGGGTGTCGGAGCAACGTACTGTACGAAGGACGATTCTTGGGATTTTTGTCTAAACAAGCACGGACAAAGGAATGAGCTTCGTCAGAATATCCAGACTCCGGAAGTGTTGGTGGCTCTCCGTGAACAATAGCCTGGTCGATACGAATTAGCATTCGAACTACCTTTGAAGGGGAAGGACGAAGTAGTAAAGGATATACTCACGTGCAGTTGACTGAAGATGTTGTTAAAGGTCTCCGGAGGATATGGATATCGGCCAATGGCACATTCAATGATGGTCAACCCTAAACTCCAGATGTCACTTTGAACACTATAGGTCCCGCCACCGCTTGCTCCGGATTGCTGGACTCCGCCGCCAGCGATTCGCTCTGGAGCCATGTAGCTCTGACAACCAATGTTTGTCTTGGCAATACTGGCAACCAGATTTCCACTAACTCCGAAATCACAGATCTTGATCTGTCCTCGCGAGTTAACGAGAATATTCGTGGGTTTAACATCGCGATGAATGATGTTGTGATCGTCTTTGAGTGTTTTCAGTCCCATGACAGTGGATAAGGCCATTTTACGGAGGATGTTCTCAGGGACACCATCTTTGTAGATTTTGTCAATCGACCCACCATCCATATACTCAACGCAGATGTAGACAGCTCCCTCCTGGAAGAAGGCACCGTAGAAATCAATGATAAAGGGCGAGACGCAGCGATGAAGAATTTCCAACTCCATGATAATTTGAGCGAACTTGTTTTCATCCAGCTCCAAGCGGATCTCTTTCATGGCCATGATGACCCCAGTAAGATTATCCGTGACCCCATCGGAGCCAGACGCTTCGGGCCCTGTCGGACGACTGACGATGCCTCTCAAACCCATACCGGGTTTTCGCATATGTGGCCGACTATGCCGGACCTTGTACACTGTTCCATAGTTGCCCTTGCCCAATTCATCAAGACGATCAACTTCGTCCAGCGAAATGCTGAACTTGTGCCCAGATGAGAACTCAATTCCGCCGCCATGCAGAACTGCCTTGTTTTTGAAGTTCAGTGTCCCCGATTTAGTGTCAATGAACTCGGAATATTTACTGAACGCAGTCTCGCCGGTTCCTTCAGTTCCGTTGGCAGGAGACTGATTTCCAGCAGTGCCATTGGTGCCGGTGGCATCGGATAGCTTGAGTCCAGGTTTCATCCGTTTCGCAGCAAGGCCACCCGGCTTCGCGGAAACGGGGCTCGGTGATGAGCCGGGAATTGATGGAGACGAAACCCAGTTTTTGGTGTTCGGGCGAGCTACCGGGGGCAGTCGGCCGGCGAGAGCTCCCGCCAAAGGACCGTTAACAACTGGGGGGGATTGTCCTCCTGGGCTCGACAGACCGGCTGGGGGCATCCCCGGGCGGGGAGTCTTAGGCACGGTTCCAGTTGAAGCCGCATGGGGCAAAGTCGGGGGTGCGCCTTGCCGAGAAAGAGAGAAAGCCTTCATCTTTGCCAAAATATCCTGGTTTAAGCCCCCTTGTGACGCACCACTCATGGAGCTCATGGAGGCCTGCGGACGCGGAGGTGTGCCCGCGCCTCTTCGAGCTGCACTGATCTGGCCCAAGTGTGTCGACGATGCAGTAATGCCGGGGATTTTATCGGTCGGGCGCAAAGAAGGCACTGAGGCGGGGGGAGTGGTCACGGAGGGGGAGAGGTCGTCGTCGGTAGTATCGGACTTGTTGTCTAAGTCCCTCGAAGGTGAGACCCCCGCTACAGGATCGATTTCGGATGCCATTGTGTTGAATTAGCGTACGAGAAAATAAAAATTTGAAATCAGGGCGCAATATTCAAAGTGCCGTCCCCAATGGCTTCAAGCGATGTCGCAAATCCAGGCAATGTCAGTCATGAAAGGACGTGACAAAATATCGTAACGGTCGGAACGCGCGAGGTAGAGGGATTCAGTGCGTCTTTGTCGTGGATGGCCCGATCCCGCGGAGGAAAAGGTGATTTGATAGTGGAAAGGCAGAAACGTTTCGCAGGACGGCTGGAGATGAAGGTTTGTTCTCAACGCGGGGCACTATTCAAGCCATTCCCGGAGGAGGAAGGATAGATAACGAAACCGAGTATACTGAAGCACAACACCTAACCGTTCGAAAAAGAAAAGAAAGAAAGAAAAGCAAAAAGAAAAAAATGGGTCTCCTAACACTGCTTAGCTCGAGCTTGTCAGCAACAAAAATAATATGAAGAAGATAGAAGGCATAAATCAAGAATGGGAGCGAGGAGTGGAAAATAGGGACTAGACTGAAGAGTGGGGAGCAAGAATACGGAGAAGTTCGAATGGCAGACAGATGGGGAAGTAAGAGGCGAATATCTGGTTTTGGCAGCGGAATATCAAGGGAGTGAACATTAAAAAAAAAAAAAAAAAAAAAAAGAAAAAGAAAAGAAAAGAAAATGGTATCTGACCTACGACGGTATAAGCGTAGCTTCCCACTCTCTTCCCTGCTTTTGTTTGCTGCTAAGGGATGTAGTTCAGCCAATGGACTATGTCAGGCAATATACTACTAGGAGTATTATGCTTTTCGCCGTAGGCGAACAGAATCCTTCTATGACTTTGCTTTTCTTTTTTACCTTCCCCAGTTCAGGTACTACTTAGCTATCCTTACTAGGGTCTTTTATTTTCGCCAATGATCGGCGGACATGCCAGTGTAAGTAAATTTAAACGGACGCACGCACTAAGAACGCAAAATTCCCACGGGTTGAACTTGTGGCGAGCAACTTTATGTCGGCCTAACCATGAGAAAATAAATTAATTTTGCCACTTCGCACGCCCGATAGTTCGCCGAGTGGATGTGTGCAGAGCATTTCAGGCAGGTCAGAACTTCATTTTACGCAATATTGATACAAGGCGGAAACGATTGAAAAAACGGCCGTCAGCTGATACGAAACGAGATTCAACATTCCCGCAGGAAGTACAGAATACAGAACAGAAGAATAATATAATATATCTCGGCGATCAAGCATGTGGCGAAGTCAGGCAGCGTTTCGAACAAAAGATACCAAAATATTTCAACAGATAACATCCCTTGTGTAACCGATGAGATTTGCCCAACATATCCCAAAAGTCCGACTTTTCTTTCCAAACCCCCCACATCGTTGCCAACGTTCTCTGCCGACAATGAGGTCATCGGTCCAGCTCTTATATTGATGATCTACATCACATCGCATACCGATACCTCTACTAGTAGTACTTAGTATACATTCTACAGTGTCTACTTTCTGTTCTGGCACGTGTGGTCAGTCAGGTACGTGCCGAACGCTTGAATATTATTGGACGGGCCACCATTGACCCAATGAGATCTGATACACATCGTGATTTAAGGTTGTGGGTTTCAACGTCTTCTGGCTTTAATCCACTCTATATGTATTACATGTATGTATGAATATACGTGTGTGCAGAAGTACATAATAGGAGAAGCATCCTACACAGTACAATATACTACTAACAGCATACCCTTTCTCATCTTCAGTATATCCGCTAACTGCCAGTACTCCTGTAAGCAGATAGTTATACTTTTCAATGATATTATTCTATTCCAGGTCGCCTTCAATTTTTGCCCAAGATTGCCCCTTCCACGTGTCGCATGATCCAAGCTGGTTGTTATACTCATTTGCTAAATAGGGATTGTCAACCAGGAGTAGTAATCATTGGCAGTCATAAGATATTTCGTATAATAGCTTACTCTCCGTAGAGAATGGCAGTCTAATTTGACACATTACAGTCCTGAAGATGAGCAAACAATATCACTTACACTTAATGGATCTCCGAGCGTTCTCCTTACAGTGAATAAGGGGCTGTGTATTGGACTAGGCCAATGTACCAGCACAGCAGTGCTCAATATTGACTCATCGAGTAACCTAGAATTTTTTGATGTCGGATTGTTAACCGCCGTGTTCCCGATTGTTAAATCCATATCTGTAACACTAAACGACCGACGCGAAATCTCCGCAATGGCCGAGAGTCTATTTGGCAACTTTCTGGGTCGAGAAACTTTGGTAACATCTCCCAGCTAAGGGGTCCTTTCCATGAGCTTTAGACTATTCCCAATGCTTCTTTCGACGGCGAAGATGATCAGGCCATAAGCGTCGGGAACTATGATATAGATGGTAATGTACGGTATTCGGGGATTGCCGCCTGTCAAGACCCATGGGTAGTCCTACGCAGGAATTATATCCGTCCGTGGTTGAAACCGCTTCTGTCGGCAAATTGCGCTATTCAGGCCAAATCGAGACTAAGTCCTAATGCGTTGACTGATACTGCTACCGACTCCAGTTGATTCCACAATCTTAAGTCAGTTAAGCATCCAGTAAGCTACTGCAGTCGGCCAAATCAACATTTCTCTTGGTCAGCAAAAGTACAATATTCGTTGACGACGATCCCCAGGCTTTCATGTGCCCACTGTGGCGTCAGCGAGGCGGAGCGGCTACGTTGAATGGTGTCATTTGTGGTAATCTGGGGATGATTGGCGGAGAACAAATGTTTCAGAAGCTGTGATCATCACGTCTTCAAAGTTGGCTTCAGCTCCTTATCTTACTAGCTGCCGCCTTGGGAAATCCCCAGAAGGCCAATTAGGGAACCATGGGACCGGGCGTGCGATAAGCCAACAAACCGATTGCTAACTGGCGGGAGTGGAGGAAGAATACATCACCTCATTTCCTCTTGAACTCATGGGAGCTGAATGTTCATCGTTGGATTAATCGTTTCCCCTAGTGAATTTCGGCTTCGAGAATTGCCGAGAACGGGTCCAAAATTTCACACTACAAATCCTATGAAATTGCGAGGTTGCAAATATGGTTTGAAACTTGGAGTGACAAATGGGTATAACTACATCGTATTGAATGACCGTCCAAGATGATGCGACTATTTTTCCTTGCGTGATACCACTCTGGTTATCGGTCAATGGGCAACGATGGTGATATCGAGGTAAGAAATTTCAAGAGTAGCTCACGCAAGGAGAACTGACAATGAAGCAATCTCTCTTGGCGATAGACCTCGTTTAGGTTTGCAGAATATGATGCCTATGAAGTCAAATAGTGGCTGTGGTCTCTTGGAAGTCTTGGTGCCGAGACAGAGTTGTGCTCTGAGTACCTTGTGCCACACCGTCCACAGAAGTACCCCTTTTGTAGTAGAAAGTAGAGTATCTAAGGGACCTTTGTAAGCTAACAATTTAATCGAACCCAGAGTTTTTTTTTTTTTTTTTTTTTTTTTTTTTTTTTTTTTTTTTTTTTTTGGCGCAAAGGCACCTCCGTTCCTATTTTAATTCGAAGAGGACAAAGAAACAAGGAGTTGATGCGAACAATGACGATATCGTGAAATAGTCTAGAGTCTTGGCGTGCTTTTGCTTTGGCGATCGATCGTCCTGGTATCGCCCAATTAGAACAGTGAATGAGGCACCGTTGTCACCACACTTGTTCCGGGTGGAATCACCATTGCTGCAAGCAAATAAGGTCTCCCCAGCTGAGATTGCCGAACACTGCCACTTCCAGGCACAGGCATCTCTTATCATTCGGGAGTACTTTAGTAGCTTCAATATTCTTTCTGGATCTTCGAAACTTCTTCTCGTGGTGATTTCCTCCACTTCCCATTTCGCCTTGAGCTTCCGCCTACCCCCTTTGCTTAGAGCTGCAACCTTAAATTTTTAAGCTCCCCAAACTACTCAAAACTCCCGGATCTCCCGTGTCTAGTACGTCACTCCAGACTCATCACGAAATTTCCTCTGCTCATGTTCGACACACAAGTCAAACAATCATTGTTCCTCCGTTCGATGGCCATTTTTACTGCGCCCACGTCGTTTCAGAATGCTCAATCTCTCGTTCCTCGCCAGCTTTTGACCCAACACCAGATAGGCGTCTCGCCGTCCATTCTCGGATATGTTGCTCCCCATTCAAGTCATCCGTCCTTCTCGCACTTGATTCTTCTGGTCTTTGAAGCGGTCCTAGAAGTTGTTTGCGTCAGCTTGCCCGGTTACATTGCCGCCAGACAAGGCCTGTTCGATGCGGACGCCCAGAAGCTGGTCGCCAACCTCAACGTCACTCTATTCACACCGTGTCTGAGTATGTGTATGACCCTTGTGGTTAACCAGGCTGGAACTGATTTTCCTGGATCATAGTTTTTACGAAACTGGGGTCCCAACTCACTGCAGAGAAGCTTTTTGATTTAGCCATTATTCCGGTGATCTTTGTCGTCCAAACCTTGGTTTCTTACATCTGCGCACTCACCGTGTCGAAATGTTGTGGCTTCAAGAAACGGTCGGCCAATTTTGTCACGGCCATGGCGGTACGTTAATTATTGTTGAACGCGAGTGTTGCACGCAATCTATCACGCTAACACATTTCATGAATAGGTCTTCGGAAACTCGAATTCGCTTCCGATCTCCCTAGTCATGTCGCTCTCACAGACCTTGAAAGGCCTCCATTGGGATAGGGTACCCAATGATAATGACGATGAGGTGGCTGCGCGGGGTATTCTTTACCTACTCATCTTTCAGCAGCTTGGCCAGCTCGTACGCTGGAGCTGGGGTTACCACGTTCTTCTTGCCCCCCGAGAGCGCTATCTAGAGGAGGGAGAAAGAGAGCAAAGTACAACGAGTATCGAACAAGGCCGGGAGCGATATAGTGATAACCCAGAACAAGCGGATCCTGATGAGCCTTTGATCAGAAATGCATCTTCTGAGGGCTCCTCGACTGACTCAAATGACGAGTCTGAGGTATTTCACTCCGGTGAGCAGACACCAGTATTAGTACGCGCCTACTCGTACACAAAGCTGTCTCCGCAAGATACCGACCACCCTGCCCTACTTAGTGCTCCTCCACAAGGACCATTCCTACCCCGGCAAAGCACCGAAGGTGATATTTTATGTTTCCCTAGCGTTGAAGCATCAGGTGGCGATTCCGGAAAGGCCGGGCTCGGCTTCCGCTTCAGAACCTCCGTAGGTCGCCTTGGTGGTCGTGTAACCAATACCTGGGAAAGACAGTCGGGAGCCTTGTTCCAACGCCTGCCGACATTTCTTCAGAAAGTACTATCGGGAACTGTGAACGGGGTCCGCAGATTCTTCCGCGGCCTCTGGCAATTCATGAACCCTCCACTTTGGGCAATGCTTGTGTCTATCATCGTGGCGTCCGTGCCCTCGCTCCAGCGTGTATTCTTCGATGAGGGCACCTTCGTTCAAAATTCCGTGACTCGAGCAATCGAACAAAATGGTCAGGTTGCTGTGCCGTTGATTCTTGTGGTCCTTGGCGCCAACCTGGAGCGCAGTACTTTACCTGAAGACGCGCAGCAGGATATGGAACATCCCAAGGAGGAGAAGAAGCTGATCATTGCGTCTCTGGTGGCGCGTATGCTTCTTCCAACCCTGATCATGGCCCCAATGCTGGCCCTCCTGGCAAAATACGTCCCTATCAGCATTTTGGATGATCCGATCTTCGTCATCGTCTGTTTCCTTCTCACCGGCGCCCCTTCCGCGCTTCAGTTGGCTCAGATTTGCCAAATCAATAACGTATACGTGGGCGCTATGTCTAAGTTGTTGTTCCAAAGCTACGTTGTCTGGTACGTCACCTTTGAGACTGACGAAATGATTATGTACTGACCTTCACAGGATTCTTCCTTCTACTCTAATTCTTGTTATGTGTGCCATGGAAGTGGTGGAATGGGCTTCCGCCTCGTTCTAAGCTTGTCTCCGTGCTACGAGATTGACCATGATCGCTTTACGACTCGGTGGCTGGCGTTAAAAATACTCTTTGCTTTCTTACTATGTATTATTGGCGGCTGCTTCTTGCTTTACTAGATTGGCGAAATCCGTTTCAAATGGGTGGGTAGAATATTTCGGAACGGGCATACCGGAGCATACCTAATAGCATCGTTCAGCATTGAACGTTTACAAGCATTTCACGTTTGACACCTAAATTGAAATACTCAACTATGAGATATAATTTACAAGGACACCATAACAATTCACCCCATATCATATATCACCAACCCCTACTAGCTATTATACTCCCCAACATCAACCAACATTGCCATCCCACTCGCCAAATGCCAAACAATATGACAATGAAACAACCACACTCCCGGATTATCCGCCCGGAACCGCAGCACCGCATACCCCCGACTGGGAATATACACCGTATCCCGTAGCATGGCACGAGAGAGATCATACCCCGACTCAGACTCCAAACCCGGCGGACCCGAATCCACAAAAGGATTATACGAGCCCCATCCTATAGGCGCCTCATAAACCCTAAGGATATAGAAGTGATGACCGTGCTAAGACGTTTCATCAGCATATTAAGCAGCAAAAGTGCAGATAAAGAGAAGAACTCACCAGATGGAATGGATGCCCTCCCTCATCTAGATTATTCACCACCACATCAACCCATTCGGAATCAGGTACGGCGAACGAGAACTGGTTATCGTCCCATTTGTCGCGCGGGAGGGTGTTAAGTGGGGTGTCGGGTTGCGGACGCCATGAGGTACGGTTGAAGAAGCCGTTTGGGATGTTGTGGTTTATGCTTAGTTTCTGGATTTTGGTGTAGATTACCTGTGTTTGGGTGGGATTTTCAGGGATATTTGATAGCAGGGAGGGTTTTGAGGGCGTGTTTTGGAGGTCCAGGTTGTTTTCTGGGAGGGATTGGGGGAGTGATGGGGAGTGGGAGGGTGTTATGGGAAATGTTTGGGTTGGAGTTAGGGCTATGTTTGGGTAGTTGAAGCAGCTGGTGTTTTTGTGTCGTTAGTGTTGGTTTGATTTGGGATTGGGGTTAGTGGACGTACTCTCGGTCTAGGTGGATTGTTAGGGATGTGAGGTCTTCCTTTGAGGGTTGGAGGATGACGTCCATGCGTTGGCCTGGGTAAAGGATTCCTGCCGATGGGGCTTCTTGAGGTTCGACTTCGGTGCTGTCTACTTGGATTAGGGTTAGGGGTTTGTTTTCGAATGATAGGGTGAATCCTGCAAGGGAACTGTGGGGGTGTTAGCTTTTGGTTACTTTGAAGTGTGATGGAGGTAGTACCCGGTGTTGACCACGCGCAACCTAAAGGATGTGTCTATGTCTGATAGGTACGAGAGGTTGGCCTGTTGTTCAATGCAATCCACGGGTCTAGCAGGCACGGCCATAGAGCAGTCGAAGCTTCCTGCCCCGTTGATTAGCAGCGAGTCAGGCACTGGCTACACTGTATTAGTGCTGATTCGCATGGTGACATGCATACTAACATACCTCATTTCCGAAAGATGCGATGCTCATGTACCAGGCTAAGACCTGAGCACCAGGCTGATGGTACCAATCCCCGATCAACAGTAGGAACTCTCTTTCGTACCCGTACTGCAGGGACTCGGCGCTGTCACGGGCCATGAGTCCGCGAACAGTAGGCCGGGAAGAAGGCGCATGCACAACAAAGCCGCCGTATAGGCCATCCGCCCTCGAGGTTCCGGTATGGCCATGGTACCAAAAGGTGCCACTTTGGTCTTGGGGAATAGTCAGGTTGTACATGAAGGTCGATCCAGGTGGGATGGCATTCTGTGTCACTCCGGGAACACCATCCATTGTATCTAGAACGTCAGTCTTATGATCATCCTAGGCATATGTTGAGAAGAATGACTTACTATGGACGTGAAGCCCATGCCAGTGGATAGAGATTGGTTCACCTTGTAGTGCATTTGTGACATTGATTAAAAGGGTATCGCCAGAACAGGCCTCAATAGTCGGACCCGGGAAGATACCTATCTTTAATATCGTGATTAACGTACTGTATGTACAATACTTTACTACAGCTGATTTCTATGAAACCAAGATCTTACCGTTGACAAGGTAGACCTGCTTCAACACCCCATCTGGTCGAAGATAATCCTCAGCGACCACCCAGTCAAGGTGTTGTGTCACTGCTCCCCGATATACGTGGTCCTCTGGATGAAGCTCTATACTCGGGCGAGCTAAGTCAGGGTTGTGTACTTGGGAATGTAGCGTTTCGCCATGGTGAACTTTAGTGGAGGATAGTACGGAGCGCAATGGATCTGGTGTGGTGAACTGTTGGAGGAATAACAATGCACTGAGAATGCATAAAATCAGCGGACAAATCACAATGCCGCAAGGCCAATATTTTGTTGTTCTTCTGGCAGGCGCATTTTGAGAGCCAGTGTCCGATTCATTCCGTTCTGGGGTCTCAAAAATTCTCGATTTTCGGCGACTGGGCTTTCTCTCCATTGTCTGCTTAGTAGTTTTCCATCAGGTCGCTTGGCTTCCGAATAGCCTTCTCTTAAATGGTCAGCACATTATATTGCATGGTTCGCTTATAATAGTGGGGAAAGTGAAGGGAACGTTACATGGGATATGTAGATCCGTCATATAATCTGTGCGGAGTATGTCTGTAGTACCGATCATGACACAACCAAAACATTAATCGTAATAAGAAGGTTCAAGTATCGGATGATTGAATCAGAGATTTTGGTAACAGTAATAAATCGTTCTTCATTCGGCTCTAGAAGTTCATTTTCGGCACATTTCTCCCGTGATCTCAATCACTACTCTAACTGTTGGATTCAGATGCATGAGATAGTTATGCGGATACTCTAACTCGGAGAATTATAGTTCTTTGATATTTGATCAATTAGTATCGTTTGGTCCTCGGGTCAGCATTCGTTCGGATCTGTATTGCTTGTCAATTGACGGATTACTCGGAAAGTGTTGGGGTCAAGAAAATAGATCGTCAGGCACTAAAGCTCGCGGTAAATTAAATTGTCTTGAGATATGGCCCCATCGTACTCCATTGGTTGATGGTTAATCATCCAACCGAATGCAACACGTGCCTATCTCAATGTTCTAACCGAGGAGACCAACGAATACTAAACAACAACTCCGCATCATCTTGCATTCCCATTGCAACTGTGTCACGGCCTAGTCAGAAAGCTTGAATATCGGGTGGGTTATAATTTCCGCCATGATGAAACTTACCAATGGCGATGATGCGGCATCTCAATGGCTCGTCAAATCCGGTCTACAACGTGCATCACGTTTCCTCTGGTTGTTTCCTTGACTAATGCTGCATTTGTTGCATCGGCAGGAGCCGACAGGTGCGTATGTAACCTTCAAAGGTATATCTGTCGGCCATTACCAAGATGCTGTTGGGTCGAGTCTCTGGATTAACTCGACGCCTCTCTGCTCGTGTTCAAGATAGCACACCATTATGTCGATGCTCTTGGGTGTGACATTGGCCATGCTCCTTGGGAGCAGGCCTGCTCGTGCTGGTTCCTTGAAAGACATTGACCACGTAGTCATCTTCATGCAAGAGAATCGAAGCTGGAATAACGTATGTGCTGTCCACGTTCTAGACGTGCTCCCGCAGGACTATTGACTAATCTCTTGTGCAGTACTTTGGTACTATGGCAGGCGTTCGAGGCTTCAATGACCCCAACGTACAAGTGAATGATGATGGTTTATCCGTCTGGCATCAGTCAGTTTTAAGAGCACATGAATAGTTATAAGCTATAGATAATAGCTAACTCACTATTACGCGTATAGAAAGGTGGATCCCTCCATGTCCGAAAATGCAACGACCCTTCTCCCGTGGTATCTGGGATACAAAGGTGGAGACTGGAATGATGCCATCCAATGTATGGTAGCAGGAAGCAACGGGTATGAGGACAACCAAGCATCCCTCAATCACGACTTGAACAACAACTGGGCGCGGAACAACACGCCCTGGAGCTGGGGTTATCTCAAGCGAAACGACATCCCGGTCCAATTTGCCATTGCGGAGGGCTGGACTGCTGGAGATATGTACCAAGAGTCGCAGATCACATCTACTAACCCCAATCGCGTCACCTTGGTGAGCGGCTCTGTGAACATCCCAGGAAGCCCCCAGGCGTCGGACCAAGGGGGTCCTTACATAGACAACAACGAAACACCTGGGTGTGATACGGACAACATCAACTGCTATCCTCTCAAATGGAAAACTATCTTTGAGATTTACGAAGAGGCTGGGGTCTCATGGCAAGTGTACCAGGAGAAGAATAACTTCGATGACAACCCTCTGGCTTGGTTCCAGCAGTACCAGAATGCATCTGCATCATCACCTCTAGCCAAAAAGGGCCTGTCATACCTGGGTCTCGACGCATTCTATAAGGCTGCCGCTAATGGAAGTCTCCCGGAGGTCAGCTTCATCGTCGGTCCTGCCGAATTGTCAGAGCATCCACCCTACATGCCAAAGGACGGTGCATGGCTTCAGAAAAAGGTAGTGGATGCGGTGACGAAAAGCCCGAAGTACTCATCAACTCTGTTAATTATCAGTTATGACGGTAAGGGTGGCCTATCAACATCGACCTGTTCAAGCGGCGACTGACAACTTTTAGAAACGGGTGGTTTTGGGGACCACGTTGTCCCTTATCACTCCCCGGAGGATACTCCAGGCGACTGGATGACAGACCCCTACGGAAAATTCGGAAAGATTTATGTCGGTCCAGGTGAGTTCTGCGATTTTTGGCAAAGAGACGACCACCGTGCTGATACCAGATGACCTATAGGCCTGAGAGTTCCTTTCTATATGATTTCTCCCTGGACACGGGGCAGCCGCGTCTTCACTGAGCACGCGGATCATAACTCACAGATCCTTTTCATCGAGCAATGGTTAAAGGCCAGAGGATATGAAAACGTTGAAACACCGGAAATGGTGCAGTGGCGCCGAGAACACATGTCAGACCTCGTGAGCGCGTTGGACCTGGACCACGTATGTTTGTAGAGAGCTCACATTCATGTCAACAGGATGCAGTCTAACGCTTCTTCCATCAGCCTGATACCAGCCTGCCCACTTTGCCGGATGCAGAGGAGCCAGCCACGCTCCTGGGCAACTACGTTGGTTCGTCCAACTGCCAAGCTAGTCATCCAACCCAGAGACCACCCGTACCATATGGCCAGCAAAGTAACGTCAGCGATGCCTTGTGGTTCGAGGAAGGGTACAAAGAGGTAGTAGGTTACCTAACTGAAGGTCGCTACTTGGTGTTTGAGAAATCTGGCTATGCTCTCACTAATGCGGGCAATGCCACCCGAATTAGTAGCAGCCGCACTGGCTCGGGCTACGGTGATAAGAAACAACGATGGGTGATCCATTACTCCGGTGGTCAACAGAGCGGGGTGTTTCACATCTCTAGTGCCCTAGATGGCAAATGGCTCGGACCAAAAGGCACACTATTGTCTAGCAACCAGGGTAGCCAGGCGGCGGACGTGAAAATCACTTTTGTTGGAAATGGCCAAGGGTATACATTGCAGTATGCTGACTCCACACCCATCGAGATAGACAGCAAAGGAGCGTTGACTCTGCAGAGACGCGAAACATCTGAGGAGGGCTATAAGGTTTGGAGTGTAAGCTATCGCTAGGCTCTACCAAAACGGCGAGGGGTGGCGACAGATCTCAGCGTGATATATAATATCAGAAATAGCGAAGGTATCAATAACTGAGGAAGAATTGGGTTAGTATACAATAAGTTGCAGTACTTGGCATATGTCTGTAACCGCCGGAAGCTCCACACATATCGCTCTTCAGCACGTGTTTAAGAATAGTGCATGATTGTGTGATTTTTGCATTTGCACGCGTACCCAAAGATAAATTAAATGCATTATACGCTTTGAGGAGAATGGTGTCGTTTTCTGATTGGCGTGCTTGGCATTCTGCAAGGCAAACATGCCTCAGGCTGCCGGAGTCCGTGACCATTTCCCCTCCTTTAAGAAGTCGGGGTCCTTCCCCTCTCTCTTCCAACCTCATCCCAATACCTTTTTCTACTACTAGAACCACACATACTCCGGATGACCCAGTGCCCTTGCAACCTCCGGTCAAGTATGGCACGATTAATTGTTTTCCCTATGCGACAAATCTCCGTATGTATTGCTGGTGACAGCCTGAAGAATGACACAATATGGTTCTTAATAGGTAGCCAGGCATCGTGTACGATGATTACGATAGAAGTACTTGCTAATGACTGATCTGAGTTGACTGCTACTTTCTACTACTACATAGCTTTTTCTCTTCCCATGCGACTACTGCATCGTACCTGGAACCATACTTCCGAGCAGTGGGGACCCTATGCGACAAACTCTCAGAAGATATACTACTACTAGTCGGTCGGCTTATCTCGTTCAGTCTAGAGTACGGTTATCGCCGACTGGCTGCCACCTTATTATACTTTAAATCACAGACCCTTGGCCTGGAAGACAAGCAAACATGACGACGCTCTTCGACATCGTGATTGGTGATTGGTGTTTGCCCCCTTCCTTGGGACACAAGAATAATAACATAATAACATATACTTATCGACATAGTATATGGCGTTTTGTTGGTTTCTTCTCGCTTGAGATTTTGATTTTGCTGCCTGAGAAAATGCGGTGGGACATGTCACCTGAGGCACTAGGCCGTCCGCAGCAGTGCAGCACATGTCCCGTTCCCTTTTCTCACTCTTTCACTTGATAAGCCTTTTTTTCTTCGTTTCTTTTTGAATTTTTCTTTTTCGCCACTTATCTTTAGCCTGCATCATCATTGCATTTCTGATTCCATTCTCTCTCCTTCGCATCAACCATATCCTGCTACCCGTTGATTCACCAATATCACTATCATCTCGGTTTTTAGCATTCTTATCGCAAGTGGAAACTGTTGAGACAGAATCGCCGAGAGTTGGTTCATCCTATCGGGGACCCCACTTGGCGAACTAATCCACAATCTTTTTAGGGGTCCTCACTTCGCTCTCTGTCCACGTCGTCGAATCCGCAAGTTACCCAGTCTTTCTTCGCATTTCTATCTCTTGTGATCTTGACTGGCCCGAGTGTCTCCCCGTGGGCCACTCCAGGGAACCATATATAGCCGAAGTGTGACCAGCTTCCCCTCTCTAGGTGTGAAGCTTGGGCTACTCTCTGTCTCAGGGTCCATTTTGTTTGGCTCGAACTGTTGCGTGTCCGTGGATATGCCTTCCTTCACCGACCACAACGGGGACTCTGGTCCTGATATTGAAGGTAGGCAGAAGGTTTTTAACTTTGCGGTTACCCTTCCTTTCCCATCGTCCGATTGTAGTAGTAATAATTTCCCGAGGTTCTGCTCTCGGATCAGATGATCTCATGCCCACTGCGACTCAACAATCACCCCTGCTCCTCAAGCACCTTCTATTTTTGTACTTTCTAACTGGGGCCAATAATATCGTTATCCCTTGCGTCCTCTCGTTCTTCCCTTTCGTGCCGCAGCCTTGATTATTGATGGATTCTAATCAATTTTCAAAAGGATTTCAACCGATTTACGGTACCGGTCTTAGCATCACCTCACTGCAGAAGGCCCGTCACGCAAACGGCAATGGGAATACCGCAATTGCGCCCGACTCCAGAAAGCATCATCCTGCCATAAGCAAAAAGGCAACCGCACGCCCACCACTCTACCCCACAGCGCCATTAAGCAGTCAATCTAGTGCCATAAGCGAGTCAGGTGCACGGGATGAACAAGAAATGCAGAACGGCGAAGAAGATCCGCAGAATGCCCTTTTCCACCAGGTCTTGGAATGGCTTCAGCGTGAAAAATCTAAACGGAAATCTCCCAAAGTAAAAGCGCATGCACAACCAGATGGTTCGGGTAGCGATGGGGATGATGAGGATGATGAAGACGCTGGTAATGGGGATGGTGGCAACTCGGAGAGGACAACTTCTCATGGGGCCGACAATGTATTTGCCTTAGACAAGCTGGAGAAGATCCTCATCCAGTACGCTGCTTCACGCAGTGATGGCGCTGCGCCTGCTTATCCCGCTCGGCGGTCAACCCGCCGGCGTCATGTGAAGGGCCTACGGAGGGGTTCTGCCTCTGAATCTGATTACCTAGATGGCGACTCAGCTGCTCCCAGTGTTGATGCGACATTAGACAACTCTAAAACCCTCGCGTACAGCGGGGGTGGTGCCGAAGATGACGAGAATGAAGAAGGTGCAAATGCCAGGCGGGCCCTGGATCGGGAGGCTTGGTTTGTATTCAAAAGTGAGATACTGCGTATCACTCACACGCTACAACTCAAGGGGTGGCGGAAGCTGCCGATGGAACTCGCCAGTGATGTAGGAGTAGTTCGACTGAGCGGTGCGCTAACCAATGCTGTGTATGTGGTCACGCCGCCTCAGAATATCCCTCCCCCCAGGGCCGAAGATGGCTCTTACAGCCTCGTTCCCAGGAAGCCCCCACCGTAAGTGCTCTGGCGATATCTCAGAAACAGGCTCAATTTAACTCGCAACTAGGAAGCTGCTTCTGCGCATTTACGGGCCCCAGGTGGATCACCTCATCGACCGGGAAAACGAACTGCAGATTCTACGTCGTTTGGGGCGCAAGCACATCGGGCCCCGAGTGCTGGGAACTTTCAATAACGGCCGCTTCGAAGAGTTCTTCGAGGCCCGTCCTTTGACTCCAAAAGAACTGCGCGATCCCGGGACAATGAAGCAAATCGCAAAGCGTATGAGAGAGCTGCATGAGGGCATTGAGTTACTCGACAATGAGAGGGAGGGGGGACCGATGGTATTTAAGAACTGGGACAAATGGGTGGACCGCTGCGAACAAGTCACCAACTGGTTGGATAAGGAAATCCAGTCCAAGCACAATGATATTAAAGCAGTTGCAGAACCTTGGCGACGCCGAGGCTTTGTCTGCGGTGTTCCGTGGCCGACGTTCAGGAAAGCCGTCGACAGTTACCGAAACCACCTCATAAACAGCTATGGTGGCATGCAGGAGATCAAGCGGCAACTTGTCTTTGCCCATAATGATGTAAGTTTTGTCTTTTCTCCAGAGATCCTGTGGACCAAGGCTGACTATGCAGACTCAATATGGTAATCTTCTTCGAATGGAACCTAGTTCTGAGTCTCCTCTCCTTCGGCCGGAAAATGAGCACAAGCAGCTGGTTGTCATTGATTTCGAGTATGCATCCGCGAATCTCCCTGGATTTGAGTTCGCAAACCATTTTGTAAGTCCCTGGGTGCTGCAGATATCGTTTCTCTTTTGCTGACCAGATAGACCGAATGGTGCTACAATTATCACGACCCAGAAAGATCCTGGGCATGCAGTAGCAGAGACTTCCCCACCCTGGAGCAGCAACATCGCTTTATCAGTGCTTATTTAACACATCGACCTGGCTTGGCCGTGCGGTCATCTCCATCTATAACCCCACTCATGCAAGCAGGAGAACTTGCTAACATCACTTCACTCGCTCCTTTGGACCTGGACGCAGGACCTGATGTGGACCAACAGAGCTTGGTAGATGCTGAGAAGGCCCAGGAGGACCGGACGGAAGCGGAAATCCGATCACTAATCAAGCAGGCTCGGCTCTGGCGTGTGTTCAACTCAGCGCAGTGGGTGGCATGGGGAATAGTGCAAGCGAAGGTGCCCGGCATGGAAGAGGGCATCGCAGCCGATGCTGCGACAAATGGCCATCAAAACGGCGCCAATGGCACAGAATCCGAGGGGACTCCTTCAACAACCCCTCCACCGGATACTGATGTGGAGGAAACAGATGAATTTGATTATCTTGCTTATGCCCAAGACCGGGCCATGTTCTTCTGGGCAGATTTGTTATCATTAAACCTCGTTCGGGAGGAGGAATTGCCTGCAGCTTTGATTCAACACATTAAACCCCGCATTATCGACTACTAATACGGCCTGTCACATTCAAAGCAGGCACTCCCTAATTATTGGTGTCCAAACTGTCTTCAACATTCGGCAGTGCGGCGTTATTGATGACTCACGATGTACATACATACACTAGCTTTGACAGCATTACGGGTTATGCCATGAATACCATCAAATTGATATTGCCTGGCCGTTATTATCGTGTACATCCAGTATATCACGTAAAGCACATAATCTAGAACGACCAAGAGGGTAACAAGAGAAGAAAAGACAGAAAGATAGATAGAATCACCGTCTCAATCTCCTCTCCGTCTCCCCTTTGGCCTTCTGAACCCACTCATCAAACTTCCCCTCCTTCTCCTTCATCCCAACGACCCCCTTCAAAACCTCCCCAATAAACCCAACAAAATTCGACCTCCGCAGAGTATTTTCCCAATCCCAAGCCCTCCTCTTCCTCTCCTCCCTCTCCAACATCTCCACATCCCCGATCTCCCTCGCCCTCATCCTCAAATCCCTCACAACAGCCATGAGATTAAACCTCGTCTCCCCCTCAGGATACCTCGCAATCCTCCTCTGCAAAACCCCAATCACCTTCTCCGGAAACCCCTCCGCATCACACTCCCCATGACTAATCGGATACGGTTGCAAACCATCCAACTCATACAACGTCCCATTCACCGCCGTATACCCAATAAAATGATACACATCTCCTTCCTCGTCTCTCGCGGTGCGCACCGTCTCATCGACAAACGGACTCGCCCGCGCAAACGCATTATGCGCCGTCCTCACCGTCTCGGAGTTCGAGAGCGCCTCACCGCGCAGATCCGCCGGGAACCCCGTCGTGAAGTCCTTGAAGGACCGGAGCTCATTTCCGATGTCGATGGGGTACGGCGTGGAAGAGGGACTGTCTTGGTTGAGGATTACGGAGAGGATGGCTTGCGTGCCGCAGGCGTTTTGGATTGTTTGGGCCGCGAAGAAGAGGTTCTCTGGCGCGGTTTTGTCGTACGTTCCGTCTATGGGGGCTTCGGGTGTTGTAGGGGTTTGGTCGCGGAGGTATTTGAAGAGGAAGATTACGCCGTAGACGGGGCTTTTTGGGGTATTTCTTGTTAGTTATGGGGCCTGATGGTGGGTTTGGGGGTGAAGGTGGGAAGGTATGCACCTTAGTGAGCGGATGGTGTCGGCGTCTAGGGAGATGAGTTCTTCGAATTGGACGCCTTTTACGCCGAGGTTTTCGATTAGGGAGGTGAAGACGCCCTGGATTTTAGAGAGGGGTTTGTTAGTCTTAGTTGTGTTAAGGGTGGGTAGGTAGTAGGCGTACTTCGTCTGATTCGATTGTGCTCCAGCCGCCTGCGTCGGCCATTTTTGTTGAATTCTGAGGATTGGGTTTGTGTACTGTGTCTATTATATGGTGTAAGGTGTCTAATGAGCGACGCAGGATGAATGATTCAACGATTGTGTATATGTTGTTGGATGGAGCTTTTCAAACTGCTGATGACGATATCGCAGTTTGGGTTGTGGGTGTTTGTTTCACATGCAAACAAGCTCTGCGGAGCGTTCCTTAGTAAGGACCATGTTGTGCCTGAGGCGACAAGAAGTGCTGTTCTTCTTTCGCGGTTCTAAATTCGGGGTATTACTAGCAATTGGGGTATATATCATAACTATGTACATGAATGGTAACACACATTAACATAAAAAATCATGAAAATTATGCAAATTACGCAAGCTCGACTTGGAACGAACGCTCGACCTTCATGCCCTGGTACAGCGGCGTGATGCTCTCTGTACTGACATTCTGCATCGACGGCTGACGACCGGTAATGGTCGTGGACATGCCATGGTATCCCCCGGTTGTGTCCGCCCAGTGATGTTTGTCACTATTATTAGCAACGCTCGACAATGGGTAGCTGTTCTCAGTGGGGCGTTTGCGACTGCGAGAGCCGGACGTCGTGTCGCGCAGGAAACGGAAAATTGGACGAAGGGTCGCAAGAGAGCTGGCGGTGATACCCACGCCAGTCTCGATATTCGAGCAAATTGACACCGCATGGGTGGCGTGCAAGAAGTCTGCATGTTTATAGGCGGATAGGTACGGTATGCGGACGATGACGGTAGCACCAGCACTATTGTAGGATTAGAGAGAAAGCTCAAGGCCTAGCCTTGACTAGGAATACTCACATGCAGCCCAAGCCCATGATTCCCGCTAGGGCAATCTTCGTCCGCCAATTCATTTGCAAATTCCAAACTATGAAGCACGGTAATAATCCGAGAACAAAATCGGCAATCGCAGCCACAACGCTGGCTGTATATGCTATCCCCACCAACGCATTGGGGTCGATACATTTGCCACTTTTTGTCAAGCGATTCCAGAAAAAGTCGACTGGGGTACATTCGAAGATGCTGACAAGGACAAACATCGTCCCGACAAGGAGCGTCAATGCGCTGATAGTGTACAGGATCACGGTGTGGATTTTGTTGGGAGTAATACGAAGAAGGGTCATGGCGATGGAAATCTTTGCGATAATGGCAGTAACTAGGTAAAAGTTCTGCCCAAGCCACCAGTACTACATGGTATGTTAGGCCATAAAGGGGATGGGGAGCTGATCAGTAAAAACGCACCAGTAAAGCGTATCGAAGGTAACCCGGCTTGTCCATAAACCAGGTCATCTGTTGTCCGAACCCGTACTTAGCACCAGCGAAAGTGCAGATGGCAAACGCCAAGTTGAAGATCTAGAAGTATTGCTACTATTAGTCACGATCCATGCTCGAATAATACCACCAGACTTACCATTGCCACCACCATTGTGGCGTCGTCCTTTCCGAATGCCCGCACAACACGCAACCGCACAAAACACCTCAAGCACATTGATATCAGAGATATTCCCACAGACACCGCGGTGGCGATGATGATCGATTTACTGCGGTAGTTCATTTTAACGACGATATGGTGGCGCCTTGAAATGAGCGACGAGACACCAAGGAGGGGCTTTTCCTAGCCCACGTCTTATACGCACATAAGACCAATTACAAAACTGCGGTCCACGGAGATTTCAGAAGATAGTGCGGTCGAGCGTCGACCTTATATGAGGTTGTCGTTCAGTAGAAGAAACGAAGGTCTGAGCGGCAATGACCCTGACTCAACCCTGGGGTCAAAATTTCATTAAGCTCGATGCAGAAACAAAGCATGGAGGGTGTTTAACTGCCATGTGGGCAGAGACAACTATAATGTGGGAAAGGGCGCAACCTTCCCTATTACCGGGCGGAGCTCTGAATAATGATCTGCAGGTAGTTAAGGTTTTTTTTTTGAGCCTGCCTGGTAATTGGGTCTGGTGGGCTGCTCCATGAACTAGCATTGGGTTCATGTAAGTATAAACCATGGTTTGGCACGGCCATTGGCGGATATCTCAGGCATGGACCACTAGGCGTAAATTCGGCACAATATCACCGGCATTGAAACTCAATCAGGCCAACTGATACAGATGTGGAGCACAGCGTGTGCCGGTAACCAGCAAAATCGGAGAAGTTCCGCCACCATGGATGAACGACAGGCAGTTACAAGTCATGGTGTAATCTGACATTGCATGCAACATATGGGAATCAGTATGCCAAGTGACTACTTTTGGTCTGCGATAGAAGGCAAACTGTATTGGTCATCAATAACTTCAAATATGAGGACTTGAAAAGCTTAGTACTTACTAATTATCAGATAGTGAGCGCACATGCCGGAAAGCCATGCGAGATCCACGCTCGCCTCCACCTGCCCGGAGTATCAAGGAGCTAGGGCAGCAGATCCCCCTTTTTGGCTTTTGGAGCACGAATAGCACGAACCCGATGGAGACGGTGCCCCTTATGCGTTCCTGTTTATAATGACTGATCAGGAACGTGCACGATGCCCAAAAAAGTGATCTATTATATGAGATCGACCACTATCGAAAGTCTGTGAGGAAATAAATGGTGATGTAATGTGGTGGTTCATTTTGCCTTCGCCCGAAAAATAGAGTATGGCTCACGTGGCTACGCTAACTGCCAATAGTCTGGAACCGGGGCAAGGGAAGATCTCATGTACCCCATAATGAACAAATCGCATACTCCGTATACAGAATAACCCCTCAATTTAATTGATGACCAACGATTAACGCTGCTGGTTCCATGTCTAGCGGCAGAACAACACCACATTCAAGTGCCGAATGTCCTGCCCTTGGTAGTTTTCACTTCATGGCATCTCCTGACTTGGTCCAGTTTCCCTTCTTCTAATACTCCCCTCACTCTCCACAGCCGCGCAATCTACTCCTCAGGGTCCTATTCTGTGTCGATCGGCCTCCCTACGAACCCATTACACTGCATAATTGCAATCGCTTTGCCAGGGACTGCAAACTCATCTATCGAAGCCTCAAGCACGGTGCTATCTAGATCGCAGTAGTAACTGCTAGCCGTCCGACCGAGATTAACACTCCACAAAGGCTCAATTTCGAGACACTCCGTTGTCAATATGCTATACCGATATCTTTCCGAGTGTCAAACGTGAAGACAGTACGCACGATCGTGTGCAAAGGGTTCCAGGGCCACAGGTCAATACCTCGAGAAGTGCAACCCAATGGTCCGAGATTATAATGGGGACAAGATCCTTCTTCTAAACTATTGGGTTCCCAGCAATACTTAGACGATCCGGCCAGATGGCCCACGTTTACGTCTGTAGAGCATGGGCTCCTTCTGCTGGTGACTTGGAGGTTGCCTCTGGACGATCAAGTAACTATTCTGGTACATATATATTTGTTTAACGATTCTAAAGTGAATCATTCAATGGCCTCTATTACATACTCAAGGTCTTGCGCTATTTTCATATACTCGCCACTTTTCATATAGTGCCCTCCCTCAAACTAAATGCTAGAGCAGATATTGAGAATTTCTATGAGGGCTCAACATGCTGGCAACCTACAATCTAAAAAGCATTTGGAGCGGTGCCTCCCATTCAATGAGTGCCTTATCGACTATCACTCAGCATCACGATATGAATCGATTTGGTGACTTCTCCCAATAGTTCGAGCTTCTTATCCCTGAGAACACAGTCCCAGCTTAAGGCATACAGTCTCAGATCCAATTATCCAGGCTGACGCTTCCTGGGATTACATATATACAGGAAGTCCTCTGACACATTAGGTCGAGTCCTTATTTGGTCTGCATGTCACCCTCAGCATATACCTTCAGATCGATCCACCCTATATCGGGCAAGTTTGCACATGGACACAGAAGCTAACAGGGTGCGGTGCACGTGTATGAAGCAGTCATGCAGCGAGAACAAGATATCTTGAAGTACCAGTTTCCCATATCCTCAGGCAGGAAACTCCTCGTTTCTCTAGAGCTCTCTGTTGGTCTTAGACAGCCCATGCCTGGTTTGCCACATTTAACACACTGCCATAATCGAGACTTACAGTCGATGCACTATGTGGGAAAGACATAGCTCCATCAAGTATTCTAGTATATTCGAAACGTAGCAGGATTGATCTTTACGGGCTTGTTCTGAGCAAATTGAACTTGTGCTCGAGTAAGATACATACTTGACCAAGAAAACGATCTTCCATTCGTAGAGGACGCCGGAGACACTTCGAGATTATTAGATGTGTGAAGGGCACACCGTCTTTAAAGTACTGATCGCATCGGGACAATGATGATACTCGATTCGATGTTCTAGCATCTCTCAGCCATGGCGAGATAACTATTTCCTGCACCGGGAGAGTACAACTAGTAAATCCCTATACTCTCCTATACTTTTCAAATGTACTCTTTATGAGAACTCACCGCAAAAAGCAACCTCCCCCACCATTCAATCTACATAGAGAAAACAATAACGACCAGCCACAAGACAAAGCATAAAATCCCCATACATCAACAACACCACACCAAACCACACCACCAAAGTAGAAAAGAAACCAAACCAACCCTACCACCCACATTATATACCACCAACCCTCCACTCCAAACCCATCATCATAAACACCACAACCCAAACCACAAAAACCACCACCAAAATAAACCCCATATCCCACACTAACCACAAACCCTATAACAACAACCAATATAGCCCTACCTAGCCCCTACCAAAGTAACCCAAGTGCAAGGCCGCCCCACGCGCTTCCTTCCTTCCCCAAAGTCAAAGCTAGCTAAAATCTCCTAGCCTCATCCACCCGCATCGATCTGTCTACCGAATACGAGCCCATCCAAAACAAGTTTAGTCCGGGCCCTTCTTTTCCACCTATGCATCATGCCGATCATCATCATTGTGTCGGTGACGGCTTGAGGTGTGTATTTTGCTTGTCGTCGAATGAGAATGCAGATATGGGAAAGGTAAATTGCAGGTTGTTTGGGTTAGAGTTTTGGTGTGTACTGTGTAGTGGTAGGTTGGCTATATATATCTTTTGACTTTGGGTTTTGGTACTGGGGTTTTTTTTGGGGGGGGGTCGATGGTGTTGTATGTATGGTATTGTATGGCATAGTATCTATGGATTTATTTTGTCTAATTTGTGTGCTTAGGAGTATGTGTGTAGATGGGTTTGTCTGGATGGTGGGTGTGGAGGCGCTGTCTTGTTTCTGTGGTGGCTTTTTTATTTGTTTGTTGATTGTTAGGTATTGTGACTTGGTACTTGGGGATCGGCGGGTATAGTACTGTACATTCCTGAGACCCTTACTTTAGATTTGACTAAATATGCGGGATTCTAAATTTATCCCGACCTCGTGGTATTGACATAATCCCCTTTTTTCTGTTACTTCGTGCAGGTATTGTACAGGTCATGTCTGTAGGTTGCCGATCAGCTCCAGTTGAATGAAACTCAACAGTTTCATGATCTCATGCCCTCCCTGATGGCCTCGTTTCGTCTCGTTGCTATTAATAGATGACCTGGTGAAACCTTACAGGACGGAAGCAAGATGATCGGGGATAGTTTGTCATATCATTATACATGGTAATTATCTCAAAGCGAACGCCAAACGGGTATATGATTTTGATATCCATATCAATCCATGCTCTCATGTAGCCTCATTCTGTCCTGGTGTTCCTGTATCGCTGCAGCATATCGCAGGATCGTAACGAATGTCAGGCATGCAAAAATCCAAAATAATGTGCACTAAATGCAACAATAGTGAAATGAAAAACCCCCATTCAAAATATAAGAGTACCAGCCCTTCTATCCATCCAACCCCATGTGAGATCCAAGCTCAAGTCCATATGCCGTGTAAATAGAATGAAAAGTTGGTTAAGGGTATATAGGGATTTTTCTTTTTTTGTTTCTTTTTTCTTTTCTTTCCAGTCGACCATCTTTCCATCTTCAGGTGCAGATACTTCCTGTCCAGCACGGCTCCGCAGTGCTATATCCTCCCACGATTTGTTGAGGCTCACCGTAGAGATCCACGTTCAGTCCGACAGTTCCGTCCACTCGCGATAGCTCCCCGCAAACCATATCATCCACATATGGTGGTGGATATGTGGGCGACTGATGGAGCGAGCCGGTATGGCTGTACTCACACAGTTCTTCTCGTGGGTCGGAGAGCAAACTTGGAGACGGTGGGTAAAGACTCTGGGCGCCTGGTGCTGTGACGTAGGTTCCATTTACATCGAATGGAGAACTAGCGATCGTCACGGCTGGGGGAGACTGGAGCGGCGGGGTGTAAGGTGCGCATGTAGCGGTAGAGGAAGGAGAGGATGATGACGCCAGAGTGTAATCTTGCATAGAATGGTAAGGACTCGCGGGAGACGGCGAGTAGTCGAGGGAGGTCCGCGGCGACCACTGAAGGCGGCTTTTATATTGGGCGACGATATGTCGAGGTAATTCCATAATGGTCGAGGCTAACTGGAGATCAGGGTTGTACGGCTCCGACATGCTCCTAGTAATAATGATTCGATAGATGTCTTCGATGGGGCCGACGGATAGCGGGCCGAGGTATGCGCCTCCTAGGTCAGGGAACAAACTATCCAAAACCACGCCAATACCAAAGAATTGAGCCAAAATGGCGAGGGCTCCTAGGTCTGCGTCTCCACCTCGGAGCATGGCCGGGGGAAGCCAAAAGAGCCACCTTCGCAGGGGCTGCATGCGCTCAAAGGCCTGTTCCGGAGTTAAGGACAGAAGATCTCGCCTGAAATGGCGTACGAATTCAAGGAGTTCTCCGATCCGACGGTAGTGTTCGGGGTTGTGAGCAACGCGCTTCTGGACGTTCTGAAGGGCTATGGTCGTTTGGTCGAGGCTAACAAGGTCCTCATCTTGGAACTGGTAGCCCGTCATCATTGGGGTATTAGTACATCCCAAGTACCTTTGGTTCTCCAGGTACATGGCTAGTTCGGATTCGTGTTTCCAGATCGGATGCATTGAGTTCAGAACGGTTGTGAGTCCCTGTTGCAGGGACGCCCAGCTATGCCTAGAAAGCTATTAGTATTACAACGTAACCGGCTTCATAAAATCACATACCATTCCGAAGCCTGCCAGGAAAGGAGGATGGAGGCTGCGAGGATAGCATCACAGTTGCCTTTCGAGAAAGTACCGATAGCCTTGTGCAAGCCCTGAATCGCAACCCCCCTGTGGTGATAGGCGAGCTGTTTAGTTTCCTTATTTCGCGTGATCCAGGCCAAATGTGACGCCGACAAAGTAAGGATGGAACTCATGACAAAGTCATTGGTAATCGCTATGTTGAGGAATCTGTCGGATGTTAGTACCCCACTCACAAAACAAGACCCGGCCTTTGCGCTTACGTTGGCATCTTCTGCGCCCAGATCGTGGAGTTACTAAAGCCACGACGATGTAGGTCGATGGATAATCCGATAATGTGGTGGATTAAACGAAGATCGGTTCGCGAGAGTTTGCTCCAACAACTGCGTGGGTACTGTACCAGCTCTGGGAACGGAGGCACACCCGTGATGTGCCAATTCTTGATTTCCGTCTCGATTTCGGCGGACATGAGAAGATCAGGGATTTTGCGGGTGTTAGATGATTCGTCGTGGACGGTAGCGACATCCATGTAGTCGCAGCGACAGTTATGTTTGGTACAATTCCGGCTACTCTGTCCGTCAGCCACAGCACATTTGCACAATATGCCCATGTAGTATACGCGTACCATTGTGGAAAACTCTCATCGCAACGAATATGTCGTCTCTTACATGTTTTGCAGCCGAAACGGGACTTGGTATGGCTCTTGCGAGGAGGGCCACCACCGGGACCGGCCATATTGTCTGGATACAGGAAAAACGCAAGACAATGTAATGGTCTCAATGGAAACAAACAGGGCTACCCACTCGGCAGCCAAAGGATGTGTAGAAGGCGTAGCACAACACAACACTGCGTAATAAGGCAGTGGGTAAGGGTCGAATGACAACAAGAGGAAGTCTTCTCGGGTTATGTATCGAAAGGTAAACGGGGGAAAGAGGGGAAGGCAGAGGAGAGATGCAGGTATATAGCAGTACTAATAGCCAAGCCTAGAGATGCAGACTCCAAAAATAACCTCGAGCCTCAGCCCCGGGTGGAGGAAGAAACGAGGAACGAGATGAAGAATGTCCGCACGTGGGGAATACGAGAAAACGGCAAGGGAGGGGAATTGGGCTGTTTTGTTTTGACGAATATTTTGACAGGAACAAGAGGAGTTGAAAGGATTATAAGAGGTGGAGGGTTATAATTAAGTCACAGTCAGGGCCAGTAGGCTAATAGTCCAGGAATGCATGCAGCCTTTGGAGCTGAGGGACCACTCATAATAAGGTAAGGAAGATCAGACAGAAGAGAAAAAAAAAAGACGAGGAAAAAATAATTAAACTAAAAGGAAATAAAAAGAATAAATGTTTAATTTAAATCAGAGAAATATTAAATAAATAAAAAAAAGAAAGAAACTTGAGAAAGTAGGGGACTAGTCAAATCTCTGGGGATGCGTTCCAAACGCCACGAGACGGCCGGTCAGATGCTGATCTCCTGAGAATGTAGTAGTAATAAGAAAAAGTAAGAGAAGAAAAAGTAAGTGCAGACTGTTCAAGGATACCTTCAGTAGATGAGGTGGGGATGGGGAAAATTGAAAAGACAAGAGATGAGAGGTGGAGGGGAGAAGTAAGTATGGACTATAACCACAATAGGAGCCCGAAGCGTATTATTATTAGTAGTTGGATGGATTAAAGACCGAGGATTCCTGAAAATCATGGTTTTGAGCCTCTTCCCGTCAGTTTCCCTTTTGGATCTCTCAATCTGAAAAAAAGAAAAAGAGATAAAATTAAAGGGAAGAGGAAAATACAGAATAGTCAATTAAAAAAAAAAAATCTATTAAAAAAAGATGGGAAAAAAAAAAGGATAGGCAGGATTAACGTGTGTATGGAGTACATACAGTTAGCACCTAACTTAGTACCGACAGGGAATGTGAGGCCTGGATTAACCCCCATTCAAGGAGGGTTACTTTGGACGGCAGCGTGGCTGCCCATGAGTTTCATTAGTCACATTGTTCGGGCGAGGACCACATGGCAGCACCACCACCAGGATTATTTCCATTCTCATGCCTCCCCTGCTACTGTCTATTCCGGAAATTGCTAAGTCTCCTTCCTGGCGGGCCCCATCTCGAAAAGATCCGAAGGAATTCTTCCCCTTCCACTGCATTCCTTTGCTTCTACGTTGCCCCTTCATCTCAGGTTAATTTGGTCCCAAATGAAAAAGTTGGGGCCAAAAGGGTAATCAATCCCCATAGCCCAAGTGGGTGGGACGCGAGTCACGCCAAGTCAGATTTCTGTAAGGATGTTGAGTCTAAGCCTCTCTACCAAATATGCTTGAACTCTAGTCACGGGAATCGTCCGATACCAAATAGGCAACTATCGATGGGAAAGGAAGAAATAATCGGGAGAAGAACAAAAAGTAAAACAAAAGAGAGAGAGAAAGAAAAAAAGAAAGAAAGAAGAGGCGAGCGCCGAGACTGGGACGGATGTAGAAACACCTTGGATGTGGCGTATCTAAGCATGTTCATGGTCCAGAAACCATGTGTGGACAACGGAAGCCAGGCCTCATCGTTCAAATCGATCCTCTGGGTGACAAGTCTGGTCGTAGAATGGGGTAAAGTCTGGACAGGGTCTGCGGAAATCCATTACCATAGCTTAGGTTAGGTTGACCCAAAGAATCAACCTGACGGATGGGGTTGGCCGACAAACCACCTGATTGGGTAAGTCTGTGGTGGGGAAGTCTTTTTTTTCGTCGTTTTTTCTTGTTCGTCTACGGCCATTTGATATTCTCCATCTTTGACCCAGACCGAACAGTATTGTGGTTGTCTAAGGTTCTCACCCACTCACTCAATCTTGGGCAGTAGGTTTTCGATGACACACAGTGGGTAGACGGGTCTGTCATTGATTGGCGTCAGATTAAAGTCGCTAATCACATGGTTTTCATTACTTAACGATCGGATTTTGTTTACCCTCAAATGTCCGATCCCAGGGGTAGCTTGACTCTCTGTCAACGACCAGACACCCTGTCCTGGAACCATGTGGGCTTTGTTATTTTCCTTCTGAACCTCTCATTCCCTGTCTATTTTCCGTTCTGGACAACGTATGTATTGGATAACGTCGAACCGATAGCCCCTCTTACTGTATAAGTGTATCATCATGATGATCGCCTGCTTTGACTCAAAGGGACCCTTGTCCCGTTACTAGAACTTGGAGATCGTCAACCAACAACCTTGCCCTATGACCGATATGGTTATATCCAACGAACATCCACTCTTAAAGAAGTACAAAAAAAAAGAAAAGAAAAGAAAATTCAAAAATAACCCCAATCATCCTTGGAGGCTCGAGGAAGGTACCGGTGAGAAAAGGGGAAGATAATCCATCTATTATTGGATGCGCTACGCTACACCTGCACAATTGCTTTTTGGCGTCGCTTCCGCGCTAGCAGGGGATTCAAAGAGTTATATTGCTTTTTCATCCTGATGCCTCGTGGACGTAGTCCAATTCAAACAGATGTCACCAACAAATGAATCCCGCGGATCCGTCCGCATAAGGAATGTTGATATGATGTAGCGAACGATTGCCTCGCCAGGCGGACTAAGCGCACCGTTCATGGTGCCTGGAAATCACCAGAAAACTAGGGGAAAACTTTAGCACCCCGCTAGGGGAGATGCTGCCTATAGTTCCTCCACGACTCTATAGCGTCACGATGGATGGTTTCCTACCCCTGATGATGGGGTAGATAGCGCGCAACTTTCATGTACTGTTTGCAGAGTCTCTTGCAATGCGCCGTTTTTATCCGACGCTAGGGGATGCACGTTTGTATTGCCGGTATCAAGCGGAGCTCGATACATAAGAACCGTAAAAACACACACGGTCTAAATTCGGGAATAGCAACCGACTCTCTCGGTCAATACTCCAATCAGTAACGGAGGGGTACTTCGGCCGAGGGCTTCTCAACCTTTCCCTCATGACCATTAGAAAACCTGTCTGACGGGTCTCCCAAGTATCTTTACACACGGACACCCATGGAGAGAATAAGCGATCATACAGCCAAGCCACTAAGGCACCGAATCACCTGTCCAGGGTCACTGCGTATGCAGCTAAGATTTAGTTCCTCCAACTAAGATTTAGATCGAGGCTGCCAACCTTCTACGGACAAGGCACGGAGCACTGTCGAACGAGAAGCCTCTCCTCTCTGGCGGACTGGCCCAAACGTTGAACTTGTTTTCATTCTTCGACAAATCCGGTAACCTCCTGCACCCAAGATAGCCTAAACTAGTAATGCTTGCGGCTGAGCCACGGGCGACCAGTGGGGCAGTGAGCCCTACGACCGTGTGTGAAGATGACCTCGCCCGCTGTCCCGGGATGGCGGGTTTTGAGTTCCCTCGGATGGTGTTACCGTGGATGAAGTGCATGGCCATACTGGGGGCAACTTGAATGACCTGTGACAGCCTTGATGAGAAGAGGAGGGGAGAGTAGCACAGTTTCAGCCTTGATGGAGGGCAAAACCCGTGTGTTACGCATTCCCAGATGAAACAGAACTCGTCAGTCCGATCCACGTCAGTTCGCTAATTTTAAACGTATCAGGAAACCGGTAAGGAGCTCCCATCTTATCAGAGAAGAAATTAAAAGAAAAAATAAAAAAGATAGGGGGTGGGCTAAAGTGAAAAGCCATCAAATGCTAACGCGAAACCACCTTGAACTAAATTAAGAGCTAAACGCGAATCGTTGTGAAACTCTCTTTCGGTTCCAATCTGATTGGATCAACAGAGGGCCCTGAAGGAGGATTTCCAGATAAGGTAAATGCCCTAGAACGCTAAGCGGACGAGGTTAATGAAGGCTTCTAACTTATAGGGAGAAAAACCCTTCGGGGGCTGCGGTCCGGGTCCACGGTCGCGGGCGACCGAGATTAAGAATCAGCGATCAGTTAATCCTGCCCGCTTATTGGCTGGGTCGGATAAGGTAGGGGATACTTTAATTCTCGACCTTTCGGGCAATGTCCTGCTGAAAGCCTCGACAATTGTTGACGATGACGGCATTTCTAGGCTCACCCTCGACCTGCATCAATCGAGGAGTGTGCATGCATTGGAAAGTGTGTAACACAAAAGCCTCATGCCACGTTTTTATTTTTTGATCTTTGAGGAAGAAAAATCCCTTGAGTAGAGACTAATGGATGCTTGTTCCCTGTCAATGATGCTAGAGCTTTGAGGTCTTGGCAGTATAGGACGTATCCCATTTGTCCGGACAGCTGGAGACAAGCCCATTTGTGCATTCTTGGTCACTATCCCATAGATGGAATTAGTCGCGCCCTAACGGCTTTTTCAACCAGAGCCACCACCAGATTCCCGCCAAGGTTGCCAAGGACGTGTGCATCCCAGGTAGCTGGGAGACGAGACTATCCACAATTCAAGACCTTCATCTGGTTAGAATTCGACAGAGAAAAGAGACTGGGAGAGAGAAAGAGAAGAATTGGGAACGGACTAAACTGACCTTCCCCCAAGTCCCGCTAACCAAATCCCGTAAGAAACGGACAAAACCGACCCGTCAGACGGGAGACGACCAATGGCAAGTCCCGAGCCATTCTCCGCATTCGATAGACTGCCCCAGGATGGTCAAGTCTCGTGATTGGCAAATGGGAAGTTACTCCGTCACGCCCCCCTTGGCAGTTTTCTTAGGGCCAAGCAGCCCGTCGCGAGATGTCACCTAATGTGGTTAGGTGTGTTCCAGACCCAGGTCACCGCTTTTTAATTCAGAAAAGCGTTAGGGTTGGTCAACTTTGTTTAGCTTCGGCGTAACTTTATTCGCTTTTTGCCCATCATCACTATTGATCGGATGTTCATTAGGCCATCATATTAGACTACGACTACAACTTTGATGGCTTGGAGACAGGTCATGCTCATGTTTGCCTATCGAGCTCCCCCAACGAAGCTCTGACAGTGGTGACTCACCTTACACAGGCATCTTGCACGCCATGTGGACTGATATTAACCAGCCACTGGTGGGGACTTTTTCAACGATGGACGATGTACCTTTTTTTTTATTGAGTTACGCTCTCGCTTCGCCATGTCAGAAACCCTATCTAGAATACCTGTATACTCAATAGAGGAGTAAAATGCGACCAAAGTTAAAATCTCCTGCTGATCTGTCGTTCAGCCGTCTCGTCTGTCAATGATACACTCAAATGACAACAGCTGGTTGGGTGTACCTCGAGCTACAGTGGGTATGCGTCAAGCATAGATACATTGGTACTGTACATGCTCCAGAAGGCCCAATGTACATACAGCCAATCCTGGTAACCGTCACGCATCCCAGATGTCGTCCTGCACTGTTACTGTGACAGTGGTCGATATATCAATACCACTCCATGTATGGAGTACATACCGGCCCCACTCAGAGGACGTCAAACCAACGCTTAAACTATCAGCTTCTGGACTAGTTGTCAATAGCAGAGGGAGAGGAATAACACCTAGTCTTGTCTGCTGGCTTATGAATCAGGCGTGCAAGGACCTGATTTGAACATTGACTCACCCTTCCCTGAGGAACCATTCCTATCCTATCATAGCGCCATCAGGCGTTGTCTATGAGGTAAGCTCGCTGAAGCCCGGGTCTGGGTCTTGACATCACCGGGCACCTCTACATCGGTGTCTACCTATAACGTTCCTCCTTCCTGATCACCATACCTCAGGTATCGAACCGACAAAATGTCAAAATCGATTAATAATATGAGGCATGACCTCACACCTCCCCAATGAACCAAGGTCAATGCAGAACCCTATCTGTAAGAGAACCGTGACAAAAATAGTAAAAAGGGCTAATTTGGACGGAAGGTCCTGCCCCAGGAAAAAAAGGTCACCTTACCCGACAGATAGAACCAGATTGGGCCTTAGGCCAGAAAGCTAGTACCAAAAGCTGGGTACATCTTAATCTTGCCTCCTCTCTCCACCAATCTTATCATGACTTCGACATGGTCAGAAGTCCCTCCGCACCATACCCAATACAGCTTTATTCACGACGAACGCATTCTGCCCTGTCGTATGATCTGATTGGCCCCGCCTGCCACCAACAACAACCCGTTCCAGTCGCCCATTGCCAAGCCCCGTACCCTAATTTCCATTATTAGCCACCAGAGCCTACTATACTAAGTAATCCTTACTAACTACCTACGTAGTAGTAGATTCAAGATTGTCAACATCCAATTCCCCAACGGATATAGTATCCTGCCTCCGATCTACAACGGAGTCCTCCCCCTTCCTTTACCGGAGTTCGACTCCCTCGACCCTCCGTGCGGGCGGGACTTTCCGTTGCATACTTTACCTAGATCAGTTTCATCTCGCGAAGGTTTCAGATAGACCAAGTAGATCTCTGGTCTCTGGTAGGTGGGAAGCGAGATTAAACAGAAAACCCTTCTCCATTGATACGTTCCTCACTTTCTCTCCGCGGAGACCACCCTGCCGTCTCGTGCATGCATGCTAACTTAAGGGTCCTTAACGACCATGAACCGGTGGTTCTTGGCTCTGGGGGCGGAAAATGGAGAGATTGGCATTGCAGGCTGAGCCATCAGATGCAGGTTCAACGAGGTACATACCTATACTTAGCAACCCGTGTCCCTTGTGAAGGATGGTCATTTCCTTTTCAAATGAGGATTTGCGCCCTTGATGATCAAGTTAGATTTCCTTGGCGCTGCCTTTTTGACTCGATCTGAACCCGTAGTGTGGTGTGTTTGTGATTGTGTTACCGTCGCAGGCGCATGGGAAACTTCATAAGGCGTGGGACATGGAGGGTTAGTCTACTGGCCGGCACGCCTCCCCCACTCCTCAGGGCGCATGGACTTGCATGCGAATGTTGCTATATTTGGACCCCTGATTCTGGTATTCTTGGAGGTGGTTATTGTGGGTGATAGACATGCGCCAGCGGGTGAAGAGCGCTCTTCCATGCTATGGACCGTGCTACTTGTGTAACGTTCCCTACTCGTGGCTTTCTACAGGTGTGGATCAATGCGCTGGGCTTGGGGCGTGGGAATTGAGCAAAAGCAAAGCAACGTAGACGAAGTATTGATTTGGGCTAGTTGTTGCTTTGGTGACCTCATCGCGAATTCACCCGAGGTTCATTTTGGGGGTGTTCCTTCTATCCGTTGGACCCTTGCTACGCTATGCATTTGGGCGTTCACGTAACCTGTAGATGTAGGTTGGCTCTTAGTTCCTTCGAAATTAGTTAATGAGTGAAGGGTTCTGAGCTATGTGGATCCATTCGTCGGGGTTCACTCGGTACAATCCTGGAGGAGGATTTGTATGGAGACTGGGGCTATCCTCTGTAGGTGAGACTTGGCCGGATTCAGTTCACGATGCTGTCTATGTCTCGGGGTTTCTGGGTATGTATGGCTTTTCCAGGAGCTTCTTGAAGACATACTTTGCTACCTAACACGTTCAGATAAATTATGTGGCTTCGTGACATGGCGTTAGCCCGTAGTTACCTTCGCGTAGAGTATTGAAACTTGTCGCTAGGGAAGCCAAGGAAACGTTTCTATGAGAACAGGGCTGCGGCATAGTTCCGAAGGCTAGATTCGGTGAACACTATGCTTCTCCGAAGGGACGGATACTAACGGCTATATGCCAGCTTCATGACCGGGCCCGTTGATGATATTGAAGCTCACATAACTTTCCGCTGGCCAGAGAAGTGCTACGGTTTGATGAAGCATGTAAAACACAAGACGCAGGGTTATGAAGGCCCGTAGGAAAGGGTATGGAAGGCTTGTGCCCTCGTCATGACGGTCAATTGCTGCGTTTCATGTTGAACGGATAAAAACGATAATCCAATGTCGGTCTGTCATTTAGCCGGAATTTGGAACGTATGAGAAGTGGTTGGATGCGTGCAAATGCAGGTATATATGGACAATCGACAATACGTGCTCATCACTTACAGAAAATGGTCCGCAATGCGAGCTTCAAGCTACTGGTGCTACAGTTTACTACTCCAGACGAAACAGGGCGTATTCGGGAACGTGCAAATGGGGGACAAGCTCGACTCTCTCCCGCATATCAAACTGCAAGCGAAACGGAATGACGAATCTCATATTGCACCATTGCCAAAGTGTCACAGTGCGTGGCTGATCTGATTGATATAACAACCGCTTCGAATGATGCGATAGACCGGTAATCGAATCGTCAAACTGAAGGCGCAGGGCGATAGGAGAGAGAAGTCGGCTTGGGCTACAACAAACCCCGCCATCAGACAGAATGTGGAAAGAGACATGTGAAAGATCGGTTCACGAGATGTCCATTGTTGCATCTCGATAAAACGCTAATTCTTTTTTGTCATTTCAATCCCATAAAACCGACGTGCTGGAGGTCCTTCCAGGAAAAATGTCCACACAAACTCCTCGGAAACCAGATGTAAAACCGAGAGAAAACATTCGCTTCCAGGGGACCCATCAATCCAGCACGCGGCAAACGATCATGTCCGTATTCGTAGTTCCCAATATCCTTGGAAATGTATTAAGTCTGGATCCATTCGTGATGCGAATTCCATTGCTGGGCTCTTAACACATGAAAATCAATGTCCGAATGGTTGCCGCCATAAGCCAACGCAATAATTCCCCAGTGTACTCCTCCCGAAGAACCAATCCGACCCCTTGTCGCTTTTGCATATTTTTAGCGCAGACGTCTGGCCTCACGTTCGGATTCGAGCAAGCAGAGGATGTCGTCGACACGGACTGTAAAGGTTATCAAGTCAGCCGGGCGCTTTTTTTCGACTTTTGAATAGAGCGAAACATACCGGGGCCCTTGACGTTACGGATGATGGAACGGCTCTGGTCATCCATGAACTCGACACGGACCTGGGTCACACCACCGCGAGAGCCTACTCTTCGTTAGATATCATCTCCCTTCGATCCCAATAACTTCCTATTGTCCATCTCGATGCTTCAAACTGCGGGGACAGGTCATACCGGTACGGCCGAGGACGCGGGTCACCTTCACGAGCTTAACGGGGGCCTTGGCGGAATCCATTGCGAATGATTGATTCTCTCGCTGTGGTTGCGATTGATCGAGTCGAGGAGCGTGTGTTGAAGGCGAGGCGCGGGCGGTTGTCGAGATGTGCTGAATAATTTTCAGTGCGCTTCGGTAGGGTTTCCCGTCACCGAACCCTCTCCGCTTCGGCCCAACTTAAAAGCGAAGCGACCCATCTCGGATAAACTAACCTAAAGAAGCACAACTGTCCAGGCACCTCTTGACATGAATCAACATATGAGTATCTGGGTACTCGACGTTTGGATCTCAGTCTAAGATAGTAGTACAACAAGAGAAATAAAGGGTGGGGGCGGGGGGAACTAAAAAAAAAAAAAAAAAAAAAAAAAAAAAAGAAAGAGAGAGAAAGGAGGCTTTCACTAAACGATCGTTACGCTCATTGATGGATTTCTATCTGCTACGTTAATTTACTATAGTAATAATCTATCAACCAAATGGTACACAGAACTCATCCGCCGAGTCAGTCCATTATGCATGTCATCATTGTCCATTCCTTCACCTTCTCGTATATAGTCCTTGGATATGCTATCCCAGGCTCATGATTGTTTGTACAGGCCCAGTAGATCTCACTCTATGCAGGCCCAGGCATGAAATCGCCACAACGAAAGAAATCAACACGCCATAGATGGGAAATAAACAGAAGATCAAAAATGAAAAGAAAAACAAGGGTCGTTTCTCACTCCATCCAATAGATTTGAAGCATCGGCTAGAGAGATTAAGGGGAAATCAAGGGGTAGATTAAAAAGAAAAAGAAGATGGGGGAAAAGGTGAAGAGATAAAGATGCAATGCAGTTTTAGTGCGCCTTTCGCCAAGAATTTTGCCCTCGTTGAACACTAGCAGTGCCGACATAATCTAGATTTGGTATACAGAACGAAGTTTCTGAGTAACGTGAGCCGGAAGCTGGGTGAGGAACGAATCGAAGTTGGGTATCAAATTTTTATAGCCTTGCAGAACCTGTGCGTTGTTAGTGGCTATCGAACGAAGCAAAGGAGCGACGCAAGATGTATATCTTACCTGCTGGAATGAGCTCTGAATATCACGGTAATCATCCTGGTGGAGAGACTTGGTAGGGAAGGCAGCGATCGCCTGGAAGTAATCCGCAAGGCTGGCTTCCATGGCCTGCGGGTTCTTCATGACCACTTGGTTGAAACCCAGGAAGGCGGAAGCCTTCTCCCGTGTGAATTCAATCTTATTCATAGATTTCAAGAACGCGCCCGCGTACTCACCAAGGCGAGGGGCAAGCTGATCCGAGCAGCACATTCCCAACCTTCCCAAGGCCATTGCAGCATTTTCATTTACGGAGTCAATGATCTCCTCGTTGTTGATGATGACATATAAGCCCTGGTACAGCTTGTCGGCGTAGGGTGATAGGGCCGCCTTTTCGTTGACTGCAATTTCTCCACAGGACCAGCAGGCGTTGTTCAACACACTGAAGCCCGTGTGACGATCATCATCTTTAATCATGTCCAGATCAAGCTGCTTGATAAGGGTCGGCATGATGTTGGGGATGAAAGGTTCCAGTTGCGCGAAGATGCTGATGGCACAGTCGCCAAGCAATGCATAAGACGACTGACGCACCTCATAGTTCGGGTCCTCCATACAAAAGCAGAGGAGGTCGAAGAAGCGTGGCTGGGAATTGGCTACTAGCTCGCCACTCTTCTGGGGATCAATCGCCTGGATGATCGCACTCAGGAGATCCAAACTTGTAACCAAGAAATCCTTGTCGGGTTCCTCGATAGCTTGGTTGTTGATGGAAGCCATATATTCTTGTAGGTTCTCGTAGATGATCTTGATACACCTTTGGAAGAGAGGAGGGGCAAAGGGAGCAAACGCATCGCCGTACGCAGCAGCAATGTAGCCGAGGCATTCCAGTAGCGGAAAGAGCTCCCGAGACTGGTCCGACACCTTGTTATAGCGGTCGATAAGAGCAGGCATGAGGATGTCGACAAGGTGTGGCTTCGACAATTCTCCCATGACACACTCAGCCAGAGTTTGAACACAGTCATACAGGATATACATATTGCGGTCTTTGTATTTCCCGAAGCACTGGACAAACTGCCGGAGGATGGGTTCACAGTAGGGAATCAAGTTGGCATCTGACTTCTCTTCCAAGCTTGCGAAAGCGGATGCGGCTGCCTCCTGGACCTTCTTATTGCCGTCTAGCATCCTACGAAGAATACCTTCCATCATCGGTTCGAAAAAGCTAGCCCTCTCCGCAGGGTCGTTGAGGTGCGATGCCCATTCAGAGTATCGCCCCAAGCACCAACAAGTAATCTGTCGCACCACAGGCTGCGAGTCATTCAGAAGCGAGATAAGATAGGGAACAAGCTCCGGCAGATGGGGGGTAACCGCATCCATACATCCATCTGCAACAGCGCCCAAGGTCAGGACAGCAGCTTCCCGCTGTGGCCATTGGTCGTGGCGCAGGGTCTCCTTCAAGTACGGCAGAATGATCTCGAAGATCGGCTGGTGATAGACGTTCGAGAATACGTCTAACGCGGCGGCCGAGCATTTCCGCAGAGTCCACTCGTCCTCGGGGTCATCTCCGAATTCCGAGTCCTCGATCTCACCTTCGCTCAAATCGTCTTCGTCGTGTTCCTCGGCAGCAGCGTTGCCGTTAGCCTGCTCCTCAGGCTTTGATGAGTCTAACCGAGAGCCTTTCGACTTGGCAAATGTCGGCTTGAGGTCTTCCACACGGTCTTCCTGCTCGGCATCGTCACCCTCATTTGCCAAGCGGATGGCGTCATCCTCATCGTAGACCATGCTCTGAAGCAGCACGGGTACGATCTTAGGCATATGAGGAGCCAACGGCTGTTGCAGCTTGGCCTGTTCGCCTGCAACAAGCCAAAACTCTGCAGCATCGAGAGCCAGCTCCGGATCTTCTTGATTATGCTGTTGCATAATGATGTAATTCACCAACCCTTCCATGTGCGGGATGAGTTTCTCGGGAGCAAAGTCCACCAGCTGTGCAAATGTTTGGCAAACTGTTCGCCGCACATCCGTGCTGTTATCGTTGGCCAGCTGGAACAGCTGCGACAAGAACAGGTCCATCGAAGCGACCAACGCCTGAGGTCTGTGAGGAAGGAAGATATGGATTGTACCTAGCGCCATGGACCGGACCTTAGCGCTCTGACTAGAAGTGAACTCTAGCAGCTTAGGGATAATAACGTTAAGAGGGCACTGCCCCTGGTAGTCTCGTTCGAGGATCTTGCGGTTGTCCTCGCACACCTTCGCCAGAGCCGACATAGCGGCCTCTTGTGCCACGACTGGAGCATCCCCTGATTCATTACTCACGAGGGACAAAAGCTCATGCAGCACTTCGGGCCACGCCAACAAGCCCGCCTGTTGAACCAATTCTGTGATGATGCTACCGGCCGAGCTCCGCACCTGAAAGTTTCTGTCTCGGAGCCCAGTCAAAGTGACCGATCGGATATATGAGAGACAAGGTTGAGGAATCGTATTGTATGCTACGCGAATCTTTGTCTTCAGGTTCATGGCAGCAGCAAAGCGGACCATATCATAAGTGCTCTCGTCAAACCCCACCGGCTGGGGGGACTGCGGTGTGCTGAACAAATAGGTGATGTAGTTGACATAATCGGGGGAGGAAGTCGCTTGTACTAGCATCTAACAAGGAGAGAAAAAAACAAGTTAGAAGAAGCCAGTGAATCATTTTATTGAAGTGTGAGTGCCGGAGATTTTGCAATACGCAGGTGGTGGTATAGAGATCCAAAAGCGGTATACAGACGGGGGCTCCGATAAAAATTGCAGGGTAGGAAACACACCTGTTCGGCCTGTTTTTGGGCGTTGCGGTCATAAGCATTTAAAGAGTCCCTGAGACAGCAAGCTAGCTGCCTCAATGGCTCATCCTGAGGTTGCCACTCCATTGTGCACACAAGAGGGGGAGGACGAGGAGCAATTGCGGGTGCGAAAAGGAAAAGCGCCGAGAGGGAGTTGCAAAGAAGGTGTGGAAAGTGTGTACAGTAGTCGCACAGGAAACCCCGCCGTGGATTTTGGTGCGAAGCGGCTCCAACCCCTTCTTCCCCAGAGGTTTTTTTTTTACTTTTCAATAAAAAAGTAATGAAAAGCAGGTTGAAAGATAAGATGATTTCTCCCTCCCTATCGATTAAAGTGACTGATTATCCGTTACGAGCAATAATACTGACTAAAGGGTAAAGCTTTTTTTATTGAGTAAGAAATAAAAAATATTTAAAAAAAAACTTTAGGGTAGCAAGGCGAACGACGATGATGGGAGATCACGGACCGTATACGGAACCAAAATAACAAGGTCTGTTTTCCAGGTCTCTTTTTCCTGGGTGGCGGATTTAACGGCACTTTGTTCTTTCTTTGTCCGGTGTCGAAGTGTCCCTCTCAGTCCTGTTCCATATAGATTATAAAAAAGTACAAGGGAAAATTCGAATCCTTCCTGAAGCGATAATGTTCGTTGAATGGGAACTGTTGACAAGCATTACTTGATTGGTGGGTATTGACACGGTCTTGTGGCCGTGCGTAGCCAGTGGTAATTTTCCCATTCCACTTTCGGTAGGGAGTTTCTTTCACCTCTGGCAACCGCAGAAGTACTGCGATTACCGTATCGATTGAAGTTCCAGTGCCCAAGAGGGGACACGGTTCATACCTAGTAAGCCATTATTCTCACTGTTATCAACAAGGACTCTTCCTGCTCGATAGATATTTAGAAGCTGGGGGCTTGGCTGGGTCGAATACAATACTTCATATCTGCTTATATCAGAATTACAATTTTTACCCCACCAACAGTCTTCTGGGCAGCAATCCCAGTCTTGAGACTATGCGCAGCCACAGTTACATGTACGTAAGAATGTGATACAGTACATACAAGTATGTATTGGACGTACATGGATCCTCCATCTGCTTATTCAGCAGACCCGTTGGACGTTTTGGATGATGGCATCGATCTCCCGCTTTAAGTTGACCTCCAAAGTAAAATATTAGGAAAAGTGATAAACCTGTCATAACTCTTGTATAGCCCTTGAGTGATCTTCAATCCCATGGTGCATATGCGATATATCGCTTCTGATATGAATCAGGTATCTCCACGAAGCACATGTCAGGCACCTAAAACTTAGTATCTTCTAATTCCACATCCCTATTATACACACGGGTCATTGAAGATCAAAAAAAGACATGAGAGCTTGACTGAAGGATAGTACGAGGTGAAGTTGAATTGCAATATCATAAAAAGTAGTGGCATTAAGTACGCAGTGTATGTATATAAACCAAACCGGAGAGCCTGTGACATAGGTTAGTATAGAACTCATGAACCAGTGTACATACTTTGTCAAGTTTCACTGATAGTCCCATGGTAATACTTTTCTCCTTAACTATATAAAGTCTCCCTCATTAGTTACTAGAGTTAGTAGGAACATCTGAGTATACCACACCACCAAGGATTCTCGGGTCAGGAGATCTTCTAGTGGGTCATGACATGATACTTACTAGTATGCCGCCGCATCGTAAGGTACAACACAGCCCACACTGTTAATGGCAGCCTTCTAGCAATCTGCAAGGTACCGTTCCTGATGCTAAGTCTGTACTACCTTTGTAACTAGTACTACTTGGGGATGCCCATGACTAGGGCTTTTACTCTGATTAATCCTTTACCCCGGAACTCCCGTATTCCGGCTCACGCGTTGATAGAAATCTATATGCAAAAAATTGGTACTAAATAACAGTGATTCCTAGTCCTATTCGCGTCTCGCCTTGTCACTACCATCCGATAAGTGTGAATCAAGTGGTGCACCATGGATGTGATTCTGGATGTGTTGGATACCCTAGTATTCGACCGACTGTACGCAGCGGTTCTCCCACGACATAGTGCAACGAAAATAGCACATTACTTTCCCTCCAATGGCACAGAACTGGCAACATTAAACGAGAGTGTTAATCGTTATTTCGCCCTATCACCTTCTAAATGGGCTACACAAAGTATCTTACCCAGAGACCACCTCCTTCGGCAAAGTTTGAGTTTGTTTCTTATTACATGGTTGGGGCTCATAGCTGCTCTTCTATCAGACGGACCGGGGCTGATAATGTGGTTATTCTTCTGGCAGGTTATTTGGCATCATTCTTTACTTCCTCAGCGCCACCCTTTCGTTTCACTTCATCTACGACAAGCGCGCCATGAAGCATCCAAAATTCCTACGTAACCAGATTTCCATGGAGATCGCGCAAGCCGTGAACGCAATGCCCGTGATGGCAGCCCTCACTGTTCCATTTTTCCTGGCTGAAGTCCGGGGATACACAAAGCTGTACGATTTCTCCAGCCAGGCGCCGTTTCCGCTTTACACATACCTCCAATATCCTATCTTCATTGCGTTCACCGACTTCGGAATCTATTGGATTCATCGCGGAGAGCATCATCCCAAGGTCTATAAGCATCTACACAAGCCCCATCACAAGTGGATCATCTCGACTCCGTTTGCCAGCTACGCCTTTCACCCGGTGGATGGGTGGGCACAGAGCCTGTCATACCACGTCTTTCCTATCCTGTTCCCTCTCCAGAAAGTCGCCTACCTGGGCCTGTTTGTGTTTGTGACAATCTGGACTGTTATGATCCGTGAGTTTGCTTCCTAGGTCAGTCTCAGCCGATGATATAAGCCTTGCTGACCCATTGTAGATGATGGAGAGTATGCTCTGGACTCACCTGTTGTGAACGGTTCCGCCTGTCATACTATTCACCACTACTATTTCAATTACAACTACGGCCAATTTCTGACCATCTGGGACCGTATTGGAGGAAGCTATAGAAAGCCAAATCGGGAGCTTTTTGACCGCGAAGTGCGGATGACACAAAATGAAATCAAGAAACAGGTCGAGGAGATGGAGAAACTCGTCAAGGAGGTCGAGGGCGTTGATGACCGGTGTTATGAGACTCAGACAGAGATGAAAAAAACCCTTTAATAACTGAAAATGGTCTTTCTAAGACTAAATTGGTTTGCTGTCTTGTTTGTCTATGAGGGTTACGCATGCTACATGAGCTCCATAGCAGGCAGATTCCCGCTCAAATTAGGAAGTATATACTTAGTGTTTAATGTAATCAAGAACTGGCTCATAATGATACATAACATGAGAGTAGGGTTTTCCTAGGTCAAAATAAGAACGAAGAAAAAGAAATAAAATAAAAACTGTGTTTGCAGTATCCCCCAGGTGGATTAGTATTACCAGAGTTACCGTGCGTCGTTGTCCGGCAACAGTGGAATCCGCCACCGGATGTTATTGGAAGGCGCTCAACATCCATAGTGCAAATCATTGCGTTCACAGGTGGCCTACCCTCACGTTTTTTTAAAAAAACCTTTTTACTTTCTTATATCCACAAGTATACTATGGTATACTATTAGGATTAAAGTGGAGTATCTTTTGTCTCCACCAAGCCTTGTCGAGAGAAGGCGTATGGCACTATATTTCTCGTTACACGGATAGATTTTATTTATATATCGAGGACTCGCCCTGACCCCCGACCCTTGTAGGTCATGACATTGTGTATCATTTTATCAGCATAGATTCAAAACACCAACATCATGCACTTCACTAAGCGCACCGGCCGCGCCCTATTCGCAAACCCTGCGAAACAATTCTCGACAACCTCCCGACGCCAACTATCAGGTCTCAAGATCAACCACAACCGACTATGGGAAACGTTGCACGAAACGTGCGAATGGGGCGCCGCTCATAGATACGGCAAGTACGTCAGGCCTTCATAACCTGGACTCTTGAATAGCTCCCCATTTAACATATACTGTAGGAATTCCACAGATACTGGCATGGCTCGTCTAACCCTGACTGATGCCGACGCGAGTGTGCGTCGCTGGCTCGATGATGAAGTCAAAAAGCTGGGTTGCACACTCCATGTGGACCAAATGGGCAACATGTTCGCAAGACAGAAAGGTCGACTGAACTCGTCAGCGCCTATGGTTGCCATGGGCAGTCACTTGGACACACAGCCGCGTGGTGGTCGCTATGATGGAATCCTCGGTGTAATGGCGGCCTTGGAGGTGTTGCGAACAATGAAGGAGAATGGGTATCAAACGAACTATGATGTCGGTCTGGTGAATTGGACTAAGTAAGTTCCCTTGTTCTTTTTGTGTCGGATATCCCATTTCCCATCCTGTCCGTTTCTGAGGTTGGTACATACTGACAAGATGACAGCGAGGAAGGAGCTCGGTTCCCTAAGTCCATGTGCTCCTCCGGCGTATGGGCTGGCGTAATCCCCATTGAACAGGCCTGGAATCTTCAGGATATCCATGATCCTAACGTAACACTCCGTTCTGAATTAGAACGACATGGATACCTCGGTGACATCCCCTGTTCGCCCGAGGGCTTCCCCCTCGGCGCACACTTTGAGCTGCATATTGAACAAGGTCCTATCCTCGTGGAAACCGGCCGGTCGCTAGGCGTAGTCCAAGGCGGCCAGGGATACAGATGGCTAACATTCACCGTTTACGGACGAGATGCGCACACGGGCACGACTCCCTTCAGCGCTCGCCAGGACCCCCTACTCGCCGCATCTAAGATGATTGCCTCGTCGAACGAGATCGCAAAGCAACATGGGGCGCTGGCCTCCACCGGTGTGCTCAAGATACCGTCTAACGCGTCTACGAACACCGTTGCTTCGCAAGTAACATTCACCCTGGACATCCGGCATCTCGAGGATGAAGTGGTGCACGCTGTACAGAAGGAATGTCTTGAATCCTTCGCTAACATCGCAAAGCAAGATGGGAAGGGTGTTTCGTTCGACTGGACGATGGACACGGATTCTGCTGCTGTCAAGTTTAACAAGGACTGCATCGATGCAGTTCGCACTGCCGCTGACGAGCTTGTTGGCGCTGGCCAGTACATGGATATCACCAGCGGTGCTGGACATGATACTGTGAATACTAGTAGACACTGTCCCTCAACTATGATCTTTGTTCCGTGCCGCGACGGCGTCAGTCATCATCCGGAGGAGTATTGCCGCCCTGAAGATTGGTAAGTTCGCCCAAAATATTTTGGCAATGTGTTATAGAGCTAAACATGATATATAGTGCCCTAGGAACTCAAGCCTTACTTGAGGCGGTGGTTAACTACGACCAAGCTCGGATGAAGAAAGAGGCCAACGCATAGTCAGGTAAATAGAACTAAGTGTATTTATGTAGGAGCAGTGTTTATCTCTTGTTTGGTATAATATTACATTGAATGGCATAAAATTGATAGAGTTAAATTTCTTTTCGTACTACACTATCCAGTACATGGAACGACCTCAGCTTCCTACTACTAAGAATGTAAATTTCTCACATTTTCACTTGTTTATATATATCCCACACCATCCAGTCCAATAGGAAAAGAACTCCAGGATGTCCCATAAAATAAAACAGAAATTTTTCTGTCCGATGGAGAGTAAGGTTAAGGAATGTGGATGCTATCACCTAAGTGGAGATGTTCATGGAAGGCGCCTGAATGTCATCGGAAGGCTGTAAGGACTCATTCTCGGTAATTGGACATGAGCGGGGGCTCGACAGATCCCTACATAAGTGCGCAAATCACTTCAAATAATACTTCCCATCTGCTATTATACCCTTGCTTTAAATTAAATTCCAGATCATTGTCAACATGTCTGCTCGCCGGCCCATATACTTCAACCCCGCCGCGGCAAATGCACGCTGCGACCCTCGGGACATCCATGGTCTCAAAGAATTCCATCAATCACTGCCCAACTACGCCCCAACACCGTTGACTCCTGTACCCGAGCTCGCAAAAGAATTAGGTGTTCGCGCTGTTTTCGTCAAGGACGAAAGTGATCGGTTTGGCCTCCCGGCTTTCAAAGTCCTGGGTGCCTCGTGGGGTTGTTATCGGGCTGTGACTGCTCATCTGGGCCTTCCGCCCACGGTGAGCTTGGATGAATTGTCGGCTAGAGTCAAGGATGCTTCGATTACTCTGATTGCGGCTACGGAGGGTAACCATGGACGAGCTGTCGCCTTCATTGCGAGACTGCTCGACAGCAGGGCGGATATCTTTGTGCCCAGGAGTATGGATGAATCTACACAGCAGCTCATTGGGAGCGAGGGTGCCCAAGTGATTGTTGTCCAGGGGGACTATGACCAGGCAGTGCAGGAGGCAGCAGACGCTGCCCAGGCTCTTGACGGGGGCATTTTGGTACAAGATACTGCATTTGATGGCTACGAAGACATTCCCGCGTGGATTGTAGAGGGGTACTCTACAATGATGATGGAGGTCGATGAACAGATCGCAAAGGAAGGCCTGCAGTGTAATGTCGTCGTTACGCCTGTTGGAGTGGGCAGTCTGGCGCACGCGGTGGCGAGACATTGTAAATCCAGAGATGCGCCCATATCGGTTGTGGCTGCTGAGCCGGACTCGGCGCCTTGTCTGCATTCTAGCCTCAGATCTGGGAAACCGGTCACTGTTCAAACGTCGCCGACGATCATGGATGGAATGAACTGTGGTACCGTGTCAACCACTGCGTGGTCTGATTTGGAGAGATTTGTTGATGCTTGTGTCACAATTTCTAGTCATGAATGTCACGCTGCAGTTGAATACTTGGCTACCAAGTCAATAAAGGCTGGTCCTTGTGGTGCTGCATCGTTGGCTACCTTGAAGCGACTTGCTGTGACAGAGGAGGCGCAGACTCTACTAAACAAAGACTCCGTGGTTGTTCTACTCAGCACTGAAGGCCCACGGCCGTATCCCATCCCCAAGGAAGTGTCGATTGAAGACACAGTCGGGCTGACGCAGATCCTCACGACGATCAACTCCTCGAATCCCTCCCTATCTTTGACAGACGGCGCTGGAGAGAACCAGATCGCCAACTACTTGGCCGCATGGTTTGCTCACCGAGGCATCGAACATCATTGGATTGAGACCGTCTCCGGGAGGCCATCAATCGTCGGGGTCTTGCGCGGTTCTGGGGGAGGTAAGTCCTTGATGTTCAATGGTCATATCGACACCGTAAGTCTTTCGAGCTACGAGAAAGATCCCCTTTCGGGAACCTTGGGTGAGAAAGACGGCCGACAAGTAGTGCTCGGAAGAGGTAGTCTCGACATGAAAGGAGGTCTGGCAGCAGCCCTGGCGGCTGTATCAGCCGCTAAAGCCAGCGGCAACATTCTTCGCGGCGACGTGATCGTGGCTGCTGTTTCTGATGAAGAGGATGCTTCTCAAGGCACGCGCGACCTGTTGGCAGCAGGTTGGCGTGCCGATGCAGCTGTCGTTCCTGAACCTACCATGGGCAAAGTAGTGACAGCCCACAAGGGATTTTTGTGGGTTGAGATCGATATCCTCGGGGTTGCTGCTCACGGATCCAACCCCGCCGCAGGACAAGACGCTATTCTTGATGCTGGTTGGTTCCTTCGTGCTCTTGAGCAATATCAACAGCAGTTACCTATCGATGATGTATTGGGGCCGGCATCCTTGCATTGTGGGTTGATTCAAGGCGGCGAAGAGCCTTCCTCATATCCCGCGAAATGCACTATCACAGTTGAATTCCGCACTATCCCCTGTCAGACGCAGGAGTCGATCTTGAGTGACCTTAAGAATCTTTTGAAGGGTATTGTTCAGGAGAACCCCAAATTCCGGTATTCGGAGCCTCGCGCTACCATGTTCCGCCCGACACAGAAGCTGGCGACTGATCATCCCTTTGTTGAGAGAGCGCTCGCTTGTGCAACTGCTGTGCTGGGGAATACTCCTCAGGTAAGCAGTGCACCTTTCTGGTGCGATGCGGCGCTGCTCAGCGAGGTAGGAATTCCATCAATAGTGTACGGACCTAGAGGTGATGGACTGCACAGCAAAGAGGAATGGGTCGAAGTCGAGAGTCTGCAGCAGCAGGAGAATGTCTACAGGAGACTGATCGAAGACTTTTGTCAGTGATAGCTGAGATATTCTGCATGCGAGTAAAACCCGTTCGAGTAAAATCTGCTATGATGTACATAGTTGTGAATGACCAAACGACAAGCTACTCAGTGTATAGAGAGTACTATTCAATACTTATAGATTTTCTGATATAGGTAGCGGTATAGATCAGCAGAGAATTAAGTATATCCTATTGGCTCCAGCGACAAGATTGCGGTCAGCGGTTAGGCTAAACCACTTTAGCAGAGTCTAGTGGTGAGTCAGCAGATTCCAAGTTTGTAAAGAGAACGTGACGTGATTCTTTAGATGAACTCAACCACTTCTTCCCTTCAGGGATTCTGTGGACATATACACAAACATGGAAGATGCATCTGGATTTAATTCATCACAAAACTTCTCACAAGTCACTAAACCAGACGATGGGCCAGCCGATGGGATTGATGTGCCAGATATGAACTTCCTTACTTGGCCACTTGAGGAAAATGCTGCCTTCGACTGGGATGCACTCAACGCTGAGCTACTTAGCGCTTCTTCAGACCCGAACCATGAACAGTGGTCGCAATGGATAGTCTCCGATCCATCTGAACAAGCCCACATGTCATCAGGTTTTCCTATCAACGGCGACTCTACCGTGCCCCCGCCGGAAACCCAATTAAACAAGACCGGTGCTCCTGCATTTATTGATCAACCTACAGAATTATATAACCCCGTGCCTATGCGCCGGGGACTTACTGATGTAACTCAATTCCTGGATGGTGCTTATTGTCCTCCACATCCCTGTAGCTATTGTCGTAAGCACCGGTTGCAGTGCCTGATTATCCGGACTACTCCAGCGAATCCGAACCCAATCACGTCGTGCTCGAGCTGTGTGGCTTTATTCCGCGAATGCAGTCTGGCAATAGGAGAAAAACGCCAACCTTCTGGGTTTGAGACTCTCGCTCCAGCAATTGGCCATCTCCATGGTCTCCGGGAGCTGAGCGAAGATGTTGCTTTTGCGGACCAGATGACGATTCCGGAGCAAGAGAACGAGCTCGACGCCTCTATGCTAGATCATGCGAGAGGTAGAACTGAGCCGAAAGACTCCAAGCAGTTTGTCAGAAAAGGAGCCAGAGTCTTACGGGCATGGTTCCTTCAGAATCAGGAGTGTCCCTACCCATCCGAGGAACAAAAGTCGCAGCTTGCCCGTCAGACAGGCTTCTCTATGAAACGAATATCGACGTGGTTTGCCAATGCCCGTCGACGCCAAAGACAGAAAATGGAGTTCTCCGGTCGCCCTCAGATCAACCGAGCTGGTTCACCAATGCCCACTAGCCAGTGGACAGCGATGACACCCTTGGAGCGATGGCAGGCGTCTCCTCCAGAAGATGATCCAGTGCCTGAATCAGCGATTAGGGATGCCATCGCATCTTCCACGGCAGAGTCAAGCTGGAGTGGTTTACCATCTGAAACCAACCATCTCCCAACCGGATCACCATCACTGAACTTCGACTCGGCATCATCTTCCCTCTTCGACTCCTCAGTCTCAGGATTCGGGAGTAGACAATCAGAAGCGTCATCCGACAGCATATCCATAGCATGGAGTCATCAATCACCCAACGACGGCGCCTTGCCATTCCCTATCAAGCCACCCAGACGGCACAAACGCCGATCCTCACACGCTACCGAGGAATACCGGTACCAGTGCACATTCTGCCCACAATGCTTCAAGAAGAAGAACGATTGGACCCGTCACGAGACAAGTGTCCACCTCTCTTTAGAATCGTGGATATGTACACCGAACCTCGCAGAACTAGAATTGACCGAACCAAACCCGCTCGCGTGTAAGTTCTGCCCTTTCTCATGGCCTTCCCAAGCCCATTGGGAGGAGCACGACTTCCGCGTTTGTGCAGAGAAGTCAATGGAACAGCGGTCGTTCACTCGAAAAGACCATCTCTGGCAGCACCTACGCAAGTTCCATAGCTGCACGAAAACCCCAATTCCTGATCTTGATGCCTGGCGCTTGACGAGAGGTGATATACGAAGTCGTTGTGGATTCTGTGGTCTGGAACTCGGTAATTGGGCGTTAAGGACCAATCATTTAGCAGGGCATTTCAAAGAGGGCGTTCGAATGGAACAGTGGGAAGGTGACTGGGGGTTGGATGCCGAAATATCCAGTGTCTTGAGGAATGCGGTGTTGCCGGGAAAGCGTGGCCAGGGAATTTGAATGTGGAAGTAAAGGAAGGACCTATAGTATGGTACGCATATATCATCATCTCATAGCCATCTGCTTGATGCCATACTATACATACATTTAAATGTTGTGCCTAACCCCGTACTTTGATGTGAAATATAAAAATAACAGAGCAAATAACAATAGAAAGGGAGCAGGTCCAATCGTTGCAAAACAGATAGCAGGTTCTTGTATGCTCTCAACAAATCCAAGAGCATTATGTGGTATTCTATATATTAGGATATCGTCTCTCAGAAAAAATTGTGTTCGCTTGTAACCCACACAAGACAACAAAATATACTGTCGGTCTCTATGCCCACACCAACTTTTTGATGTCATAAACCAAATGCTCAAAGATACCTGTCCGTTTCTTAGCATCGTCTAAGGAAATAATATCCGATGCCTCGATTATGGATGGGGCTCCTTCCTTTTGATCATTTGATTCTGGTCGCTGAGCTTCACCGGTCTTCATAGCTCGCTCTATTTCCTCGCAGACAGACCGCACCCAGTCTGTTTCACTGACTGTTATGCTGCTCTTCCTTGTTTGTGTTACAGAGTTGGAGAGGGGAAGAGCTTTGAATGCAATAAATCGGGTCGTCGAGTGGGGTGTACCCTTGAACCAGGAGTACACGTCCCATTCATTGCTGGAGGGAGCGTTGCTGTCGAGTGTCTTGGTGTCCACGTTACTTTGCAATGAGCGGGTGTTGACACGAAGGGCGTTTGCATCGCCCTCGCGGTACTCGATAACAAGGCCAACGTTACCACGTTGATCAGTTTGCGTGTCGGTCAGAATGGAAGTGATGTATGTGCCGTAGTTGATTCGTGTTACGGAGCGCAGATCGATTCGCTCGAATGATAACACCTTATCGATGCTCCAATCGAACCGGCAGCTATAGATGGCGGCATCTGTGAGCAAGAGAACAGCTTCCTCGAACGGCAAAGTTCTTAGAGTATTAGGTTGTCGCGGAGTTAGCATCGTCCAGCCGCCCAGAAACTCCTCCGACTGTTCGCTGATCACAATTCTGCAGCTTGTATCTATAGCATTCTGGCGGAGCTTTTGAACTGAGATTCCTGGATCAGCTGTTTGCATCTCCGTTGCAAATTCTTTAAACACTTGCGTGGAAACATTTCCTAACATGTAGTCGATACACGCTTGTGAGAAATAGTCGTTGACAATGTTGTTGAAGTACCGTGTCAAAGTCAGTCCCAGGTCGTTCAATGCACCTCGATAGTCCCGTTTCCTCGTCCGAGTATAATCACCTTTCAGAGCTGCTGTTGAGGAATACTGTTTGGAGATGGCGTCGCCGTTATCTGCCCAAAGGGTATTGAACCATTGCGTCGAGGAATCGCCGCCAAGGTCGATGTTGATGCCCTCCTGCTTCAGCTCCCGCTCTAGAGCCCACTGACCGAAGGCGCATTGTGCGACTCCTGTACGATCTAGACAGTCCATGCAGTTAGTGCGGACGATGCCTGTTTGCCCCCGAATAACAGTATTGTTGTGTACGACTGTGTCGCTGTATTCGTTCAAGGTGCTCTCCAAGCTATTCACAAGTCGGCTGACATTCTCAAACCTCATTCCACGGCACTCATTGTGAAAGTCAAACCACTCTAAGCCAAGCTGTGTCCCATCTATCCCTCCTGACTGGTTCATAGCTTGCGCATATTTTTCATACTGCTCCCCCAGCTTCTTTTCGCCCGCGTGCTTGTCAATGAGTGAAACTGCTTGGATCTTGCCGTACTTTCGACTCAAGTTACGGAAGTGTCTATCGAAGGCAAGCTGATTCGTTTCTGGCGAGTGATGTAGCACGGGGACGGGTTTGAAAGTATAGGGTGACTGAGAGAAGTATAGCGGAATGGACCCACGCACTTGAAGATGGGAGTAAACATTGCGTACAGGATCCCAGTCAGGGTCCGAGAGAATCTGTTCAGTCTCTACGCTGTTGGCGGTATTTCCTTCATCATCAACACCACGGCGCAGATATCGGAGGCCAGGCCGCTTTACCGACCGCCGGGAAATCAAGGTAAGGAGGAATTTTCGCTTATCGAGACCAGGGGCTTGCGTTTCATGTGTTTCGTCGACGATACGCCCCTCCGAGCTCTCTTGAGGATTATCTAGTCTTGTCGGTCGGTGGCCTTCTGTAGTCGCCACTGTGAATTCCCGCTGGCCGACAAAACCCTGCATCAGCGGCAACACGAAACTATGGGCATCGATTGTGATAAATGGTTCCATGAGATGCCTATTCCAGAAATACTAAGCTCCAAGGTCAGCTGGGTGCGATCAGACCACAAAGACATTATTTCTATTTACCAATTCGTCCACTACCTTGTGTAGTGGCAGATGGCTATTGTTGAGTGCCAAACTTTGCCCGCCAATATGTCTAGTGAGGTCATAATCATATGCAAAGAAGAAATTATTCGATGTAAAAAGCAACTTCGTGTAACGAAGTAATTTCGGCAGCAATTCTACCGTCGGATCCCCTGCGCTCTGCCGCAGCGAGACGTCAACTTCCGACGCGGTTGCTTCGGCACTTTCCTTATTCACGTCTGTGCCAACACCTTTAGACGTGTCCGTAGGTTCCTGACCTACTGTACCAAATCCTGGTAATCCAAGGGTCTTCCTCGACAACCAATTCGCCGCAAAGCGTCCGAAACGTGCCCTTTTCCCGATCACATCTTCAGCAATACTGCTGACACTATGACCTCTAATGTGGGAAGTCTCTCGGACCGGAGAAGAGGGCACGGTGCTAACATCGAGATCCTCACTATCAGTCTCCACATCGGATATACTCTCCTCTGAAGCCGTCTCATCTTGCCCACCTTCACCTTGCAAGATTTGTTCTTTTGCCTGGAAAATTGCGCGGCTAGCATCTTCCTGTGACGAAGTTGGAATGATAGCAACATTGGTAATAGAGTAAACAGGCTTTCCTTGGATTTGTGCAACTTGTTGGCGTTGAGTTACAGAGATAAGGAAGGAGTATGACGCAACGGTCAAAAGGCCTTTGGTACCATTCGGTTAACAACGCAGAATCCGGTAGGACAGTAACAGCGAGTGACATGGGGATACATGGGGCTATGAGGGTCAAGAGCCTACTCACCAACAAGGCCGAAAGCCTCCATCCCTTCATCACGCTCATCTTGGTCCGCGGGGTAGGTTGGATTGAACGAGACCCTGCCGGTTTTATAGTCAATCCGTATTGAGGAAGATTCATTGTTTCCATTGTGTCGCAACCCGTTCCCGGGAACCTGGAGAATTAGTCCATCAACGGCGGCGACGATACACAATTTTCGCAACAAAGCTGGCATTTCGCCGGTTATTGGTGTCGCGGTGGCGGAGAATCGCGTTGTTTTCGGGGACTGTGCAGAAGGAGAGGGGCTCGAATCCGGCGCAAGTTTTCTTTCCTCGAGCTTGCATTATTCAATGAAACTAATAGTCCATACCGTCGTTCGCAAGAAACCCTCCGCAAGCCAAGAGTATGTCATGAGGAAAAAATAGTGGAGGTCATGTAAGGTATATAGCTTAGCTTGGACAAGGGCAGCTGATCTCCACTCGCTGACTTCATCGGTTCAGGTACCCCACGTTCCCCTCAATATATGTATATTTTTGATTTTTCTTTCTCTTCTTCTATGTTGGCCCTTTTAACAAGAGTCCTCAGACGAATACCAACAAATTATTCCCAAAAGAGACAATGCACAATATCTATCTCAAAATTGACAACGATGCGTATATACAAATCTGTTTGTCGCAGACAACTGTTCCTCTTTGAACTCCAGTCGAGGAGTGGGCCAGAAAGGCAAAGTGTGAGGGGGGAATAAAGATGAATAGAAAAAGAAAACAAAGGAGAAAAAAAGAAAAGAAAAAAGAAAAAAGAAAAAAGAAATTTGTCCAATTCAGTTCAAATGACTCATGAGCATCCCTGGTTCCTCAGCCTGGTATATTTTCTTGCGCTTCAAGAGAAGTAAAAGTACAATGCAGCCATAAAACAAGATTCTTGGGTCGAATGGTGGCCATAGCAACGTATGACCGAGTGGGGGAAAAGCAAAAAGAAGAAAGGAAAAACGTAACAGCAGTAACCTCGTCGTAAATGAAAACCAGCGGATCAAATGAAAAGAGATACCAAGACAGACCGTCCTACTATCGCTCGTCATGCTTATTGGGTTGATGAGAGGTGCGCTCTAGGTCGTCGCTTCTTTTGTTTTTATACGTGGGGCCTGGCTCTCCGTCACTTTCCTCAGTCAACTCTGACAGCCCATAGGCTTGGTTCTCCACATCGTAAGCGTGAATCAGACCTTCACGATCTCCATTGCCATTCAGGAAGGCAAGGCTTGACGAGCTTCGGCGATGAGGCTCGTTGCTCCGACGGGACTGCATAGACCGGCGGGTTTGGAAGCTTGCGATTCCGTCAGTTGGCACACCTTCATCATCTAGCTTGGAGTTCAGCATCTGCCGCCCGTCCGGGTCATGTCGGGAGAGATTCAAAAGATAAACGCCGGAGAAGATGATGAGAAACCCGCACAGCAACGAAATCGTGTTGACAGCATCGGTCGTGTTGAAGCCTTTGAAAAGGATGAAGGAAGCGCACAATGTGGCCGTCGTGAACGTCACATAATAAAGGGGATTGACTCTGGGGAGGAAAATTGTCAGCTGCGGTTGTGTTACGGCGCCAGCTTACTTACATCGAAGTAGAAAACTGGTTCAACGCCTTGTTGAAATAGTTCATCTGGGTGAGGATACAGAAAGCCGTAACAATCATGAAAACGTAGGTTGATGCGTGCGTAAATTGGTTGTTGCCACCAAGGGTAAGTTTCAAGGCAATGCCAAAAGCCTTAACGGACATGACGGAGACTGAGCCGACGGTGGAACAGATGGAGATAAAGATGAGGGGATTTTTTTTGCCGTAGACCGGCGCAACTCGGTAGATCATGACAGTAGAGAAAATCGCAACAGCAAGGCAGTAGAGAAGAAACCCTGTTGGAGCCGATGTTAGTTGTGCGCCGCGTGTTATTAGGATTGTACATACCTGGTTGGAGGGCATAGTGCAGAATTTCTTCGATTGTCTCGACGGGTTTGTCCGGAGGCGCGTGAAGCACAATCACCACGGAGCCCAGCAGACACAAAGCACATCCCATTTTACCCAATGTGCCTAATTTCTCGTTGAGGAAGTAGGAACCAAGGACCGCACTTCACTTCCGTCAGCCAGTCGCACAGAACACACTCGACTTGAGGACAACACCTACCCTATCAAGACACTCAATGCGCCCAAAGGGGTAACAAGGATCGCAGGCGCAAAAGCGTAGGCTGCGAAATTCGCGACTTCTCCAATGGCCACTACCGATCGCTGTCAGCTCCATATCCCTTCCGTATATTTCTCTGTCGGTAGCCAACAGCAGGAGTGTTCGTACGTGTGATAACACCACCCCACCAAATCGGACTTTTCAAATATGAGAATCCTTCTCCCTCGAATCCATGCTGTTCGGAGGCATGCGTTAAGCCCTGCACGCAATTGGTTAGTTACCAATCTCGAACTGAGGAGAGTATAGGCGGGCGGAGAGGGAAGAGTTGAAAGCGTTAACGAAAGCAAACGGACCTTTTTGGTAATAACAAAACTTGTGCCTAGCATATGGTCAATTCTGGTCTTCGCATGAACCTCCAAGAGAAATACATACCTATTGCCATCGTTGATAGGATGGCCAAAATGAGGCCTATGTACCTGTACACAACGGAAAGACCGGTCAGAACACCATGCTCATGAGGCCCCTAGAATAGAACAATCAAGGGCATAACATATAATGCATACTTATCGGAGAGCATATTGACGTATCTTAGGAGCTAAAGGCTCCCCCTGGTGTATGTACTCCAATGCTAGCAGTCGCCTTCGTAAATAGAATGAAATGGGGAAGAGGAATTGGGTCGTTGTTGGCTCTCGGTCGACTAGCCAAGCATCCGGGGCGCACCAACAATGAACGTCTCTATCCAGGAGGATGAAGAATAACAGCAACACTGCAATACTTCCGGCGTAAAAAAAGGAATAGAGGGGGTTTGCCACAAGTTATTTGAAGGTATGTTGGATTTAATGACTTTCTAAAGAGTCGTTGGTCGAGAACTCCTGCGATTGAAAGAGAGCTTACTTGTCGGCCTTCCCTGATCGGTTCTAGAGGCTGGCCTGAGGTTGGCTTGGCTGCCTGCGCTCGTGCGGTGGGGGGAGTTTTTCCCTTCCCAGCAGACGGAACCGGACTGTTTTTTGGACGCGTAAGTGGTTGGAGGCGATGAGTAAAGCCCACAGTCTGCTTTGGAGAAGAGCTGGAAAAAAAAAAAAGTACTAATAATAATAATAATAAATAACATTACAAGCGTCAAAGAGTGAGATCTTGATTCCTTATCCTTGTGCTCTCGGAACATTATTAAAATCTATACAAGCCAACCCAGAGGGTCAACAGTTGCAGAGAATCGAAACCAATACAACACTCAACCCTACCCAATTAGTAGTTACCTCTCCGCGCCACCATACTAATAATAGAGTACCAACCTTGCGTACTACTATGGAGTAGGATATTGTTGTGACTGCCATAGAGTAAGAAGAATACCTATACTATGTACATAATTTGTTTTGCTGTATAACATCATGAAGTCTACTGAATGTGCTGAGCTTCACATACTGTAGGAATACTAAAAGAGTAGACTCAATACATGTCCCGTATGTTTGTATGTATGGATGTCCACTACCACCTTGGAATGGTCATACCCAACCTAGGTTCTGTAATGAAGGGCATAGGTGGCCACAACCCGCCACCCAATCAATATCCAGCGCCCAACGCGCAAGCCCCTTGGTGCTCCTTGTTGAACCGTTCCTGTGTGTCTGATCGGCGTTTCACATCTTGGGGAGCCTCCTGTTGTCAACGGAGTAGAATGATTAATTAATTTGGGCTTACTGACTCTCCAATCTGTTTCCCGGCGCTACTCCGTACAATGGTTAGTACTGTTACCAGTCCCTGGCGAAAAGCTAGTTACCAGTATATTACACAAGATACTTGACAGGTTACTGTAAGTATCATGTGATATGGTATGTTACCCTTGTTGTCCTCGTTATCCTCTTCCAATTCTTCTGTTCAACGTTGGAAAATCCCTGTTATCGCAAGAGCCTGGCACGAGGTCTTAATTTAACTGCCGAGGTATCCACTCCCAACCCCTCTGGAAATTACTAGTAGGTATCCTATATTCAGAAATTCAGAATCAATACAATATAGCCTCCCCCTGCCTCCTTCCAAAATTCTATCGCCAGCCACCCCTCACTTTAAAGGTCGTCCAGGCTATGAGATGCTTTAACTCTATGCATTGTCCCTGGACTACTGTAACCTAAAATCAATCTGCTCCGATGGAAGACTTCCTTATTCGTACACGGAGGCACGTGACTTGCTATTAGCACCCATACGCATATAGTATAGTAGCTGTCTCCTTCAAGATAAACCCTTGCATCGAACATCAAATTCTAAGGTAGTTGGACAGGAGGTCAGACTATGGAGAGAAGTATTACGGACAGGCTATAGCAGTCAATCAACATTGATACCTGCATGATTTCTTTACTCCGTACGGCTGCCCGGGACTCCCCGACGTACGAACTCCCTTCACAAATGTCCATCCTCCTCATATAGTCTCGAATACCGAACCCTTCAGTGAATACAAAAATAGCAACTGCAAAATCCTCAAATGAAACGCCGTGATCAAGACAAAAACTAAGATATCATTTGCACCGTTTGAGAGGTAAACGCCCAAAGGGTGAATAACCCACGGCGCCGGTGCTGAACTGCTATCTGGTATAGCGCTTTTGGTATTAGAAAACCTTACACGCCGTATAACGCCGAAACCGTGAATGGTATCATTCGAGCCAGAAGTCACAAGCAATGCAACGAAAGGGGGTTGAGATGCAAGGAAGGCGGAGATCAATGTAATCTCAAGTCGAAATAATGTGTACAAACCTGAACTTACGAGCCATGTTCGCATGTCGAGAAGGTTGAAGGTATACGTCGGAGAGCATACCTCGAGAGAATGACAGGGTTATGAGGGTGATACATACCTGGTTCAGTGAAGTGTTTGTGAGACTTGATGCGCCGGATAGTTTCGTTAGTAGTTATGTCATAATTACTAGTGGTACCCGACGGAAACAATACTGTAACCAGTATGAACCGAAAGGTGCAGTGGCTGGTTAGACAAATCTAACAGCCCATATAGCCCAGAGTAGAGGTCTGGACTAGGGGAAAGTAAGAAACTATTCTCACTGGAGATCATGATGATCTGGAACGTTTAGCGTCCGGAGTAGGACTCTCGGCCAGCTCAAACTCATCTTCCGGCTCGCGGTGTCGTTTAGTAGATGCTGGGCCGGGTGATTGTGTGCCAAGTGCCTCGGCAACACCAAGATCTTCTGCGATCCCCAGATCCAGATAGTCTTCGTCGTCCTCAAAGGGTAACTCTTCGGCTTCCTGGTTGGTATGATTTGAGGCGATATGTTCAGTGACATCATCAGATTCCTCAGGGAGGTCTGTACCCTCGATATCATTGTCTGCAATCGCCGAGCCTCGAATAGAGCTGTCCAGGATGTCCCCTGCTATTCCTAATGAGTCATCGACCAGGTCAGGACTCGGTTGAACATTGTTTCCTGACAGATCTGAGCCAGTGTTATCCAATTTAGGCAAAACATCACTCTTATCACCCTGTAATGTCTCTTCGGTTTCATCGTCTTGAAACTGAGACGCAGCGCCCTCGACCTCGGATTGACTGTCTTCATCATTTTCTTTCAGAGATTCCCCTCGAAGCTCTTCTGTGATTGACTCAGTAGTATGATGGTCATCATGCCCATAATCGGAAGCATCGCCCTCAAACTCCTCAGTACCATCGTTATGATTGGAATTGATCGTGATTTCTCCCTCCTCGGGATAGCTTTCGTCGTTGGCGTTGTCCGGTGCGGATTGTTCTTCATGGATATCGTGGGCTTGGTGATCATCATGTGGAACATCCGTGGAGCCGTCAGGATTTGGTTGCTCCTCTGTCAAATCAGTTGCAGACAAATTATTGATAGTAGCAGTCGATTCTGTATGCTGTTCCTCTTCAGAGTCATAAGATTCTTCATTTAGTGACTGGCGATCGTGAGACTCAGGGTTGCCAAGTTCTGGCTGAGTAGGAGCTTTAGTTTCACCATCATCGCGGGTCTCTTCAGTAATACCACCTGATAGATCGGCACCTGCAGCATCGCTTTCGGGATACTGTTCCTCCGGCTGGCTCTTCGCAACTTGCTGCTCGTGGACATGTGACTCGTTTCCATGGACTTCCTGCGTCTCAGAGGGGTGACGTTTTTGTTGGCCAGAGATGTCTTGCTGTTCCTCGCCGGGGCTCGCTTCCCGGTCGTCTCCTTCAAATATCTCTGCTGAAGCTGCTTCCACTTCTTGATAGCCATCCCATGAATGGATTTCAGACAACCCTTTTCCTTCGCTGGCAGCTAGGAGAAGGTCAGATACTTCCGCAGATATAGTCAGTTTTGTGTTGAGAGTGAGATAAAGCGGTTCAGGTTCATCAATTCCATCATTGTGGCACAACTGGAGATACAAGTCGACAATCTGGTACAAAGTCACCTTTGATATGTGTAAAGAATCCTAGGTCAACTGTCAGCATCTGTACAATGAGAAACGATAGAGTGACAAACCTCAGTTAGTTGGATGTTCAATGCGTCAACATCCATAATGAGAACCTCATTGTCTCCAACATTGTCCTGGAGCACTTGACGGCAGGATTGGAAGAGCTCTCCTAACGGTGCGTATGCGAGATTCTCATCTTCGAGGAAAAATGTTTCAGAGGAGTCACCCTCCTTGGGGGGAAATAGCGAGATCTCGTTGTCTTGATAGTACACTCTCACAGGGTATAACGAAGAATCCTTCGTCGTACCCTGCTCTTGCTCGTCGTCTTCTGCAAGTTCCGTCTCCTGCCCATGAGGTTCATCACGTTCTGTGTCATGTTCTGTGGTGTTCTTTCCTTCCGATTCCAATTCTTTGTTCTCGTCCGCTGTTTTCCGGTTTTCACCTGCATCATCTTCATGAACTTCGGGGCTTTCGGCGCCAGCTGTATGATCCTCATGATCACTAGGAACTTCGTGTATATCTGCTTGTTCTGGTTGGTTAGTGTCAACGACGTTATTATCCACATCTGCGGACTCGGGCTGGTCCACTTCAGCCTCCTGGATAATGTTGTTTTCATCTTGATGATGGTGCTCTGGAGGAACTTCTTCCAATGGGTCATTTTTAAGGTGTGCGGATTCGGTGTTATCCCCGGGACGGGCTACCGCAGCGTAGTTTTCGCTAGTGGCCTCCTCGCCATCATTCTTTTCCGTTAAGATGTGTTCTGATGTTACTTGATTATCCGCAGGCTCAAGGGATGCCGGGGCTTCTTGAGATTCTGGTACAGGGGCTTCTGGAAAAGGGGCATCAATGTCTTCATCGTAATCATCTTCTAGCATCTCTGCCTCATAAATCTTCTCGGTGCCGTACTGCATCTCAACACTGTAACTTGTCTCTGCATACTGGTCGTCCACATCAAGCATGGCCGGTTCAGCGACCTCATCTATCATATCCGCATCGTTTGGGCCGTCTTGTTCGTATTCTGTTCCATGAAGAGCTTCTTCATATTCGTCGGCTCCCATCATATCTTTGTCGGTGTTTGAGGCTTGGTCGTCCATGTCATCAAGGTCGATGTCGAAATCATCGGCATGCCCCTGATAAGGCGAAGCCATCTCCATCGTGTCATCAACGACGGGGGTTTCCATTGCAGAAAATGCTAATGAAGAGGTTGTGGCCATGGCATGAATGTATTATACAGCAACGGGTAGAAGGGAAGTCGCGTAAGATTTTCAGCGTGGCGTCCCAGCTGTCAAAGATTCGAGTTCGAATAAGGTGTGCCTGCTATGCTTACTAAGGAAAAAGAAGGTCTCGACCAACACGTAAAATAGAAGAGATAGACACCTTTTCTACAACGTCAGTGTGAGGGGAAAGCGAAAGATAACAGGGAAAGGAGATAGAGGTAGGTGACGGGGTTGTTAGACGTGTAGAGGTCGCCAGCAGCAAAGTTAGGCTGTCTCTCTTGTGCTGTGGTAAGCGAGGGGGTAGTGCTGTGCACGGGCCAACGGAGAGACAGAAGTGAACAGCAAGCGGCTCCGCCGCTGGAGTGGAATACCTGGCATTGCATTCGGACACAGTCTGGACACGCTTTCAGACAATCGGTCGTTTGACTAAAGTTGCCATTTTATTCGGCTACCATTGAGACGGATTCAGACCGTTTATTATACAGTCATGGTTTGTTGCAATCTTTAACGATCCCACTAAATCTTGCTGACCGTTGTCAACACACAAACACAGGTCGTACTCGCAGCATCCATATGCACCCGCGGGGGCAAAGCAGTTCTTTCGCGCCAGTTCCGTGAGATTTCTCGCTCCAGAATCGAAGCTTTGCTCGCATCCTTCCCGAAACTGGCAGATTCTGGCACCCAGCATACCACCGTTGAACAAGACAATGTCCGCTTTGTGTACCAGCCCCTGGATGAGCTATACATTGTCCTGATTACCAACCGTCAATCCAACATCCTGCAAGACATTGATAGTCTTCACCTTTTTGCCCAAGTTACTACCAGTATTTGCAAGAGTTTAGACGAGCGGGAAATTTTGCGCAATGCTTTCGAGCTACTCAGCGCATATGACGAGCTGGTGACACTGGGGTACAGGGAGAATCTGTCGTTGTCGCAGATCAAGACTTTCTTAGAAATGGAGAGCCACGAGGAGAGAATCCAAGAGATTATTGAACGGGTAGCTATCTCTACTAGGCAAGCGGCTGGCTGTTTGCTGACTTTACTCTTTAGAACAAAGAACTCGAGGCCAGCGAAGAGCGCAAAAGAAAGGCGAAACAGCTGGAGATGCAGCGAAAGGAGGCAGCTCGTACCGGTCGTGCTATGGCTCCACGCACCCCGTCCTATCCTGTCTACACTCCCCCATCGCGACCTGCCGTACCCGATGCCTACGATTCCTATGAAGCAGAGAAGAAGAAGTCATTTGCTAAGTATGTGTCTGTATCTTGTTACCTTTGCTACAGTCACTAATAGGCGACGATTTTTAGGCCGTTGCCAACCAGAGGGAAGGGCATGCAGCTCGGCAAGAAGTCAAAAACCACGGATATATACGAGAAAGTCCGCGGCGATCTGGGCCCTGAAGTTGAGGAGTCTAGCCCTCTAGTCACCCCACAAGCTTCAACTCCTGTCGTCGGGGAGACATCGTCTGCTCGCGCCTCTCTCTCTGCTGACCGGGATCCTATTCATGTTACTATTGCAGAAACAATCTCTGCCAATCTTACTCGTGAAGGTGCTCTGAAATCCTTCGAAGTCAAGGGCGACTTACAGCTCCGCATCTCCGACCCGTCATTCACTAAAGTCAGACTTGACCTTGCCACCAACCCTACTCATGGGGCTCAGTTCCGTACACATCCAAATGTTGATAAGGCTGCCTTCACCGACTCATCTGCCATTCAGCTAAAGGATTCGACTAAGCGATTCCCGGTCAATAACTCAATCGGCGTCCTACGTTGGCGTGTCGCTAGCTCTGATAATGCTGATATGCTCCCTATCACCTTCACCGTCTGGGTGAACAAGGGATCCGATTCCACTACAGTCACCGTTGAATACGAGCTCACTGGGTCAGACGCTCTGCGTGACGTTGTTGTGACTATTCCATATGGCGAAATAGAACCGTCTGTATCTAGTTTTGATGCTGTGTACGAAGTGACCGGAGATAGCATCGACTGGAACATTGGAACAGTGGATGACAGCAACGCTTCTGGTAGCTTCGAGTTTGAATCTACAGGGGATTCTGATGAGAATGGTTTTTTCCCGATGAATGTTCGTTTCTCTAAAACGAATCCTTTCGTTGAGGTTGATGTTACTGCTGTCTCCCTATTGGAAATGGATGGCGAAGAAACCGGGTTCAGCAAGGAGGTGAAGAGCATTGCAGATGGTTATTTGATCAAGTAATACCGTTATGGGCGTATAGAGTACTAATGATGTTCGGATTGCCTTTTAAGATTTTATCACTGCAAATTTCCTCTAATTCTGTTGACCAGGGCCCTTTTGTTCTTATATTCTCAATTCAAATTATCATTTCTGCCTAGTTGTCTATATGAGAACGGTAAAGTCGGTGTACATGGTTTAAATCAAGGAAGAGGCGTTATTACTAGCACTCTTGGGGTCTACTTTTGGGCATAAGCGATCTATACCAAAGATCATAGTTCCACATACCCAGGTTCACTGAAGGAGCATTCCCTACTACTGAACATCGGTCACTTCAAGGAAACACAGAATCTTGATAGAAAGCCCATGGGGCTGTGTCTCTAATATTATTCATTTATATTTGATTTTATTCTATTTTCTCCTTTTCATAGTAAAATTAATTTCAGTCTTCGTATGACGACAGGAGGGCACATGAAAGCATAGGTTTTGTTGTCTTTTTATCATATGGTAAGTTTAAAGTCACCTGCCTTGACTGTTAGGCGGTTGTATTCCCATATTCGCATTGCGGCGTACTTCTCGATCTTGAACACCCTCTATCTTGAATGTTCGACATTCTATTTCAAACAAATACTAATATTGAGGTATGTGCGCATGGGCGAGAATGAGATATTTAGCCCCGGCTGACCATGGCTCTCGATTGAATGGATGTCGTCGAAACTGGGTCATTCGGATGTAATGAAAGACGTCAGCATCGAGAGGCACTCTCTCCTATCCGCCATGACAGGGCGGAGCCACGGAGGACAAAGCTAAAAAGGGAATAAACGACTCTCGGCTCATGCTTAGTGTATACAACAATCTGTCAATCCGGTCGTTGATTGATCCTCCAGGCTCCCCGTACCCCCAACACTACGCCATGGATGGTCAGCCTTTCGGTGAGGAGGTGCAAACTAATTCACATGAGCTACTGGTTATTGGATCACATTTAAAGTACGGTAACCAGGGGTCCTGGGAAGCTGTTGGGGTATTCTCCCCTCTTCCACGCCACTGCCCCCCAAGTGGTCATCCCCTTGACGATCAGGTGGGGTGCAAAGGCAAGTCAAGGGGGATCTCAGTCAACCAAGGCATGATGGTTGTCATTTCCACTACTATTGTGCTTATGTCTTACTAGCCCTCGGCCGAAATATCAAAACTAGGCCTGTCTAGTCTTCAACCAGTCATGTCAACTATGGATCACCCCGTCATTTAGGTATTTCTATTCGCTTAACCTTTGGCTTAACTTATGCAGCATCTAACGGCAACCCCAAAGATGCATCCTCGCATAAGCATTACATGTAGGGACAACACGGAAAATAGTGATTCTAGACCATGCTCAACCAGCCCTGTGAGAGGCTCTTCCATCTGAAAATGGGCAGACGGCTGAAATGGTGAAAGCCAATGAGATCGTGCAGGGCGGCTCTAGGTGTGACCGATCAACCATACTCCACTGCATGTCACACTGGCTCCCCTGCACGGCGTCTAAGGCAACATTTGGGCACGATGGATATCCCCTGTCGAGTATCAACCGCCACCCGGTTAAAGAGACCTAATGATTTTATAGGCAATAGCTCGATCGCCTTATTAGGTATCGGCGATGAACATCCAGTTCCCCGATCCATCTAGAACCTAATTGACTCGGGCTTCTATACCATTGCAACTGCCGCATTATGGGTTTCAGATATCCATGAAAATGTCTCTAGGCAATGACCCCACATGGCGCTCTGCCATTCCGACAAAACTTTCTTATTTTTATTATTTCCTCCACTGGGTTTCATTTTCCTATGTTGGCATGATCGCAGTGGTTAAATCTAAGACATTTCTTGGCTTCCTTTTCAGGATATGTTGTGAGCCGTGCCTCAGTGCCTTATTTACCATGGCGACATCTTATGGGATGTTTTTTTCTTTAGAAGCCAAAACAAGAACTTTGATCGACCGCAGCAAACAATTTCTGGTACGCACAGAAGTAAGAACCTAATTTGCCTAGGTATGCGTATTGACTTTGTAGTGAAGTCTTGGTACTTGTTCTGTTTGCTTACCAGTGCAGATAAGATATTTCTTTTCAAGTCCCCGATATATCCATGTCACTTTCATTACACGATGATTAACCTGCAGTTTCTCTCCTGGAAAGAGCAGCCTACTATGTTCAATGCATCTTCCTCTGATGCTAAAAGCTACAACCATGGGGTATGATCTGACTCTTCGAACACTGAAGCAAATATCCTACCTTCCGTACGTGTTCATGTATTTATGCTCCTAATAACGTGCAGGACACTCCGATGGCCCCGCCACCCGCACACGACATAGATCATCTTTTTGGTAGCAGAAAAATGGCCATACCAAGACTGGCAGAAGGGGCTGAGTCTGCTTTTACCTCGCCCGGGAGATTTCATCGTCGGCATGTTAGTCGGGCATGCGAATCCTGCAGACAGAGGAAGACAAAATGCACAGGTGATAAGTCAGGCTGTCGAAATTGCAAGGAGGCAGGAATCATATGTTGTTATACTGACGGCAAGCGAGAGAAATCTAAAAGGTTAGTGGCACTGTTTCAATTCATCTCTTACTTCACTGGTGCCGTGAATATGCCAACTTTCCTAAATCTCTTTCAAAGACAGATGGCTAGCTTAGAAGGAAAGATACAGGCCTATGAAGATGTCCTTAGAAAGCTGAGCATCCGATTTGGTATCTCTGACGAGCAGTTGATGAGTTTTGCACTGGCAGTGGGTGTGACTAACCCTTCCTCATCCCTCTGTACTAAGTGAAAGCAGGAATCCGCCGCGGAATCGGCCACACAGCCTGATGCATATGCTGCTACACCTGAAGACAGGAAGTTCTTTTGGGTCTTGGGCTCAGAGCCATATCTTTCCACTACTTCGCTGGTGTCCCATATTGCCGACCACACAGAGGAGGATTTTAATAGGGACGACTTCACACGAGCCACGGGATTCATTGGTAAAAGCTCAGAGATCTCATGGCTCCAGATGTTAAGCAAATATGTGAACTCTGGGTGCGAGGTATGTCATCCAACTTCTGATATACCTTCACCGGCTTTGACATCCTCCTGTGATGGGCCGATAGCTTCGTCAAATTATCACCTTGATGACTTCGACATGCCTACTGTTGAGCGACTTGACACATCTGAGCTCCCGTCTAAGGACACTGCTACAAAGCTTTTCAATGCGTACTTGAGTTCTGTACATCCATCGTTTCCTATAATCGGAATTTCGACATTTGCGTCACAATTCCAAGCTTTCTTCCATAACCCGTCTCTGAAGCCAGGGAACAAGTGGCTTGCCATTTTGAACCTTATTTTTGCTATTGGTGCAAGATATGCCCATTTGACCAATGCAGAATGGAGAAGAGACAGGGATGATCACTATTCATACTTCATAAGAGCAAGAAACATGAGTCTCGAGGGCCAACTGCTACACCATTCTGATCTACAACAGTTACAGGTTGAAGGATTGGCGTCTTTCTATATGCTATCATCTGGCCATATAAATCGGTATGCTTGCCTTGGGTATCTGCGTTTCGAATGTAAAGCTCGCCACGCTTACGGATAGATCCAGGTCATGGAAGCTCTGTGGCAGTGCTGTGCGAAGTGCACTGAGCCTTGGGCTGCATTTACGCAATATAGGGACGTGCACTTCTGATACGTCTAAAGAAATAAGATACCGTGTGTGGTGGGCTTTATACACACTCGAGCATCGTCTCAGTGTGATGACAGGCCGACCGTCCTGCATCATAGATGTCGCCTGTACGACCCCCCTGCCTGTCCCTTTCGATGAGAGCGACTTCCGCAAAGAATCCGTAATGCGTCTTATAAACCGTTCCACACCAGAGGATCTTGGCCAACCCGGCCCGGCCTCGAATTCTTCTCCTAACTCAAACCTTAGGAAGACAGGTAAAGGAATGGAGAGCGCAGATGCAAACGCCGCTGCCCCGTGCAAGTCACTGTACTTCCTGCAGTTAATAAAATTGACTTCAATTGCGAAAAGGATGACAAGCAAGCTCTACAACCCTGACGGAGTGGAAAAGGCTTGGTCAAGTATGGAATTTGCGATACGAGGGCTTATGCTTGATCTTGATTCCTGGCTTATAAACCTACCTGCTGCTTACGACTTCACCTCCACACACACCTCGCAAGGCTCGGCAACCCACAGAATGAGCCTAGCTCTCACATTTTACAGTACGAAGATTGGAATCACAAAGCCGTGCCTTCGCCGTATAGAATCGAGTGCACTTGGTGATAAATCGGAAGAATTTTGCAGAAAGGCTGCAGCTGAATGTGTCGAATCTGCTTGTCATATGTTGAGACTGTTTCCCGAGCCTCTGGAAGCTTCATTACTTCACAAATTGTCTCCTTGGTGGTGCATATTACATTTTCTTATGCAAGCTACTGCCGTATTGTTAATTGAGCTTTCTTTCCATGTCCAACACGTTCCCGAAAAAGCGGCCATGGTGTCAAAGGCGGCTAAAAAGTCCTACGATTGGCTGGCAGTTATGTCGGAGACTAGTATGGCCTCAGAAAAAGCTCGGAGGATGTGTGATGAGTTCCTGCGCCGGCTTGGCTTCAACGGCGGTGCTGAGATCCACAGCTTCCCTTGTATAGCGGGCCTTGCTTCACGGAACTCGCCCGAGGACGAACCTCACGATCCACACCCCAGACTCACAAGAATAGCCACCCCCGATGGCCTTCGAGGTGGAATAGGCTCCATACCATTGTCACCGGTAGACCATTCCACCGCCGCTTTTGCCCGGCCATTGTCAGTTGGTTTGGAAGCCCCGGAGGCACATGAATTTGACCAAGACGAGAAAGCTCTCACTGTCCACAATCTATATGACGGCTATTTACCCTACGACCCGAACACCGGTCAGATAACCGGCTCCTTTTTCCCCCCTGAAGATGACATTGACATCGGACTGGGGCCGTATTATTGGGATGAAGCGATGGGAGACCACTATTACCAACAACCGGCCTCAGCATCCCCAGTGATTCCGAATGACCCAAGATAGCAAAAGCGACCATATATTCTTTTCGAGCAACGTGAAGCTTTCAACCATTACACCCATTGAGCTAAGGTCTTGCTTATGGGACGGAAATGTTCAAAGAACTTCTGCGACACACGTTGTCTTCGCTAGTTTCAGACCCCTGATTACAAGCTACTGTCCAATCAACTGTTTAATGTCTAATGATCCTGTTTCGGCACTGTACAAAGGGATGACGGCAATGTTTTGCTCGTCGTCCGTTCGTCTTCACGTTGAGCAACAATGAGAACGATTTCACATGATTGACGCAAGGAAAGCAATGAAGGAGTGAGAATGTCCTCAGGAGAGCCAAAAACACCTGCGAGCGAGATCAACAAAGCATGATTCGCCACCTCGACAATAATTAGCAGTGAGATGAGGAGTCACTCCTTCCCAGAATAAATTCACTATGACGTTCCCAACACTCGTTTCCAAACGGGAACACAACACCGCTGACTGAGCCACACAGTGTTTCAGCATAGCCACGATCCTTCATTATTACTCAATGCACCGGTTCCTCGCTTGGTTTCGCTGGACTGCAAACCTACTGCTATTTGATTCCTCCAATCATGATATCGATATCCTCGAATTCTATCAAAAAGCACTAGTGGTACTGCGCAATCATACAGCTTTTAAACTCATCAAGTGGGCGGAGCACAGACAAAAGAGCAAGAAGATAGTAAAATAGTAGAGAAAAGAAAAAAGGACTGAGGAAATCAGAACATTGTATAACCTACTACATGAGAACACCTTTTGACCAGCGGGTCAGATCAAGGACTCCTTCCCGGCAAGGGCAAGATATCAAATTGCTTTCCAATTATGCTGGTCATCCACCCCCAGTCCCTTCATTGAGGGAAGTGTTGATGCTTTCTCTGACCTCAGAATATCTTGAAACGTCGTGTTTACTTGTTATATGGTGAAAGAATATTGTTGCCGCAAGGCATTATATGTAATAACTTCCGAGAGTAGCATGTTCCTATTTGTCTTCTTGGTTTATAAATAGACTCTGTCCATCGTTTCCCTCGAACACTAAGAATGTTATAATTTGTTTGCCGCCAAAGCGACATAAATATATACTTCAAGTCTTTATACCCCCGTAGTAGAAGTAACGCTCTAAGGAGATATGTAAGATTGTCTATACACAATGGACATAGTCTATGCCTGTATTTACCAACCATCAGGTCTTCGTAGCAAAAAAAAAAAAAAAAAAAAAAAACAAACCGTCCAGGCAGACCCAAGACTAATGTTCAGATCACGCTTCCCAGTTCCTTTTCTTCGCTGTAAAAAGCAAACGAGCATTTTCTTCCTGGGAAGAGGATCGTGATAAGCCCGAGGACATTGCCGGCACAGAACTGATCCTGGACAGATGGATGTCGATGACACGGGCTCTTCGAAGTGATCGATTTGCCCACGAGCCGGACGAAGGTGGCCAATTTTTGTTATCCCAGTCTTGTAGCTCAATACCTAGTAAGCCTCTAGCGTCACCCACAAACCGCTCTATACAATCCAAAGGTGGTAGAAAACGGCGTCGCACGCCGCAACCATTGTGATTTGTGTCAATTTGATAATCAGGACACTGTTTGAGCGAGGAGATGATTGCAGTTATGTCGCTTGGTAACCCAGCGGGCTGGGTACGTTCTGCCGTGTCCTCGTCTTCAGAATCTAAGCCAAAATCTGAATCTATCAGGGTAGATCCTAGAAATATTGTCTTCGTGCGCAGAGTGAAAAAGCGAGTCATTTGACCCAGGTGAAAGGCGTCACAGGCACTGGAATTGCCAAATCCACATCGACATTGATACTGTCGGGATTGGACCGCAGTTACTGCGACCGATGTAGTGGTCGAGTTAGGGCCTTCTGGCTCCTCCAATGCGCCAAAAGCGCGGAGAAAGTACGCTTGGAGATCTGTGATAGTATTCAAAACGCATTGTCGTCTATAGTATAATTCTTCTGCAGACCTTATTAGCATCTGAAATACCACTGGCTTAGGTGGTGATAGAAGAAAGCTAGATTTACCTTCTAGACCATCGGAAAGATACCGCCAGCGGACGGTAGGTGAAGTAGGTGGTTCCACACCATTTACCCAAAACTTTGACCCAGTAAGGATCAGCGCATGCGTCCATATCTGGAATATGGTATACTCATTAAGAAACCTCGCTATGAAGATCGTTTGCCGAATTCGGTCCTCACTCAATCTCAGTGCCGAGGAATCGAACCTCGACAGGGGAATCCTTCCTTTCCCAAATGCATACCCAGACCTTTTTAAAGCTTCCCGGATGACATAGGGAGAGTTGAAGGAATCAGCTAGCTCTATTAACCTAGCAACTAATGAGGTAGGCTGAATTCTGAGCTCCCCGCCGAACTTGGCTTTCTCTTCTTCCTCGAATGAGTTGAACGATAGCACTTGGAGGAACAGTTCGATAGCATCTACCCCAAGCTTTTGCGGGAGATGATCCACCGGTAACCTGACTGTTGGCAGGGTATACTGGATCGAAGTATCATCAGATAAAGATTCTCCACCCTCAGTGGTGGTACCCTGGCTCCACATCGCCTTCTGTTGGATGAAATCCCTGCCTTCAGAGAACTTATTAGGGTCAAGCAAGGCCCGAAAGTAGGGACTGTTCCTCATAAGATCGTCACTTAAGACCTGCCAACGGTGACTAGCGTTTCCAGGAGAAACAGGAGAGCTGTCTGGGGGAACGTATTCGATAATCACATCCCCGGTGCTTAATAGAACTTTTACAGCTGGCTGGGGCCCAGTTAAAGGAGTATCTCCTCCTTTATGATTGTTAATAACAGCGGAAGCCTCCCCAGTCAAATGAGAGCAGTGGGGATCGTCTTGAGCATCGCGAAGCCCCGGTGATTGAAGCGAAGCTCCTACTCCATCTGGTAATGAAGAATGACTTGGGTCCATGACGTGTCAATTCAGGAGGTGAAAGTCTGTATATAGGTCCTTTTCACACTACTCGCGTCACAGGTCTGAAAGCACATTGGAACTGTAGAATTGCCTATACTCTTGTTTCTCATCGATATGGTTGTAATGGTTGTGGCCTGTGCTGTTATTCGGATGCCCCTCTCCACGGTTATGAGAGTGTTCATATATTTCCCCATAAGAAAAGACTATAGACACGCGCCAATGTGCATTCTAGTATGCGTAAAAGGGTTGCGACTCAATTATGGCGAGGAGTTGGTTTAGTGGTGGGGAACTGAAATCATCGACGAACGTTGCCTCATCGGGAGATAGCGTCATGTGATAATACACCTTCCAAAACTGGTATTGTGTTTTAAACCTGAAAAGTGCGGTTTCTGTACCAAGAATTGTATTATACAGTATGTCGGTTGTCGCATTAAATTAAACAGTTGTATAACTTCAATCAACTTGAGCCTCACCATCCCACCCATGGAGGGGTGTCCAACTCCATAATCATAAACAAAAAAGAGAAAGAATTTCTATTGATGGCACGAAGGAATGCGCTATCGAATCACCCAGTAACAAACGCAACCCAAAGGGAATGTGGAACAAAAAAGAGATAAAGGATAAAACGCCGAATATTTAGCAGCCTCTCTTAAGGCAAAGATACAACAGGAATGTGCAGGATATCGTATTCATTCCGGATACTTGTGCTGGTATGCCCGTTTTGCTTGCCCTTGATGGACGCTTCTCGAAGCTTCAATGCATGCGCCATACTGTAGAAAAGCTTCATGGACGGTAAATTTGCGATGTCCGCCTGGGATGCCTCCATCGCAGACGAGCTCATTTCATCTACCCCATTCTCGTCATCATGATCATCAAGATCAGTGTTCCCTATGAGGTTGAGCCTTGGGAAAACATGCGAGAATAGCGCCAGACATGGCTGAGGCTCCTCCTCGTCTGAAGCATAGGGGCTAGGTTGTTGTTGGTCTTCTTCGTGCGCCAGAGACTCGGTGTCGAATATATCGTTTCTTTGAGAAACAAGATGCCATAGCTCACCGCATATGAATCCAATCACAAAATCTTGATTCGCGCGTGCAGCTGCCAAGCAACTCTTTCTGTAATCGGACTTGAAAGACGAATCGGTATTGGACGGTAGACATAGGACAAGTCCACGCGCTAAAAGAGGTGGAGGCGGAATGTCTTCATTGATCACAAATAGACTTGAGGTTGCGCTTTGAAAGCTTTCCTTGCGTTCATAGAGTCCAGAGTCCGTAGGCGATTCTATTACATCCTCCGTATGCTGTGTGATAGTTTGGGTAAGAGATATAGTCGAGGCTTTTCGGGGCGGAAGTCCTAGACCGCTGGTGTCGCCAACCGCATACTCAGAAAGATGTGAAGTAGCATCGTTATCCCCGAAGGTTATTGACTCATGGCCAGTGGATGGACGTTCACTTGGGTTGTTGGCTGTAATTTCTGTCTTGATGGTCTGCACCGCGTCCGCCACAGCCTCTCGAGCAGCAGCCTTCAGGGTCGGGATCAGAATATCAGCCTCCTGATTACCCACTGCCACTCCTGAGGCCCATGCGGTTCCCAAAACAGCCCACGAAGCCTCCTTTATGACACCTTTCGTGTACTTCTTCCGGATCAAGTCCACCAATTGATTCTTCATTTCTCTTGACTCGGTTTTCTGTCTGCCAACAATATCGACGGTAGCATTGAGGATGCGGCCAGATTCCCACAGCAAAAACCCATGTTTCTTGGCTAAGGAGGTCAATTGGCGAGCGGTCTCATCGGACCAGTCGTCGATAATATCCGCATGGATCTGGAGAATGGCAATGTGTGGGCCAACGGACGATGCTAGTTGAAGCAGAGCATCTGTGGTGGTGATGGTGTGGGAGGGAGCCACGCAAACAGGAAGACCAAACGGCAATCCCTTCTTAGCCGTTGCTAGGGTTTGAAGGTAGGAGATTAAACGATTTCCGAGGAAGGAAGGGGATTCGAACGTTGAGCCTTCCATTATTTATGGAGGATCCGAAATAACCGCGGGGATGTATGTCGTTCAGGAAACGGGGAGAACAATGGGGATTGCCTTCTTCTTTTAACCTGAGAGCTTGGGGCAAAGTGAACCAGAGAAATTGGCCCTCTTGATGAAACTAAACCTGTACTAACGTCGTTGGCGTCTAAGCAAATGAAATGGTCTAGTCGGTCGAGACAAAATGATTGACGGAAGGCTTTTAGGAACTCCACTTTTTCTGACAGTTAGTCTGTTCAGGTAAATCGACAGGGGGCAAAAGACCCAGCGTTGTGGTTATTTTATCTCCTAGGCAAACTCAATCGAGTCAGCTAATTGTTCCTCGAGGCTGTTTGTTGGTAGATTGGTTGGGGTTGATCTTTTATACTCCGACAAGGTAACACCTGTCACGTAAAAAGAGATAAAGAGGAAGAAAGAAAGAGAAGAACGGAGACAAAGGGAGAGAGAGGGAGAGAAGAGGGGGGGAAAAGGAGAATGATTCCGAATTGAAAATAGGGATTCCGACATGGCGTATCTCATGCGTCCCCTTCCTTTTTTTTGTTTTTTCTTTTTTCTTTTTTTTCTTTTTTTTTTTTTTTTTTCATTGTTGACTTACTTTTTTGGACGAGTCGAGTGCGTTGTATGTATGTGTGTGTGTTTACTTTTCTGCTGGTATGTATTCATCTCAGGGTCACGCTCACTGATTCACTGATGAAGATCGTCTAATGGTGGACCGTTTCGAGGATCTCCGACGATTCTCCAACCAGGTTATTGTAATCACAATACCATCGGCTGTGGCCTCCCCCATATTAAGGGGTAGAGAACGGTTAAGATTCCCATCTATCCGGTACGACTTCCCTCTAAACCATACTAAGCCGTACCATCATTTACACTAAAGCCGAAAGGGGAGAACGGGCTGAGAGACCGCTTATGCACTAATCTCAATTTTGTCCGAAAATTGCTTTGACCGCCTACCACATGGACTCTAGTTGAGGACTTGTCCTTCGGAAGGAGTGCTCCGTAGTCGGCCTCTTAACCCTAAGTCCATGTCGCTAGACCGAGTTTGGCATATGGGAGGGTTTTAGCTCGTACCACTTCCAGTACGAAGAGAAACACACCCTTTTAAACTTCTTTCGGGTACAGATGAACCGCGGTACAGGCGGAGAGGAAATCTTAGCACGACGAATGAGAATCGAAAGAGAAATGAGGCTGAGAGCGAACAAGTTCTCGCGGTATGGCTGCGAGCCTCAATCAGCTACCCTGGGGCAAAGCTGAATCCTGATTCTGAGAAAAGTCTATCTACTCAGCCAGCCCCGCTGAAGTTCGGCCGAAGGTGAAAACGGTCATATGGGATTCGCCTTCATTGACCTCAGCGGAGAGCGACCGATAGTGTCTGGTATTACTCCGTAGACCTTGATTCTTTGTCCTTAGACGGCCAGAACGTTGAGTGTCTTCGACGTGATCAATCAGGATCCGTGGATCTACCTCTGGATTGAAGCTACGCTCTCTAGCCTTCCTATAGTAGTAAAAGGTTGCATGTCAACCCTTGCCCATCACGGCTTGAGTATTGGCAAATCCCCACCCCATGCATGAGGGAACGCAAGGACCTGAACGCGGACCCCAACATGATATTGTCCATGCATTTCAGATCGAACGCACGGCAACTAAGCAGATGTATAGGGTACATACATACCGGGTTAATAAGTCTTTAGGAAAAAGATCAGAAAGCCTCATAAAGCTTGAGGATGTTTATTCTGGGCCTCATTCGCCATTCCTTGTTTCTGTTTACTTTTGCCAGCATGTTGATAGGTCCTCGAATCCTCATACTTTTAGGTACATACAATGTAGGTATGAAACACTGCCGTACCGCCAAGGCACTAAACTCCACTAGCGCTCTGTATGGGCCATTGCAATGCAAATCAATTATATCAAGGAACCAGGCCACAGGTTAACGGCACTCCCTAGCTATCAAGTGCTGAAAACCGTTGGATTACTCAACCCCCTACGAGGCACCCTATGACAAGTCGCAAAAATCTTTTCACTTGACAAGTTAGGGCGCTTGAACAACCATGCAGTAAATGATCTATGCTTAATCTAGACCCGGAACTTATGCTTGCTTTTGTTGTTTTCTATGTACATACTATGCCCAAAAGAACTATACATGTATCTACCTAGCCGGACACTACTCCTGGGCTTTGCCGCCCATTAGACCCTCCTATTTTCTCTTTTTCTTTTTTTTTTTTTTTTTCTTATTTTCTTTGCTTCTTCTTTTTCTTCGGGATGCACTTGATCTCTACTGTGGCTGTGTCTGTGAAAAACAGAGTATGGGCCATTACATATAATTTCAAATTCCGGAGTGTAACCCATCGAACTGACTTCCTAGAACTCGGGGCACTCGATTCGTAGAATTGAGCGTATTGCGGTGACCTGGTCAAGTCTGGCTACATCGACCTTCAGGAAACAAGATATACACTGCTTCACGTACCCACTCTTCCATTTGGCATACAACGGAGCCTTTTCTTTCTCATCTCTAGAAACCCATGACCGTCTCTGTTGGGTTGCTGACTAACCCCCTGCCAGGTGGTCAGGGGCCATCTTCTCCGATAGGTTAGCGCCAAACTGGCCCACGGCATCAGCATGATCAAGAAAGAAGAGGAGGACCTGCAAAGATGACTTGGACTCTTCCTATCGCCTCCGCTTTTCACTTATGAATACTACCCTTTAGGTACTCATTACTGTGCGTGGTTGGCTACATCGCTAAGGTTGCAAAATATTTGCAGCCGTGTTGTGCAGGGTAATCTTACACCTTACCATTTTTCCATTTTTCTTTTTTTCTCTCTTTCCCTGCTTTGGTACCCCTTCCCTTGTACCCGTCGGAGCCACCGGACCCGCGACCCTGGATATTATTTTGAAGCTCACGCCACTCCTTTCCGATTATCCATTCCGTTTTTTAGGTGTGGTGTGATCTGTCCAACTACATCTCTCGAGTTTCTACACTTATATCTCGGCTCTCCTGCGGCTCCTACAACGTTTGGCATCCACCACTGGGCGTTTCCCGTTTAACAGCCATGCCTGGAAGGACTCTACCAACGTTTACCTCCGCCGAGGTCGAGTCTCATAACAATGCCAAATCTTGCTATGTAACTCTGGGATCGAAAGTGTACGACATTACCTCTTTTGTCGATGATCATCCTGGTGGTGGTGATTTGATCCTTGAGTATGCTGGAAGAGACGTCGAAGAAATTCTGCGCGATACCGTCTCTCATGAACACTCGGAAGCAGCCTACGATATTCTGGAAGACAGTCTGATTGGTTTCATTGCCTCCGAATCGACTGGCAAAGGTGCAAGCATAGATGCCGCTAAAGCAAATGGTGTAGGGGGAACATCAGGCCCTGTATATGCCGCAACTGGAATGTCCCGCGAAGAGGATTTGTCTGTTGAGACAGACTACAGTAAGGATTACCAGACGCACAAATTCTTGGATCTCAACAAGCCTCTTCTTATGCAGCTCTGGAACGGTGGCTTCAGCAAAGAGTTCTACTTGGAACAAATCCATCGTCCGCGCCATTACAAGGGAGGAGAATCGGCCCCCCTCTTCGGAAACTTCCTGGAGCCCCTGAGCAAAACCGCATGGTACATGGTTCCAATTATATGGCTGCCCCCTGTTACCTACGGTACTGTGCTCGGGTTTGCTGGGCTGGGGAACGTGTATGCTGCAGCTGCCTATTGGATTGGTGGCCTTGCCCTTTGGACTTTGATCGAGTACCTTATGCATAGGTTTTTGTTCCATCTTGACAAGTATGGCTCCCAGCTTCCCTTCTAGTCCTGTGGTCTCCAAAGCTAAGTTTGTCTAGATATCTTCCTGATAACCGTGTTGGCTTAACCCTCCATTTCCTGTTACACGGCATTCATCACTATCTACCTATGGACAAATACCGACTTGTTATGCCACCAACGCTGTTTGTTGTCCTCGCTACACCGTTTTGGAAGCTGGCGCAAAGTGTCTTCTTCTATAACTGGTACGCCGCCTTGACGGTATATTGTGGCGGCATATTCGGTTATATATGTTATGATACGACCCATTATTGGCTCCATCATCGCAAGTAAGTTATAATGGATTTTCGGGTTCTATGAAAATGTTATTGACCATATTGTACTGCAGTCTTCCCCCCTACTACAAGGGACTTAAGAAATACCACCTTCAACACCATTTTGCCGACTTCGACAATGGTTTCGGTGTCACCAGCCGGTTTTGGGACCGTGTTTTCGGTACTGAGCTTCAAACACCTGCACCTAAAGACGTGAAGACACAGTGAACACAGTAAACACAATCACATGTGGGTTTGCGTTCATCTCAATCTTACTAAGTACGAAGTCATGCCGAGGCTTGTTGCCGCCCAGTCTTTCCATTCATGTTTGTCTCTGAAATCTTAGGATTTCGAATGCTTGGTTCTTATTCTGCCCTAATCTGCTTCATGTACAGTGAATTCGGTCATTTGCTATTGCAGGACCTTGATTCTTTCCATACATCTTATGGTCATGGTCTTTGGCGAGGCCGTTTTGTGAAATAGTGTTTATACGATTGTACATGATAATAGCACCTAATACATCATACATTCACCATGAGAGGCGTGTTTACAGGCAATTAAGATTAAGTGACCGTGTTCGTGGCGACGTTTCTATGGTTCATTCAGAAAATTGTTCGGAGGCAATGCCAAGAGGCACCACGTGATGTAGGCCGCTTTTCATTTCCCCCCAACCTTGCCTGTTATCTCGTACCACTTTTACGACTCTTGAACCTCGATAACCCCTTTCTTCTTGACCATTAATCAAACTCCACAACGATTAAATCTTGTACTTAGGAGCAGGGACGCTCTATCTGGAACTAGACTGTGAAACGAAGGGTTCGCTCAAGTCTAGCCTGATCTGCCGTCACCATCTAACCAAGCTAAAAGTGACCTTAATCCATCCCGCACGATCTTCCTTTTCTCCTTTCCATTCAGCTTCATCCAGGGGAGAGTTATCAACATATCGTCAATATGTCAGGTCTCGATGTCGAGGCTCTACTTGAGTCCACAGCCGCCGCAGCACCACCACAAGATGCACGACAGTCTCAGGAACGCGATGACCGCTCCAAAGCCGATAGTAGTGACCGCCGGGACCGCGACCGCTCACGAGACAAAGATCGTAGACGCCGGGACCGCAGCCGGGACCGACGTCGTGACGCCGATGGAGATGAAGACATGAAGAGTCCGAGAAGCGAACATGGCAGTGCTAACGGAAGCCATAGAAGCAGAAAGAGGAGCAGGAGCCGCGAGAGTGATCGCCGTCGATCTCGACGTGAACGCTACGGTGATGACTACCGGTCTGGCGGTGACTATTACCGCGGCGGCGGGCGGGCCCGCACTCGATCTCGATCTCCTAATGATGACCGCTATTACCGCCCTTCAGGTCGTGCCCGTCGAGAAGAGAGGGATGATGACCGACGCTCTCGCCGTGAACGAGAGACTCGCAGACGTAGCCCCAGTCGCGAAAGGACTCCGGAGCTCAACGAGGATGAGCGCGATAGACGTACCATCTTTGTACAGCAGCTTGCGGCACGTCTGAGAACAAAAGAATTGATTGCTTTCTTCGAGAAAGTTGGACCAGTTAAAGAAGCTCAGATTGTCAAGGATCGTGTTAGTGGTCGGTCTAAAGGGTGAGTGTCAAATTTACCATTGAAGGTATGCCGGTGACCTAACAATTGTCTAGTGTCGGTTATGTCGAATTTAAGAACGAAGATTCCGTTGCTCCTGCTATTCAACTTACGGGACAGAAGCTTCTAGGAATTCCAATCATCGCACAGTTAACTGAAGCGGAAAAGAATCGTCAGGCTCGCAATCCAGATGCCAGCAGTGGCAACAACCACGCAGCTCCATTTCACAGGTTGTACGTGGGTAACATCCATTTCAGCATCACTGAAAATGACCTCCAGAATGTTTTTGAGCCGTTTGGTGAGCTCGAGTTCGTCCAGCTTCAGAAGGATGAAACCGGTAGAAGCAGAGGTTATGGTTTTGTCCAGTATGTGTCAGCCCTTTCTTCTTTCATGGTGCTTTTGTTGTTAACTGGTATCTTCTAGGTTCCGTGATCCCAATCAAGCTCGGGAGGCACTAGAAAAAATGAACGGGTTTGACCTTGCTGGTCGAGCAATCCGCGTTGGCCTTGGCAACGATAAGTTCACCCCTGACTCGAGTGCTCAACGATTGCAGAGCCAAGGTGCAAACCAACAAAATTTCCAGGGCTCTTCGTTCTCGGGCCATGGAGGCCGTGGTATCCAGGCTGGTGGTACTAGCAACTTCGACCGTGCTGGTGGCCGGGATTCTGAAAAAGGAGCCGGTGCTAGTGCTTTGGATGATACGGATGTTGCTGGGGTAAACTTCAACAACTATAGTAGGGACGCATTGATGAGGAAACTTGCAAGAACAGATGAACCCTCAGAGTCGTCCGCCGACGATAAGCAGAAAGTGCTTCGCCCTAAAACAGAAACCAAGCCATTACCTGTCAATGTCAACATGGCAAGTCGGTGTGTTATGCTTCGTAATATGTTTGATCCTGGCGAGTAAGTTGACCCCTATAAAACATCTTTGCAAGCTATGGACTCTAACAATGTATACAGAGAAGAAGGTGAAAGCTGGATTAAAGAGCTAGAGGATGACGTCCGCGCTGAGTGCGAAGAAAAATATGGCCATGTTGTTCACATTGCACTAGATCCTAACTCACAAGGTGATATCTACTTGAAGTTCGACCGCGTCCAAGGTGGTGAGAACGCCATCAAAGGCCTGAATGGACGATTTTTCGGCGGCAAACAGATCACTGCACAACCGGTTGTCGACGCTGTTTACAGCAGTTTGTTCTCTCGAACCAAGGCGATCTAGTGCTCGACCCATCAGCACCTACGAAAGCTTACATCTTAGTAGGTATTTCATCTAATAGCGTGATATTAGGTGCGATTATCTTTGACGGAACCACCGTCTAACTCCGAACCATTACACCTACTTCGACATGGTGCTTGGCTTTGATGACACTACTACCCCTGGTAGGTGCCATTTTTTGACGTATTGCTTTTTATAGGCCACAAGGCTTGTTGTGCAATGATTTGTTTATAGGGATTTGTACAGTGCATTAGCGCAATGAAACCTCTGTAGTTTTGCAGTATTTAGGTCCTCTCATTCTCTGAAACTCCCACAGGCATGCACTTTGATACATGTCATCAGTTAAATGTGCGATAAAACGCGTTGGATATCAACGGGTCTGTGTAAGTTTATGCCATAACAACCCTCCGTTCACCATGAGGTCCATGCTTGGCCTGGAAGAAACTGCTTCTTGGTTCCCCATCATCTGCATGATGAAGTCGTTAGGCACTCGATGTGAACCTTCACGCCCAAAGCGCGTAGTCAGGGAAATATTTATCGTGAATCTGCCGAGCATAATCCACCACCACCGGATATTCTCGAATAAGTTTCTGCGTATTCGGCGCCCTACAGCCAACGAAACAGCATCAGCAACGTATCACGCAAGGGACACAGAATAAAGAGGAAGAGGAAGAGGAAGAGGAAAAGAAAAACATACGCATAACAAACCAACCCGGAAACAATAAACCCAAAAAGCGCCGCATCAGCCTCAGTAGGTTCCTCACCACCCAAAACCCAGAACGGACCCTGTCCTCCATGTCGCGATCTCGCCTCAACAAGCGCACCATTGATACGCTCCCAGATCTCGGCGCCCAAGGACCCGATCTCCTCCGTCGAGAAGAGCATCGTCCCCTGGCCGGTAAGAGTACGTGTGACTTTGTTGTAGACCATGAGACCTACCACGACCCGAACAGGCCAAGGCAACGCAGCCAGAATCACATCCCGCATGGTATAGTAATTCAGCACCCATTTTTCGTATGCCTAGTTCCAGAATCAGCACAAAATGTCATATTTCCACATGTTCAAGTCATGAAAGATTCCATCCACCCATCCAAATAGAGAATTGATGATAATGAACACATACATTATACCAATACAACTTATCCTCCAATAAGGCTATCAACCCCATATCCTGGAGCTTCTGCGATCCCGAAAGCTTCGCGTTGAAATCGTTCGTTAACCCCTTCTCGATAAATGTCTTCGTAATCATGGTTGAATCGCCCATAACGACTGGAGGAGCTGGATGGCTTCCGTCCTCGTACAGGATCTCTGCCGGGATGGAGATGTAGGGCACTTTGCCTCGGGGTGCGTTGCGCATTGAGCCGGCTTCCACGCGGTAGGGTATACCGGCGAACCGCAGACGGGCTTCCAGTTTGATTACGAATGGGGACCAGCTGTAGATTCCTGTGCCTGGGAGGCCGCGGTAGAGGGTTAGGGGTGTTGGGGCTGTGTCTGAAGTCATTGTGGTTGGGGTACTGGTATTAAATTTGGATTTTTATTTTTCTCCTGAATGAAATGGTGTATTTAGGATGGAGTATACTCCGTAACGTGGTCTAGGGATGAGCTTTCTTGTATTTGTGTTTATATATATACTTTATTGGGGCTTGGGTCGGGTTTTGCGGCGGATTCAAAGCCGATACGGCTTGGGGGCTTTATTCTAAGTGGGTGGTGATGAAGGCATTGCGTTGCAAACTATGATGTGGCCGTCAGCACTAGTCAGATCCTCATAGCCTGTTCCTCGTAACTTGATCTGCTCCACTTTAGGTTGTATTAGGTTGGAACTGACACAGATCGAGATGGCGATGTATTGTGAATGTTTGATATATATGTACAGTATGACCAGAGGGCCAAAGCTCATCAAAGTAAAAGAAGTAATAATAAGAACAATATTTACATATCCTTAAGTGAGCATTGAGTACTTACTCACGGTCATCGCCGCGACCGACGCGGATCAGTCGCTTCTTGTCGGCGCCATTCTCGAGATTCCTTCGTTCCCAGGCTTCCCAAACCGCCTTCAAGTCGTCGTTCCCAACCACCTAGTCGGACGACGAGGCAGGTAGCGTTGTCTCCCTCCTTAGTCACTTCATTCGCAAAGTTGACCACATCCCGAGACCCCTGCTCGGGAGTCCTAGCCTCCTTGACGATGTCAACGACTTCTTGGTCACTGAGCGTTCCACTGATGCCATCAGACATGAGGACCAAGAATGAGTACTCCGCAGGTGCCATCTCAATTCTTCGGAGCTCTGGCTCGGCTGATACGCCAATCCGTTTCGATTGAACATCACCAAAGGCTCGCGTGTTGGCCAATCCGCTCATGCGCTCTTCTCCAAACGAGTCAGTCACAAATGTAGTGGCATATCGTCGTAAGCGACTCGCCTCAATCGGTGACGACGGATGGTGGTTGGAAGTCAGTGGAATGGCATCGCCTGTCTCTGTAGAGCACAACAGTATCCGGGTGTCGCCGACATGGGATACCAACAGACTAGACGGGCTAGACGGATGCCAGAAAGGGGTAGGCGTTGGGGTAGATATGAGCGCGACGCTAGCGGTGCTACCTCCCTTGAACCGTTTCGCTCCCCCGATATGTAGAGATGGCGTACGATCACGGCCGTAGAGGATATTGTCCTGGTATAAAGGGTGACCCACATTCTCCAATTCATCGCCTTGTTTCGCCGCTTGTGCCGACACAAACTCCAGATCGGTACGGAGAAAGGCGTATTCGAGGACCTCTTCAATGGTAACACCTTCGGGTAGGTCGGACAGTGCCTTTGGCTCACCACGGGCACCTTTCCCAATATGTGAGAAGTGAGGAGGTACAAATCTCTTGAAGTACCCTCCGACTAGGGTTCGCCAATCTCGGACGAGGTGTTTTTCTAGTTCCCCGATTCGTTGCGAGTTGGCGTCCTGCAGAATAGGCAAATCTCCAGTGGACGGCTCTGTGTCCTTAGAATAATGGCCATCCCGGTTTTTCTTCAGACTGGACTGGAGCTCGAATGTCGCTGCTGAATCCTGTATGTACTCATGAAGCGTGTGCTGTAGAAACGTGCTACATTCGTTTCCCCCGTGGCCGTCGAATACTGCGAAATAGAATACCTGTGGATCGCCACTAGCAGTCTCCGCCCCTTGACTCTCCCGAGTTGCAGGGATTCCATTGGCACCCGATCGTTTGATCGTTAGGGACGCAGGGGGGCGCTTCGCAAATGCAGGAATGTCGATCACACCAGCTTGATATGTATCTTCATTCTCCGGACGAGTCCCACGGGAAGTAGATGCGCCGAAGTGGTGTTTCGCGCTGCGAAGAGGGATGCGGACGACAGTCGTCTCCCGGTCGACCAGCGGCTGGAAGGAGGCTGGGGGGTGAGATGACTCTCCGGTATGAGGAACGGAGGCGGAGCGAGGAAGTTTGTAGAAGGAGTTTACTGGCGCTCGGGGATCTGGATGAAGAGAGGAAGATGGTAAATGTGTAACAAAGTAGTCGTGAAATTCAGGCCTCTTGGTTGCCCGGTTGTCGTTGGCAACAGCATTTGCGGGATTCGACGTGTAGCAACGCCTTGGTAGAATAAGAGAAACTTAGAAGCATATGAAATCAGTCAACGTTCACCAGAGCTCATGTGGGAACCAGATTCAGCGACGTGTGATCGTCAGCATGGACACTTCGGAGATAAGCCCTAGGGATGGTTGTGCAAGGGTTAAAGATATACATACTGCGACGATCAGCCAGAGTCCGGACCTGGACTGTGACCCGCTTCGCAGGAGTTAGATTCATGAAGGTCGAGGCATTGACGAATTGAAGATATGGGGAAAAGGTAAATTCACGCCTGAGAGTAGGGAGTATGTAAAAAAGCTGAGAGGACTTGATCGGGAAACCGCGGGGATTGATGATTTTGCGGCCCGAGCGCAATTGCGACGGAGAAATGCAACGGCACTTTCTTAGACTAAATCCTTCTTATCTCCCTTATCGACGTTGCCCTTCACTTACCCCATGGAGTATCTTACTTATCACTCTCTCTTAAGGATCGGATCAACAGCAATGTGTGGCATGTTATCATTGGGGCCGAATTTCACCCGGACTATTCTTTTGCCTCACCCCAGATCCTTGAAATTCTCTCGTGGACTCCACCATAACGCCATCGGTCACTTCCAACAACCAATCCCTCAATCCTGAACTGCAACTATTGACATCATCACACCGCTGAAAGCCTAAACCACTTGGTCCAATTCATTTACTCTATTCTTAACCAACAAGCTATTTCCTCTCTCCTAAGCCATTGCCATCTTCAAACCTGTATTACTCCGTTTTCTCTCATCTTTATGCAGCCCCAAGATGCGGTGAAAATTCAAGAATAGAAGGAAATCAAGAGCACTTTCCCGGACCGGCACTCACTTAGCACGCATCTCACTGATAAGCTGAGTATAGCGTCTTGGGGGAGGACGCAGCAGTACCTTCGCAAGGCCTACCAGCCTGACGTCAGCAGGACTTGTGGAATTATCACTAATACTAATGATTGGGGTAACTCCTAGACGAACAAGGGTGTTGTCCTTCCTCAGCGCCTGAGGGATTCCGCCAACAAATTGGTCACAATTAACCATTGTACCGGGCTCGAATATTTCGTTCACCGCAGGAAACCTGAAGCTATATTCGAATGGTAACGAATATAAATCTATCGCGAGCGCCTGCGCCTCGGTTAAGATGTCCTGGAGATCCATCCAGACCACTTGGTATTGGTTCAAGGGATCATGAGTAAGGGGACCTATCAGTAGCCACAGCTTTTCCATATAAGAGTGGGTGTTGTTTTTGTTACATTCGGAAAATTCCGGTTTATTTACCACGGTCTGGATGTGATGTGCTATCGCAATGAGCAGCGAATGGCGGACCACCGCAGGGGTTTCTATATCTTATCATTAATCTCTGCAAAGGGGAGCTGGAGGTTACTCAACATACCTATGGTTAGGTGCTCCTGTATCTGGTTGATTTCCACATCCACCTGAGCGTCGAACCCTTTGACGACTGTGGGCTGCAAGATCTCGTGGACGAGGTAAAAGTTAATTGCTTTTGCAACCACGCACGGCCTAGTGCATGGATTTCCTAGCAATGTTGACGCATGGATCTTATTCGAGATGCTCATGACATATTCCTTAACCCGCGGGTTCAGCTGACTGTCAAATTGAATGCTAGGGAAATTAGTATACATGTGGCCAAATTTCTGCGTCCTTGAGAAGAGGCTCTGAAGTCTGGTCGAGATCAGCCGAATTACTGTTTCGGTATCGAATGAAGAACCTAGAGAACAAATGCTCATCGGAAGACTACCCCTCTTGCAGCTAAGTGACGTCTTGGAGTTCTCTCCCAGACTCAGAAGTTTGCCCTGTGGAGTGCTAGCAGGTAGGTCAAACGCGGGAGGAGGGAGAGTGTGCACACTTGGAGAGTAAGAGCTCGCTGACGAGGGGGTGCTTGAACTCGGAGACCTTACGATAGGGCGCTGTTGAGTGGGAGTGAGAGGAAATATTGGCATAGGAATAGTTGACTGCAACATGCGAACCCTCTTGGGGTCTGCAATGGCTTTGCTCTGGTTGCTGATTGTGGTCTTCTGTTTCCGGACCAAGTCTTCTAGATCAAGAATTCTGACACGCTGCCTGCTGATAGTCTCGATATCCTGTGCACTGTATTCACGGCAGCGGTTGAGGGCCGCTTCAACCTCTTCCAGCCTTTCTTGAGTTGCTTTTACGCGAATCTGGAGCTGTTTAACCACATCTGCACGGGTCAATTCTTGCAGGCTACCTGGATCAGCAGCATAGTAGAGTTTTTCGATTGCCATCTGAGCTAGAGTCCACCAGATATCAAAAGCACAGCAGAAAGTAGATGGGAAGACAGATCGCAACTGATGATGTTTAGGCTTGGATTAATTGTTGAACAATGAGAGAAGCTCAAGGTTGGAATAAAGGTAGACTCTGAGAGAAAATATCTTAACAACACAGAAGGGAATACCTATATCAATGTTTGTAGGAAACAATGTTCAGCTAATAAAGCAACACAAATAACCAAGACTATATTCTGTTGTATGAGACACCAAGTGGGGCATCAACATCATATCATGGAGCTAAACTGTATACTGTACCTAAAGTGAATGGAATTCACTGTGTCATTTTGACCAGCTCACCGGCCAAGAGTAACAAAGAGAGTGGGTTTATAAATAGGTTTCCTGACTCAAGTTCAGCCTAGAAACACAAACGGGCACGTTTTCATTTGTCTCAAGCCCTTTGGCTGCCTTCGGCAATCGATTGAAAGATACCCGTCATAGCCAACTCTGGAACTACATCCTCTTTAAGTTGCCACTTCCAGCTATAGGTAGTGACTGCTGTACTCCGTACTACTTGCTATATAGGTAAAGCAGTCCTACTATAAATACCAAGGTAATACAGATAAGTCTGTGTTCCCCCTGCGGTATGAGTACGCAGTATAGTTAGTTTTGTAGTAGAGAGTATACTCCGTACTCTAAGTATATATACGATGTATCTGTTCTACACTCTGGAGAATGACCGCATTGGGACAGCTTTCTCCTTTTTCTTTGGAACCCGAAAGCTTTGACCCACGAACCAATTCCGAGCCTCCCGCCCGAAAAGTCCTCCCTTCCTACCTACTAACTTACTTAATACCATTGTTGAGCAAAATCTGGACAACCAAACTTTTTTTCTTTTTATTTCCATTCTTGAAGGGTCGCTGTCCTCCGTTCATGAACTAAGTCGCAATCCACTTCCAAGATAGTCTATCCATCACTCTAACGGGGTGGAGGGATTCCAGAGCGTAAGTAACCGCACGAGTCGAACTACAGCCGCTACTTCAACTAGTAGTTGGTGGCTTATCAACCTTATCGCCAAAACGACACACATGGCCAATTTGGAAATCTTTCCCCGGAGATCTCCTGATCAACTAACACTCCGACCTCGATTGATAGATTACCAACATCTCCCACGAGCTTTTATTGATACTGCTGCATTCGCCTCAACCGCTAAATCCTCTGGCTCCGTACAGTTCCCCGCTCGACTTCGGGACGCGTTGTCAAACTTGCGTTAATTAGGTACGTGTTTTTGCAGAGTTCTCCTGGAAAACTACGCTGCATAATCATATCGCCATTGTACCTGTCTCCCCACAGGGGTGGTTATGACATGTATAGCTTTGACTAACGTATTACTTCCCGGTATCATTTGCAGATTGCCGTATACTTTCAGATAGCGAACACACCGCGTATCGTCCGCTCCCTCCATAATCCACCGATTGTCACTCCCGTTCGACCTTCGCGCCAGCGTGGTTTACTAGCTTTAGTGCTACCAAAACCCTTATACGACCCCTTATCTCTTGGGATCGCCCGGTCGCCAAGTCCGTCACTGTGTACACTGAATCAAAAATGGGTGCCCGCACAAGAAGACAACAGGCCGCCTTGGCCGCTCAGTCGGATAGTAATGAGTCGCCGGCTGGCAATGGCACAGTGGAAAAATCGCCAAGGAAGACCAGAACTCCGAGCAAGAAGGAAGTGAAGGAGAATGTATATTTGTTTGCCCCTAACCTTATTGGTAAGGAGCTTCTTCCCGCCTTGTCATTATTTCACGATGTTCCGAACAGATGCTTACCGGTGGCGCGGGATTAGGATATTTACGGGTTGTCTTGACAATGGCTTCGCTGTACTATATGCCGCTGCATCCGCGAACGTGCTCCCTTCTTTACAGTGTGTCTTGTTTGCTGGATGCCCTAGACGGATATGCAGCACGCTACTTCAACCAGTCCACCACCTTCGGCGCGGTTCTGGATATGGTGACAGACCGCTGTACAACTGCGTGCTTGCTGGTGTTCCTGAGTTCGGCGTGGCCTCGCTGGTCTATTGTCTTTCAGAGTCTGATTGCCTTGGATATGGCCAGCCATTACATGCACATGTATGCTACCCTCAGCATGGGCGGGTCTGGTCAAAGTCACAAGAAGATCGATTCTAGCAGGAGCTGGATCCTGTATCAGTACTACAATAGCAAGGTGGGCTATATCCAGCATATAAGAAGTCCCATACTGATCATGCTTACAGACTGTTCTGTTCATCTGCTGTGCTCTTAATGAGCTTTTTTTCATTGGCCTCTACCTTCTTTCGTTCTCGTCCCCTATTTTGTCTCCATCCCTTCTTCAACCCGTTCCAGGCTCCGGAGCCGACGCTGCACAGCCGGTCTCGACTGACTCGTTCGCTAGTCCATGGAGCGCTGGCGCGTTGGAGATGGCTAGGGCCAACAAGATTGACAGCACCTGGCCTTGGATCATCACCGGAATCTCGGCTCCCGTTATGGCTCTAAAGCAAATCATCAACGTGGTGCAGCTTGTCAAAGCTAGCAACTGGCTGGTTGAAGGTGACATGGCCAACCGCCGGGCGCTGCGAGGTAAGAAAAACTAGGCCTCCGGCGCAGTTGTCGGGTACCTGGCGGCCAGTGAAATCACGGCTCTTTCTCACCTAGCCTTGGGGGGCGTTACTACCGCCAGGACCTGATTGACATCGCTACGCTTGCATGGCTTTAGTGCCTGGTTAATTTTTTGGGGCAGTGGAAAGCTGCCCCGGTTCTTTGTCTCCTCTTCTCCTTTACCACCTGGTTCCCTTTCTATGATGCCTTTTGCGGAAGATATGTTTCAGTTGGGAGGAAATTATGGATTTATAGGTCTGTGCAGACCATTGCGGGACAGACCCATTTTCATGACTTATAATTGCTTCGACTGTTGTCTTTATTAGGGGCTACCTATTTGCACCCCCCCCTTTTTTTCTTTGCTTCTCATCTTTCATTTCTTTTTGTCTCTTTATAAACTTCATTTTTCTGTTCTTCTTTCTCTCAGGCTGTCTCTGACATGTTTTAAAGATTTTAATTTGGCTCTCTGTATTAGTGGACATACAATTGCTTTCTATGAATGATTGCAGTGATCAGGAAATAATATAAAAACAGTTGAAAATGCTGGACTCCCTTAGTAATTCGCATGATCCTACTAGCGTTGCAGTTGCAGTTGCATGAGGCGGCGGTTAATCACGGGGAAGTCCGACTGCGGCTCCGGTGTCGGCGCGCGGGGTGACTCGAGATCCACCCCTCATCGCCATATAACTCTCGATGCTTTCGGTCTTTGAGCTTGGTCTCTCGTCAGTGTTATAGTCCATTGTACTCAGACAGCTGCTTCATAATGTCTTCTTACAACATCGTCGTCTTTGGCGGAGACCACTGCGGTCCGGAGGTGAGCCACTGAATAAATATGCTGTACATTTCTGAGCGTCCGTATACTGACTAACGTTCATAGGTCACCGCTGAGGCCATCAAGGTAAGCAACCTCGACCACAATTCGACCTCTTGGAGGACCTGAGAAGGATTGGTCTAGCATATACTAACCATGAGATTTGTCGATTGTTAGGTCCTCCGTGCTGTTGAGAAGAACCGCGATGTTACTTTCAACCTTCAAGACCACTTGCTGGGAGGAGTACGTTTGCACTTTTGTCCTCTGGGATACCCTTTGGCATTGGCATATGGCTTACTGATTATACAGGCGTCAATTGATGCCACAGGATCTCCCTTGACCGACGAAGCCTTGAACGCAGCTAAGAACGCTGATGCTGTTCTCTTGGGTGCCATCGGTGGACCGGTATGGCACACCCCAACAATTCAAATACAGCCTAAGCAAAATAATCTAACACGAGACTAGAAATGGGGCACCGGCGCCGTCCGCCCCGAACAGGGTATTCTAAAGCTCCGTAAAGAAATGGGCACCTTCGGCAACCTGCGCCCCTGCAACTTCGCCGCACCCTCCCTCGTTGAGAGCTCTCCCCTCCGCGCCGACGTCTGCCGCGGTGTTAACTTCAATATCATCCGTGAACTGACGGGCGGTATATACTTCGGTGAGCGCAAGGAAGACGATGGCAGCGGATATGCAATGGACACAGAGCCCTACTCGCGCGCTGAAATCGAGCGTATCATCCGTCTGGCCGCTCACCTTGCCCTGCAGCACGACCCCCCTCTTCCTGTGTGGAGTTTGGACAAGGCCAACGTCCTGGCTACTAGCCGTTTGTGGCGTAAGGTTGTCACCGAGGTTATGGCCAAGGAGTTCCCCCAGTTGAAGATCGAGCACCAGCTTATCGACTCCGCCGCTATGATCATGGTGAAGAACCCCCGCCAGCTGAACGGTATTGTTGTTACCAGCAACCTGTTCGGTGATATCATTAGTGATGAGGCTAGCGTTATCCCTGGATCTCTGGGCTTGCTTCCCAGTGCTAGTTTGAGCGGTATCCCTGATGGAAATAGCAAGGTTAACGGTATCTATGAGCCTATTCACGGTATGTTCTATGTTCCGCACTGCTTCCATAACTTGGGTATATACTGACGTGGGGAAAGGCTCTGCCCCTGACATTGCCGGAAAGGGCATTGTTAACCCTGTCGCCGCCATTCTGTCCGTCGCTATGATGATGCAGTACTCTTTCGGTCTGTTTGCCGAGGCCCGCGCCATTGAGCAGGCCGTCAGCAACGTTATCGAGTCCGGTGTCCGCACTGGTGACATCGGCGGTAAGGCTACCACCGCCGAGGTTGGTGATGCTGTTGCTGCCGAATTGGAGAAGCTTTTGAAGTAAATGAGACCGAATAATGGGATATGGAAGGATGAATGGGGAAAAGTTACAAATTTAGGCTCTATGCCCAATGAGATATGACCTTCTGAATAACTTATAGATGACAAATATTTGAATTAATTCGCTTTTGATTCCCAGACCCCTCGATGCTCCATGAAAATAATCCGTATAACGTGTAATGCCAAGTTCAATATCCTCCAATGCACCATGGAACCGATACAACGAAAGATGGGTATCTTAACAACCGGAACTCCGAATACCAACCTAGCCTTAATGCTCCCCATGCCCGTGATCCATACCTATATATGAGACCACCAATCATAAAACACTAGGGTCTGATAAAGTTCCTAGCAGCAATGCGCTCCCTCGTCCCCTACCGAATGACAGGCTCCCCCATCCAATCCGGCTCTTCCAGAGCAGCAACCTTATCCGGGTCTGTATCCCCATGGACACCACGCCCATCGGTCCCATCATCCGCCGCCCCACGAAGCGACTTCCGCATACTGTGCCTCCGAATCCTCCCATCAGCAGAAGCAGACGGCGCATTGCCAATCCGCCGACGCTCATCATCCCGCGCAAAGACCTGGAACCCGCGCACATGCGTATCCTTACCATTCTGATGATTCTCCATCACACGCATCTGGATCACCATCGCCTTAAGCACACTCCCCGCGTACGGATCGTCCTCGTCGTCTTCGATAGCAGTTTCCTCATCGTCATCTTCATACGCAGCCAGGTTGAACTCCGCCGGATTCTCCGTATCAGAAAACATATAGTCCGGCCACGCCGAGGACTTCCCCTTGCCGCCTTTCCGCGCTCGATTCCGCCGCTTCTTCCGCACCCATCCTCCGTCTCGTCCCCCCACGCCTTCTAATGGTACATCAACCCATCCGCACGGCGTCTCATCTTCCCACGTCGCAAACTCGACCAGGTCGTTCCCGCCCATACCGGCGAGAAACGTCATCTTCGTGGGGGTGTAACTCTCGTCTAGGTCAAAGTCGAGGTACACCCGGATTTTGACCACCGCGACCAGCTTGAAGAAGTGCAGAGTGAGCGTGTGCGGCTGGGGGCCGTCGGATTGCCAGTACTGCGTCGGCGAGGGGTGTCGTAGGGCCGAGACGCCACAGCCGGGTTTATGGGTCGAGACGGTCCATGAAGCGAGAGAGGAGATTTCGCGGAGGTTGCTGGGGAGCGGGGATGGCGATCTTGCTGTGGTAGGTGTTAGCTATTGTTCTTTTTCTCGCATGTCTGTAGTGGTTTTGCTCTGGGGCAGAGCTGGGAAGGGCCATGAGGAATTTTGTAGGTGGGGTTTGGATCATAGTAGTTTACCTCGATCGTGCATGATCTCATCTTCGTCTTCGTCTATTACCTCCAGGTCGTCCTCGACTATCCCCTCCATGTCTTCTTCGGAGAGTTGAGCTTCGTGATCTGCGTTCTCTTGCGAGTTGTATTCGTCGTGCTCGTCTTCATCTTCGAATTGACTGTCGTCTTCTTCCTCGTCGTCTTCCATCAACTGTGTCCGTGGACGTCCTGCGACTCCTCGGCCAAATAGGGAGAAGAGAGCCGCTTGGGCGGCGGCGGCTGGATGCGCTGATTCGACCGGCTCGATGGGTCCCGATGAAGGATGTAGCTGGGGAATACCCTGCGACGGTGGTGTCTGGAATTGAGACTGTCCCGCTGCATGTTGGCCCAGTCGTGATCTACTTGGACGTGGTTGAGTGGACTCGGAGGGGGATTCTTCTGGAGCAGTGGGGTGTGGGTGTCGGCGGAGGAGATGATGGCGAGGCATTGTAGGGTGGGATAGTTCGAGTTGTGTAGAGTTAGTTGGTGAGATTTATGTTCAGGGACTCATTTCTTGGTTTAATTGAGGAATGTAGCTGTATCTCGTGTAATGGGTTACTTTGATAAGCTTCATCTTTCGCGTCGCTGCTCCGCGCTATCACGTGCCATCTTTGGCTCATGCCAAACTAGTATAAAGGTTGTAGAAAAAAAAACAAGTATATGACCCATTCATAATATCTAATTTCAATGCTTTTTTTGCTGGGTGCGCTTCCTGTTGAAATCGCGCTGTCTATGCTATATAGCGAAATGTCTGAAGAGTGGTATGATACAGAAACAACCCAAAAATACATGAAGAAAGCAGCCTCATTAATAAGATGTATAACTCCTGGTCAGACCGGGTGTGATACCTCCAGTGATGTATAGCCCAGCATTTCACTGTTCGGTGTCCACATACCCCAGTTTCTCACCGACCTTGATGCGTTGACCCATCTCGATGGTCCAGTTCCACCCACCCTCACGTTTTCCTTCTTGATATCCCGCGTCGAACGACTTACGGGTGCCCATGGGAGCCTCGAAGACCAGGACAATCGTACTGCCTAGTTGGAACCCTCCCATTTCCTCTCCCCTCTGGAGCGGATGGCCTCCGAGGGTCCTGCTGGCGTGCAGGTAGGTTGCCTCAACGAAACCGGGATACTGCTCACCTCGCTTAGCAGCGAGAGCTGCCGCCATATCTGCGGCGGTGTCTGTGGTGAGGCTGTTCGTGCGCAGCTCGGAGTCGAAGTTCACCTTGATAGAGCCCACATTGGTAGCACCAACGGGGGTATAACTGAAGAATCCCCAGCGCCAACGTCCCAGAAGGACAACCCGCTCGTTGAGAGTGAAGAGTCCAGGAAGGTGACGCTGCAGGTATGGCGAGACGGAGTACAGCTCACCCGCAAAGTGTCGGCGGCTCTCGACCACCCAAGGCACAGGGGAGTGGAAACGGTGATAATCGCCAGGTGCGAGGTAGATCACGACGTAGTAAAGTGCATTATTCGACTTGGGTTTCGGCGCATACCATGGAGCGCCGTCCCCACGAGCCAGATCAGCCTTGACTTCGGCTTCTGCGGCCGCCTTTGATCCTGTTGAGGCGTCCAACGATGCTGAGCGCTTCCTTGCGCCGCCCTGGTCACCAGCGAAGAGAGTTGGTAGCGTGTAAGGAATGCCATTCATTGTGGCAAATTCCTCATCGGCTGCCATGTCAGCTGCATCTTTCTGCGAAGGTTCTGTTGAGTGATCGATGAACTTCTTGGAATGGTCCGCATGTGAAGGTGTAGCTGCCCCCAGAAGTGCATCCAAACTGTATGTAACTCCCTTGACCTGTTCTACTTCACCACGTTCGATCAGACCGAACTGAAGAATACGTCCATCCGATGGCGAGATAATCGCACGGGTATCGGGATCTAAGGGCCGGGCACCGGGCTTCAATCTGCGATAGAAGAAGGCCGCCAGGTTCGGGTAGGTGCGTAGATCCGGCTGTTCTACTTCATCCAAGTTGACACCAAAGACCCATGAATAGAGCTTGAATCCAGGAGCGCGAAGGAAAACAGGAAGCTCAAGCTCATTAAAGCGGCCCCATAGCCGTGAGATTGCTTTTAGTGGTAGGGTCGACATGATCTGAACCTGCCATGGCCCGCTTGGTCTGATCCTATGTCGAGGAGGAGGGTTTATAATCTCATCTTCCGCTTCTCTTTCTCGGCGTTCCCGTTCGGCTCTTTGCGACTTGTAAAAATGGAGTATACCCAGGAGACCAATGCCGAGTCCTATCGGGATCGGATACCATTCCACCTTGGTGTTTCGGAGCGCAAATCGTAGTCGGGATCCGAAGCCCTTCGGCGCTGGGTTCTCTTGGTTGTTTTGGTTTTGGTATTGTTTCCATGATTTTGAGAATTGCCTAGCACTGGCTTTACGTCCAGCAGACGTCCTCAAGGCCACCATCTTCATCAATCCAGTATTCTCCCCGAGACGGGAGTCTCCCAAGTTCCGGCGAAGCACAGAACGGCTGGTAAGATACAATGTCATAATGCTGCTTACTCCATATTTAACGCCCCTGGTGGGGAGTAGTAACCGTCGGCACGAAAACACTGAAGTTCCTAAACGTCAGTGAGCAACAAAGGAGACCGAGGTCTTTCCCCCTCAAATCTCGTGCTTTTGCATCATGCTGCAGATCATTTTCACCGCCCGGCAGAATGAGCCGTCACAGAAACGCCTTCAACCGGACAGTGTTCTTGGTGCTTTCTACTTCACTTCTGGAGCGCAGAGACATGTTCTGGATTTATTCTCCCCTATTTTTGACTTCGGTGTGATTGCTATTACCAGGATAACATATATGTGCCACTAATCCATGGTGGAGATCCTATAACTACGTGCTGACCCCTGCCCGCCTGCGGAAAAGGCCACCATTGTAACTCGGGCCACCTTTATATGCGCCTTATCAGGGGAGTATACCAAGTCGCTGTGGCAGTGAACTAGCTCCGTTGTCAACTCACTTCTTCCGCATAACATCCTCTTGAATAATACCCCATCTTCTAGATTTGTCTAATATCAATTTAAACCTCCGGATCATTCTCGAGCCTGACACTGCGCTTGTAAGCGCGTGAGCAATTACTTTATGTTATGATTACATCTACATTGGGAATAAGACTATACGAAGATGACTTCCAGTTCAGCCCCGTCAGACAACTCATTGTCGAATTCAAACGCGACCAGTGGAACACAAGCCTTTATTTTGCATGTGCTGTGCCCATCGCTTCCTCCTCCTAATCGCTTTACATTCAATGATCTGGTACCTTCCATCACTATCGCTGGCCTCAAGGCCCGAATATCCCAATCGATTCCCAATAGGCCGCCCCCGGAGACCCAAAGATTGATATATCGTGGAAAGCCCATCTCTGATGATGACTGGACGTTGCAAAAGGTGTTAGAGCCTACAAATGTGAGTGTCACGATGACCCTTTGTTTTGGTTGGCGTGTCCACGAGTAGTTGTTAACCTAGATATGTCTATTAGGGCGCCGAATTCTCCATGCATCTCGTTCTTCCACCGGCTCCTCTACCATCCCATGTGGCGACTTCCCCCAGACCTTCGCCATCACCTCAGTATCAAGCACCCGCCGGCATGCCTTCACCAGACCATCTTTTTGCACCTAGCCGATCTGCTCCGCCATACCCAATGCAACATGGGCAAGAAGTGAGGTACCGAGGACCAATGGGTCCTAGCGAAGCAGATATTGGGCTAGCTCTGCGACGTAATATCGAAACTATCCGCCGCCAAATCGAACTGCGGGAGCGAGGTGGCTCGCCCCTATCAGATCAGCAGGGAGCCGAACATACCCAACAATTTCCCTGGCAGCGTATGACACCATTCCAATCTTCAACGACCACGACCACGACCACGTCAACGTCAACGTCAACAATGTCGTCCCAACCGTCAGGCCTCAGTGCTAGTTTAGCTCAAGATACTAGACTACGTCTGCACATACTACGACCGCAAATTGCGCTATGCGAAGACCAACTCAATCGAGGCATCGCGCCTCCGATGGACCAGGTGATTCGCATTCGGTCACAATTGTTCGATATTCTTGATGATCAGTATAGAAACCCTTTGTCTGAACGCGACGGCTCTATAGAAGCCTTGCTCACTCGGGTCTTCAACATATACACCCGCGCAGATCAGCTCCGCGTAAGCCAGTCTAGGGCCACCGCATCCATGCAGCACAATATGCTTGACAGTCCTGCGAACGATGGACACGGACAGGCCCCCTTATATCTTCTCTCGTCGCCAAATGGATACCAGGCTCTAGTTAGCTCTCCCGGTGCAGCGAGGTCAATCGAATCGTCACTGAGCGCAATTCGCGCGGCGCATGCGTCACAGGCTACTAGTCATCCGCCCCAGGCGCATCCCAATCCAAACGCTGCCGTCATGGAGAATGCCGTTCGTCAAGCAGTCCTTAATCAAAGACTGGGCAATAACGAGCCCGTGGGGTTCGCCCGGAGCATACGACGCATTTGGCTGTTTGTTCGACTGTACTTCTTTTGCTATATGTTTAGCGAGCCAGGCACTTGGTCGCGAGTCCTGTTGGTGACCTTAGCTGTCATTATATCCCTCCTGTCGGAAACCAGTGTCCCGCGCCAATTGTACGGGATGATTATTTCACCACTTCAACGACACCTTGAAGGGCTGATACACTTTTCTGCCGATGAACACGTGCCGCCGCGCCCTCAAGGCACAGATGCCGCGGGTAGCTCGGGATATGCAAACCAGCCCGGAGATAACCGAGCTGCCGCCCCAACGGGATTGCGCCATAACCTTCGAAGAGTAGAGCGATCTTTGGCACTATTTGTTGCTAGCCTGGTGCCGGGAGTTGGGGAGAGGCATGTCGAGGTGCGCAATGCAGCCGAGGCCGCTCGGAATGCAGAGCGCGCAGGAGAAGAGGAGGAGGAACGGCGTAGACAGGAAGAAGCTAGCAACGGCGAAGGGGTAACTGAGCAGGAGCAGCAGAACCAGGAAGAAAATCCAACTTCCCGCCCAGAGTCGTCTGTAACCAACCCTGCTACTGAAGACGGAGCTGGTGCCTCAATACCCCGTGGAAATGAACACGACGCAAGGTAACCACTCCTGTCGCTTCATTTATCTATTTCCATTATCTGTTGCGTTAGTGTTGTACATAGCTGGCGTTAAAGTAGCGTTGGAATTAGCGTAGATCCTTACGGACGGATTTAAAAGATGGTGATCTGAAACCTTACAATTAGACAAGCTTGAGAGTCTATATTCTGGTATATTGTCTATTGTGCGTATTTATTAGCACCCTCTAAACGGGCCTACAGCAATGCGCAGAAATGTCACTAATCATGAAGGTCAGGATCACAGCTTCGTGCTTGGCATTTCCGTCGACGTATCTTGACTCGACGTAGGCAAAGCTGAAGATGGAGCCATGGGACCGGTATCAAATGACTCTTCCCCGTTAAAGTGCCTGTGATGGAAAAAAAGTGTTAGGATTGGGAATCCAAACCGCAGAGAAAACAGGACAATTGATCAACTTACCACCCCCTCTCAGCGCCTCCACTCAAAAAGCTACAATCCCCATTCACAACACAGTCCCACCCCCCACTAACTCCCTTCCCATCTTGCCAACCTGGTACAACCGTCCCAGATCGAATAACTCTCGTTCCTGGCGCCAACTCCCGCCGCTCTGCGCTACCATCGCCAGCCGGTGTTGTCTTCCTTCGGACAAATGTACTTAGACCCGCCGTGAAAACCTTAAAGTCCTCTTCATCAGCATCGTCCGGCATGTTTCCTGTCAAAACCCGCCCCATAGCAATCAACGGAGCCGCATGTGCACAAATTAGTATCGCCTTACTAGTGCGTTCCGACGGCGGCTGGGATGCTTCCAATGCATTGATTTCTGCATCAACATCCGCAATAATCCCCGCCAATGCCGTAGCTACTCTGTCGTGAAGTTGCGCAATCGTTTCACCGCGGGTAGAGGGTAGGAGATGCGGGTTGTAATTGGCTTCAGGGTCCGAGGCAAGGAGTGTTGGAAAATGGGTCTTGAGAGTACCGGGCGATGCAGGGGAAGGGTGATCAAAGAAAGAGGTTGGACCGAACCACTCTCTATCAACATATGTTAGTTTTACCAGCAATACGTTACAGCAATGATATCAATTACCCGACTCCATTTTCGATCCTCACATCCAGGTCCGCATTTCGGTCTATACCTGTTTCACTCGAAGGCGTGGAGTTATGTCTCTCCTTCAGGGCCTCAACAGATGGCTGGATCGTCTGCAGACACCGGTAGAATGGGCTTGAGTATATCCGAAAGGGTTTCGGATAGAACTCTGGGCTGATTAGGTGCTCTGCGAGCTCTAGCGATTGGCGCACACCGTGCGAGGTTAGGGTTGGGTCTGCGGGGTTGCCGGTCGGTGTTGGGAATTGGGACTTGTATTCGCCTGTTTTATAGTCGATTGTCCAATTTAGACGATGCTGTTGTTTGGTCTTGCTTAGTTCCTTACGTTGCTTGGTGGGGGTGGGGTTGAGATGGAGGTATACCTACGCCATGTCGGGTTAGATATATGGTGTCTAGAGGCATTGCGAGATGGTATATAAATCAACGTGCAGGTGTAATTTGCTTGAGAAAATCTCTTGAATGAAAGTAGTATATTGCAAAATTGTAGAATAAGGATGAGTGTTGCGGGGAAGAGAGATAAGAGCGCAGAATGCGGAGAGGAAAGACCTCGGCTTCATAAATTAAACGACGCTAGAACGAATAGGGAATATGTAAATCAACAGCCATATTTTTCCATGAGAGCTCTAAATGAAGGATCCTGCAGAAGCTGTGTTGCAGTCAGACGTTTCTCTGGACAGTAAGTGAATATCTTTAACATAATGGAATGAACAAGCTCTCGCTCAACTGGATCTGCGTCTGCACGAAAGTATGCAATTGTGGACGCAAGGTTACGATTTGGTTCGGGTGTTTTGCTCTGATCATACCAGGAATCAAGGCCGCCTCCAGGGTAAACGTAAAGGCCTTTCCACTGCTCAGGCAGTGGACCAAGAGACCTAACAATATCGCTTATCACTCCGCCATGAGCAACGGTAGAGAAAGGAGAATAGCCGTTGAGATAAAGCACTCCAAAAATAACCATATAACTCCACATATCGCAGGCAAAACTTGGGTGTTTTCCATGAAGACGATCTGGGGAGCAAAATTTCATAGGCGGATAGCCTTTATGAGTTACAGGAGTATTAACTTTCACTGCCAAACCGAAGTCTCCAAGATAGGATTTCTCTGTACGTAAGTTCTCAGGGATCTTAAGAGGCCCAACAAGCTCTCCCTGTTTCCAGAGATCGACAACTGGTATAACCTCCTTCAGTGGCCGACCGTGTACTTCGTATTTAGCACTCCTGCTAAGATCGTGAAGAGGAGTGATCCCCCACATACAGTTCTTCTCATTCAAGTCTATCAAAATCTCAGTTTATATATAATAGGGAAAAAAGATAGGGGATATATTTAGCTTACCGCGATGCACAATTCCGGCGTTGTGTAGATTTTCTAAAGCCTCTAGTAATTGCCGAGCAGCGAACATGCGAGTTGCCATGGATGTCTTTTCCAGGACTTGCCAGGAAAGACATGGGCCCATTAACGGTAACACCAGAACCCTACGATGGCCATTGTCTCCAGGTCTAGGGAGTAGAAAGGTGGCCAGATATGTCACAAGATGTGAGGTATCCTGTGCATCCTGGATGATCTTGTCTTGTATAAGCACTTCATGGCTTGAAAGTGATAGGGGAAGGCGTAGTTCTACACCACAAGACGACCCCAGACCCAAATCTTTCCATAGGCTACTATCTTCAGTAGCAGCCGTGGGCCATGGCATCATGTGATTGACGGTGGAGTCGAGGGAGAGAGAAAAGGGCGCTCAAGGGTCTGCAAGGTGACTTGTGTTATCGAGCATTAGATGCAGGTCATAAGATCCCTTCTTCTTTCTTCTTTCTTCTTTTTCATTTTCTTTGTTGTTGTTGTTGTTGTTGTTGTTGTTGTATATTGTTGCAAGTTATCTGAGGGAATATGGTTATGTTGGAGATAAGGAGCGCAGAATACTTTTATATAGTTGCCAGCTTCGGGAGAATTGTACTTTTTCGAGCTGTTAAATTTGAGACTTACTTGAGTGACAATCATTTTCTCAGCAATGTTTTTTCTCAGGCCTTTATTTGCTGCCATCTCTGCACTGTGGCCTTCCAAGAAAATCACTGGATGCAAAAGAAGGCCTCACAGAGCCCTTACCTTCTTTGCGGTAGGGGAATGGACCGAAACTGAAACAAGCCAAATTGTATATGAGTATCACTACGGCAAAGCGTCGCTCCTATTCCGGGACTGGGTGATAGCATCCATCTATTCGCATGTCTATGTGGCTGCTCAAACGGACATTTTCTCAGTGGCTTGGCCTACTAAAGTGATTGTCTGGGGTATCCTAAGCTCTCACGTCTTGATCTAAGAGTGCCCCAATACTTGCTTTTCGCAAAGAGAATCTCCAGATCACTATCAACCCAATGTGGTTGAAACTCTGGCAGCCCAAGTCCATCAACACACTCCCCAACTCCAGCCAGCTCCCTAAGCCACCCATAATACTCAGCAAAATCCGGTTTAACCTCATGAAATAGCTCCGTGGGGCCCTTACATTCCAGCCGTTCCTTATCCCACCGGCCCTGCTCCTCAATTTCAGGTAGTCCTCCTGAACGCCCGGCAAAAAACTCGCGCCACAGCTTTGGCTGGATACTCGAATATATGAAAGGTAATATCTGCACGAATCTAACGAAGCAATAAAGGTTAGACTGTGTTAGCGATATACACCCCTGGAACAAAGGCAATAATCCATACCTGGCCTATCACCGTGAGAGACGGACCTCCAACCCTAGATATATGTTGACAGAACCTAATAGCTGGTTTCTTGCTGTTACTGCCTCGAACGGCAGAACGGGATATGACAGCTTATACCCCGTTGCGAAGATAATCTTACCAAATCCGCGAATACAGCTGCCATCGTTCTTGCACCGGCGTTTGTATCGAGAGTTTCGTAAATGGGGCTTCGTAGCCCTGGCTTCTCTTTTGCCGACTATGTCAGTTATGGTAGATTCTCCGGTATGGGAGACTGTCTCTCGGCGTCAGGGTAGGAGGGCCGAGATTTGTCCGGCTGGGGTTCGTATGCCTTGTAGTATTGAAGTTATATATCAGTCTTGGATTTGTACTTTGCTAAAATCTGCACTATCATTGATTGCAGAAAAGAGGTTGAAAGCAGACCATATTTCTCCAACGCGGTCCTTGCGCTCGAATACACGGATATAATCGAAGCATTGCTCTTGGACGAGTTCTCGTATAGCTGCCAGACCGGCGGGACCGCCGCCAACGAGAGCGACACGTTTGTAGCGAGGTGAGACCATGGCGAATGGCTGTATGTAATACTCCTATAGACATATTCAAAACCTTGAAATAAGCACTAAGTTAAGCACTAAATATCCGGCGATCATCGATCGGGGCTAATTGTCGCTAAGAAGTAAGAGAACTTGAGCCCTATCAGTCCCCTATCGTTTCCTTATCGGTCGCCTATCGTCCTATCGATAAGGAATTTGTGCCCTAACAACCCAGGCCTTCTAGTATATTCATTCCACTATTTTCTTTTATCAAGTAATACATATTTTAATCAGGGATTATAGATGTTAACACAGAGGAACACTATTCGCGCGCTATGCAGATGATGCTCTCCAATTATTGAGAAATACCAAATAATTTCGCAAGTCATAGATTCATTAAGAAGTTCTCTGTTCTCGTTCTAAAGGGTATATCCATATCCCATATTCCTCGCCTTCAAGTAAGCTCATAATCCGCCCAATAGAGCATATCCATCGAAGGCAACTCCCCGAGTTGTATTTCGACAGAAGTATCACTCACTCCAACACCACTATCTCTCGAATCATCTATTTGATCCTCAGGATATGTTGCAACGTCACGAAAAACCTCCGCCGTCATGCGCTTGATTTTCTTCAATGTAGCATGAGCCAAGCCTCACATCCTCCCCAAGGTCTTGAGCACACCCATAATGAGCTTTATTTGATCCCAATGCTTGTCATAGCTACCCGGGCGATTCGCAGCACATGCAGAAAGCTGCACAATGATAATGAACACGACACAGCAGATAAAGAAAGGAGAATGTTTCCTGACAGTAGACGGGCAAGAGGCAAGGCTGCCGAGACATTTGGACGCCGAGATGGTCTTTAGAGCATGCATATGTTGACTCGAAGTTGGGAGGAGGAATCTCTCTCGGATCACGTCCCTGGCCGCTGGAAGGGCGGGTGCTAAGTCACTGCGTGGGAAGTGTAGATACATGGTGGCGTAGTTGATAAGCATGTGTGCCTGGAAGAGCTTCTCGTCGTCACTATCGTTGAGATCTAACATGTCTATCTGTCCTTGTCCGTCGGGGAGATGGTGAAACCATGCTGTAATGGCATTGTCGATCGCTTTCATGTGGTTCTCATGGACTTCATGCGTCCATGCTACGGCTAGGACGCGCGCGCTAGGATACGTACGGCATCGATGCGGTAGGTAAATGAGGAAAATGGCCGGTCTTCATCACCGTAGACCCGAGCGTCGAACTGGGCCATGGAGAAGGGCTCGGGGATGGTATTATTGTGACACAGGTTCTCATCGCAGGGAAGTAAGACTTCGGTTTTGATTGTGTGGCAGCGGAAGGTGGGGTTGCGTTGGAGTGCTGCCATTATGCCATCTATCACGTATAATTCCCACCATGTACGTCGAATGCTCTCTGCTTCAATCTCAGTGTTACCGTGCCTCTGGGAGAAGTCTTTGCGATTCATTCCTAAGTTGATGGTTAGGGAAACTGCATCAGCCAGCACGCTGACCGACTCTCTGATTTCGTTTCGTGAATGGAGGGCTATTGCGAATAGCAATCGAGCTTGGACAAGATGAAAGCCTTGTTGGTCATCGTCTCGAAGTGCCTCTGCTGTGGCGGTACATAGCGAGTCGCTCGAGGTTGTCGTAGAGAAATGACTATCGACGAACTGCACGGCTAGCTGTAGAGACTCTGGATACGTCTCTTCGTTGTACATAGACCTAGGAAGCAAAATTGGATGTGCTGAGTGGAAATTCGCATAGAACAAATTGACAAGACCTTCGTCATGATAGCGTCGTGGGGCTATCTGGCTCAATGGTGGTGCAGCGGTGGGCTGGTCCGTCACAATTTCGCTAACATGTAGGGTGTTAGTTAATGATGCTTCCTGTATAACGCCGAGGTGTGATGCCGGTTCTCGCTCTAGGGGTCCCGACTCGCAGTGCGGATTGGTAACACTGGCCAATCTACCGGGAGTGGGAAAGTCCACTACGGCGAGGTTCTCGATGGTAGATTCGAATGCCCGCCTGACTGCTGTGGGCTCAATGGATGCGGCAGCTCGCCTTTTTTGGCCCCGACGTGAGGGCAAGTAGTTGCATTCTTTGCTTGCCGCTGTGCAACGATTGCAAGTCGGAAGGCTGCCGTCGCATTTGAGGTGTTTGCGTCAACATTCAGTAGAGGCGAGCGAAGCTGGCCGATCTAAATACATGATTGCCATGGAATCGTAAAATTATCTCACAGATATATCATGGTTGTAATGCGCCGATCCCGATCCCAGCACAGCCGGCTTTTGCATATGATAACGCAGTGGCCCGTCCGATGCCTTTGGACGCGCCTGTTATGAAGACGTACTTTCCACTTAGGTCACATTTGCGCGGATCGACGGCTGGGTAGGTGTCGCTGTGGCGGGTCGGGGTGAACTAAGCCCCTGGACTTAATATTAGCATTGCCCTTATAAGGCTTTGCACTCGAAGTTGAGGGAAACCTCAATGTTACCTGTATGGAGTACGTCACTCATTGTGCATGATTTGTGTAAACACGGTACGAATCTGAGACGATACCACTGTGTAGGCCAGGAGAAGAGGAGCGAGAGGCGAAGAGCGGGGCGGAAGTTAAAGTTGTTGTAAAGTTGTCTAGTCGCAAGTTGTAAGTGCCCACGAGACGATCGTCAGTCCACTTTTAGTTGTTTCCCACGTCATTTGGACTGGATAGGGTTAACTATTAATTCCAGCCATATCTCCGAGACGCCGGAACATCAATCACATCATTGCAGGACTATGCCCGACAGTCCCTACAAGGACCCCACGTTCTGAAAACAATCAGCGATGCCCTGCCCGATCACGAAACACAAATATATGTATCATTCATTGCGGATGGTAGTGGGCGGTGCCTGTCTCACCGAGAACAATTAAGCGTAGTACAATCCGTCGTGGAAATGGGTTGCACTTGGTTTTAGAGAAGGTCATCTGGGAAAACCGTCCGAACGAAATGTTCTACATCATTCCAAAGATCTTCTGCTTGTTCCAAGGCAGCAAAATGGCCGCCTTGAACGTGAGCATTGTGCCCTACCAGATCACCCAGCGTCGCTGCCCACTTCCTAGGGAGGCCCTCGATATCATACGGGAAACGACTGTAGCCAAATGGCTTCGGAACAAAAGGGATCATGTCTTCAGGGGCATCCAGACCGGATAGCTTGTAATAATCACTTGTCGTCATCCCCGTTAGGTAGTAGACCGAAGCGTGTATCAAGGTTGTTTGCATGGGTACAGGGTGTTGTGGATCTACCCAACTGTTGAACTTGTCACTCAGCCTGACACTGTATCAGTAATTTGGGGCTGCAAACACTGGGTCACTAGTCATCTCTCACCAGGCCAGCAATGACAACGGGTCTTTCTCCGGAACAACTCCTAAAGTGACCTGTCTTCCATGGTCTGTGATGTCCGCCTTTTGGAGAGACTTGAAATACGAAGTTCGGTTAAGAATCTCAAGGTCTTGATCACTAAGGTCTGTATCGGTACTTGGGTCGGGTAACCCGGAGATAAGAGGGAGAGAGTTGACTAGTAAGCACAGTTAATTGGTGCTGCTGAAGAATAAGATTTGTTGAAAGGGACGAGTGGGCGTTACCGTGTACAGCTGTACCACAGTTAGTAATCTTTCCAAGTACCAGCATAGAACTAATGAAAGTGACGTACCTTCGCAACTGGGGCTATATGACCCAAGTAGCCTAGCAACAGAGGCCCCCATACCACCACCTTGGGCAATGTAACGATTACCCAGACCAATGCCGGTGAGCAATGCGTCAACGGTCCGAGCTACGGCGAACATATCCGCGTATCTACTCACGGGGGAGCCGGCAGAGTAGGCATAGCCAGGCAAAGATGGTACAATGATATGAAACGGGCAATCTTCGGAAGAATAATTCTGGCGTACGATATCGAGAAGACCAGTAAAGTCAAGGAAACTTCCAGGCCATCCGTGCAGGAAGACGATAGGGATGGCATCCGCTTGCTGCGAAAACAATGCCATAAAATGGACATTGGAATTATGGCCGTCCACAGTCACAGACGCATTGAAGTGAGGGTGACGGTTGACCTCATCTTCTAGAAATGGCCCACTAATCTCGGACCAGCCTTCGGACGCAAGCGCAATCCAATGCTGCTGCTCGTTGTCGTAACCGTCAGGATTGCTAGTTCGGGCATGTTTCACATTTTCGTGCATCTGATATACTGCATGCTGCGGGAACTTTAGTTGTACACGCTGGACAGGGATTGACGCCTTTAATGGAAGGTTAGACCACCCATCCGATGCTACATTATGGCAAGACTGCTCTATGCTTTTCGACGGAGAGGCGGACACAACAGCAAAAGAAGCCAAGCAAACAAGCGCCTTGAGGGGTGATAAATACATAGTTAGTAAAAGTGATGCTAGAGTTAAATAAGAGGGCTCTAATAGATGTCAACGACACTCAAACCATTGCAGGTAGTAAAGAAAGGGAGTAAGTAATGTCTCAGGCGATAAACTTTTAGTCGCGTCGTCTTTTTTTATTTGTTCCTCCGTCCCTCCTTCCTTTTAATTCCGAGCTTATGCGCAAACTATCTTCATTGCTGAGGATGCCACTCGCGAATTTTAACCATTGGATCGCCTTTAGCACAGAACCTGCGCCTCATCCTCTCACGCACGGTAATGGGGAGACCGAGATGATTTGAGCATAAATGCCAGAGCAGCGCGCTAACGGATGCTTCGGAATGTACGGAGTAGGAATCTTGAAGATACTAAGTTAGGATGCCCGATCAGCATAATTACTGCTCGGGGCTCGGGGACTGCGGACTTCCGCTTTCATAAGAAATGCGTCCGGCTTCCGAAACCTGGATCCAGATTAGTCTCATCCCGTAAAAGGGATAGCGGCGGATCAAGAATCAACGAGAGAACCGATTGTATCCTTCAACAAGCATAAGCACCTAACAGTACTGTTTGATGCCAAGGCTCTGGGAAAAATGAAATATCATGCGTATCCAAACAAAGGTCAGATTTTACTCTTCTACGATACGACAAATATAAAATGATTTGACCGGAACAAAATGACTTGGTTGAATTGAGCAAGATCACTCAAACATAGGCTATCTATGGCGTTTCTGCCAGGGTATCCGTAAACTCCTCGCCAAGACACTGTTGCTCCTGAGCACATTCCTCGCTCGGACCTCACCAGGCCACATTAATCCCGATACTATTCAAGACATAAACTTTTCGTTGGTCGTCTAGTAGAAGAAACCGAGGAGCTTGCCAGCAACGTGCTTGCGACGAGCCTCCTCGTGGTCCATGATACCAGCGGAGGTGGTCAGGACGACGAAACCGAACTGACGAGAAGGAAGGAGCTGGGTGGTCCACTTCTCGAGGTCACGGAGCTGGACGGGGTAGCGGGGGTTGATGACACCGCACTTGTTGAGACGACCGTTGAGCTGGATAACGATCTTGCCGGAACGGTGGTCATCGACCTCCTCGAACTCGCCAATGTAGCCTAATGAAGATAGAGTCAGCAATGTTACGAAGATTTAAAAGTTCACCAAACACAGAAAAATAAAATCCGGAAACTTGTAAGATCTCCGCCTTGTTTAAAAAACAAATCTCAATATATCGGGTACTTAAAGGGCGGACGTCGTTTGAAGATCGAGATCGCCGCCTAGTTATCAACCCGAAGAACAAACGAATACATTTTCCAATATACACATGGTCGCATAACAAATAGCAATTGAACAGAAGGCGATAATATTACGGAAGATAGTTATGCATACCGTGCTTCTGCATGACGCTCAGGAACTTGACGATGACCTTGGAGGAAGGACGGACGAGGACCTGGCGCTTGCCAGCCTTCTCGGCGTTGTTGATCGCGTTAAGCGTATCGTTGAGGACGGAAGTCTTGACCATTTTGGCGGTTGATATTCGAGATTCTCAAATCGAGAGACGGGATAAGAGGTATCTAATTTTCAAAAAGAGAATCGTGTCAGCCACCAGTAGTCTTCGAGCGTAAAGAGTGCCCCTTTAAGAATTTTTCATCAAGGGTTCTTCAGCCCGTGCCGTGAAATGAGAGAAGCGTATCACCTGGACCCTCTGGTAAAACTTTTCAATTTTCCTTCGGTTGCGACTCCACAAGGATTGAAAAGGCCAGAGTTCCATAGTGATTGCTCTCCCAGACTAGCTGAGAGGCCGCAAGAAGGGGTTCAATAACGAGTAATACATACCTCGAGGGTAGTACCGATGAGGCTGGTGAGAACGGGGATGTGGTTAAGAAAAGTTCTATCAGGAGCTGAACGGTGAGGTTTTCGGGATGTGCGCGGGTAGGGTTATGCGAACTTTGCCCTTATCGAGTCACGTGGATGCTGCGGTATACTGCCTCAGGCAGGATCCTGGAGTATCATTGTACGCATCGAGTACACTCTGATGAAAAGATTCAAATATCTGTACTGTATATGTTAACAGTCCCGTATATGTGAGGTGAAGTCACGTTAGATACACCCAGGTATCGTCCTGCAGTATTATGCTAACGCGAGTGGTCACTATATAGCTCCTACACCACACCTATCATTACTTTCCTGCACGACCACTATTAACTCCAAATATAAGATAAGAGCCATGTAACCAAACCCAACACATCCCCCACCACAGCACGATCACCGCGTGGCCTTGATAGTTTGACGGGATGTAGATTAAGGACTACGCTCTACTTCCCCCTCTACCCACTATCATGACATCCATACGCAAATCTACACCACGATCACATTGTATACGTTACCTGAACATCGGGGGCCGCTTGGTCTATACCACACCCCACTGTCCACAGGCGGGTCAGATTTGGCTACTAAGCATCTCACACAAGCTTATTCAGGTTGTATCATTGGCTCTATACAGGATCTTTTGGTGGGTAAAATCGGAATATACGGGAAGGATATGTGAAGTATTCGTTGCAGTGTTTCTCTTAAGGGGTTACATGACTTCTTGGGCATACATGAGGTTGAAGATAATGCTATAGGGATCTTTGTCTAATTAAACGACTTGGCATGAGAAAGGAAGGGGGGTAAATCGATAATAATAGTAGGATGAAGGTGATAAACAAATAAGATGCCGGCAACGACGAAACAGGATGCATTCAGGCGTCATGAGGGGGCTAATGGTTCCGAAAAGTGGGAAACAGGGAGTGCCCAACAGGGAGCTGAAGGGCTGGGGGAAGATGGGGAAGATGGGGAAGGGCGATGGGATAGGGAAGTTTGACGAACGGACAGGGTAGTAGTGCTTAGATCAAAGCGGTATAGCCAGTATCAGCCCGTTCAACCGTACCGTATGATACAGGGATACTGCGTCTGGCAAGTTAAAATTCGATCAATGGCACGACGTTTCAGCATCCCTCGTGAAACAGAATTCACATTATGGAATGGGAGCAAGTGGTCCACGGCGTAACTTCTCTGAGTGCGCCTGAAAGGGCGCCTTGCTCCGAGGAGGGTGGTCTCGACAAGAGCAATAGATGGCTTTGCGAGTGCGAGGGTCCATGCTTATGCCATAGCTGCGGCCGTAGACAGGGTGACCTGACGCTTGACCTGCTCACGAGCCCAGCGAGCAGTCTCAACTGTGGTCGCGCCAAAGTCTCTGTTGTTTCTGGTGTCTCTGACTAAGTCCGTGACCCAGGTGTTACGGAAGAAGGCCGCAAACTCTCCATTCGGGAACGCCTCCGCGATGTCGCTGTTTTATGGTTAGACACAAATACACGCGTGTGAAGGCTCAATATGACAAACTTACCCAAGAACACCCATTGAGGCCCTCATCAGCCCCTCACTCCGGTTGAGATCCTGAGAGATCAGGTGGAGGAGCTGGAAGATAGATTCAACATAAGGCTGGAGGGAAGTCACTGCAGATATCTTAGCATACGACGGAAAAGCTGTATTACACACTTGCTTACCTTGAGGCTTGCCCTTATAAGACAAAACAATACCACCCCAAGCATCCATAATTCCTTCGCGAAGCGAAACAATGTAGTCGAGCATTTCGATATTAACGTCCGAGCTGGCGGTTACGATCGATGCCTGCTGGAGGACCTGGGCGACGACAGAAAGGTATGTGTCGAAGTGTGTTCCGATAGCCTGAGCAATGTCTCCGAACGTCTCGAGGATTGCGGGCTTCAATTGATTCGTGGAGCTCTGCAAAAAGCACTTAGCGAGGGATAGGTCTCAGTTTACTATCATGATTGGAGTTAACTTACCCTCAAGTTATTGAGCAAGTAGTTCATGAATGAATCGCAGTATGGCTGAACCTTTTCGTTCAAGGCACGGGAGATATCGCTGACCAATCCAATGGCCATAGCACAGAGGGCAGGTTCTTCTTGGTTGCCGAGGGCGTTATAGAGGAATGGCGAAAAAGATTCCATATACTTAACGAAGTCCTCCTCCAGTGCACTTGCAATAGCGCCGACGGTGGCGAAGACAACATCAGGCACACTGGACTTGGGAGGGACAGTTGTTAGGACCTGGATCATCGCATGCATGATACGGTCCGCTTGAGGCTTAATCTCAGTCTCGAGACGTTGAACGATGGCCTAAATTGTCAGTCAAGGTACACATGAAAGCGTTCCTGGGCTTAAAGAACTCACCAATATAACGCTGATCAAGCTGGTTTGCACCTCTTCCAGGGTGATCCGATCTTCCACACTAACGACTTGCTGTTGCATGGGGATGGTGTGCTCCAGGCGCTGAATCACAACGTCGGAGAGGCTAGCAACCATAGGCAGACTGTCGTTCGCCGCATTGGTAACGAAGGAATTAAGAACTTCATATCCAGCAGTCCGAAGCTGGTTGTCTGCATCTTGCCTAGGAGCATTTTAGTAAGCCAGGTCCAAGAAAACAACTCTTTGAATTATATCCGACATACCTCTCAGTGAGAGTAAGAAGCGACTTAACACTCTCTTCAAAGTGCTTTGATAGGGGGTTAGTCTGCGCACCAACGTCACCGGCAAATCGATCGGCAACGTTCATCAGAGCCCAGCAGCAGGAGCTGGCAATCTTAGGGGTGCTAGCAAGCCCGTTGAACAGGCAAGAAATAAGGGGTTGTAGATGCACGTCAGGGTCCAGGGTCTCAGAGCAGAAGTCGCACACGCGACCAAGGGCATAGGCTGCCGAATCACGAACTTGAATGGAACTATCTTCCATCATACCAACAAGAACACCTAAGGCCTGCTTGACCAGGGGTTCAAGAACCTTAGGATCCGGTCCATCCATGATGGCACCGAATGCCGCAACTGCAGCGTCTCTGCGACGCCAGTCTTCATTACGAATATTCTCCTCGACAAAAGAGAGGACAGGTTGGATGACCTCACCCTGGACACAAGAAGCATAGAGTTGCAAAGCCTGATAAGCCGCGCGAGAAACATTGTACTCATCATCCGTCGCATCCTCATCTTGTCTGCACATAGCTTGCAACAAGACAGGGACAACTTCTCTGCATGCCACGCGAGCGAAGCCAAAGAAAGGACGGACCTCGGGAGAACCCTCCGCTTGCGCCTATACCAATTCGTTAGCAACCTTCCCTTTCAGAAACGTGTAGAAAACTAGACGAACCGCAGCGTTGTCATCCTCAATGGCGATTTCTTCTTCGCAGACGGAGCACCAAAATTCAATAGCCAGCTTAGCAACATCTTCCTCCTCACTCTTCATACCCATGATGCTGAGGCCAAACAAAGCCTTCTCCATGTAGAAGCGCATTTTCTCGTAATAAGCAGCCATAATACGGTTCAAGCAACCAAAAGCGCCCGCCTGAACACGGAGATCATCGGCTTGTGTAGCCTCACAGACCACTTGCATGATATAATTACGTTCACCTTCGTTATCCATGTTCGACCGGACGAAGTCTACTGAGTCACTGAGAGCCTTGATAGCAGCGTAGCGGATATCCATGTTGGTTTCTTCACGTCGGGCGCCCTGCACAACAGCGGTCAAGATTGCATTAGAGTGAGCAGTTAAGCTCTCCCGAAGATCAGCATCCTGGGATTCACAGATGAAACCGATTGTGATGAGCGAGGCCTGCTTCAACTGGTTGGATCCCGTTGCGACATTCTGAACCAAGACGTTCATCAGATCGGGCCATTCATTCCGAGGTAGCTCGATGGCGGCAATGGAGACGATGAACTGGGCTGCAGACTGGCCGGCCCGAGAGTCTTTAGAATCCAAAGTCTTGAGCGCAAGCTCCTTGACCTGTGTCTTAATCTCCGGGCTAATCTGTTGCTGCCATTTTCCTTGCACCTCACGTAGTTTAGCATGATCTCTGAATGTGAAAGCATTTTTCAGTGCGAGACCCGCAGCGGTTCTGATGTGGGATGGTGTGTTTTCATTCGCCAGTTCCTGGCCAAGAGTAACAAGGTAACCGGCCTACATGGAGAAAACATCACGGTTAGCAGAGTTATGACGGTCAACGAGCGATCGCCCGAAACGACGCCAAATGGTGCACCCGGGAGACATACGAAATCGACTTCCGCCGCGTGGACAAGCTGCTGTTCCGCATTTGTACGTGTTGTCGCATCTATCAATCAACGCAAAAACCACCCGTCAGCAGCGTTCTTGATCGCACCAAAGACAGTTCCAATACAGAGGATAGAAGAATAATCTTACCTGGCGACAGAGTGCCCTCCAATACCTGAGTGACATTCATGTTGTCGGAAGTGGGACACTGGCCACGGGAAAGAAAAGAAAAAGAAAAGGCAAGAAATAAAAGAAAAGAAGCTCCTCTGGCTTGATTAAATTTTGATAGGCAACAAGTTAATTATGAAATTGCCCACGACAAAGGAGTGGTAGCGTGGACGAGGAGACTGAAAGAAATCCTGTTGTTTTTGTGGATATATGACGAGGCATGCACCAGTTCTTCCGGCAAGTAGGACAAGAGGGAGGAAAAGACGGCTTGTGGTGCACGCCGAAGAGCCAGGAGAATGGGGGAAAAAACCGCACTCCGAGGTCTATGTTTCAGAGAGACAGGAGGAGAGAGAGAGGTGATTAACTGGTTCCCAAAAACCTTTTTTTAAGTTCCGATAGAAAACGTTTAATCAAAAGAGAGAAAGAGAAGGGGAGAGAGAAAGCGAGAGCGAGGGAGAATAATAGTGTGTCCCTTCAACTTTTGATCCGCAATGAGGAATGAGAGCGACGATGGGCAGAAAACAACCAGTCAGCGCTCGGCGGAGCCCCCAAGCTTCGCCTGCTGATTGGACCGCGGCCGTTGGTTTAGTCATGGCACGTGACCCCTCACCAGGCTGAAAGGGCACCGTCAATCCTCGAATGAAAACCAAGAGCAATGGCCCTATCAGGATAAAATCGTTGGCTTCCCTATTCTATCTTATTATTCTATCTATTATATTGTCTATTTTATTGCAGGTTACCCCTCTTCTTACAGCTGTAAGGGAGTTTGGAGAAGGCAGTGGTGTGGTGGTAATGCATAATCGTTTTTTTACTTTAGAAGACCGACCACATACTTTCGTCACCAGTTCCATTGTTGCCTGAGGTATTGCCCCTCCCTTGTTTTTCTTCTGGTTCCTTCTTTTCCTTCCCCCAAATTTTTCCCCCTCCATTGGTTTTTTGCTTGTTTTGATTTTGCTTCTTGAAGCACTTCCACCCTACCCACTTGTGTGGCCCCGGCGACCACGCCCTTGTTTAAATGATAGTCAGGGTGTCAACCCCATCGCACAAATCTATTAATATTTGGAACCGTAGAAACTAAAATATAAATAAATAAATAAATTATATTCCCAGGATAGTCCCAAGTATGGTTTAAAGAACAATGGTCTGTGAAGAGCTCATTCAAACATGAGATGTCAGGGGCTCATTACAATCATTGAACAAAAAGCCCGACAGCCAGTCACAACCAACATATCAATAAACAAACGCAAAACAGAGGCACATCCCTGCCTGGAGCGGGCTTTGTCCCTGCCGATGGTGGAACCTAGAGTTGCTCATCAACACGCTAATTTGCTGGTGAGAGCCAACCTCACCTTGCTAGCCTTAGTTTCCCTCCGTCAGGAACAACCAGATGAACTAAGCATTGTACTTACCCCCCGGCCTCTATTCGCTGTCCTCTTCTGGTTCTTCGTCTTCCTCCTCTTCGTCTTCCATTGCCGCGTCTAAATCTAATACCTCATAACGCAGACCGTCGCCATACAAGACACAGATCGCTCGACGATCGTGTCGGCCATTGACGTATATTCTCGTGGGTTTGAGTTTGGGCCCAGGTATCGTAAAGGCATGTTTAATCCACTGCGTAGATTCGGATTCTTGAGCCAATACATCAAGCGTCACAGTGGGTGCAGCGGGCGTAGATGATGTTATATAGCTATCATAGTCCTCGAAGCTGACGAAAGGAGGACTTTCGCTAGTCGGTGCCGGCTGAAAGGGGAAGTTAAGAAGGTAAGAGGCCCCTTCTGCAAATCATCGTTAACATATAACCTTCACGAAGTGTATATCAAGCGTAATATACCATTATTAGACCAGAGTATCATAATGGTATCATCCTCCACGAACTGTATTTGGCGTATTTCCCCCTCCTGTAAATCGATAGCTCCTATACCTGTCGTTCGGGTAGAGCTGACCCCATTCTCGCAGTCCAGAACCGTGCGGTATATATACACTGGAAGTCGTGGGTAAGAGGTTAGAAAGCAAAGGCATAGACAAATGGAGTTATACGTACGTATATGTTTCGAACGAATGGATCTAGTAGCCGCATATATCACACACAATCTTTGTTCTCCAACATCCTAGGGTTATGGTGAGCACTATTTCTCGCCTACGCTTATCAGGGGCGTGGTACCTCGTAGCGCATGACAAGATCAACGATATCTTTGTCACAATCTGGGTGAAGGGCAAGTGGAGACCTATGAAGGATACCTCTACGCTGTGTCAAAGCGATCTGCCCAAAGACCTTTTCGAACTGTAGCCCGAGACGCTTTGTTAGGTCATTCATCTTCGGTAGTTCAGCTGGAGCATCAGCATCGGAGGCTTGGTTGCTCTGCTCCAGCAATTTCTTAAACGTGTCATAGAATGACCCATCGTGTTCGGTTGGTGCCCACTTGTCTGAAGTGCTGGGGGCCGGCCTTGCAAACCCGATCAGGGGCAGTTGCTGAATGAAGTTTCGCAGTTTGCTCTTGGTTAACGCGCCTCTGATATACTTCAGAGTCTGTGGATATTCAACCATGTCCGTTTTTTCCTGTAGCTCTTCCAGCGTCTGGGACATGGGTTCTGCGCTCTGCATTTCGATCTCGTGGCGAAGCCATCGTGAAAATGAGTTGAATTGGCTTAATTCTTCATTTGCATTGATGAGAATGTGATGAGATAAGAGATGGAGGCAATCTAGAGTCTCGACAATCCCATTCAGATCTGCCGTCTCTAGGCCTAGGACGCCACATATTTTATGAAATTTGGAGAGCCCGATGAGGCGACTAAGTAACACTTCACATCGTTCCAGAGCCGGAAGAAGGCATTCGTGTGTCAAACGTCGAACATTTTCATAGCCACTCGATACAGCTTTCTCCCACCTTTTGTGTCCCTAGAGACCACGTCAGCGGTTGATAGATTTTGCTTCCAAAAGCAGACGCCCTACTCTTTCCCCGACAATATCCACCAGAAACTCCTTCATTGGTTCAAAACAGTCTCCAGTGACCACTAGGTGATAAGCAGCCGTAACAAAATCACAATGACACTTTTCTTGCAAATCTTCGTTTATACTGCGCATGTACCTTGCCGGTAGTTCTTGTGCATTTTTCCACTCGAGTTCAACCTGTCTTTGTACCTGGTTGATGTATCTGAGAAGGTTTTGAAGCTGGGTTGTCTTATGGGCAAGTAGTGAAAGATATCTGCCAGATCGCGTGATAAAACGAAGGTCGAGAGTAAGCAAGTGCAAGGAGTCTGGACTATCGTCGTTATGTGAGGATGCCAGCAATGCATGGGTGGAGCTCAATGGGTGAGAGGCGTGCTGAAGGATCCTGCACGAGCTGGAAGGCCCAACGGAACTCCCCACTTGAAATGAGCCTATTTCAAAGCAATCAAAAATTCGCAAGTGAACGGTGCCATCATCAAAGCCTACCAGCAAGACGTCTACTGCGTCATTAGTGTTTCTGCCGGCAGAGTGGAAGATAGCATCAATCGATGCTCGAGAACTAAACACGTCGTCACTGGAGTCTGAGTTAGTAGGAGGCGGCTGCACTTTTGGGTGGTCGGAGGGCCTACTCGCTCCCGGTCGCGGGCAGTGTGCTTAATTTAGGTAGTGAGCTCTCGATGTCTAGTAAAGCTAGCTCCCTTGGTAGGTCAGCTTTGAGTAAGGCAGCTGCTTTTGATGGATGTACATCCGACGACAGCAGGTCTTCGACGGATATTTGCCCGGCAGCCTCTTTCAATTGCTGTTGAGCAACCTGGCTATCGGTGAAGTTCACACCCCAGCCCAAACAAGTAACCTTAACAGATCGGTCGGCATCGCTTTGCTCTTCATAAACAGGATAATGATGGACAATTTTACCACTGTAAGCACTAATAATACGGATAGTATTGTCCGCACAAGCGACAGCAAGTAGGTGACCTAGCAACTTGTAAGTCTATCTGCCATACAAGTAACTAAGTTTGCAAGAAAAAGAACAGTATATGAAACTGAAAGCCAAGGACGCACCATTGTTTTTCCACATCAACTTTCGAATTTCACCCCCGCCGTCGTCTTCATCCAGGTAGGGATCTCCCTTGAACGATCCCCCAAAGACCTTCTGTCCATTCAGTCGGAAGACTCGTAATTCGTCATCCTCTGTTACAAGGGAGATAAGGTCCATCGTAGGACAATACTTCAGCGTGGTGGTCTTGCATTTTGCCGGTAGTGATTTTTCTGCAACAGGGGTGAGTTGCGGCTCATGTCGCAACGATGGGGGATGAGAATTGTCTTCGGCCATATTTGTGTATTACTCCCTTTAGACCATTCTTTGCAGGGGGATTTTAACGCGGTCGCTTACTTCTAGTATGTCCCGCGCCTGACGTTGCCCAAGATGGACAAATGGTGAGTGGACGGTGGAGTCACAGAATGGCGGACCTCTTGGCACGTGGTGTCTGTCGCGTGTCCCCCAAGTTAGTAAAAGCCTTTTTAACCCTACCTGGTGATTCAGATTAGGGCAGCAAACTTCTTCCAACAAGTAAGCAGTATAATAATCTATATATATAAGGAGCTAGTTGACTCTGTGTCTCATGTGTACTAGTAGTGTAAAGTCATCATTACATATCTCAATCCTAACTTGTAGTTCTACTACACCTATCTGAATATATTTTCACCACGGTATAGTATCTTACTACCTGTCAAAGCGAGAAGATCCTCCAACACAACGCATGACTGGGACCCCAATCCAAGGGAACTACAGTTTTTTTTTTTTTTTTTTTTTTTTTTTTTTTTTTTTTTTTTAATATCTTCTACACTACCTATATTCTTACTTACTACCGACCCGATAAGCAAAGAATGAAGCATGAAAAGAAAATCTAGAAAGCCTAGTATATTTGTCTTAACAATCACACTCTATATATTGTTTTCCTGTAAATTATATACTCGCATCATCTAAGATTGAATTATCGATTTGAGATAGCTCAACTCATCCATCATTTCTTGCATTGCTGCAGACTGTCCTGGAAGCGAGCTGATGCTGAAGCGGTCATAGCCGGGCGCAGCATTCTTCCCGTTATGTGTCGCTTCCGCATCACTATGGACATTTCCCGCAAACTGCACGGTAGAGGGTCCGGGGCTCCGGAGAAGCCCGAGTCCTTCTACTCTCCCAAAGAAAGCTGCATGGCGCTTGGGATCTCTTTCGACCTCATCGGCGTCACTGATACAAAGACTTGAGAAATCCATGTCGGAGGGGGATAAAGAGACCGTAAGCCGAGGAGGCGGCAGATCAAGGAGGGGTGAGTCACCACCGAGTGTGGCGGGGGAAGACGTTGAATTAACAGTAAGCTGTGGAGTGTTTGGATCGCTGGTTTCAGCAGGAGCAGAGTTCTTCCACACTTCTGCAAAATTCATCCCTTCGAGAGCAGAACAAGTTTGGTTACCATCGTTAAAAGTAAGCGAAGGTGTCATGGACTCAGGAGAGACCACCTCTGTATCTGTACTCCATTCGGAAAAGTGGCTCCTCTCGCACGGAGAGCTGCTCGTGGACTCCTCCGTTGTACTGAAATCAGAGAAATGACTGCGAAGATTTTCCGCATCGAGCTCCTTTTCTCGAGCTTCGAGATCACGCAGCGCCTCGTCCATGACCGAAGAAGGAGTATTCGGTAGAGTGGGGAGCCTCTTTTCTGCGAAAGTGAATGGTGTAGGGGTTACAGCGTCTTCAACTGCCACTGGCAAGGCAGTCGCGAGCAAGGAGACGGAGTCCACAGAAGCGACAGAATCTTGAGGGGCATGTGGACGGGCCTTTTTATTGTCATAATTTCTAGTGGTAATCGTCTCATGGCTTGTTTGAAGAGTCAAAGGAGTTCTGGGAGTCGCACGCTCCGTGGTCTTTGGATTTAGAGCACGCCGATCCTGGATAGATAGAATCGTAGTTTCAGGATGTACAGAAGATGCAGGCCGCACGGGAAGTAGGTTTCCCTTTGACGTATGACCTGCCTGATCCGCATGGTGATCCTTCGACGTGTTCTGAGGAGTTTCAAGGCTTTCAGTACGCCCCATGGCAGGCTTGAAGGCTAGTCGGAGTTTTGTAGAATCACTATTCTGATTATCTGCCACGTTGAGATCAGGAGAGGATGCATTCCATTGTCGGAAGGCAGCCCGAAGACCCCTTGATCTTGGAGGAGAGACTGATCGAGCAGCTTTGCTACCTGACGGTCTTTGGCCATTGTGAATTGTAGCCTTAGGCGTTGCACTATTAGGCTGGGAGGCGCCTCTGTTGGTTAATAAGCTTAAAGGGGAGGTGTTGAAAGACCAAGCCGGAGTTGGTTGTTGTAGCAGGAGAGGAGATGTGCGGAGGCGTGGAAGTGCTGGTTTGGGGGCCTGTCGCGGATTCATATATTTATCATTAGGGTCCATAGTCCGCTCTTCCGTTTGTTGCGGGCTTGGACTTCTATCACAGGAATGAATCGGATGTGTATCCGGCAAAATGACAGGTACATGAAGAACGTTGACAGGCTGGCCGGGAAGAAGAGGACAATGCGATGTGACTGGCTCTGCATGATTGTAATATTCCATATCATCGTCCAATAAGTACTAATCTAAGGTTAGACAAAGCTGCCAAACAGAAGAGACATAAAGATACTGACATAATACCAATATGTGCCGCCCATTTTGAGCCCACCGGAGCGAGATGAACCCATATTCTTCGGCGTTCCATCACATATTATGCTGGTAAAACTATGGCATCCCCTCCAATGGCCCGGACCAACACGCCTGTCGTGCTCCATAGGATATGACTTGGTGAAGTTATCCCATGAGCCTATCAGTTTGACAGACTTGACCTGGGGATTAGTATATCTATTTGACCATTAGCGTATGTGATGGTTCTCAGAACGAAGAAAGCGACTCACAGGAGGAATGTCATCAAAGTTGTTGAAGCCATGGTGGTATAACGAAGAAGTTACCAGGAAATGATAGGTATGAAGTAGGATAATATGGAATTTTGAAACAAAAGGGGACAAGACAATTTCTCCAAGGCCAGCCTGGACAGAGAATAAATGGACAAAGGAGGGTAACCGGGTGTTGTTTGGGGTTCGTTGTAGAATGAATTTGAGTATGTCCAGCCGCGCGAATGTTGGATTAATATAGATAAACCCGCGACTATAAGCTCAAGGCTAACCAACGTGCCATCACAACCCAAAGAAACTTCGATACCAAAACAGTCTGGCTGCTGGGAATCAGTTGATTCAGTAGCCGCGACGGGACAGTAGTTAAATTTCGATGCCCCTGACGCAAGCTCGGAAGTACTCAGAGCCAATGACACTGGTTGGTCGTGAGCTCTAAGCGCTGACAAGGCGGATAGACGGAGTCGAGAACATTCGCAAAGGGAAAAGTAGAAGAATATCGGTGCTTGCTACAGGAGGTACTGTGCTTTGACTAAGACTTAAAGGAGTGTGGATATGGTTTGCTCGGTGGAGAGGAACTGGTTATTCAAAAGAGAACATGGAAAAGAGTGGAGAGTCCGGACTCTCGCACTGTGAACAATGACCGCAAGAATATAAGTCAGTCACAGACTGTGGGCATTGGGGTAGAAAGGTAATCAATCGATCAACAAACGCATAGCTCGACCGGCGCTTATCCATTGAGATCCACCGGCTTTTGCAATAACCACGTCACGATGTGCATACAAACCCCTGCAAATCACGAAGGGAAAAGGGTAGCCTGAGGCTAGGGGGGAATCAAAACGGTAGCGAAGACGCGATGAGATCTGAACATGGTTCCCGGGAGGTCCAATCGACCACTCACGGAGCGGAGACCGGAGCTGAAAATGGCTGAATGGGTATCCTGTACGGAGTACCTGGCGAACCAAAGACTACTGGGCCTTAGTTGCCCTAGTAGAGAAGCCAAATGGGGCGGGTGGAAAGATGGATCACAACTTTGCAGCTAACCATGCGGTGGTGGAGAGAAGCGAACCACTTTTGGCTTCCATGGAGACGCTCTCCGACGAATCTGATTGAATGGAAATCCGGAAGAATAAAAAGGGGGTCTGAGTGGCTGGTGACAATACCGTACACGATGCTGAGCCACTCGACAACCGTGGGAAGGAAAATATCTGCAAGTGATTCATGGATGATAAGGAAATTTAGACGGAAGCTGAAGATGAACTACTAATTACTACTACTGCTGCCTTAAATGATACTTGGAAAATTTCTCAGACTGGCCTACTCTCGAGTCATTGTCGCACCAGACCTACAATGCCAGTCCAGTCAAAAATCTTACGAGGGAATTGAAGATTAATCATTCAGTTACTTTTCTACCTCTAACCAGGTAACGTAAGGGTAGCAGGTTGATTAGTACATTTTTTTTCTCGCCGATCGCCCTGCTCCACCACCACGTGAGGAACAGGTGCCACGACGCAGGGTATTCCTTACCGTATTGGCCTTACCAGGAGTTGCCGCAACCAACAGGTGTAGGACGTGATGGTTGAAAGACAGATCAGATCCCATTTTCCTATTGGGAAAAAAAAGGTTTCGTCGTTTGGGGAAGCACCGGATGTAAACAAAACTCCCATGCTAACATTACGCACCGTCAGCAGACAAGGTTAGAGCTTGCTGAAATCTACCTAACCAATTTGTCAAGATTATTCGCTCCTCACCTGAGCTAATGGGAATCCTTAAATAGCACTAGGACATGGCCGAAGATCCATCCTCACGGACCAGGCCTCAGCTGAAGGATAGAACAGGCTAAACTTGCTACTAGTCTAGATATTGAGTCAGTAACATTAGACCACTGGCAATATCGACAATCGACATGGCATTCGTTCAATGAAATCGTCGGGATTTCATTACAGCACTATCTCTCGTCGAAGCCGGGCGCTACTATTCGGCCGGCCCTTGGATGCTGGGCAACCGACGGTCAACCTAAAGTAAACACCGGGAGACTTTAGGACAATAGCATCCTTTATTAATAGTATCAGGGCCTTCAATCTTATTTTTTGACCAATAAGCCATTGCCGTTCGCTCTCCAGCGATGAAATCAATAGCACCCCTAGAGTTGCACAAAAAAAAAATCATTCGTTGAGCGGCCTTGAAACAGGACAGAAATGAAGAGTAAGAAAAGCATGAATGGAACGCCAAAGAGAACAAAAGAAGGGGGAAGGGCTATAGCGTCCAGCGAGTGAACGAATCATATCCGAGTGTCTAGCCTGGGATTGTCGGCGGCTACGCGGCGCTTGCTGCGACATATTTGAAACTCATTTCTTTAATTTGCAAGAGACCGCTGAGTTTGAAAGCTACCGATCATGATCGAAATATAATAGGCGTCAATATCTGAAAGGCTCTGTGCAATTTGGGGACTTTTGAGCGAAACAGACAAAAAGAAAAGGAAAAAGGCAATTAGCGAAATGCGTTGCACTTGTCATATTTGCGATTGACAGCGCCGAGGACGCATTTCAAAATTCCGTCCGCGCTCAACGTCTGACCCTTGTCACCCCTCCATGGCACTGTATCCACGATATCTCGCATGCCCTCATTTTTTGACTTGTGGCCTAGGTCATCATCCAGCATCTGCAGATATTCCTGTGCGTGTTTGTCATCCCCAATTTGGAAAAACTGGAGGCCAACCTGCCATGGTGTGGCATTGCATTTATCCAACCTTTTGGCGGCGTTGATGATAACACTTTCCGCATCATCAGTGAACACCCCGTCTGTGATGGTGATGACGTTAAGCGGTTTCACAGTCTCGCTAGGGTCCTTTCCTTTGGCTGCTATGGCCTCCACGCGACGAAGGTATGGGTCCAGGATTTGGCGCAAACGGCGCCCAGCCGGAGTTGCTCCTTGCGGCTCGACGCCGTAAAAAATCTCGCGGACATCATCCGCCGTCTTGATGTTAGTATATGCGCCGGTTTTGGGATCAGTTCCACCGTGTTGATAGTTCAAGAAATAGATATCAATACCGTCCTGGTCATGTGCGGTACAAACGGGCGCGATGGCGGCAATAGCATCTGCAGCCTCGTTCCAGCGACTCCCCCTCATGCTACCGCTGTCATCCACCAGAAATACTGTATCAAATTCGCGCAGGAAGGAGTAAGGCGAATCTCCAGATGACGAAGCCCTGGGTGCCGAAGCATTTGAAGGTTGCTGTGGTGTGTATGGAGGAGGGGACCAGAGATCGGGATTCCCTGCTTGAACAGGTGCACTTTTTGCGTGCATATTGGTTGTAACCTGTCGACGTCGATCGTGATGTCGATCGTACATTGATGCAGTACTAGACCGGTTGCGAGACCCGGAATAGCTTCGGACTCGTGAATGATGGTTGCCCATAATCAAGTATGGAGTGACTGCGGGCAGATGTTAACAAATACGGCTGAGGATTGGGAGATGGTAGTTGTTGTCAATACACTCGTATGATTCGTGTATATGCAAAGGATGACGTTTGTAGATGAGGTAAGTAGTAGTAATGGTTGTTGTTGCTGTAGTGATCATTCATGGAACCACATCTCAGATGGAAGGACGTATATTAATTTATAAAACAATCATTGAATAATAAGAAATGGGAGATTCCTGTCAGGTGTTACATCCAATGAGTGACCCAATTTCTTAGAAATGTCTCCCATCCAATCCTATAAAGATATCGTTGACATTTCCGCGGTTCTGGAACAGTGAATGGAATCGCTTGACAAGCTAGGCTGACTGCGACTTCCCCGCCAGTTCGGTAATAAGTAAGAAAACCCAAGAATTCCTAAGGCGGAAACAAGGCAGCTTCCTCTTGTCACACATACAAACCCAAGATGCATGTTTCCACATGTCAAAGCTAGTTCAATCCCCATAACAATTTGAACCGCGATGAAGCATAAGGCACAATTCCAGTGGAACATCCCTATGGGGCAGTGGTGCCCCGATCCCACAATTACATACTTTGCCCTACGTTGACCCAGCACCGCCATTGGAGGCAAGGGATGCACCCTATGATAACAATGCATATATTCCGTATGGGTTAGAGTTAATTTGCACCGAGGAAAAGAGGGTACTAAATAGTACTAGGACCAAAGGAAACGGTGTACAGCCTGTAAGGCGCAGCACGATAGTCATACCTTAGGCATCCGTGCACTGCCCCGTTCGGTTTCTTGTACGACATACAGTTGGTCGTACCAGCAAACGCGAGTGTGGAGAGTTTTGTAAGGCAATGAGTTAGATAAGGCTATATTCTGTTGAAGAAAGATAAAAGAAAAGAAAATGGGTTTGTAACCTATAACAGAGTGTATGTAAATTAGTTACATCGACTGAGGTTATAGGAACACAGGTGCAATGTAGTATCCTCCAGCCATAGTTCAAGAAGTTTTCCTAGTGGAACGATCAAATGGACTCAAAGATATCCAAAGACTCTAAATCACCTAAGTCTGAGATTCAATACGCATCTATGGCAATATGGCAAATTTGAACGGTGCAAAGAGCTGTTCTTTCCGCAAAAGACAATCTCCACGCTAGGATTTACTGCCCCAAACTTCAAAGACATGGCGTCTTCTACTTCACTGGTCTATTCTACTTATCTATAAAGTGAAAATCTCTAGAGAATACTTGTTACCTTTTGACTAAGTTTATGCTAAATAGCTTAAGTATGACTAAGTAGATAGGAAGCCCTGTTCTCCTTACTCTATGGGCACATATACTAGAGAGTTGAGCATTAGGTATATAGGAAAATGAAATAACTCTGTACAGCATCAGATAACGCTGTCACAAGAGAGCAATAATCAGGCTGAATGATGCTGACCGTGATAATCGTGATGCAAAAACCAGTTCACGCCATTGTTGAAAGTCTTTCGGGCGCGGGCAGTACCTCAAATGTCCTTACTCGGTCGGCCTCATTGATGACCTCAATACCTGGCCAACCATTCTATGAGTGGTATACTCTGGAAGTTGCGCAGGTGACGTACATACAAATGCTAATGTCGATGTATTCGTTATGTTTGTAAATGACTACGAACGCCTTGAGTACGAACAATAGTTGGATATGGCTGAAGTATATGTGTCGAAACCTTTTAGTAATCTTTATTCTGGAATTAGAATTCATTTGGCAACTAGATTTCGAAATTACTCACAAAATGGATCAGCCAGGCTAGGAATAACCCCCGAATCAGCATAACAATGTTATATACTCCCCAACGAGACCAAACAAGCATAACAATGCGGCGTGATCGCTCCAAGGTGGAGTGTCTTCCATGGGTGAAATCGGGGATTTGCGGTGGTCCATGGGGGGGTTCTGCGCTCCCTCCAATATGCTTAATCTTTGTGGCTCTAGCGTCTTTATATCAGGAGGTTTTAGTCCGACAATCAGAATCTTGTCCATCCGATTTGGAGGGAAAGGTTGTTCCCCATCAGTCCCCCACGTATATCCAGGTGCTTCGGGATGAAGGACAGTCCATACATCTGTCAAGCCATTGCTTTCAAGGAGAGTGGCGTCTTCCTCGAGAACTGGGTTAAAGTCGCCGGCAACTAGCCCGCAGCCTGCGCTACGCAAGAAGGAGGAGATAATGGATATCTGTCGGGGGCGGTGAGAAGGTTTGATAGGCAGGGAGTCCAGGTGCACATTAACAAGCCGTACTCGCGTGGGAGACCGCTCTCTCCCAAATGAAACAAAAATATCGCAGCACAGCGCATCACGGTCAAAGTGACTGGGATACGCTACCCTCCAAACCGGCCCTAAAGCAGTTGATGCAAAGCGTGCTTTGGAGAGTAAGGTAATAGTCGCAAAGGATTGTTTGCCCCATGCGGTATCATCTTGCTCGCTTGAAATCCAGGATCTACGGATGCGCTCGTCCTTGAGAATCTGCTGCAATGCTGCCTTTGACACTTCCTGCAGAAAGACAATACGAACCCCAGGATCTAGTTGAGTAACGAACGTGATGATATCTGTAACGCGATCCTCTGTGCGGGCAGATGTTGCGTCGATATTCCATGTTAGCAATACCAGATCCGATGGTTCATCATCATCACGCGGTGGCTCCGTATGGTCACGGGTGTCATTATCGGTGATTGCAACCCACTGTTGGAGAGATAGATGGAAATGATGCCACGATTGGAATTTAGGATACCATTTAGAATCCGCAGTGGGGAGTGGTGTTTCATGCGTCCAGGACAGCAGACTGGCCCTTGCACGGGCGTAGAAATTCATGTTCACAGTGGTTGTTATTGATGGAGAAGAGGGGAAGTCTGCAGCCCGTTTGAACTACCGGTAGTACGGTACACTACCAAAAAGAACACTTATCTGGTTAGGATCTCCAGAAAATACGATAGAGCTGAGATAAGACTGGAAGAAGATGACTGATTCAACTGTCTAAGAGACAAAGCAAGCCTTTATACGGCTGTGCGTCAGGTGACCGCTTAGGGGTACTTGCATTCTTGGATTTAAGACAAACGTACAAAAGCTAGGAATATGTGAGAGCGTTGAATCTTCCAGTAGAGGCCCAATCGCTTGTATTATCGGGTATGGCTATAGATTAAGTGCTTCTGACTACGAAGATTGCAATGCCTCTTTCTAATTCAGTTGCATATCGCTAGGCGCAGTAAATTTCATTGTGGAATTCTACTAGGGGTTCGCACCGTCAGCCTTGTGCTTGAGTGCCACCCTGGTCAACTCAGGCCCTATCTGTGGATTTTGACGGCGTGCAATACACAGAATGACGAGGTAGTACTAGTACCTAATGATATTCGACCAAGCGTACTCCACGTGATCCTTTTTGCATTCATTTCCATGTCCAGCCTTGTCTAACCCCTCCTCCCCGCTCCACACTGCCTTGTGAGCCCTGCAGCAGTCAAGGCTATATAGTCATCGACGTTTACCTTCTTGGATAGACTCACTGCTGTTGCCTGTTACGATACTTGCGCGAGATATCGAAATGATAGACACTCAAAAGCTTCACAAATGGTATGTGTAGCGACAAGATGCACGAATAGATCTGGTACCTTGTTGTTTTATATGTATCCTGAATAACGTTGAATAGGTACAACGGCCTCTATTCTCGTACATTGGACCTTGTTGGCGACTATGCTGGAGATGAGCTCTTCATCCTTGAAGGAGACTCTTTGCTCCTGCATTGCTTTTCAGATGACCAGATAGACTTTACCAATGGTTTCCAGCTACTCCATGCGACATACCTGGTGGAGAAATTTCTGGCACAACTCCACCAACGGAAGTGTAATTTTCATATAGCCTTCTTCAAGAAGCATGCTTATGGTTGCATCCCTCCGGATGTTTCTAGGAAGCTATGGCCAAAATATCGCCTTGCACGTGAAGCTATCCTCCATCATCTATTGCAAAACCTTCCAATTACGCTTTCATCTATGAGAATCGGGTACTTCGAGACCTACGAGTGTGAGGAGTTTGAAAGATATCTTGTCTCGGTAGATCCGTACTTCTTAATGTGCCATGATGGAGCATCCTCAGGGGCACATGCCGGGAGACGTCCAGGGTTGACGTTAGAGAATCTTGAGTTGTCATCATCAGATGATGATTCAAATCCCTCGGACGTTGAAGAGCCAGGGAGCGAGATAGCTACCAGGGAAACTGGCGTTATGTTTCGGTCTATGATACACCATTTCATTTGTCGGGGATACAATATCTCACTGATAAACAGCTTGGAGTGCCGGGACACGAAAGTAAGTTTTGTAACTATCTGTAGATATACTGAAGATTGACAATGTCAGGTAATGGCGATGATAGTGGAGGATTCTGCGGACCGTGCGAGACAACTCTATAAACCGGAAGCAGCAACTACCGAAGATTCTTCTTCGTCATCGAAGTCAGCTCTCGAAGTAGAAATGATTCCTGAAACCGCGGTGCTGCATGAGAACGCCGGAGCTCAGAGTGTCATGCAACCTATTGTCACTGTCGGTATGGTTCCGACGCTCACTGATCAAGCAGTGAGTGAAGGGCTATCCGAAAAGTTGCTCAGACTAATCAGTTCTCGGTCAAACCTATACGTGACACAGCGTGATATTATTTCCATTTTAGCAGTTAGCGTCATGTTCAAATTGCGATACATCTGCAGCGGCAATAGTGTTCTGGCGGCACGCTCCCTTCTGCTACACGCAATCATTCTACGCGAATGCAAGCTGGATGAAAGGACCAATAGCCCCCCGAGAATCGCAACTGGTGGAACCTTTATGGAATGTTACAGTAATGTAGTGCTTGGCATGCTCACCTCAACTTGGTGGCAAGGATTCGCCGCAAATATACACTGTGACATAGGGGACATGATAGACGGAAGACTATTCCAACAGACTCTGAGAGCACTTCTGCAGCCTAGCTACCGACATAGCTTTTCTCCAACGGTGTTATCGCAACTTGAAGTCTTCGAGTCGCTCGTTAAAGACCTCTGTGAAGTGGATCTAGGATTTGAGCAGCGTCTCGGCTTTAACATAACAACCCGAGCCAGTAAATGCTGTACTGGATCAGAGCGCCCTGCGGGCAAAACAGCAAGATTGAAGGATTGCAAGAGCAATGAACAGAGTAATATTCCAATTGCGGTGTTACCGTTCAGCAATCCCGTATTAGATCCGCATCTGAGCCCTGTGTCTCTTGCCATCGACCACTCTGCTGGCAACTTGGTTGACGTCGCGATATCAAGAATATCGGAGGAACTTAGTCACTGGCATAATCACAGAAAGACGCTAGACACAAAGACTATCCATAAATTAACAGGATGGCAGCTTCGACGTAATCAGTTCTTCATGGCCGAAATGAGACAATATGCTGCCAGTCTTACGAATTCCACAGGGGGCATCTTGAAGCCAGAGACAGTATTTGTTCAATCCGAAAACAACAACCAACACAGGCAAATACAGACGTCGAGATCTGGCATGAATGATGGGCTTGAGGGCTTACAGTTAACAAAGAATCGTTCTACGCAAAAAAGCTCTCGTTCTAAAATTAGGCCTTCATCAGTTAGGGATCAAGCAGCAGCTCAGCAGTTGATAAAACGAGATGAGGCGATTAGCAGACACTGGAAATCATGGCGAGTCAAGATTCTGGAGCTCGACCAGGAGCACAACTACGCTGCACGTTATGTGAAACTCAAACAGTACCTGCAAGCTCTCTCGAATGATAAAAGAAGTGCCATAGAATCAGAGGTTTTGACTTATGGGCTCAGCACATTAGTTGTTTTATGGATAGATAAGTGCAGCAGCAACAAAAGAGATCGCTCCATGTCAGTTGCAGCACTTATTTGGGCCACGACCTGTGAAATTGCGAGGAAAAAACATGATGTAACTGAGGACATAGCCAAGTGCTTACAGGGCACTATAAGCAAACTTGGCCTTCCGGCTGTGGAGATCTCAGCTCGAAGCAAACGACCACTTTCCTTTCAGTTTGCAGCAATTACCTCCACTAAAGTTGATGTCAACATCGGTTTATCTACACTCGAATTTCAATTAACTCAAGCTGGGCCATACCTTGATCGGAGTATGGGCTCCGCACCAGATCCTCGTGTTTATGACTTTGAGCCCGATAAATGGCAACGGGAGATCTTGGACCAAATCGATGCAAGAAAGAGTCTCTTCGTGGTGGCCCCGACAAGCGCAGGAAAAACATTTATTTCGTAAGTTATCCCATTATCATCTATCTTGTCTATGTCATTGTCGAGTCTTATGGAGATATTGCTAACCTAAATTGCCAGTTTCTATGCAATCAAGCAAATCTTGGAGGACGATAATGAAGGAGTCATTGTCTATGTCGCCCCTACGAAGGCTCTTGTCAATCAAATTGCCGCCGAAGTCCAGGCAAGGTTCTCTAAAAACTTCAAAGAGACTGGGAAGTCCGTATTGGCGATTCATACGCGTGATTACCGCATCAATAATCCGACTGGGTGCCAAGTCTTGATCACAGTGCCTCATATTCTTCAGATCATGCTCCTTGCGCCGGCAAATGCAGACCCGTGGTCATCTCGAGTCAAGCGTATAATATTCGACGAGATTCACTGCATTGGTCAAGCAGATGATGGCGTTATCTGGGAACAACTGCTTCTCCTTGCCCCATGCCCAATCATCGCGCTCTCCGCGACTGTCGGCAACCCACAGGAGTTTAACAAATGGTTGGAGTTAACTCAGAGGGCAAATGGTAACGATCTGAAGATGATCGAACACAGCACTCGCTACTCAGACTTGAGGAAGTACACATATCATCCCCCAGCTAGCTTTGTGTTTAATGGGTTCTCAACCTCAAGCCTACTAGCTCCACTTGGGCTTGATAATAGTCCGAACATGTCTTTTATGCACCCTGTCGCGAGCTTGATTGACCGATCTAGAGGCATCCCTAATGATTTGACCCTGGAACCACGTGACTGTTGGACGCTTTGGAATGCAATGGAGAAGTATAAGACAGCACAATTTCCAGTTGACGAATCGTTGAACCCTTCGCTTGCTCTTCCAGCCTTTATTTGCAAAGCAAATATCATCCAGTGGGAGGCTAAGCTGAAAGCTCTCCTCAAGTGTTGGATGAATGATGATAAGTCACCATTTGACGCAGTCTTGAATGAGCTGTCATACGAGCTTCAGATCAAAGGCCAAGAATCATTTCAGGTGTCGTCAGGTATAATTAGCCAATCGGACAATAAACGCGAACTCAAGAGAAACAGCATTCTCGATACCACTCTGCCACTAATTTGTTCGCTCCATGACCAAGGTGCACTTCCTGCCCTTTTCTTTAACTATGATCGAAGTCATTGCGAGCGAATCTGCCATCATCTTCTCAGCCAATTAAAAGAAGAGGAGAGCCGGTGGAAAGCTTCCAGTTCAGCCTGGGCAAACGATATCCTTGGCTGGGAGGAATGGAAAACAGAAGAGACACGTTCTAGAACGCAGAAAAGAAAAGAAACTGGGAGGAATTCTAAGGTATCGAAGGACGAGCAAATGCGTGAAACGGCTTCTGTAGAGCCAAGCAAATATAGCTCCTTTGACCCTGAAGCCCCAATTTCCGGGTTTCACCTGGCGGATATGAAAAAACTTTTGCCGTCGGAATTTGAAGAGTATGCAACAGAACTGAGGCAGCGGCTCATACCAGAATGGCTTATCGAAGCTTTAAGACGAGGTATTGGCGTTCACCACGCGGGTTTGAACCGCAAGTACCGCCATGTGTGTGAGATCCTCTTCCGAAGGGGCTATCTACGCGTGGTTATTGCAACAGGAACGTTGGCCCTCGGTATCAATATGCCTTGTAAGACAGTTGTTTTTTCGGGTGATTCGGTTTTCCTGACAGCTCTTGGCTATCGTCAAGCAGCTGGTCGAGCTGGTCGTCGTGGGTTCGACTTCCTGGGAAACGTCGTCTTCCAAGGAGTCACCTATGCAAAGGTCTGTCGTTTGCTCAGTTCGAAGCTTCCAAATCTCAACGGACATTTTCCAATCACGACCAGCTTGGTCCTACGCTTGTTCATCCTACTTCATGAATCTAAGCAAAGCCCATACGCTGTGAAAGCGATCAACTCAATCCTTTCATGCCCACGTATCTACCTTGGCGGGCCAGAGTCGAAACATACAGTTCTTCACCATCTCCGTTTCTCAATTGAATACCTTCGGCGAAACTACCTTTTGGACCAAGGCGGAGCACCACTGAATTTCTCCAACACAATAGCCCACCTCTATTATACTGGAAATTCCAGCTTCGCCTTCCACGCACTGCTCAGCGGAGGGTACTTCCATGACCTTTGCAGAGACATCCGCCATAAACCTAAGCAAGTGCTTCTGGCATTAATGCTGGTCATGTCACACCTGTTCGGTCGCCAAAACCTTAGACCGGCTATCTTAGAATCACAACAAAAAGCAACCAAAAGCTCAACATCAGTGGTAGTCCTCCCGCCGATGCCCAAGAAGGCAGCGCAAATCCTGCATTCTCACAACGAGAAGACATTAAATATTTACTCAGCCTACGTCACAACATATATCAACCAGCACATCAAAGACGCAGACTGCTTTCTACCTTTAACCAACTGCAAATGCGGAGGCGATACGTCCGCCAAGGATATCAACCCATCAATGCCATTCCTCCCTCCCACACAAGTTACTTCCGCCTTCGTCGCCCTATCCGGTCACCGCGATAGATGGAACAGTATCCCCGAGCTTTGCAAAAATGTCCGAAGTGGCGTATGGCTCGAGCAAGCCGTTGTTCCTTACGTTGGACTATACCCTAAGGAAGGAAAACTCCCCTTGAACGCGTACTTACTCGACTTCTTCAAGCATGGCAACGTGCATGCCCTCGAGAAGGACAACAGGGTCCGCAAGGGTGACATTTGGTTTGTTCTAAACGACTTTTCTCTCGTTTTGGCTACCATCGTTACTAGTCTTGAGAACTTCCTCAAACTATCCCCTAACACTGACCCGGATCTATTAGATATAATGGGTAGCGGCGACGCCCATGAAGAAGAACTAGATATAAGCTTCGCAAAAGAAAAAGTCTCCGAGCCCGAAAATAAACCTCTCAAGTCAAGCAAAAATAAGACAAAAGGACTTCCAAAACAACCTTCTCCGTCCATGCCGGTCAAAGTCAAAAAGCCTAAAGTGGCCGAGAGCTGGGAAGACGAAGTGAGTGACGATGAGCCGAACCCAGAGGAGAAGGAAGAAACCACCACAGACCTTGCCCAAGAGACTCCCGGTAATCTGAAGAGAAAGACAAGGAAGAAAAATACTAGCATTCACGCACAAAGCACGAATGTGATTGACCACGACTCTTTTGGGAGTATAGTCCTAGACGGACAGGGCGTCTCTCTAGTCCTAGAAGCCTTCAGAATGCTCCAGGCTGAGTTTAATGACAAATTCAAAGCAATGTGGGCATAACCTACTGGAGTAATTTATGGGGATTTTGCGTAAAATCTTGGTTTGTGATGAGGCTTGGAGGGTGATTATTTTCAAAGGTCATCCTATGATTCCTTTTGGCATTAAAAGTCAAGCTAGCCATGGCTTATGTGAAGTAACTTCTAGCCTTGTCAAGGTACTTTCGTTGTGGGTTAACTGTGTTTCTGGTATTTGGGTCTTGTTAAAAAAGACACGGGAGGACGCCATGTATTAAATTCTCTACGATGTTGCGACGCTAACTTGACTGCATTTCGAATGAGAGACCAATGGCACGAGTGACAACCTAACTATCAAGCATTTATAAATCATGAGACATACATCATTGACGAACTCAAGTCGTTCGCGTTACTTGCACACAATACTTTCTCAGAACTCATGTACATGCATGTTTGGGGAGCTGGTAAAAATATACCCTATGGTTGGCCGTTCCCCAAGGATTGCATCTAATGCAATCAGTCAACCCGGGAGTAAACAAAAACATTGAAGTGAAAGCCACGGCATGGGTGAATAAACATGGGGTATTGTCGTTAAGATAAATCGAATACAAACAGAAGATGAAATATATATGCGTAGGCCAGCATTCGGGACCTTGTCCAAAGCTATCAACAGCGGGAAGGTGATCAGGAAGCCCACGTTCCTACCAGGACTCGATTCGTCGCTAACGAAACAGTTTCACGGAAATAAATGCCATCATCGCCATCCCCTACACCGTCGAAAATTCCCGATTCACACTCTAGGACCTCAACCAGGGCCAGGGCTTGATCTACGCCCATGCTATGCCCTATGAGCCGAAAGCAGGAAATCACCCATTTGCGCAAAGGATGATTCAACGACTCTGTCGCTCCTGCGAGAACTAATGGCCAAAGAAGAAGCAAGCCAGCAACGTAGCTTTGATTCACGGGGAGACTATCGAAGGGACCCGTCGGGATGTTCCCCACGCTGAAATGATATGGGACGCTGGCGCAAATGTCGTTGGCGAGCTGGCGTGTTGTATTGCGCAGCCTAGTACAATGCTCTAGAAGATCATTGGAAATTGCAGCTGCCGGCACGTTGAGGGAGAGTTGGCGTAGGCAAGTTAGGATGATTTCGCTCACAATTATTCGGGCACAGCGATACTGGTTAAAAGTATGGCATGTCCACAGATCGTTGTATATGTGATATTTGTTATTGTATGGATGAGGTCCCTGACCCCACATGTTGGACGAAATGTCCGACAATGTTGGGCCTTCAACATTGGTGTACAAGAACTCTGGGGGTAAGGCTGCAATCCATCCCATTAGCTCCGCCTCAATGCCGTAAGCGGCAGATAGGATCTCATGCGGGTCAACTAATAGCCCCATGTTAATATCTGCTCGTAAATTGGACAGTCTGCCCGCTATGCCAATCAAACGGTCGCCATAGACATCAGCCCTGGTTCGCAGAAACATGGCAACCTTTGAACAGTCAATCAGCGAATCGGGGACTCGCATCGCTCTTTGAAGGCAGCAGATGATCTGACTCGTGTCATTAGCATCTAGGGACAAGGAAGAGAGTGGGGAAGAGGGGTTCATATTTTTAACATACGATTTGAAATCTTAGCTGAACAAACAACTTCAGTCCATCTTCGTCTTGTAGTTGCTCTGGCCCTCGCACTTCGAGTAATGCCGCAGCACCATAGATATGATTCGTCCATTTCTCAATATTTCCCGGGGCTCTACTCGTGACGACCTGCATTTTGCTTATCAGTATGATGACCAATCTAGTGAGTGAGGGGAAGAAGACGAGTGTGATTTACCTCAAAGATAGCCAGTAACAGAACCGCACCGAGGGTTGGATTGGACTTGGCCTCCTCTTCATCCATCACAGCGGTATACATCAGATTCAAAGCATTGCCATATTCTTTCTCCGCAGCAATCTTCAGAGGTCCATCTTGTCGGATACGCGAAAGCATGGCAGTCCCGACCGCAACAAGGCTCGCCTTCATTGCCTGCTGGCTGAGAGTCACCTCTGGAATCACGAAGAAATCCGGTGAGAATTCCATTATCCAACAGGCCCCGGGCCACGCGTTAAAGCGAAGGAAAAAGCACACGGCTTCATCTTCGGTGAATTGGTATGATGGAGGAGGTGCAATTTTCGGGGATATGGGGCCGGTGACTTGCTGTGCCGCCGGTGGCGATGGATACAAATCGGAAAGATCGTTGAAATCCGATATGTCACTTGCCAGGGACGAAGACGTGGTGGTCCCTTGAGGGCTACTCCCGCTTGGGGAAAGCATGCGCGTGGATTTAGGGGCCTTTCTAGCCCGTCGTCCGGCGTTACCGGCTTTGGCCTTCCGGACGACCTGTTGGCTTTCATCACGGAACATTAACGACAATTCATCTCTATATCCGGGACACACGCGGTTTCCCTTGATACACTGGGAGCATGTTGGCCGGGCCTGGTCGCAACGGATCTTTCGCGATCGGCATTCACCGCAGCCTTTGCTCGGTTTCCCGCAAAAGACCATGTTGGACAAGGCGGGGCTGGTGCCACGAGGCCCACGGGGCAAGTTACACAGTTGTGTGGATGATATGGTATGGTCTTAAAGTAAGGGGTGTGGATGTTCGGCTCGAATCGGTAACCCATGCGAGATGCCGAGAGTACATTAGTGTGTCTGTCTTACAGCAATTTAGAACGAACAAACAGGATGATCTCCGATCGGTTTAGTGGTTCCAGTATGACAAGGTTAATAGTGCAGGGATCTTCTTGAGTTGACAGTATGACAGGTCATGCCCATTGTCCAAGTTCAGTAGATTATCTCTGTTTTGTGTGAAGTTGATGATGGGGGGGAGGAAGAGGAGGAGGAGGAGAAGGAGAGACAGGAAGAGGATCCCCCACACGACCCCAACAATTCCCCTTCTCTAAACCTGTTCGGGCAGGCGTTGCGGACATCTTTTCCCGAGGCAGTTTAACTCCTGGATATCCGTCCTCATTTTTAGGGCCCCTGTTCTGATTGGTCATCCACGCCCGCATTCCTCCCCGGAATTAACCCTAATTGACAACTTGACGAAAGTAGATTAAGGCTGGAACAATCCCATTGTATGCTGCGCTTGATATAACATCTCCCTGTCTACAGCTTCACACACAATCCAAATGCCAACATTTCCACCTCCCCAACTAAAGCCGTCCATACCAACCCCCCAGAATATCTGACAAGTCAGCGGAAGATGAAGAGATGTGAAACTCAAACGGGTGACAGCACAACCACAAAGCACAATTTAGCACTCCATATACGGCTTCACCGGCTACTGACAATCAATAGCTCGTCTCCCGCGGACCTTCTCGCCTTCTGATGGATTGGAAAAAACTCAGGGGCGTCACCGCGAAGTTGAGGATCCCTGAATTGAGCTCCCGTGTGATTGATTACTGTTTCCGGTGTATGACCTCCCCCTGTACCATACGCAGGGTATTGGTATTGCTGGTATGGGGATTGTTGGTACGGGTATGCCTAACATATGTCATATCAGTGTGAGTACTGTATAAACAAGCGAGAAACCTTACTTACCGGATATGCTGGGTAGTAAGATACCGGAGCGACGCAGGGCACAGAAGGTGCAGCAACAGATTGATATGGATAAAGTGGAACGGGTGGAGCAGGTCGGAGATGTGAAGGGGGCTGGAGCGGTTGGCTATTTTGACCTGATCGAGTGGGATGGTTTGATAGTATAGGCTGAAAAGGCTGAAATTGCGGCATCGGTTGAACGGGTTGGGATGGTGGGAATGGCTGACCAGGCAGGATTTGTGGAATGGGCTGGACAAATCGATCATGCTGGCTTGAGTAGCCCTGGATTGGTTGAGAAGGTAGAGGAGACTGTCTCGGAGGAAAGGTATTGGGGGCTTGGTTTCCATTCCTCCTCATCCCAGGGTCTTCATATTGGTTGTGAAAATCAGGGATCGGTCCAGGACTCCAGACAGGAGGAGAGCCGCACGGTTGCTGACGCAAGAACGAGCTGGGAGGAAACCCATCATGCGCCAGGGGTACAAATCCATGTGGAGAAGACACCAAACCCGGTGGCACCGAAGCAATAGGTCTCAGGTATACCGGATATGAGGTCCCGTAACTGGGGAGAAGAGGTTGCATTGAGTATGCCACACTCTGACAATGCTACAAGATATACGGTTAGCCCGTATATATGTTCGTGAGGCTTAGTATGATGTGGGACTTACATGGCCGGTTTGGCGTCTTCCATACCGTCCACCTCTTGTCATGGCGCGAGCTGAAATACCCCGCTGAATTCAAGTGGCGGGTGGTATAGATCCTAAGTAAGGGCGCGGCTGTCACATATCTTCAGTATTCCATAAATTAAGGCATTATACTGAACGAGAATAGTCTACCTTGAACTGTGAAAAGGGACAAAACGGCTCTTGTGGAAGCAATCCTGGCCTTGATTGTTGAAATGAGATCTGAAACAAAGAGCAGGTCTGGTGACAAGAACTGTGACTGGGGTGACGTGTGAAAAACAAGGCAACCAGACAAACACAACATATCAGGAAGGAAGAAGTTCTCACCGTATAAATAGCCGGCCTCAGGCTTCTGTCCTCTTCCTTCTTTCCTTCCTTCTTCCACCTCTCTCCCCCGCCAAGGGCGCGAGCACAAGCACATTGATGTGCTCGCGCCCGTTACATGCAACTGTTACTTTAATAGATATTTGAAGCTTCTGAAATCACAGCTACAGTATACATATCGTGATTTGCTTTATCGCAAGCTCTCAACTTCATTTTACATAGTCCTTTGTTGCTCAACCATTACTATGGATGGCTTAATGGAATGCAACTCAAAAACACATAGGCCCATGAATTGTCACTCATGCAGACATCATTTTTTTAAAGGTTATCTAATGATTGCCTTTTCTTGGTCAGTTTCTACTATCCTTTCTTTTTTTTTTCATTCTCTTTTCTTTTCTCCACTTCCTTGAGAACAAGGGCAAACAAGATGACAGAAAGGAAAGAAAACAACCCGTTTCAAACATCAGACTTACTCCTACCTCTTTCAACATCGAAGCTGACCCCTGGTAGTCATATGCTTAAGAGAATTGTGGAAGGAGCTGTCCGCGCTGGTCATGAAAGGAAAGAAACAAATATGCCAACGTGACATTCAAAGAAACCCCTATTCTCTAAATCTCTCCATACACCTTCCAAACCAGTCATCTCAGTGATGGAAGGTAGACATGCTCAACTTAACGTTCGTCTTAACCATTGAGAACTAAGTATCGGATAGGCTGATTGTTATCTAATCTTCATCCATTTGAGCTCGAATCTGGGCATATGATTCAAACAGGATGTTTTCAGCGAGGCATTTTTCCGTGCGTTTCTTGGACACCAATGCTTCAGCCTCCGTGACTTCCCTGTCGATGCTGTTGTAATCACTGACTTGCTGCTGCAACGACAACGCCATCTAAAACCAATCATCTATCAGTTTCAGAGAAGCAGAAATCATGAATGTAAATACTTACGCGGAGGTTTCTTTCCCGCTTACTCGGAGTGCTCTCATCCCGCGCTCTGTTGCAGAGCTGTTCCACACAAGAGTGGATCTCATCCAGGGTCTTAGACAGCGAGCTGGAGGCACTTCTCTCAATCTGAGGAGCTTTCGTCTGAGAAGTGATGGTATCCAGTTCAGTCAGCCCCGCAGAAGGCGGTAGGTTAGTTTGCTTCGGCACAGGCGACATGATTGCGTCGATTCCTTTGCTGGGGCGACTAGTGCGCTGAGGACTCCCAGTGGTGGCAGCCACTGTGTGAGTCCTGCGTGCCGGACCTTGAGGAGCGATAGCTGATTGTCCACGTGGACTAGTGACGGCCCTGGTGCGTGCTGCCATTGTAGATCGGGCGAATGAAGGCATGTTTTCAGGAGTTATTGGGATGGGTGCCGAGATTGTAGGCCTCTTGTGCCTGTCTGCTGATGGTATAGGGAGGCGCAGATTTTTGTTCCAACCCTCAGACAACTTATGGTGCTTGGCGCTTGCCTTAGGTCCTGTCCTTCCAGAGTCGAGCTTGCTGCATTCGGAACTTGTGATAAGCTTCGCACTACTGGAGTTCGGGTCTTCGATTGCAAGGCCAGATGTTTCGTTAGGCCCCTTTTCATCCTTATCCACAATGCTTCTATGCTTGAACATATTTCGAAAGCCATCAAGCATACGGTTGCTCCGTAAATCAGGGATCCTAGCGCTTTGAGGCGTCATATTATGGCTAGGACTTTGTGATACGATGTCGTCGAATGTCCTGTGCTGGACTGAGCGTGGCGCATCGTAAATGGGGAAGTCGGACACGGCTTGTAGAGACGCTGTCCGTTTGTTTTGAGGCTTGATTGTCATCTCACTTTCACTCTCTCCTGGACTTTGCCCAAATTTCTTGGCTCCAGGAGAAGCAGTCTTTTTCGGAGTTACTGGGCCAGATGCCATGCTTTCTTTCATTAAGGCCTTGTATGACTCAGGGAGTTTTGGTATGGGAGGGGCAGACTGCATACTCTCGGGGCTGGGGGTAAAAAGAGACGATAGGCTTGGACTGTTGACAGGCTTGCGGGGAATTGAAAATTGGCGGCCACTGGTGTCCCTCTTTGGGGTTGTCTCGAGCGACGTTTGGGGAGGGTTGGATGGCAGAGTCACCGGGTTGCCTCCAGAGGTGTTGCTGTCTTGCTTACTGTATCCTAAGGTCCCTGATGTATCGTCAGTGTTACGACCTTTCTTAAGGCTTTGTTTAGGTGTATCCGGATACTGAACGAGGGTTGGATTCGATCGTCGTGTGACTGCATACATGCTGCTAGGGCTATCCGAACCCATAATAATCTTCTCGGCTGAAGGAGCAATTCTGAGGGCAGGACGAGTACGGTATTCACCAGTGTACACATTGGTGGGTCGCTTGGGCATTTCCTCTCCAAGGTCCCAACCACCGAATGGTGCTGAGGAAGACGTGATGCTTTCTTTCGGCTGATTGGGTGCTTCTTCAACCGAGCTCGGAACTGAGTCTTTCTTCTGCTCAGCCAAAATGTGGGGACGAGGACCACGAGGCTTCTCGATTACTCGAATGCCACCAGAAAACCCTTCACCCGGCGTCTTTGAACGACTGTTCAGACGCTCAGGACTCCGGATTGGGATTGGGATTGAGCTGCGCTGCTCTGAGATGACTCGACCCCCTTTCAGTGAAGTAACAACTGATTCCTGGCCTTGTCTCTGAAAGACTGGTCCACGAGGAATACGACTAGGTGGCTGGGTCATGGGGGAATTAAGATTTTTAGGCTCCTGGGAAGTATCATATTTGCGATTCTCTTCTGTGCGATTGTTAATAAGTGGTAGAGGAAAAGGTGCAAAGAGTGTTCTAATTACCCTGTTCTCGAGAGTTGCCAGAGTGATAGGGTTTTAGGGTCGATATATCACTCTCACTACATGGAGAGCCAGATTTAACTTCTTGACCTGATCCTAAGAAGATGCAAAGTTAGTGGTGCAATGGAAGAAAATGGCTGCTCCAGAGATCCGTAGAGAGAGTTTGTAGCTTATCAACGTATAGATCAGGAACCATCGTAACATGAGTGGGTTGAGGTGACTCTGAAGGGGAGCTCCAGGAGGCTCTACTCCTTTGGAAATGTGACATGAGAATAAGGTACTGACCTTTGCTAGTCATATGGGCTTGTTTTTCGCAGCTGGGTGTTTCCTCTTCGCTGCCTGTAATAGAGGGGTTCACGAAGGGATCGTGCAAGTGAGGGGTGTAAGAGGACATATTGAGTAGAGAATCAACGTGCAGATGTGTAATAGTGGTTTCTGAGAAATCTATAGAGATACTGCAGATAAAGAGCAATCTGAATGGCTGGTTGAGTGGATCATGAGAGGTGCTTTCAGGATGAGGGATTGAGGAACGAGTTGGTTGAAAAAGATGTTGTGGACGTGTAGAAAGCTGGCTTTCCTTCCCTCGCTGAGAGATAATTGTGTTGCCGTGCAGACTGTCGGGGTAAGAGTGTTTTGTTGGGAAAGGATGATGTCGTGCGTGTGATTACTTCGTCGCTGCCTGGTCTCTCCTGGCTGAGGTATTGGTATGAGTAGTAGTGCAAACAAACGAGTCAATCACTGAAGGAAAGAAGAAGAAAACGGGTTTCTGCAGTTGTAACAACCGCCATTCACCTCCAGGATAGGACCTTCTTTGGCCCCTTTCTCATGAGTTCATGGATAGACAGCCAACCCTAACATTCTTTGGCAATAATTGAGGAACTGCTTATCAATGTTGCCTTCTCCTCCTTGTCGAATTGTTCAACGATTCTTGGGGGCGCATGCCTAGTATGTGATTCGAAACTATGCATACATGCACAGCTAATGGCTATTTACATAGCCCCAACATATCGAGAATTTCTCGAGTACTTCCAGTAGCCAGTAGTGGTATTGACTTATGCCAAATTATGATAACTGGATAATCGTCATCATACCTGCTCGCGGTATCGAAACGCTTGCTGGGCCTCAACTTCTGGAGACTTAGCTCATTCGACCTCATCTTCGGTCTAGAAGATAATGTTGAAGGTTCTGGAAGAGCACCTATTGTGGGAATTCTACTTTGTAACGATGGATCATACTTGAGGAGATATTCTATCAATACGTCAACACATCCCCATATACAGGGTTGTTAAGGAAACTCACTAAGCACAGGTAGGACATATATCGATTGCTTCTTTGAGGAGCCATGGCTTGGTTGAAGTTGTACCTGATGAGAAGTCGCGCTGTTCAATAATCCAAATGGTACAGGAGCCCCCATCTATACATATATAAAGGTATAGGTGGGAGCTCCTCCATCATATGCCACAGCAGAGAGATTTATAGGTTCTGAATGCTGGAAAGTAACGGGAATACCTATGTGAAGGAGGAGGAGAGTATGATTATTTCAGAAGTGTTCCTTGTTTGAAAACAGACAAACTGCACTGTTAGTAGACATGGAAACGCTAAGCGAGGCCAGGGCACGATACCCAATTAGGAACAGGTCTGTGAAAGGAGGATCGCCTGAGGCATGCATAGTCACGTTATGGTTCTGAATGCTTGTGGTGTCACAGCAAATTAGGATTTCTAGGATCTGATTTGGTTTATAATGCATGTTCGATGTCGATGTGATATGTCTACTCTACTATTGAAAGTATCCGTATCTGATGATCAAGTCCAGCTTAAGAAGGAGTCTTATAGTCTTGGGTACAGTGTATTGAGCAAGCATATTATGGATACTCATAGACCATTCTTGTAATAATTAGGTAGACAGCGGTGGAAGGTTGCAAGTAAGCAGGTTATAGATTGCTTGTAGTACTCGGCTGTAAAGCTACTAATAGATAAATTCTCAGCCTAATAGCTAAGATATGTACCATGACTTCTTGGCTATGCAACAACAACCTAGGGCCAAAATAGTAAATCATGATAACTGTATTATTAAACCATATTAAATTCTGCTTTCACCTTTCTAATCCTTACGGGGATCCACTTTCCACTACACTAGTTTGCTGCCCACGCTTCCTCTTCCCGGACGAACTAGATTGAGCTCCCTCTGACCCGTCATGCGTCCATTCGCTAACCTCCCATTGTATCGTTGTTGACTGATCATCACTGACACCGAACCCACGTCTAGACTTCATCATGCGACCCAGTCGACTACCCTCAATCATCTCTTCAAACCACGGGATCCCAGCTACAGTGCCTTGTCTATAGGTCCTAGCGACACCCTTCGTGCCACCTGAAGAAGGAATGATAGTATGAGAAGGCGACAAAGGTTCTTGCGTTGTGCGAAGTGGCAGATCAGTCGACTGGTCTCCCCGTCTGCCTTCAGCTTCCACTTCTCCATCTTCATCCTCGGAAAGAAGACCCAGGTAGTCCAGCAATCGTTGGTCACCCCCCGAGAGACTCCCGATAGTCACCGACATGTAGTTCGCCTCTTCACTGGGAACATCAGTCCAATATGAGAGTGGTGTTCCGCAAAATCCGCAGAACGCATGCTGTGTATGCGGGGCATGAGCGGGGGAGAAGATGCGCCGGATTGTCGCGCGCGACTCGTCGTCAAAATACGATTCGGTATGAGATTGATACCAGTCCAGAGGAACTCGAAGCCATGCGGTAAGAGGCGTTCCGTGGATTCTTCCTGTTTTAGGCGGGTATTTTTAGTGATACCGTTTCATGGTTTATGAGGTTGTATGCGAAAGAGTAACATACGGCTATCCCTACTACTGTCAAAGTAGATCTCTGCGCGCTCAGAGACATCCTCTGGTAGCTGTATAGCGTATTGATTGCGCCCACAATGACAGGAGCCGCGGAGGGGTTGGCGACTTGTCATTGTGCTTGATGTGTAGGTTAAGTCTTGTACAATGTGCTATGTTGGTAGTAGATATCTGATCAACGGTACCGTTGATTTAGTTAGCGGGTTTAATAGGTAGCACAAACTCGAAATCGAGGAGTTGAGAATGGCCAATTGCTGTCAGAAAGAAAAGTCAGTTAACGACAGTTCCGGGTTACTCATGAATCTACTAGAAAGATTGAGTAGTGGCCTGAGGACGAGCAATTGACATCGATGACGTAAGGTGCCAAGGCCACGGATCGAGAAGTCTTGGCAGCACTCGATCCGGCAACTAAATTAATTTCTCCGCACCTTTAGGTTACTTTGGGCGATTTCTTTTAGTGTGTGCTCAAGATTTGATTGTACGCCGAAGCATATAAAGTGGTCAGTCATGCAAGTCACTAGGTACGCTTAGAACTAATTCCCTCCAGGGGCTCTCACTCATTAATTGCTTCTTTACTTCCTTCCTTTCTTTCTTTCTTTTTCTTTTCCCTTCTCACCTGTCGTAATTTACATACGCTTTGAACGCTAGTTTTCTTCTCTTTTTCCATTCACATTCCTTTCCAGTTCCCCGGAACCCGCCATCTCTCTTGTACATTTTACCCACTCTTCCATCCGTCTATCACATGAAAATCTCTCCGACACACTTCCACAACTTATTTGACAACGACAACAACAACAACCACAACCATCATGCCGTCTGCACAACCACCAGCATCCCTCGCTTCCAGCTCTTCTGAGACCTCGTGCTCTCCCGGTCCAGGAATTATTAACACGACCGACGACCGCAATGACCGTTCTTCATCTACCCCCACCGCTTCATCATCCAAGCATGCCGGCTCAAGCAGCGCCCAGGACAAGGAGAAACCGCGACTGACAGAGCAAGAAAAGAAGAACAATCACATTGCATCCGAACAAAAGCGCCGTGCAGCAATTCGCGAGGGCTTCGATCGCCTGACGGAGCTAGTTCCGGGCCTGGAAGGCCAGGGCCGAAGCGAAAGCATTGTGCTGAGAAAGACGGTGGATTTCATTCACATGCAACTGCAGGAGAGACAGGAACTCATAGCTGAAATTGAGCGCAGAGGTGGTCGCATTGACGATACGTTTCGGTCGTGACATCGGCGCAGCCGCCGGAGTTTACATCCTCAGCCGAGGTTCGATCGGGCATGAAATATGATGATGTTGACGACTTGATTTACGGAGTTGTGCGGATGGACGCAATACCCTACGCTTGGTACTATTATCTCAGATGCCATTCAATGCAAAAGAAAGGAGGCATCAATTACTTCCCATTTATAAATTTTATTTTTCGAGCCACGGTTGAGCTCGCTGGCTTGTCATATTGCGTCCGTCTGGATTATATCGTGTCTACGTTTCTATTTATGTTTCTATATTTTTCTTTATCCTCCGCTATATGCTCATTGTACATCAGTTTTGGTTTGACAAGGCGCTTTCTAAGGTGTTCGGGTGCTAGGTTTGTAATGAGAACAAGGATAGGGGACGGTTATGTTTATTGTCATTTACCGCTTTACAAGTACAATATCAGCTTTGTCCTACCTTTATGTGTAGGCTGGCTTGAAAAAATATATATATGATATACTCGTGTAACTCTTCCGAAGTGGATATGAAAGAGCAGGCGGGGGAGACAGAGGATCGATCAATATCGGACATATCTATAGCCATGGACATTAGAGAATATCGACCCACTACCAGAAAACTCCTAGCAAACGAAACGATGGATACGTATTACCACAATATGTGTCTTCAAACTTGTTTGGCCCGGGACTTCAAATGGCTCATCAGTGCAATCGCAATAGGAACATATATTGCTTCTGACTGATTTATGTACGGTGACATTTCCTGATTGTTATTATGAAGCAGCATTGCTGCCTGCGGGTATCTTGCTTCTTTATTCGATTCAATACTCCTTACTTTATACTCAATCCATGGATGCCATCGTCATCCTTATCATGGCTCTGGGTACATGTACCAGAGTACCGGATCTTACATCCGCTTGGCACACGTTCTAGAAGATATGGACACAAGCAAAAGAAGAAAAAAGAATAACACAGGAAACCAGAAAACATAGTCTGAGTTACACACCCAGAATCTCCTATACTTATCATTCATACAATCGTTCTTTTGGATTATTCATGCATGGCTAACAGCTCATCAAACAGCAAATATACATGGATAGTCCGACACCACCACAGACACTCCGGAAAACCCGCAAGAAAAAGCAAACCACCTTATCGACAGATTCTGCCACGATTCACCGCCCATCTATCAAGATCCAGAAACCGAAAAGATACGAGTCCTATTCGAACAATTCGACCGCGCATCCAGAAAGCTCCCCGGACACGTTCAACTATATAAACACGTCCGGAACCTGATATACAATACGCTTCAAGAAGAACAAGGACAGGGAACACAATAAACCTAAATGTCCGACTCAAAAGCCGCTCTCCTCTCGCAATCCGAACCCATCGACCCCCCACCAGCCTACGATGCAACAGACAACAAGCCACCAGCACGCACACCCCTCCCCCGCCCACCACCGCTCTCCCTCCCGGTGCTCAACGAGCTCCGCAGCAAGCGAGTCATCCTCGCCTCCCAATCCCCACGCCGCAGACAAATCATGTCCCACCTCGGCCTGCCTAATCTAGAGATCATCCCGTCCAACGCAGAAGAGGATTTCCCTAAGACAATGGAGCCATTTGAGTACGTGCTTGCCACGGCTACGAAGAAGGCGCAAGCGGTCTACGAACAGGAGATCATGAATGAGGAGAAGGGCGAGCCGGCGCTGATTCTCGCGGCGGACACCATCGTCGTGGATTCGGCTACTGGGACGATTCTTGAGAAGCCGCGCTCCGAGGCGCAGCATCTTGCCATGTTGAAGTCGTTACGGGATAACCGTGACCATAAGGTGTTTACGGCCATGGCGGCTATGGCGCCGTTGGTTAGTGCGCGGCAGCCGGGGTATGCGCTTGAGACGGCGCTGGAGGAGACGAGGGTGCGGTTTGATGGGGAGGTTACGGATGAGCTGATCTTGGCTTATGTGCGGACTAGGGAGGGGGCGGATAAGGCTGGTGGGTATGGGTTGCAGGGGTTGGGGTCGATTTTGGTAGAGAGTATCGAGGGGAGCTGGGATAATGTGGTGGGGTTGCCGTTGAAGTCGGCTTTGAAGTTGATTGAGACGGTGGTTGAGAAGGCTGATGATGATGATCGGCTGTCGGGTGGTCTTGAGGAAGAACTGGAAGAGGAGAGCGATTAGGTTGGAGGGACGTAATTTGCTTGCATACGGCATAAACGCTGGTCGTTTGTAATTTTTGAGGGTTATTGAAGATCGTATAGAAAGGATTTAGAAAAAAGAAAAAAAAAAAAAAAAAATTTCCAACAGTATCCATTCGAACAGTTACATATCTTTTAGCTCAATACCAAGAGCGCCAACCAGCTGGACTGGCTTACTTTAACAGAAACAGCATGTACATAGGCAAAACGCCTGAACGGAAGGAAAGTTCAAAAAGAAAGTAATGAGAAACAGGGATATATCAATGCAACGATCTATGCCTTCCACACCCTCTTGAAGGCCTCTGTTACACCAACGTCGTTCGTCTCGAACTCATACAGACCGACGGCAGTGGTAAGAGTGAATGCGCGCAGGAGCCAGTTGCAAAATGTGGCAGTCTTGGGGACACGGCGAGTGGGGAAGTAGTCAATGATGGCAGCCCTGCATGGTGTGAGGATCGATTGGAATCAAAACTTCATATCAGGTAAATGAACGTACTGGAATCCAATGTGGGAGTGGAGAACGATGAAAGAGCAGAGGACTGCGTCCATGACCGGATTAAGAGAGCCAGCAGCGAAGGGGGCAATGGTGAGAGGGACAAGACCGGCGGAGATGGCTCTGTTCAGTCATTAGTTCGATGTCCTGTCAGGTTCATGAAACCGAGCTTTATTTACACACCTTTCAAAGGTCCAGTGGTAGCTTCCCTCCGAGGGGTGAGGGGTGGGGATGGGAGCAGGGTCGTTCACTACGTAATTGACCGGTTAGTTCCACTGTATCTCTGCAGCAAACAGGCAGCTCGATTTGAGTATTTCAGGAGTCGGTGATGGACGTACTCGTTCCCTGAATGGTCTCTGTTCGTACTCGTTAGCATCTCTTTCCTTGAACATCTAGATGACCAAGACCCATAACTGATGTTACGGTTCCGACTAGATCATATTCAGAGTCACTCACGAGGCAGAGGAGGCAGGATCTGCTTCTTCGCGGAGGCATGGAAGGCCACAACCTGCGACACGCCGGCGCCATTTCTGGTCGCGAATGGCGAGCGGAAAGCAGAGAGGCAGGACTGCCGGAGGAGGGAAGACTGGCGGGCGATTGAGGCCATTGTGAGGGTGTTGAAATGCAAGACGTTGGGTATATTCTCTGCGACTCAACGCTGCACGAGGCAAAGCAACAAGATGAAGTCGTTCAAGTTCGTCAGGATGGAACCTCGGAAGTCCAATCGGGAATGCGGTCATCCTATTGCGGCGCAGCTGATTGGCCCGCCTCTCTCCGCCCAGCCGAAAATGGCCGACGTTCCGGCAAATAATATTAATCGGCTATACAGACGGAAAACATGAAATGGATGTCTCCCTTACAGCCTTTTTGGGGTTGTCGCGCGTCGCTTACATTTACTGCTATTATTGCCCTGTTTATTAGATTGGAATTACCAGAACTTGTACCATTTTTCTTGAAGATTCATTATATTTTCAATAATATCCATTATAACATCAGTTTACCGAGGTTCACAAATAACGCCTCTCTGCAAAATGAACTATATACTATGCAATGAAAGATGAACAGCTTAGAACTTCAGGACAGCTTTGCCCTTGTTCTTTCCGTGGAAGATACCAAGTAGAGCGTCGGCCGAATTGTCAATGCCAACGGTCTCGTGGGTCAGAGCTTTGAACGAACCGTCCTTGATCCACTTCTGAACGTTCTCCTGGTGCTCCTTAGTGTACTTGTCACCCATGCCGGCATCACCAACAATGAAGCCACGCATAGTCAGGCGCTTAGTCAAGACGTATTGGATGTTCTTGATGGGGTAAGGGGCCGAGTTGTACTGCGAGATCATACCGCAAACGACGACACGGCCAAAGTTGTTCATGGCATCCAAAGCAGCTTCCAGGTGCTCACCTCCGACGTTCTCATAATAGATATCAATACCCTCTGGGGCCAAGCGGGCCAGCGCATCGGCGGGCTTCTCATTCTTGTAGTTGAAACCACCGTCGAAGTTCAGCTCCTTTGTGATATATTCCAGCTTGTCGTCCGATCCGACACTGCCGATGACCTTGAGGCCTTCATGCTTAGCGAGCTGTCCGACCAGCTGACCGACGGCACCGCTGGCAGCAGAAACGAAGATGGTCTCGCCCTTCTTGGGCTTGCCGATTTCGTACAGGGATGAATAAGCGGTCAGACCGGGCATACCAAGGGCACCCAGGAAGACACGGATATCCTCAATGCCCAAGGGGTTTTCGAGAGGGCGAATGCGGACGATCGACTGTTCGTCCAGGACAATATACTCCTGGATGGGGACGAATCCAATGACCAAATCGCCTTCCTTGTACTTGGAGTTGTTGGAGCGGAGGACCTTGGCGATGGAGCTGCTATCGATGGGTTTGTCCATGGCGAAGGCAGGAGAGTAGGACTTCACCTCAGCGGGGCGCATACGGCCACGCATGTAGGGGTCAAGGCTAGTGTAAAGAGACTGCAGGACAACACCATTGGCAGGAGCGGGAGAGTTAGGGTCGACCGATACGGGCTCGACAACAATGTCCTGTCCAGGGACAGGATATCCCTGAGGGATCTTCTTGAACACGAGAGCCTTGTTCTGGGACATAGTGAAGATAAGGTATGGGTATGAATGAATAGGTAGATTAAGAGAGGATAATCACAACAAGAAACTTATGTTGGGTATAGATAAATATGGCTACATAGACTAGAGCTATACGGAGTAGGGCTCCTTTTATAGGTGAGCAGAGGTCACCACCACCCCCCCAAACAAAGCGGGGCAGTTCCAATCTCCTCGTATGACGATTATAAAGCAACTAGGATCACTCCCAAACGCGGCAGAAGCTTCTCGAGAGGCAAAAGATGGGGAAGAGATTTGGCCGATCCCACCGAGGCAAAGGTTCCGGAAACAGCAAAGTGGGTTGACAAAGTATGGGTGGCGTGAACTTGAAGAGCAGTTGGGTGGATCTCTACATTATTCAGACTTCTTTGGAGGCACGGAAGAGCCTAACCTTCTGGGCAAAACAACCGGAGCTTGCTGGTGATCACAAATCAGGAAATGAGAAAAGTCTCCATTGCGCGCTCGGAGATGTTGCTGAAAGTTGCTACGCGAGGTTCACTAATCAATCGTCCTTACGCAGTGGTACATTCATTCTTCCTCAGATAAGAAGGGGTGGTGTAGTCCAAGTCAAGAAGTACACTATGGTAGATACATAACTTCTATGCAACTATGAGTGAGCACAACATGAAGTCATGGAATGATCATTTTATTTTATTTTATTTTTATTTTTATTTTTTCTTAATCTTAAATGTTTTAACTTTCCTACATCCGATGCTTAGTCAGCACATATTTATAATCGGTTGAACAACGGTTGAAAAAAATCCTGAGACATCCATGAGCATAATTCCTGATGAGTTAAACAAGCATTGCATAGAATGACTTGATACCTCGGCGGTCCATAGGCTCATTATGTCTTCTAGAATATCAATCAATGATCGCGACTAGTCTCATCCTCTCTCCTGACGCCGTACTTTAATGATCCTTCGTTCTGATCGACTTGAACACACAATACACTGCCTGAGGCCATCAACATGGGACCGTGATACAGTACGGAGTACTGTACATCCAGTATGGATGTACATACTGACTTCCTTCTTTAACTTGCCTGTCGAGCTTTTCACCTGGGATCTGAAAACAATGTGTGTATTTCTATGATGACTATAGCTATACTACAACCTAGATCTCAATATTACTCTAAGCGATGAACAAGCGAGATTGGTTGTTTTGATATGTATGTACCTTGAAAATTAAATACTACCTCCAGGTACTCCGGATTGTTGTTGTTCCTTGTCGGGACGAAATCCTTCCCTTCTGAGTGGCTGATCAAGATCCCTTCCGACTTGGACAATTTTCTGCCGGACATTTTTTCTTTTGTCGCCTCTTGCCAAAACAGCCATCTTTTTCCATCCATCCCGATCTCTCTTTTATCCATCATTTGGATTTTTTAAAAACTTTTTCTCAGTAGTTTCATCTTGCTGGATAGTCGTTTTTTGTTTTGAGTTCTCTGATCACCTTTTCCCATCTCCCTTTGCTCCCATCATGTTGGGCGCTTTCCGCCGCAACGGCGTTGCCCATGCGCTGCGCGCTTCTGCTCCACGATCTCTTTCGGCCAGAGTGACACCCCAGCAGCTACAATGGCGTCCACCGGTCTTCTCTGCAGTCTCGCATGTGCCCCGCTCGCTTTTCCATGCATCTCGAGTCTCTTTCACTGCCGTTGCGGAAGCTCAGGCCCAGAATGCTGAGGTTGACCAGGATGGTCGTCTGACCGATTTTAAGCAGCTGGCGGATCAGGGATTGGTTGACCCCATCATTATTCGTACCATTAACAAGAACATGGGCATTAAGACGATGACGGATGTTCAGAGCATGACAATTCAAGAAACTCTGCAAGGGCACGACGTGTTAGTTTGACTTTCGTCCGTAATGTGTTCTTTGATGCTGACGTTTATGCTCTCTTCAGATTGGCTCAAGCAAAGACTGGAACTGGAAAAACACTTGCCTTCCTCCTCCCCGTAGTGCAAAACATCTTGAAGGATCCAACCGTCAAAAAACGTTCTTACAGGCGTTCAGGCTCAGGGGCCTCGTCGGCAGATATCCGTGCCATCGTTATTTCCCCAACCCGTGAACTTGCGGAGCAGATCGCTACAGAAGCGAGAAAGATAGCGTCTGGTACCGGGATTGTGGTGCAATCGGCCGTCGGTGGCACTCGTAAGACTGAAGGCCTGCGTCGGATCCAGAGAGAAGGCTGTCACTTGTTGGTTGGTACGCCTGGCCGGCTCAAGGATATTCTTTCCGATCCGGAGAGTGGGGTTGAGGCTCCTAAGTTGTCCAGCTTTGTTCTCGATGAGGCAGATCGCTTGCTAGATGATGGTTTCGCTCCTGAGATTTTCGACATCCAACGCCTACTCCCTGACCCGATGAAAGTCGACCGTCAGACGCTCATGTTCTCGGCTACTGTCCCGAAGGAAGTCTTGTCCATGGTTCACCAAACCATGAAACCCGATTTCAGAACTGTCCAAACTGTCAAGGATGATGAAGTGCCTACTCATTTCGCTGTTCCTCAGAAGGTTGTTACGCTCGATGGCTTCCAGAATGCCCTGCCCGCTATTCTCGAGCTGGCTAAGAATTATCAAGCACACATGGCTAACGACCGCAATGCTCGGCCTTTCAAGGCCATTGTTTACTTTAACTCCACCATGCAAGTGAATTTGGCCCATCAAGTCTTCAAAAAGTTGCTCAACAACCCCGATGACCGCCGGAGTGGCCATCCTTTGAACAGAATGCACATAATGGAGCTCCACTCGCGTCTGAGCCAAAGTCGGAGAACGCTTACTTCCGACTTCTTCCGGAACAGCCGTTCTGGTATTCTTTTCTCATCCGACGTGACGGCGAGAGGCTTGGATTTCCCGGACGTCACTCATGTCATCCAGGTTGGAGCTCCTCGTGCCCGTGACACCTACATTCACCGTATCGGACGTACTGGGCGAGCAAACAAGGAAGGCGAGGGATGGCTTCTCCTCCATCCTGGAGAAAACGGTTGGGTCCAGAAAAAGTTGGGAGACCTTCCTATCGAGAAAGACCACTCGTTGGCCACGGCCGTCACGAATATGCGCCAGGAAGTGGGCGATGAGGTTTCCCCGTCCGCTGCGGAGTCTGTGGCGCAAGTCAAAGCTGCTATGGAGCAGGTCCCCGAAGACATCCGGGAACACGCATTCAAGTCTCAATTGGGCGGTCTGCTATCGATCTTCTCCCGTCCGAGAGATATGGTTCTCGCCATGAACGAGCTCGCTGTGCATGGGTATTACCTGCCTGGGCCACCAGCGATTTCCCCTGGCATGGCCCAGAACCTCGGCGTGGCCGACGTAAGGGAAGCAAATATTTCCGGGCGTCGTTTTGGCTCCCCTAGAAGCCCGCGTGGACCATCCCGTGATTCATCTCGCGGTGCCAGCCACTTCAGGGGTGGCCGTGACAGGGGTGGCCGTGACTACCGCGAAGGCAACCGCGAAGAGCGCAGATACGACTCCAACCGCCGCGGTTCTAACCGCTGGGACAACAGAGACCGCTATTGATAGAGGTAGCCGGCCTATACCTCTTTGACTACCCGTATTTTTCCGAAAACACCGAAACAACAAATTTCCGAATGCATTGGGCGGCGTTCTTTACGGTCACTGCAACTACTCTGTACATTTAGACCAGAGAACGAATCTTCTCCTCTCCGGATGTATTTTTATCATGTATGCCGTTCTGTCGCTTCGAGATACCATATGACTTTTCTTCTTCTGATCTGTCTCGATATACCGGGCGTGTTCTAAATCGGGACACAAGGATTATGATCTAGACTGTTATCTTCTTTATTGGATATATTGAGCTGGGACAGACGGACACCCGATTTGTATTATGTATTGTATTAGTCTAGATAGGTTCGTCAGTTCACGTTATTAACACATTTAATTTACACGACGACATGCAAAATCTCATTCTAGACCTAGTGTAGCAACTCGACCTTCTATTCCTATGCTGAGGGAAAAAAAACTTGCTACAACCCTCCGAGCAAGTCAACCGAAACGCTCCACATTCTAACTCGGTATGCCGAAGAACTCCAATATAGAATAGATCCATCGGAAAGTGGGCCGGTCTAGAATGAGAATAAATTAAGTTCCCAGCATAGACTATCAAAATACCCACACATCAATCCTTGGTATCCAGACATAGAAAATAAACCAATCCTAACTCCTAACAAACAGCACCCAAACCAATGACCACGAGTATACATACACACAAGTAACAGAGAAACAATAAGAAAGGAAAACTAAAAGAACCTAATTACTATCCAAAACAACCACCTCCGCCTCCCCCTCCCCAAAACTCTCCACCGAAATCACATCTCCAACATTCACTCCCTCTACAAACGCCCCATCCCCCTCCTCCAACACTTTATCCTCCCTCCCATCCAACCGAACCCTAGCCCCTCCCTTCCGACTGGCCGGCAAATGCACATACACATTCCTCTTCCGCCGCGACTGCACCACACTCTCTCCACCACCAACCGCCCACCGGAACGTCTTCCCCGGCTCGAGAATCCCCGCCCCCATCACGAAATCCGCATGGATGGGAATAGTCCCCGAGATGGTGGGGATTGCGGCCTCCTCCTGGGCAGGCGTGGCCTCAGGCCCGGCAGCTAGGGGAGAGATAATGGGGACGAAGGATTGGCGCTTTGCGTCGTCGGAAAAGCTCTGCGTGTGGTATTGGGGTTTGAGGGAGGATTTCCACGGTAGGACCCAGATTTGGAGGAAGTGGACTGGTTTGCTGGGGTGTTCGTTTTGTTCGGAGTGGGCGATTCCTGTTTTCATAATTCATCTCGTCAGTCTCTCTCTTCTTCGTCTGGTTTCAATTCTCCATGCTCCGCTAATAAAACGAAAGAGAAAGTAAGGCAGGATAGTGTAAAATAGGATAAGGGATATACTGACCACTCCCGCCAGTCGTAAACTGAACATCCCCCCGCTTCATCCGATAAAACTCCTTCCCCTGAGCACCTTCCTTGCCCTTTTGAATCATGCTATCGCGGTGCGTAAGCTCGCCGCTAAGAATGTAGCTGAAGATTTCGGCATCGCGGTGCGGGTGCGTCGGGAAGCCATTGCGTGGCGCCACGCGGTCTTCATTGAGCACGCGCAGACATCCGAAGTGATTGAATCTGTGGTCGTAGTAGCCGGCGAAGCTGAATGTGTGGTGTGTCTTTAGCCAGCCGCCGTGTTCGGCGTAGCCGCGTTCGCTGGAGCGGCGGAGGACGATCTTTGCGTGGTTTAGTTTGGACATTTTCTTGGTCTTTTCCTTTTTGATGTGGATTTGGCTTTGGGTGGTGAGAATTAGATTGTTCTTCTCCTTTTTCTTGTGGGTTGTGATTGAGCTGGGGGGTTTGGGGACTTTTATAGTCATTTTTTTGTATAGGGTTGAAATGCATGACGTAGGATTGGTTGGGTTGGATAAGCATGGATAAGAACTGACTAACAGTGAACTAGTCCCTCATCCCTCAGTCTAAGACTCTAAGCACCGCATAAGCATTACCCATCCCCACGTAGGTTGGGGATTTCCTCTGGCATACGCTAGATTTTTTATTATTATTATCCCTTCTCTTCTGGTGGATTCTTCTTTAATTTTATTTTATATCAGTTTCATAAGCAAAGCGAAACACGATCTAATTAGGTTTAGCATGCCACCTCTAACCTCTCACCATGATTATCACACAAAGACAGAAAAGATACCATGACCCATACGTACAGAACAGGGGAGAATTTGTACAGCAGAAAAGTATGTCATTAAAGGTAAAAATCAAGCATCTATTCATCTGTATAGAGCAATCCACATCTACCCTATCGGACATCGTCATTCGTAGACAGATTTTCGGGTCGACCGCAGAAACCAAAAGTACAAGGATGATGTTGTCTCATTGACACATCAGGATATTTTATGGGAAAGGAAGCTGAGAAAGAAAACAAGGATCAACCCGTCTAGATGTAGTCAAAATTCCAATTGCTCTACTCGCGGGCAATCATGTCATCGCGAGCGGGACCGGTACCGATCCATTTCACAGGAACGCCACCCAGTTCGCGCTCGATGTACTCGATGTACGCACGCGCATTGTCGGGGAGATCCTCGTACTTCTTGACGCCCATGGTGTTGCTCTTCCAGCCGGGGAGAGTAACGTATTCAACCTTCACCTTCTCGAGAACTTCGGCGTCGGCAGGGATAGTGTTCTCGGTGCGAGTGCCGTCGGGCAGAATGTAGGCAACGCCGACCTTGATCTCGTCGAAGTCGTCCAGAACGTCCAGCTTGGTCAGGTTAAGGGCTGTGTAGTGGTTGATCGCCTGCGAGTAGCGGCAGACGACCAAGTCAAGCCAACCGCAGCGACGGCGACGACCGGTAGTGACACCGAACTCCCTGCCGACACTCTGCAGCTTGTCACCGTCTGCGTTGAACTGTTCGCTAGGGAAAGGTCCGGAGCCGACACGGGTAGTGTAGGCTTTTACGACACCGATAACGGATTTGATGCTAGTGGGGTTCAGAGACAGGGCTTGCATAGCACCGCCCAGGCCGGTGGACGAGGAAGTCACATAGGGGTAGGTGCCATGATCCAAGTCAAGCATAAGAGCGTTGGCACCCTCGACCAGGGTGTTGGGCGAGTCCTTGTATTTTTGAAGGAAGGCCAGTTGGTCGACAATGTAGGGGCCCAGGAGTTTGCGGTATTCCTGAGGTCGTTAATACAATTTCTACCACATACGCCGAAAGGTAAAGGAAGGAAGCGAGCAGTATCCTACCTTGAATTGCGCGAGCTCCTCCTCGACGTTGTATTCCAAATCGCCGAATCGGGCGCGATATCCGGCATCCAAAGAGCGTAACTTGCGCTCGAAAACCGCCTCATCCAGGATCTCTCCCACACGGATACCCCTGCGAGAAGCCTTATCACTGTAGCAAGGACCAATGCCCTTACCAGTAGTACCAACCTTGCGACCACCCAGCTTGGCCTCCTCCAAGCCATCTACAACGGAGTGCAATTGAAGGCAGACATGCGCGCGGTCGGAGATGAAAATGCGCTTGCTAGCACCCTCGAGACCCTTCTCCTCAAGAGAAGCCAACTCCTTGAAGAAGCTGGGAACGTGAACAACGGTACCAGCACCGATAAGGTTGATACATGAAGGGGAGATCAGGCCAGAGGGAAGAATGTGGAAATCATAGGTCTTGTTACCATGGACAATAGTATGGCCCGCATCTGGAACGAAGAGTCAATACATGTAAGAATGCAAGCTCTCATTAGAGGTTGACTTACTGTGACCGCCAGCGGCACGGCAGCACAGCGTCGCCTGCTGCGCGAGCATATCCGTAATCTTGCCCTTTCCTATACCATCCGAACGCAATCAGTATGTGTCAATGTCTCGAAATCCCCGACTCAAACTGGAACGGGTGGATTCCCCACCTTCATCACCCCACTGGCTGCCCAGAACGATTGAAACACCCATGATTGCTGTGCAAGTATTCAAAGATCGGATCTACAAGAGACTTTTCAAACCGCATTAGTATCAGTCTTCAATTGATAATCATAGACGTGTGGCTCGATGTGGTGTATTGAAGAGAGATGGCGGGGTCCACCGGATGGAGACTGACATGATTCCGATAAACCGGTTGATTAATTGACTTAAGTCAAATTAAAACAGACCGGGCAATGAAGGCGAATACAATTGGTTTATTACCTGGTAGGTAGAAGGATCTAACCTGTACCAGAAGTAAATGGAGCAGCGGCGAAAACTTCGCGACCGTCAAAGACCAAAAAGCCGAAAAAAGAAAGGGAGGGGAACAGCGGAGGCAAAGATAATATATGGTGACGGAGGACGCTATTCCATGTGACTCAGCGCCGACCTACCGTACCGTTTGGTCATCCGCGACGAATTTTTCCCTGTTGCTGCCCTTCGCTAGCCTTGGCTTCACTATTTCTTACCGTCTCGTCCCGTCATAATTCCTCTCATGGCGGGGTCGTGGGGTCCCTCTTCGGTAGGTGGCGGCCTCAGGCTAGAAAGAGGGGCGGGCCGCAATCGGCCTAGGGCTCGGGGTTTAGGGTCTTTCCAGTCACGAAGTTACATCCATCCATTACGACTTTGATAGATAACCTTGTCGAACTGTACTTGGATAGTATATGCTCCTGTTAAATGAGCCGCTTCTCACAAGTCCACAATGCGCCGGACGTACGAGATATAATACAACGATACGAATGTCCCCATCCCCTCTAATATCACACGAACTGGAACAATCCCAATGCACCAACGCCCCTCCTATGCAAGAGAGAAGAACCAAGAAACCCAGAAATTAGATCGAACTCCAGCCTTATATGCTTCAGATGACTTTCCCTCCATTCAGAATCCACTCCCGCGTCTGCCCCAGTTTCAGTATACACTCCCGATGCAACTCCCGTGCTACTTCCCAATGCTTCAGTACTTTGGCGTCTTCATCTAATCCGCGTAGATATGCGCTGTAGCCGCCCTTGCCACCCGGCACCATCTCCTCGTCACTATCATTACCATCGCCCCCTTTGTCATCGGTGTCCTCATCCTGGCCGTTGATCTTTAAGCGCGTCGAATCACCAACGGCACTTATCCAGTTTGCTGCCATTCCAGTCTCGATGGCCTCCTGACGTGCATTGAAATGATGGAGCATGCGTCGATTAAAGTTATTCCATTCGCGCATGTAAGTATTCATCTCTGCCACATACCTGTCCCATGCTATCCGAGGCAGCCCCAGCTGTTGGGAGCCAGCGCTGATTGGCACCGCTTGTGGTGGTCGCGGTCGTTTCGGTGGGTTTGGGCAAATAAGCTCTCGGGGGCGTATATCGCGCACCGATGTCCTTTGGGATTTGGCGCGGGATTCAAATGGCAAGCTCGAATGGATGTCTTGTAGATCTTCGATGCCACCATCCGTAGTGCTTGTGAATGGTGCTGTCTTACCCAGATTCTTGAGGTCAAAGTGGGGACTTGTGGGCTTCGTATCCTCTCCCTTTCCTCCGTTACCACTTGAAGGCGGAGTGGGTTTTGACGGAGGCACCTCTTTGCTTTTGGCTGCTTTATCTGACTCCACCGTCGTATTCTTTGCAGGGGAGTCGTCGTCTAGATCCATAGCTTCTCCATCTTCCTCTCCTGTTCCAGCCGAGTCTTGCTTGTCATGGTCACCACCGACTGTTGCCTTTGCTTCCTCAGCCTCAGTCGCAACACTAGCAGCTTGGGGCGCGACTCGTGTTTTAGTAGCGGACCGAGTATGTTTACGGGGACTCCGTGGACGCTGGGTATTCCCGGGCTGTTGCTGTTGCTGATGCCCGCCGTCCTTCGGCATGGCCCATAGTAGGTCCTTGAACTTATCCGCCCAGTCATCCGCAGAAAACTTGCCCTCAGCAAATGCAGTAGGTTGTTGCTGAAACGTTGAGCCAGACCGGGAAGGATCAGGATTAGATGTACTTGCAGAGTGGCTTGCTCGACCAGGGCTGTTCCTAGTAGCGGTCCGCCCGCGACTAGATGAACCTTGCTTTGGTTGGGGCTGTTCTTTATCCGAAGATGATGGAGTAAAGAAGTCAGTGGTGTTCCAACTAGTTGCTGAAAATGGCTTCCGCAGGTCGTCATGACTCCTACTGTTGAAGGTCCCATTTGGCGGAACGTCTCGAAATCTAGGAGATTGCGATCTACGCAGGCGAGGGACGAAATGTTAGCTCCAGACCTTGCGCCAATCAGGTACTAATGAATAGCCTTACTGTACGAATGGATCATCGGTTTTAGCTCCAAACATGTTTCGGGCTGAAGAGGTGCTCTCAGAATCATGTCCTAATTACTCGTTCCGTTAGTAGTTGAATCTTGAGCCCTCTTCCTATATGATTGAGATACGGATCTGTCTGCATGGACTAAAAGTACTCACCAGTTCTGGAGTTAAATTTTTGCTGAGTGTAAAAGTTAGCAAATCTCTGGTGAGCCCGAAGCCTGCTCTTGGGAACCGCCTTGGGCTTGTGCTCCGGGTCGACGTCCTCGTCGGTGTCGCTTGAACTTGTAGAGGAATAGTTCCGATTATGGTCAGTTTTGAATTTGGGGCTTGCGCTTCGATGCCTGCCAGATTCTGGGGGAGTCGGGCTAGGTGGGTTTGTTCGCGCATGAGGCTTAGGACTTCCGGGTGATTCACGCATACTTGCAGAGCGCCCGAGCCAGGCACTCGAGAAGAAGGTTCTTTCTCCTCCAGTACCAGCGTACTTGCTACCTGTTCGCTCAACTTCCGGCGTACTTGAATTTTCCTCACGGTTCTGGAAACCTGCAGCAGCCTTTCTAGCTGTTGGGGAGGGAGCAGGACCAAAGAAATCTCTCATCTGAGGCCGTTCATTCCGAGGAACATTCGAATAAGAAGAAGTGTTCGGGGCCATAGGCTCATCCCCACCAGCAGACCGCGGGGCAAACCCTTGCTTCTTTTTTGTAGAATGCGCACGGGTGGACTCTGAACCAGCTGACTTGGGAGATGTCTTGAAATACTCGTACGCAGATTTGGGCCTTGTCGATTGACCCGCAGAAGAGGCATTGGTTCGGGGCATAGCACCTGAGTACCCTGAGCGCCCTGTGCGAGGGTCAAACTGGGACCAACCAGACGTGTGGTTCCCCTTCATGTCTTGAAACCCGCGATATGCATCAGCCCGTGTCTGTCCTTCATCCTGCATCTTCTCCCACGGTTGTTTGGGGGCTGCCCGCGCGTAGCTTGCATATCTTTGGGCGCCAGAAGAAGGACCGCTGTGGAATGACTGCGGTCGCGACGAGAACGATGGTTTCGCAGTTTGAGGTTTTGCTGAAGGCGACGAAGGATAGTTCTTGGTGGGAGCTTTTCGAGGGGAGTTGGACTTAGGTGGTCCATAGTACTTTCCGTACCCAGCACGTAAGCGGTCCGTGTCGTACCTCAACCGTTGTTGAGGATCGCTGAGAATCTCATTTGCAGCTTGAATGGCTTGGAACTTGGCAATGAATTCCACCTCTTTGCCAGGATTTCGGTCCGGATGGTATTTAAGAGCTAACAAATCAATAACAACCCAAGCAACCAATCGACGGTCTTCCACTTACCTAGTTTCCTAAACTGCTTCTTGATATCTTCAGCGTCCGCATTGGGCGCAAGACCTAAGTCTGCATAATAATCCCTCCGGACGTCCGCCTTTACCATCTTGAAAGATTGCCAGCTTGCCGGGCGCCTCGTATGGTTGTATTGTCAAAGGAAGGTAGATCACGAAGTTCGCACCAAGATTTAATCCTTTTGTACATATCCTGACACATCAAGCAACGTCGGGACAGCGGGGTTCGGATCGATCAAGAAACAGCGAATTGGCGTATGGACGTTTAAGGCAGTAGAGAGCGAAGAAGGGCCGATCTATCGAGGGAATGACACGGGCAAGGTGGGAGACAAAAATGAACAGTGAAGTGATTTCTCCCTTTCTCGATTAAACTCAGCTCGTGAGCAGAACCCTCTAAGCAACCGAAGAAACTGCCCGTAAATTGTATACCACCAAATCTCTGATTAGTCGTTCCGACCCAGCATCTGACTTTGGGACTCCGTGTTGTATGTCCTCATCGATTGTTTGTTTAGCAGCGGAGGCGGAGTACGGCGAACTTTTTCCTTATCGTTCTCGATAGACGGACATGATCTTCCCGATTCAGGCACCCGAAAAACGGGAAAAACACAAGATCGTTGCGGGGAAGACCGCAGAAAGTAAGCAAGAACTACTGGCCAAAATTGTATGTACACGAGAAGGACAGATGACAAGCACCGACAAGGGGAGAGATCTGAGATCAAGAGAGGGTGCAGCTGATCTAGCAGGAACTAAAATAGGTCAGTTCGCATGGCCAAAGCGTCAATAGATCTTGAAGATCACGAAGAGCAAACTGACTATGGCTTCTCCTCAGGAACTCTCAAGTATATATAGAACCCGGAAAGAGAACGCTCATATATATAGTTGCCATTCAAGGACCCGATGGCATGCGCTGGCGAAGGAAGCAAAATCGGAGGTCCAGTTGTCAAGTTGGTGAAGTGAAATTGCATAGTTTGATTGATTGAATTGTTTGGGGTTTAGCGTTGGTTGTCCCGCAGAGCAACAACTCAATCGCCGAAACTCTTTTTGGAGATAGTTCGTTGCTGCCCAATATTTTATGGCCTCGTCTCTGGCCCTGACAGGCTTAATCTCTACCTACGGCAGTTCCATATTTATTCGGAAATTATTTGGTATTTCTTCACGCTCATTGGGCCTTGGCAGACAGGATATCCAAGAAGAAAGATGCAGCTAATTCAGAAAAGAAGAATAAAAAAAAAGAAAAGAAAAACAAAGAAAAAACTATATACGGCATCAACACATATATCCATGATCCAACCAAAATCCAGGACATAACAAAGAGGATCTGCCTCGTAAGATCATTTCCATTCCGCGGCCGGGCGATTTGGCGATCAGTGACAAGGGAAAATGACTAAAAATAAACAAACAAACTGTGGAATTTGAACAAGTACACAGACCAACAATGCTACCTTTAGCCATCTGCGGATGGACCGGCTCCTGAACCCCCAAAGAAGTATCCTTCAAGAAGATCATAATTGGCATTCTCACTCCAGTCGTGTTGAAAGTCGACTGCCATGCCAAAACCCAAGTCGATTCCAACACTATGCCCAGCCCCGTGCCCTAATGAGGGTACCGCCTGTAAATCATAGTCGGGGTTCTCGTCAGACCCTAGAGGGACTTGACCCTCTGTACCGGCTACATCGAAGTCCAAGAAATCCAGGCTAATTCCGGTTGATGATATCTCCTGGTCTGTTGGTTGGAACTGATGATGGCTAGGATTGGCAGTAACGCTGCTAGGTGACCCACTATGCTGTGGAGAGTTACCATAGACGTACTGTTGCTGTGTCTGTGGAGATACGGGGCTCTCGTAGTTCCCATAGTACTCCATAGATGGTGTTCGCTGAGGTCGGTTTGGTCGCTCCGAGGCGAAAGTAGAGCTGGAGACGTCAGAGAATTCCGGTCGGCTTGAGTAAGATTGCATTGATCGCCTTGTGCCATGCCGCTCAGGGACAGAATTATCGTTGAAAAGATCACCAAGATTCATATCAAACCTCGGAATTGGTCGTGTCGACCGCGTCTGGGTTTGCCGTCTAGATTGGCCGAGGGGAGGCCTCTGTCGTTGATCCATTGTATAGCGACCATTCTGTCTATTTCGACCAGCATACATTGCGCTGGCGTTCTGAGTTATAATGGCATTTGCTTGGAACCGAGTCAAGTCGACTTGCGATCCAAATCCAGTGGTAGATAAAGACATCTGCACCGTGGCTTTACTCATCCGCTCAAAAGCATCGCGGCACGCTTCTGCGGGCGGGCATTTGTGCACTAAATCTCCCAGGACAGACGTGGCAGCAAGTACTGTGAAGTCCACTTCGTCTAGTGTCTATGGTACAATTAGCTTTTATAATATTTTCCATAAGCGTGGGACACAAACCAAGCGACTTCTAACCACGGGCGAATGCCAGATTGCGTATAGAAACGAGATGCCCGCCATGAAGATGTGGTGTGTAGCGAGATACGTGTAATTCACCAAGCGCACACGGTGCATTTGACGGTATATTCGAATAACCTTTTGTCCTGCCTCGGCCACCTTATAATAGATATCGTCTTCATCGTCGGCTTCATCTACATTAGAGAAAGAAGGACTAGAGACATCTTCAGCGGGTGTAACTTCATCTGCTAACTCGGCGGGAACAGTGAGACTTTGTTGGTACAGCATGATAACAGCTTGCCAATAGTTCAATTCGAGAAACTCCACTGAGAATTGCACGCCTGTATCTCGCTTCGTTGGAGCAGTCTGTTGCCATTCAATCAATCGCCGATGGATATCCTTGCGCCAGGAGCGGAACGAGTCAAAGCCCTGTAGGAAAGGGGATATAAGATCGGATCGTGTAAATCTCCGTGCCGCATAAGGCACCTTATGCTTCGCAAACCGCGATTGCTGATGTTGTAGAACATCTTGAATCTCGGACTGGAGCACCCTTAGCTTAAAGTAATGGTGTGCTGCGTGTTTATAGCTCGGAGCGCCTTCTGGAGGCACCACGATCCCTGACTTAGTGATGTATTGATCCTCCAACAAGGACGGAAACTCTGTGCTAATAGCCTGGTCGCTGATCCCAAAAGGGCGGCCAACACAGCAACTAACCAGACGGTCGAAACTATAGACGCACCACCACAAACGTCGGCGAAGATCACGGACCCATTCCCGACGCCCTCGCTCACGGGTATCAATACGCGGCTTGTCCGTATCTTCGGCTCTCCGTTGCGGATGGTTAAGACTCTCATCCGCCAATGTATCAATGCCTGTTCCATCTTCGTAATGTAGGCCGAGGTCAACAGCCAACCGCATGGCAACGCCAACAATATACCATAGTCCAGGAGCAACGGGCCGTAGCAGGGCAAAATTGGCGAGGAGAAGCACTGCCTGTAGCTCCTCCAACGCTCCAAAACCATCGTTTGTAGAAGGAGCACCAACGAAGGACTCTAGATGAATGATTGCAGACGCATGATACTCCTCGGGTTGATATTGATGATTTGACAGCCGGGGCCTCTTCGATGTGGACGGTGAACGCTCGCGTCCGCTTCCCTTCTCATCCCCTGGCTTATCCTCGAATATAATACCAGCACCAATAGCGAACACAATATTGAGCATGTAAAGACTGCGAGGAGAGCGGCTTTTTTCATCAACTGCATAAGTGCGATCAAGTAGTTCCATAAAATCATTGCGATGGAGGATGGGTATCTGAGGATTGGCATGTTCGAAATACAGACCGGAAAGCTTCTCGGCCAGTTCCCGCTCTGGGAAGGCGGCGCATTTCATCATCGGTCTCGTTTGAAGACCGAAGAAAGAATCACGCCCCGTACTTCCAGCCGTACCAGTAGCGCTATGGGGTAGGCGTTCACTTGGGCGCATGGGACCACGCTCCGATGCATTTCCTGGGACAGAGCTTTTCACTGCAGCAAACACGACCCGAGCAAAAGAAATGCCAGAGGTTGATCCTAAATACCGAGGATCAGAGGTTCCTTGGACCGACACCATGCCAATATTCGACACCAAATTATTTATCCTCCAATTATCTTCTTTTTCGGGATCCGCGTTATTCTCCGCGTCTTCCGCATTCTCATTATGTTTGTCTGTTCTCGATACCGAGCCTTCTTTCTCCCCTTTCATTCGCGTTAATTTGTCGCTCCCGTCAGATGCCAGCACTTCGGCACCTGCAGGCGCGTCCGAGCTAGCCATCTTTGTTTGAGCAGGATCATGGCCAGTCTCCACCTTAACCGCTTCTTCTTCATCAAAAGCTACTGCTCCCTTATAGTCGATTTGATGTTCCATCAGTACCTTCTCCAGGTATGTCACACGAGCCTCCAGGAAGTATACGTAGCTCCGGGGGATCTCCCTCTTGGTGATGGGATCATATCCGACACATCGGACGCCGGCTTTTTCGCAGGACTGACATCGAGGAAGCCGTTGGTCGCAGCGGTTCTTGCGCAGGCGGCAACGGTTGCAGGCGGACACATTGCGGAACGAGGAGGAATTCGAGGCTGAGGCGGTGGAGGAAACGTTTGCCGGTGTATGTTGATGAGATTGCGCCAGCGACTCAGGGTGAATTGAAGAAGGCTCAGTAGGCGGGCGTGGTCGTTTTCTCCCTATGGAGGTCGGCGAAGCCGGGGAAGTAGGGTTCAGCATGGCGGGAAAGGTACGGCGACAAGAAACGCCAACGCACGAGCATGTCTCGCTGTTGGGGTTCTGCGGAAGGTCGAATCAAGTGGGGAGGTGCACCGTAAACCCAGAGATGCAGCAGCATTCATGTTAAAACATGCGCCGACTTCTCTTCTCTCGCCAGTCCTGATTTTTGTCTGCACAGAGGCTTAGGAGATGATTGCCGGGAAACTGTCTCCTCAGTTGAACGGCGATCCGCGGGCTTTATTAGTTTCCGAGATGATGGTCAGGGCCTGAGGTTCTGTTCGGTATCTGTCTGGAGGGCAGGACAGTCGCAGCCCATGACGGTGGTAGCCCGTCACCACACACGCAGTTTCAATAGTCGCGTATAGTCCGACTGATTGGAGACAAAGTTGAACAGAAAAAAAAAAAAAAGAACCAGAAAAAAAAATGGATTTCAAGATAAACCAAACCGGTGGAGCTGGCAATGGAGACGCTGCACTTACTTCGGTACTAGTAAGAATGTATGAACCGTGTTAAGCTGGGGTCGGATGGAACTAAAGAAGAAATCAATCTATATGCCGACATCGCCTGAGCCACCCACAATCGACAAAGTAACTGCTTGAAATCAGAGCAATGCAAGGTCTAGATTCGCTCTAGAACATAGAAACACACCAGGGGTTTGTAGTCAAGTCGGTAGACCGTATCTGAAACAATTCCCTAAGAGGTAGTCTACCAGGAGCACGGACCGTGAATGACAATACCGTAACTAGATACTGCACGTGATTCTGTGCTATCAGAGGCGAGATTGATTATTGGCTACTGATAAGGCACATCTATGGTTTTGTCAGCACCAGCCGAATAAATTAATTACGCGTTTCCATGAGCAGTGGAGTCAAGATGAGTACCCGTTCCTCCTAGACAATTAACTAACCTATGATAATTATCTTAATATCCAACGATTCCAGGTGATCGTCTCAATACCCATCCGCTCCCACTACTCTCGAGCTCAATGGGCGTGGTTGTCCGGTTGAGGAATAGTTTCCCGGTCTCATCCCCTGCTGTTCCCTCCATCCCGGTCACTTTAGGGTATTAGAACGGTGTGATATGCGCCGGGATTACATGGGATATCAATTAAGCCATAGATTCAATCAAGCCTGGCGTATACATCCCTCTTACATACATCTGCATGGCCTATTCGCTTAATGGATCTATCCACTGTCATACTAGTTGTGGACGAAGCTATAAGATCATCAGGATAAATTATCCGGAGTGAGAGGGACCTAGTATGTGTGCACCCGCTTGGAGTTATCACTCAATTGCCGAAACAAAGCTAGCACATTTCCTCTGGCATTGACGGCTAGTACTTATTATAGAGTAGGCACCTTTAATAGAAAAAGAAGGCAAAAAATGGTAGATAAGCCGCTGGCTGTAGAATGAGAGTCTGAGTAATCTCAAACAGAAGAACCACCACGAGAACGAAATTTGATTAACTATCGAGATAAGAAGCCGACCAGGCTAACCTCCGGTCTGGATGCTCCCAGCATAATCTTTACTCTATTGGAATGCTATCCGACGAGGTGCAGCGTTGAGGAACGTCGAAGATTATGTAAGGTGCCAAAGTACGAGGGGCAATGCAGGCTATTTCAAAGCGGGGCCAAAAAATGAAGATATTCGCAAACGTTGCGAGCGACGAATCTACAGGGAACAACACAGAGAAGGAACGACCAGAGAAACTAAGTCAAGTCAAACAAGGAGAATTCAGTGGATTGTTCGTCCACCTTGTTCTCCGGAAGTAGATTCTGCGCTCAATATGAGTTGGATATATAGTAATAACAAAAGCCTCCCAGATGCAATAGCGCATGCCCAACCCAACAATGCTCAAAAGATGATGAAAAAGGAAATAGCCAACCCATGCTTTTAAAGATGCATCCAGTCTATGAAATGCGCCTTTACCCAGACTTAATCATGATGTAAACACAGAAGGAAATACACCAAAACGAAAACGAACAGAACCAAATCAAAGCTAGCCACCATCATATGAGATACTCAAAAATCCAGAATGCAAGTTAAACAAGTGTATAGAACCAACAGTAGATGGTTAGAAAAAGGCAAGAGAGGAAAGGTAAATAGAGGGGAAATTGAATCCATCAAGCATGATGTCAGAAAAAAAGAGGCGTGGTGAATGATGTCGAATGTCATGCGGAGTCGTGTTAAGGTCACGTCATGCGAAATGGCCAACTCAATCGTGCTCATGCTTGGCGGGAGTTTGTGCCAAATCGAGACTGAGCATTTCAGAATCGTCAACACTAGTCCGTGCAGAGGACAATAATCTCCGCACTTCTTCTGCGGTGGCGTCCTCCTTGCCCGCAGTGTACGAGCCCCGCAGGTTGGTCTCGCTTGCATTGCATTCATGCTGCTCGGTTTGCTTGGAATCGGTTTTCGAGTCGCTCTCCTCCATCCAGAAGCTCTGGATGGCTCCAATTATGCACACAATGCCACAGGCCCACCAGGCCAGCACAGAGTATCCACTCTCGAGACCCTTGGAGTGAAGTAGGCCGGTTATAGTTGGGCCGAAAGCACGGCTCAGACTTGCCGTCGAGGCAGCTGCACCATTAATGGACCCAAGTACTTTAGAGGACGGAGCAGCGTTGGCGAGCAAAATAGCGGTTGACGGAAAAGCGATAACATGGAAGGTGATCTTGCAGATCAAGGCAGCATACACCGCGGTTGTCTGAAGCGCTTCGGGAAGGAGAATGAGGTATGGAACCAACAGGTAAAGAGGAGGCCAGACAAGGAGCACGAAGCGGAAAGTACGCAAAGTGCCAAAGTGGCGGACAACGAATGGAAACAGCCAGAGCTGGGCAATCATAGAGTAGACACCCTGCACCGCGAGCATGAAGCCGATTGTCTTCGTGGGCAGACCGAGGCCTCCAGTAAATTTAAACGGCAATACGGTATCTTCGTCGGACTTGGGGGTGCTTAGGAAAACGGGCATCAGCTGATCAAACGAGACGCTGTGGCTGTAAGGAATGTTAGTATCAACATCGGGCCTCGATCTACGAGATCGGGAAAAGCTCGGGGGTGTTACTTACTATGCAAGGATACCGTAGGCAATGATGTTGAAAATCACTTGTTTAGTAAAAGCCTTAGGGGTTCCACACTTCTCATTCTTCATCTGGCCTTCAATGTCGTCATCATCGGATAGGTTATCCAAATCCTTCATCGGTGACAGCTGTGGGGAGGACTCATTGCTCTTGTACTCGGGTGGGGGAACATCGTAGTCGAGATAATCCGCTTCCTGGGGTTCCACCTTGATATCCGTGTCCTCAGTCAGCTGCACAGAAGATCTGCGGCATTTTCCGATGAGCCAGTTGCCCAACTCCAAACCAAGGTCCCGGCGGTGCTTTTTCTCCGGATGGGTCTCCTCCAAGAACAGGAAGCCAACCATAATGCCGAACAGTAGAACAATAACGCAGACCACGTTGGGCAGCAGAAACGGGAAACTTTCGAGGATAGTGCCGCGCTGAAATAACCATGGATAGTTTTCGCACGGCTGCGCCAGCGCACCGCCCATGGCGGGTCCGATGATCGATCCTAAGCACCAAACAAACGGCATGATCGAGTAAGCCCGGGGTTGGTGTTCCTTGACCGTGACAATCTCCGCAACGGTCGTCTGAAGCACTCCGATGTTTCCGTTCAGCAGGCCTCCTAGAGCTCGGGCGATCATAGCAGTGGGTAGGTTGGGAGCAAAGCCAAACACAATCATACTGATAGCGGTTCCGATCAATCCCATGATTAGGACTGGTTTTCTGCCAACCTTGTCGCTCATGCGCCCCCAGAACATGCCCGTAGAGAACTCGGCGAATGTAAACGCAGAAGTAATCATGCCTGCGTAAAGAGCAATTTTGCGATCATTGTCTGTCACGTGGAATGATTCTACCATGTGATAGACATAAGGAAAAATGGACATAAACGCAATTGGCTCGCAGATTCGGCAACATGCTTGTTAAGCTGTCAGTGATACACCCGGGGTCAAAGACATCATGAATTGATAATAAAAGAAAACCAGAAGAAAGAAAGAAAGCAGCAAGAAGACATTGCCGCACAAGATACAATTCACATCCAGATTCGAAGCTTGGGCGAAAATCTAATATCGACATACCTAACACAAAAAGTTGGCGTACAGGAAAGGCGGACCAATCACCACCGCCACCACCATGCTGGCGCTGTAGACCACCCGAAAGACGTTTAAACATTTTGGCGGTAGAAACTCTTTTCCCGGGTTTGAATGCCCTTGCGAGGAAAGGGAAAGGGATTTAATCAGTCTCTTCCTTGCTATAGACTAGCAATTGACGGAAGATATGGCCGAGAGGAATGTGTCTCCGTTCCAGATTCTCCGCTCGTTCTGAAGGGAGGGAATGCAATGATGATAAGATCGTTGAAACCGGTAGTAGAGACGTGCTTTTTTAATTAAAGGGGCTTCAACATATCTTGCCCCTGGCGCAATTTAATTTCAGTGTTGTTCTGACCGAATACCACCTAGATTGCTTTTCGACAATTGTGACGATAATTGCGCGAACCCTAATTGGGGACCAATATACGGACACCAAAAAGGGGTGTTGAGAGGAGTGAAGATTGAAGAGATGGGAGCTTCCGAAACAATAGCGACGTGAAAAGCAACAGTGAGAAGGATTCAATAGCGTTGCCAGGTGTTGGAAGGACGGTAGAGTGAGGAGTGTTTATAGTTGTCTTCAGGTCCGGAGGATTGAAGGATAGTTGAGAAGGAAGGTCAAGGACCGAAACAGAAGCAGAAGCCAATTATATTGGAAACGAAAAAGATATGTCTCTTAGAAAGGAAGAAGGAGAGAAGAGGGAAGGAAACAAATTATAAAAGGAGGGACCTGGACGGGAAGTGGAATAAATGAAGTATTTGAAGTGGATAACTGAGATATGTGATCAGGCGAAAGACTAAAAAGCATCAAACTACAGTACATCGATCATGACAATATGGAACCCATTTCGGTTACAGCTGTACAAGAGAGAAGCCTGGTGCGCGATGCAGTCCAGCAAACAGTTGAGTAGTAGTAAAGGGACCCACAAGTAAATTATTATTTACGGATCTTTTTTGATTTTCGATTTTTGAATTTTTTTTTATTATTTTTATTTTTTTTTAATGATTTACGGTTTTAATTTTTTCATTTTTATTTTTTTGGGGTTAAGAAGGCATGATGTTTTCAGCAGATAAACCGGCAGAAAGCAGATTATGGATCGGGGCCGTCCAACTAAACCAGGACCAACCAGACCCGACAATGGGACGTACCAAGGGAGTCCCAGTGCCTGTTGGAAAGAAGTGGAGCCAATAGCAAAACATAGTCAACGGAAAGTTACCAATCACTCCAGAGAAATGATTCATTGGAGGTCAGGTACTTTTAGGTACCTATTTTGCTTACTCTGTACGGTGTTCCAGCAAGAAAGGAAAAAGTAGCCCGGTTCATCATCGTACGCAAAGTATTCGTTTCTTTTCCTGACAGAACTAAGTACACCGTAATTGCCTGCGGTATTATAATAATACCATTGGAATATTGACAATAACAATCATCCTAAGAGTCCTCCCCGTCGAATCAAACAACGGCTGCGCCGCAGCAGGATCAAATTCCGACTAGAGTCGGGTTACCATGCTACAGTAATAGAAAATTATTCCTCCCACTACCAAAAGAGGGGGCGAATAGAGAAAAAATTAAAAATAAAATAAAAATAAAAAGAGAAAAGGGAGACAGAGAAATAGAAAGTGGCCCAGCTGCTCCCAGCTGAGAGCCGCCGCCACAGATTGACCCATGGACCTGAGCCCCGGGGCCCGGGGAAGTGAAAGAAAGAGTCTCTAGAAGCGCGCTAATCAGGTCCCATAAGGCAAGGATGATCAGCTTTCCAGAAGTCTGGTTTAGTGCGACTTAGTGAGATGATAGATCTAACAGCCCCTACCCACTTTCTCCTGTCCCGCCCCCGAATAATTAGGTCACCTCAGGAATTAAAAAATAATAAAAATTGAAAAAATAAATTAGATGAATAAAAATTAAGATCGAGGAAGACCCGTATGCATTCCGTATGATGTGTGTATTGGTGCTGTATTGTCCCAAACCCTTCCTCTCTCTCTCTGTGTGTGTATTCTGATCCACTACAGCGGAATTCGAGAAAACCCAGCCAAGTGCCCACGCTAATGTTGGATAATTCAACTAAATAGGTCAAAGGTCGACGATTTATATTTGTATCGTTTTAATTCTAATTCTTTCAATTGCGCACGAACAGGGATATACTAGCTATCACCTGCGACGCCGGGATGGACAAAGAATACATACAAGTCACACCACCGAGTCCGACTTACAAACAGGAAATTAGCTTATGCTCAGTGACAAGCATTTGGTAGGCACAATGGCGGGCGGAACGGGGAGGAATACTAGTAGGAGACTTGACTTCAAGTACAGCTAATATGCGGTGTACTCAGTCAAGGCAAGCGGTAAGTGCTACGTCTTGATTCGGTAAATTAAGTCGAAAAAGAAAACGAAAAGGATAGAGTAACAAAAGTTCCTAAGGAAAAGAAAGAGAGGCTAAAATGATCTGACATTGAGGGGGGACTTCCAAAAAGGGATCGAGTTAAAAAAAAAAAAAAAAAAAAAAAAAAGAGAGAGAGAGAGAATCAAACAGAAAAGGAAAAAAAGAGGTAGCTCAGAAGGAGAAGGGATGAAAATCACAGGTTCAGTACTACCATCATTAACAGAAAGAGAGTGGGTCCGATAATTGTAGACTGGTAACGGTGGAGGGGAGAAGTGAGCAATCGACAATCAACCCTTACGGTGAGAAAGGCGCTATTGCTTCCTGGTCCCCTAAGTGGGCCGACAACGGGTTGGTGATCGGGAGACAGGATGATTGACGTTTACTGCTCATCTAAGGTTGATCTCCCTGTCAGAAAAAGGAGAATAAAACAATCATAGAGAAGGAATTTATTCTCTTTCTTCCCTTAGTTCCCGCCCCCCCTCCTTCAGTGAAAAAGAGAGATAGAAAGACTAAGAGAGACAGAGCCGGACGAGAAAAACAAAGAAAGATTTGGTAAATTTACAGTTTAATTTGAATAGCTCGGATATTTCCTGCCGTAAGGTTGTTTCGGTCATAGAATTTGCTTGGGTTTCCCACTGGCATGAGGGAGCAGGTAAGCATAACCCCTCGATATTCTCCCCGACTGTAATAGTTGGGCAAGAAAATCTTCCGGGGAACCTAGTTGCTCTCCATAAGTACTGCTATATGGGCGGTTTTATTAGACTTTCTACCCTTATGTGTATGATAATAACAAGACAGTACCTGGGGCAGGAGTGGGCTTTCGAGGAAAGGGTCAAAAGCGAGGAGTTGAGCTGTGTTGCAGCATATAATTTGATGCCGATTTACCCTGCAGTCAAAACTCTATTTTCCCCTTCTTTTTGGGTTTTGGTCGGCCAGATGAACGACAATACCTAAAAAATTTCGTCCGTTTGTTTCTTGTCCATTGAAAGGGACAGCACCTTTTGGGCAAATATCTTTGACGTCATTCTTGTTCAGTGCGAATTACCCGCATGTAGTGGGTACAGTTGCCAGTCTGTTGGGGGTTTCGCGACACTAAACATGACTATCGCAACAACGGCCATAACTGATACCCGACGGTCTTCCATTGTTCCTTTCCAAGGCACCTATGTAGGCTCTTCCAATCATAATGATAAAGCGGACTAATTTTGGTTCAAAAAAAAAAAAATAGACAAGAGGTTGGTCGAGAACGGAAAAAAAGAAGAAAACCAAATGCAATGCAAAAATAAAAATTTAAAAAAACACGGGTGTTAGAGCCATCCGCCCCGTTATACTCCAGTGTACTCCGTACAGGCACTAAAAGAAAGGCGGAGGTGGGAACTTGTACCTTCCGCCTACATGTACTAAGGACCAAGGGATTGGAATTCTATTGCAGATCCTGTTCGCCGATACAGGTCCCATACCGTACGGGCCAGGGCCGCGTACCTCATACAGTACGTACATACTACATACCTCTATGATACGTAACAGCTGCAAAAGGTAAATAGTCCCTATCACATAGGTGGTGGATCTCATAGTGCCTGACTTAGTGTCTTCCCCGATCTGGAGCCACGCGAGCCAAACGGGGGTGAGGAAGAGGGAAAGAAAAAAGATAGAAGGAAGGATGCTGCAAGTGATCTCTTGACTTCTCACTGGACGTGACAGGACCCATAGCTACTACTCAGATCAAGTTCTATAGGACCACCCAGAAGGATTGACAGACGGAGCAGCTACGACGTCATCGTACTTCGGCAGACAGCTATCCAATCGATCGGGGGAAGCTCAAGCAATTGGGTTCCTAGGGGATAGGGATTGTGGAAGAAAATTCCGGAAGTCAACTTGAAACTGAATCTGGTGATCCAGTGTAGCCGTTGTGTTCACAACAGCCCATACACCACCCTTACGCATAGTTCCCACGAGGGAGGATGCAACCTAAAGGCCCTAGACGGTGAATGAGGTTCATAGGTCTCAGGGAACACTTCCCGATGGGGTAAAACAGGCTGATCGATAGCAAACAAGTTGATATTCCTCAAGTCCGGCTGTCACGAGTATTTTCTCTCTCAAAGTAACCAACAGGTGCCACATCGAGGCCAATGTCAGTGCTTCCCCGGAGATTCCGATACGTTTGATCATTCATGCGGTGACGTACCAAATTCCTTTTTCTTCTCTGTTTAAAATGATTTCTCTTTTGGGTTTAGATCTTTCTTTTTACTCACGTACCATATGCTAGAAGTCCAGTGCTTTCATGACCTTATCTATCTGTTTTTAATGATTTTTATTATTGTTTTGAATTAGGGTTAGGAGCAATTCCTTTGCGAAAACAAATAAAATGACAGAAGTGTTCCCCTAGTTGCTAGTGTTGGCGGGTGATGCGAAGATGTCACGATACATTATCTGGCGGTGTCGGCGCGTCACTCTTCAAATCAATGTATGTTACGCAGGATAGGACGATTGAAAACATGGTGTCTCTCTTAGTTTATCATCGTGTCTATGTCGATGCCCATTCGGACGGACCGGAGGGAAAGAAAAAAAAAAAAAAAAACCAGAACAACCGATGAGATGTCATGGCGATGCACCTAACGATGTATGTATGCATCAATGCTAGTCATGTGAACCTCACTTGTCCGGGGTGTTACTGCCCATGGGCATTGGGCGTTGTTAATTCTCGGGGATTATTGGGCTGTTGACACCAGTTGAGACGTTGGCACTGACTAACAAAAGTCATTTGAAAGTCAAGCCAGTCGGGTCGGTGAGTTTGTTGGCAGCTCAACGAGCAAGCCCTGCAGCAAGAATGACTTCAAGTTGCTTCTGCGATGAAGTGGAGGTGAGGGGCAATCAGGGATCGTGAAATCACCGGCAGTAAGCGGTCAAGAGGGAGGGAGAAAAGGAGGGGCTTGCAGGTGCAGATTCCTTGGGTACACCTCCATGCAGGGCACATTTTGACAGCATCTGTCCAGATCCTGGACCATTATTACCTGTTGCCGCAGTTTATTCTTGCAGGCAACCATTTATCATAGGTCAACCAGTTGGAATACGTTCTATTAGCTTGGGCAGGAATGAAATGGCGGGTAAATTTCTGATACAATCAGCCTTAACGTATCACTGGCGGCGGCGGACGTGGTCGACCTTGCAGAAGGCCCATCAGGATCAGAATCAAAATATACGGTGAGTAATAAACGATGACCTGATCGGATTACTCGGTACACAGCCACAATAATGGATTGGTAGGCAGCCATCTACAGGAAACGAGCATTCGTGGAATATGAGGATAGGATAGGATTACCTCGGACATGTATGTGCATTACTTTACCTATACATCTCGTCATGCAAGGCTAATTCATTATCTACTTGCTGACTCTTACGGAGTATGAGTCTGCTGGCTTGAGGCGGGGTTTGGGTTGCCCCGCGATCATAATGGGCATTACCACGGCAAGAGAGAAAATACCGCAGCGTCAGGCCATTCTGTAGTTGCTCTTGAGAGGTCATAGCGAAGTTATCCGGTCATTATTCTCCTGCCGTTCAAATGATGGCGTTAACCTTTTAGGGGAGGTCAAGTTTACAGTCTTACATACGTGCAAGCCTGGTCAGAGAACTATCATTCTCCTGTCATGCTGTGGTCGGTACAGGGAAGACCCTTCTTGGTTAATTCTTTTTGCCCTTAATTAACACAATTACAGACCACTGATAAGCTCCATATCGCAAGCTCCCAAAACAAAAAGGCACCGAATTCTTGTTGGATGGAGGTTATATTGTTTTGTGGATCATTCTACTCTGTACTGTGTAAAGCCGCAGCTCTGTTCCAGACTGTCGGGACGTGACGTCGGGATGCCCTGAAAGTCAGACAAGTTCAGATTTAGTTTTCGTACTAGTATTTTTTTTTTTTTTTAAACACTTTCACTCCAGCAAAACGACTCAAGATGATAGTCAAAGATAAATACAATTAGCAGGAAATAAAAACTAAGGGAGGTCAGGGAGAGGAAATACAAAAAGAGCAGATAGAGAGAGTGTGACCATTTCACCGCTCAATTTCTTAATCTCCGACCGAACACAAGAATAATTGATTGGCCTCTGATAGAAGCAGGCCGGTGGGTGTACGTGGATCGATGTTTCACGATGATTATTTACTCCATATTATTAGTGTTGCAGTATCTCTTACATGTGTCGAATCTTTCTAGAATCATTCAATGTCGTATTATTCACGATAAGTTAGGCGGGAAATCAGCCCACCTGCTCTACAAATACGTAGTAAAATTAGCGAGGCAAATGCGAGTGCGGTTGTGGCGGGTATTGTGTGTGGTTCTTGTTCAGTAGAGATGGTGGAAGGCCCCTCAGCTTACATGTCATGACAGCAGCCATCCATAGTGGCTGAGCTGAATTTACAACACGGTAGAGTATAAGGTCGCATCAGAGTAAAGTTCTTGTAGTTAGTTCTCACCTCAATGTTTTGAGATTGTTCCTTCGGACTTCCCCTTTCTCTTCCAATCCTGCCTTAACATTGTTTCTGCGGATACCGTCCACTGAGCATACATCGTAATCCTCAGGAGGCCAAAGAAAAAAACTCTGTTGAATCCACACCTACTTGTGTTACGATTGACGTCAACAATAATACCACTATTTTCAAGTGGAACAAAATATGGACTCTAGTACCCGTACTAAGCATCTACCGAGTATGTACGGAGTACGGAGTACTACCAGCCCAAAGGTACTGACCTACCAGAAAAGGTACAGCGCAGGTATGGGAAAATCCACAGCTTTGTGCCTGGAATCGGATGCCCACCCCCGGACCAATAAATCCGTTCGCTTTGTAGATTTACGTCTACATTAGTGCGAGGTGAAACATGGTTCTGGGTCATTAGAATGCTCATGGAAGCGGTACCTTGTTTCATTTGCTGGGACGTCACGAGCTAATTCCGGGGAAGACTTTCGGAACCAAAAAAAGTACTTCCTCGTCGTACTTCCAGTTTTGGTGATTGATGGGGGTAAAAAAATAAAATAAAATAAGAAACTCCACTCCTGCGAGTAGATGGCAAAAGAAGTACTACTATGTACTAGTTTCCAACGATTTCCGCGCTGGAATGGCAACGAGGTAATTTGTTCCCCACATGCCCTGGAAGGGAGGGAGGATAAGTACGTACGTACAAAAATCCTTGACCGTGGCAAATTTTCCAGATTCTCAAACGGTACTAGTCAGTAGGAGTCGGAACGAAGGATCAATTATGCCGTGTGCTGTGTCGCGATATGGCCGGCCGGGCCCTTCGGGCCAGGAAAAGTCAATCCGGAAAAGGTACCAAGAATGGGGACTCAAAGTACGACGACCCCAAGTAAGGTTTGTACGTATGTATTGGAGGGGATCCAGGCTAGCCTCTCCCGGTCCGATCTAGGAATATTAAAAACCTCCTAGTGGCAAAGACACGAAGTCAGAAAACAGACTTCCAAGGCGTACTAAAGTGTTTCTCCACCGGAATGCATGATCCGGTGCCGCGGTGACGGATAACAATCGTCCCCCAGGGGTATGGTCTTAGTCGTCCCTTAGCCCCAAAGTTTCCTGTCCCTGTCTCATAAAAATGATCACAATTAAATTGGTATGATTGATTTCTCAATTTTCGACTTGTTTACTCGTGCTAGTACGGCGACTAGTCGTAGGAATTGCTTCCCCGCCCCTTTTTTCAAGACCCTCTCTACGTAGTGCCCTACTATGATCATGTGAGGCAGGATCCTCTTTCTTTCTTTCTCTTTCCCGCTGTATCACTACCGTATTCTCAACTGCCTATCAGCCGACCGATTGTAGACCGGATAGACTCCACTTCGGAAACACCGCTTCAACGGCTGTCTCGCTTGTGTTCCAACTTGTTTTCCGTCTCGCAAACATACCCAAATGGGGAACTTTAGCCCTCCATTGAAGGATCTTACATAGTATTTCTCAAGTATATACCTAGTAGTAATCAAAGTACTTCGTGCACCTCTGCGTCAAGTCCAATCATAGGCTCGATCCTTTCTCTCCAGGAAGATCATGTGCTGATCTATATCACGCTAGCCCACGCTAGATTTCAGATTTACTTTGCAGGTGCATCTCCTGTGATAGTGAACGACCAATAACTCAAAAGATCCCATTGGATCTATCACGGCCCAACAATCTAGATCCTACAGTCATCTACTTAGGTATCAAGTACCACTGTACAATTTGCAGGGTTAAGATGTGATGACAACCTAATTTTAGCCCTCTTTGGAGACTAAGCCGATCAGTGACCCCTGTGTGGTCAATTCTGTTGCTTACACTGTATGCACGTCTGTACATATGTACATACAGGTGGAGCCTTGCCATATCACAAAGAGATGATATCGATCCCAAGTGGACGGATTTATGCATGCTGGGCACGTAATCCATTATTTCATTATGATCACATTATAGACCTTCATCAACTTATCTACACCTTCATGCTTTGTTTGTTCCAGGTTTATAGCCACCAGGTCACACAAACCTGTTTGACCTGACCAGCTACGCTGTCTTACAGCCTGTATATCTGCCCAAATGTCGCATTTCCTTGTGGATGCACAATAGCCCAGCATCTTTCCAGCCGCATGGTATGTATAATCATTACGGGCAATCGCTGAGATGCACTCTTACCATTTACCTATTGTGGACTTTGCAAGATACGGAGAGATCAACCTTAATCTAGATAATCGATCATACTTGATTTGTCACAGCTGTCAAATATGCATGCAATTTAGAACCAGGGTGTTTTTTTTTTTTCTTTTCATTTTCATTTTCTTGTTGTTTTATTGTTTACTCCATTGTTCCTTGTTCGACGCATTATCTCCTAACTAGCGCTTGTTGTCGATCGTGCTCATACCGGATACAAATTTTTTCCACCGGTTTGTATTCTGGCCGACCACCTCATCCATTGATTCATGCTGACCTTGGTAATGCTGGCGAATTTCCCTCAGGAAGAAACGCCTTGCCAAGTACGCCAGGTATGAGGTGCAGAATTTCCAGCAAGGTATGTTGCTATCCCTACGGTGATGACGCATCAAAGTAGGCCTGCTAGTGGTACCATATTGCATTGGACCAGGGTTCCTTTGTGGTTCTGCGAAGCTGCCTTACTGTTTTAAGACTTCCGGACTGCGATGACGGATTCTAGACCCTCGTAAGTCTAGGCCTCTAGAGCCAGGATACCCGTTATCAGTGAACGGTTCATAGGGAACCATGACAACAATCCGCCGAAATCAGAAGATATGGAAAAGAAAATATGATCCAACACCCAGTCCAGACTTCTAGACGCCACAACGAAGTCCCGAGTGAATCATGGATGGATTCCTTTGTGCATTGGTGAAGTGAGGCCGTCGATAAGCTAGTCTAGCGTAAGCTCAGATCGCATAGTCAAGCGCTAGAGGCGATCCTTTGCCCCAGAATTGGCCTCGCCCCCGGAAGCTGGCAAAAGTACGGACTCGTTCTTCGGGTCTGGACTCTGGACTGGCCTCGTTAATAAATTTTTTCGTCATGCGCGATTCACGTCCCGCATCCCGGCCAGGAAAAATTCCCCCATCTTACCCCCCCATCTTGACCAAACTCTAGATGGAAGGGTTCCATGGATCGAATTTACCGATCGTAAGGTAGCTCAGCTGGGTGTGCGTACGTGCTTAACTACCCATATGCTGAAACTCAGTCGGCAGAGCATCTCCGGCCAGGCTGATTGGTTCACTTGATCTGTCACCATCACATTTTCCAAATATCGATTCGCGAAGACGGCGAATGATCGAGGTCGATCTATGGATTACTAGGAACATCCTTGTTGATCAGCCAGGAACTAAGCATATCGACTTTTTTTAGTTCGCAGAGAGCTCCAAACCCTATTCGTATCCATCGTGTGAAGGATTCAATCATACGCTATTGGCGCCTCGTCTATTAGTCCCGCCCCACCAGCTGAATATCAATATGTGACATGTCCACTGCGCAATCTATCTATTATTAATTACTGGAGCTGATGTGATAGACAATGCCATTATGAGGAGTTCGTTGGATGGTTGTCGCTTATTCGCAATCTCCGTTATTCCGTAGTTGTGGTGTACCGGTAGAATCAGTCTTGGGGCTTGCTTGCTGCGGTGCGGCGGCGCCATGCAGCTGTCTTCATGAAGCGAGGGCATATCATCGAAGGTCAATAACGGACAAATGGTACTACTGGTAACTCACACAGTATCCAGTCTAATGATCTATTGCAGTTGCTGCTGCTACATTCGTCGCATTACTGTATGCTGTCCGGCGCAATCACGCTGGTAGCGCGCGCTATCTCCTCGGAACTCTGCCCCTGCCATTATTTGCTTGATAGTAGTACCATGTGCAATCACTTTCGACGCTTAGCCTCATTCTACATGCTCGGCTATGGCGGTTAAGAATCTTATTTGGAGCGTTTGCTCGGGTCATGGGAGACCAGGATCTCGTCGAGCTACAGTAGACTTCTACCATCATAGCCTGCAAGTAAAGACAAGGTATACCACATGCCTTACATTATCCTTGCCCTATGCACAGTTTATCACTATCACTGGCCTTAGTCTTCTCGCGAGTGTCCACTTGGCGCTGTGCTGTATTTGACTCCTTGTTCTACGGCCGACAATGCTAGTCAATCATACAACACTTGATTATCGCCATGTGATACTCGCGGGGGATCACGGATTAGCTTCATAGTTACTATGGTAGCCAGGAGAGAATGTAAGCCAATAGTACCCGTACCTTGCAGTGGTTATTGCAATCTCGTAAGACAACCGTTCAACGGTTACACAGCAAGAATGGTCTAGAGCTATAGCACAGGGTCTTCCATTATACATATGTTTTAATCACAGCATGGTATCGGATTCTCTGTCGTGTGAATGTCTCATCCAGCATTTGCAGTGGTGATGCGCCGCAACCGCTAGTCAGGCGCGAACTATTGTGAACACGTAGTTCATTTGTTAGTTAATCATGTGCGCCTGTAGGGCTATATGTATAGTTGACGTTGTAACTCACATATAACAAGCTACCAAATATCATATCTTGCGCAGGGATCGGGCTTCGTGATTTTAGTTGGAGGGTATAGCCTGTCTATCTTATATATTGAAACGGTCGTAGGGTTACATTGAGCTGCAAGGAACTATGGAACGGAGATTGAAGCATAGATACCCTAAGCAAGCCGGATGGCGTCTCTTTTCAATCCGTCCGGATGCCAAAAGTACTCAATAAGCAAATCTGCTATAGTTCTTTCGAATTGTCTGGTTTCTATTTCAAGAATGTAACCTTTTGTATGGATTAGGGTAGCAATGGAAGGTGTTTTCGACCATAAATATCTACAGCACATTCTAGACCACGAATTTCAATTAGTCAGGCCCAAATTCAAACACAACTCTTGACGAAAGTCACTGTCCTTGGATGGTTGTCAAAAGTCCATTGTTGTCTTATTTAGAAGGCATCGATATGTATCGTTTATCATCAGGTGCTGATAAGGTCACGTGTGATGCAGGTTTGCTCCAGAGCTATGACAACATCGACTATCAGATACACTATTCACAATTACTCGGAAGAAAAGTGCTTTGCAAGTCAGACGGAAGAAGGAAAATGCTTTTAGATTGACTTTAGGCTTACCTCCCAGGCTTTCTATTGACCAATTACTCATCCTAGTACGAGCGACACAGCTTGTGCTGCACAATGACGACGCAACGATTATATTTATCACGAACCCTCCCTTCTTTCCTCCGACGCCCTGTTCATATACCGATTAGGAAAGGGTCTATAGGACTTTCCTGGAAATGCCATCGACAGTACAGCACAGGAGCTGAGTCCGTGCAACCAGCAGAAACCCCTACCTCTCCCGACCAGCCTTCCATACCTTCACATCTCAATCCGTCTCCTGAAGACTATTCCCGGTTCATTTTCCAAGATAAATGTCGCTCAGTAATTTACGCAGGCGCAGGCGGTAACGGATGTGTTTCGTTCCTCCGAGAGAAATACGTTGAAGAAGGCCCGCCGAATGGCGGCGATGGCGGCAGTGGTGGGAGCATCTACATCCAGGCCATTGAGGGGATTACGAGTCTACATAAGCTTGCTCGCAGGGGCGTCATAAAGGCTGGACGCGGGAAGAATGGACAGGGTAAGAGCAAAGGCGGCAGACGTGGCGAGGATATTCTCCTTCAGGTGCCTGTTGGTACAGTGGTGCGTGAAGTGAGCAGATATGATCCAGTTGCTGAGGAATGGGCACTTCGGAAAAGGCAGAGAGCTCAGGAGAAAACCGAGGAGGTCGACGAACTAGACGAAATTGGGCTGCCATCTATTCGTCATGATCGATGGGTACTTTATCCAGGGGCGAATCCTTCAGATTTCTTGACCACGGTATTTCCAAGGAACCCACCTAGGAGACAGCAAATCGCCGCCTTGGAACCAAAAGCCCCGATTCATCTCGATCTGTCGCAACACATGGATAAACCTATCTTGCTCGCCGCCGGGGGTGTCGGGGGCTTGGGAAACCCGCATTGGGTGTCCCGTTCGATTAATCGACCGAAATTTGCCTCTAGAGGAGAAGGTGGCATGCGCCTTGAATTAGAATTTGAGTTGAAGCTACTCGCCGATGTTGGGCTCGTTGGGAAGCCTAACGCTGGCAAGAGTACGCTGCTACGATCGTTGACCAACAGTCGCACACGGATTGGGAACTGGGAATTCACAACACTGTCGCCTAACATCGGAACGGTCGTCATCGATGATTTTAAAGGACGGCCACTTGTTGAGTCCAAGGGAAAGACCCCGCGAACTAACTTTACCATTGCCGATATTCCTGGCTTGATTGAAAATGCACATCTCGACCGTGGCTTGGGCCTAGGTTTTCTGCGACATATCGAGCGGGCGGGTATCCTGGCTTTTGTGGTGGATCTTAGTGCTGGAGACCCCATCCAAGGACTTAAGAACTTATGGCATGAACTCGGCGAGTACGAACGGATACGTGACAGAGAACCAGTGCTTAAAGATGAAGATGGCTCCCTATCATGGGTTCCTCCGTCACATGGTTTACCTGAGCTGCAATCAGAAATTCCTGAAACGTTCTCTAACTCAGAGCTCCCCGACCTTACTCTCCCCCCAATCCATACAAAACCCTGGTTCGTTGTGGCTACCAAGGCTGACCTGCCAGAGACTCAAGAGCAGTTTAAGAAGCTACGCGACTATCTTTCAGCTGTGGAGAAGGCTCAGGTTGAGCATCCTGGAGGTCATCCTGATGGCTGGAGAGAGAAGATATATGCTGTTCCGGTGAGCGCCATGCGAGGCGAAGGTGTTCAGAGCATTCCAAAACTGGTGATGGAGTTCCTGCAATGATCGCCATCGGATCGGCAAATACAGCTAGGACTGCGAGTAGCATTCACTATAAGTCGATATCCTCCTGGCTTCAATCTTTGTATTTATAGGATCCTTGTATATTATTCACATTGAAGATATTTAAGAACTTCACGCAACTATTTACTTGAATAACCTCAAAATTATGAATTGCTGTAGTCTTCACTGTAAGCTACTAAATAGTGCGACCGGACTTAAAATATAATCCCCGCATGACGTTGCGGTAAAATAAGAGTGTACAGAAAAAAAAAAATTAAGTGTGGCCACAACAAATGCAACACTCATCACTTACAAACCACCATTATCTTACCATACCCTCACTTACAAATTGGTGCCGGCGATAGCAATTCTATCCGGGTATTGTCTCTCAAGCCTCTCACCAGAGAGACAATGGTTCACCTCCACCAAATCATTCCTATCGCACTCTCCGCTATCGCAGATCCAGCCTCCGACGACCCCATCCTCGAATGTCTCAATCACAACCTCGAAGCCCATCTGGAGCTCGTTCTAAACAACCCAGATAAGGCTCTGCAGCTTGCCGATGAAAATTTACGCGTATTCCCTTATAAAGATGTCCAAACATGCTGGCGACGCCTGTACACAGACGCGACTATCGTCAAGGCCTGTCTCAATATATGCCACAACTGTGAATATCCACGCGAAGGAAACTCGCACAAAGACAATGGGACGCGCGATGTATCAATATATCCGTATTTGCTCCGCGACATGAACAAGGACATGGGTAGTGAAAAGGAGCAGGAGGCGCTGAAGGTGCCCCCCAATGCCCCATGGTTATCACCGACTATACACATCCTCGACAAAGCATTGATCATGACCGGTGCTCCTTTACGCGAATCACTCATCGAATCCCTACTCGACGCGCTTCAGGTTGCCACTATGTCCTCCTCTGGAGAAGGAGGGCCCAACGGTGAAAACCCCCAGGACATCGACGACACATCAGACCGAGCCGCAAAACGCAGGAAACTCTCCTCTCCGTTGTTTTTACCGGATACTATCCCTGCTCCTGAACTCAAGAGTCCCATACCTCGCGTTTCGGCCCCTTCATTCGACTCCATCGAACATCATATTCGTCATATCAAGACTCCCTTGGTTATAACCGATGCGGTCGAACACTGGCCGGCGATGTCGAGTAGGCCCTGGGCCTCGAAAGATTACTGGTTCGATCGCACCTTTGGCGGACGGAGACTTGTTCCAGTGGAGATCGGGCGATCGTATACAGATGAGGGATGGGGACAACGGATCATGGAGTTCCGGGATTTCGTCGACCGATATCTATGGCGTGGACAGATGAAGTCTTCAAAACATCCAGACAGTGAACAGTACCAGGATGGGGTCGAAGACGATGAGGGGCATACTGGCTACATGGCGCAACATGATCTGCTGGCTCAGATCCCTGCGTTGCGAAAGGATATCTGCATCCCCGATTATTGTTACATTGATCCACCGGGGCCGGAACCTGGGACACCGGTATACATGAAGAAGCGACGGGAGCAGGAAGCAAAACTTAAGGGGACGGGCTCGCAGCCAGCATCTACTGGTCAGGATAGCTATGACGATGGTAATGATAGCTCGGCCTCGGAGCTGGGTCTCCCTGCCGACCCGATCATTAATACCTGGATCGGTCCGTCTTGGACTATATCGCCTCTTCACCATGATCCGTACCATAACATTCTGGTCCAGGTGGTGGGTGCGAAGTATATCCGTCTATACTCTCCGAGGACGCCCGCGTCCCAAATATATCCGAAAGGAATGGAAGCCGTCCAGTCATCGGAGAATAGAGATGATGTGGAAGGTAAAGCCAATGAACCGCGGCTCATTGATATGTCCAACACATCGCAAGTTGACCTTGCAGCTATCGAACTCTCCCCGGCCGAGTCCGACCAATGGGACGCAATGTGGCCGGGCTTTATGCAGGCTGAATACGTTGAAACGGTCCTTCGGGAAGGAGAGTGCTTATATATTCCTGTCGGGTGGTGGCATTATGTGCGTGGCCTGAAGGCAGGAATCAGCGTTAGTTTTTGGTGGGAATAGAGTCTTACGATCCTGATGGCGTTCTTTGCATGTCTTGTCAGATACCCTGTTATCGGCTGGTTTTTATCTTTAAGGGCAGGAATGGGGTTGTGGAGTTTAGGTGTTTTCTTTCTGACTCTTTTGTCAACATAACCAGGCATTTGTCTGTCAAATTTATAATTATTCCCTACAGATATCAGGGTATTGACTGTATAAGACTCGGACAAACAACATAGTACCGAAGAGCTACCCAACTCAAGCATTTCTCACCAATATCAAAGGCTTCCCGGCCTCTATTGAATCACCTGGTTGAACCAGGACCTTTTCCACTGTCGCCCCAGCGGCATGCAATTCAGTCCGCACTGCGATCTCGAGCTTCATCGCCTCCAAAATAACCACGATCTGGCCCTCATCGAGCTTGTCACCCTGCTTGACCTCGACTTTCCAAATATTAGCATTTAAGGGAGCCTCGATTGGAAGAATTTGAGGATCTAAGGTAGCAGTTAGTAGACATTCCTCCTTGAAACCATCTCAGAAGAAAATATAGTGCAATCAATAGATAGAGGTTTGTGCATACCTTTTAGCAAATTCTCAATCGCATCAACCGGGACACCTTTCTCCGCTTTCTCCTTTGCCCAGTGTTCTAAGAGTTCCGCCTCGAGTTTGTCCATCTCATCTTGTGCTTTACGCTGGCGAGCTCGGATGGCTGCTACTTCTTCTTTCGTGTCGTGGAGGAGCTTGTTGTGCTCTGCCATGTCAAATATCACTTCTTCCCATTGGTATTCGTATCTGCCGCTGTTGAAAAGGGCTAGCTCCTTTTCATATTCTTCTTCTGAGACACGGTAGAAGGTGATTTGGTCGAACTCTTCGAAGAGCCATGGTCTGTCGGGTGTGTATCCCTTCTTGGATCCCAGGATGTCGACGCCTGGGATCGTCATTCCGGTCATTTGGTAGCCTCCGGGAGAGTCCACATTGTATAAACTATTTGTGCACGGAGCTTCCGTTAGGATTCATTGGACAATACAATACAAAGCTGGTTGGTGTGGATATAAAGAAAGCGTTACTCACGCCATGCAACTACCACCCCACGACACAGAGCCTGCAGGCGTGTAGACTCGACTGGGATTCATTTTCGGGCAGTTCATTCGCTGGCGCGGGTCGACTGGGAGTGCTAGAGGTAGCGCTGTGAAGAATCCCACGGATACGACCATTAATCTTGCGGTTAGATAAATATTTTCGACTTCTGCTTTTGTAAAGGCATTGTTCTTTGCAACGAAATTCATGTTGTCTGGGAGGTAGGAGGCGTAAGGGCGCTGTGTCTCCATGTATCGTGCGATTGCGTCCTTTTGGCGCTGGCTTTCAAATGCGAGTGGGAGCTTGAATAGTCGGCTGGGCATTTTTGCTTCGCTGAGATCGCCCAGTTTGGTCTCTAGGTCACAGAGGTAGGCTATGAGCTTTTGTTGGGGGAGTTTAGTGCCGTCGTAGTAGAGCATGAGGGCTTCATTTGAAGGGTTAGCACTACATGGCCTTGCTTAACAAGGTGAATCTTACAATTTCCGCATCCAATCATTGAGATCAACTTGTTGGAGAAAGTTATATCTCCGTTGCCTTCGTTTAGGACTTTCTTCAGGGCGGTAACTCTACAGCGGTGGTTTAGGTCGAAGGACCCCATACCATAGTCAATCAAGATATAGTCGTCTCCTGCCTATTTGAAACTTTGTTAGCTTAAGTTGCAAGATGTAGTGGTCCTGGCAATACTACCTACCTGTCGATAATTAACAAGTGGCTGGGTTCCATGCTCCGGGATCTGGTGAACAACTCCAGTACCACGAATCTCTGCCGTCAGCGCTGAAGGAAGGGTATCCTTCAAAGGAGCTATGTCACCAAAGTTTCCTCCCTCATAGCAGCATTTGACAACTTCGCGGACAAATCTCTCCATATGGTTGCGTGCCGCTAAGGCATCTTCCAAGGAAGTAGCTCTGTACTTTAGTGTATCACCTGCTTTCACCTGCCCTAGCTTCCACAGGTCCGCCTTAACGATCGTGTGGCTACTGATAAACCCACCAAAGTCCGGTGCATCCTGGGGGAAGATCACAGGGTCATCACCTGTCCAGTTAAGTGAGCCAATAGCGTACCCGTACTCTATGAGATTAGATGGATGGGCGCCACCCTCTCCTCCATCTGAGCGAGCCCACTTCGGCTTCGGTCCGAGAAGACGGATGCCGCCTCTTGCTGCATTGTGCGAGATCTTCCATTCCGTTTCGTAGAGCATGTCAATACTCTCGGGAGTAAGATACCCTTCATCGTAAGGTCCCGGCATAGAAAGGAGCTCCCAATGATCGGGGTATTTGGGAATGAGATGCTCCGGGATAGAGAGATCGCCAAGAGTATCGGGTGCATCGTTAGTTATTGATAGTAGGTCACCGGATGCAAGCTGCCGGCCTTGATAACCTCCGACGCCAACCATTGGAGATGTAGACTTCGACCCGAACCACTCGGCGACGTTCAAGAAACCTCCAAATACTGCTAGGTAGGCTCTGCAGCCATTCCCCATGGTCTTGCCAATCTTCAGCCGTTGGCCGGCTTCTACTTTAATTCTCGACCACATGCGAACAGGGACGTTGTCAAGGCTGGCTTCAATGGGTGCCCCACAGAGAGAGATAAGTGCGGGTCCCAGGAAATGCAGTTCCGGGCCGCTTAAAGTTATCTCAAGGGCCTCCAGTCCCACGGGATTTCCCACAAGTGCGTTTGCGATGCGGAATGCTAAAGGATCCATTGGCCCAGAATGGCAGAACCCTTTGCCCAACGTTGGACGGCCAGGCCAGTCCTCAATGAGTGTATAAGCACCACCAGACATAACATCAATAGCTGACAGCTTCCATTGGAAATCATCCAAGAATCTGGTTAGGGTATTTCCGGTCACGAATCGCTCGTCCGTAAGAATCTCAGCCAAAAACTCCAGGTTAGTTGGTGGGCCGCAGATTCGAGACTGTGTCAAAATCGTCCTCATTCCCTCAATAGCTTGCGTTCGGCTAGGCGAATGAAGCATGACCTTCGCCAGCAAAGGATCTGTTATTTCAAAATGAGTTTGTGCTCGTGTTGTTCTTGACTGTAAGTCAAAGGCAACGCACCATAGTTTGCCGATACTTTAATGCCTCTGTACACCCACGTGTCAATCCTTGATCCTGGCAGTTCCTTCCATTCCACACTCTGTAACGTTCCGGGACAGGGAGCGAAGTCTTTCGTCGGATTCTCGGCATATACTCTAGCCTCGATAGCGGCACCTGAAGGAGCATCAACGGTAATGCCCGTAAGAAAGGCTACCTCAAGGCCCTTCGTTCCCGAAAGTTGAGCATCTGCTTGTTTTAACATGAGTTCTACCAAATCAACACCGTAGCATAACTCTGTTATTCCATGCTCGACTTGAAGTCGAGTATTCATTTCAAGAAAGAAGAACGCGCCAGTCTCGTCGTCGACAAGATACTCGATCGTTCCAGCTGATCCATACTTGATAGACTCTGCAAGACGAACAGCAGCGTCGCCCAAGCTTTCTCGAAGCCCGGGGTTTCTTGTAATAAATGGGCTTGGACACTCTTCGATTATTTTCTGGTGTCTTCGTTGTATAGAGCACTCACGTTCGCCGATAGCGATGGCTTTGCCGTCTCCATTTCCAAATACCTGGACTTCGATATGATGGCTAGATGGATAGTATCGTTCAATGAACAATCCGGCATTCTTGAACAAGGCCTCTCCTCTAGACCTGACGGTAGCGAACGACTCGCGTACTTCATCTTCGGAGCTGCATGTCAGTAGACCCATGCCACCGCCGCCGGCGGTAGCTTTGAGCATAACCTGGAGTGAAACATTTTAGCTTTTCTATGGAAACAGGTTAGCTGATAGCATACCGGAAACCCTAGATCTTTAGCCACCTTCACAGCATCCTCCTCGCTCGTGACCAGTCCAGTTGATCCAGGTACGATAGGCACCCCAGCCTTTGTGGCGAGGTCTCGTGCCGTATGCTTCAGCCCAAATGCTTCGATACATTCTGGCGATGGCCCAGCAAAGACCATACCGGCCTTGGCAATGGCTCTTGCGAAATCCGCATTCTCTGACAGAAAACCATATCCTGGAATAATAGCGTCCACATGGTTTCGTTTCGCTAATTTAATTATTTGATCTCTAGGTTATAGTCAGACTATGGCCTTTCAGAGAAGAATGGGAGAGACCAACCCATCGATGTATGCTTTTGAAGGCGGTCCATCGAGCAGGAAGGCCTCATCCGCTAGTTGAACGTGAGCAGAAGCAGCATCTGGCTCGGTATAGAGAGCAATTGTTCGCAAATTTAGTTTTCTATTCAAGTTAGTCGGTTAGGTTTCAAAGCCGGGCTACAGGCATGGTCTAGATATTCGTACTTTGCTGTCTTTAAAATCCGGACAGCTATTTCGCCACGGTTTGCGACCAGCAATGTCTTAAGTGATTCCATCGTAAGTCAAGATGCGTTGATGGGAATGCTACGAGTCTCACCGTCTGGGTGGCATGGGGTGCTTAATAAACTGAGTGGACAAATTGCCAAACTCCTTCACCCTTCGAGCTGGAGAGTCCTCGGCGCTATAGACCAATGGCAAGGGTGCCATGGCTTCAGATACGAATCATGGCTCCTTGATAAACTCGAAGGCTGTCTCAAATTTGGGGTTTGGCGTAGATCGATGACAATAAGGTTGGAGAAATTGGAGGCGTGTGGAGTCAATGCAGCGATAAGAGTGGGACACACCCCTCTTTTGTGTAGCTAGGGTAGGAAGCTGATATCATAAGAAGTTCTCGCTCGCCATCTATTATCTCTTCGTTTTCACCTAATACTTTTTCGTGGTTGCTGTATTCTCAGACGGGTCTGAAAGTCGGCTGTATAATAGCGCATGCATTATGGCTCCAATACAACAGAAAGCACTGATCAACTGTGACATGGGCGAAGCCGTATGTCGTTTGCCCCTCCCCCTAGCTTTGTATTGTTGGTGTACTGAGTAGTTAATATGGCCTGTAGTACGGCAATTGGGCTTGCGGTCCTGATCTCGAACTCCTCCCCATGATTGATATCGCAAATGTCGCCTGCGGCTTCCACGGTGGCGACCCTCTTATCATGATGGAGACTGTTAGGAACTGTAAAGCCCATAACGTTCGGATCGGCGCACATCCCGGGTTGCCGGACCTCCAAGGGTTCGGACGACGGGAGATGAAGCTATCACCCGAGGAACTTACAGCTATGACCATTTATCAAGTGGGGGCACTCCAAGGTTTCTTGGACCGGGAGGGAGTTCCCCTCAGCCACGTAAAACCCCACGGGGTGCTATACGGGATGATGTGCCGAGACTATGAGGTGGCTAAGGCGGTCATGCTTGGGATTCCTAAGGGTGTTCCTGTTTTCGGGCTTGCTGGGACCAATATGGAGAAGGCTGCCAATGATCTTGGGATAGAATTCTGGGCCGAACTATACGGTGACGTCAAATATGACTCGAGAGGATTGCTCGTCATTGACCGGAAGAAGAAACCATGGGACCTCGGCGATGTGGAGCGACATGTCAGGCAACAGGTTGAGGAGCAGTCGGTGACCGCGGTCGATGGGACTGTTGTACAACTGCCGTTGAAAAATTATCCTTTATCCATCTGTTGCCATTCCGATTCACCTGGTTGCGTGGACATCATTCAAGTAACAAGGAAAGTGGCGGATGAATTCAACCAGAAAGATGGCAAGTGAACGTGGCGGGTGTGTGTATATATATCTCCCCCCGTTCAGAGATTGGTACGAGAAATAACACAAAAGCTGCTGTCAAATCGAATGTATAATCTCTAGTCCACTGAGGGGGTAGTGAATTCGAGTCGAGATTCTTGAACCTTAGTAAAAACGGAGTAAAAGAAGTTGGATTGAATGACGTTCTTACCTTGTTAAGCTGCTGAAAGTGAATACTCCTATACAGTACTGCTTGAGGTCAGTTGGATTATTAATAGAAAAAATGGGGAACCCTTCAACAACATCCGATGTGGTGTAATGGTTAACATCGCTGTCTCTCACACAGCAGCTCGGGGTTCGATTCCCCGCATCGGAATTACTTTTTGTTTTGCAGAGTTAGTATCTACTACTGATAGTGTCTTTATCGAACTTGTTGTGCGGGTTATTTGTTTCAGTCCAATCAATAGACCCTTGGCCCTTCCTTTCTTCGTCACAATCCCATCTCATATAGCAGAGCTTTGATCACCCCCTAATTTGTGGAACAGTAATGGGCCCGCCACATGTTGTACGTCTATATCTCATTGTGTTGGCAATCCCTGGCTATACTGGATAGACGTAGGTAGGTACTCGTCGCAGCCTCCAGTCCCATCCTTTCCATTGAGCAGTAGTTCACCTAGCAATCATGGTCAGTTGTCCCTAGTTAAGTGCAGCCCTCATGCAATGTCAGGTTAGCAATTAGACACATGCGCACAAAAAGTGTTTATAGCTGCACAAAGCCTTCCCCTGTAAGCACGAGCAATAAAGAGACTGGAATGTGTCGGAGATGTGTTTATGAGACTTATTCAGTATCCCTTTCAAGCAAGCCAGTTCGGCGACCCAAAGCCCGGACTGCAGGGGCAAACATCGGTGCAACCCGATGACATGGAGAAGAGTACAAAACGTATGCACTAGACATAATCTCTAGGTTCTAGACTGCACATGCCCTGCACGTATATATTCAAATGTAACATTGTCTCATTGTATGCAATTCTCACAGAGGCAGTATACCATCTCGAGGGCTCCAGCAGACTAATAGACATGCCGTGTTATACCACCAAACACAAGGCATAACTGCCTGACATCTAACCACAAAGCCTCGTGTATTAAACTTTTAAAAAGCTTTGGCACGTCAGCCAGATAGGGTCATGATATTAGCTCGTCAAAAGTGAATGCCCCCAGAGCATGGTTAGAATCGGAGAATTGCAGTTTTACGCTAACTAGGAGAAAGCCTGCTACCCGCAGCAGCAAATATCGGTGTGCTCCCTTTGTATAAAGATAGACCGAGATTGGATATGGGGTGATACGTTGCAGTGTTTGTAAGTGAACTAGTAGTAGCGGCCCCATTATGACCATCTGTGTTTAGTATGTTTAACGGGTGATGGCGTTTGCATTAGCGCAAGAGCTTATGAAACATGGAACTGTGGTGTAGACATCACATGGGCAAAAAGAATAAAAGTATGTGAGTTGCGATGACGCAAAATCCATAACGCTTGTTTTCATGCCAAGTTTCAGTTGTCTGATCAATGCTCATAGAAAGAAGATCAAATATTTAGATGTAGTTAGGGGGAGAGTTTCTCAAACTCCGGGCTCCGATATCGTCGGAGAAAACGGCCTGATGATTCATGATTACTATCTTCAGTTAGACCGGGCGTGGAAAAACCCCCGCACAGACATGGTTCGCCGAAAGAGGCATGGCGTTGTCATTGGAAGGGCGTGCAGATGAGTCGTGACCCATTCTTTCTTTGATTATTCCTCGTTGTCAATCAGTCATTGGATAACCGAGACCACCAAGCCCATGGGTTATCGATAAAGGTGTTATCTCCATAACTTGATATGGGTTAGTCGGCAATGCCGATTGGGGCCGAATACGATCTTCACCCTCTGAAGGCGTGTCCCAAGACCAAGGACAGTTACTAGTAGAAGGATGTGGTCCAAACATCGAAGGTGCTAGCAGGGTTGGTTTCGGCATGCTTTTGATACCCCAGACGAAAAAAACCGTATCCTACTTCTCAGACCCCTCGTCCATCTTCCCCCCACTACCCATCTTCTCTCAGTATCACCTGTTATCTTTATTCTCCGGCGATTTGTTTCCCACTGAGACTGCATTGATTATTACCACTTCCCCTGACTGGTGTCATTGAAGCACCACAGCTTCGAGTTGACTCGTAACGGAGTTGAACCGGATCATCACGGCGATAATGGAGTTCTTTGATTTCGACGGGGCCTCGTATGGGTCCCAGTCCCAACTCCGTGACGATGATGTGGCTTCAGACAGCAGGGATTTCGATGAAAATGATGATGCCGTTGCCAATTACAAGTCGCTTCTACTGGATCAGCCATTGGAGTTCCCTAGCGAGTTGCCGGAGCAAGATGTTGAACCCGCCATCAAACAATCCCCGGGTCCGGCCGTGGATAATGGTGTCTATCCCATGGGTCGTGCTAAAGAGCCCTGTGACTTTTGCAGGAACATGGGACTGGACTGTTTTGTTGCCAACAGGGGAGTCATGCAAAACAGTGGGTGTACCTGTTGCATCTCGCTCTACCGAGAGTGTAGTTTCACTCATGCCAAAGCACCTGGCAAATTTCTGGACACGTTACACCCGATCAATGAGAATACCTACATCCCAACCGGTGGCTTAACGGGGAAGAAAGCACTTAGATCGGCTTACGGTGCAACTTTTGTTGGCGATGTCGATGGTCGGGGGGGAAAAGGTAGTTCGCGACTTTCGCGCGAAGCAGTCCGCGTCCTCAAGACATGGTTATACGAGCATAGCGACCACCCGTATCCCAATGAGCAGGAGAAAGATGAATTGAAGCAGCGCACAGGGCTGAAGCGGACCCAGATTTGCAATTGGCTTGCCAATGCCAGACGGCGTGGTAAAGTTCGTCCCGCTCCACGCAGCAGCTCTCCGGTTCCCGGTGCTATGGATATCCCGAGGCAACAACAACTGGATTTAACTCTCATGACTCCCCTTGAGCGTTGGAAGCACTCCCCACCTGAAAACGAACCTGCTGCTACATCTGATATTCTTCGAGCCTTGGTGAACACTCCTTTAGATTCTGCTCGGCAGCGACCGTCTCAATCGAGTCACGTGCGCTCCCATTCTCGGAAGACTGGGTCAAGCAATGACTCAAGCCATGGCAACTCAAATATATTCCGTGCCCCTTCCATTAGTAGCTTGGAGACAAGTCGGTCAGCCACTCATTCATCTATATCTGACCTGTCATTCGCCTCCGCCTTCTCCCATAGATCCTCATTGGGGTCTTTCGGTTCCATGGACCGAAAGGAACGTCGCCGCCGCCGTAAAGCCCCAGCACCTGCTAACACTTTCAATCAACAAAAGACTCGCAGCACTCGTATCTTCCAGTGTACCTTCTGTGCCGACTCCTTCCAGACCAAGTATGATTGGCAACGACATGAGAAATCGCTGCACTTAGCTTTGGAGAAATGGACCTGCTCGCCTCAGGGAGGTATAGTCTTCATAGACGGCGCAAACCGCTGTGTATTCTGTATGACGGCCAATCCTGACAACGACCACCTTGAATCGCACAATTTTAGCACATGCCAAGAGAAATCCCCTTCCGAGCGAGCCTTCTACCGGAAGGACCATCTCAATCAACATCTGAGGTTGGTGCATGACGTGAAGTTTCACCCTTCAATGGATAAATGGCGAAGTAATACCTGCGAGATAAGATCGCGGTGCGGTTTCTGTGCAACTGTTCTCACAACGTGGAAAGACCGAGTTGACCACCTAGCTTCTCATTTCAAGAGTGGTTATGACATGACTCAATGGCAGGGTGATTGGGGTTTCGATCCCGATATCGAAAACTTGGTCGAAAACGCAATGCCCCCGTACCTCATTGGCCAGGAAAAGTTCACATTGGATCCTTACAAACCTTCGCGCGCCACAGGGCAGTCACCAAGCTTGACCGTGCCAGGAGACGCCAACTGCTATGAACGTCTCCAGCGTGAACTTATGGTTTTTATACATAACCGCATGGCTGCTGGTGTTACCCCAACGGATCAGATGCTGCAAGATGAAGCCCGGCGCATCATTTATGAAAATCCCGATCCTTGGAACCAGACCTGCGCAGATAATCCAGTCTGGCTTGGAGTTCTTAAACGTGTCGCCGGACTTGAAGACGTTCCGGGCTCAGAGGATGTTCAATTCGCTAACTTGGGAATGCAACCACCTTATGCTGCCCAAGGCGGTCTACGGCGCCCGCCAGTTGAGACCAACTCCGTAGCTCGGAGCATATTTCGTCGTCATCCTTTCAGCCAAAGTCACTCTAGCTCTGGCTTCCAGAGCCCCGCATTCCCAAGCACTGGTCGGTCCTCAGCGGCAGCCAGCGTACCGGGGAGCTCCACTGGTAGCTACGCTGGTAGCTTTGGAATGGCCCCTCCCGTGACACATTCTGGTCTGTCCACTGATTGGGGAAGTAGCCTCTCAGCCGGGGTCTCATCGTTTTCGACGCCTATGAGCGGCTCAGTGGACCCGTTCGTGCAAATGGGATTCGATCCTCAGTTCTTGCAGCAGTTGAATGACCGTTATGGGGAGTTGGATTTGGATGACCTACAAGGATTGGAATTAGGGGGAGACAGCCGGCACGAGGGTGAACTCCTACCTGGAAGAGACGAAAGTAAATTGGACACTTTGCCCGACTCTAACGTCGGGTCAGCACCCATTCCTATTCCCAGCCCAAAACAAACGGACATTTTGATGGCTGATGCTGTTCCTTACCAAGGGCCGCAATCACCTGGTAAGGGCTGGTAAGGGTGGTTTTTGAGAGAGTTGGGATAGGAGACAGGGTTGGAACTGTATACAGTGGGCCATGATTTCAGAGCTGTTCAAAAGTTTCGTGATGTGTTCTTTTCTTTCTCGGAGGACCTTTATTCTCCCTCAGGAACTCTCATGCAGAGCTTCTCAGCGATTCCCGACATGGCAGCGTGTTAGTTTATATAATGAAATTAATCCATGGCGATTTTGCCTTTCCGTCTAATTAATGATCGCGTCAAGGGCGCAAGTGTGTAAGCGCTAAGCCCGATGATTGGTTGCATGTGAGGGGTGATCATCAGCAGGGCGTACCCGTGAGCTTGGGAATGACACATAGATTACTAGAGAAATATTAGGTTAGTTTTGATAAGTCAAGTTATGTGATGAATGGTTTGTTGGCTGTCAAAGAACTGATCTGTACACAGTAAGTAGTAAGTACTGTTTGCTTTGCCTGTCGTCTAGGGTATATGGATGTCAGTGACTTCTATCTTTAGTGTCTTATCGGAAAGACTTCAACTGTGGGTCAAAAGTCGTTGGATCGCCACTTTGACATGTGAAACTCGGAGGTTTTTCGCGCCTCAACGGTTTTTCCCTGCATGGATCGGATGTTTGAACAACTAGGCGTCATTTGAACCATAACTTCACTCTCATTATGGCTGGAAAGTACTCACAAGATCTCTCCACGACGGACTCATCTGAACTGTGATTCTCTGGCGATCATCAATCCCGATATTATGACACTGCTGCGTCAGTTCCAAGCTTCGTTTCTGTCACCCGAGACCCGACCTTAAATTGCCCCTCATCTGATGCCCTTCATTTATCACAAAGACCACCATGGAGAAAATAGAGACAATGGACGAACAGTCAACTCTGGGAGACACAATGATTCTCTCTCAAGGGCTTCCCGATTTTCTCCCAGCTGCGATCCGACGACACATTCCCCGTCTGTATCCCTCGCTTCATCGCGCGGCGCAGTCGGACTCAAATATAAACACAGCAAGAGCAGGCCACAAGCCCAAGGATCATAGCTTCTCTCCATCTTTATCGGAGCCGGAGTTGACATTGTACGGACAGAAATCCGGTTTGGCCTCCGGGGACCTGCAACGCCCTGCTACTGCGGGCAGTAGTAGTAACGGGCAGGACTCGTGTGGTTCTTCGGTTTCCGGGAAGTCATCGGAAACTAGTTATATCACAACTTTCGAAGAGAAAAAAGGTGTAGAGTCTATGGGGTTCGGAATGTCCAAGTATGAAGAGGAGTCTGGACTGCGCTGGAATCATGTCGTCCCAGGTATGCATCCATACCAACATACTGACATGTGCTGTAGATGTAGAAAAGTATAAGACCGCCTCTGACTCTTCTAATTTAGCGTTTCAATTCCTCCAACATGCAGGAGTAGAAGCCCAGCGACGCGATTGTGACAGCCACCTGATACGGTCATTGTACATGGATGCGCTATGCTATCTTCTTCAGGCCCTACCTACAGACTTGACTTATGAAGAAACTGCAAGAATCAGGAAAAGCCTCCCTGGCCCAATTTCCAACTCTCTCGCTGTACCTTCCACAGCTGGCTTCGTCAACCAACCTGTGCACACAAGACACCCGGCAGAGCGATCTTATCTCCACCGGCTGCTGGCCTCCAGTATTGTGCATTTCTTTCTTTTGCTTCAGTTCCTGATGCCGTACCTCAAGATTGTGCTGCACCGACTTTACCAATTTGAACGGTCCCATCGGGTTACCGAGCGTGTCGTGTCGGCGAGCCTGGATGCTGCCGATAGCTTGGGTAAAAGGAGCATGAGTTTGGGAACAACGGTCCTCAGTATCCATGATGGGAAGGTGGGTGTTGCAGTGTCAAGCCTGGCTGCATGGTGGGTTGAGGGTATTGCAGGTGGAATTTACGAGGGGATTGGCGAGGGCATGACTATCTTAGGGTTCATTCGGCCAAATCCCGGTGTGGTAGGAGGGACACAAATGCAACCCATGCCAAGTAATTAAGGTTGGCCCTAAATTGCTGTATAAGTTGTGTTGAGATGTTCAATAGAATGCGTATCCAAGGCTATCGGTGGGATAGAGGCCGGGATGCCATAAGGGCAGGTGCGTTTGCCTGATTGTTGCCTATTTGAATAGACTCCTTGCGTTAGAGTTAATAACCACAGTCCGTTTTTTTATTTGCCACGTCCTTTTCTTTATCTATAGAACAGTTCTACCTTTCAATAAGCGAGCGACAATTGATGTCGCGAGGAGAGGGGAGTTTCAAGCCCATTTCGACTAATTGACGGTGTCTTTGTGAATGCTGGACTATTTGACAAGCCACAACTCGTTCGGCACATTATCCCCCGTTCACTATGGTTAACGATAACGATGATGCTATTCAGCCTACAAAGGAGAGGTTTGATCGCGTGCTACGTGAAAGTTATGCATTATGGTCGAGTTATGTCGACCTCGAACGCCCTACTTCTCTCCCATTTGAATGCAATTGATCTCAAACGCATACTCGGCCAAACGCCATCATTCCTCGGACATGGGTTGATCCCCGAAACGAGCCAGCCCCGTTCAAGTGTACCGAGAGCTCAGGTACTCTTTACGTCAATGGTCATTCGACTTGGAAGACTTCCAATGGGGCTTGCCAGTTGGGGCCGAAAGAAATGCACCGCACGCTTTTGCTTGCGACTCAAAATGCGATGAATGTGGAGCTCTTGGACTCTGCCCCATTCGCAGAATGGCCTGGCGTTCAACGTCTTGAGGGGTACGACGAGGGCAACTACATCGCAGTATTATTTCTTGCTTGGGCTTATATACTGAGTGCTCGATGGTTTGAATTGTTGAGCAGATCTCTAGAGCACCGTTGTATGATTATCTTCAAGAAAGAGACTTCCCGATGTGAGCCCCCACTGTCACATACCACTGTTCAAGTAGGCATTGGAGATGATGCTAGTGATGATGAAGTCCATTGGTGGAATGCAATCTTATCAGCATATGAAGGATGGGGTATAGCGACAGTCTATAATGGCAGGACGTATGTCTCGCCTTGGGCTGTGGCGATATCAGGCACCACAGTGTTAAGAACTAAACTGCCTCCAAACGTCGAAAGCCAACCGCCTTCGTCAGATAGGGCTCTGGGGTATTTAGCCCGTTTCTGCTGCTACAAACGTTTATATGGTCAATGCTCGGCGGCCTTGTCCGCAGCACTTTGCATCCCTTTTGTTTGGAGCAAGTCAATATCACTCCCTGTTCCGAAAATGAGTGCTACTTCGAAATACTCACTTTAGTTGCCATACTCTCCACCAATTCACATTAATGAGCACTACAACCTTATTCCTCGCTACATGATGTTAAGCTGTGATGTGTGGGGCATCCGATCCCTGCTTCACGGCACATTCTTCAACTCAGACATCGAGTGTAACTTGGTGGCGGCCTGGATAAGTGCTGCATTCGCTGTTATAGATCCAGTGATATAGGAAGGAAACATAGTTAAGCTCCTCAAGATCCTTGCAAGACGCCTACCGAAGTTAGCGCCACTGTGGCTCGGAGCTATGCTTGTGGATAATGTTAAGGCTTTTAAGCCTATAAAAGCTGGATGTGTAGCTGTCGAGCTTCACGCAGCGGCATGGACAGGTATGATAGAGTCATTCATTACACTGAGCTCAGGGGTAAGTGATGGCAAAGTGATCAGACGCGAGGACGAATGTCGACTACTTCATATCATCGGCTGTGGTTCCTATGCTAGACTTCCTGTGTGGCCATGGAAGCCTTTCGGGGAAACTTTGCTTAATGATTCCGAGCTTGAGATCCAGAAACATGCCTAGTGTAATTGCCATTGTTTAGAGTACCGGGCATGGTACTGGGAACTCGCAGACGGAAAATATTTGGAAGCTCGTGGAGTTGACGCCCATCAGCCAGATGACAACGTTACGCAGATTGAATCGGTGATCAAGAGTACTTCGAGTCAGCGTTCTATTGATTGCTTGTCAGATGACTTATCAGCAAATCCAACACGAGGAATATTTGGATGGTTAAGATCAACTGGGTATCCAGCAAATGAAAGGCATGTATACAAGCATCCTTGGTTTGACGTTGGAGACTCTGATGAAGATGGAAGTTTGGACGATCGGGAGGATAGTAGTAAAGTCAATGAGGCAGACATACGTAAGGCAGTGGAGAACTGACTTGATAGGAACTCATGGTAATAATTCATCAAGGTAGAATTTCCAGAGAAGTCAATGGAGAAAGGACTTGAGAAATGGTATTGATAGTAGATGTTCGGAGATAGCGGACATAACTCTGTTTTGTAGGGTGTTGGGGGACTTGACCGCCCTGTTTAAATAGGAAGGCGGTCCAATGAAGTCAAACCTCAAAAATCTCCGACCGAGGAAAAGGGGTTCTTTTACTTGTATACTGTAATGCGATAAACACCACCAAAAAGGTTTCTCCAGACCTGTAAAGTATGTAGCATCATAAGTACATTGCAGGAAGGACAATTTAATTTTTTTAAGTGAAAAATAATCGCTTTGTATGGTATGATAACTCGGAGACGCTGACTGTGCCAAAGATTCAGGATTCAATGGGCCATCCCGCGGAGTGTTCAAATAATTCTGCCAGAAAATAGAGAAGCCGTCGCGTGTTCCTGAGCGGTAACTTAGCAGCAGCATCACCGAGTCTCATCCAGCAATATGTCCACTTCCAGATTGCCTAATATCCCCGCTCTGCGTAAACACCAACTTCTCTTGGAATTGTAAGTCTTTTTAATCTTATCTGTACCGTTTCAAAATGAAGCCAAATTAACATATTTCAACTGTAGTGCGAGTTTAAACCATGCAGCCCCTCCAGGACTCTATGTGAGCCCTGCTCCGAATGATCCTACTCTCTGGACGGGTGTTCTATTTGTTCGTACTGGTACGATACTATCCCTTTGATTGGGATAAGCAAAACCACTTTGGTCCCATCTAGAGCTAATCAATTTACTTTGGCGTTGTTCAGGCCCGTATGCTTCTGCTATCCTTCGTTTCCAGATCCGATTTCCGCCTTCATATCCCGATCTCCCACCTTTGGTGACCTTCTCCACCGATGTATTCCATCCGTTGATCGTTCCCCTTACCACATACACCTTCAGCACAAACGCTTCGAGTGAAGATCCCGTCAGTGCTTCGGACGAGGAGCGATTACCGCCCGGCGGATTTAGCTTACGACATGGATTTCCCCACTGGTTTGGCCGAGGTAAACGAAGTGTGATCAACTCAGCGGACTCTTCGAGAGCCGTGAGTATTAATGGCTTCAGTACCGGTGGTGATAGAGCTGGCAATGACTCGCCTCAGAGCCCAAACGACGCCTCTAGGCCTACATCTCCGTCGAAGAATCAAGCGGATAATGATCGAGAGGAGAGTGCTACCTCAACAACAGCAGAGAAACCCGTGGAGATAAGGGAGTCTGTCCCAGTTACTGCTCTATTGAATTATATTCGCTCTACATTCGATGACGAAACAGTGCTCGACTCGTTGCCGCTCGAAGCTGCTGGGAATCCAAGCGCTTGGCATGCGTGGAAGGCTCACAGAAAAGATAGCAGTAACTCGGCCTTTACAAGTAGCTCTAAAAAGGGAATCCCGCAGGCGCGGCTTCCTGGTGATTGGCACTGGGATGGGATTTGGGCCAAGCGTGTCCAAGATGAGGTCGAGGCGAGTCATTCGGAAGCAACATTGTTTGGCAATGCGACACGAAGTGGAACTGAGGATATGGTAAGAGTCTCCCATCAGTGTTCCATATTACCAGGCAGCTCATTGTGGCCATCGCTGACCGAAGCTTGCAGATTCGCTTCTCTCGATTAGACGACGCCACGTTAACATCAATCAAAGAGATGATAAACCCACAGGTGGAAGAAGCACGCCATTAGTTCAATCTCTGCGATTTATACCCAATTCATTATTCATGTATACAGGAAGAAAAAATATCTGTACGAACTCTGACCCTCCTGTTTCCCCATCCCCGTTTAGCACTCCTTGGTACGCTCCTTCCCAAAAGGATGTTCTATGTATATCTACGATTTCCTGCAATCGGGTGGAAGGCTTCTCTTCATTCTATCCATTCGTACAGAAGACATCCTCATAACTCTTTGCATACCGAATACCCGCCGCATCCATCAGAGTAAATAGACATACAAGCATGGCTAAGAATTACGACACCTTCGTCGTCATCGGATTAGTTACTATTCCGATATTTCTTATCGGCATCATCTTCATAATGGCTCTGGCTCTTTCGGGGGCCTGCAGTGGTCGGCTTCACACTCACTATCTCTTTTGCATGAACCCCCAGGATAGGCATAAGGAGAGAGCCTCTGCTCGCGGCAGTTCTGACGTTCCCGATATTACAATTTCTCCACCGGCGCCCTATGCAAAACAGGAATCAGACCAGGAGAAGGAGATGGTTTAGAAGGACGGCTTTGGTTCCACATTTTTGGCGACGGAGGCAGCTCAAGAAAATCAAGACGAGCACTCCGAAAGGGTAATTGATATTGTCAGCCATTACGATGTACCTGAACCACGCCGTTATCCCTATCCGTGAAGCTCTTGCATACGATCCGTCGACTCGCACTCTGAACCGTTGATTAGATGAATACTCGACTGCTACCAAATGCCAACCGGTGGGTGTTGCAGACTGTTGTTGGAGGATTCATTGCTACTGGCCGAGTCAAGCTTAGCTGAGAGATGGTGGTTACTTCGTCAGTTGCAGGCTGGGTAAAATACCTATGCTTCATTCGTACCCTGATTCTATAATTAATGGTTTATAATCAAGGAAGAATTTTGTGATCCTTTAACTTTTGTTCACGAGGTGTGATATAGGCTTGAATAGCACTATCTCTTTTCTTAGTCTTGCAATGGCAGAGATTCGCCATGCAATAAGTGATAGAACTGGAGCATCACGCTGACAAACGCGAAGATCATAATATAAACTGATTATCTTGATCACCATCCTAACGAGACATTATTCATTTACAAAATTTCTCAAGATAGGCGCTTCATCTTCAGACTGCTTCTTATTCCAGACTGGTTCCCCGTCGTCATCGAACTCAGCCCACTGGAAGAAACCACAGCTCTTTTTGCCAGGGGCAAAGCCTCCGTAACACATCCACATATACCTACCTCTAGTTTCCCGCTTGCGCTGAGCACAGCGCAGAATGGCATGCATACCACACCGACAACGAGGAGTGTTCCGTGGATGGAGGGAGTCGCGATACCAGCGATAAGTGACATTGATGCGGCGGTTTCCAGACAGAGGGTGTGGTGAAACCGTCTGGGCAGGTGCGATGGCATGTTTCCACTCTTCTTGCATTTCGGCATGCATAACCAGCAGAGAGTTATGGGGGAGATGAATGGAGATTTGACCTTGGGCATCAGCGCGGACGTCAGATACCACTCGTGACTGCTTCCGCTCAGGTTGTGGCGTAGGCGTGTCTTTCTCACTTTGAGAGGCCTCTTCGTCTTCATTGCTGGGTACGATCCGCCGGACGCGGAATTCTCGTTCCACGCCTAAGCTCAGGCTACCAATGATGGCTCGTGGGCCAAGGTAAGTCAGTTCATCCGAGTGGTACCCCACGCTCTCAGCGGGGCCATCATAGCAATTAACGAATGCGGCATTTGGCATCCATTCTTTCGGAGACTGGTATCTGAGCTTTTCCCCGCCAGGGTAGAAGGTTTTGATCCGGTGACGTACTTCATCGTTCACAGTGTGCTGCACTTTGGCGGAAACAGCTCGCATATGCGGTGTGATCTGACGCACATTTGACCGATAGGTCCCGCCGTATGTGTATTCTGATGTGTGCTGACGGTACTCCTCCGGCGTAGAGACGTATACGCTAGATGAGTGAGGGCTTTCAACTGTTCGATCGAACAGCTGGAACTTATATCTAGAGAAATATTTAGACTCCTCCAGAAGTTCTAGGAGGAGTGCATTCGCCTGCTCCGCTGGAAGGAAATTGTGGATGATTGTACATGGCGTGTGGGCCGCGACATCCTTCGGGGAGTATAGATGTAGGGTTTTACCCTTCCTAGTCAGTGGTTTTCGTTTGATGAGTGACTCTTTCCCCTCGTCGGCGTGGAGGACAAGTGACGTTAAAGACGTCTGTACAGATGGTGTACCCGGTATCACCCGCTTCTTGGAGGGAGGGGCTTGTGTTGCGATCGTAGATGCGGCGGCTTCCACTGACCCGCTACATGAAACAAGGACATCTAGAAGCGTTTCCTGTGTAATCTCTGGAAAAAGTGACACGAGCAGTGCTAGCTTTACATCTGTTGAGTCCTCATCCGGGAGTGGCGATTCTGATGCCGCCCGCGGGACTGGTGAGCTAGGCCGTGGCCTCTTCCTGGTTATGAAACGGTCCATAGATAGGACTCACGACTCCAATCCGAAGCCATGAGGTAATATATGTTTATGGGTTTGTGATGAGGGCTCGGAATGAAAGACTCAAGTTAAGATACGATTGATATTTCCGGGGCCACGTGATTGCTTTGGAAGTGGCCAATCAGATACTAAGAAGCATGCAATGTGGAAGTAAACCCCTAGTATATATATAAAGAACTGTGTACTTTACGTCCCTCTTGCCCATCCGATGCAGCTAAAATATGCTCGCCGGAATATCCTCACACAGGGTATCACAGAGTTATATACTAGAACCAAGCTCCCCGCATTCGGTGTCGACTGATTCGTTCATCGGCGTCAAATTATCCCCGAAATCCGTCTGACCACCTACTTTCTTATTTGATGATCATGGGATTCATGTAGAAGAAAACATTGTCTGTGCCCCAATGGGTGTCAGATGTGGTCGAACTTCAAGCCAATTCCTCATTTGTCATACCGAAAATTAACAATATATGCGAACCAAGCAACCTTGGTCTTGGTTAGGGTTATAGAGATACATTATCCAATTCAATAGCACCTTGGATATGAACCAAAAATCTCTCTGTAAGAATCTTAGCTCATGCTCCATTTATATCTCTGGATTGTGACGTTATTATTAGGGTAACAGTCAAAATGCTGTTCGCCGAACAGTTGTTCATTAGGATGCGGCATGCTCCAGGTTACATCAAGCTGCAGCATTACGAGGCAGTCTAGGTTATAATCTTGTTTGCTTGCTCATTAGCTACTTAACTAACTTTTGAACGGACTCCAAGACGATCTCCATTATCTGCACCGTTGCATATTAAACTCAGCTCTACCGACCCCAGAGGAATTCCAGCTGAGGTCTTGAATCTTCCCCCAAAACCGGGCTCTCCGACCACGATGCACATTCCTTGCCCCTTAAGTCCCACGAATTTCGAGGCCTTAACTGAAGAACTCGAATTTTCGAATGAGAATTGGAAGCAATGGTGTTACAAAACTGGCCCAATCCTACTGAAGCTTATGACATCGTCGATTTATAGCATCGAGCGGCAACACCAGTACCTTGAGTTCTACGTCCGTGTCATCATCGCTTGCTTGGGGCCCTATCCACAAGTAGTTCGAAGTTCTCTTACCCAGAGTGGACTTCCTGTGGAGTTCAGCGTCAACTACCAGCAGCATGGAAAGCAACCAACTGTTCGCATAGCTTTTGAGCCCCTCAGCGGAGCGCGAGGTACCGAGCCCGTTGCCTACGATCGAGATATAGCAAAGAAGTTTCTCTCTACCTTGTCAGAACTGGAACTCAAAGGATTCGATTCGCGATTGTGGGATACAGTCTCCCAGGACATACATCTTGATGCGACCGAAAAAGCCATACTGCAAGAGAACAATATCAATGACACATATTTGAGAACGCAAACACTATTCGGTATCGACTTTTGTCGGAGACAGCGCGATATCGGTAAAAGCCTATGTCTTTCCGGGGTTGAAATGCAAAATATCTGGGCAGTCTTCGCGGGAATTATTGGCCAACACGGTCAAAGACCTACAGAGACAAGTAGACTGCTCTGAGGTGTTTTCAATGGTGGACTGTTACTTGCAGGAGACTAACTCGTATAACCCGTACAATTTCTTCTCGTGGGACTGCATAGAGCCATCAAATTCTCGCCTCAAGCTCCTATATGTGCTCAGCTAGTATGACGCGGGCGAAACTTGAACATGCCTGGTCCCTTGGCTCTCGGCTGCAGGGCCCATATGTGGAAAAGGGCCTGCAGTATCTCTTGCAGCTCCATGACCATATTCAGATTTCGGATAGAGAGCTTCAGATCAAAGTGGAACATGATGATCGAAGTGATACCCCCAAGACAACCCCGTTGATGTGGAATTACGAGATGCGAAGCGAAGATCCATCGCCGTTGACCAAGATCTACTTGCATGTACATGGTGAGAATGATCTAAAAATTGCTACCGGGGTTGCACATTTCATGGAGGAAATTGGCATGGTTGACACAGGTAAAACCTATTTGGACACTATTTAACTTACTTGTAAGTCATTTTTCATATAATTGAATGGACTCTTGGGGAATTGTGAAAATTCCCATTAGACTCATCTCTGAGCCCAAGTACTCAAAAAAGGAGAAAAACACGGAAGGAGAGTGTGTGTTGAGATTTGAGGTAGTCTATTCAGTACATTTTCCTAATTATCTACATTGGAATCACAGGAGGTCTTCATGTAGAGCCAGTGTTTTAGGGCTAACCGGGACGTTCGGAAGAGATCCGCTTCGTCCCAGCGGAAGAGCTCCGTCTCCATTTTCATGACTGCGAAGGCTCGATCTTTTCTCTTTCAACCTCCCTCCGATCATTGGCTGCAGTACGTTGCACAATCACTCTTTATCATTGAAATTTCAGCATTTTATGCTGATTAAAGTACACTCACTATTTATATATTAATATTGTCGCTACTATGGATTCGCCAAGGAGAAATCGGAATCGCGCCGCATGCCGCCGCTGTCAACGACGGAAGATCCGCGTATGTTTCTGCTCTATAACTTGCGAGCTTCTGCAGCTGACGCTGGTTTATACAGTGCGATGGACAAAGTCCTCGCTGTGGGGCATGCCAGAAGGCCAGCACACCCTGTATCAATGATGGCAAGCAGCTTGTTCAGCGCTCGTTAGTGCATAGCCTGCCCCTAGATAATTAGAAATTCTGATCTTGGATAGGTATATCGCGAGCATGGAGAAACGAATACAATGGCTGGAAACACTAGTAAAAGAAAGTTGTCCAAATTTTGACTTGGGCGACCAACCCACAGACAACCTTGCCCAAGAGGAAGAGCCAGTCCTGATTGAGGAAACGTCTATCCTTAGTCCTCAGAGAGAGCTTGCCGCAAGCGAGGAACAAGGCTCGGGGCAAAGCAGACAGCAATACCAAAGTGGGCCACATCATCCATTACGCTCTATTTCTCGGATGGAATCTCGGCAAGCCCATGAGATAGGACTTGTCTCGCTCTCCCCCGGAGGCGAACCCCGCTATATTGGGCCTTCAAGCGGATATTTCTTTGCCAATCTCGTATTCTCTAGTGCTGGTCGGCATCAGAAGCGACGAAACGCTGCCAATGATTCTGCGGGCTCACTTTCAGGAGAGTCGACCACTCTCGCAGCAGAGATTCTTCATACGCCCGCTTCTTTGCCCCCGCGACGGGAAACTGCTGCCGAATTGTCAGCTAAGTACTTCGAAACCATCCACATCATTTATCCCTTTTTGCATCAGCCATCACATATGAGCTATATAGATCAAATGTACTCGTCGGAAGATGTCAGCCCAATAGTAGCCTTTCAGGTGTATATGGTCATGGCTATTGCTGCCACCGATCTTTCACGGAGATCCAAAGTTCGCCTGCCTGCTGAGGGCTATTATGCTACAGCAATGCAGCATTTTAGTAATATGTCTCCTGATGGAACCTTGGGTGGGTTGCAGTCATTGTTATTGCTCATGGTGTATGGATTCCACAACCCATCCTGTGGAATCAATATATGGAACCTCAACTACCAATGCCTAGCTTCTCTTATCGATTTAGGCCTACAGCGGGATATACGAAACACACCATCTCTGAAGATCTCCCTGTTGGAGCAGGAAATGAGAACTCGGGTTTTCTGGGTGGTGTATACGTTTGACCGAACGATAGGGACAATGATGGGGCGACCGGTGGGTATCCGGGACGAAGCGTGTGATCTGCGTGTGTGTATTTCGCGTATATTTAGATAATTTCTGGGTATGGAACTAACGGCTCTAGCTTCCTATGGACATCTCAGACCTTGAGCTGATGAGACCTGACGCCCAAGAAAGATCCCCTGAACAGTCACCTTCTCATATATCTTTTGGCATACACTTATTCAAAGCCGCCAGACTAAATTCCGAGATCAAGTATGTCATGCACAGTATATCTCGGGAGCCACCAGCCTACGCCTACCCACCCATTCGAGACATATTCATTTGGCAAAGGGAGATGTTGGAGCGTCTGCAGACCTGGAAGGCCGAGACACCACATACTGATAATATCAACAATATGAGCGCCAAGCTCTGCGAAATCAAATATCATGAGATGATGATACTGGTCTTGCGCCCCAGTCCAGCCATTCCAGATCCATCCGAAGATTCTTCCATCTTATGTTTCAGACACGCGATGGAGCTGTTGGAAAGCTTCAGAGAGCTGTATAAGCATGACTCCCTACAGTATAACCGGCTGGTTGTCCATTCTATTCTTCTGGGCACACTTGTGGTGCTTCACAGCATTTGGAAGTTTCCTGATATCTCGACAAACATACAAATAGATGAGCTGTCCAAAAATATAACTACTGCTCTCAATATTCTGAGCAGTATCGGCGAATATTGGCTTGAAGCCCAGAGGGCTAGGGACTGCATCGATGATATCTCAGGTGTGACTATGAGGCGACTCTTGAAAACTCGAGCTTCAGGGGAGTCAACGGCTACCCCACGGCTTCGTTCAAGAATACGGACTACGAATAATATACAACAAAGCCCTAATCTCTCTTCCCAGTTGCCTTTGGGACAAAACGCAACAAACCAGCAACAGGAGCTTATAGACTTGGATACTGCCGGCTTTGGTGATTTCAACACAGGGTTTCCGGACGCTACACTTGAACAATCGGACTCACTACAACTGTTTGGGGACTCCGCATTTGAGGAGACGTTTGGATTGACGGGTGTGCCGGATTTTGATGGTCTCATGTGGGAGCTTTTCAATCTTTCGTGAATCGCTCAAGATCTCATGCGTGTATATATCGGTACGCATACTTAGAAACATCTTCTTTAGCCTCTCTCTGTGAGCTAGCCGAAGACATATTAGGCGCCCTTCTCGGTTCGAGGATTACTTCCACTGCATTCGAAGGCTTCCCAAAGACATCCTTCGGTGTGGTGCTTATAGAACTACGCCATAAAGCACATCAGACATCTTGAACATGAATACTACTAAAACTTTCGACAAACTCCATCTTCTTAGGGCAACTATATACGGGAAGCTGCCAACTTGAGAACTCTAGCTCTATATCGGTGAAACTGAAACAGTCATAGCTAAGCAGCCACTCAATCTGAAAAGCATCATTCAACAGCATCTGCTCCTGCAGTGCATGCAGTACCTTATACCCCACAGCCGCACCTGATGCCGGGTCTCGCCCTGCAAATCTCACCTTTTTATCTCCATGACTCTTTGTCTTTTGCAAAATGAGGTCTATGTGCGGCATTACATGGCTCCAGGAACCCCCATTTAATGTCTCCTCCTGGCACCAGACGATATCCTCTGCGTTGGGGTAAGCATCGAGGTTCTGTCGTACCTCTTCCCAAGGGAAGGGATGGAGTTCCTCGACTCTTGTTATGGCTGTATCCTTCAGGTCATGAGTTTCGCGGTGCTTGAAAAGGGCAGCATAGACCTGCCCTGAGCAGAAAATGACACGTTTCATATCCTGAGGGTCATTTATAGTTTTGCCGTGCTCAGTTTCAGACAGAAGAGGTTAAAAGTAAGGCGGTTCAGTGAAGTCTCGAATATCAGAGCGAGCAAGGGGATGGCGGAGCAGATATTTGGAGAAGAGGATAATAAGCGCTAAGTTGATGATTCAATCAGTGCTCTGCCATACGACACTATGGTCAAGGAAGAGGAAGACATACGCTTTCTAAACTCGCGATGGACTTGCCGGCGCAGGACATGGAAGTAATTGGCCGGGCTGGTCATGCATACCACTTGGATATTACAATCCTGATACTGCCGCTTCAGCTGCTCAGGGGAGGGGAATGACCTTGAGTCTTCATTGCCTAATTGCAGGAACCGCTCCAATCGAGCTGATGTATGCTCTGGGCCCTGGCCGTCGTATCCGTGTGGTAAGGAAAGGACCACACCTGACCTTTGGAGCCATTTCTCTTCAGATGATGCAATATAATTGTCGATAATGCACTGAGCATTGTTGGCAAAGTCTCCAAACTGTGCTTCCCATATCACTAGTGCATTTGGGTCAGCTAACGAATAGCCGTACTCGAAGCCCATTGCCGTATTCTCCGTCAGCGACGAATTGGTAATGCTGAAGAGGCCTTGCCCTTCACCGAGGGTGCTTAGTGGGGTGTAGGTTTTGTTGGACTGTTGATCGTGGAGGACTGAATGTCGCTGAGAGAAGGTACCTCGTTCTACATCCTGTCCAGAGACACGGACAGTCGTGCCCTCCCGCAATAGTGTTGCCGAAGGCGAGAGCCTCAGCTGTTGCCCAGTCAATATTTTTTCCAGAGTCGACAGTCTGTTTGCGACGAGCGAGGATACGCTCTAGATTCTTGTGTGGTACGAAACCTTCGGGGACTGCACTTCCCAGTTTCTGGGATACCGTCTCCACAGCCTGATGGTCAATGGCTGTCAACTTTTGTGGCAGTGTCTCTCTTTCTAACTCCATGGGTGATCTCACACTTTTCCAAGAGTCGATTAGCCACTCGTGCACATCAGGCGTGTGATCGTCACTCTTTCCCAGACACTGCATAAGCTTGTCCCAAGCATCATTCTTCATAGCCTCCACCTGCTCCCGTGTTATGATGCCTTGCTCAATCAGCCCTGTCTCGTACCGGCCTAGGATATGGGCCTTATTGGCAATCCGCTCGTACATAGTAGGCTGAGTGAAAGAAGCCTGGTCCACCTCATTGTGTCCGTTGCGCCGATAGCAAACAATATCGACCACACAATCTTTCTTGAATCGTGTGCGGAAATCAGCTGCAAGAATCGCCGCCGAGCAAACCGCTTCGACATCGTCTCCATTGACGTGGAATACTGGTGCATCCAGCATCTTAGCCACATATCCGTCGTGAAGCCGACCTGGTTGTTTACAATCACGCGCAGGGTGCCGCCAGTAGTATACCCGGGTAAACCAGACAGCCCCAAAGTCTCGTATATAGTGCCCTGAGCGGCAAAGGACGCATCCGTATGCACATTCAGCATCATTGTGGACTCCCGTTCATCTGCAAGACGATCCTGGATCCCGCGCGTCTTACCCATAGCGACCGGGTTCACCGAATCCAAATGCGATGGCTGAGGCAACACATTCATATACACTTTCTTACCGGAAGGTGTCACACGCTCACCACTACCACCGTAATGATATTTGATATCTCCGGGAATACCCCAAGAGGAGGTTCCCTTGGGATCGAAATCACGGAACATGGACGCCCCATCCTTCCCGACAATGTTGTACAGCATATTCATGCGGCCACGATGCGCAACTCCCATTTCAGTCTTATCAACCCCATGTTCAGCCGACCTATCAATCGCAGTCTCCAGCGCAGGAATATAGCTCTCAACACCATCCAACCCGAACCGTTTCTCATTCGGGAACTTAGTCGCAACGAACTTCTCCCAACTAGTAGCGCGGACAAGACCATGCAACATACGTCGCTTCTCCTCGTCAGTGAACCGATGGCGCTGCGCCCCCTCAATCCGAGCCCGGATCCAGTCCACCTGCTCCTGATTCGAGATATTGTATTCGATCCCCATCGTGCTGCAATAGGTCTTCTCACAGGCAGCGATAACCTCCCACAGGAGTTTGGGCTTCTCGGACGTGAAATCCTGCACAGAGCCTGTCCCAACGGTGAGCACGAGATCAAGATCTTGCTCACTGAGCCCATAACGACTCAATTGCAGTTCTTTCCGACGAATCTTTCCCTCGTTCGCCATTCCCAGCGGATCAGTAGATGCGTGCTCGTGTCCCCATCTCTGATACGCCTGGATCAGCTGAATTACCTTCAATTGTTTGACAGTAGAGCTATCCTCTCGCGAACTAGGTGCGATTGATGTCCTCGTCGATGCCGTCACTAGCCCTGGAGGCGGCATAAATGCCTGGTCCATGGGTATATGGCCATTCTCGACGTTGTGGAAATACGCCTGCCATGAAAGATGCACAGAAGATGGGTCATTCTTCCACGATGAATACATCATGTCGATATAGGTTGCTGCACTTCCTTGTAGGAAGTCATCATTGTGAACCTGGAGAGGGAGAGTTAACCTTTTCTGTCAAAATTTCCATGTCGAATGAAACGTACTATTTCTTCCTTGGTGGCCCTGTGGAGTGGCCAGAACGGCATATCGTCGTTGTGGATGCGAGAGAAGACAACGCTGTGTGCGATATATAGAGCTGACTCTGCTCTGACGAGTGAGGTACCGTGCCCGCGATATCAACATTGTGGTTGTACTTCTTGCTTATATGTTCTTCATGGAGTTGAGAGGGCGGAGATTAGGGTCCGGCTTAGGGATTGTATGTATGATGGGCGTGGGTGTATGTACCAGGGGGTCGGAGATTACGGCTCTCTATAAATGATCTAGAGGCCGGATATCTCTGCCCCCGCACTTCGGTAGATAGGATGCTTACATGTATTTCATGCGTCGTGGAATGAGTGCGAATCGGTGTAATGACATCTTGCCGGGAAGCATTTCTGTGGCCTGAGGAATTATCGGACTTTCATCGTATCCTGGTCTTGGGGAAAGAGATTCTCCTCTATCCTCTGCAGGTTTCTTTTTAATTGTTTTACTTTATACTGGTTTCTTGTTTCTTTGCTAGGGACTTTCAGAAACATGACCGAGTTCTTGGTATTGTACATATAAATACTTCCTCACGGCGAGATTATTGACCAACATTGATGATCTCTAAAGATGAGTAAACTTACATACTATATAGTTCACGCGATAAGCATACTGGCTGGGTCCTCAAGATACTTCTTTACCAGTGTCAAGAACGTAACTGCTTCACGGCCGTCGACTAGCCGATGATCGTAGGTCAATGCAGTACACATCATCTGGTGGAGTCAGAATAATCCAGAAACGTAATAGAACAGAGGGCAAGGGCTTACTGGACGAATCTCGACCTGTCCATCGATAGCTACCGGTCTCTGTTGAATCCCGTAAATCCCAAGCACGGCCGTCTGCGGGATATTGATAATGGGAGTGCCAAACAACGAACCCCAGATTCCGCTATTACTGATCGTAAAGGACCCACCGACCAGGTCATCCATAGTCAACTTGCCATCGCGAGCCTAATAAGTGGTAGACGTCAGAAAATAGATTCTGGTTGTAGAGCTCTGCTAGTAGCAACTCTGATCGATTCACCTTCTTCCCCAGCTCGGCGATACCCTGCTCGATTTCCACGATGCCCTGTCTTTCCATATTACGCAGCACTGGTGTCACCAAGCCTTTGGGAGTCGCGACGGCAACGCTAAGGTCGATATAGTCATGGAAGACAATCGTATCATCATTCTCAATGGACGCATTGATAGCCGGAATCTCCCGAAGAGCCAGCGCGGAGGCCCGCGCCACCGGGCCCATGAAGCCTAGCTTGACGCCGTGTTTCTGAAGCACGTCATCCTTGTTTTGAGAGCGTAACGCCATAATCTTGCTCATGTCCACTTCGTTGAACGTCGTCAAGAATGCGGCTGTGTTCTGCGATTCTTTTAGACGCTCTGCCGTGCGCAGACGCATACGAGACATTTTGACCTAGTGTTTTGATAGTCAGCTGCCTGGTGGGTGCATAGAACGAATGAGTGATCTAACCTTCGTCTCTGATCGACTCCCTTGAAAGGCTGATACCGGACCTTGGCTGTTTGGTACGGGCTGTGGAGTAGTCTTTGGGGTAGGAGTAGGAGTTGTTCCTTTTTTTGGCTCTTGGGAGGGTGTTATTTCCCTAGTAGGTATTTGTTGCTTCTGAGTGGCTTCCTGAGGAGTTTTAGAAGTTTGTTCCGCTTGCGGTGGTAGTGGTGACTGTGAAGTTGTATCGCGCTCTTCGAGGCTAATCTCAATAACAGCTTGTCCCACTGTAACGGTGTCGCCCTCGTTGACAATTAACTTTGTGATCGTTCCACTCTGTGGTGCATTTACGGCGACATCTATCTTGTCCGTTTCGATAGAGGCGACCTCTTCATCTTGTTCAACGTAGTCGCCGACCTGTCTGTTGAAGGTCGACAGGACACCCTCGGAGATGGATTCGGCCATGGATGGGACGCAAATGATCTTGGTTTCGGCCGCATGGAGGGCAGATGCGCTGAATTGGCGTAGCTGCAATGATTGCCAGTTCTTTTTCTGAGTGAACACAATTGGCCTAACCGTTGATGGGAGCCTGCACCTGCTAGGTAATATGCTGGACGCGTGTTGAGCTGATGTGGTTCGAAGGGCGCGAGGGTAGCAGCCCCGGAGATAATGCATTGAACGCCTTGACATGGTTGATATGGAGTATCTTAGAGACCAAAGGGTAGGCGATACAATCGCAGATAAAAAAAAAAATACAAGATAAACCGAGAGAATCGGCTTAACCCCCGGACTCCGGTTCTTTGCGTCGGCAAAGCAGCGTTTCACCGATATCTCGGAAATTCGGTATCACTTGGAAATACACACACACTATTTATTAACAGGAGCATCATCCCAAGTCGTTTTTGAGCGTGACAAATTTTCCCATCATTTTCTTTCGTTTAGGCAGCCGCATATTTTATGTGAAATGAGAGTAACATTGTATCAGGGCTTAATAGTCACAAGTCTCGATCAAAGGACGGCATGCAATAAATTTCAGCTATTGATAGCCTGAATGATCATGGTTAATTATGTTTTGGAGTTGTGTTTGGCTTAAGACCATACCATTTTATAGTGTGTGGTTCTTGGGGTAAGTTATAACTGGGGTATACGTCAATCCTGTACGATAATCTGAACTGTGAAGAGAAAGTCCGCTGCAGGCCAGTCATGAATGTTGGGGATGTTGTATTCGAGGGGATTGCAATATATATAGCTTGGTAATGCAAGTATGTTGTTGTTGAGGGGAGGATGTATGTAGTAGTTATTGTGGAAAGTGGATATACAACATGACGTTGACGCTAATCACGGGGACTCCACCAATCACGGTAAATGGACCTCGGCTCAATGAAGTGAGAATCTCCCCGCAACAAAGTCATTTGATTTCGGTCACCATTCTTTGCGATATGATCTTTCACCACAGTCGCTAATCTACGCCCACCACTTTCTCCTTGTCCAGATATTTACCTCCTTGTGACTTTAACAGCGCGGTTTCGCCCCGGATCATACCCCAGAACCATGCTGCATTTTCGCACCGAGGGCTATAACGGCTGTGCGGTTAAGTACTCCCCGTTCTTCGATAACCGACTGGCCGTCGCTGGGTCGGCCAACTTTGGACTCGTAGGAAATGGACGGATGTACATTTTGGAGCTGACTCCAAACGGAATTGTACCCGTGAAATGGTACAGGCCTTCCATTGAACATGATCCAGTCAATTCATTCTAACTAGACGATGCCAGGTTTACCACCCAAGACTCACTCTACGATCTTGCATGGTCCGAGATCCATGAAAATCAAGTTCTTACAGCCTCCGGGGATGGTAGCATTAAGCTATTTGATTGCAACCTGAACGACTTCCCCGTCCAGAATTGGAAGGAACACAACCGCGAAGTCTTCAGTGTGCACTGGAATCTTGTCGCGAAAGACCGTTTCTGCTCCAGCAGCTGGGACGGTACTGTGCGCGTCTGGACTCCCGATCGACCACATTCACTCGTCACTCTTCCTACACACAGCTGCACATACTCCGCATCTTTCTCGCCACATTCACCCGACATCCTTTCCTGTGTTACCTCCGACTCTTACGTCCGTCTGTTCGACCTTCGCACCCCGGCATCCGCCTCCAACCACCTCACTCTCCAGATTCCGATCCATGCAGCCCCGGTATCTCCGATTCCTGGTAAACCGGGCGTTCCACCGGCCGCCTGTCCTCCCTCCGAAGCTCTGACACATGACTGGAATAAATATCGACCGTCTATCCTGGCCACCGCGGGCGTGGATCGGACGATCCGCACCTTTGATATCCGTGCCCCGCAGCAGGGCCCACAAACCGTGATGGTTGGGCATGACTACGCCATCCGCAAGATCTCCTGGTCGCCACACTTGTCCAATGTTCTCCTTAGTGGAAGCTACGACATGACATGTCGTGCATGGAACGACCAATCTCCCCCAGGAGTTGTTGGGGATGTCGACTCGATGCGAGCGGGTCCTAGTCCAACGATGGGAGTGGAGATGGGCCGAATGTCGCGTCATACAGAGTTCGTGACTGGAGTCGATTGGTGTATGTTCGGAAGTGAGGGTTGGTGTGCCAGTGTGGGATGGGACGAAAGTCTGTATGTGTGGGATGTTCGGGCAGTCATGGGATAGACTCCCCTCTGATTTTGGATGACCCGCCTTGGTTTATTTCTTCCTTCTGTATTGGATATTAGATTGCATGATACCATTTCCTGACAGCGATTGATTGGCCTGTCGGATATTGAACACTTTATGACTACGATTCTGGTTACTAAGGGCTGTTGTCACTTGGGGTATAGAATATGCTTTTTGTTTATTTTTAATCGTTAAACAATCTATAATATCCGACATCAATCATCACCATAAGTATATGAATCACCTTCCACGGTAAAACAGTGGAGACATGGCATTCTCCCACCTATGTCCACCGTCGTGGACTCACCGTGAAACCAAAAAGCCAAATCCGGGTATATCAAGACCACAGGACCCACCTCAAGTGCCCTGTGCGAAGAAGAGCGCCCAGGTAAGCACCTTCTCCTTTGAAGGAACATGCCAGAACCCAATTGAAAGCAAGTAGGAAAAGAAAGCGGCCTTATTTCGTCAATCTGGCCTCCGTCTTCTTCCTCTCCGCGTCGCGAACAGCGGCGATCTCATCCTTCGATGCATCGAACGAGACATGAGCCTGGTTGAAAGGATTCTCCTCGCTCTTGTCGAATTCCTTCTTGATGAGCTCTATACGCTGCTGTCTCCGCAAACCAGGGTTCTCCTGCTCCACCTCGGGCATTCGGCGCGCCTCATACGCCGCATAAGCAGCCTTGAATCGTCTCTCCGGATGGCGATCGATCTTCGACGACTCCTTGCCTGTCAACGACAGGGCGTCTAGCGCGTTATCGATACCGGAGGCGTTGAGAGCAGCTCCTTTACGAGACGCAGGCTGATCGTCGAGCTGGGAGAGATCCAATCCACGGGACTTCTTGACCGGTTGGTTCGATTTGCCCTTAGGCTTAGAGGGTTGGGAGGCTTCTTCGGCGGCGAGTAGAGCATCGCGCTCGGCTTTCTTGCGGGCTGCGTCTGCTTTCTTGGCTTCCTCTGCTTCTCTGGATTTAGGAATTCGATTAGCATACTAGTTGCACGAACAGATAAATCGTACCCCACATTGGATATCCTCCCCCTCCTTCCTCCATAACTAAAAGACAGACAAAAGGTCGACACTCACTTCTTAGCATTACCCTTAGCACCCTTCGCCCACTGCTTATCCTCCTCAGCTGCACGCTTCTGATCCTCAACGGCCTTCTTAGCTGCAGCCGCTTCCGCTTTCTATTTTAAATCCACACTCATCAGCAATACAATCCATATTATCTTGGTGGTCGCGTGCCATAATAACCATGTGGCGGGGGCGGGGCAAAGGCAAAAGCTCAGATTTATCAGATCCGAATACATTATCAGATCGGATAGCAAAGGGGACTTTCACGTACGCGGGCGTTTCCGGCTGCCTTCTTGGAGTTCTCGCCGCCCTTCTTGGGACCCATTTTGAGATGTCTTCTCTTCCGGTTTCCTTTTATTGGGGGGGTTTGTTGAGTGAGGTATGAAGAAGTGTTTGGTTGGGTTTCTTGGAGGGGTGTGTCGGAGCTAAGACCGATTTGGAATGGGTGGAGACTGACTAAAACATTTCACTTATGTAAACTTTATGCATGTTCACATGATTGACATTGCCCTGGTCTTTTTGTTGCTGTATAGATTTGTGAACTTATCTTGTTTGGACATCATATGTGATTTCGGTTATTACTTTCCTTTTTTTCTTTTTTTCCTTTTGTATTCTGATTACTTGAGGATACGCTGAAGCATAAAAAATGCTATGATCTGTATCGTCACTGCCCGGACCTGACAGGGCTGGTATTATAACAGGACGGATCAACTGTGATGATCCGTAGGTAGAAGTCGATTTCGACCAGGAAGGGACTGTCTAGGGCCCAGAGCGGCCCTCAGATCTCACCGTTCTTCCGCCTAGATCGTTTGTGATTGTAAGCCACGTCTCACATCAACATGACTTCACACCAACTGAACCAATAAGAAGCGGAGTATGACCTGAGCTTGCAAAGCATCGCGAAATTCCACTTTCCATTAGAGGCCAATAGAGAGGGGTCCCATAAGACTCATCCCATAAAGAAGGACGCGTTGTTTAGATAGTGACGTCTTTCAAATGGGATGCCTGGGGATAAGACATGGTTGGCCTCAGGCGAAGGCGGATGTAGCTGGCTTTACTTTATGCAGTCAGTGCTTGCTACCTCGATTATTCTCTTGCACCATGGATCAGACTTTTCCATTGTCTGACTATTGCATACATAGAACTATTGTACAATCCTTACTCATTCCGTATAAGTACATCAATATATCTACATAAAACATCACTCATTTAGTGACTCACAGCTGGCAGCTCATACTCTTCCGGCACATGAGGCCAAGAATCCACGCCGTCCATGATGGCCAAGGCCATCCCGCCACTCAAATGTGGTTGAATATGGCAATGCAGCAGAAAAGGGCCCGGATTGGCCACATGGTATCGTATTGCAAGCCACGACGGGCCTGCGTCGGCAGGTGGACTGAAGAACGTATCTCTCATCTGTGGGTTGCGGAGATTAAAGCTTTCAGGGATGTCTTTCACAGCTTCAGCAACTGAGTGGTAACGGAAAGCGCCGGATCCTGATCCAATCACAAAGTACTTATTCGAATGCTTGTGGATTGGATGAGGAGGCTGGCCTCCAGTCGTCACATTGACGATAAGATCCACCCAAGTGTTGTTCAATGTGGTGATGGTATACTTTGTGGAGATGGAGCTGCGGTTAAAAAGTAAAGGGATCGCCTCCTCATTTGATTGTGGGTAACTATGATTGCCCAATGTCCAACTGTACGAGTTCCCGATATGATCGACATTTAAAATGTATGTCCGGTCCACGTGTAAAGAAGGCACTTCTACCGGGAAGGGGACGACCCTCGTCTCATCCAAGAAGACCGTGTTTTCGGTGGCGTTGGTGCCAACTTCAGTAATCCATGGCTGAGATAGCCTATTCCGGTTGTGAGTAGAAGCTCTATATCTCATGATGCCTGTGCCGTTTATGATCTGATTTGCTCCGGTGTTGGCAGCGCGGACCATATATTCACCGGCAGGTTGGTCTAATTTAACCAAAACGGAATATCTGCTCCCAATAGGAATAGTAATCGCGTCGACACGGATAGGCTCGATATAACGCCCATCGACCGCATAGACATACAAAGGGTGTTGGTCAATAGAGAATGCTAGCTCTAGACTGCCAGCTATATTTATTAAATCCCAACTTCTGTATTGCGAAGCTGATTCTACCTCGAATACCTCAGCCGGGCCTTGGCTGGGTGTACACCCACGAAGGAAACCATTCGGTGTTAGGTTGGCCTTCCGGGGGTCACTGGGAGGCAAGCAACTGGGATAGGTCAGTATATACTTGAATGTTTGATGAGGAGAATGAAAGCAGATCGATGACGTGACTTACCCCATATCAGTAAGCGTCTTATTCCCCAGCGCCCTCCTCTGGGCAGGCGTGGTAAGTGCGTTGATGCGGTCTTGAGGCAGACAGAGTACAGACCCTTTACCATTTATCAGAACTGCGTTGGCACAAAAGTTCTCAACCCCAGAGGCTACTTGAGCCTGCCAAATTTCTTCAGATGTTAACTGACGCCAGTCGGAAAGAATGATAGGCTTAGTCTCCATTTCCGCCTCGCCCATGGCTTGTAGCTCTTTTGCGTCATCGGCGATCAAATGGAAAGGCTTTTCCACTGATTCATCTGGTTGAATGTAGATGGCACCATACAGTCCATCCTCGATTTGGCTTCTAGTGTGGGCATGATATATGTAAGTTCCATAATGCGTTGCTGTCCATGTATAGAAGAATTGATCGCCGGGAGCTATCGGTTTTTGTGACAGTCCTGGTACACCATCGGACCACGGTGTATCTCGTTGCTCAATACCTGATCACAGAAGTTAACCAGAGATTTTCAGCGGATAAAGAGAACATTACCGTGGAAATGAACGGTCGCCTCGAACGGCATTGAGTTGTTAACCAGAAACTCAACTGTGTCACCCTGTTTCAATCGTAGAGTCGGACTGGGAAATTGTCCATTGCTGAGAATCGTCTTTCGCGTGGCCCCGGCCACTTCATGATTTTCCCATGTTAGGTTGAGTTCGAATTGAACGACCTTGCAGGATACCCATTGAACGAGGCACAAAAGATATAGTAGGCCCAGCCAGCTATGATAAAGAGTCATGGCGCAACCGTACTACTACTGCCAGGGCAGCACAAGTATAACAAAAAAGAAATAGGTACAAAGAATAGTCCACTATATAGAAGGATTGTAGAGTCCACAAGTGGCCTCTAGAGCATTGTTTTTCTCTTCTGTTCTCCATCGTTCCGCTTGGGACAACGCCTTCTTAAATGCATACAATATCTGCGGGCTGAATCCAGTTGAGGCCCCAATGTTGAAAGGAGCAAAGGTCAACTAAGAGCCGTGGCAACGGGGACTAAAAATGCAAGGGATAGTTGATGATAATAAGGGTAAGATCATGTCAATCGGTGAGCTTGAAAAAGGACTGACACCCTTGAGTATAGAGCTTATAGAAGGGGAGTCATATGCATCCAAAAGTTTTACGTGGTAATTATCAACGTTGACCGTACCTGGAATCATCCTGCCAATATATGTTTGCTCCGATTAGCAAAGCAAATAAGAAAGATGCAGAGCATTCCATGCGCCTAGCCGCAGGGTAGCAGTGCAGTTACATGGAGAGACAAAGATAGACAAAAATATAACTGACGATATCTAGATGTTGAAGCGGTCAAGGGACCAAGGTGAGCTGTCTCAAATCGGCTTCCGTATTGAAAGGCAATTGCAAACAATGGAAGTTTGCGTTGGGAAAAATGTCCGCAGAAGAATTGGCAGGCGGATGCAAAGTACTCGACAGTTTGGGTAAATTTGGGTTGATCTATCTAATAGTCATCAATCTTGGGAAACTCCGATCACAAGAAGGATTGGTTATGTAGTCGATAAGTAATTGAGTAAAATACTTCTGAAACTGGAAAAACAGTGGTCATAAATTCAATAGATCGTAGGACACCTTGCAGGCGTTTAATTGACTCCACAGAAATCCGAATAGAGAAACACCAAGAAAAGGAAGACCAAAACAAACGATGGAAAAAGCAAAAAATAATAATAAATAAATAAATAGAATGAGATAAAAGACAGATATACAATCAAAATCAAACACCATTCCATGCTATTAATAGTAAAATGTTATATCTTGCGCTGAAATATGGTCATTTCAATGGGCCAAAAACGACAATAGAATAAGAAGCAGAACGCAAGAGATTTCAATCAATCAAATCATATCGGTCGTCAGTCAGGAATTGGAAACGTGAAAATCATATCACCAAAATAGCCGAAGATACTTCACCACCGTTCTTGAGGGCTTCGCCCACAGGGTGCGCTGTTTCGGTCAATTCAGTATGATCTGTGTGTGCCTCAGATAAAGCTGGGTGAACGGCTGGGGCTGGGTTCAACGGCCACGCCGAGGAGGAACTCTTTTCAGCAACACCTCGGGAGGCTACAGTTGTGGTTCCTTCGAAGTGGGCCTCGGCCTCAGACGATGGTTTTTCTGGCTTGGCAAGACCCACCTCGGAAGCGTCACCGTATTGGAGGGTGGTACTGTCAGAACTCATTGGTTGACTAGGAGGAGTTGTGGGTAGATGTTGGTGCGCAGCTGAAACAGCTGCAGCTCGTACTTCCGAAGTCGTCACGTCCTTGTTCATGCTCCATGTAGGATTCTCCCAGATCGCCGATGAATGTTGTAGAGGAGATATAGTCGACCGGGAAACCATCTCCAGCATGTCCGGAGGAAACGGCTGCACATGCGCTGGAGTCGCTGTGGGTCTGGTGTTGAGGGCAAAGAAAACCACCAGGACAGTGAGAAGCGCAATTGCAACGTTGCGGCGATCACTGGCTAACACCCGAATGTAGTTCACTAAAAGGGTCTGAAGTTCGATCTCTGCTGCTGGGCTTCGAGGGTAGGATGGCCTACCAGATTGTCGATGATGCTCTTGAGGCGCAGTCTTTTCTGGAGCCGGTGACAATCTGGATCTCTCAACTCTTCTAGCGGTGAGAAGCTTGGGCCTGTCAACTTCAAGAAGAGAAGCCTGTGAGTGGGCTGGATCAGTGTGGACTTTTGTGAACTTGTCATTGACAAGCTCCTTTAATTGTGGGGCCTGAAGTCGGTTACTGGGACGAGACAGTTCGCCCTCGAGCAACCTCTTTTCTAACTCTCTTCTCACTTCGGATGGAAGCCAGAGACCGACTTCCACATCTACTTTTTCCATTTCCCTCCAAGCTGCAGCCCATGCTCCAGCTCTCATCAGTCCGTTGGCCGCGAAAACCCTGATTTCCCACTTTCGGCCTGTCTCACTGTGTCGGACCACGCGCCCTCCACAATCTAGACACTGCTCACCTTGTTCATCATCTGTTGCACTCTCCTCCGCCATGGACTGGCTATCCCTGTCTGTATCGGCCTCTTCATGGCCCAAAAAGTGCCCATGGTCAAACCTTGGGCGCTGCAACTCCAAGCTTTCCAACAACCGCTCTTCAAGGAGATCGTACATATCCTCAGGATGTGAAATGAGCACACCCCGTTCCCGTAGGACCACAGACCCAATCTTTTCCTCCAGTAATTTCCACCGCTTCCAATACTCCGACGGCAATACTTCCCTCAGGATCTTTTGGTCCGGATAGTCCACTAGTCCCGGGATGGGGAGCGATGGTGGAAGTAAGTTACAATGTAGTAGTACGAGAGGGTAATCCTTTTTTGATTTTTGCTTGGCCACGAGTCCGGTTGGCGAGTAGTAAGGAGATCGCTTCGGCTGTGATGAGCCATCCGACATGCGATGCCCTCCCCTGCGTTTTGGTGGTGTCAAGTACTCGCCATCACCCTCGTCCTCAGTGTGCATTTGCAGCGCTCTGACCGAACTAGACTTTCGGAATGCACTGTGGTGCTTCCGAACAGTGGGTGTCAATCTCAGCTGTTCTTCCATTTCCCCATGTTCGTTCTCGTTATGATCGCCCCACGAAGGCGAAAGCATATCTTGCTGCGATCTACGCACGACGGCTGACTTGACCCTACTGATGGGATTGGTAAGTACCGAAGCTGGAATGGAGGAAATCGAGGAACGGCTCGATGCTCTCGAGTTCACATCCCGTAGCTCTTCATAATCTAGATCTCCGCCGAGAAAGTCGCTGGAAGATCGTTCCGTTGACGATGCCGAGGAATTGTACCCGCAGTCCTGAGCTAGTACATGCGTATCTCCATGTGTGGAGCTGGTCTCAGTGTGGTCCGAATTTCGGTGAAAAAGATGGGCTGCCTCTACCGTCGATGGCTGTTCATGGGTAGGAACATACAAACAGAGGTCTGATTCCTCCCGTGGGGAGGCCGTGGATCCAGTTAATCGAGATTTATACTCGGGCTCCTCCATTGATTTTCGGCTTTCGAAGGAAAAGGAAAAGGGAAGTATAGAAATGGAGCCCAGGAATGTTTCTTTTCTTGATCCAAGAATGCGGTTGACAACAAACGGCTCCACAGGAATGTAGAGCAGTGGATCTCTCTGATCGTAGTGTGATCTTAAGTTGCAGATTACAAGATACCTGAAAACAACTTGTGCACTAGTATCCACCGATATAAGATGATGAAGATTATGATATGTATGGTATGTGGGAAAAAGAATGGATCTCTGGGATGATCATGAATACTCAATGACGATGGTCATGCTTCCCATCTGTTGATGTTGGGGGTTCACCGCCTTTGTCGTGCAGGGCAACCGTCCACTCAATTTGAGCATAATCGGTTTTATCTTCACCTAGCCCAAAGTCTCGAAGATACACTGCAATTTGTCATTAAATCCTCGCAGTTAATTTTAAGGTAACAGTATAGCGATGGTATATGTATAACACTATGACACATGGCCTCTGCTTCTTCCCCATCTAAGAGATGCACGGAAAATGTTTGAACACGACAAAAGTGAGCATACACGTATAGGATACGTAAGATAACCGTGCTGGCTTCCCTCACAGCCAAACACTTGCTGTATGCAATATTGATACGGCGGGAGAACGAAATGGACAAAACAACTAGAAAAGCCTGCGCTCGCTCTAAATTTATATAACAAGTCATATCCAAAAACCCTGGACGCCTGGAACCTCTTTCCAATCATGATAGAGCACAAAGAATCGCTAGACATGACACGTAGACACTGTGGTAAAAGTATTAAAAGGACAACGGGTTTTTTCAATGCGGCGGCCGTGGAGCACCGTCATCAGGATTCATCAGAGACGGGTAGTTCGGATGGTCCCCGAAGTAGTTGAGGACATCTTGTGGGAGGTACTCTAGCCAAGGGAGTATTTCCCCACTAAAGGTGAATGGAAATTGGTCTTGTTGTTGAAGGGAAGCCATATCAATATCTTGGCTTTCAATGAGTATATCGTTGACGTGGCCCGCGCTAGGGTGCATTTGTGAGGGTCTGGAATTCATAGCGCTACCCGTTGGCTGGTCATTTCCAGTAGAGGCGGTGTTGTAGTTATAGGCGGAGGTCGGTGCATCAATGCGGGAAGAAGTAGCGGTCAGGTTCTGATTGAAGGCGGGGTGAGAATGCGGGGGTCGGGAGGCAGACGTCGAGAAAGATGTGTTCAGGCCCAGCAAAAGGCTGGCGTCCGATGTGGAAACGCGGCCAGAGGGGGCAAGGGGGGAATATTTTCCGGGGCCAGATGTAATCGGCGAGCTTGGCGCAGCAGTCGTGGTCCTTGAAGGCTCGAGCGCTTGAGTATAAGAGCTCGAGCTAGGACCAGTACTAGTTTGCATCGGTAGACTTGGGTAGCTATGGCTATACTGAGACGAATAAGCCGGCTTATTGGGAACGGAATCCGTTTGCGCAGCAGGCATTTGATATAGTACGCTCAGATTTGGCTGCGAAGAGTTGGTTGCTCCAGTAAGAGCCCATCCAATGGCTAAAAAAAATTTAGGTCAGTCAAAACACTGTCGACGTCCAGGTAGTAAGAATCAAGATTCTGAACTGCCTACCTTGGCTAGGATCAATCCGTGGTGACCGTACTTCCAAAGCTACGGCCGACTCGTCGGAGCTACCAGCAGCACCCAGTGGCGCACTTGACTGACGCCAACCAGGTGTGGCAAATGGCTGAACCGATGGAATCTCAGCTGTACCTTCCATCTCCTCCTCGGTATATAATAGAGGATCCACAATTCCCTTGGCCTTTTGGTCGAGAACAGTGAGTATATACTTGGTTCCCTCCCAGTAAGTCTCTAGCGCCTTCAAGGCTTTGTAGCATCGCTGGTAATTCTCCTTCGCAGCAGAGGATAGTAGGATATGTTTAGCAGTCGGCTTCCGTTCTGCTCCATCTGACGGGTGGTCTAAATTGGGCATAATAAAACCACTATTTTGGTTTGTCAACAAAGGCTGGCATGGTGGAGAGCCTGGGGCTGACGACGGCGAGGAGTAATAGGCACTCTCCATCAGAAACGCGCACGCGGCGATGTACATCGGCTGACTAGTGAATGGATTGCCGATGAAGCTCTTACCATCAACAAGTTCAGAAAAGGAAAGTATATCTGCAATAGTTTTGGCCGAAGACATCGATAACTCCCTGCTGTTCGGATAAAGATGTTGTATAGAACCTCCAAACGAGTTCAGTAACGTCGGTTGATGGAGGAGGACTATTAAAGTGTGGAACCAAAAATGGAGAAGGATAAAATTCGTTCCTTCCTTTGCCTTTACGTACGCTTGAAAGTTGGCTGCGTTAAAATGAAGCCTAGGCGACAAACGCTGGTATATGCCTGTAAGATCACTTTCCATCCCAGCTAATCTCTTAAGGGTGTCCGTGGTGACATGTTTCACACCCTGGATTCCATTAATGAGATCCGTGACCCTGCCATACAGATGTATTATGCGTATGAGTGGCGGGAACGGCGCTGGCCAGCCGTTAGGCAACAAGGACTCCGATTGCAGTGGGAAACACAATTCTATGTCCTCGTCACGTAAAGTCACCGGTCGTCCTGTCCCGGATGAAATGACTCGATCGAGAAAAAAAATGCTCCAGAAGGTGTCAACCCTTTCCCGCTCCCAGGCACGTTGGTTTTCGCTATCCTGTCCTTCCTTCATTAAAACTTGAGCGTTTTGGGGATCGTCATACTGTTCTTCTCTCAGCTTCCCCGCCTGCCCCGTTACAACTGCATTCGGAGTCACGCCACTCTGGCCGTAGTTATATTTTAAACCTTGCAGTTTCTGCATCCCAAGGTCCTGAGCCATGCGAATGGATATACCTAGATACATCCACAGGCCACTGTCGTGGTTTGAGCCAAATTCTTCGTACGCTAGCAACAAACATGCCTGGACAACAGATAATGTGGGACAGGATAAAGCATCGACGAGAGCTCCCATTGCTCTATGCGCGAATGGCTGGCCGCGGTCTGACTTTCTCACATCCAGCTTTGGTTCTGAGCCATCTATGGGCGGAGCTTGAGGAGGACTCAGCAAAGGATGAGGAGAAAACCGCGCAGATAAGGTACAAACAGCATCCACGAGCATAGTGTCAACCTTCTTGTCCTTCAGGTCACGGAGGAACCTTTCACGTTGAAGGAAAGGAAAATTGCATCCCAAGTGCACGAAGAAAAGATCACAGAGGTGTGTCACCAGATTGCTGACTGGTAAGGAATCATCTCGGTCGTAAAAAGGGATAGTATTGGCATCACGGTTGTCACGGCTATCAGCGAGATGGTTTAGACGGCCAACACCAAGGTCCGTGAACCTTGGGCTTCGCAGAGGAGACAATGATTCTATGCAGTTAAAGAAATCAATCAATATACGTTGGAATAGGAATAAGATCAGAAGGCATTAAGAAATGAATTAAAAAAATATAACCCAACGGGTCAAATAACCGGTCGATAAAGTGCTACTGACCTGATGATAGCGACGCATTACTCTTGCGCGAGCCCCTGACCTGGACAACCTGGATGGAAGTCAGCATATATGCATTTATGTAGCTAACTTGTAAGAGTACTCGAACCATTTGCTTAAAACCAGGGACAATAGCTGTTGGTCCGAAATATCTGAAATAGGGAACATGCGTACGAGCGGAAGAGCTCAAAGATGTACGGCCTATTGAAGAAGGTTACAGTGAGTACACAAAGCCACCCTGGAGGTTTATGCGCAACATACTACTCTCTGGACTTTCCCCTACAGTGTGTTGCTCAGAATCCTTTGTCATTTTGGAAGACGTTTCCCTCACCAGAGAAGCATCTTTAAGCTCCGACGACTTCGATGCCCCGGACGACTTATCTGGACGATCATCACTGTGTGGTATTGCAGCTCGCGAGGGAGAATCTGGGGAACGACTCTCGACCTTCACTGCTGTATTGGAGTTATCACTTGGTCCCAGTGAAGGAGGAATAGTAGGGGTGCGTGATGCGACATCGGATTGCGATCGAGTATGAGCAGTAGGTTCGCTGTATCCTAAGCATATGTGGTTATAGTCGGAGCATGTTTTGCACACTGGACAAAGACATCATTAGCATAGTGGAAGGTGTGTCCTAGTGGTCTTATCTGCCCACCTGGTTGTTCACCTGAACATCGTATCTTGCGCTTGCGACACGTCCGACATCTGTTTGAGGAAAGCTTGAGTCAGCATCGCAGGGAGGCAACAATGAACAAAGATTCACAGGAGTGGGCTTACGCCGCGTTGACCCGACGTCGTTTAGTCTGGGGCTGTCCATCGGTTGAGACGAAGCGAATCTGTTTTGGAGGGGGAACATTATTGCCGCCGTTCTTCTGGGGAGAAGGGTGGCTCATTGCGAGCAAATGATCATCCGTGGTCACCACACATTGGGCACCTGCTTCTTCCTCGCTCTATAGCAATCGAACGTCACCGGTAACGGTGTCCGGGGGAGTCGCAAAAGAAGAAGACAATAGACGGGAAAAGCGGCGATACGGAATATCTTTCGGAAAAAGCACTAGGTAAAGAGAAAAATCCATGGACAATGGGTGAATCCCACGTTGTTACCGGGCAATAGTATGATCGCGGGCTGGCGTGGAAATAAAGTGGACGAGTGAGGGGAACGTGTGATTGTTATGTACGTATTAGTACTATTTTCTGTTTCGCTTTAGCGGTAACTGGTGATAGGGGCAACTGGATGGCGGCAGTTGGTTTGAACCAGCAATAAGTCGCAGTAGGAGGGAAGGACAAGTAGGTAGTATCCGTCCATGAGAGATCGCGAAGGGGACGACCAACTGACCACCCTGGGCTCACCAATGGTGAGATCTATTGTCCGAAAGAAGAAAAACCCCAGTTCTGTGACCGCCCAGACCAGACCGTTTCCTCTTACCTTTGGGCTTCTGGAATTCCAACCGCATGACCCCAGTATTCTTTACGGCGAAATTACCAGTATTACTTACACCTGTAGTGTCTGGCTCAACTGTACAAAGGAAGCTTAAAGAAAATTCTTACATCCACGCGACTATCGGCACTATTCCGGGCCCAAAGGATTGGACCCAGTGATTCCTCATGTGACGCGCCCCAGATGTACGGTCTACGACTACCTTACTCTTTGAGCTTTGGGGTTACGAATTATATCTTGCGACAATCTCAATCTTGCGCTATATCGCCAAAAAGCAATAAAGCTAGAAAAGAGAAGATAAGAAGGATCTAGAGAAGAACTCTATTACCTGGATAAACACCATTGTTATGGATCGGTTCCTGCAGGTGTTTTGCGTCAATTTAACCGCCTAAGTAGTTGGACGGACAATCACTTATAAAGCTGGAGTCTGGACTCTGGGGTCTCCATGCTCTTCCCGTCCGGAGTCCCCGAGGCAGTGGGTTGTTTGGGGAAATCCACTGCTTGATCTTGTCCACTCAATGTCGGCAAAGCAGACCCTCTTTTCAAGTTCTGTCCCCACGTATCGCAGTGTCAACCGACCTTCGGCATCAACTCCGATACCTCATTAACCGGAGTCCATCCAAGAAAACACCTCTTTAGCACATTAAACGCAGGATTCCTTGACTTGACTCTGAAGTTCAATATATTATGATTATTTATCAGAGTTCATGAGAGTCTTCCCTATTTTCATACTTTTTATCCAGTAGTGACATCTAACACCTACATGCTACATATAGGACGAACTCACAGATACCACTAAACTCAGAGACCTATGTCAAATTCGCACTTCTCAATTGTCGGTGTGCACTCCTGTCTAATATAGCTCGCAGTTCTTTCAATAATCGGGAACTCACCCTGTCGGAACAGTTCCGTCATGTTTAAAATTGTGGTCTAGGTATCTCGATCGCATCGGTGGTTCGCCCATACTGAATCCCCCCTAGCCGACTGATAGGCTTCAAGACCTTAAGGTCGATCACGCTTCGATCCTCATTTATAGCATCCTCTCTTGCCCAGAATCGGACACCCTCAATAATCGCCAATACTCCAGTCTTCTTTCCGGGCGTCGTTCTGCTCTCAAATTCCTTGGTTTCAACAAGTTTGCCTTCAATAGATAATATTGATTCCTGTACGCGGGCTGGCTGGACAACTGAGCTAGGTGCCTGGTGCAATCCGGATATTTCCCATTCGGAAACACCATACGGAGCGTTGACAGCGGTCGCATTAGCTGCCTCCACAAAATGTTCGGAGATGATGTTAATGACGCATTCTTCTGTCTCGGCGAGGTTTTTCAGCGTGTCTTTGGCCTTTTCAAGCGATCCAACAAACCCAACGACAAAAAGAGGAGGGTCATGATTAATGACCTGTGAATAACTGAAAGGCGCCAAGTTGGCAGACTTTCCATCCTTCGACTTGGTACTGATGAGCGCTATTGGCCTAGGAACCATCCCCGAGATTAAGATCTTATAGTTAGATGAAACCGGTCTTCCTTCCTCATGAGGGTCGATCTCGACATGGCTCTTCTTCAAACTCTCGCCGTCATCGTTCGCACCATCACCCTGCTTCCAATCTTCCTTAGGGGGCTTCGAGAAGATGACGTCTGCATCACGTCTAAAATCCGGCCGCGCAGCTTGGACTTTCTCGAAGTCGTCTTCCGTTTTGAAAAACGCTGAAGTCATGCTAAATGAACGATAGTAGCGAGGAATGTAGCTGTGCAGGCAATTTCCGCTTCCACTGTGTGTTCATCAGCGTTGCTGGTTGTGACATGTTTGTGACCTGGGCTCTGCCCAAGTCTCCGACAGCTCGTCGAATCGGAAGCACTTGTCTGCCAGCGAAGAAAACTTACAATTGCTTATAGGGCTGGCTGGTCGAAAAGCGCAAGATGCTTTTCACAACAGTGCGATGCATTGGGGGGGTTATTTGCGGTGGTGGATTGACCTGGATTAGCTGCTATCGCATCATTATCCGTCGAGCAGATTGCGGGTCTCCCACTCGACTGCTAATTCCACGGACCATAAAGTGCAATTTCCCAAACTCCACGCCCCAAGCAGTTGAGAGCTACTCAACGGAGTGCGTGGAAGGTAGACTTCACTACCGACTCTTCGGGCCGATATTAGCTTGAGTTTTGTCAGCATCCGAAAACAACCCCTCACTCAACTTGGGGTAGAAGATAGTCGATAGGCTGTAATTGACATTCATCTTTTGATAATCGAGGAGTCAATCATCTCAAAACACGTAGGAGATATGTGGACGCTGATATGTCATATATCATAATATAATAATTTGTATCCTTGTACCCTCGAGGGCGGAATTGAAGTGGCATTACACATTTCTCTGCACTTCTCCATATCGCCATCCGATCACTTTGAGGACGATGTAACGATGCAGGTTGTCACTTGTGCTTATCGAAGTGGAAAAGGTTGGAATTCTCTCGTGTTCAAACTTTCATTTGTCAGTCTCGGTGGTCTCCTCCAATTATTGATAAGCGAAACGGGATGGGATACCTATATCCAGTATAAATAAGGCGCTACTATCACTTGAAGAGCAGACATATTTCACGTAATTTATTAACTTTCCATCTCCTCTCATCCGAAACGGTGTTATTTGTTACAAACGCTCAAAGCCATCGTACGTTACATCTCCTGTGATTGCATATCCCAAATGGCCCAGCAAGACTTTGAAACCTTCAAGCTTGGGGATTGGGAGCTGCAGAGTGGAGAAAAGCTCATCAATGCATCTATTGCCTACAAGACATTTGGTGACCCGAAGTCGCCAGCTATCGTTTACCCCACATGGTTTTCCGGGTGTATGTATCCAACGTCAGAAAGTTTCGACAGCGATACTAACAGAGTATTTCCTACATTTAGCGATCTCGGATAACGTCTGGTTGATCGGAGAAGACAAAACACTCAACCCCAAGACGTACTTCATCGTCATACCGGCGCTCTTTGGGAATGGCCAGTCAACCTCGCCATCCAACTATTCCGCTTCCGATGTATTTCCGGCATGTTCGTTCTATGACAACGTGCGCGCCCAATACACACTGGTCACACAGCACCTAGGCATAACGCATCTGCACGCTGTAGTTGGGTGGTCCATGGGTGCGGCCCAAAGCTATCAGTGGGCGACGCAGTACCCAGACTTCATGGATTTGGTAGTGCCATTCTGCGGGTCAGCAAGGACCTCCTTGCATAACCAAGTGTTCTTGGAGGGGGTGAAAGGTGCGCTGTTAGCAGCAAAACACACGCCTTCTGCTGTCCTGAGAGATACTCGTTCCCCCGAGGCTGGACAGGAGTCAAGAATATGGAATAACAAGGAGAAGCAAATCGGGTTGAAAGCCTTGGGTAGGGTTTATGCTGGTTGGTAAGGACTGACAACAAGCGAGATCCAGCTGTACCATTTCTAATGTCTTCCTCTCTCTTTCATACAGGGGATTTAGCCAAGCTTTCTACAGAGAAAAGCTGTATGAGACTGCACTTGGCTACAAGAGCCTGGAGGACTTCATGCAAGGTTTCTGGGAGAAGTGGGCTCTCTCCAAAAGTAAGTCGATTCAAGCCCCTCTCTGTCTTCACTCTTCTAGTTAACGTTGCGGATCTAGACCCTGAAAATCTGTTGGCACATCTGCAAACATGGCAGCAAGGGGACGTGAGCAATCAAGAGCCATATAATGGCGACTTTGAGAAGGCCATGGCCTCAATCAAAGCGAAAACGTTGGTGTTACCGGGCAAAACCGACCTTTACTTCCCGTAAGTGTCACATCTCTTTCTAAGATCAATCCGACAGCTAATTGCCGTAGCCCGGAAGATTCTGAGTATGAAGTTGCATGCATGAAGCCGGGAATCGGTACCCTTCGGGTCTTCCCCTCTATTTGGGGTCGTAAGTGAAAACCTATCATACTGCAGAAGGGTTAGTGCTGACATGTTTACTTGTAGACTGGGCGGGGGGCCCTGGTGACAGCAAGGATGACGTTGAGTGGCTTGACAAGCAACTAGCCCAATTTTTTGGGGGGAGATTCGAGAGCGTCATTGCGATCCGTTAGGCTATGGGTTGCTCTGTTATATCAAAATTTTCCCTAAGACGTTGGGGAGATAACATGGATGTAGTCTGTAGAAACATTGGAGACTGGGGTATGATTCAATTGATTGGTGGACGAAGAAGTATGGGGTATGTAAGGTAGCACGTGATTGTAGAAAAGCGTCACTGCTGAGTCAGTTGACCAGGCGTGGCGCCGATAAACCTTCTTTTCTTCAACTCCGATCGCTGGCTTGATCAGCACTCTCATTCACTATTCGGCTTTCCCCCGTCGATTCACTCACCCCGTTGTCTTCCCTTCCCTTCACTTTTCTTTTCTCGTCACATTCCTGTATCCCGTTTATTTGTCGCGTTTCCCTTTGTTTTTCCTAATTTCAAAAGACATACGTTCTTTCTTAACTTTCCTGTCTTTTATCTCTCCGCTTTCCAAGACTTAAGCACCGCATGATCCTGTACCTTTAACTAGACAGTCATTATGGCCACACCACCAGTTCGCCAATGGGGAGTTACTCCTCCGATCTCTACAGTCTTGCCGACCCCAGATGAGCTCGCTGCAAATGACGATCTGATCTCTGAATTGAAGTTGCAGAACAACTTCGAAAGCCCTGCAGAGACCGAACACAGGTAAGGCGATCGCGAGTCTTTCACGATGCTCGACATAAGCGCTCATTGTCTTGGTTTCACAGGAAGAATACCCTCCAGCTTATCCAACGTGTCACGGTAGAGTTCGTCAAAGTCGTCAGTCGAAAGAAGGGATTATCCCCTGCTGCAGTGGAGGCTGCAGGAGGAAAGATCTTCACTTATGGAAGTTATCGCTTGGGTGTTTACGGACCCGGTGAGTCGCCAGTAGTTCTTGATAGGTTTTCTGGTATCCGGAATACTGATTGCGCTTCGTGGCAGGGTCGGATATCGATACCTTGATTGTTGGTCCGAAGCATGTTGTCATCGATGATTTCTTTTCAGATTTCCCCCCTGTTCTTGAAAGAATGGCTCCACAAGGGGCTGTTGAGAAGATGACTCCTGTTCCAGATGCCTTCGTACCTATTATCAAACTTGAGTTCTCCGGTATTAGTATCGACTTGATTTATGCCCGCCTGATCGTCCCTTCAGTTCCACTCAACCTTGATTTAAAAAACAATGACTACCTCAGAGGCTTGGATGAAAAAGAGGTCCGATCACTCAATGGTACTCGTGTAACTGACGAGATTCTGGAGCTTGTACCTCAACAGAAGACTTTCCGTCTGGCTTTACGGGCCATCAAACTCTGGGCGCAACGTAAGAAACATCTTTCTTGATCCTTAAAAAGCTTGCCAGCTGACCGTTCCACCCTATGCATAGGCAGGGCCATTTACTCTAATATAGTGGGCTTCCCCGGTGGTGTTGCTTGGGCTATGTTGGTAGCTAGAGTGTGTCAGCTATACCCCCAGGCGACCGGGTCGGTGATTGTGGGCAAATTTTTCCGTATAATGAACAAATGGGCTTGGCCTCAACCCGTGTTGTTGAAGCCAATCGAGGATGGCCCTCTCCAGATGAAAGTCTGGAATCCGAAGGTGGGTGCCGCAACTGGTCGCTTGACGGTTCTGGATAGTCGTTGACCTGGTTGTAGATTTATCATGGTGACCGCTTTCACCTGATGCCGATAATTACCCCCGCGTACCCTTCAATGTGCGCTACGCACAACGTCTCCATGTCAACCAAGACTGTTATCCTTCGCGAATTGCAACGAGGCGGCGATATCGTAGACAAGATCTTCCTGAAGCAAAACACTTGGAATGACCTCTTCGCGAGGCATTCATTCTTCACGCGCGACTATAAATATTATCTCAGTATAACCGCGTCGAGCAGAACCAAAGAAGCAGAAGCGGTCTGGTCTGGACTTGTTGAATCAAAGATTAGACATTTGGTCGGAGCTCTGGACAGGAAGTCAACCATCGCAGTGGCTCACCCCTTCCCCAAAGGTTTCGAAAGGGTTCATATCGTCAGCAGCGAAGAGGAGGCCGAAGCTGTGAAGAATGGCTCTACAAAGTATCAAGATAAGGGACAAAAAACAGAGACCACCGATGAGATAAACGACGCTGCTCATCAGGCCGCGGCTAACAGCCAGATCGAAAAACGAGATGTCGCAGAAACCGTGGAGAATAAGGTCAATGGCGAGAGCCGGACCATCTACACCACAACATACTATATCGGACTGGAGCTGAAGCCATTGGAGCCAGGTACGTTGGCCGATAACCCTGTCTGATCCCACTGACTTGAGAAGGTCAATCTCGGTCGTTGGATATTTCAACCGACGCCCAGATATTCAAGTCGACTTGTACCTCTTGGCCTGGTTATCAACCTGGTATCAATGACCTGACCATCATCCATGTGCGGAAGTAAGTGTTTCACCTGGATTCCAAGGTTCGTACTTTGACACTCGGATCAGCTTCGACCTTCCCGAAGATGTCTTTCAACCAGGAGAAACGCGTCCCCAGCGACCCAAGAAGAAGATTATCAAGAAATCCGGAGCGGGCGGTCAGAAACGAGGCATCGAATCATTGGACGTAAGTGCATACAAGAAAATTCGAATGGACTATGGACGGCAAGCTACTTCTACGGAATTCGACCCCCCGCGCTTGGCGATGCTCAAGAGTTCTAGCATCTGAACATGACTGATATCAACCGTTGATTTTTCTTTATAGGATCCATCGCTTCCGGTTGCGAAACGTCAGATTCCGTCCAACGGAGTGCCCAATACAGCAACACCTGCGTGAGTGCCTATCAACTGTAACTAGGCCCAAAACCACGATGGGGCAGGTCCCCGATCTGTTCGTGAGTGAGATGCCCGACATCAACAGTCACCGTTGCAGCCATTTGAAGAACCGCATCCGGATCGGATGATATGTAGTAAATGGGTGGACATCTCCTAGTATAACCCCAGTTGAAATCCACTAAAAAAGAACACCCACAGTTGATCTAGTGATTTGTCCTCCGAGACGCACTGTTGCAACTGATCTCAGGAGTTTCAAGGTTGGTTTCTTTTCTCTTTCTACTACCATTTTTTCCTTCTTGACCACACAGACATTATTTCTGTGTTATCTTGCCCACCGAGCGACTACCTCATTGCATGCATTCGTGACAGAGGAGGCGGTTGATCGTACTTGCATTACGCGGTTGGGCTCACAAATCCCCCCAAATTTCTATTTCCTGTTACTGCACATCGCACGGAGGTTGTAGGTCTACATTGCGGGTGGTTTGAGACTGTACATATCACCTTGCTGTTCAGTTAGGCCTGGTGTAAGTGTTAGCTAGGTTTAGTTGAAATAAAGAATGTCTTTTCGTGGCCTACGGGCCGCCAGTCACAACTAGTGTTCTCCAAAATGCCATGTACTTGTAAGTAGTTAGTCAATTCACGTTGGTTCCTAGTCCATTCGGTCCGTTACAGGCAAGGCATTGTACAAAATTCATTCACTTCATCTACTTACGTCCAACATGTATATATATAACACATAACAATCCGCAATCAGCTCCAGGCTTCCACCAAGTCACACAACGTCGACTCACCACCAACATTCCCAGGGAAAACTACAAAAGGAACACCTCGATGTCTCGAAGTGGACTCATTGCATCGCCACAAAGGCACCCCAGGCGCCGCCTGCCCAACAATCAAAGCCCGCTTCATATTCAAGCCTTTAGTCGCAGCATCAGAGGACGTAATCCCACCCTAAAACCATCAGTATCTGACCACACAAACTTCCAACTCCCAGAACATATCAGAGAGAAGAAAAACAACTAACCTTGGCAATAATATACCTCGGACGAACCTGAATCTGCCTCAACACACTGACCAAGGCACTCGCAACATTCGTCCCAATAGCTAGCGACGATAGCTCATTATCTCCCGTGATCAACTTGCGACTCGTCATGACCAAGGTATCCTGGCCAGATTGGAGATGGGACTCGGCCTCCTGGACTGTCCGCTGAATTGCGCCCGCAGCGCTTTCCGGCGATGCGATCAGTTCTTCGACGTCCATTTCGAGGATGGCGAGTTGCCCTGTTTGTCCGCGTTTGGAGGTGAGTACGTTCAGCTGGGCTGTTGTCTTGGGCACGTAGGATCCGGCGATGATTAGCCCGCCTGTTTCTCTGGGGATGGGGAGTTGGAGTTCGCTTGCTGTTATGGGAGATTTGGAGCGGATTCCGAGGCGGGTGGATACGAAGGCTGCGCCGGTGCGGTAGAGGAAGTGTTTCCCTTTTGCTTCGGCTGTTGCGGGTTAGTTTTCTGGTAGATAACGAGAAATAGGTCGCCGGGGGGAGGGCTTGGTCTACATACCTAATAACAAACCGGCAACGAAGACATGCATATCGGACTCCGCCGCGGCATTGACGATAATAACACCGCCCCGGGGGATATCCATCAGCTTCTCGTAGACTGCTTCAGGACCCCCTACTCGAATCTCGTGTATCGAGATCGAGTGCAGCTGTTCCGGCTGAAACCTCCCGGCCGCTTTCTCAACGACATAGTCCCTGAGGTTCGAACTCTTATATCCAAAGGTGGCATCCTTCGCGAACTGCGTCGTCCCCGCCGGGACCAGGTTCTCCCCCTCAGCCACATAATGCACGTCGTCGACGGTGAAGCGTCCACCCTGGAAGAAGAAAGGAGCTAGCACCAACCCGTCCGCGTCCCCAAACACGGACTGCGCAACGTCCGTTTCGAGCGGGAAGTGGCCCCGCAATGTACTGTCGCCGCGCAGGACGATGTCCACTGTCTCTCCTGCGGATTTGGCGACTTGCGCGACGTTCTCGCAGATCTCGCGGATCAGTTTCTCTGCTTCGAGGGGTGGGAGCGCGCGCGAGTTGGTCAGGATGAAGAATCCTGGGGAGTCTTGTTTGAACTCTTCGGTTAGGGTTTCGATGTCCCATACGGTGAGCACGGAGATGTCATGGCATGTTTGTGTTCCGGTGGGGTCATCGTCGAGTACGACTAGACGGTTGAGGGTTGAGGAGGCCAGGTGTTGGGAGATCTGGTCTTGCGTGTCTGCAGGATATGCGGGGGGCAATTGAGCTAGTGTGCTTTCGCGTGGTAGAATAGGATAATCTTGTGGGATTGACATGATGGCTCGTTTTCCGGTGGAATTTAAGGAATATTAATTGATTTAATTCAAAGAATGGTGGTTGTTATGGTTTTGAAGGGGAGAAGCTCTCTATTTCAACCCCACAGACTAGGAAGCAAATGCGGGGGAGAGGATCGGAGACTAGTCCGATCTATAGCCAAAACTGAACTTCGGGCTTTCTCTAGAGTATAAGAGAAAATCTAGCAGCTTGTTATCCACAGCACGATCACTCATTGAAAGATCCAATCAGTCTAACAGAATAATGCAATCAGGGGAAAATAAGAACAAGGAATATAGGGCTCTCAAAAACACCGCAAGCGCCGTGACATGTGCAGAGAAGATGCAAAATGGTCATGACTATGACAATGATGCAGATGCAGTTGATCCAAACGAGAATAGGAAAAAAAAAAAAAAAGAAAAAGAAAAGAAAAGAATGATCGTATAGATCCCAACCAGTCATTACGCATGTCCTTCCTTCCCTTTTATTGTGAATAGCAGAAACCGTTCCCTTGCACTCCTCAAGTCTCATCGCACGCAATGCTCAAGAGATCTCATCATAAAAATAAGTAGAAACGAAAGGCAACCCACCCATCCATCCGAACCGGTCATTAAGGAAGCCCCAACAAAAGAGATTCGAGATAGTATTAGTGAAGGCAAGCAGAATGGGACAGTCCCATATTTCCTGTCATAAGCGACGATTTAGCCGACAACACTGCGGAAACTCAAGGCTTCAAGGAAGGCTCCGAGGTCTTCCTTCTGCACTTCGACCACGCAGTGATCAAAGCTGTTAATACGAACGCGAGTGTTGGTTTCTTGGACAACTTCTTGGAAAGCAATTCCAAAACGGTTCCGCAGAAGATGTTTATCGGCGCGTGTATCGTCTTCGTCTTCCGACTCGGACTCCGATTCAGAGGATGATTCTTCCTCTTCGCTTTCTTCGAAGTCTTCTTCACCGTCCGCTTCCCGTTGAGCTCGCTCTGACGCACGCTTCGCTCGCCGCTCTTCCTTTTCCTTTCGTTTCGTCTCTTTGGCTTCTTTCTTTTTCCGACGTTCTTCTCGCTGTTTATTCAAAGCGGCGAAGTCAACCACACCACCTCCCCCACCAGTACCGACAACTACATAAAGGTCTCGATCTTCATCCAGTCCGGCCAGTACCAAAGGGGTTCCTGTTGCACGCTTGCGCCCAATCTTAACTGAATCGCCTCGCTCCCGCTCCTGTACCCGAATTGCCTCGGCAATCCACAAGGCCAACTTAGTCAACGCCCCTGGGTTAGTGAACAACTTGACATCCGGTCCATCTTTGACAACAGCGATGCGAAACGCACGCAAGTGTCGAATCTGATGCTTTGCAAGTAAAGAAGTTCCGGTGCGTAAAATCGAGCGGTGGAGGTGTTGAGCAAGGGGGAGTGCCTCTAGGAGAAGCGTGGGTGACTCGGAGGTTAGAGATAGGGCGTCATATGCACACCAGAATCGGGGCACAATACTGGCTAGATCCGACTCGGTAGAGTCGGCGCCATTCAATCCGGGCGCACTCCTTGGTCGCGACAGGTGTTTTGTGTCCCAAGACCCAAGTGCCTCCTCTGGCCCGACCTCGAGCATGGCGCCAATGATGATACCCACGTCGGTAGCAGATAAACAAGCCTTCCAGCCCCAGCAGCGCACGAAACCCCATCCCTCACGAGAGGCAGCATGTCCAGATGCCTCCGCGGGTACCAAACCATCCAGGCCGTACATTGGTGCATACTTAAGGAGGCGTTGACGTAGTACTCGTTTTAATTCCATGTCCATATGGGTGTAACTCTGGTGAGACTGGCTCAAGCTGATGCCCATCTTAGCTAGGAGTTTGTTAAGTCGTTTCCTACCATTCTCGGTCCACACATGTAATCGTGATGCTAAGTAGGGGCTGTGGAGCATGCTATCATATAGCGACCAGTGTCGTATAAGAATGAATCTAGGTTCAGGCGATAGACGAATGGATTTATCTGTAGGCGACTTTGCCGTGGTTGGGATAACACCGTTGATCTCTCCTCTTATATCTCGATCACGTTCGTAAGGGTCCGGCGGATTCAGTCGATGGACCTCGTCTCGTAAAATCTGTCGTATACGCTCACCCCGTTCTCCACCCCAGCCAGCTGACCCTCCAGATTCCGACGAGTTGGAGATACCGACCCCAGACATTGTACGGCCGCTAAGCTCTAAACTAGATGCACCGACAATGGCAAGCCAGAGTAGGTCGTTGTCTTCGCGACCAAGCTCCGATGCCAAAGAGTACACAAGAGACGATATAGGTTCTGAGTATGAGGTGCCGGAGGAATAGTAATTCTGCAGCACACTCTCGTGTTTTCGTTTTAGTCGCAGGAGGCGCCGTTTCAACGAGCGCGCGGATGGCTGTTTAGGTTGTGCAAGCGACGGCGATTCTAATACTGGTGTGACAGCGCGTGACGAATGGAAGGGATCATGCGCTCTGGGCCGTTGGCGAGTTGGGGAAGAAGCAAGCGAGGACCCCTACAAGCTACATTAGTACCACAATTTAAGGACTGCCCACCCCACGTAGAACATACCGAATTGCTTCTCCTCCGTTGACGAGGCGGCCCGTCCTCCTCGTCAGATTCATCCTCATCGTCCGTCCGCGACCATGACTTGCGTTTTCTAGAATCCGAACTAGACGGTTGGTCTACTTCCCCTTCACTGCCCGAATCATCACCGAGATCCTCCTCGTCCTCTTCATCTACCTCCGGCATCTCTACCAATGCGCAATATGCTTCTCGCTCCTTGGTCATGTCCTCCTCGATATCCCCATCGTCGTAGACCACGATACCCCCACTACTTGATTTGTATGACGGTGTGATACATCCCTTGTTCACACCTCGCGTTTTCCGTCGCGCATTGGCATCAATCTCGCCTAGCGCTTGTTCTGGCATGGGCTCGCCACCAAAGACGTTGGCTAAATTCCACGGTCGTCTCGCATCAAACACCCAGACCTCAACCCCGCCCATATCCTCCACATCATCCTCGGGGTTACTGAGACAAAGTATCTCGCTCAGGTCCACCAGGCCGCCCACGCCTAGACATATTACCACGCCGCCACTACCACCATTAGTAGTCTGCATGGGCTTAACGAGGTCCTCCCCCGCACGAGACAGGTCGCCATATCCCGCAACTGGTTGGATCTTGTGGGGTATATAGTCGCGTTTTAGCAGAGCAGTGAGAATTCGACAAGCACAGAGCGCATCGGGCTCCAGAGCCACAAGAATTAACACAGGCGGAGACAGCGGATGGTGTGATCGGAGGAGTTGTAGGTAAAGGTGCGATATAAGCTGGCGAGGTAGATACATGGCAGCCGGGGGAGTCGACGAACGATACGTGAACGAAGGAGCCAACAGATACTGAAGTTAGGCCTCCAAGAGGCCCTGCTCTAAGCTGAGAAACAATCAAACCACGGACTGTTCACACAAACAAAGTCAATGGTGTTTTGGTTGGCTCCATTCCCAGGTGTTGGCGAGTCTCTTGGGGTAACAAAAGCAATTCGTCGCGAATGTCCAGACGCGTCGGGGACGTGCCACACGTGCGGAGATTGCCGCCAAGCCCGCTTTTTAGTTCAATAAATTAAATTTCCTGGCATAAAACATCATTCATGACCCGCATAACTTACTAGTCAGAGAATAAGCAAGGGAAAGATAATAGTAAATAATATAACGATAGTTAACAAGTAGGTCAAACATTTTCACAGATCCTAGTCGACAGATCCTAGTCGGATTTGTCGTAAACAGTCCTCTCAGTATCACACTAGAATCTTAAAAGAAGAATTAATGCACAAGGACATTCTCTGCTTCTTTGTTTTCTTGAGATACATAGATCTGAGGTAGATGAATTGTACTCTTAATTAGATTCAAGGATGAAGAGCGTCTGAAATGCCGTCAATGCCAGAGATCTAGCTGAAGTCTGTCCATTATGTGCGAAAAAGGCATCTATTAAGAGAGAGAAGAAAAGAAAAATAACAATCCAACAACGCCTATCAATACTCCTGAAACTAGGTATCAAATAATGCAAGATCACAGGTTGTAGTCACACTGTACGCTGGTAGTATAGGAAAGCACAACTGAATGCCATGGATGAGCAGAAGAATAAGACTATAGAGACACGAAATATATAGTTGGGTCGAGATTCAGACCACGATCAAACTGAGGACCTGCCTAAGATCGATCCAGTCAGCCAGACAGCAGCGCAGATCCCCAAAACAGAAGCTCCGACTAGTCGCTTTTCCCAAGGAGCTTCTTGGGACATTTTGGCAGGCTCAAAATTCTTCCTCGCCGAGTGAGGTGATAAAGAAACTTGCAATCCGGAGTTGTCATTACCTGCGCGAAGCGACGAGTCGTTTTGACTGACCAAGTATTCTCGATCGCGTGCACGCCATTTCTCAACCAGTCGCGCAATCTCAATAAGGTCTTCCTTTAGAGATCCCGGGTCAGTCGCGGTGGTATTCTCAACCTCAATGTTCTGGACATTTCCGAAAAAGTCCACCACCGTCCGTAGGCGGCCCTCCTGCTCGGCACCAGGGAACAGATCCCATCGCACACCGGGTTGTGAGTGGATCTTGGTTTCGTCGTACGAATCGAACAAGTCGCCCAGTGTCAGTTTAGAGTTCGCACTTGTTACCTGAGTTTCAAGGAACTCGAGCACATAGTACGTCCAGCGGTCAATCACTGCAACTCCGACATCGTTGTCGGCATGATGAGAGTATGATGACTGATCAAGCTCGCTGGACCCGGTGGCAATGATATTGGGCGAATAGAAATGCGTATACATTGTGTTGGCCTGACAGGTATCGATCATGAACAGTAGCTCGTGATAACGCTTCTTCTCCCACATCTGACCGAAGGCATCCGCCAAGTCCCAGGCTCCAATCTCCTCGGAGTCCTGAAACTTGAGAAACTGGTCTCCTCCATGTCCGGTCATATACACAAGTACATTACTTCCAGCGTCAGAGCCAAGGCGTTTGCTCCGTGGCACATCTTCGTCTAGCCGATCGGTCAAGAGACGGATGAAATTCTCCACGGTTACCTCGTAGCCCCGGTAATCCACCTCAATATTGTCTCCGTAAAGGTCGACTGCGCGATCCGCATTGCTGTACACTGTTCCAGGGAACACATTGCGAGGGTTGCAGGCCATATCGTCGGGGAGCATCAGGATAATCTGCGAATCGGGGATTCCGAGGCGCTTGACGGTACGGTACAGCGAGAGGACATTTGCGAGGTGGCGGTAATTAAACCAAAAGCGCGAGGTCGAAACTAGAACGGCCCAATTTGACGTATGCTCAGATGAAGCCAAAGACGCAAAGAGAGTGAGGAGGAAGGGAAGGGCTCTAAGGAGCCCAAAGTATGGAGACATAGTGAGCGCTCGAACGTCAAATCATAATAGAACTAGAGAGAGGTTGCGTGAGGAACGACAGACAAGGGCGACAACAGTAGTGCAATAAAGGAGTGGGCACAACTAGGTAGGTGGATACATATGAAGAAGTAATGTAGTAAGTAGTATCCTTATCAATTCATGTGGAAAAGGACAGCCAGAAAGAGGGCCACATCGGGAAGATCACTCAGGCATCAATCGAAACTCAAAAGTTAACGCCTGAGGCACCTAATATCACAAACGGAAAGATTCGCAGCCTGAGGCAACAAAAGGATAGACAAAAGCGGAGTTCCTACTAATCACATTGACGTCTTTGGCGGTACTGGAGTGAAGTAATAGTAGAAGTAGTACAAGCTGAGGTCACGGTACTTTGTAGGGATAGCTTCAGTAAGTTGATCGGAGAGTGTGACAGGAAAGTGGTCTTTTTAAATAAGAACGGGATAATCATCCGCTTTGGCTCCTGGTCTATATTAACAGAGAGGTCGAGACTATTTCCATCTTTTCGGCTATTGCTACTGACAGATCGCAGAAGCATGCTGGGGATCATCCTTTTTTCTCTATTCATCAGTTATACTGCCTACCTAGGTCTCTGTTTCCTTCGACACTGGAGTCTTGCGCGGAAGATCGGATTGCCATACGTCTCATTTCCTATCTCGTCGCATAATATATTGTTCTTATCTCTTTTCGAGACTCGGTTCGTTCCATATGTGATCAACACGTGGCTCTCACCCAAGTTGGCCGATTTTATCTATGGTAGCGCCTTCAAAACGCGCTGGGCAGCAAGAGACCGTCTCCACAGGAGGTATGGGGGAGTTTATATGCTTATTACCCCATCCGTATCAACTTGCATGGTGTGCGACGCCTCAGTAGCCTCTCAGATCTGCATGTCTCGTCATGGTTTCCCAAAGCCCATCAAACAATATGGTAAATCATGTTGACGTGACTCGCATATTACCGCAAGACTAATGGATAGCCACATTACAGGGGCTCTGGAGATGTATGGTCCCAACATTGTCACAGTAAGGTGTCCGAACGGTTTTCTGCATTGATATCGAGTGTTCAGAGTCTCAGCTAATGTATCACAGTCTGAAGGCTCTCAATGGGCACATCTGCGTCGACATACAGCGACACCGTTCAATGAGAGAAATAGCGCCTTGGTTTGGGAGGAAACAATTCGCCAGACCAAAGAAATGGTGCAATATTGGGAGGACGAGTACTCTCGAAGCTCTTCAGCGTCCGAATTTATTCTGACAGACACTAGAGAGGATATCTTAAAATTCACTCTCAATATTATCTGCAGTGTTGGATACGGAGTGAAGCTTCCGTTCAGACCCGGCCTTGAAAATTCGACTGAAAGTGCTGAAGGCTTGTTCAAAGATGCCATAACACCTTTACCAGGCTACCACTTCACATTCCGCTCTGCGATGGAGTACTTGAATAAGCATATCACCTCGATGTTCATAGCTAATGGCCTCCTTCCCAAAGGTATCCCACGGTCCGTACTGCCATTTTTCAAGAAAGACTTTGATGCGTTCGACGATATAGGCAGGTATCTGCGGGCTTTAGTATCGACGGCTGAAACAAAAGAAACCCTATCTCAGAATTTAATTGATGGCTTAGTCAGATCTAAACAGAAGATAGATAAAGACCAAGGACTTGACCCTGAGCTTACGGAGGATGAAATACTTGGGAATCTGTTCGTATTCACAATCGCAGGGCATGAAACCACTGCTGTTTCTCTTCGGTTTGCTCTTGTGCTCCTTGCTCTCAATCAAGATGCACAAGAGTATCTGTACGAGGGAATTCGAGAAGCAACATATGACGAGCCTCGTAACCCTGTCGAGTGGGATTATAGACGGGTTTACCCAAAGCTCGTTAGCCCCTTGTGCGTAATGGTATGTGGCATAACCCGCCTTTGTGATTGTCGTTGTTCCGAGATTGATCACAAAGTCCATTAGCTTGAGACACTTCGGATGTATCCTCCAGTGTCAGGCATTCCCCGGTGGACGGGAGACTCCGCAGTCAATATCACGTACCATAACCAGCCTTACCTTCTTCCGCCGCATGTTTACGTCAATGTCAATGCCAGTGGGCTTCATTATTCCGAAGAGTACTGGGGCCCAGATGCAGCTGTGTTCGATCCCAAGAGATGGGACAAACAGAACACGAGAAGCTTCCTCGCGAAGAATAAGGAAGGTGGTCTGTCCGGACCAGGGTTGGAATACGACACAATCCATAAGCCAGTACGAGGCTCATATATCCCTTTCAGCGACGGCTTCCGATCGTGTATAGGCAAGAAATTTGCTCAAGTTGAGTTTGTAGTTGCCATGGCCATCATCTTTCGTGAGTATCGCGTTATGTTGGCGAAATCCAATGAGCGTGAGACCGAGGACGATCTGCGTCGGAGGGCGGAGAAAGTTTTAGGGGAAAGTACTGCGTTTATCACGCTGTCGATGCGTGATGAAGTACCGCTGTTGTTCCAGAAACGGTGCGTTAGCAAGGCTTGATGGTCATGTAGCTTAGTCGCAGTTAATATGGACAGAGAACGTGCCATAATTGCTTTAGGTGTCACATTTGGGTCATCCCATACTGTCAATCGCAGCCCTTCTTTCTTTCCCTCTTCGGCGTTTTCCACCTTCTTTCGATATGAGATTCCGTTGGTGTCTCTGATGGAAACATTGTGCAACGATATTGCAGCAGACTTAAGCCTCTATACTTGTTCACACAACACCTCATTATGATAGCCACCAGTAAACAATCATTATGATTAAATGAAAGCGACGTAACCGCAAAGTTCTGTATATAACTGGGAGAAAGAATCGGGTTGCTGCACATAGCAAAACGCATGAGAGGCTTGTGGATGGATCGCAAGCAAGGGCGCTAACAGCAGGATAGGGTAATGCTATGGTTTTCTTGGCCCAACCCATGCTCTAGGTACAGTCCCACGGTTTGTAGTGGGGAGGAAGGTGGATTGTGATAAGTTCAACCCAATGCCGTGAGTGGTGGTGTTTAACGAAAGTCGCCAAGCATCTCCCGCAGCCCTAAATCAGGGGGTTGACGAGGCGCAGCAAGGCATCATCGGCTTGATTGCTTCAAATTACCAAATATTGGATAGATACCATTTCTAACAGCGGTGCAGCATTAGATAGGAACGAACCATAGTTCGGAAGATCACCGATGCCACCTGTCGAACAGAAACCCCTTCACTGATCCTGGCCATCGCGGTCAGACGAGCCAAACTCTTCGGCCTTGTTACCCATGCAACGGCTATAGCACCTTTTCTTATAGACTCTATTAGAAATAGAGCCGATGTTGTCCGTGATCCGTAGATTAGGAGCATAGAAGAGTGTACCGAATTTTCTTTTAGGGCATGTATGCCTGCACAGGTGACAGGACTGTAGCTGTCTCATGGTCATTCCATCATAGAGAGCTTCAGCGATGTGGACGATTACATTCTGTTTACTTGCCCTCAGCAAGTTGTCGCCCTTGGAGCAACCTCCGCTCTTCAAATGAATATATGCACAGCAGTAGCAAACCGGCCTGGTGGAGGTTGGCCAACGATCTCTGGAGATCCATCATTCTTCTCCGACTGCTACACCAGCCATTGCAGCGTGCTTTCGTAAATAGACTTATTTCTCTTCCAAATGGCCCACAATCCTTAGTTTCAATATATTATACTGGATATAAGTGACATCTGTGGCACTTGAGTAAACCTGACCCTGAACTTTACACAAAATAGACGTTACACTTCCAACCGTTCAAGGACAGGGTCCTAAGCAGCTAGAAAGTTAGCTAGTTTGGTAGAGCATGCGCCTATTATAGTACAGTATTCAGTAGACTGGCATCTCAATCCGCCAAGCACTTGGGTTGTAGTAGCCTCCTTTGTGTAGCGATTAGCGTAGGTCGTGGAGGGGATTGAGTCGGTCCATCAGAATTTTCACTCTTAGTATTGCCCTCTCGTTTTGATAATCCTATAGACTATAGTGTCGTCGTCACGCCACCCATTCAGAAGATCAGTAAAATATTAAAGTGCGGGAAATACATTCCCTCAGGCGACACGCTCTGTGTCCCGGAACAAAGGATAGAGCAAGTCAACTATGGATAGCGACGCCTATCACGTACTGTTTGAGGAAACTGACCTGGCATAGCCCCGCCAGAGGTCTGAGTTTAGTCAATACAGGGAGGTGGAGACGTTTTTGTTGTGTATCTTGAAACAATCTAACATGAACGGGCAAATATCCAAGCCAACACCTGCAGCGGATCCAAGTGGGCCAGTCCCTTCAGCCATCTTGCACCTGGCCCACGATAGGAGTAAATTGAGTATATCAAAAGACGATACTTAATCTTTTCGTTGTAGACATGGGGGAAGATTCAAGAGGTAAGGTCAAAAGAAGATTGTCTTTACCATGGAATCACTGGGGTGGCTTCTACGCAGGGCTTGGAGTTCCTTCATTACCCTCTTGAATTTTGTGTGGCTGCACCCTTTCCTTTCGTTCTTTACTACCTCTCTATTCTTTCTTTTAATATCTCTTACACATTCGTTTGTTGAATTCTCTGACAACCTTAAAACCCATTCACTTTCTCTAGACAATTTTTCTCCTGCCTATGTTACAGCACTCAATGAGTCTATCAATCTTGGTCAACCGATCCAATTCGATGCCGCAGACAACAAGACCTCTCCTGCCTCTATCCCACGAATCATCCACAGAACGTACAAGACGGAAGATATACCTTCGCATTGGAAAGGGACCTACGAGTCATGCCGCGTGTTGAATCCCACTTACGAGCAATACTTCTGGACTGACGAGTCTTCTCGTCAGTTCATCGAAACCCATTTTGACTGGTTCCTTCCTACCTACGATGCCTATCCATACAACATTCAACGAGCGGATGCTATCCGTTATTTCCTACTGTGGCATTATGGGGGGGTGTATATCGACATGGATATAGCTTGTCGCCGACCGTTGGACCCGCTGCTGGATTTCTCTGCCTGGATGCCCAAGACCCAACCATACGGTGTCAGCAATGACCTGATGGCGAGTACCCCAGGACATCCATTCATCACCAAACTTGCCCTGAGTCTGCATGATCACGACGGCTTCTACCTCTCCAAGTATATCACCGTGTTTTTCACAACGGGTCCGATGTATCTCAGCAGTATTTTGACGGAGTGGTTTCGAAAAGTGCAAGATGGCCCGGGTGAGGAAATTACCATGCCACATGGTGTTGCTATTCTGCCTTCCATGATGTACGACACCACTGCGTACTCATTCTTTGGACATGCCCCGGGATCCACCTGGCATGGAAACGATGTAGCGGCAGTCAGCTACGTTTACAAACACTGGCGTGAATTTTGTCTCGGGGCAGTTGCACTCGGCCTATTGGTGTTGACGATCTATATGTTACGAGTCAGAAGAAGACGGTCAAAGTATACATTGATATTAGATAGGCAAGATGAGGAAGCAGGCCTTGCGTAATGATTCGTTCGTTCTCTCTTTCTTCTGTCTTCCTCACTTTGCTTCATCCTATACTACATTAGCTCTATACCCTCTTTTACCGCGCACAAGGCAGCGCGAAGCTTTGATTCCCTTGAATCTATATGTTTAAAATTAGATATACCTAGCGCTCTGCAATAAATTAACTGCTTACACAATGGAGTACTTTCTTTGAAGAAACAGAGATATCCCCTTACAGTAACAAGAATATAGGGGGAGTGGGATTAATGCCTTAGTACAGCGTGTATCAGCAACATCCCCAGACAATCCAAGCCATTACAAGCTTCTATGTGGTGGCTTAGTAAAACTTCCATATGCCCCGTAAAAACTGATGAAACTCTTCCGCTTAGTAATTTTTCAACATTCGACGTAGAGCTGCCAATGGGAGCAAATCCTATCAGAAACAGAGACCCTAAAGCCTTATTGATCGGGACCCTTGTGGGGTTGTTGCGATTGTCGAACCCTAGAACCGTTGGGGCTCTCCCCTGTAGGTTGACCGAAGCATCCACTTCAGCGAGGCAGTGCCGCAGTGCGGAGGGAGTAAAACATGCTGCGCCTCTCGGTCTTGGCCACAAACATCGGCTTTTCAGGGGATGAAACATGGTCAAATCAATGCGAACTGCGTTTGGAAGGTGTTCAAACTTCAAACGAGATTCCTACAGAGTATACTCCATAATGCTGATCTTCGGACCTCAAACTTTATATTGGCATTTATACTCCTGGAAGGGGAAACAGTATGATGTTTCAAGTGGGGTATATGTTGATTAAGCTATATCTCAACGTTTCTAGTAGGTTATACTGTATCTTTAGATGTATTCCGTAGGACCTAGCCAAGAGTTCAACAGTTTGAATCATATAGTGCTCATTTAGGTACCGAATACCAGCTGACCTACATTTTGCTTAGGACATGCTGGTTTTCTCACTCATCAGAAGGTATAGAACATGAACATTAGGAGTGGGTCAGTCAATCGATTACGATGTACTAAAACCCCATATGCTTCTTCTTGTATCGTACTACAGTGATGTACATAGTATCTGATCCAGGAGAAGTCGAATGATTGTTCTGACATGCCACCAGCAGAGCAGAGAGGAAGTGACCCAATTAGGCAAGGCGTACGAAGCGCGGGAAAGATGGAAGGACTCGGATGCGGTAAAGCTAACCAGAAGAAGAATCGATATTCCTGCCAAGCTTTCAAAAAGGGCCCCACCGATTCTGCCTTGACTCTCAAGAGTTCCGCGATCGCAGGGCTGCCTTGACCGTCCCTAATCGTTAATGTCGGAGGTTGTTCGCTCTTACTCTGTCCACGCCTCATGTATCGCTGCGTCTCCACTTGCTCATTCCAGATGTAACTCCAGACTGCCTTGTCCCTGTCTAGGATGCATGTTTCACCTCTTCCGGGCTCCATGCAGTTCAGGAGTCCACCTACTGTACTCTCTTGCCTCAAAGGGTATATTCTAGTAGTGGAGCTATGTACTATAGGTTCTTCTGTGGCATGGAACATGTGACCTTACAACTATTTTACTGCATGATCGCAAATTATACACGGTTTGCCTGTAGATCTCTTACAACAACATGGCGGAGGACCATGATACTTGTACATAATACGTGTAGGTATAGCCACTGTTCCCATCACGGCGCCTTCAAGAGTTCTTGTATGTTATATCTATAACTAATATCTTTTCCAAACAAGGTAATCGCTATATAAGACCCCACACTCTCTATAGCAGGGTATTTTTTGTGCTTGGGTTGTACATTAGCGGCTTGCACGTAATTCTCAAGCCTATGCATAGATCTACTATCTCGTCATCACACAGGACCAATCACTTACTCTAACCAATTACATACATGGCGATCGAAATCCTGGCGGCTCGTTCCTGCTTCATAGCAAACCCCATTAACACACCATTACAACTTGTACCCTATCAAGGGTAATATCCTGCTCAATGCAACAGTTATCCACCGGTACCCCCTCTATTATACATGAAGACCCACGCCATCATCTACCAATTGCAAGTCCCCTGATTTCACTGATCAGTTTCCCGGCGGTGTGACCGGAGAAGGGGATATGGTGGACATTTTTCGGAAGGGCTGTGGTTTGATCCACACAATCAGTTCGATGGGGCACCTTGCCCGGAGGCACTCCGGTTTTCTCCCATACCGATGTTGGCCGTATTCACAATTATGGATCATGTAGACGATACCACAGTCATGCCCCAAGAACCGCAAACACACCCTTATTCTGATGCCGAGAGCTTCTTAGGGCACGCCCTACATACTTTGATACTTCTCCCATGCTGTGTCGTAGATGTAGTCTGCAGCGGTTCTCCTTTCCCTCATTCCACTTACAAATATTGCACTACTATTATTTTCAAGATGCATATGCCGCTAAGTAGGGTATATTGAGTAGGCACGCTGCGGGGCGAAGAAGACGCGGTAAGAGCCCGCTTCTGTTAGCGCCTTTCCTCCATCTACTCGAAGATAGGCAGTCATTTTCCCCTCCAATAGAGGCCTGCCATCTGGCAAACATAATGGAGAACATATGTAGCCCTGAATTTAGCTTCCCATGGACACCCTTGGCGATACATGAAAGAGTTTGTTGACGTGAGCGCAGCAGAAATTTCTGGCTTGCCATGAATGTGGTAGATGGCTTATTGATCTCAGAGATTCTTTGTTCCGTGCCCTTTAGAATGAGATCTCTGCCATTAGCCGCGTGATAACATTTTTCTGTCTTCTTTACATCGTCCACATATCTCCTTCCGACTCTCTTGAAGACCCAGTTTCATGCTTATGGATACCTACGGTTCCTCGAACGCCCTTTTGTGCCTTGACGGGTTACCTTTCACAACCTGTAATGCATTTGACCATTGCTTTCATCTTCGCAATAGTGGTTTGGCTTTGAGGGGATATCAGAGTAGTCTGAATACGGAAACGATGCCAAACCAGGTTTGACTGAAAGACAACTTCAACACCACATAAAATCTCCATAAGGGTGCATCTAACTCTATACAGTGTATACTAACTAGAATTGTTCAGAGCTGCGTGACCTACCTCACCCCTTCACGCAGCCATCGGGACAGTATTCCTACCACCACCCTCCTTCTCCCATCCGCTCCCTGCTACGCAAGCCTATCACCCGCCTTCGGCACCAACGCACAGAGAAACTTACCCCCTAACAGCGCTATGCTCCACCCCCAACTACTATGCAACTTATCCAAGGAAACAAGTCAAGCCTTACAAAGTTCGTTGTCACCACAAATACCCTGGAGTCCACTAGATTACCCAGGAGGCTCGGTACCACGCATATACTTGGGGATATTCTCAATGAGCAGATTGTTCAATACCGCGTCAGTTGATCCCACGCCGCAGGCAGCTAATACGAACTGGAAGGCTATACGACATCAATCTCTGAGCTTGGTATGTTATACTTATGTTGTCTAAGTTTCATACATGTAGAATGGTGACATAGCAATCGGCAAATCCTCAATCGAGCTTACTGTGCCGAAGGCGATGATGGGGATCTGAACTGATATCCCGGTACCGGATAATATCTCAGAACAACCCAATCGACCAGGTCTCAACCATCACAGTAAGATGTAGATGGCTTACGTTATCTAATTACAGTATTGTAAGTGGATATCGCTAGCTCTAGATCGGCTTGTGTGAGCTCAGCACTACACGACTCTAAACTGATAGATCGAAATAAAAGAGCCAACAGGTTAAGGGTAAGATTTATGGTGGATTAAGGTAACTAGAGTAGATTGAGTGTAGTCGATGTGGTCGATGTACTTGAGATACCCGAATAGACCGGGCTGATTTAGAGCATCCTACTTTGAAAGGAAAGCTATAATATAAACAGATCGATAGAATCATAAGTCAGATAAGTATTTTAAAAACTTTCCACTGCACTATAAGCAAAACAACTGGGATATACAGATAATAATTATGCATTACTTATGCTATATATATAGTAGAAAGCCCAGGAAACCAGGCGAGAATTAGACAGAAACTCAGAGTAGTTATCTACAGGCACACCGTGATAATATATTTATATTTATATATTGTCCTAGAAGTCTCTCATTGAGACCTTTCTTACACGTCCGTACTACATCACCCCCATAAGAAGGATACTATATACCCAGCGGCGTGTCATACCATAGTAGCCTCTCAGCTTTTAGTTCCTCCTCATAATTACCCTCTCCGAATGCATCACGAATGATGTCTTGAATTTCCGGGAATCGTTCTGCACCATACATAAGCTTAGTAAACTCCCAGTACTCGGGATAAAAGCCGGCACATTCCCAGTCCACAATTCCAGACAGGCGTCCGCGATCAATAAGAATATTGCTCGGGTGCAGGTCCGCATGAGTGAACACAGAGCGGTACGGATGGGCGTGGACGGCCGCAATCTTATCCTTTGTCTCCTTACTCACGTAGCTATGAACAAGGAAGGCATTGAAGTCAGAATCCAATGGAACGGACCGCATGTGCCGGAGGGAAACCGATGATCGTTCAGCGGGCCACCATGACTGTTGCCGAAGCAGTACGAGGTCTGGTTCGGAATGCACCGCAGCTGCAACAAGAAACTCTTCAAGTCTTTCGACAGCTGCTCGCGCTCCGAGTATGAGAGTCGGTGAAAGACCGCTTCTAGTGGCTGTCCGGGCATAGCTGTCATGATGAAGACGGGGTGCGTCCCCTGGTAATCATCCACCCAGAGCGGTGCTGGAATCGAAGTGTACTGTTCTACTAATTGTAGTGTCTCAGCTTCGTTTCGAGGAGAGCGGTTGCATTCTTTGGCATACAGTCCGAACGGCAGCCGGTACACGAGGCCAGTGAAAGATCGTGGGTAGCAATGGCTGCCTAGTTTCAGGAGGACGCGGTAGCACTGGACACGTATAAACCTAGGCACGAGATGCCAGAGAGAGCGTAATGTTTTCTGTGTCGCTACATTCAATTGGACTATCAAAAGTGGCTAAGTCAGCCGTAGAGTACTATATGCAGGGGATCAGTGAACCATACATAACGGGGGCGACGGCCAACCCTCAGCGATTCGTTCTTCAACATGGAATAGATGTAAGGAGGCTGCAATGCGGTAATGCGTTCGGACTAAGAATGGGTTTGGAAGAGGTAGATTGGCGTCTTGGGTTTCCATGATGAACATCTGCATTGTCCGGTCCCATGGGCTGCCATCACTGAGGAAAAGCCAGCCCCAAATCGTTTATCTGATTGATTTAGAAGACAAGTGTTTTTGAAGGGCACTAAAGAAGATATTACATACGGCGAGCAGCAGAGCATTCAATAGATCGGGAGCTTACTCCGTCGTGGATACACAATCCTAGAGTACTTGCCATGAGGATGCGTTCGTAGGATGATGCTCCTCCCTACAGCTGATCTCATACGATGAAGCATACCGCCTTCCGATTTGACATTACGATAAGATAGGAGTGCACATCATTACTGATACACTACCCGAACATCCATGAAAAGAGAATAAAGTATTACAGCGTACCCATAGCATGATCGGTCTGTACCGGTTTGTTGTGGATATCGTCCAACTGCAATCACAGAAATAAATCGCGAAGGGAAATCTATTGCAAACAGATATTTTTAACGCAAATCTAGTAGCATATAGTACACCAAACTAGTCATGTGGTAATAGTCTATTTGCCGATCTCAACACCACCGGTGGCACCCAAGAGACGCTTGATGTCACCGTAGATGGCGAACTGACCAGCAGTCAGGGTACCAACCATGAAGAGACGGGCACCAATACCGGCGTAGGAGCCACGGAGACCAAGCTCCTTACCGATCTTGATGAGACGAGAGACGGTACCCTCACCAGGCTCACCGGGGGTCTTGTTGATCTTGCTCAGCATGGTATCGGCGGGCTGGGAGACGAGAGCGGCAGCGAAACCAGCAATGAGACCAGAGCCAAGGTTGATAGTAGTCTTAGCACCATCGGAGAGGGTCTCCTTGTCGAAACCGCGGTAAATAGCCTCAGAGACCTTCTCGAAAACGACGAACTTGGCCATGGTGTAGGGAACCCTAGAATTTCAATTAGACTTGCTTCCCCAAGCTCCGAAATACACGTGCAAACTTACTGCTTGAAAAGAATGGGACCGAATCCAGAGTAGAAAGCGCCGACACCCTCGTTCTTGAGGATCTTACCAAAACCGCTCAGGAGACCGGTAGCGAAAGTGGGCTGGGAGACGAGACGGATACGGGTAGCTTCAAGAGGGCAGAGGGCGATATCGGCGAAGAACTCGGCAGTGGCGGAAGAGGCAAGGTAGACAGCGGTGCGGTTGTTGGAGGCAGTCTCGTAACCGAGCTGGTTGATCCACTGCTGCTTGAAGAACTCATAACCACCGAACTTGAAAGCACCCTGGAGGAAGTAACCGGCGGCGGTAGGGCCGAAACCAGTCAGGAGAGCGCCAGCACCCTCGTTGGCAATAACCTGACGGAAACCACCGACCAGACCACGGTTGTAGGTGACGGGGTCAAGCTGGATTCTTGTCTTGACGCTACGAAGCAAGAAGGGAACGTCAGTACGGACACTTCAAGCCGGAATGCCGGAACAAGGCGCATTCAATGCCAATAGGGCGACCGAATTGGACTTACACATCGACAGGAGTAAGAGCTCCGTGGGTGACGGAGCAGCAGACAGCACCAGCGAAGGCGAATCTGGAGTAGAGAGCAAGGCCGCTGAGCTGCTGAGGAGCAGCGGGGGCGGGAGATTCAGCTTTAGCGGACATTATATTATATGAAGAGTCGTACTCTGCTCTAAACACAAAAAGAAAAAGGGAAGAGAGGAGTGGGGAGATGGGAGGGAAATGTCAAGCAATTGAAGCTCAGCAGGGATTGAGATGGAAAGAAATTGAATCCGGGAGGAGAGGATTTGAAAGGGATGGCGTCGGCACTAGTCGCAACCCGAAAACTTTTCGCGGCCAATGCGGGTGAGGGTCGGCAGCACGATTATGACTTGCCACCGTTAAATCCGATCGCCCGGTCAACAACAGAGAGATATCATATCTTCTTGTAACCACTATCTATTGAATTGCCTATGGCTATACATATAGTTTCTCTGACTATCAGTCTCCTTCGTTCCATTTCTCCATTTTTGCTCGTAGTCAATGGAAGGGATAAATAAAACAAGAAAAAAGCTACGTGTCCAATGATGTCCATCCGGATCTGATACTGGCAATTGGAAGCCTCAGGCACACATCACCGCCCGATGAACATGAACATGAACCCCTATGCCAAGAGAAATACCAAAACATTTCCATGACCTGTGAGTCAGTGGTCGCAGGGCAAAGAATGAACTGAGTTCCAGTGTCCTATCAGGTCGATGATTGTGACATCCTTTTATCAGGCTTTACTCAATACTTTACTTAATTCTCTTGGCCTTTCAACTGTTCCCGGTTTGATATGTCATTCCCTCGGATCCCCACCCGTGGCATCCCTTATTGATACCTGAGGCAGCCCCCGGATGATTGTACGATCTTTAATTGGTGCAATATCTCCTGGGTTCCTCTCACAACTTGAACTTCCACCTAAAATTAGCCTGGAAAAGAAAACAAAGAATCTCACAACTATGGTCGAGTTTTTAAATTCGTTCATTGTTGAGGGAACTGAAAAATTTTACTGCCGGCACCGTGGTGAACAAGTCTATTATAAACAGTTCTAGTAATACATGGCGGTCAAGAAGGCATAAGCTCAATCACCACCTAATATCCAACTTGAATCGAAGGTGTCGGTTTGCTTGCTCTGATTTGTATCCACTAAACTCCTGACAGCACTTCTATCATGCCTTCCAAGGTCACACAGTATCTGACCGGTGTTCCACACACCGACTGCTTGGGTACCGAAGCAGTTGATACGTCTATTGAAGTAGAACGGCGCATGATGACGCATCCGTCCTATATTTGGCTATACCTGTCAGAAAATCAGCTTTTTCTTGTTGGGTATTTTCATCAGTTTCACTTCGTAGCCTCTCATAGCGGCTTTCTTTCTATTCAAGCCATCAATGTTACCCATTCCATCCTGGTGTGACCCCAAAGCAAGGGAGGAAAGAAGGAAATGGAAGAGGATTGAAAGTCAGTTCTCTTACTTCTCTATTCACAAGCGGTCGGTCTGTGGATACTAAATACGTGGTTAAAATAGAAGAGGCACAGCATCTTACTAAACTCCCATCATGGGATACCCCTGACAATTCGCTCATGCTACAAGGTTTTGAATGGCATGTTCCAGATGATCAAGGGCATTGGAAACGTCTTCAACGCTCACTAGTGAGTCTAAAATCGATTGGTGTCGACAGTATTTGGATTCCACCGGGATGTAAAGCAATGAACCCTTCCGGTAATGGCTATGACATCTATGATCTATACGACCTAGGAGAATTCGACCAGAAGGGATCACGATCTACAAAATGGGGCAGCAAGACAGAACTCCAATCACTAGCTTGCTCTGCGCGGAATCTCGGGATTGGCATTTGCTGGGATGCAGTTCTTAACCACAAAGCTGGTGCGGATTATACAGAACGGTTTTCGGCTGTAAAAGTGGACCCAAAAGGTATGATCTCTAGCCCTAGAGAAACCATATCAGTTAGTTAACTAATACCTCGGTTGGGACAAAAGACCGCAGTGTTGAAATCTTCGCTGCAAGGGAGATTGAAGGCTGGGTTGGATTCAGTTTCCCGGGCCGTGGCGGCATATATAGTTCTATGAAATATAGCTGGCATCATTTCAGCGGCGTTGACTGGGATGAAGCTCGGAAGAAAAATGCGATATACAGAGTTGCTAGCAAACGATGGTCTGATGATGTGGCCCACGAGAAGGGAAACTATGACTATCTTATGTTCGCCGACCTAGATTATTCCAACCTAGAAGTTCAGAAGGACGTTCTCCGATGGGGAGAATGGATAGGAAGCCAATTACCTCTCTGGGGTATGAGGTTAGATGCAAGCAAACACTACTCGGCTGATTTCCAGAAGAAATTTGTCAATCACGTTCGAGCAACTGTCGGGCCGCAGATTTTCTTCGTTGCAGAGTATTGGAGCGGCGATGTCAGGGTTCTTATGCATTACCTACAGAAGATGGATTACCAGCTGTCTCTGTTCGATGCACCCTTAGTCGGGCGCTTCTCGAGGATCTCGCGCACGGGAGAAGATCTTCGCGAGATCTTCGATGATACGCTGGTAGGGAACAAGCCTGCACACGCAATTGTAAGGCCCCTCCGATCTTCTCCTTCGTTGGTACTATGCTTACCGTGTGAGAGACTCTAGTTATGAATCATGACACGGTAAGAGAGAGTGTGTGTTTGTGATCGTGGACCAGCATCCATGGGCGTGCTAATATATTATCGTATAGCAACCAGGACAGTCCCTAGAGGTAGGACACAGGACCCTTTTTGATCTTGGAAACAACTAATAAGCTACTCAGGCTCCAATTGCATCATTCTTCAAGCCACTCGCCTATGCATTAATTCTACTCCGAGACAAGGGGCAGCCGTGTATATTTTATGGAGACCTTTACGGTATCAGACGCGGCGTCAAAAATCCCATGACTCCATCCTGTGGCGGAAAGCTTCCAGTTCTTGCACGGGCTCGTAAGCTTTATGCTTACGGCGAACAATGCGACTATTTTGATCAAGCCAATTGCATCGGTGTGCACCCAAGCAGTATTCATGGTGCTGGCTCATGACCGCCTAACAAAGAGTAGGATTCGTCCGTTATGGCAACTTGCATCACCCGTCCGGTCTAGCATGCATCATGAGCAACGGGGGTGCGTCTCAGAAACGTATGTACGTCGGACGGAGCCATGCCAAGGAGCGATGGACAGACATTTTGGGGTGGCATCCAAAGACAGTTATCATCGATAAGAAAGGTTATGGGATATTTCCTGTTTCTGCAATGCAGGTTAGTGTCTGGGTGAACTCGGCCGCAGAAGGGAGAGAAAGTCTTCAAGAGCCTTTGTAAGCATCATTTCATCCATCCCTTCATATGGTCCTCAATATAAGGCTTCGTGGAGCTAATCTATCGATAGCGAGGAGAAGATTTACGAGAATTGACCGGTCTGTCTGTGTCATATAGATATCTGACAAGGCGCATTCAAATGACCTTTTTTGTTTTTTTTTCTTTTTTCTTTTGGCGGGTTTGCCATGCCTTCCACTCAATAGCCTGAGTTGGGGTCAATCAAACTATTATATGCTAAGGCATTTTGAACACCCACCTAGTGGTTGAAACGGGCACTTTGAGTCTTTGTCAACCATGGTTACTTTGTCAGCTTCTAACATTAAAAAGAACGAGAAAAAAAATGATCGCTAGCTCCTTCGAGATATAACAGGGCCTTTCACCTGTCTCCGCACATTGCGTCAAGGGTTATAGTCGACTACTATGAGCATTGTTATGCTTTGCTGATATCGAGACATGCTACTGTGTACAAATCATTCTCCTTGTTTTATACCCTTAGCTGAACGCAAAATAGTGGATAATAGATTCAGTTTTACGCGTACAGCTTACGATTCCATACAACATCGCCGTGTCGATCCCGTGCCCAAAACAAGATTGCCTGTTGTTTCAAATTCAGAGAGAACATTATGGCAGGTTTTACAAGCGAAACATATCAACAGTACCTTGTTATTTAGCTTCTTCTTCTTCTTTTGTACCATCCTTCCAAACCTTGCATCCATACATTGTACGGTACATTCCCTGCAGCCACCTGTAGCGGTTTCTTCCTAGATTGACTGTTTGGTGTCCGTTTACATCGGCAGATTTAAAGAGGTTGGCCATGACAAGCTTCCTAGTACCTACTAGGTAGATATGCTCCACTATTTGAGTTAGGAGTTATCAGTGTTATCTCTTAGTTATTCGGGAATGCTTGTCGTGACGCGGCTCCGTCCACCCGGCTGTCTCCAAAGAAGCTGTTATTCGTGCACAAGAAAACTTCAACTGGAATGATCAAGTGTCGGATCATACATGACATAGGTCTCGAAGATAAAGGGCCAAACATTTTCAGTTCTGTATGGGAGCTCTCCCGAAGGGCAGGTTCGCTGTTCTTTCTCTTCGGCGTTCTGTCCGTGGTGGATCTGCTATCAATGCAAGGGACTTGCGTTGCGGAGTTTAACGGTAGGGGCCTCCACGCAATGAACCATCTATCTTGTTCCTAAACATTCTCAAGCTAGGCGGAATCTATATGGCTTGAGCCATCATGTGAAGCAACGTATTCAGATAACACTTCAATTTAATCGAGGGTATCACCACAACTTAGATTGTCTGTTGGTCTATGGGTGTAGACAAGCTTTTCCGAGTTAAGCTTGAGTTCAATAGAGAGCCTTGCTAATGAAGATCCGTGCTTGCCATGATGAACCTGAACTCTAACCACCTGGCTAGGCTTAGGGGTGAATCATATGGAATACGCTGATCTAACTCCTAGCTCTAAGAGAAACAAAAAGGACTGAATCATGCCTTGCTTCAGATGTTATGGCACCTCTGGTCCAGTCACTGCTCAACGGTTGATCCGAGAATGACGGAGCGCTCTTTTTTGGTGGGTGGATCAACGTGTTTCCACAAACCCACATACTCATCGAGCAGATCATGATCCACTTCGCCTCTTTGTACTAATACAGGGCATCACAGGGGAAATTCGGAATACTTGAGACTGTCATAGATGACGACTATTGTCTATTATTCATGGGCTCCTTGGGGACCAAAGGCTACGGCGGCCGTTTTTTAAATCCGAGTTCCCAAAGCTCCCTGGTGTCATTATGCGGTGTAAGAACTACAGGTTAGTTGACGGTCAAACTATAAACATGCCTAACACTTCACTGCCAGTGGAATCATGTCATATAAGAGAGATAATAAAAGGTTTGTTTCTGAACGTTCATCCAGATACTACACTTGAGCTAACATGCTTATTAGAGGAAGCGATCACCTCACCAGAAAAATCACATGGCTTGCCTAGTAACGATCAGGGCAATGACTGCCGTTCATCTGAGAGTCATTCAGGCACATTTTCTCCCTGGAGTTGCTGTCATATGGGATCAAAAACCGTGGTGGCTTTTCAGCCACACGATCCAGATCACCCTAACAATTGGTCAAAGGTATAGTGGAACTTCCCAGAATCAAGAAGTTCCTACAACGCATTATCTCCATACTAAATGGGCTAGTTTTGGAAAATATTCGTGCTTGTTACTGGTGCCAATGAGGTCATGAATAGCACTGTCGGGTCCTCAGTCACAGGCGGAGCTACAAAAGCAATCGCCCAAGAATTTAACGTGACAAATCAGCAGATCCTTGTCCTACCGATTTCGATGTTCCTCGTTGGCTATATCCTGGGGCCTCTGTTATGGGGCCCGTTATCGGAGGCTCAGGGACGAAGGTATCCTTTATTGGTAGCTTTTGTGTTATATACCGTCTTCATGATGGCATCTGCCTTAGCAAAGTCGTATCTATCTTTGCTTATCTTCAGGTTGCTCGATGGAATGGCTGCTTCTGCGCCTATCGCTATCGTTGGCGGCATCTATGCCGATATAGAGGCAGATCCTACGGCTCGTGGTCGACTCATGGCGTATTACATGACGGTAAACACCCCATCATCAGTAGTCTTGTTGGTTGTATTTGTTGGGGTATTAACCCGCTTTCATAGGCTACAACTATAGGGCCCGTCCTTGGGCCTCTCGCGTCAGGTTTCCTCGTGAGTTATGGCTGGAGATCATGTTTTTGGTTTGGTCTCGCGTATGCAGGCATTAGTCTACCTATGGCTCTCCTGATGCCTGAAACATACGCGCCTATAATCCTTCAACGGAGAGCTAAGAGGCTACGGAAAGAGACGGGCAATTCAAATATAATATCGCCGTTGGAGCTCGGTAGCCGAGATTTTAAACGAACACTGGCTATCAGTTTGGCACGGCCATTACGAATGTTGTTCTATGAGCCTATCACATCTTGTTCCTGCTTATACCTCGCTCTTACCTACGCAATATTCTATCTCTACTTTCAGGCCTATCCATTGGTTTTCCAGGGTTAGTGATACTTCCACCTTTTTCCCGCCCTGCCCTATAGCGATTCTTTCGAAACAAATCCTCCCAATTACATAGAAGGCCGCATGTCAAACCTAACGAATGCAGGTATCTACGGAATGGGCCCAGCTAAATCTGGACTTTGCTTCCTTCCAAGTAAGTCCCATGAAGCCCGAGATCTCGAGGACAGGACTGATTCCCAGTGCAGTCGGCGTCGGCGCTGTAGTTGGTTGCGTGATATTTATGTGGTACGACCGGTTTTTATCCCGAGCAAAAGCGCGGAATGCAAAATGGGCATATATTGAAGAATACCGTCGTCTTCCTCTTGCTTGTCTCGGGGGGCCACTATACGTTGTAGCGATCTTCTTCATGGGTTGGACAGCTTTTCCCAGCGTCCACTGGTCGATTCCCGCATTGTCGGGGATTCCGTTCGGGGCGGGATACTTGTTGAATTTCATGGCCATGGCGAATTACATGGCGGACGCCTACGAGACGTACTCTGCTAGCGCTATGTCCGCATCTGCCTGTACACGGAGTATTTTGGGGGCTATGTTGCCGTTAGCGACCAAGCCAATGTTCGATCGCCTTGGGATAAATTGGGCATACACTCTTGTGGGATTTTTGAGCCTTGGGGTCACAGTAATTCCGTTTGTCTTCATTCGTTACGGAGTTCGTATCCGAGAGAGCAGCAAGTTCTGTCAAGAGCTCAAACGGCTAAAGGAGGCCAATACGCAGGGACCACAACCAGATCGAGGCGTGGGAAGGTCGTGTGAGGTTTCTGTGATTCATGTCGAGCCCAAAGACGTAGAGAATCAGAATGGTCGGTAGAACAGATCGATCACAAAGGGCAGAGAGCCCAAAGAAAATAAAAACCAAAAAAAAAAATTTATCAGATTTGAGAAATTCGTCTCTCTCTCTCTTTATTTGTATTTGTAAGTGAACAGTATCTTCTGATTAGATCTTATCTTGCGCGGATTGGAAAGTGGCTATAACGAACCTACATGCTCCTTGCTCGCCCTTAGTCTCGGGATGAGTGGGGGAAATATGGGATTGGTGGGGAGACTGTGGCATTCCTTCATGATGCAGAGGAAGTTACTATTTTTGTCTGCTTATCCATGTTTGAATGTTGGCTTTCGCACTGTTCACCGGGGTACCTGTGGCTGAGCAGTGCAGATTATGAACTTTCTTGTAAGTCAGAGGAGGCAAAGAATCCCTACTAAACTAAGGTGGAGAGAGAGGATAAAGTCACCCCTGTTGCTTGCAAGTTCAAGAGCCAATCCCAGAGCACGGGCGCGGATGATTTACAATCTAAGGTGAGACCGTTTGTTTTCTTGCGACTTCATTTAATTCCCCCCCCCTGCCTCCCTCTTTTTCTTTTCTTCTTTTTTTCTCTCTCTTTTCTACTTTCTTCTCCGATATCGTACGGTTAATGTCTCGTCTCCCCCCTTGATATTCTGGTTGCTGTCCTTCGTTTATCAGCATTCTGCGTTTCCCTTACGGCTCTAATCTCACTCAATCGGTCGTTCTAATATTGTGATAGATTCTTGACTTATATTAATACTATTGATGATTGCTACCACCAGGGCCCCTCTGTTATCTATATCTCATATGTGAGCTATTGGTCTCTTCCAGGACCTGTATAATATTACTAGACCATCTCTCGTATAAGTTCGCAGGAGAAGAAACATGGATTCCCCTCAATATCAAGAGCTTGGACTTGTGTCGCAGGAGCAACAACCGATCGACCAGGAAACAGTGCGAGCGACTTGGAAATTCCTGGCGGGCTTATCGTCGAACCTGACGCTTGTGGGGTATGTTTTCTTCTGCCCTCCGCCATATTGACAATCTGGTGACTGAGATGCCATCGCAAAGATTCCTGGTCATGCCTCTAGCATTTGAGGGCGCCAAGGATGAATCTCTCGGGGACAAGACCGGCACAGCTGTAGCAGCATTGGCATTGATCGGAAACGCATACCTTTTGTCGCTCATCTTGTTCGGCGCCCAGTATCGTAAGCGTACATATTTGATTCATTCTGTCTTCCTGTAAATGCCCGATGCTTTTTTCTTCTTTCCTTTTCTTTTCTTTTTGTCTTTTCTTCTTTTCCCTTCGTCTTGGATTACAATCTCACCACCACACAGACCTTGTCTATTCTCCAATCTCCTCGGCCTATTAAACGTCGTTCTTAATATTCTCTGTCGAAAGTTACTCCCCATCGGCCGCTTGGAAACAGTGGGCATGGTTCTTGCCTCTATATTCGCAGTCCTCTACGCGTTGTGCGCATTATGGGCCTACGGAAGAGACATCGCAGACGAGATTCGAGTCGACGATGCCGATCGTACAATGATCCCTTTGACTGAAGAGGAGATGCAACGACAACAGCTCCTCCGGCTTCTTCAAGAAAATCAAGGTAAAAAGAGATCGAGCGCCAAGGTTATGCAAAAGACCTTCAGGGTTAAAGTTCCAGAACACATCAATCCGGGGAAAGGATGGGATTCTTTCATGCCTCCTCCTCGCGAGAACAATTATTATAGCTGATTTGGTCAGCCTACATGGATAGTAATGAGGCGAGATGATGGGGTAATTTACTGCGAAATTTCCTGGCCTTTCCTTGACTGGTCGGCGGATATGTCCTTTACTACCGAGCGCGTATCGTGCGCACATCTCCAGTCTCCGATTGCCCGTGGATAGGAGAGTAGCTAAGTATTACTTGGCCGATCCTATACCCAACAAGGCGGAATGCGAAGGATCCACGGAGGCGACGAATGCGTTGGGAAAACGAAGGCCAACCAATAATGTCGAAGGTGATCTACCGAGGATCTCTATAATCTGATACTTTCTTTCGACTCTGATCCAGACATCACATGCTTTCTGCAGCCGTGCTTACAGCAATATAGAAACTTTGTATGTCTACTATAATCCTAGCTCAGAAAGAAGTCAGTCTTTTATAACAACCATGTATACGAGGGTGTGAGAAGATAATAGGGGGTAGAGAGAAGAAAAAAGAAAGGGAGAAGACTCGGTGTGTGAGAGCCAACAAGTTGTTGGTTCATTGTACCGTATCTAGGGAGGAAGAATAGAAAGCCGACGGAGATTCGGCACGAAACCATGGAAGTTGAAACAGGTGGAACGCCTCGGTAATTACCTGATTAGGAAATCACTGCCCGCGTCATCCACGGGGTCAAAAGTCCTCCTTCGACCTTTTTCCCTACGTTTCCTCCTTCGTTATTATTTTCTATCTTATCTCTTTGTGTAGAACCATCTGCATACTACCTACACCCAGTCATGGCGAAAAGAGTGACTCTCTTTGAACCTCCCCCACTGGATTCTTCCAAAGCACCCATCGAAAATGTCTTGGAGTTAACGCCCGTGATAGACATTGGTCCAGTCCGTTTGTCTCAATCCGTACCACCTCTCTTGCTATATCTCTAATCATTTTATCCCTCTCAACAGGATGTTTTTACAAATACTCGTCCTCTCTGGCACCCACCTGGCGCGCGGGGCATCTACGGAGGTGCGGCAATTGCCCAGTCGCTCGCCGCGGCCATGCGGACGGTTCCGTCGGATTTCGCCGTCCACAGTATGCACTGCTATTTCGTCCTCGCCGGTGATTCCGAAATTCCCATTCTATACCATGTCGAGCGAGTGCGCGATGGAAGGAGTTTCATCACACGCACTGTCCAAGCCAGGCAGCGCGGTCGACCAATTTTCACCACCACCTTGAGTTTCAGTAGGGCCAATAGCGGCGGAAAGAAGAAGTTGGAACATGCAACATCAATGCCTGATGTTACGCTGCCGGATGATTCTCCTGCAGACGTAAAGAGGAGACTTTATAACGCTGGAGGCGGGCCATTCGAGTCGCACAAACTCGGGACTGTGAACCGTAAGCATCATGACTGGCGTGTTATACTACAAGATAGATGAAGATCCGGTCATGCTAACTGGCTCAGGGGATTCATCTAAGCCTGAAGATAAGCGAATCCGACGCTGCATGCGCGCACGAGGAAACATCTCCGAGGCCGGCGGCCACCACGCCCATCTTTCCGCCCTCGCTTATGTGACCGATAGCTATTTCATCGGAACTGTATCACGCGTCCATGACATCCCTCGGTTTGCCTCCCCTGCCGAACTCAAGGCAGCCCTAAACGCACTGAAGAACCCATCCGACTTGGATGACGACGAAATCTCGCGAGCATTCAAGGAGTTGAAGGAAGAAGAAGCCGCAGAATTGCGCCGTCGGCTGGAGGGCGCCCTCAGTAAAGCTGAGGACCCGAAGAACAAACACAAGCATAAAGAGGTCGGCATGATGGTCAGTCTTGATCATTCGATTTACTTCCACAATCCTTGGGCGTTTCGCGCAGACGAGTGGATGGTCACGGAGATGGAGAGCCCTTGGGCTGGCGAGGGAAGGGGTTTGGTTCTCCAAAACATCTGGTCTAAAGATGGAACATTAATCGCCACGTGCACACAAGAGGTATGCTCCTTATCATTCATTTATTGGTCCGCGGTCCGTTGTCCAATCCGATTCACTAATGTATGGCTGGCATAGGGTGTTGTAAGATTAAAACAAGATGAGCCTCCTCGGTCGAAGATATAGACTGTTGTACTGCATTATTCAAGGTCAAATACCCCTTTCATCTTGTTGACAATATATATTTCCTTCCAGGTTTGCTTTGAACTAGAGCGAAAGCACTTTCCAACTTGCTTTTGGTTTTAATCCTTTGTTGCATAGACATTCATCACTTATATCTTTTCGGGTGCTTCTTGTCCCCCAGTCTATATTTGTATACATTATTTCTTTGTACATACATTTCAGTTCCTCACTTTAGCTTATCTTTGAGGTGTTGAATTGATTTTCTTTCATATAAATCTGTCATATATAGCGTACATGGATTGAACAATTCTCGTCTGCCCTTCATGAAATCACAATGACAAGAGGAAGAAGAAGAAGAAGAAGAAGAAGAAGAAGAAAACATGACAGCATCTGATGCAAAGAAAAGAGAGCGCTTTCGCAAACAAAAAGATCAAAGTGCCACCCACCCGTTTTAAACAAAAACAATGCCCCCAATGCAAGAAAAGGAAAAGAATAGTGCTACAAGTGTCATGACCTCCCATATCACACCTCCATCGTTCCTACCTCTTCCTTGAGCTTTTCTTCCTCTCGGCTTCGCTTCTCACAGAATTCCAACGCCTTCGCCCCCCATACTTCCCTTCCTTTGTATTCGCCGACATAATCCGGCCAGCTTTTGATTTCTTTGGCTAAATTTCGCAGTTCCTGCATGGGCAGTTCATCCATGGTGGTAAGAAACGTCTTGACGCCAAAAACGAGTGTTCCAGTCCGAGGCAGTCTACGGAAGGTCTGTCGCTCACGGCGGATGACGATATCCTCAGGGGATGGGTTGGGGTTGTCCTCAAACAATGTCGTAGGACGATAAAGGGTCTCAAATAGATCTTCATCAGGGCGCTTCACTTCAACAAAGTAGTTTGACCGTTCCATTGGTGAAGATGGCGTAAGGCGATTCAAAAACCTGATCAAAAGTCAGTTTCCCATCTTCTTTGCAGAGCTCCATATTCACTAACTTGCTAACAGAAGCGGCAACTTGCTGATGCCACAGAGGCACGGGTTCATGAAGCCGGGAGATTGTCCATCCGATTCGTTCTTGTACAGTCCATCCTACCGGAAAGAGGCTTGCACTGGCAGCCCTGCGTTGTTGGTCAGCTGTCGTTGCCCTGAAAGTAGGCCAAGGAGGGTCTCTTCAAAACTAACAAGTAGTACTCGTCGTCCTCATTCTTCATCAAGATGCTTAGGTCTTCCATGGTCAATCTCACCGCTATCTCGAGCGGATCGACCTGCTTGTTTTGACCTCCAAACACGAATGTTTCGCCGGTCACCTTGTTGTGAACGGTCGACTCGTCGCCGGACCTCTTATGTTCGAATTTGTCTGGAAACCGCTGGCACAGAAAATCAACCACCTCCTCCAACGCTTCAAGGCATGCTTCGTATGACTCTGGGAGGCATTGGAGGACCTTTTGCTTTTCCTGTTGCAGCAATTGACTCCGGACCTGATGCTCCGCCATGTAGTTCTTGTCGATGGTAAGCCAGTTCTGGGCATCCAGCTTCCGAATATCCATCATGACTCTATATCTCTCCCTCCCTTTGATGGGAGGAGGCTTAAGGTCCTCGCAACTAACATCTTGTGGGTGGTGTTTGGGCTGAAGCCAGGGAAGATAGTTTCGGAATCTAGCACCAATGAAGGACAGAAAAAGAAATAAAAGTCCAACGCATGTAAGGGTATTCATCGCCTTTTTTTGCTCGGAATCCAATCAATATAAGGAAAGGAAAGGAAAAAAGAAAAAAAGAAAGAAAGGATGGTGTTAAGGAACTTTTAGTTATCTCTCACTCATCGGACGCCACGACCAGGAATCACTGTTAACGTCAACATGGCAAAACCTTCTTCGGAAGAGGGCAATGGCTCGAAATTTATCTGGTCCATGGACCCTAGGAAACGATGATCGTCTGGGTCAGACGATTACCTACAAAGGCTACAATGGCTTCTACATTCCTGATTCAGGCAGCTGGGTCGAACTCTGATACGTCCTGGACTTCCCCGCAAAAAGCCGCAATTCGCCGCTCCAAAAAAAGAAAAGAGAAAAAAAAGAACTGACAGCATCCACATGATCTAGTAGACTTTCTCAGCTATCATAGCAATTGAGCTTCGGTGGGTCCTGGGACTGGGGTGGAGGAGAAAGTCAGGGTAAGTGAACTCTAAGTGGATCAGGGAAGGGCCAGGCAAATGGACTCAAATGTACAGCGCCTCAAGATCCGCAGCCGGGTCACTACGCGGAGTCCTTCAATCGGCCGTACAATTGCATTACCAGGATGCTCCCCCTCCTCGAACTAAGTACGAACTGACTAGCTTCATGGCCCCTCCGATCTAAAGGGCTGAGGGTACCTCTGCTCTTCGTCAGCCGGAGTTCACACGTCTCCCGTCCGTGCGCATAAGAATGAAAGGCCTCGTGAGCTAAACACAAGAGCCTGACTTAGGGAACTGTCTCTTACTGCCTAACAGTTCCTGCAGTTCCGCTCCAGCAACACTCGACTTGATTTCCGAAAAGTGGATGCAGAATGCCAATAATGGCATCATGACATCAACCTGGGATTACAAAAAGAAATTAGAAATAGCGCAGGGTGGCACGTTTGCGTGGTGACTGGCCTGGGATTGCAGAAACCCATACATCGTGCTAACCAAGCGCACTTGTACAACAGAATGAATATTGCCTGGGAGCTTCTGGGGCACAGCGCGTGCGTCGATGCGTGGGCCGAGTCCCAATTTGGTGGTCGATGGTCACACAGTTCCAGAGCGTCTGTTGTCATAGGTCACCGGGCTGTGGATGGAATCCAGTCCAGGTACCACTGTACATCATGTTCACTGACGTGCTGGCATGCTAGTCATTCGGAGTACTACGACTGGTCCATCTTCTCTGGGGCGACCGTCGCACTACCCTTGAAACTAGGATCAGAAGAGAAGGTACGGGGCCAACACTGACGTACCATGAGGGACAAGTCCTTGCAGTCTTTCGGTCCCCGCGAAGCTATGGAAGACTAAACATGCTAGGCTGTTGCACTGTAGGTACGCCCCAGCCAGTGGGGTACCTCAACTGACTACTTTATCTACTTCGGTACGAATGTATGCACATCCATTTTATGGAAGTGCGCACTTACTCAGTTGACGATCCACCACCGACCGGGCCCAGAATTCGGGTTTCTAAGACAGTCGGTTTGGTTGGGCGACTCCACCCTCTCCGAAACTGAGAAGATATCTGGGGTTTTGCGCTGCAACCGCCTTATCTCGCGCAAAGCGCGCTTGCCGCAATCCTGCTTGGTTTTTAGTCAGAATCAACCATCAATGGTGTACTAACCAGCCCCCTAGTATGGCGGTGTCTCATCCAAGAATGCGCTTTTTTTTCTTCTTGCTGCCCACTTCCCATTTGGTCGGAGTAGGTGGCCTTTTCTCCCCTCGCATTTTTACTTTGATTTTTGCTTTTTCCTTTTCCTGTCGCATCTTTCCTTTTTCTGGCATGATCGGACGGGTTTTTACGCCTCATTTGCTGTCCCTTTCTTTTCAACTTTTTTCTCTTTTTTTTCTTTTTTCCCTATCTTGTATCCTTTTTTTTTACCTTCCACACCCTCGCTCCCACCCATTCACACAGACTAGTATCCAAACCCTCCGATTGAACTACATCTGACTAATGACGTCGGTAAAATTGCTTTTATCGAGCTGCCAACATGCAATCGGCAGCTACTCAGGCTTACTTACGAGGCCCTCTTGTCTAGTCTGACTGTACTGAGCCCAGAAAAGCAGAGACACCAAGGCCAAATAGTGGCCTTACCCACCGTGCACGAAAGCAACACGCTTGACTAGTGACGATCCACTCGTCAACGGGGCATTCCCAACCCACCGACCAAACGGCTTTCCTCCATTATAAATGATAGACTTGTCTAGACAGGCCTGGTAAACTCAGTCGAGACCCTACTCCTCAAGTCTCCTCAGCGATATCCTGTCTAATAGGAGGGATCTACTGGGCCCCATAGTGGGACACCTACTCGTGCTAACCGTCTCCAGTATCTAGGGACTGGGGCTGTGGGCACGGACTTCGCTTCATGGCCATTGTCAAGGCCTCCTGTGGCTCCCAAATTCTCCTTTGAATGCAGTCTCTCGGCGGATATCCTCCATTTGCCTATGGCACTGGGCCCATCAACGTAACTATGACTTTCGGAGAATTGTCCACTCAATCTCGCATCCAGCACACTGAAACTAGAATTCAAGCTCTCGTGATTACCCTAAATGAAATCCACGCCATCTAGAGCCATAAATCGGTGCCTTATGTTCTCTGCACTTAACGACGAAGTACTCAGCATTCAACAACACACCTACCTATTCTGGAGAGCCACAGAAGAACATCTCGAGATCTACCACCCATATAGACAAATTACCTAGTTGCCTGATATACCTATCCCCGTCGTAAACCAGAATCCCACACCACTAAAAGCAGAATGACAGAACTCGAACAAAAACCTAAGTACATACAAGAATCATGCAATCTAGCCATAAATCCATTTCTCCACTACCTCCACCCCAAGTAACTAGGTCAACTAAAGTTAACTAATTTGGCCCTTAAAGGTAGATCCTAATAAGTAAAACCATTCCTGATCCGCGGAAGGTCAAACAGATAGCGTCTCAATTCCTCAACACACACTCTATTACCTAAGTGTGCAAGTCAACCTCCCCTTCAATGGAAGTTTACCTATAGGAGAGACTGGAACAAATCCCACCCGCTCACCTATCTTCCATCCTCTTCCGTTGATCACCTGAAGGGTAGTTATTCCGTCTTCTTTAAATGATCACGTCTGGTTGAGCTTATGTTTGCTCTATCTTTGTCTTACGGGGTTGACTTATATTTTTTTTCCCTCTCTCTGAGCTGAGATGGGAGGTATATTGATCCTTATTTCACCCTTCTTTACCCCATTCTAACGGAAAATCTCGAGAGAAGGGAAACGTGGTGTTTGTTATTGGGGTGGCTATTGGGCTTTTTTTCCGTTGGTTTGCTTGGATGGTATGTTCAGGTGATGGATTTGGGGTCTCTTGGCTACGTATGGTTTGTCTTTGACTTGACGGGTGGCGAGGGAAGGTGTGCTTTGCTATTGATTAGAACGTACTGATTGACTAGTGCTATGTTCCTGAATGGGTGATGTGATGATGAGGTAAGTGGTATGGTAGACAAGGACGGATATTTGTCGTGAGTGTTTTTCTTTTCTCATTAACTGAATTAATAAATCAACCAATCATCAAGGTGAGCTCATATAAAGGTATCCAGGAAACATCAAACATGAGGGAACATAAGGTAAGAATAAGAGGTAAACTCCATGGTGGACCTCTGGACAACATTGCCCAGCGGCTTCGAAGGGGAATGGATGAGAAAGATGGTATAAACGCCCGCCCTGTGCAGTTGCCGGCCAACCGAGTCCGTCGGTTGGCTTTAAGATTTTTTATATACCCAGCATCAGAATCTGAATGTGTCTGATTTACCGGAATTTGGCTCGGCATCGGCCCATAACCTCGCCCTGGCAGACGAGTTCGGCGCTGAATTCACTGCCATCGAGTGTGAGGTAGATGTCGAAGTATACACGGTAGAAGACTCCCTGAGGGGTATCCATGCGCTCGAAATCGGTTTCCAGGTTCTTGCGCGAGAGATCCGAAGTAAGTGTCACGACCTCCTTGATCCCTGTTACACAGTTAGTAGAGCGTCGTAAGGGACGACAGGATGTGTAACTTACGGGGGTCTTTCGTGTATTCAGGGCAGACATCCTCGTCGCAGGCGTACAGAATATCCTCATACATCAGGGTTGCTCCCGGCGCAACCTGTCGGAAAAAGCTAACCTTGACCGGCTCCCCAATCTTCACTCTCTCACCCTTTTGCACAAAGATCTGTCGCGTGTACTTGCAGCGATCTCTGCCGTCTAAACTAGGAACACGATATTGTTCCGGGTGATATCCTTCTTTGAAGGGCTGCAATGTGGCCATAAGGTAGTGTCGGCGAGCAACACGGTGTGTGATCACACGTTCCGTGATTCCAGCAGTGACAGCGCCCTTAACGATCGCAGCGACAGAGTCCATCGGACGGACAACCTTTGATTGATATTGGGGCGGTACATGGAGTTTGATCTGTTGGAAGAGATACTCAGATGCGCCGAACCCACCCACCACAAGGACGTTCTACAATGTTGGTTAGTCAAAGGCAAAGCTAGATGAGTAGTGATAAAACCTACCTGTAGAGACCGGTTCTGCGCTTGGATAGCGATGATCTGGTTTCTGACCAACTCCAGAATACGGTTGACGACGGGCTCAAAGCATTGAAGGATCTCTTCGTTGGTAAACGTCATATAGCCCTCCTCGATGCCGGCATCTGGGAAGTCGGCCTCAATGCCGACATCTACAGCCCACTTCTGTCCATTGTTTCGGAAATCGGCCTTAATCCGGTTCTCAAAGTCCATAATACACTTCGCATACACCTTACCTGCCGTGCGGGACCCGTCAGGGAGCTTCATCTTACGGATTTTCGCACGAAGGATGTTGCTGAAGTTCCGATTGAGAGCCGTTGAGCCGCATGAGTCACCCGATCCAGCTGTACATTCGGCGACACTGAATGGCTGTTCCTCCTCAACCTCGTAGGCGATCAAATCCACAGTTCCACCACCACAATCCACAATCAGGATTGCATCGCCGACCTTCAGATTGAGCAACCCGGTCTTTGCACAGAACAGAGCGGCAGCCTCCGGCTCGGAGATCAACGTTAGGCGATTATCGTTCTCGTCCCGCAAGAACCCAGCTTGTAAAGCCGCCGCTCGTGTCGCTGCCTTGCCCGCATCGTTCCAGATAGCTGGCACTGTGAGGTAGTACCGGATGTTGCGCTCTTCCCGAGTAAACACCTCACCGAGGGTCTTCTGTAGCTGAGCGCGCATCGCCTGTCGTAGCTTGAAGAGGTAATCGGCGGCCACATCGATTTCTGACTTACCGGGCGGGAGGGGCGGCAGATTAATCGGATCGATGTATGTGTTTCCGGACAGCATAAGCTGGAGCTTGAACCATTCGACCTTCTGCACTCCCTGCTTCGGATAGCCCGTGGGAGCCAGCGCATCAGCAATATCCGGGCCCCATCCCACCACTTTCTGGTACTGATCGTAGTATAGGACGGTGGGGATCTGTGAGAAACAGCTTGGTCAGTCGGAAGTGTTCTCCCTTGAGTGCGGTTTGGATTAGTCACCTTCTGTTTGGTATGAGTTCCTGCTCCAGGCCATTCCGTAATGATGTCCTCTCTTGCTTCATTGTTGGTCGCGAAAGCAAATGCGACACCGGAGAATGTGGTGCCAAAGTCAATGCCGACAATCAGCTGGGCCTTACTCCGACCGGCACCTTCGACCTCAACCGCGGGATTCCGCACCCCGTATTGGGGCTGGGGCATTCCCTGGCCCATTCCATGAGCTGCGACCGGCTGTTGCAAACCATACCCCGGAGGAGCACCCAAAGGTTGGACGGTCTGTTGCGTATAGTGCAAGTTGGTGTTCAACGGTGCGGGGTGATGACTCAACTGCTGGCCTGGGGGCATCGGGCTGGTCGGCCGCTGGTATGTATAGCTGGGGGGTCGCCCCAGAGGGTTTTGGTTGTTCATCGGAAGACTCGTCGTGGACGAACTATGGTGAGAAGGTGGGGAACTAGGTGAGGTGGCGTTCGAAGGCGGGGCGACGAGTGTATTGCTCGATGCGTTAGGTGGTGGTTGTTGTTGTTGAACTGGCGCAGGCTGGGCACTATGCTTGTTCCGCTTCGTTCCAAAAGTGAACGATTTGAACCGTGAGCTCATCAGGTCCATATAAGTGACCACGATGGGGTCAGCGAAGTATTAAAGAGACAAGGAACGGGGAAGAGGGGGAGGTGGGTTGCAGGGAAGTTATAAGACAAAAAAGGAAGAAGAGGAGAACGAGTGGAAGAAAAGGCACAAAAGTCAAAAGCGAGAGCGTAAGAAACGAGTGGGTGTATTTGGACAGAGAGGCAGTGCCAACTCTTTGCTTAGGCAGTCAGAAAAGCCTCTCCCGGGTTTACTGTTAGTTTGGGAGTGGGGAGGGGGGAAAACACGGGAGGAACACGAGCAAAAGAGATCGTCCGGACAGAGAAAAGTCACAAAATAAGGCAATTAATTGGTTCTCAGAGGGACGCATGGGCGTTTCGATGGGAAGTCCGTAGTAACGTAGGAAAACAATGGTGGTTGAAGAAGTAACAAAGAGACGAAGGGTAGCGAAAGGCCAGAGAGATGCAAGTCACGGACCCCAAAAGTCACTGGTTTAGAATGATGATCCCTCAAGATCAATCTCCCTGGAATGCCCTGCCCGGAGGGATATCATTCCCAGTAATTCTCCGACTCTTAAAGGAAAGAGTAATTCTCGTTGACTCAGCCTTATTTGTTTCAAATGGCAGTATGTCTTTCTTTTTTTCCTTCCCTCCCGTCCAAAACAAACGGTGATTCCGTTTGTTGATTAATGATGCTTACCATGGATGATGGCACATCATCAAGTCATTCCTTCCGCCCCCAACTTTCATTTTACACATTGCGGAGACAACCGGTGCAGTACGGTACCGTACCGGTACATACATACCATCATACTACCTTCTCTTCTGTATGTCAGGCGGATGGACTGTATTAGGTCTATGATAAGTTCCAATCCACCTGGCACTTCCATGGCATGTCCGATTCAAGATTAGCGGATCCCGTCAACTTGTCAGTTCCCGTTGTTGACAGACAGTCTTCCATTTGACACTCATACATACTATATTTATATCTATAGAAGCTTCTCCAAATCATAACTCCCCTGGCAAAGGAGAGGTTATATGCTCCATATATCCCAATCATTCCCACTCTAGCTGATTCATCTTGATTTTCTTTTCATATATCGCCCCCTTTCTTGGACCCTGTTTCTACAGTAACCTTCAAAAATTACCATGGTGCTAAAAAAAGGACAGCCAGCGATGTGCCTGAGACGAGCCATGGTACGGAAGGATTGACGCCCAAGCAGGGACAGCCTTATAATTACAGCCACGCTGCTCAGCCTGTTTGTCCCACGTTTTCTTTGTCTGGCTGCGGCTGAATGTTGTAACGACGATCCTTCGCCATGTACCGTACCGTTTCATACAAACTCTAAAGTCTTGCGCACCGACCAATAAGCAGCGGCCTTGGCATTCAGGCAACGAGGCGGACTCTCTTCATGGATCTAAATATGGATAAGTTTCTCAAGTTTCTCTGCCTGTACTATTCTAAGTTCCATTATGGATTCTTCTTCCGTGCCACCCACTTGGATGGCTTGTAGAGTGGCTGGAGCATACTCTGAGGATCCTGAATATAGCCACACATCGGCCGATCCTCCACTGCCTGCCGCTTCTCAATGTTGAAGCCCATCCGCTCCACAAGGCAGAAGACTTCTTCCTCCGTGAGCTCCACATTGCCAGGTTCCCCAATCCCCTGGTGCTCATCGTGGTCTCCTTCCCGCTGGCTACGGTTGCTGCCGTCCTCGAAATGCCATAACAACGGACCGACATTAACCCACACCCCGTTGGGCTTCAGGCAGTGTCGGATCGTCTCGACGTACCGAATGAGATTGGGGGCTGTGTCAACGAAGAAGACTGTAGTTACCGCATCGTATGCCTCTTTGTTGGATGGGCTGCTGTAGAGCACCACAAAGTCGGCTGCGGACATCCCCATCGATCCAAAGGGTGTCTGGTTCGCCTGCGCCTCAATCATGGCTACCCCTGGATGGGTATCTGGGATCATCACCCTCTGCAGCTGTTGCTCTCTGGATAGGAGATTTGAAAAGTGGAGTGCAAACGGATACAGCGCATGATGCTGGGGGCCAGACGTATGGTTCAAAACCCAGCTGCTGGCCAACAACTGGTGGTATGAGATTTCGTTGCCCTCTGCAGCAAACCCAGCCTGGCAGACTTCAAAGACCAATCTCCCCAAGCCAGCCCCAGGGATTAGCACCTTAATCTCCTCTCGGGAGGCAAGTCTCTCGCCGAACTCATCTCGCAGTTCGTGCACCACTGGTTCCACGCAGACTTCTCTCTCCGCTTTGCCCTCGGAGCTCCAGTCGCGATAGAATTGCCTGATAGTTGAGTGGGCTTTGTTAACATCTGAAGAGGTCGCCGTGTTATGCCAGTTCTGACGCGGGTCTTCTGGGTCGGGGTTCGCCGGTAGCCCAAACGAGGAAAGTCCCGTTGCGAGGATAGCGTCTGCGATTTCGGCATTCACGTCAATGGCATCATCTACCCGATTAAAGTTGTCCAAAATTGAGAATGGTGGCTCCGCAAGCATTTGCCAGTGAGCAGATGGTAAAGCATAGAACGCCTGGCGCCGGCGATGCGTGGTGTTCATATGAGCAGTTCTTCGATATTGCCTAGCAGAAGTTCAGCCACGTAGTTTAAGAACAGTTCAAACCGATGTAGTCTCCAGATACCAAAGTTGGCACTGAGAGAGGAGAAGCCAGAAGGGACCGTATTGGAACTCCAAAGCAGCAAATGTAACATCACTTCTTTTTCCGTCTCTCTCCTCATGACCTCCATGTTACATTCCCACCTTTGGACAGCAATATAATGGAACTACCAACAAGCACAAGTCCATACCTAAAAGAATCCAGCGCAGCAAACAGCACTCGCCGTTCATCAGGGTCAGCCAGCGGGTCGAAATCCCCTGCCCAACTGCGAACTTCGTCATCCTGGTGCTGCGAATCAGAAGCCATGCTGCTTTAGCGGGAACCGTCGTGATGACCAAGAAGTCGACAACCAAATATACTCTGTACAGCTGTAAGATCTTCAACACCAAAAGAAACAGGCACCTCCAATTGATATGGGAGTCAAACAAAAGAATTATGAAACTCGGCGTTGCTCTCTATATTATGGAGGAACAGAGAATGTGAAGTATCTGAGATGGCAGTCAAAGCTCAAAAGAGTGAAGAGTGGGCCCGCTCTGTTTGGCGGGGAACCAAGAGCGGCACCTCAAACATCTCACTCATCAATCCATCTAAAACCGACATTAACAACCACATCAAAAGAGAGTATTTCGGAAGCAAAAGACGTAGTTTATTTCACTCAGCAAACCGGAAAGAGATACCTAACAGAATAAACCATCCTCCAAACATGACGACAGCAGTGGAAGCACCTATACCGCCTCAAGTCGAAAACGTGGCGCCGCATGCCAAACCTCAAGAGCTATCATTTCCCCTTCCAAAGGCATTGCATACGACCGCACACATCCATCTCACCTTCTTGGACACATGCACAACGGTGTTCCTGGCTACGTCGACACCGGGTGACTCGGCGGGGTCCGTGAAGCCGATGGGGAGCTTCGTTTACGCTATGCCGGACGTAAGTGCTTTTTTTCTTCTTATCATTAATTTCTTGTCGGACATTTACATAGTTGGGTTGGCGGCGTGAGAGTATATCCATATTCACAGGAGCCCATGCGGAACATTGGAATACCATGAGTCTTCCAATGTTTATTCATCCCCAGGACTCCTTCTTCCATGTATATCCATCATTGCCATGCATGCATCTTACGCCACTACCGACGCACTATAAATATCTACCTTGAAACACTCTGCCCACTCAGTCAAGTTGAAACCCAGCTACTCACACATACCAGCGCACGAACCCTCGCGACACCATATCCACAACGCTATACAATCTCCCTGGAAGTGTGGAATACACGACTCGGATCGCTAAGGTCCTGGCTCGTCGCATGATGGTCCCAGTCTACGTGGGCTGCAGCATTGATCCGACAGCGCTCGGGCTATTGGTCGAGGAAGAGATGGAAGGATTGACGAAGATAGTGGAGGTAATTATGCAACGGTGGGAAGGATCCAGGAAATGAGAGAGCGAAGAGATCATATGGTTGGGTAGGTTGGTAGTATTGATGGAGTAACGATATCAGTCTCTGGAGTCAGCATTTGCCCTTTTGGTCTTGTTATTCTTTTCTTTAACTTGATAACTGCCTGGTTTTTTCTCTCGTTTCATTTCAATGGTTTCATAGGTGGTGTTTTGAGTGAGAAAACTGGGTCTAATTTGGGATGGAATTAATTATGGGAATTTGTGTTAATCATTCTTGTTATCCAAGACACTCAAATTTGAGATCTCGGCTAATCACCCAGGCTCAGCCCCTCCAATACAGACCTATCTTTCGTAAATAGTCTAGAAATTATGCTAGTAATCGTAAGGTGCGTAACTGCAGTAACGGTGCGCCTCTCGACCGAGAAAATTAGAAACAAAATATTCAAATCCACATCATCGGATCTAATTGAACCGAGAGGTGCCCCATAACAACTCTAGTACCTGGACTTGCGTATCTACTAGTCTCCGAGCATCCGAAAAAAGCACGACGCCGAGAAAAGAAAGAGTAAAATAATAAACAAATAAAAACAGTCAAGAGAGACAAAAAGGGAGAACGGACAGGATCAAAGAAAGGAATCTCCATCCAAGGGAATCCACAATTAATTTATTTAGGGCTAGCAATACTACTCTAATAATCTAGTGCATCTAAGCCACCAACTCCGGTTGGATGATTCCCCAAAGCTTGCATTTCAATGACAGATGTCGGACATCGGTCGACTCCGATGCAATTGCGCAATGTTGAAACATGTCCACTTCTTAGGTGGAGTTTGACCATGGTTTCAGAGCCCCTTGTAGAAGGTGGTATTGGAGATGTAGACATCATGCGAGATAAACGCTGCAAGTTTCACCGGATTTGCCTTCCAGATGGCACACTCATTCAACCAAGTTACAATAATAATGAATGATCATATTCGGAATCGTTTCCGAACCAGTGGATTTAGAATCCGTCTAACGTAGTGGAGCGCCCAGGTTCCATGTGTGCTCCCTTTTGGTTCTCTTTTGCTTTTTCTCCTTTATTGGGTGTGGGCTTTTTTTGGTGCCCAATATACACTGGCCGGTTGCGTTCATATTTTCTTACTTTTTTTTCTTCCCCTTTGAAATGGATCGTAACGAACGATAATTGAGAACCCATACTATAACCGACAATAGATTGAGTGCAGCGGCTCGCTCGGGTATTCCCATTTGAGACACAGATTTTGTATCTGAAGCGTCAATGAGCCTCAAGAGTGGGTTTCCACCACTCACCGTGGTGCGTTCATAGCGAAACCTCCGATATTGATTCGAAAGTATTGTCGCGGCTACAGGAGCTGAGTCAGGCGTCTCATTTCGCCTAATTACCCAGCAGATCTATATATAGGTTGACTTTGATTGAAAGAAACGATGTAGAAAGCGGGTACTCGGTAATGGAATTCTTATCGCGAAGACGGGATTGCGTTAGAGATTGGCTACCCCCATCGCACTCCAGATAGATTGAGTCTGACGCCATCGCATTCGTTTAATTGATTTACACCGTATATCATGAAGCGACAGTCCCATGTATGCTCACGTGTGCTGTTGCAGCCAAGCGATGTCGCGAGTCCCCCATTTTCGAGACCCAATGAAGGCCGGTATAGCCTCACAAGTCTCGATCGAGGCTGTTAAAGAGGGGCACAAGGCACGGGACATTAGACCAGTCACAATAGACTATAAGCCAACATTATCAACACGAGGTAGATAGCTGCAGGAACCTGTTTTGCATAGAGGCATGGTGGGATTCCAGACCACGGAAATCCACCGATTAGATCTCAACGCGACCATATCAAGTGTTGTAGCCGAAAAGAAAAATATAAAAAAAAAAAAAAAAAAAAAAACCCCTCATCAATCAAGCAGGATGGGGTACAGCAGCGGATTGTCACGGGAGGGACCACATGGGGACCGGAATCTAGGCGATCCAATCACAGCCGGGAGACCAGCCTCTAAAAGGATCATTTCCCGTGCGGTCAGCCCGTTTCCTCCAAGGCCAGAAGACGAGGTAAACGGCTGCTAAGTTTGCCTAACGAATGAGGCGCCACACTGGACAGAGATCCGATACCCGCGCTAAGTAAAAAACACACCCGAATCCCGAGGTCCATGCGTGCGGCGCAGCCCTCTGTGTATGTGCTAAGACCAAGCTAGAAATCCTGGTGCGCCGTTTACCCTTTTCATTGTCCATCCCATGATCAATCTTTATCAAGAGCGGATCTCGGTTAGGATTGATTCATTGGTGCGCGGGTGCTGGTGCTCCGAGTCAGGTTGGGTCGGTCGTTGTAGAATTCATCAAACAGATGAATAAAAAATAATATGCATTTTTATCACTGTGATCATAACCGCAGCAGATAGATACTCGTCTCGTGGACAGGGTTCATTAGCAGTCTAGGTGTCTAGGCTAGCACTGGTAGCCTTTTTCAGGGATCGGTAGTCGTCAACTGAAGCCCTAAATCATGCCATTGATATCCAGTCAGAACTACCGACGGAATCCTTCCGCTCAGAGTAGTAGTAGTCAACCCAGTCAATTTGCGGCACTCCCATGCGGCAGTATGGATCTAGTTGACAAAAGGTGGATGTGATCGTAAAGTGATAGGCCATGAGACATAACATGCGTAACACCCCGCCCAGGCTGCGCAAACCAATCGCCGGAAGATTAGTTGGTCTAGAAGGCACAGTTGTCGAATTAGCACCGTCAACCAATCTAGGATATATCTTCCGTAGGATTTTGGATAGGATACTGGACCGTCCTTCCAAGGACGAAAAATATCTTTCACCCACGGTGTAAAAATTGGTAGGGGTAATGAGGTGAAGACGGATGCCATTCAAGGATGGTAGTATTAGTTAATCATTAGTAACTAAATACTCCGGTTGATCACTGATCGTGTCAACAAGCCAGTGGAAAGACTAACAAGCCGCTATCACATTGCCAGGCAGTTAATGCCGGTTAGGTCAGGCCGAAAGCAAATGCATTATGGGAGGAACCTTAGTACTCTGATCGACACCAGCCACAAGCAGGAGAACACCGTTACCCACCACGGAGGTTCCCGTGTGTTATGACGATTAAGAATCATACTGTAATAGCCTCAACGGCCAAATGATCATTGTTACTTGGACATTCTAGATTCCTATACATTGATAAGCCGAGGAGGAACTCCCACGACTCATCTAAAGGCTTACGTACTCCGTAGTCCAAACCATATTTCGTTCAAGGGTGTTATTCGGACGAAACACGGAAAACGTGGTTGCGAAAAATCTCCGGGGGATGCTCGAGGGGGAAAAAAGGGTCGTTTTTTATTATGAAGAATCACGGTGATTGGAAGCGGGGATCATCTTTCGGGATTCAAAAAATGTCAATCATCGCCTGTCCAGTAATAATTCTTACCAGAAGTCCATTCTGAAATATTTCTTTTTCTTTTTTTTGTTTGTTCCATTGGGAGAACAGACAATTTCGGAAGATCCCAATGTCGTTCTGCTGGGTCGCCACAGACTTATTTCATTGATTATGAGCAAGTTTATTATCAGCCGGTCCACCCGCTAAACTCCTCCCAACCGTCCCGGTTGAGCTTCCGGGCTAGCCTTCCATGTGGCCCATCCAATGGCTGCATCCGAGGAAGGATTCCGAGAGATCGTCACAAAGACCACAATAGGGTGGGAAGGTTCTCTACCCTATGATATTCTTAGGAAGAATGACCATGATAGAGCTCCTTTTGAACCCCTTCAGATCTCGGAACACAATTTCCTTATTAGGTCTTATGTCCTTTATTATTTTTCATAGGATATATCCTCCATGGAACTCCTATGCAATTTCAACTACTACTTAGTCTTTATCGATTGCGCAGGGATGTTGGGATTACTACAGCCATGTTAATTTTAGCTTGACAGGCAGCTTCAGGGGTGCACTGACTGCACGACAACAGAGAGGCATCGGTGAAGAGAATAAGAATAGAACCTTAAACCGAATTACGGTCCAATCAAGCCATGAACCTTGGAAACCCACAGGAATAATGAGGTAAAGGCCTTTTGACTTTCCTTATTCCCGCCCAATCACTTATAGATGCCGCTCCTTTCTCCGTTTCCCCCCTTCTCTTCTCGATTTTATTTGGTAGTGATACTCAGTGCTGACAGAAAAGTAGGCAGCATCGGCTCTTTGATTTCATGGCAGGATGGTTGCCTGCAATGAGATAGATAGTCAAGCAAACCGTTGCTAGATCCTGTTTATTTATAGCTCCCAGGGTATTTGTTCGAGAACACATTTAAGCTCAGTACAGGTAATTACGTTGACTAGGATTATCCTTCAACATTAATTCATCTCATTATAATACTTATACCGAGAGTATCTTAGTCTGGGGTGGGACCATTGGCCCATTGGAACCATGAACCGTGGGAAAAGACAACAGAAACGTTGTTACCTTTCAAAATACGGAGTACTAGCACACTTACACTGCCACTGCCGATCTCGGGTTACCCTGAGTGTTAGCTTGAGCTCTGATCTCTCATCTGTTGCCTAAAGGTAAAATAGGTAGTTTGATACTACGACTGTTGATGAGCACAGTAGGAATAGATCTTGATGGTATTGATATCCCAGTTGTTAGAGATATACGAGCATTGCGATCTACAAGTATGATGATGATGATGGGTTTCGTCACGAATTAAATAGATTTCGGGATGATATCCGAATCTCACATCAATTCTAATATATTAAGTACTTCTGGAGCACTGATGATTAATCAGCGTACTGTACGTACTGTACATTGATTGTACCCTCCACTATACCACGCCCATAGCCGTTTCACAGTGAAATAAGGATACCTTGAGATATTTTGGAAACCTCGTCCACCACCAAGATTTATTACCCCTCTTTATACCCCAGTATGTCTTGAGTATATTGTGTCCCTATTTCTCTTTTCTGTTCTTTTTTTCCCCTTCCCTGACTCTTGGTTTGGTAATGAAAAGAAAAGAACAGGAGGAAAAAAAAAAAACGAGAAAAAAAAAAAGGATAAAAAGAGGCTAACGATCAAGCTAAGCGACACTAAATCCAACTAAACCAAATAAAAGATACTACTCCGGAGAAAAACTCAAAAAGAAGGCCTGTCGGCAGAAGATTCCTGAGAAAGATAAATTCTGCAGTAAGCTCCCATTTACTTAATCTCCACCTTCCTCACGATCTGATTTGAGTAGAAGCCGGTGTCGTTTCAGCCCATGGTTAGAAGTAACTGGGGTCAGCCGAGAGACTTTCGGAGTCGCTTCCTGGCTCTTGAATGAAGACCCTGGAGAATGGAGTCCGTCCCGGCCGATTACTCTAGTAGGCGTGTCTAGGATAAAGTACTTGACGCATTGAGCGCGTGGCATTGGGAAATTAATTGATCGTGTCGATCGATGTTCCTTTTAGGGTCTGTGATATCGCAAAGAATTCTTCTTCTGGAGATGTAGTTTTCTAAGGGAAAAATCCTACTCCAAAAAAGTAATTGAGGGACACCAAAGCAAAAGAATGAGAAATTAAAAAAAGAATAAAAATACAAATACAAAATACAAAATAAAATGAAATAAACGTGAAAGGGAAATTCCATCATTATCATCATCATCCTTATTTCTTCGGTTTGATGCTTAAATTTTATTATTATGTTATTTTCTGTTCTTTTTTACTTTTTTCTTTATTTTTTTAAATTACTACTGGCCATCATCACTATAATATCATTCCATACGGTCATTCTTCTCCGGTAACCTTTTTTGCTTTGCCTCACTTTCTCTTCTTCTCTTCTTTCCTTTCCTTAATTTTATCTCTCCTCACCGTCAGGTATCCCATTTTCCTCCTTGTTTCTAGAAGAAGCATACTTCCCACGCTGGCCCCCCCACTCCTTTTTCAACCGATCGTATCCCATCATTGGCTCTCACACAACCCTTCACGGCGACCTCGGTATTTAACAACCTGCTCGGTGGAGAAATTTCGAACAAACAAAGTAATGGTTTGACGACCTCCATCTATCCGCAGACAGCGCATTTCATGTCAACACAACCATCAACTTGAACCTTAGTTCCTCCCGGACTGAACGACGACTACCTAAACTTACCGTATCTGCCCGTTAGGCTAGGTATTAGAGGCATCCATCCAGTCTGCGTTATATTCTCCTCTAGTATATTACGTTACTGGGACTATACCGGGCTGCCTCAGGCGTCGACCACCGTCCCCCAACTTAAAGTGATACACCATCCCAATTGGCAATTCAGTCGCCACCACTCGGGAATTCTCCCTTATCTACTGGTTTCGATCCGTCGGGATCTTGATTATTGTTCTCCATTCTTCATTTCAGTCATTGGTAACTTGACACTCTGGACTAGTGTCATTACCGTATATACAAAGAAGAACCCTTGAGCTTCCCATTACCATCCGGCTTGGGTAGATTCGGGGGTTACTCCTTTTTTTTCTTAATTGTTTTTTCTCTTCTTTGTTTTCTTGTTTCTTGTCTCCGCTCTATTAAGAAACTTTGAACACAACGGGATAAAGAAAAAAAAAAAAGAAAAGGAAAGGAAAGAGTGAGGGTGCCAAAAAAAATAAGATAAGGTTGCACGTGTCGGGATTTGTTGGGTTGTCACTCCTTTCCACTCAAAATCAATTCGCCCTTCGCCATACATCGTCCACTTTGTTATATCTTGTCCTCCCTCTATGAGTTGGCGTTCGGAGGCTCGAGATGCAGACGCAGTATTTCCGTTCGCCGAATAGTCAAGGCCAACCGGGCGTTTCCTATGAGTTGCCGCCGGTACAATCGGTAACTTCGCCCTCAGGTCCTTTTCCACAGGCTGGCCCTCCACCTACTCTTCTTTCCGCTCCGCCGAGTAGACCTGCTAGCGGATTGAGAATGGCTCATCTTTTGCAACCACTGCCGCACCAGATGTCAAACCCTCCCCCTCCTCCCCCGCCTTCATCATACTCACGATCCTATGAATCAAGCGGCTCGCCGGCCGAAGGCGCCTCTATTCTTCCGGATGCGCCACCGCTCAATGGTTCGGCACCAGGGTCTTCGGGGCTTCTTCCTCAGCCCAGTGGTACTGGGGGGCAGCAGCAAATGCAGCAGCCGCTGCAACAGAAGAGAGCCTATCGTCAGAGGAGGAAAGACCCCAGTTGTGATGCGTGTCGTGAGCGCAAAGTCAAGGTACCGAGTTTTCGCCGAGGCCCCTGTCATTTTGGCTTAAGATCATCCAACGCGGTTTTGTTAACTTTCCTCGGTTCAGTGTGACGCTTCGGAGTCGTCTAGTTGTACAGAATGTACAAATCGCAAAGTGCGATGCCAGTTCACGAAAGAAACCAACAGGCGCATGTCGTCTATCAAGTTTGTACCACGGCTACTTGTATTGAAAAGCTTTGTCATTCTAATTGGGTCATAGGCAAGTACAGGACTTAGAGAAGCAGCTTCTATCAACCAAGCAGCAATTACAACAACTGCGATCGGGCATGCTGAGGCCGGACAACCTGATTGATCTCGATGTTGATGGAACCGGACAGTCTCAATTGAAGCTCCCTGACATTGGGTATCGGCCACCACGCCAGCCAAGAGCTCCGGTATCACAGGACCTAACCGAAGCCCGAGCCAATCTGCGAAAGTACGGAAGAGGAATCTTGAAAGTCCCAACTCCGTATCGCCAGCCGGGTCCGAAATCGCTCCTAGCATCCGATCCTCCACCGCTTCCCCCGAAGGAGGTTGCAGACCGTCTCCTCACGCAATACTACGAATGTATTCATTCGGTCCTGCCAGTAGTTCATTGGCCTAGCTTCGTGACGGAGTATGAAAAGGTTTACAAAACTGGTACCCTTCTGGGCCTGCCTCGAGAGTGGGCGGCCGTTCTGTTTGGTATCTTCGCTTGTGGTTCACTTCACACACTGGAAAAGACTAGGGAACACGACGGTAAAGAGTTCATAAGAGTCTCCTGCGGGGTCATCGATGTCTGGAAGGACAATTTCACCTTGGATCAAGCCCGAGCCGCGCTTTTGGTTAGTCTTTTCCTCTACGAAGTCAACGCGAAATCAGCCAGTTGGGTATGGATCGGTTCTGCAGTGAGAGTAGCGCAGGAGATAGGACTGCATCTTGAGTCAGGGCCGTGGTCAGCCCTCGAAGGGGAAATGCGCAAGCGATTATGGTGGGGAGTGTATGCCTGGGATAGGTATGTGACTGACTGAATCTCTCGTTATACAAGGTTCCGTTTTAGTTGACTTTTTATCTCCTTAGGCTTCTCGCCCTGGAAATGGGAAAACCAGTCCTTATCAACGATCAAGATTGCGACGTTGACCTTCCTTGTCCAGTCGACGAACGGTGTATTTCAGAAGGTGGCATTGTGGCGGAAAGCCAACAGACCACTCCACTCCTGGCCACTATACATGTCGTTCGGTCGATAGGTCAATTGGTCCGGACGTTGAGAAGCTCCACGATCAGCCCGGCAACCTTGGAAATATTCGAGCGACACTTTCAAACTTGCCAGGCCACATTTCCTCCGCAGTACCATCCGAAGTCCGACCAGTATCTCGATCCCCGCTCTATCCTCCCACTTATCTACTTGCAAAACGCCCGTCTGATCCTCTACCGTCATAATATTTCCCCTTTTTGTGCCCCCGAAGTCCGATCGTTGGCACTTGACTACTGTGTTTCAATCTCTCAAGACACTGCTCACCTCCTTTCACGCTGCATGCGGGCTCCTTCGGGTTCTCCTGGTTACTCTTCGCCTCCTGGAAATGATGATTGGCGGCCTTTGTTGGCATCCTCCGCGGGAACTGTGCTCTGCACACACATCTGGCGTTGTGTGCTGGTGTTGCTGTTCCGTCAGGAATATGATACCGCATTTGTGTGTGTCCGGGCAAGTGCTGTGGTTGGAGACTCCCGGTCTGTCAACGCAGCCTGTGGGCGGTACATCGCATTTTTCTTGAAGTGCCTTGTGGACCGGCTACGCCGCCCCGACGGTGTCGATCCCGAGCGGGACGAAGAAATGTTGGCGTATGTGTCGGGCGACATGCAAGGTACAACTGGTGGCAGCTGGGTGTGGCAAGGCAGTGAGACTGGCTCTCAGCTGGAGACATTGACTGACTTCGGTAGTCCTGTCCCTATGCCACACCCCGGTGCCCGAGACAATCTGTCTACTGGGGAAGTAGAAGATTGGGAAGGATGGGATTGGGTTGAACAGACGGTTCAGTATCTAATCAGTGAGAAGCAAAAACAACAGCAGGAATACAATAGAATGGATGTGCAGACTAGCCCTGGGGGTGATGAACCAGCACCTCAGCCACAGTCAACCTCATCCCATTCACGCATGACAATCGCAAGCATCATCTAATATCACGGGATCTATCGCTCATAATTTGACACTTTGCGACTCTCCCGCATACCCTTGTCTCCCATGTCGAGACCCACTCTCGCGGCGTCAGCTTGTGGAATGACCATGAAACGTCGGTTCTATATAAACCGTGTCCTGAGAACCGACTTAGAGCAGTCAATATTGTGCAGATTAACAACTTACGAGAGAAACCAAGGACACAGACGCCCAGGGCAACGAAGGCTTTCTTCGTCAGGAAGGAGGTGGACTGTATTATCTATTTGTATTATTTGTCTAGATGATGGTCTGGGTCCAGTGGAGCATGTGAAACGAGATATGTCTTACGACCGAATCTTTGATATCCATACGATACGTTTGATTACATTGAGCATACCATCACGATACTTTCCTGTGTTGTAGAATTTACCTTGTCTTACTAGACAAATAGACCATGTTTCATATACAGTGATATCATGATTTTTTTTGACCTCTATGCATGAATGATAGAACCTCCTGGTCCACTCTCATACCGCATGCTTCACAGCTTTTCGAGACGTTTAATGCTATGAAATAATTTAGACTTCCAGGTTAATACTCCGCCCGAACCGTGCATACAGCGCCACCTTCAATTGTTGCAACTCGTCGCGCAGATCACTCAACTTCTCCTCCAGCCCCGACACCTCAGAGTCGATCTGCTCCGTCGATGAAGACAGGAGAGATTGGGCGTCGGCAAGGGGAAGTTGGAAGAAGGAGTCCCCGATTTTGTACCTGTTCGAGTCAGAGCGATAAACACTTTGAAGCAGGAAAATAGACTTGGAGATTAAAATGAAAGGACACTTACGGCACTAGTTCATCCTCATCGGCCAGTTCTAGCTCCATAGAAATCTCCTCGAGATCCTCTTTATCTTTCTGTAACATAGGTATCAAACGTCAGTATACGGACCACGAACACCATGTCAATATCAACACAGCATCAGTTTCCGAAGCCAGCGACACAGCGTGAATCACTCGCGAGGAAATGCAAAATCGCAATTTGATACAAGAAGGATAGACAAGAACTAACCTGTTTAGCCTTCAGCTGTTCTTCCAGCAGCGTTTCGCGTTGGTGGAGCCGGCTGAAGCGGTTGATCTTCTCCTGATCTTCGCGACGGACTTCATTCTCTTCTCCTGCTGCGGAGACTTCGTCTTCTTTTGCGAGCTGTGGTGTGTTTAGTTAGCTTGGCTGTTTTGGGTCGGGGAGATTTGGCGGGCTTACCATGCGATGTTGCATCATTTTTGCTATTAGGTTGTGGGTGTCTATATCTTATAGTATTGTGGAGGGGCTGGAGGGATTTGTTTCTTGATAGATCTTAAGTTTAATTTGGTTTGATGTGGTTTCGGTGGGTGGTCTGTGCACGGCTTGTTCTTGGCGGGGATGTTGTGGCTGATGGTTCATGGCCTTGTTACTTTAAGCTTATTATCTTCACCTAATTATGTTTTATACTAGTCTGTACTCCGTGTGTTTCTATCTAATTGGTGCTTGTAAGTTGGAGAAGAAATGGACTGTGCTCACGAACTGTCCGGCACGTGGCATCTCTCCTTCTTGAAGGAACCTGCCCTAGAATCAAGATATATTTCCAAAGGCCGATAGAGCCCTGATAGACATTCGGAGATACTTCCCGGAAAGTATCCCATACGTGTGAGACTTGATTAGACTCATTTCATGGGAGTGGGTAGCATTGATCATTCGTACTCGGTAGTGATTTGGATACCCTGAGGAACTGAGGTAGGATGATCTATGGAGTATAGATCGTTAAACCACCCGTCTCGCAGCACACAGTGCTACTGTATGATAGAAGGAAGAGCGCTGACGAAGGCAAGCGTCGAAGCCTCTGTCGTAGCCCGCTGGCTAGAGGGATCGGTCTGGATGTCGGAGACTTAATTGATCTTATTACGTAGATAGTCGAAGCAAGGGAGAGGAAATCGATAGAGTGGATCGAAAGAGATGCAAGCGAGGTCGAAGGGCTCGGAAGCTTCGCATTGAATAAGACCGTGGACTTTTCATCTGAGTGAGGGGTCTTTGCTAGATAAATTATGGATTATACGGAGTGGTTCAACTGCGCTTTAGGTTCAATATACGTAGTTTTCCTTATGTTATTGATTGTTGCATCCTTGGGGTCTGCTGGGCTACTTACGTGTATACACGACTGTTGAATATCCTATCAGATCGCTCACATGGTATATTCAGTACTCCATTTCTCAAATCGTATTCCAATATGCTACCTGGGTGCGACACGTCATCTGAAAGGCATTGTTATTGAGGCAATAACTGAGACATACATGTAGATCCCGCCCAAGTGAGAACATATGAGATCTGGTCGTACATTTGGTCAAAGGCACTAGTAGTATAAAGCCCACATCCTTTCCCTTCTCCTTTCTCATTTCCATCACTTGCTTTCATCTACTTTTCACGCTGCTTTGGTTTCCAACATTAACCTAGCCCATCTATCTTCATCCACCGTCCAAAATGAAGTTCACCTTAGTCGCAGCAATTACCCTTGCTGCCATCGCAAGAGCACAGGACATCACCTGCGCATTGCCTTGCGTCCAGGATGGCATAAAGCAAGTGGAGTGCCCCAGTGATGATTTCAAATGCGCTTGCCCCCATTCGCAGGATATTTTAAATGCCATCAAACCCTGTTTGAAGAAATCATGTGGCGACATTTCGGATGGTATATATCACCTGTTTCCCGTATACATGAGAGCTACAGCTGACTGACTATGTCACAGCTAAAATTCAGGAGGTCATTTCGCGGTACTGCTAGTAAGCTCAGTGCCTGAGAAACGACCATTGAGCACAACTACGCTCTAGCGTCTTTGCACGATATCATGTTTTTTACCAGGGTACTGGGTTGTTTCGAGTGCTGGACTATAACACAGACTCGAAATATCTTTGCAGAAGAGTGCTGCTGGAGATGCCTGATGTCAAATTTCAAGCGAAATCTATATATAACTTTTTATGGTTGGCTTTATTGATTGAACTTCAATCGACGACGTAATGACCTCTTGGTGTAAGAACAGATGGAGAGAGATTATTTTCTTCATCTAAAAGTCTAGGGCATACTGTGAAAGAACGTAAGTTCTTTCTCAGAACCTAGAGTCGAGTAGAAGCTCTTTGGCATAATCATTCTTCTCAGGATCCTGCTGTCGCCGCTATTAGGAGTCGGAGGACTATAGCCCTCCACGGGCTGGGAGAGTGCTATTTTATGTGCTGCTTATTAATGCTTAAAAAAGAATAATTATTCAACAAGTTGGCCGGATGGTGTAGTTGGTTATCACGTATCGTTAACACCGATAAGGTCCTGGGATCGAGCCCCAGTCTGGTCATTTCTTTTTGCATCATCTTGTCTTCTCTTTCTTTTTACTTTCCCTCCCTTCTTTCTAGTATCCTGGCCAACTCTCTACCACATGCGTCTTTACATGCATCTATAACATATCCACCCTTCACGATCACGGTTGCTCGATACAAGATTCTTCACGGGCTAATAGTGTACTATGTTATTGTCAGATGGACTTCCTCATACTTTAACCTTCCCGGTTGGCCAAGAGCCCCGATGTTATCTTGGCGACAAGGTAGATACTCAGAGGTACATTAGAGTATTAAAACAAACCAACGGCAACAAGATGTAGTTTAGTATGTATATGGATGTATAAAAATGTATTGATTGGTTCTCGGTCGGGTGACATCATCATCGGCCATGTCATGTGCCCTCCGCTTCTGAGGAAGTAAGTAGTAGGAAACACAACATATCTACCGGTCACATTAAGATCTCTCTGTCCTATACGTTTCCTTTTTCGAACTGAGACCTGCGTAATATCACTAGAGTACCGAGGTGACCGTCTCTGTATCCATTGATATACAGCAGCAGTGGTTGACGCTGGTCTCGGAGAAAAGAAAGATAATCCCGAACGGCCAAACCAGAGCTATCGTCACCTAACATAACATACCGGCGGTTTAAATCCCAGCCTTCATCATCCACAATCTTCACCATCATACATCACTACTCCTACAAATCTAGGGGCTCTGGTACCTCAACAGCCATTTTTAGATTGTATCCAGTCAAGCTCCGTCGCCCTTGTCATCACACCAACACTGTTATCACCAAACCGTGACGAGACAGTACACCGACGACACCAGCGCCCTTCGTCTACCCTCCCTCCCTCACATCTACACCATGCGAATACCCGCAGGCCTCTCCTCGATTATCCTCTCCTCCGCCCTACTACCGAGTCTAAGCGCCGCAAGCGGCTTCGACTGCGCCCATATTAATGTCGATGGGTACAAGTACGACCTGAGTGAGCTGGGCGGCGTACACTCGCTCTACAACGTTGAGAAAACAGAGGAACACGTCGTGAACACCACTTATGTACTGAACATATGTAACATTTTGAAGGGGGCTTCGATTAAGGGCCATCTGAAGTGTGGGACATCGAAGAACAGTATGTTTTTTTCTCTTCTCTTGCTTCATACGAAGACTTAACAACCCGGATATTTGTCATATTCCTAACCATTCAACCTATTTAACCCATAACATACAATACTAACTATTCTATATCCAAGTTTGCGGATTCCAATACAAATACCCGGTCGATGGCTCCGAGGAAACAAGCCGTGCCTTCCCTATCGTTGGACTCGAGCATCTCGGTCACGGAAGCAAAGACCCCGAAATCACCCGGTTGAAGAAGCTCGACCCGGATGAGGAGGGTCTACTGGTTAAACTCTCCGGAGGCAACTACGTCGACGATGAGGGGAAGCAGAAAGACGCGGGCGCGGTGCTCGAGTTCCAATGCGATCCCGAACGGTCGGGATTAGAAGGTCTGAAGACGACCGATGAGTCTGATGGTGAGAAGAAAGAGGCCGAGCGGAGACGCGCAGAAGGCGGAGACGATAAAGAACAGCCACCGGACGAGGAAAAAGACCGGTCGCACAGTCTTCAGTTCAAGAGTTTCGGAAAGGCCGATGACGACTCGTATGTGCTCAAGCTGAACTGGAGGACCAAGTATGCCTGTGATCATTACCTGGAAGAAAAGAAAGGTGACTCGTCCAGTCACTGGGGTTTCTTTACTTGGTTGATCATTATGTATGTTCATTCCTTTACCGCTGATCTATATGGGTACTAATAATGTGACGCAGTCTCTTCCTCTGCATCGCTGCCTACCTTATCTTTGGCTCCTGGCTTAATTATAACCGCTACGGCGCCCGGGGATGGGATCTCCTCCCTCACGGCGACACTATCCGGGATATTCCTTATATCTTCCAGGATTGGCTCCGTCGGGTGGTCAACACGCTCCAAGGATCGGGGTCCAGAGGCGGTTACAGTGCGGTATAATGCCGTGAGGTATAGCGTGGTGTAGGTGGTTCTCTTTCGTTTGTTTACGTCTGGTTTGGCATTTCTTTTTGTTTCTACAGCACGGTGGGGCCGTGTGTGCGATATTCTCATAGAAAATCTATATGTAAGGTAGTTGCAGACTGGGTTGGATTGGGCACGTGCATGATAGGTACTGTACGATGAATGTCATGCATCGGTCTTTCTGGGGTTTCGCTCTATATAGTATTATAAACTTTGAATATTAGACAAATACTGTAGAGTATGGAGTAAGTCGAGTAGATTATAATTTCTAAATCTATGGTGTATGTTGTTGTAGTCTTGCGAGGCTCCATGGAAGCATTTGATATACTCCGGATACCCCTACCTCGATCTACTCGGACTTCTACGCAGGGTCAAAATAACAAAACAACTCTGTAACAAAGACGAGACTCAGACTCCCAATACAACACGATACGACACTAATAAAAACAAGAAAACCCAGGATCCGACGCAAGGAGATTCCAAAAAGAAAAGGACAACACGAATGAACGCGGAGCATCAAATGGCGTCATCAGAGCTAAGATCTCATCATGATCATCACCGGCATTGAAGGGACAAGCAAACAACCCTGAAAACCTAATAATAAAAAGTGGATTCCTCCTGTCCGTTCTCCTGCAACTTAAATTCCTCCTCATCTCTTCCTCTCAACTTACACTTTCATGGCAAACTGCTTAAGATACAAGTAATCCGCCATGTTTTCGTCCACAGACTTACGGATTAGGGCGGCGGCCTCTGGGCCGTACTTCTTGCACCATTCGGCGTCGAATTCCTCTTCGGTTTTCACGGGACGGCCCTGGTGAATCTGGTTTAGTGACTGTTTACTACCCCTTGTTCAGACGTTGCTGTTGCTGTAGACTTACATGTTTCCGGGCTGTTAGCCCTCTCGATTCGATGGCGTCGTTGTGAAATCCTCTCCACTTCTCGAATGCTTCGCACACCTGCTTCTGTTCGGACTCGTCGTCCCACTCAAGCATGGACGGGTCAAAGTCGATACCCACGCTACGGCAGAACGCTTCGATCATTGGGCCCGGCTTCTCGAGCATATCGTCCGCATCGACGACGCAGATCTCCGCCGATTCGTGTGCCTCACCGACCCCGTTGAGGACGGGCCTGAGCTTGTTGTCGATCTCGTCCGCGTCCTGCTCCTTCGTCGCGATATGAGGCCCGATCAGGCGGACGCTTCGCAGGTAGTCGAAAGTCCGACGGGTTTCGTCGTACCCGGCCTCGGCCGGATCATAATAATAGAACCCGGTGACGTCGTCCAGGGGAGGGATGGTACAGCGGTAGTATGAAGGGACACTGAAGTGGGGATCGCGGATGAGGAAGGCAAAGTGGAACTTGGAGAGAAGTTCCTTGGGCATCACAGTGGGATTACCTGGCTCTGGCTCTGTGGGATACGGGTACTGGGACGTCTGCTTGGTGCTTTGCCCTGATTCGACATGACCGTTGCTTTCTACACCGTTGCTAGCATGGCCGTTGGCTTCGGTGCCGACACCACGCTTCACTCTAAGTAGGGATGGCGCAATGCTGGCAGGCTTCCCGCTTGGAGGAAGGAGATAGTGGATGATGTCCTTGATGAAAACTCTCTTGCCCTGTGATCCGGTAAGTGACTCGCCTTGAAGTCCACGACGGGACAATTTAGAAGAATAACAAGAGATAATCGTCGTGGTTCACTTGCGAGATAGGAATTGAGATCCGACACCTTCGGTGGGATAAGTGAGAAAAATGGGAAAGGGCCGAGTGTCCCATCTGGCATCCGCAGAAGTCCAGACGGAACAACCCATGCAGATTTGCTTGAGATCAAACAGGGTACAGTGGTTACATCAACCTCATACGCATCCCAAATGCCATTGAGGTCGATCCATCATCGTCCTGTCAGGAAGGAACATTACGAGCCAAAGGAAAGGAAGAAGAGAAAAGGGAAAAGAGCAAGGGTCGGACCTCAGAAGCTTCACGCTCTATTCTATCCATCACCGTCTTGTAGGTTGACTGACTGAAGCCGCTCTCTAGGCGGGCCTTCTCGTCGTCCATAAACCTTGTACCCAGTCTTTCTGGGCCATAGTAGAAAGCATCGCCAAATGGCTCATGGATACACTGGATGGTATCCCGACGAGTCATGAAGACCTGCGAATATTAGCGATTCTAGATTCATGTAGTTGGACTAGGAGGGATCTTAAGGGTTATTGTACTCGTTCAAATGCTGTTGAGCATGCGCGGGGGTGAGTAGCGACGAAGATGGGCTTCTGCGACATCTTTGCACTTATGTGTGCCTGTGACAGACACGATCTATTTGAATGGTGATGAAAAGATTCAAATGGAGAATTTGAGCAATATGGAGTGATACACCAACTGCCAGGGATTTTCACCACAGGCGTAGCTACTGATATCCAGTCTTCTTCTCGGTTGAAATTTTACACAGAATGGGGGATGATCCGGGACGCAGTACACCGGATTGGAAAAAGATGATGAGAATCCAGTCGGTATGGGTAATGGAGAGAAGATGTTTCTAAATCAGGATCGACTCAGATCGATAAAGACTGAGACTGAACACGATAAAGGAAAAGAAAACTGGAACCAGGAAACGAGAGATAGGAACGAGTGGGTTCTTAAAGAATTTCATAGGGCCGTTGGTTTAGGATGGATGAGGTGGCCCAGAATCAAAAATGAAAAATTCAAAAGTAAAATAATGTATATGTGATGGTATCTAGCCACTGACGAAAGATACTAAAATAAAATCCAAAATGAATTCTCATGGATCTGATTAGCAGAGATACTCTCACAAAGTAAACTACGCCTGAGGATTATTCCCCAAGAAGCAAGTGCAACGAGAGACTACGACATGGATGGCAAACCGAGGGAGAAGCAGCATGATAACTTGCAGATTTAGCTTGACCACTACTTCCCCACTGAAACAGCGATAATTATACTAATTCACATCCACTTGGACAAACCAGGTTGTCTCTCCGATCACAGATTTTGACACCGGTGCAGAGTAGTACGAGGCAGTATGGATATGGCTTTCATTGATAGTACCTCCATCAGGTAAATGCCCCCTCTCTCTACGATAATTCGGATTACGATCTACCGGACGCTCCGCCGCGTTGCCTTCCTTTCCCATCGAATCCCCTGCGCAGCGGGTGCCACTTAAGGTCTAGACAAGACACGAAGTGGACTCCAGTTCCTGAACCACGGGCGCATAACGAGGCTCCTGCGCTGAGGGCAGAAAAAGTGGATATGCAAGATGCAAGGACGGGCTAGTACTTACTTAACGGCGTTGGAGAGGGGGATCAAGGTTCCAAGGACAGTCAGCCATGCCTCGGAAGAACTAGTATGCTAACATTGTCGGCTGCCTGAAGTCATCCCATCCGTCGAAATCCAGGGCAACTTGGGCCGTGTCCACTTCTGACGTCATGACGAGGCGGATGGAAGAGAAAAAACCGAGAAAGAGAGAGAGAGAGAGGGAAGACAGGGGGGTTGATAGGGAAAAAGTGGGATGACAGAAAGAAAAAGGAACGAGAGTCGACGATCTTAACATCTTGGAGTTAATATAAAAACCAAGGCGGTTAAGAGGAAAAACCGAAAAAAAAAAAACATAAAATAATTAATTAAGAATCGAGATCGAGCCAGATGAGGGACTTTTATTGATTAGTATGGATGGACTAGACCCCCGAAAATCTCTCAATGTACAGAGTTGGGAAAAAAAGAATAATTAAAAATTAGAAGGGAGATATCAAGAGAGAATAAAAAAGATTCTCATTACCATTCGGTATTATGAGAAGAGTTCGCGCATCGTGCAGACCACGCAAGGCGTCTATGGTGATGGGAAACATGCCGATTGAATTCTCGTCCGTAGTCATGATGTGTCATGGACTAGTAACCTTAGTTCCCAATGGCAGATGCGTGTGAAACATCCAATGGAGATCGATCGCGGTCCATAAAGACGGTTCATTGCGCCGGTGGTCGGATGGCATTGGTTATATTTTAAGTTATCGTGCCAATGCGGGTGATCCTGTGTCCCTAATCGTTGACCAAACTGGTAAAGTATTGTCTCCCGAATATCTCCCTTGTTGGACGGCCTAAATCGCATTCAATCGGATCACGATTCATCCCATCGTGGGGGTAAAAGAAGCTGACCTCAGTCAAGTTTTAGGTTAGGTGGGCAGAGTTGACCGGTAGTAGTACTGGAGACCTACCACTAGTACTCTTCCAATCATCATCGCCGGTTGATAATCAGTCCGACCGATCATTGGCCTATCTGGAGTGGGTGGGTACTTGGAGGTACTCAGAAATACTGAACATGGTGGGAAGCTCCAGTATCTTACCGTGTACTGACAAGTAACGCTGATGTGCCCATATACATACATAGCTATCGATGGCTCGAGATCCAAGTGAGATCTCAGGCTGCCTCGCAGTGAAGGCATTCAGGCATTCAGGCATCCAGGCAACTACTAGTACAACTTAGCGTCACTAGTTCTACCGGTACTACCTTCGTATACTCGGAGGAAGCACAACACATGCAGTATGGATAGCCCAGAATTGTCCAGTTGGTACGGATCATGTGTGGAAGAGTCCAGATGGCTGTTGCCCCTACAGTCAGGCCACACACACACCACGTGACGTCAGTGACCAAGAATCACCCCCTCCTTTTTATAGGTGCTTCTGGAAGGCGGTGGAAGTTCCTCGTGTCGTCATGGAGGGTCTGGAAGGTTGAAAAGGATGCCCAACACCAAGCTATATAGACATCGGCGAGCTCCAACCACCAGCATTTCCATTCTTTTGTGTAACAGTCATACAGATAACTATAATAATAGTTAAACATACCCCTCTAATTCTCTCAATCACCTCAACTACCTCAACGACCTTACATACCTGCACACTATTCGAACACACACAACTGATCAACCCGTTTCACCATGAACGGCGCTCAATTCACAGATAGAGCTAACAAGGCCCTGCTGGATTCCAGCAGTTTGGCTGAACAATACTCCCATTCTCAGATTCTCCCCGTTCACCTAGCAGTGGCCCTCTTAAATCCTTCTCCAGATGAATCGAAAGACCAACAAGCTACGGCACACCCCTCACACGATTCCTCTTCGGCCCCTCTCTTCCGCCAAGTCATTGAACGCGCCCATGGCGACCCTCAGCTTCTCGAACGCGCTCTCATGAAGACCCTGGTCCGTTGTCCAAGCCAAGACCCTCCCCCCGAATCCGTTAGTGTCTCTCCAGCACTAGCCAAGGTTATTCGGTCAGCTTCCGAGTTGTCCAAGACCCAGAAGGACAGCTTCGTTGCTATCGATCATTTGATTGTGTCCGTCGCCCAGGACTCTCAGGTCCAGCGAGCATTGGCGGATGCCAACATTCCCAACGTCAAGTTGCTAGACTCTGCCGTTCAGCAAATCCGCGGTACGAGGAGGGTAGATTCCAAGACAGCCGACTCAGAAAGCGAGAATGAGAACCTCAAAAAGTTCACCATTGATATGACGGCCCTCGCAAGAGAGGGCAAGATTGACCCTGTCATTGGCCGCGAGGAAGAAATTCGTCGAGTGATTCGTATCCTCAGTCGCCGAACGAAGAACAACCCAGTGCTCATCGGTGAGCCTGGTGTCGGAAAGACCACCATTGTGGAGGGGTTGGCTCGCCGAATTGTGAATGCCGATATCCCGGCAAACTTGGCTCAATGCAAATTGCTTTCGCTCGATGTCGGTTCATTGGTTGCAGGAAGCAAGTACCGGGGTGAGTTCGAAGAAAGAATGAAGGGAGTCCTCAAAGAGATCGAAGAATCTAAAGAAACAATCGTCCTGTTTGTCGACGAAATCCATCTTCTCATGGGTGCAGGCTCTAGCGGTGAGGGTGGCATGGATGCCGCCAATCTTCTGAAGCCGATGTTGGCTCGAGGCCAACTGCACTGTATCGGTGCCACGACACTAGGCGAATATCGGAAGTATATTGAGAAGGACCAGGCGTTTGAACGACGTTTCCAACAGGTCTTAGTGAAGGAGCCTTCTGTTAACGAAACTATCTCTATCCTCCGTGGGTTGAAGGAGAAGTACGAAGTGCATCACGGTGTCAACATTCTCGATGGTGCCATTGTTTCCGCAGCCACACTGGCTTCGCGTTACCTAACTGCTCGTCGACTTCCCGACTCTGCAGTTGATCTTATCGATGAAGCTGCTGCCGCTGTTAGAGTGACACGTGAGTCCGAGCCTGAGGCCTTGGATAACTTGGAGAGAAAGCTCCGACAGCTGCAAATCGAGATCCATGCCCTCGAGCGCGAGAAAGATGACGCATCTAGAGCTCGCTTGGAGGCAGCCAAGCAGGAGGCAGCCAATGTTACTGAGGAGCTGCGCCCGCTGCGTGAGAAGTACGAAAGCGAGAAGCAGCGCAGCAAGGCCATTCAGGATGCCAAGATCAAGCTCGACTCCCTCAAGATTAAGAGAGATGAGGCAGAACGGTCCGGGGATACAGTGACCGCCGCTGACTTGGAATACTATGCCATTCCGGAGACCAAAGCTCTGATCGAAAGACTCGAGGTGGATCGCGCGAAAGCGGATGAAGAACGACGTGCTCGCTCCGGAGACGCTGGAGAGACACTGCTCGCTGACGCTGTCGGCCCCGATCAGATCAACGAGATTGTTGCTCGGTGGACTGGTATCCCTGTCACCAGACTCAAGACCACTGAGAAGGACAAGTTGTTGAACATGGAGAAGCACCTCGCCAAGATAGTCGTCGGCCAGAAGGAGGCTGTGACCTCCGTATCGAATGCAATCCGACTCCAGCGATCTGGCCTCAGCAACCCTAACTCGCCGCCAAGTTTCCTCTTCTGTGGTCCATCCGGAACTGGTAAGACCTTGCTTACGAAGGCTCTTGCAGAGTTCCTCTTCGATGACCCCAAGGCTATGATTCGATTCGATATGTCTGAATACCAGGAACGCCACTCTTTGAGCCGTATGATCGGTGCGCCTCCGGGATACGTCGGACATGATGCTGGTGGCCAGCTGACAGAAAGCCTCCGGCGACGCCCGTTCTCCATTCTTCTTTTCGATGAAGTTGAAAAGGCAGCCAAGGAGGTCCTCACGGTTCTCCTCCAGCTCATGGACGACGGACGTGTCACAGACGGTCAAGGCAGAATTGTCGACGCGAAGAACTGCATCGTCGTCATGACGTCCAACCTGGGTGCCGAATTCCTGTCTCGTCCCGCCACTAAGGATGGACGGATCGATCCTCAAACTCGTGAATTGGTCATGGGCGCCCTCCGTGACTACTTCCTTCCTGAATTCCTCAACCGTATCTCCAGTACGGTCATCTTCAATCGCCTCACCAAGAAAGAAATTCGCAAGATCGTCGACCTCCGTCTGGACGAAGTCCAAAAGCGCTTGGAGCAAAACGGAAAGAACGTCACGATCGAATGCACAGAGGAGGTCAAAGACTACCTCGGCGACGCAGGCTATTCGCCCGCTTATGGCGCTCGGCCTTTGGCTCGCATCATCGAGCGCGAAGTTCTCAACCGTCTCGCTATTCTTATCCTCCGTGGAAGCATCGTTGACGGCGAGGTGGCTCGTGTCATCATGCGCGATGGTCGTATCGACGTCCTGCCGAACCATGAGATCCCGGTTGACGAAGATCAAGACATGCTCGATAGTGAAGATGAAGCCATAGCCGAGATGGAAGACGGCAGTGGTGACATGGATCTCTACGAGTAAATTTACTAAAAAAAAGGGGGATTATCAGCAAAAAAAATCAAAGGGGATGTGCATTTTTGAAGATATGGAGTGATGACTGATGATGATAACATGACTTTTTCTTCTCGCTTGATTATGGGTATTGGCGTTGTTGTTAATATTTCTTCCTTGGACATATTATATGCACTTTGTACACAGCATTGAGATAATGTGCTTTAATAAATAGATTCAGCTGGAATAACTGGATGTATCAACAAAACAATAAATTCAAATCCCTGAATTAATGAGCAACTCTTACAGTTTATCAATGTTCCAAAATGGTAATTATCTTAGATATTCGAAGCAATGTACCTTACGAACTCCCACTACTCCCTAACTCCTTATCCCTAAACCATCTAGCAATCTCCCCCGTTTGACAAAACTCAACCTCATCCCCCCACCCCTTCAACCACGTCAACAACCGCTCCAGCATCCCAATCACATGCGCCATGCCGCTGGTATCCGGGTGCATCAGAACGGGGAAGATAGGCTCGTCCTCATTTTCACGAATCCACAGGAATCGATCCCGCCAGAGGTTCTCGACCACGCGCACATCGATGTAGCCGTGTGAGTTGTGCGTGTGAGGAAGGTACTGCATTGGAGTCATGTCTTCCATGTACCAGTTGCAGGGGACGCAGACGAGGGGCCGGCGGTCTTCCGTTGTAGGTGGGATGGGATGCATCCAGGTCGAGGCGGGGAGGGAGAAATTGATGGGTTGGAGGGGTGGACGTTTTGGGGCGAAGAAAGGGTGGCAGTCGTGGTCTGTTAGGGAAGCGTCTATTTTGAATTAAGTTAGTAAGGTGGATTGTCGGAGTGGAAAAGGAAGGAGCTCTTACCGTATTCGAATCCGTACTCTTCTAGTAGGTCTAATGTTGACTCGCGCAGTTGGTATAGAGGTGCGCGGTATCCGACGGGCTTCTTGCCTGTCAGTTTGGTTGCAATGTCGATACATCGGGTTAGCACGTCCCGTTCTTGCTCGACTGTCAATTGGTATGCTCCTTCGTGGGCGTAGCCGTGAAGTCCTATCTCGCAGCCTGACTCGACTACCTGTTGCACTTCCTCGGGGAAGCTCTCGGCAGAGTGGCCTGGGATGAACCAGGTGCAACGATCGGCTAGGTTGAGCTTTTTGAGCATCCGTAGGAGACGGGGAACGCCAACTTTGGCAGCAAAGAATCCGGAAGAGTAGTCCGCGAGGATGTTGTCGGGGTGTTGACCTGGTTGTTGTAGGGGGTTGGTTAGCATTTGTAGATCGCTTAAAAATGGAAAAGATGGCTTACCTGTCCCTAGCCATCCGGATACTGCGTCTAGGTCAATGGAGACGGCTATCCGGATTTTGTTCTGCTTGGGCTTTGATACAGCCCTTGGAATTGATTGGACTATACTCGACTCGGAGTGAGTGATTTGATTCTTTGTCTCTTTGCCGGCTTCGTTCTCCTTCCAGATCAAGCGACCTTCCATTCCTCCGTCGACACTTAAGCACTGTCCTGATATGTGCCCCGCCGCGCGGTGAGAGGCCAGGAAAGCCATCGTACGGGCTACATCCTCCGGTCTTGCGATCTTCTTGAGAGGTACCCTACTTTAGTTAGCGAGGATCTATAAGCTGTGGCGGTAGGGAATTGAACGTGATAAACATACGTAGCCTCGGCCTCAGCCCACATCTCCTTCGGGTCATCAAGCCTGCCCTCTATCAAGGGCGTATCTACCCACCCAGGTGCAACAGCATTGATTCGCGCCTTGCTATTGAGGCGAACTATTTCATTCTTCACACTCCGGACCAAGCCATACTGCAGGCCAGCCTTCCCAGATGCATACTCGGCATGGCCTTCCTGACCAAACTTGCCCGTTTCGCTCCCCGTTAACACGATAGCTAGGTTATCCAGTTCTTTACCAAGCGTCTGTTGAGACACTCGTGCTGCTCGTAAGAAATGCTTGATTGTCAGGAATGTTCCTCGGACATTGACTCGGTACGTCTGGTCCCATGTCTCCACTGGTAGTTCCCAGATAGGGTAGTCTTTGCTTTCATCTGTGATACCTGCATTGGCGATCAAGATGTTGACAGGCCCGAATCGCTTGTTGGCCTGCGCAATATTGGCTCGGACGGATTCCTCGTCCGTGACGTCACCTTTAAGGATGTGTAGCCGGGAGTAAGCCTCCCCTTGTATATCTGATACCTCCAAGGCTTGAATGTCCAGTGCTGTCACGTTGCATCCCTGATCTATATAGATATCATGTTAGATCATGGAATGTGCCATTTATGGAAAAGACTAAATACATGAGATGCAACAGCAACGATGGGATTTAGGCCATGCCACTTCTCCGGCGTGTACCGTATGAAGGCATGGTGTAACGGGAATAGTATACAATAGAGTCATGTAGACACTTAATCGCCATCTTGAAGTGAAAAGAACAGTCTACTTATGGTCCTCCATGCGCTGGAGTGCGACCGAGGTAAAGAAAGAGATCGGTATACCCAATCGAACATCGCACAGTTACATGAGTTAAAGCCAACGTACCTAGGAATTCTCGCACCGCTTGTTTTCCAATTCCGCCAGCAGCACCAGTAATGAAGACATGGAGGTCTTCCAAGCCTAGGAAGGTGGGAGATGCCAAAGATTTTCCTGACATACCGTTTAGTATGCAGCTATCACGATAAGAAGGCCGTTGGTTTACGGTATGAGGCACTAGTAGTCAGATTAGCTACTATTGCCGTTGTTGCCATAGATGAGGAAGGACGTACCGGGTGATGTGCATACGCCACAGAGCTCAATAGCTGGCTCGAATGAATTAACAGGGATGGATATAGGCAAGGTATACCACGTGCCTACGTTGATTGACCGATCGACAAACTGACGCCGGTAATCCATTCAATCTACGAGGCCGCGGGGCAGTCACGTGTGACTTAACGGACTTATGTTATTTCCAATATGATTATCATTATTTGATTTCTGATTTGAACTCGGCGGATTTCGAAACCGCGAGTTCTCACAGTAATTGTCTGTAAATTATCGTGTCTATTTGGTCGTATATCGGCTGCCGACAGAGATGCGGTAGGGAGCGTACCTTGTATTCTCATATAGCGATACATGTAACCAGCTTCCCACTCAAACTGAAACAAACCCTAATTGACGGTGCGAAATGGCATCAGGATCGAGACTACGGAATACTCTTAGTCCTCGGTGCTATCCTTGGCAATATCATTGACTTTGACCGCGTCCCCACTCAATGACATTAGTTCCTATAAGTTGTAACTATTGAAGCGGCCTAGACTATGTCAACTTTTGGCTGTATCAAATCACGCTATCTGCGAAGCAACGGCGGCGCTCCACCGGCAAAAAAGGAGTCCGTCACATTGGTATCACTGGAGGAGAAATTGGCCCCCAAACACCAGTTCGTCGTAAACAGAGTTCGTTGGGTTCTGAGACTGACTCGTACTAATACTAGCCACCGAAGGGGTTCAGATAATTTTTCTCGGCCTTCAATCAGTGAGTTGGTTCGAGGGCTTGCATTAAAACGAGAGTCATAAAATGGCGCATTCTCCGTTTCGGTCCAAGTTAAACTAATTAGTTGACCCGGTGTGATTTGTTCGACTTCTCTTCAGATAGTGAAAATTGGGCCCCGGAAAATTACCGAGGTCTGAACTATGATGGCAAGCGAAGTTTGCTCTAATTCGAGGTACAGTCTGGACATCCTTATGGGAGTTCGCTGGAGGATGGTTATTGGCCGCAACGGCGAAAGCACTGTACTTAGCAAATCTCACTATAATGTATAGCAGAAGTTAGACTCCTCTTTTGGGCGTAGTCTCTGTACATCAATGCGAGTCTGGGGTTGCTTCAACCGTTTCGCTATGGAAAGGTTACTACGAAGTCCACCGCGGGCGACGATGATCATATATGGATCCTATAACCATGGCATTCTATGACACGCGACTTTTGTGTAGTCTGCTCCGTCATCCCTGAAGTATTCCCGCGTGGTGCAGACGAGGGTGACAGCTGATCAGCAATAGTCAAGCTTCCGCGCATCGATAGTGTCAACGGCGGGCATTTAGAGTGGTTGCAGTAGTGCAAAACGAGCTCGAGCGGTCCGTAATCCTTCCATGACTGAAATAGGAATCTTAACGAAGCTCTGGAAGGAGAACTCGAATGAGCTATGTAAGCATCTCGTATTCAAAAAGCACGAATACTTGGCTTGATTTGATATCAACCTGCCACTTCGCACAGTGAAGTATATGCTACTCCGCTGGTCACTACAGGTTGGAGACGACAGATCCACCGACCTCCGGATTCTCTAGGAGTATTGCTCTGCCTTGCATTCTCAGGAGGTGATCTGAGTCGGCATAATTCCGACCTGTAGATCTTAGGACGGTCGATTAATGGGGGCAGGGAGCATTGTTGCACAACACAGGTAATTTTGCTAGATATTCATCCTACCAGGCTCGACCTGGTCCGTGGGTAGGGTAATGATGCTGAACACTGAACCAGCAAAAGGGAATTGGAGACACTGCGATCCTTTCCTGAAAACGGCCGTTGCCGAGTGGAGATTAACGTGACCAACCGTGGGCCGGATGGTATATGATCACTCTTAGGCGCTGAAGGCTGGTGGGACCTCGACGTGCTCTATGCACCAATGTTGAGTATACCCCATACAGCGGTGGAACAGGACACGCATACTTCAGCTTGGTTGCCGAAAGGCTTTTTGTTTAACTTTGTGATTAGGCAGCCTTTCGGCTGGATATTGCGGCACAACCCAAGGTTATTGTGATCGGTGAGAAGTCACCGATGGGAAATCTCGGGTAGTATCCGTGCCTGGCTTTTTATTTTTCCCTTTTCTAAAACTCATATAGGACACTTCCAGCTAGCTACTGTAAGCTCTTAGGATTTGGAATTCTGCATCATGTTTCACGCATTGCGCAGAACCCCAATGTTGGTCGCGTGAGTTGTATGAATACATGGAATCTTGTGGCACAGAACATGGAATAGCTCAGGTCCCATAGTGGAGTACAAGGAGTGTCCTCAATCTCCTCTTATTGGTGAGATCTCTTTTTTGGGGAGTACGTAAAAGATTCAGAATGGAAAAAGAACAGCAGCGGATAAAGACCGGCACTCGGCAAGACTCTCACCCGAGGCTGAACTGTAACGTGGAAACGCATTACAAGGTTTATCAGTGGTGAAAGCATCTAAGGTTACGGTCATAGGCCGTATGGGGGGCACCCCACTCACGTAATCAAAGGGAACCGGGAGATCTACGGTTAAAGTCCGTGGCATTTGGGACGGAGATAACGATAAGCTTGAGAATTGAATGGTCGACCAATGGTGTGCACCAGACCTTTCTACTTCCCTGGTTGCACAGTTGCAATCCTGGATGTTGGATCCATGGTGGCTTTGCCCCTATGATCATTATTGGGAGTATGTACTGTACAGCCGTATATCCGTGTCGACCCTCAAGAGTCAATAATGTCCACTCGAGAACCGTGGTCGTGCTTGATACCCTCTTGGGACAATATTTCCCCCCACTCCTCGATGATCATTGAATGATGTGCGTTGAGGCTGCTTCATATGGAGTAGTGTCCATATGGCATATACACAGTACATAATTGTAACATAGCATAGAGCCCCCCTCCCCAGACTTCCATAATAGCGCAGTGGATATTTAAATTCTCAAATGATCCTAATTACAGCTTGAATCCCAAACAGGATGGGAACAACGAAACAAAAGGAGGGGAAGAAATATATTATATACAGAAGTAATATTATTTTAAAAATGCAAGACAATAATCGTATGCTTCATGGCTGCGGTTGATGCGCCCCGTTAAGACTTTCGGTTTTGGTATGATGGGATCCCCAAAATTCGGGAGGCCGGGATTCGCGCTCCACCGTGACAGTAACGTCCTGCCGAATTCTCAGGGCTCTGTCAGAGCCATCATCGCTGACATCCCGATCGTCACTCGCTTGTATGCTAACGTCAGAAGCCGGCTTGTGAGGCGTAACAATGCTGCGGTTGTAATCGTGCATGCTAAAGTCGCCTGAGCGTAGTTGACTCGACGGCCCATAGTGCCGGCCGTACCCCGAGGCTTTGCTGGTCCACGGACCAGACCTATACCGGTCGGTGGCTCGCTTGGATCCACCTGTCCAGCTTTTGAGGGCAGGGAACACGTCGCGAAGGAGAGACCAGATGAGTGGCAGGTTGGTGACAAGAACAGCCACGGTTGCTTCCCGGAAGTACCAATTCATATAGACGTATGAGATGAGTGACGGGACGAGACAGTAAACCTTTGTCAGGACTGCTGCGACAATAACGAAAATTCCCATGCCGAAAATAACCACAAGTATCAGCTTCTGCTTGAGGGGCACGCGTACTTGCAGTAGAAGCGGCAGCCCGATAAGGAGCATCAGGATGTCTGCGGAAATTGATATACATCCCTGGATAATTTCGTAGTACTGGTAGCTTGAGCATTGATCTATTACATAGTCGGTCAGTTCATTTGCTTTGCTAGGGATGCCTAGAGAGTCAACGACTCACAGGATGTAGGCACAGCCCAGTAATTAGACAAGGGCCGGCAAATCAAGAACAGAGACAACTCAACACCAATAAAACCGAGGCCGACATATACGGCGAGATAATTAACCCATTTCCTCTGCCGCAAACCCTCCCTAACAAATTAAGTCAATGAATCACTCACGTCGATATTTGCTGGAAGCAACTCACGTTATACGTGCATAAATTATGAGCATACAGGTCTTCATCGCCCATACCGCGAGGACAAAGGAGTGTTCTGAGACAAAGACCCATTTACTCCCTCTCACTCGATCTGCTTTAATTGCCGGGGTCAGGTTTCTAATATCTTCCTCGCTCATCAAGTTCGAACCCCCCACAATGACGACTTCGTTCAATGAAACGCATAGGATCGTATACCAGATGATAGCGAAGACCATCAGGTAATCGTCTGTCTGGAGGTTTCGGATTCCTAACCGACGTATTCGAGCTACGCTATAAGGTGGTATGGAATTAGTATATGGACAAACTAGAGCAACGGGGATGCGAGGACTCTGTTTCTCGCTTTGAGGACAACTTACAATCGCAGGCAAACACCCAGCATCCCAACTGCATAGAGAGTCCATGTTTCCCGAGCGAAGCTTTTTGTAAACTCTGGACTGAAGCTTGACATGTTTTCGGAGAGCAACCTGTGAGTCCAGGGAATGATAGGTTAACTGGCATTCATTTCGAGCAGGTCCATGCAAGGGACCAAGGGAGGGACTATAGATTTATGAGGGGGAGGCACCGACATCTTCGCGATAAGCTTTTTGTAATTGGGCACATTTGCCAGGGGAGGTGTGTGGCTGCAAGGATCAACCGGCAGCCTTGACTCGGTGAGATCACAGAATTAAGGTACAATTACTATAGAATGGAAATGGAATTGGAGGAAAAACCGAAAACTATGGCGTCCCATGTTGGTTCCAGTGTGATGGGAGAAGTACTGTGAGCTCATAGGCGAACCAGAATCAACCAGCAGGCCCAAAGAGGGTAAGACACAGCACATCCAATCCATCGCCTGCGGGACCACTTGCTCCAGGAACTGAGTTCATGTCACACAAGGCCGGCCGGCAGTCGTGCTTGCTACCACGTTTGGTTTAATGGTCCCCGATCCTTGTATTTTTTTTTCTTTCCCTCTCTCCGAGGGTAATTGGAGTAATAACTTCTGGGAGGCTTGGAAGGGAATACAGTTGGTCGCACCATTGATCCAACCAACCATTGTATAGCGTGTATCTAAGTAATGTTCAGTCCACATAATTATTAGCTGGTGGGCAAATCATGATACGAAGGCATTTCTTTTTTCTATGAACATACTTGGCGAGCTGAAAAAGATTTTTCTCCTTAGTAAGGTGGGTAAGAGTTTTTTAGGGAACTAGATTCTCATGGCATAAGGCAACGTGCAGTTGGACGTGCAACGCAAAGTGTAATTACAGCGATTACAACTCACAGGGCATGGATTGGGGTGTTATCAAGTGGGCCCGACTACTAGTCTCAAGTTAATTCTGGCCCTAACCTCATTGAGGACCAGAGCCTTCTTTCCAAGTACCTACCTACCTAGCACCTCAGTTCCTTAGTTAATCTTCTGGGGCCCGGACGATAACATGCTGATATCAGGCTTGTCCCACTATCCAGTACCATAGTACTACTATTACTACTACTAATCTTAGTAGGACTAAAAATTTGTGTTGTGAACGAAATCATGCATCTCGTGTCAGAAGCCAAAATCACGCATATATTAATTATAGTATAGTTCGAGGCTGCGTCGGTGGCATCTTAGTCTCCGTTCGAGACACCCGAACGGAAGGATCGGAGATAAACTTTTGTTCTTTTGTCTTCCTTGTTTCTTAATTGACTTTGGACTGCGAGCACGAGAGGCCTGATCCCTGTCACTCAGCCACCTCAACTTGCGTTATCATTCGCACAGAATCTTCTCTGCGTATATTAATTAAGATGAAGTTTTCCATTACCGAAGAGAAATCGGATGATTTCTCTTCACTATATTAATAGTGGAAAACAACAGACCACAAATTATTCCGCTTACGCAATTCAGAGGGAAAAGTCCCTCTTTAGGCATTTTAGTTCTAAATACAATCATGTCTAGATTTAATCTCTCTGTCCCGGAGAAGCCGACGAGGTCTCGACCAAATTACTGACTCGTTCTTAGTATGAATGCCAAACCAGCCTTGTTTCACTTATCTCGCGTGAACAGGTGTTTCTTTGAGTCGCTGAGCGACCACCTCACATGAGAAGTTTCGGGGTTGGCTATAGGGAAATTAGCGGTAGATTGAGTCAGAGTGTTTATATGCTTTTCTTGGGGTACGTGTACTGTGTAGAATAGGCATGTTCTCTTTTCATTTGTTTTCACAGAAAAGGGAGGGGAGAAATAGAAAAAAAGAATGGCACCTTAAATTAACAATTGAAGAGCTGCCATTAGGTTAGGTAGCAACGAAATGCTGGTGTTGTCAATAAGAGCGTAGGGATAATTTGCAATGAAAATGAATAATCCGCTAGATAAGCGGACTGCGCGTAATCGCCAAATTAAGACATGGACTGTTCTGCCGGGGCCCCGTGTCATTGGCCCCGGTCTTTAATTAAAGTTAGGCTCCAAAAAACAGACTTTCTTGGTGGCAAGGGGCAAGTGGAACAATGTCTGTGTCTCTGCCGTTCCCCGTGCTAAGTTGCTAACTTAACTCGCCGTTCTAGCCTTATTGTGCATTTTTGTGTGCATGAAACTACTACCTCGCCCTTGTTTTTTTATTTTATTTTATTTATTTCGTTTTTGATTTTCTCCGCTAAACTAATACCATCACCTCTAACTAACTACCTAAAATCTCTTTTACCCTGGTTACCAAATCAATAGTCCAAGACTTACAAGGAAACGGCGGAGGTGAGAGAGTTTGGGACTCTGCTACGGTAGTATCGCTGAAGGTTGTAACAGAAGTTGCATTCTGTATTTCCTTTCATTAATCCAACTCATAGTAGGTACTAGATCTCCAGTAATACTTCCACTCATAATTACTTAACCGATCGCGGGAAGACGGAGTGGTCTGACGCACTACTACTTGCATGAGACCTTTTAAGTGCGGGAAGGTTGCCATATGGCATATCCTACAAAGATAACCAAAGTGGGGAGGTTCATGGTATTCAAGTATTGTCTGAAACTCGATCTCAGCCTTAGAAGAGGAAAAGGAATCCTATTTTCTTTTCAAAGCACATACGTAGGGATCATCTTCCTTCCGGGAGATGATCTCAAAGGGTTTGCCCATCTGCTGAAGCTCCCCCTTCAGGTAAAGACTCACACTTTTCCCCGGTCCCCCCTGTTCTCAGCATCCAACCAGCACGTTTCCCCGGCCCACTTTATACTGGCCACTGGCCACCAAGGAGGGCGGTTGACATCGATGATTTGCTAGGAATGACTGAAGTGTCCGTACTCCGTAGTAATCCAACTGTTAGTCCTCAAACTAAGAAGTATCCTGCTCCAGTGTATAAACTCTTAGATTCACACAAGAATCATATCTTTCATAATTTTTTTTCCTTCGCTCAATATCTTTGTCTCTAACCCACTATCTACTAGTAATAATTTAGAAGCAATGCCCGGCCAATCTTGCTAACTAAATCCCATCGTTGCCCTGGTCATTCATTTCAAACCATAGAGGGATCCCATTCTCGCCCCACGTCCTTGCGATTTTCTTCTCTTAAGACACCTCCATCCAGCCTTTCTATTCTCGCACTCCTTCTCTTTCTCCGACTCGGTTTTACTTCATCTAATAACTCACTTTTCCCCCCTAAACCCACGTCACGCAAGTGGTCGTGTTATCTTCGACGATGGCAGCTGCGGAGGGGCAAGAGCCAAAAAAAGCGGGAGCTATCGAATCGGCGGCGGAGGACCAGTCACCGGGAGAATTGATTAATGCATCCGGACATCGTCAGGAACTCGACCGGAACTTCAGTTTGCTAAGTATTTGTGCCGTGGCTGTTACGACCGGAAATACATGGATCGCACAAGGAGGCAGTGTTGTATGTTATACATCGTCGCCACTCTAAAGAGGAAAGCAAGGACATCTCAACTGATGATCGAGTTAGGTCACTGCTCTGAGCAATGGGGGACCATCGGGTGTTATTTATGAATTGTACGATAAGCCTCGCTATTGCTACTATCGATCGTTTTAACACTAACGGGAATATCAGCATTGCCGTGTCGGTCTGCTACTGGTTAGTGGCAGCCTCAATCGCGGAGCTAGCATCGGGAATGCCTTCGGCCAGTGGTGGTACGTTTAACAATGATCTTATGTCGCTCGATTCAATGTGGTTTCGCTAATATCAAGTCAGTGTACCACTGGGCCTCCATCACAGCGGGGAAGTATGGCCGAGCATGCGGTTTTTTCGCGGGCTTCTGGAACTGTCTGGCCTGGATCCTCGGTGCTGCTTCTATGTCTGCTATTTTGGGACAGCAGACTGTCTCCATGTATGCCCTGATGCATCCCGGATTCGTGCCCCAGTCGTGGCACATATTTGTCAGCTTTATCATCTGTACATGGCTTTGCTGCGCCATCGTCCTTTTCATGAACCGGTTTCTCCCGCATATCGGCAACCTTGGAATGTTCTTCATCCTTGCGGGTGTGTTCATTACAATCATTGTCTGTGCCGTCATGCCCCATGTGAACGGTACTGGCTACGCATCAAATTCGGATGTGTGGCGTACTTGGCAAAACGGTACTGGATATTCTAGCGAGGGATTTGTCTTCGTTGCCGGTATGCTCAATGGTGCTTACAGCGTGGGCACGCCTGACTGTTCGACCCATCTTGCAGAGGAGATCCCCAGGTATGTACCACCATAAAACCCATATTTGCGCCGGAGTCTCTAATCAAATGGCAGACCGAGTCGGAACATCCCCAAGGCCGTCCTCGCCCAGATGACGGTCGGTTTTATTACCGGCGTCCTCTACATGGTTGCAGTGTTCTACTCGATTACCGATCTAGATGCAGTTATCTCAAGCGTCTATGGCTTTCCTCTAGCCGAAATCTATCATCAGGCGACGGGGTCTAGGGGAGGAGCCCTTGGTTTACTCATTGTGGCTTTTCTCCCAACCGTTGTTACATGCGCCGGCTGTTATATCACTGCTGGCCGTACTCTGTGGACCATCTCCCGCGATAGAGCGACTCCGTTCTCCGGCTGGCTTGCGCGCATCAACACCCGTATGCACAACCCTTTCAATGCTACTCTTGTTTGTGGTGTGATCGTCACAATCCTCGCCTGTATCTATGTCGGCTCCACCACCGCCTTCAACGCTTTCGTCGGCTGCTTCGTGCAATTGTCCAGTCTTTCCTACTGCGCCGCCATTCTTCCACACCTTTTAACTCGTCGTTCTACATTCACCCCGGGCCATTTCTGGATGGGGCGCATTGGCTATGTTATTAACGCCTTGTCCTGCATCTATATTCTCGCTTTTGTCGTGATCTTCTGCTTCCCGTATGCTTTGCCCACCGACGCGGCTTCGATGAATTACGCTAGTCTGCTGACCGGAGGATTGACAATATTTGTGACCATCTGGTGGCTCTTCCGGATGAGATCCTATGAAGGACCGAAATTCGTCCCTTTGACAGACAAGGTGTTGATGGATGACGCTAAATAAGAACTTCCAGAAGGGTGAAGTTCGATAGAGATATCGAACATACTAGATATCTTGATAGATAGCTCACACTCGCTACAGTATGTTTACACTTACGACATGTATATTTTCTTGAAGTTTAATTCGGACAAAAATAAGGCTGTTAGCCTAGGCCCTAGTTCCATGAATAACATATAATAATTCTAGTTTACTTCATGCTTAGATGAATTGAGTAATAACTGGTACTGCAAACCAGGATGTTTATTACCTATCAAAATTAAGATTCCTACAGTATTCACTGTACTAGTATTCATCGGTGCAGAATGGAAATTACTGTATTTAACTATACTTACTTGTTCTGGCAATACTCAACCTCAACCTAGATCATGTGATCACGCGTTTCCTCGTGGCGCGTCTGACGGGTAAAGACACTCGTTCTGAAAGGAACGAAATGTTACCAAAGAGAAGTCTAAAGGCCACACGACATGGTCTTTAAACCGTTCAAACCTCCTTTGATAAGGAAAAACACGCAGGCTTCGAATACAAAACCAGACCTCCCCATCGATACTCTTGACAACCATGGCCCGCCAGCTAAGAGGCCGCGTCTGCACCAAGAATGTACCGTGGATAGTGCAGGTCCATCGATGAGAACTGAGAGGAAGCCTTTGGTCCAAGTGAGCAATACATGTGAATCAGGAGACGACAATGTCAAGGACGAGTCTGCAGGAGAGCGGTATTTTAATGTTTTATGGTATGACCTTGTCACTACCGTATTCTTAAAGGATGAGAGAGAAGGACAGGGACCAAAAGACAAGAAAGCTGACAGTTTTCAGGCGGAAACCTACCACTAAGAAGAATAAGACCTGGGATGGTGATGGTATACTCTCAGTGCGGAATGGCTATGCTCATTTGCGAGACGTCTCGGGCAAGGACATGGGCCGGGCTATACAAGCCTCTTATCTTGAACCTGGAACTATGCTCTCGATCGGAGGCAAGGAAGTTGAGATCGACTCCGAAATGTCGAAGAACGAGTATCTGTCCGGGAAGCAGTTTCTTGAAGCAAAGCCTAGCCCAACTCCGCCGGTAGCGCCACCGAAGAAAGGTTTTGTGTCTGTGTCGGGAAACAAGCCTAGCACGTCGGCTGCCAAGGAGAACCCAGGGGAGAAAGGTCAAATGCAGATTATTCCGAATCCTGCATCGAGGAAACAGAGCTCTATATCTAGCGCATACAAAAGACCCCTGTTAGAAAATACTATTATCCCACAGAAATCTGAGGAGGAGCCCGTTCCTCGTCATGACCCCAAGCAGCCCGGTGCACTGGTGATGAAACGGCCAGCATCCGCTCCTAAGGGGAAAAGAATTGTCGACGTTGTGGTTGATCCTATTCTTGCCAAACACTTGCGGCCGCATCAGCGTGAGGGAGTTAAGTTCCTTTATGAATGTGTCATGGGGATGCGATCGTTCAATGGCCAAGGTGCTATTTTAGCGGACGATATGGGCCTGGGTAAAACCTTGCAGACAATCACGCTATTATGGACCTTGCTTAAACAGAATCCGATCTATGAGAATCCCCCTGAAGTTAAGAAAGCACTTATCGTGTGCCCTGTGACTTTGATCAATAACTGGAGGAAGGAATTCCGGAAATGGCTTGGGAATGAACGAATTGGCGTATTTGTCTTTGATGACAAGCGAAAACGACTGACTGATTTTACCAGGGGTAGAGCATACAATATCATGATTGTTGGTTATGAAAAATTAAGAACCGTGCAAGAAGGACTTGCACAAGGAGCTGGGGTCGACATCATAATTGCGGATGAGGGCCACAGACTCAAAACACTTCAAAATAAGAGTGGACAGGCGATACAGTCGCTGAATGCCACTAAAAGAGTGATTCTCTCGGGTACTCCGATCCAGAATGACCTGAAGGAATTCTTCGCGGCGGTGGATCTCGTGAACCCGGGAGTTCTGGGAAATTTCAAGGCATTTGTACGCGAATTCGAGGTTCCTATTGTGAAGAGCAGACAGCCAGAGGCAACAAGGAAAGATATCGAGAAGGGAGAAGCCAGAAATGAAGAGCTCCGTGAACTTACCTCTCAGTTCATGCTACGGAGAACCGCGGACATTCTTGCAAACTACCTTCCACCAAAGTCAGAATACATACTCTTTTGCGACCCAACGCCCACCCAAGCGAACATTTACCAAAACGTGCTCGCGTCACCTGTATTTCAATGTGCCGTTGGCAACTCAGAGAATGCTCTACAGCTCATCACTATTCTGAAGAAGCTCTGCAACAGCCCTTCACTGCTTTCCCCAAGAAATGTAGACGAAAAACCCAGCGAAACAATCGCAGCTCTACTATCCTCTCTACCTCCGAACCTCCTACGACACTTTTCTCCATCCTCCAGCGCTAAAATCCGAGTCCTAGACCAACTACTACACATCCTGCATACCTCAACTTCAGAGAAAGTCGTTCTCGTTTCAAACTACACATCCACGCTCAATCTGTTAGCTACGCTCCTAACCTCATTATCACTTCCATTTCTACGACTAGATGGCTCGACTCCAGCGCAAAAAAGACAATCCCTAGTCGAAGACTTCAACCGCTTCCCAACAAACCGCTGCTTCGCATTCCTCCTATCTGCTAAGGCAGGAGGCACGGGGCTGAATCTAATAGGCGCCAGCCGCCTCATCTTATTCGACGTGGACTGGAACCCAGCCACCGACATCCAAGCCATGGCCAGAATCCACCGCGACGGGCAAAAACGACACTGTCGAATATACCGCATCCTACTGAAGGGCAGCTTGGAAGAGAAGATCTGGCAACGCCAAGTGACCAAGCTCGGACTCGCAGATAGCGTCATGGAACACAAGGATAACGCTGCCCAGTTCTCTCGAGATGAACTAAAAGACCTCTTCCGTCTCGACCAGGATAGCAAATGTCAAACGCACGAGCTTCTAGGCTGTGATTGTGGGGGCAGGGGACAAAATGTGTCAACCTCGGACTCTCACGCTGGCTCCCCGGCAGACGGACAAGGCAATGTATTGGATTCAGATGATTCAGAGGAAGTGGAAGAGGACTTCCCGGACGTTCTGACCCTCATTAAAGCTTCCAAGCTGGACATGAAGAAGCAAGAGCGCATGATTGAGGCGACTCGCGGGGCACGCCGTGGGGGTAGAACGACCAAAAGCACTGATGGCACCAAATCTGACAAGCAAAAGGATAAGATGCAGCAGTCGCTGTCTCAATACTCCCATATCGATCCCTGTCACCTAACAACCACAACTGATGATACGCAAGATATCCAACAAGTTATTGATGACGACGTGCTTCTCTCTATGTTAAAAGAAGAGGATAATAGGATAAGTTTCGTTTTCAAGAAATCTAGCGTGGCGTTGGCAAAGGACACGGATTCGTCGATGCCGGTTGTTTTATCGGACTAAGGATAGAGTATCCTCGTCTTGATGGACTGTAGATGCTATTGCCGGTATTTAGGATTATCATATAGACATAATGTATTTCTTCAATAACATGCAGTACCTGACATAACCGTTTCTCAGTCTGCGTTTCATCACAGGGCTATGGAACGAAATAATTCGCTTATGAAAGGTGCTATGACACTGTTTAAAGTTTTACTGATGATGATATGATGATGATGATGCTATACTTGGAACAATATGTAACATAATAGGATAGAGATCAATCATTTCTTGTCTCATAGGCACATACATACATGCAAATGACATCTATTGTCGTAACTCACATAAACAAAAATAGAGCAACATTTGGAAAGCAAAGCGACAAAACTGAAGGGGGTATGGGTATGCAAGATCACTATCTATCAATTGAAACGCAACTGGTTCGAGGCAAAATGCCAGGGTAAATGATGGAAGGAAAATAAACAAAGGAGTGTTGAGAATTCGAACATCTGTAAGGTAAAATTGCGACACGTATGACGCATGTGAGTGACTGAAGATATCTAGTATCTGAGTTTTCCAACGAGGCCAAATGTATATGCTGCCTCGGCTTCGCTCTTCATTTGGATCATGTATATCTTAGACGAGCCACCGGTAACACCGCCTTTCTTCGGCATGGCGCCACCTTCAGTCTCTTCCCAAACTGACACGGCAATGCCTGTCCTTGCGACTCGTTCGAAGGAACTTTCAGGAAGGCAAACATCAAGAAGAACCTCACCACGTGTCTTGCCGCGGATGAGAATACGCTTTTCAGAATCTATAGTGCGCCGGGGAGAGGTAGCTCCAGAAGCTGGTGGACTTCCTTCAACACTTTCTGCTCCAGTATTGGTATCGTTGGATCCACCGACAGCTGTTTCTGACCGTCGAGGCTCCGCGGTCGCCGGCATAATCGTTAGCCTAGCAGCACCCATATCACGCCATTTGGACTGAGTCTCGCGCATGTAAAGCCTAATTTTTGCGTTCGAAAGGCCAATACCGTCGACATTCTTAATAGCGGCTGCTATTCGGCCAATTCCCGAAGTGGATGTGTGGTTTGTTCCCGAACCAGCAGAGCTTGAGTATAAGCTATCTTCTTTTTGATCACTCCGAGAAGTAACCGAGGATCGAGCAATGCTAAACATCTTACCCCCTGCACCAAATCGTTTCAAAGCTGAGAATGCACTACTCATAGTCCCAACGCTACTCTCGGAATTGTCGGCAAGTGAGCGAGGGGAGCTTGACGCACGGTAGCTCTTCCTGCGACGTGGCCAACCGAATAACCCCCCACTCTTAGGAGGGCGCTCTAGAGGAGTGGGCTGTTGCGCGAAAGGGCCTCGGGCGTTTTGCAAAGCTATGTAGGTAGGGTTGGTGGTGCGCGCCTGGTTTATGAGGCCGTACAAGATCTCGCATTCATCTGCATTCCGGGAACGGAACATAATATTGTTGCTCCATGATACTTTCGACCGTTCAGTAGGAGGAGAGCGGATACTGATGTCAATCGCTGTACCACGTCGGATGGGTACAAGGGGTGTTAGTTCGAGAGCAATCAGTGGTCGTTCCCGTTTGGACGGTGTGTGATCGTCGTCCGAGGCAGAGGCCGATTTCACGTCATATGCTTCGACTAGTCCAGGACTAACATGAATATTACATTCATCAGGCAGGAGGCTCTCCCAGGAACCTTTATCGGACCATGCAAAGACGGAAGCAACGGCGGTGGACGACTTGTTGGGCTGTGAAGGGACGGACCTATATCCACCTTGAGAGACAGAATTTGAAGGAGACAGAGAACTAGTTGCGGACGTAATCACGGAGGCCGGCACAGTCAGTTTTGAAACGTGGTGCTCTTGGAGAGGCGGTAGTTCGTCCTCCGAATCATCATCTGAACTGTCCGATCCCGAGTAATCCGATTCGGAGTACAAGTCGTAGCGTCGCACAGTTGACGTTTCGGAGTCTGAGTAAGTTTCGTCGGATGCCGTGGAAGGCTCGTATTCATGCTTCAATGGAGAAGAACCACGACGTCTAGACAGGGGTCCGCTTGGACTAAGGATTGGGGCATTTGAAAGACTCGATCCTGTCGAACTTGGGGAACGAGAGTGTGGCGGGGGTGGAGGGGGTTCTTCACCATTTGTTGGCTCGGAAGTGTCGGAGTTGGAACGAGAGTGACCTTTCTTCCGTGTAGGAGTCTGGGGTATACTGTATGAATCTAGCACGTACTCGTCGTCTGACGTAGATTCCAAAGACTCAGAGATGTACGTCTGACTGCTGCCTTTTCTGAGCTTTGGAATAATAGGTAAGTCCATAGAAGGGACAGATGATACTCGAGGGGAAATCGCTTCGGGTTCATCCTTTGTAGGAGTCTTCGGGGGATGTTGTTCTTTATGGACTTTCTTTTCGTCATGATCTGGACGATGAGTTGTAGGCTCCGCCTTAGGGCCACCGGCATTGTGATCTTTGGGCAGACTAGGAACCGGGGGGTTATCCTCGTCATGCCGTACAACCCTCTTTGCTTTTGATCGTTTGAGGCTAGTGGGGGATCTCTCGTCGCCAGTTGCAGTTTTTCGTGGGTCTCTAGAATGTAGTATTGACTGCTGTGTTCGTGGCGATGGCTTGGTTGGCGAATCTGATTCCCCGGCAGCATAGTCTGATTCGCGGGTAATTGCAGTTTGTAAGGAAGTGCGTGAGTCGGTCGCTAAAGAAGACCCGACAGTGCTCGGACCAGATGAATTCTCCCTGGGCGAGCAGCGCCGCAGTGTACCAGAGACGGCCCTCTCGCCGATAGGAATATCGACAGTGATAGAGCTCGTTGGAAGCTCCTTGGTTTCAGTGCAGGAGGAAGCTACTTGTGCTCGCTGCCGCTGCTTCGCTCGTTCAACGAAGCTCTGGCTTCGGCAAATTACTGGTGGCACCGGGTTCAGACCAAGCATTTGAACCCACTCAAACCCAACATCTTCCTCGTCGATCCGGAGAACAAGAATTTCTTGCCAAGCATTTGGTTGCCCCGGAGGACTGCGCAACATGACTACGATTTCTCCTTTCATGTCGCCATTGCGAGCAGAGACAAACGCAAGGTCCATTGGAGGGAAAAGAAGCCAACGATCCGCATGATCGATCTCGCAAATAAGGAGATCCCCTCCAGCACCGTTATCGGGTGTATTGTCTCTCAGGAGGAGCTCTGCGCGGCAGTCTATAACCTGCCCGGTCGAATGATACAGAGAAAGGTTGAAGAAATCTCGAGCTCGGACCCTCCGAGCTCTATTCACAGTCACACCGGCAAGCGGTCCTAGAGTCGCAGGATCGCGAGCTCGAGTCGGGTCGATGCTTGCAGCAGATTCGTCTTCAAGTCTCGCCCGCTCTTCACGCGCACGACGGCGAGCTTCGTTTACCAGGCCCTGGTACGCCACTGATACGTCCTCGGCCTTCTCAGACGGCTGAAGCATATTGATCCCTTTGAAAGTCTTTGCAAGATATTTGAGACGCACCAAAGGCCGTTTCAACAAATATGCGACATCAACCTTTTCGCCATCACTATCAATGACATCCCCATTTTCGTCCCTTGCCATACCTTCGTCCAAGCTCTTGGTATCGGCATTGTTCGCCGCCTCACTTTCGTCAAGGGGGGCTAGGTTTACAATAACATCCTTGAACCCCAACCTCCAGGACTTGAGGTAGTCACGGTACACTTTCTGTGCTCCCTGTGCCCATGTAAGCAGGGAATCTGCATTGTCCTGGGGAATTCGCTTATGCAGCGTCTTCAAGCGCTCGACCGCAACACCCATGTCCACTATTGGCTTACTAAAATTTAATTCGTCTTTCGGGTCCATTGATGGCCGAAAGAGACCAGCAGCAATTGCAGAATCGGATTTTGAAAGGACGCAGGTAAGCAAGACAGGAATGACCCCACCAACTAATGTTTTCAGCTCACGCATATATTTGACTTCATCGGCTGATAGTTCCTTGAGAAGCTCAGGCACGGTGGCATTGGTGATGCGACTTTTGTTGGTGCGGATGCTACGGGCAGACCTGATACTCCTGCTCCTGCTGTTTGGCGCAGAGAGAACAGACATGAGGTCATCATGTGTGGTAAGCCGTCTTTTCAATTGGCTCGACACTACCGGAAGAGAATCGGGATCAAACTGGTCCCTTTCTTCCTGTTCTTCCTTTTCTCCCACTGGAGTTGAGCCACGCGCCTCTGACGGGACATCAGGAGCAGGTTCTTGGGGTCGGGCATCATCACCTGTCTTGATTGACTCAACGGACGCGATAGTGGACAGTCGGTGGTCTCCTGTGCTGGGAAATGGTCGTTCTCGGTGGAGCGGGACCGGCGCATTGCTACCAGACACCTCAGAGACCTCAGAGACTGTCTGTGTTTCAGTCAAAGTGATGTCTTGCACCTCGCTAGACGTCTCTTTTTCGGGGGAGCTACTTCCCTTATTACTGGAAGAAGACCGGCTGTTTCTGTGTCCAGTAGATCGCTTCTCACTCAAGGTCGAGCTTGTCTCCAATTGTGGTTCTTGTGAAGTCATTATCTCATCCGTCATCGACTTTACTCGCTCCTCCCTACTTGGCACTCGTCGCTTACTTGTGCTCTTCCGTCGAGAATCACTCTCCGCTCCCGAGTCAGTGGTATGAGAGCGACCTTCCTCTCGTTTTGTCGACAGCTTAGCCCTATTGCTCTTGGTATTCAGAGGTGCGGGGACTTCCACGTCCGGATCAACATCGTCAAAAAAAGGATCTGATGTTCCAGAAAGCCATGCCTCAATTTTTGAACCCCTGTGAGGTCCAGGTTTGGGGGCTTCTGGTTTTACAAATATCTTTCTTGATTCCCCGAACATGTGCTCAAAGATACCACCCTTTGGTATCTTTGGAGGGGGTGCGCGACTTTTCTGATTTGGAGTTGTGCCTCGGGCGCGGCGTCTTGATAACTCTGAGAAATCAGCTTCACTTGCCGTCCACTCAAAGTCGTCGTCATTGACGCTGCCTTTCTTCGAAGCATCGTCTGCCAATTCCGGTCTAGCAGCTGCATGTGGTTTGCCCGCACTAGTGGGCCGTGAGGTAGACTTAGTCGACCCATTATGCGATGCAGTTTCTTCTTCGATTTTGCTTCCTAGTAGGGAATCGCCCTCCCGATATACCCTAGACTTCCTCCGTTCTCTGCTCCTCGAGTCTGCACCAGCTTTTTCTCTCTCCACGCTCCGGGCGGATGGGGAAGACCGTGGCTTATCCTCCTTCCTTGACTCATTTCTCCCCGCCCGAGGACTCCGGATCGGGTCATTGGTCGTGTACTGTGAAATACGTTTTGGCGGCGGTAACTTGGATGCAGGAGCTTGTGTGGGGGTGCGATTCAACTTCCAGTGTTCGTCGCTGATAACTCGTTTCCGGGGGGTGCTTTTACTTCGCTTTCTTGTTGTGGGCCCCCTCGTAGGCTTGGATTTCGAATCGACAGTCGAATTCTCCTCATCTTCCTCGTAATAAACAACTTCATCCGCTGTGATTACACCTCCTCCTTGCTGCTGCCACTTGCGGACCTTCTCCCGCACCGAATTTGTGTCATATATCCCCAGCGGCTGACCGATATCCAGCGGTTTTGGCTTTGTTGGGGTGGATTTAGTATTTCCCCCAAGATTGGAGGGGCGATGCGGCGTTGCGGGAGACGGCATCGATGTCTGCGACCGAGACGATCATTAGCACGATTAATAGGAACAAGCGAACTGTCATATAACATAAAAGAAGACAGGTGATTGTGAGGCTGCCGTCCGTATACTGGTGGGTGGGTTATTTTGTTGATAGCATGTGTTGTACCCGACGACGTCACTCGGTGATTGTTTGTTTATTGGCGGCAATTTAGAACCCTTGCAGGGGGAGCTGTGTACTTACAGCAACGTAGTCCCAGTTGATCTTCCAGAGAACACAGATACGGGAAGAAGTCGATCCCAGCTTCAAGGAAGGAAAGAAAAAGAAAGAAAAGGAAAACAGAGAAAAGAGAATTGAAACAGGCGGTGGGCGGGTGAAGCGCAGATGGGGAAGTGCAAGTGACTTAAGTTCCTGCTGATGATGGAATTGCGGGTCAGCTGCCTAATGCTCTTTCTTGCTCTGTTTTTGTCATTTTAAGCTTGACAAAGATATAATGGGAAAAGCAAAAGGGTTTAGTGAGGGTGTATAGAGATTACTATCTTATGATGGCCACAGCAACTGTAATCATAAACAATCATATAGATTACCACTACTATAAGCAATGTCTTAAGTTGGGTAGGAAGATCCCAGTATTGTCAAATCTAGACGAGATGATTCGATCAGTGGAGGTCCTGTACGTATGAATGTACATACATACATAAATACCCTCTTCTAGTATGTACGGAGTACCAAATGTATTGTAACCGTACACTGACGGAGTTTTAGTTCAGTTTTTGCTAGCGCTGAGCTACGGGCTGCCCGGGAAACCAGATGATCAACACCAAGAGATCTAGCACCAAGGCAGGAAATGGCACATGATTGGATCTAACCGCTTCTAGTTATATTATTTGGCTCAGCGCCCCGTTCCTTTTCTTATTAGACGCCTACGGTCTAGACCGTTTTAAACCCAGTTATCCATGGATGGATCCCTTGTCCTTGTCTTTGTACAGGTGGTGAAATGCTTCAACCCTATATTTGATTAAAGATGACACCAGGGACATTCATCTCTTGCACCACACAAACCCAGCCAAGTAAAACAAGTAATACGTATCACTGCAGCCTCCTTGGCCCACAGTGTCCTAGCGCACCATATCACAGTAGTTCAATTCATTGTTACGTCAGGTCCATTTCATCCGGATAGGCCAGTTGAATGAGATCAGTTCATGGTCAGTGCAGTGGTACCCTAACACTCGAGTCTGGACACGTCGGGATGCGGGGATGGCTCGTTAGTGGTAGATTACTCCGTACACAGCCCAGCAATCCTCTCAAGGCACTGGTCCTTATCACCATGATCGAACAGTATTGTCCCCAGCGATCCACACGTTACGCGTCCAACATACTACCTATTCCGTAGCCACTTTATACATCTAGTAGTTCGGGTACTAGGTACGGGTTGTGATTTGCTAAAATTCTGCCAGATGCTCAACGATTGTTCGCTTATGGATTTGTGCAATCTCTCTAAGCTGTACAATTATATATCTAGCATACAAAACCCACTTCGCTTTTTAGAGATGTTCCCCTCCTCGGCATTCACTGTGTCTTGCGGTCGGCAGATGTCGCTGCCAAGCGGTCAAATGCGTTTTGGACGGCCCTCACGCTCTGCACAAAGTAATCTAAAATTCGAAGTAAGTCATTGCCCAGGGTATACAGCGGGGTGAACCTACAGAGTGGGACTACGATCCAGATAAAGTTCATGAAGAAATAGTACACCCAGAAGTAGAAAGGCTCCGGTCGGCAGTACGGGCGTTCGTGAACATAATGATCATACAAGCTGGTCGCATAGTACAACGAATCGCCGTAAAGATGGCTTAGGCAGACGGTCAGTTGCAGCGGATGGCGGAGAGAACTCCGAATGAAAATTGAAAATGCGACCAGAAGACATAAAGGTCCCCAAACGAGCTGTCCAATAACTAAGTCAATCACCTTACAGATATAGGTACAGGGTATGAAACTTGACGGAGGCGTACCACGGTGATAGTCTCCATGCACAGGACCATAGTGTCCGCTGTCATGTATCTCGAATCGGATAAAGCGTACTCTTTCCACAATTGCCCAAAGAAGTCTTGAGCAGAAGCCATGCGATTGTGATTTAACATAAAATATCCTTCAAACATGCAATGCATGGTTCCCGCTGTATGTTCACACTATATTAGCGTGACTCGCATTTGAGGGTCTTAACATGATGAGAAGAATCCTACATAGGAAAAACCACAAAATGGCAACTCGATCCGCTTTGCTCAACTTCGGACGAAGCACGGTTACCAGGATGAATATTGTGCTCAGTAAAGCCGTGGTGCCAATGCTGGCAGTCAGGAGGAGCTTGAGGAGTGAGAATTCATTGGGAGCGTACCCGGTGATTGGGGCATCAGTGGGATAATAAGGATGCAATGAGTTTTCCGGAAGCATCGTGAGCTAGAGACTAAATTTCAGTCAATAACTTTTAGTGATATAGCTATACTTAAAAGATGTCGTGTGTTTTACGAACCTGTGCAGGTGTAGACAGTTCACGGAAGGTGAGGCGGCTCAAAACAATATTTATTTGCCAAGACAATTTAAATGGATTTGAATCTAATCAGCGATAAATAAATAGCCATTAGGGCTGGGGGTTCTCTTATGTCCGCCCACCTTTTTCCCCTAATGTATTTCTTAGTGTAATTCCTCACGGTATATTTAGCTACTTGGTAAATTGACCCTGATGTTATATCAACTATACAGTACCTATGCTAGTCCTATACCAAGGATGGCCTCCCAAAGGGGTTATATGTCATGCCACTAACCGTGTCTGGCTAGACATCTGCCTCAGGCGGCGACAGCTCCGTTCGATCTCCGCAACTCCCTCCGTGTGTTATCGTCAACGTCCGATGGTCGGGTCCAAGGTCCCCATCCTCCTCAATGCAACCACACCCGTGATTACAATCATTCGGAACGTCTGATGGAGTCTGGAAGCTCCTTCTTTTATGCGCGTTCCTACAATGGCACCAGGTCCTTTTAGAAGAAAACCCTTAGGGGTCGATGTACCCCGCACGCCTGCTTCGGAGTCGCCGCCTCCCATTGCCGCCTTATTCGTGATCCGCTTCGATATCAAGGCTGGGTAAGTTCGTTATGATCATTCCAGAAACGCCGTACTGATTGCGGAGAACTATATAGTTATGTGGTATCCTGGAAGCGTACGGTCCCTGGAGGTGAGTGGTACATACATTTCGCGATCACGCTGTTCTCTCTGCTTGAACTTGGCTAACTCACTTGAATGACTAGCTGAGGTTGAAGGAATCGTCGAATACAAATCACTGCCCTCTGGCCTACACAATGTTTCAGAAGACCTAGTGTACGTTTGAGCACGCCGCTCGCGATCATGATGAAGTTAATAGTCGTTCTAGGTATTTCGTGCATGAGCAATATGCTGGCATCAGCGCTTTCATCAACCAGCCCGCAGAAGAAGCTGTGCGAAATGCGAAGATGTTTTCTGTCGGCGTCCTAGTACCTCTGAGCTCTGGAAGGCTAGGGAAAAGCTGGCGGCATGCCCCGAAGCTCAGGGAATTGGCACAGTAAGTGGACCCCTTCTATATTACCTGCAGCGTTTTACGTCTGTTCTGACCTTGCTTGATTTGCAGAATTTACGCCCTAGACATGTCTCACACAGAACCGCTATTGAAGTACTGGGAAACTTATGAGATCCGCGACAGCGACTTGTCGGGCGTGCCTCCGGATTCTCCTCTGGAGTCTCCTCTCAGCCTCCGCTTGAGGGCGCATGGAGAGCGACCGGATCACTCACTTAGAAACCGCACATTCAGCGACGCTATTGTGCTGGAAACGCCCAGGCCGGCCCTGACGCCTTTCCATCCAGCTTCATCTCTTCCTGAATTCCTTGATTGTTTTGGGCCCCTCATATACCCATTGTATAGAGCAACACTACTCCGCAAGAAAATACTTTTCATGGCCGAAGCACCCGTTCATATGCCTTGTAACTATGGTAAGCCCTCCATCACTATCTTTTCACGTCCTGCTGACATATGGTAGTATACGATTTGTCTCTGTTAGCTTCCTTACCTAATTCACTTGTTCCTTTGCTCCCGCCGACCGGTATACCTAGTCTGCGGCCCCGGCCACTATTCAATATTGGCATTCATGATATCCCGTATCTTTCTTCTTTTGCAGGTGTCTCAGCCAACGCCCAGCCAGATGCTTCTTGGATTGCCTGTAGCACAGATAGCGTGCTAACCATGAAGTCCGAGCTCTTTGATGTCCTTGTCACGTTGCCTGCCCCTTACTCTAAGGATGCAGCCGAGAAAGTGTTCCCAAAGATATCCATATTGCCGATACCCACCGCGAAACACAACACACCTCAAGCGGTACAGTTAAAGGCAACCCAGCGGGATGCACGCCGTTATGCTACGCTTCGCAAAGGCTTGCGTCAAGTTGCCTTGAGCGAAGATGGCCGATCTGGCGAGGAGGATGATTCTGATGCTGCATCGACATATTCCTCCAGTCCCATCGTTGAACCCATCTCCTGGACCCGGCTTGCATACACCTCGTTTATCTGGTGGGCATCGGCTGGTGAAAAGCGTGATGGGTTATCGGAAGAGGAGGAGGAAGAGCATCAGATCCAACAAGATACACAGCTTTTAGCGAGTGTGGAACATCCCACTAGCCCGCCTTCTGGATCTGTCAGTCGTAGGAGCTTACAACCATCAGATACCTCTCAAGAGCCTCCTGAGATTGCCATTGTGGCATACTTCCGTCGCATGACTACACAGATCTTCGTCACCCTATCCGATGCCATCGCTCGACATGACAGTCAGAATGCGACCGACGAAGAAGTAGAGCCTAATGATGATGATCATATCCCTTACGAAGACGATACGGGTGATGACATCGAACCCCATGTCACCATAGGCCGCCAACCCACCCAAGAAGATGATGATAGGTCCCCGTTACTTCAAGAGGAGGTTTGCAGCTCGCCACGTAACAATGAAGAATCAATCAAGATCACTACAGAAGACATGGCTGAAATGGGCCTTGACGTCTGGAGTGCAGCAGATCGTATCTTTGTCGAGGAGCTGGTCCGCTGTTGGTGGGATCGCAAAGCATACGTGGACAGTGCTCGTATACGATGCTGTGGGATTTCCATTCTTTAGATCACCATATGGGTAGTTCGTTGATCTTAGGTTCTTTCTCGTTACTTCAAGTATATAGTGATATGCATATACGGGATAGAAGCAGTTACCCTACTATTCTAAGAGACTCGCTTCGTAAACAACTCCTCTGTATAGTCCTTAACGTATCCCGGATGCTGTTCCTGACCAGAGCGGTTAGCTAGCATGTCACACAGTCCAATCTGTACCTCCCTGCCCATGTCCCACATGAACTTCTGCATCTGTTTCACGTCATCCGCTGGATAGCACAAGATCGCTGTGCGACCCAGAGATTCGTCTTCTTCGTCTTTCAAAGAAGGCAGTCATCAAAATGGAAAATTCACAAATACAGTCAGCAGAAAAAAGAGTACTAAATATAATTTCTTTTCACTCGACATGCCAACGAAATAGTGCAATCAATGAAACAAAGCTTTAACTCTCAAATACTAAAGGATATATTCACCTTTCAATTTCATGAAGCGTCTCCAATATAAAGAATCACGTGATTTGATAGCCCTGATTCGAATAATATACAAAAGAAGCAACATGAGACCACAGGGAGCTAAATATGCTCAGTTCGCTCGCAGTATACTACTGGTGGCTCACTGACTATTACTTTCTGAAAATAATCTCTGTTAATTCGGACTAGGGTTACTTGACAAGAGGGTATACCGCAGCTCGAATGTTGTCCAATTCTGCTAGTAAATATATCATAGACAATAGTCACATAGGTTTATCATCTTATCTTACTTTTACTTAGTGAAGGCAATTGTATATACAAGGTGAGGGCCCTGGAGAGCAAGTGTCTAACTCAGGGGCTTACTTTGGACTATTCTTCGGCCAAGAAACGAACTAAGGACGCGAAAGGCATACGCCGACTGCATGATGGATAACTTGCCTCGTTGAAATAACATACCAGCCCTGTATTCTGATCTATCCCCAAAGAGCCGAGCTCATTCCCACTATTTGCCTCTCTCCAGATACATCGAACGACCGTAAGAAGCTATCGAGCTCCCCCTTCTCCTCCGCCGATAAATCTACCACCTTACAATTCTCCTCAACACGCTGAGCGGCCGTTGCCCCAGGTATAGGAATAATTGTACCACAGCCGCCGATATTCGAATGTGCTCGAATCCACGCCAGACCCAATTGCGCGGGGGTGACGCCTCGAGACTTAGCGAATACTTTGAGCTTATCAACAAGCTCAAGGTTCTTGGGGAAATTCTGTCCCCATCATCGTCAGCAAAACTTAAGATTCGCCAGCATGTTGCTATCCGTGCCAGTAAATTAAGACTTACCGCTGGTTGAAATCGACCAAACATATGACGAATATCACCCTTCGGGATATCCTCCAGCTTGGTAACCTGACCAGTCAAGAAACCATACCCTAACGGAGCATATGCGAGAATCGGAATTCCCAACTCTTTACAAGTCTCCGCCACCCCATTAGTAAGGATATCGGTGCTCCACAAGGAGAACTCGACCTCAACAAGACTGATAGGGCATACGGCGTGCGCACGGCGGATAGTCGCAGCGCCTACCTCAGACAGACCCACGGCGCCAATTTTACCCTCCTCAACGAGTTCCTTGAGTGCTCCCAGCGTCTCCTCAGTGGGAACATTGCGGTCCATGCGCGCCGGACCGAAGACGTTGATTTTCTTAACTCCACCTAGGATGCGGTTGCACTCTTCGATACTAGCGCGGACGCTCGCCCGCGTAGTCGTTGGTGATAGGGTCGTGGGATCTAAGCATGCCCGGATGAAGAGTGTCACCTTGGTTGCGTCCTCGGGGTATTTCTCAAAGTAGCGGCGGAGGAGCCAGAGCCCCGCCGTTGGTGGCTCTGGGGTCATGCCGTAGACCGATGAGGAGGACCAGATGGTGGCGCCGCTGGTAATAGCGGCCTTCATGGCGGCAAAAGCCTGGACGTCTGGGGTGACTTGGGGCCGCCATGTCATACCGAGCAGCCCGAAACCAGTGGCGGGGAATATATCCGATTTAGTCATGGCAGTATTATCACTCTTCGACAGACTCTTCAACATCAGGAATTTCTTGAGAAAGAAAGAAAGAAAGATGAATCAATGAATGAAAGCAAGGGCAGAGCAATCTAGATATTGTCACTTTCGGTACCCATTATCCGAAACGTCTGTTTATTAACAGAGCAACCCGGAGTTAAGTACCGGGTTTAGTGACGGATATACAACAGACCACGGAGCCGGGCTTAGGTGTAAATGGGGACGCAGTAAGTATCCCTGCTCTTTTGAAGATATTCACGTATTAAACATCTTGCGATAAGCAAGGCCGAGTAGGTTAAGTAGTCCGAGAAGTAAGAGTCACAAAGGACATGCAGGTAGGAGCGCTACGGCCACAATTGGCTGAGCTGTATGTTCATTGTTGGACCTGGGAGATATTTGAAACATAAATCGGTATGCATAGCACATATCGCCTATGAGGTTCCATCCAGCAGAGAGCTTAAACTGTATGTATCCCAATCAAAACGGCTAGGACTTCACTGCGTTAGAAATTATCACAGCCTGTGTCTAAGAGAAGGCTCGTCATATGTACCATCCAGAGGTTGAGAAGGCTTATTCAAATATCCACAATTCATACTTAGATGTTCATGGTGTCAAACTTTTCATTACCCTTATCATAGAAAACAATTATCTACATTATAAACGATATATATACAAGTGGACAAAGGAAAAGTAGTTCAGTGAATTCAGTGAACATAGTAAGAAACGAGTGGAATGTTTGTGCATGGTGCAAGCCATAAAGTATAAAAGGAAAGACAAAACTTCCTTGTTCTAACCTTCCCATCATCATGCATTGCAAAAAGAATATGCCGAAAACCATCAGACAGAAGAGTTGTAGACGAAATTCTGTCAAGGCAAGCCAGAAAATTCAGACACTGGGCCGTAACTAAGAGCTCCGTTAGATTGCTATCCAAAAAAAAAAAAAAAAAACTTCCCAAAACGCCATTCCCCTTGGAGCACCAGGGTATCATAAGTTATCCAGAGTTAATAAATGCTTCTGTCCAAATCCTCGTAAACATCTATCAGGCCATGTAGTGTGAGATAAGTGTTACCGGTGGAACATCCTGACTGGCGCACTCATGTCCCTTCGACTCCGTATCTCACTGTACCTTCCATCTGGATTCTGAACGGCGGGAATCCGACGCGCTGCTCTAACGGGAGTCACACCAATGCCACCAGCGCACAACGTACTTTCGTTGGCACTGACAGATCTCTTCATATTGTTGGTTCGACCCCTCCTCGCCCGGATTTGCGCTAGGGCTTCCGCTCGGTCGATGGGCGTTCCCGGGACGTCATGCAAGTGGTCTGGCTCCACGCTTTCATTCCGCAATGGTATTCTCCTAATGCTATCATGTCCATCGATATTTCCTTCGAACCGATGCTGCTCGGGTACTTCAGAGTCCCATGGCACGTCGCTAGCAGCTGGTGAAGGACGAACCCTCGAAGGGGAGAGCGGAGCACGAGCTTGAATTTCATGAACTGCTTCAAAAGGTGTCTCATCCCATGGCACGTCATACTTCGCAAGTGGACTAGTGATCTGTGGCTGGGGGGTCGACTGGTTTTCAGCGACAAGCTGAGGAAGCTCTACAATATCATACTCCAGCTTCTTAGTTGGTGACCTTCGGATAGGAGATGGAATTGTATGGAAAGTTCCTGTGGCAGGCGAGAATGTTATAGTAGTCTCTTCTGGCTGTGGTTGATCTTCTGTTTCTGGTTCTTCAGCGGACTCGATAGGTTGACCAGAGCTTTTATCGGGAGAGGGTGGGGAGTTTTCGATATGCGGGTTGGCGCCTGCATGTTCATCTTTGTCGATATGTTTGCGGGCACCATCAAGTTTCTTGGTTGCGTGTTCTGTCGTATCTTGAATGTGGCTCTTTTCTCGCTCTTCTTCGATACGACAAGTGCATCGTTTGAACATGCATTCCACTTTCAGGAACTCTATCATATCTTCCGCGTTGACCCTCAGTTGTCGTTCGGATTCTAATTGTACTTGTAATTCGTGAATACTGTCACCGTTCGCTTCCGGCGAGTCCAACTTTTGCATTTCGTTCCGAGGTGTGACATCGGAGACCCTTGGCCTCTTTGGAGGGGTATCTTGGGCAACAGAGTGGTTGAAACGACTTTCCAATGGCGTGTCCTCGGATTCTTCTGCTGATCGTTTCGGTCTTCGAGGCGTAGGCGTTTGAAGAAATGCAAGGTCGCCTTCTGCTAGTGATACTCTTCCAACATCTCCTTTGTGCATCTTATGGGCACGTGCTTCCAGAGTAACCGCATGGCTTTTCGCTTCTGCCGTTCGCAAGCGTCCTTTCAATACCTCTATTTCCTCCATGAGACCTGCAAGTGTGTAGGCGCGCTCGAACGCCTCTTGCTTCGCCTTTTCCTTCGCTTCCCGCTCTGACTGGACCTCATCCTTTAACACTTTGGCCTCAGATCTTGCTTGTTTTAATTCTTCCTGAGTTTTCACCAATACAGACCCTGCGCGAAAAGCCTCTTTTCTGGCCTTCCGTATTTCCTTCTCAAATACTGCTCTTTCGTGGGCTTGTCGTGTCTTTGCAGTCTGCAGCTCTTCCAGCAACGATTCGAGTCTCTCACTGATGCGACGCTCACGAGACTGGGCTTCCGAAAGTTGGGCAGAAACATTGTCCAGTGCGGACTCCGCCTCCTCACGGCCTAGGATAGCACGTTGAAGAGCTGCTGAGGCTCCGGCAGATGACTGTGTCGAAGGCGCTGCTGGACTGTTCCCTCGGGATAGATTGTTCAAATACGCAACCTTGGCTTGGACATCTGATAAACCTCTAGGCTTCCGCTGCATATTGCGTACGTCATTAGGTAACGTTGGTGAGTTGGGATACGTTTGCTGATTCAGCCGCTCCGGTGAAAGAGGGTTCAGCGCTTTCGTTGGGCTTGACAGAGGATTATTGAACACCTTTGAAGGGCTAGACATGACGCTTGATGGGGAGTCCATGCTCCAGTACTATATATGATCCGGTGAGTTGGGTGAAAGTGTACCCCCAGTTTGGGCATGACAGTCTGCCGTGGGAGAAGGAGTATTAATGGAAAAACAAGACCCGTCGTTAATCGATCGTTGTGGAGGTGTTCGGTTGATCCCTATCGGTGACGCACCCACAACAACGCCTCTTAGCTTGTTTATTGCCCACCCAAGGCACATCATGTGATCGTTGCCCTTGACTACCAGTCTTTGCCAAATGTGGTCTAGAGTTATCACGCGGAATGTGGTGGACATTAAACCGTAATTGGAAGCGAGAATCCCACCCCCTGGTCCGTGCGTTCGTGATGCGGTATCGTTTGCAATACTAGCAATAATTCCATTTAAATTTGTATAGGGTTTCTTCTTGAGAAGCAGATACACTCGCACTTGGACTAATTCATATTCGTTGATACAATCTCAGCTTCTACCGGACCTCTACCATGTATGTACTTTATAGCCCTTAAGTTATCTAATAAATGTGTGTGTGTGTGCTAATAATGTCACTGTGCGCGCACTAATAGTTAAGCATGCATGAAATCGTTACCCTTCAACTAGGGCAGCGGGCCAATTATTTGGCTACTCATTTCTGGAATCTCCAGGTACATATTATCTAAAGTTAATGGTCCAAACACATTTCATCGAGCACTGCTCAAATAACTTGGAAATGACAGGAGTCTTATTTTACCTACAATGGAGAAGAGGAATCTCCGGTGGACCATGACGTCCATTTTCGTCCTGGTGTGGGTGCAGATGGGACAGAAACCTTCACCCCTAGGACAGTAATATATGACTTAAAAGGCGCTTTTGGTACTCTTCGAAAGTATAACGCTTTGTATGAATTGACCGAGGATGCAAACCTCGGCCAAGGCTTATGGGATGGGAAAGAAGTCATACAACAACAGACACCAATCTCTCAAAGCGACTACCAGAAGAATCTAGATGCAGGGCTCCCTGCTCCCAAACTTACAACCGAAACAGTTCGGTACTGGTCTGATTATAATCGCCTCTTTTATCACCCCCGTTCCATTGTTCAGTTGAATGATTATGAGCTGAACAGCATGATTATGCCTTTCGAAGATTGGAGTGTCGGAGAAGATTTGTTTAGTGACCTTGACAAAGAGCATGATCTTCTGGATAGAGATGTGAGACCATTCGCGGAGGAGTGTGATCAATTACGTGCAATTCAATTGTTCACAAGTTCTGATGATGCTTGGGGTGGTTTCTCTGCTAGATATGTCGACAGGCTGCGAGATGAATTTGGCAAAAAGTCTATCTGGGTATGGGCGATTGAAGGTGGATCAAGGGTGTCTCGAGTGAGTTATTCTTCTTTTAGCTCTGCAATGGACCTAATTTGCTCCTGATCTCAGCAAACCCAACTTAAACGGGATATGAATAAAGCCCGGACGATATACAGCATCTCTCCCCAGTCATCACTGTATACGCCAATTATTGATCCGCCTAGCCACACTCTAAGCAAAGTGCATTTCGACCCGCATTCCGAATGGCATACTACTGCACTTATAAGCTCTGCTATGGAAAGCGTTACGCTCCCAACCCGTCTTCGGCAATTCCATGACTTCGAGTCCTCCTTAGCCGGTGATGACGGCACTCACAAAATATTTGAGTTGCAATCCTCCGTCACCGCGGACGATGGAGGCAACAGACAGCACCTACCCGTTAAAGGACCATTGACTGAAACAAATGCCTCGGAACAGGGAGCCGCGAAATCTCAAGCAAAATTTGAATTGGACTTTACCTACGATGGACGTGGAAGCAGTAACTCACATATATTCAACCAACTTCAGGTTTGGCGTGGAACCAACCTTGACCAGGACAAGGGGTCCGTTGCTCAAGAGGATATTGGCCTCTCTCGGAAGCAGCGCTACTACAATTCAGCACCAATGTTCCAAAGGTGAGAGCCAGCGTAGCATTTTATACGTGATTAGTGTACTCGTCTAACATTAGGCAGTTTCCACACGCCCCTGGCATTCCCTATTCTTGATAGCTACCCTAGTCATATGTTCTCGGGTGCAAAGCAGAACAAGATAAATGTTCTCGCAGCACTTACTGCATCCTCTCGGACAGCGGAAAGAATCAAAGTGTTGGAGACAGTTGCTGGACGAATCATTGGCGTCGATGAACGTGAAACACTCGTCAATGGACTGGGGGAGATTCGAGAATCTTACGAGACCGGATGGTCGAATGATTCGGATTTCGATGACATATAGTGGCTTAAACATTTAATATATGGAACATTCTATTCGTGTTAAAATAACCCTTGGTATTAGGTCAAGGGAGTTCTCAATACTACGTACAAGTAAAGTCATCCTTATGGGCCCGTGATCTGCAGGGACCACCGGTGCAAACACGACCGAGTTCGGGGGTGTTTGCATCCCTTGATCCCAAACGTGTCCTCTCCAAAAGTTTCCCTTTGATACTTCGGCATCACAAATTATTACTCATGCTTACTGCCAGGTGGCCAGTAGTTCAGTGCGTGATCGCGTTCTGGATGGCTTGACTGACTTAAATTCACGTATGCGGCTTTCCCTACTTCCCATCCAGCCCACTCTCTTCCCTTGCTAACTCGTTCTTATAGTTTACCACAAGTTTGCCTCTACCGGCACTTTAAGTGCATTTCGGCATTTGGTCCAAACTCCCATTTGCACATATTCTAGAAGATTATCTAGACCTGTCGGATAGTGTTTTCTTTTATAGAAGAAATAAGCATATCTTCAAAAGTAAAGTGTCCCATATCCAAGCTATTGAAAGGTGGGGTGATTAACCATATAATTACAACAGATATATAGACAATGGCTCCCAAACTACGACATGCTTCACCGCGATTATTTACATCCTCACCGGTTCTTTCAGTCCTAATAGTGCCTTTTCTGCTGTTCTTCCTTGCCTTCCCCGCGCCCGCTGCTGCTGCTGGATCTGCAGTGATTGGTATCGATGTGGGCACAGAATATCTCAAAGCGGTGCTTGTGAAACCGGGAATTCCATTGGAGATCGTACTCACAAAAGACTCGAAACGTAAGGAATCTGCTGCTGTTGCATTCAAACCCACCAGAGATAATGCGCCCTTTCCTGAGAGATTCTACGGCGGCGACGCGCTGGCACTTGCTGCACGGTATCCGGACGATGTCTACGCGAACTTGAAAATATTACTGGGAGTTCCCTTCAACGGCGACGGGAATGAAGCGGTTCAAACATACCTTAGCAGGTATCCCGCCTTGAAGCTAGAAAACGCTGCTGAGCGGGGAACCGTCGGATTTCGAAGCAATAGACTTGGCGAGGAAGAAAGGAAGGATATCTTCCTTGTTGAGGAACTTTTGGCGATGCAGTTGAAGCAGGTCAAAGTCAACGCTGACAACCTTGCCGGGAAAGGCTCAGATATCAGAGATGTGGTGATCACCTATCCCTCCTTTTACACGGCTGAGGAGAAGAGAAGTCTAGAGTTGGCTGCGGAATTAGCGGGTCTGAATGTCGACGCTTTTGTTAGTGAAGGCCTTGCTGTTGGATTAAATTATGCAACCAGTCGTCAGTTCCCCAGTGTGTCCAATGGGCAGAAACCCGAGTATCATGTCGTCTACGATATGGGTGCGGGTTCCACAACCGCCACCGTCCTTCGTTTTCAAAGTCGCTCGGTGAAGGATGTTGGAAAGTTCAACAAGACAATTCAGGAGGTCCATGTTCTAGGAACAGGCTGGGATAAGACCCTTGGTGGAGATTCTCTGAATGATCTCGTGGTCGGGGACATGATTGCAAACTTGGTTCAAGACAAGAAATTGAAAGATCGTGTCGCACCATCCGATATCGCTTCTCATGGCAAGACCATGGCACGGCTTTGGAAGGACGCTGAGAAAGTTCGCCAGGTTCTGAGCGCCAACACTGAAACTGGAGCCTCTTTCGAAAACCTCTATGAGGAAGACTTCAATTTCAAATACCGCATCACCCGCTCTACGTTCGAGCAGCTTGCAGAACAGCATATTTCCCGGGTTGGACAGCCTCTGGAGCAAGCTCTAGCAGCTGCTGGGTTACAACTGAACGACATTGATTCTGTCATTTTGCACGGTGGAGCTATCCGTACCCCGTTTGTCCAGAAGGAGCTGGAGAGGGTCTGCGGAGCGACCAACAAACTCAGAACCAGCGTTAACGCAGATGAGGCTGCTGTTTTTGGCGCTGCCTTCAAGGGGGCTGCCCTCAGCCCTAGCTTCCGCGTCAAGGATATCCGGGCCTACGACGTCTCTGGTTATCCCGTCTTGCTGAAGTGGCCTTCTGAATCTCGAGAAAGACAGCAGAAGCTGTTCACACCCACGTCCCAAGTTGGCCCTGAGAAGCAGATCACCGTGAAGAACCTTGAGGACTTTGAGTTCAATTTCTACCAGCAAATTCCCTTGGAGGGTAATGTGGTTGAGTCTCCAGTTTTGGGTGTACAGACGCAAAATCTTACGGCATCTGTCGCCAAACTGAAGGAGAGCTTTGGCTGCTCGCCTGCAAATATCACTACCAAATTTTCCATTCGTTTGAGCCCCGTTAATGGTCTTCCCGAGGTTGTCAATGGCGCCGTGAGTTGCGAAGTTGAGAACACTAAGACGGGAAGTGTTGTCGAAGACGTCAAAGGCTTCTTCGGTTTAGGCTCTAAGAAGGAGCAAGCCCCTCTTAAAGAAGATGGAGAGCCTAGCGAGTCGATAACTCTTGAGCCTGAGGAGCCCCAAGCCTCAACAACTTCATCCAGCGACGCTACTTCTACCGCTCCCGCTAAAGAAAACAAGAAGACATCGCCCCAGACCAATGTGGAGACTATTCCCATTCGCTTCACGTCGTCCCCTCTAGGAATTCCTGCCCTATCCAAGACAGAGCTTGGCCGCGTTAAAGCCCGCTTGGCCGCATTTGACGCCTCGGACCGTGATCGTATCTTACGTGAAGAGGCTTTGAATGAGCTGGAGTCGTTCATTTACCGAAGCCGTGACCTTGTAGATGACGAGGAGTTTGCCAAGGTAATCAAGCCAGATCAGTTGGCAGCCTTACAGGAGAAGTCCGCTGCTGCTAGTGATTGGCTTTATGGCGACGGCGAAAATGCAAAGACATCAGAGTTCCAAGAAAGGCTCAAGGCCCTGAAGGACATTGTCAATCCTGCGCTTAAGAGAAAACAAGAAAATGCCGCTCGTCCAGCTCGTATTGAACTTTTTCAGGATGTGTTGAAGAATGCAAAGACTGTCCTGGACCTCATGGAGAAGCAAGTCAAGCAGGATGAAGATCTGTACTCCTCGTCTTTATCTGCACCCTCTACTAGTGAAGAAACTTCATCGGCTACCTCACCTAGTGAGCCATCCTCAACCGCCGACCCACTTGAAGACCTGGATGAAGACCCATACTCGTCCACAGCATCTCAAACCATCTCAACCACCGCAACGGCCAAACCCACGGGTCCAAAGTACTCGATCTTCCAGCCGTCTGACCTTGCCGGTTTGGCTCAAACTTTTGAATCCACTAACACTTGGTTCGAAACCCAACTTGCTCTTCAGGAGAAACTGACCGAATCCGATGACGCAGTTCTGACTGTGGCTGAGCTTGATACCCGTCTCAGGGAGCTCGAACGCACCATGAACCGCATTTATGAGAAGATGGGTGCAGCGGCAGCCAAGTCCGGAAAGGATCAGTCGAAAAAGAACGGCAAGAAAGCCAAGTCCGAGAAGGCCCAGAAAGAGAAGCCACAGCAGGAGAACGAACAGAAACAGAAGGCCAATGTGAAGGACGAACTGTAGTATTATTTGCAGATTAAATGATGGAGTTCGGCTTGAGCGTTATTTTCTGTGTTCACATTTTCTCTTTTTTCTTTTTTTAGGCCTACTTCTTTCGGAACTGCATATTTCTTTGGTCCAGCTTCGATTAATTAGGACCTTTTTCAAGACCTTGTCGTTGCGCCCTATTGTTCTGCTTAACCTCATCTGCCCTACTGAGGACATGGGCTGTAAACTAGATAGAATATACTGTCAATGCAAAAAAGAGAAGTCAAAGTAACACAGACATGCTATCATTATTTGTTTGTTATTGATACAAGTAACATTATTATGATATAGATCTCATAGTAAAAAGGTACAGTTGGCATAACCATGTATAACAAATGCGGGTATTTGTACATACAATCGCTTGACGATAATCAAAAGTAACAAATGCTGTCTCAACATATGCAAGGAAGAGATAATAGAAGGAAACATTCAAATGCCGACCTCGACTTAACCAGAAGCTCAGAGACTCGGGGCGAATGACCGGAACCAATCCAATAATCATACCGTGCTCATAGTAGTTTTCAGATAGCGCAGCGAGCAATCATGTCAACATAAGGGTGGTCCAGCGATAGAATACAACATAACAGTTAGACCAGCCTCCCATCTGGACCCCGGCCACATTAGCTCCATTCAGGATAGATCCATATCAACCTCTTCGCGCCTACGAAGGAAGGTGGGCTCATCGAAATCATCAACGTCAATAGTCGCTTGAGTCTTCATGGCAACAAACTGACGTCGCTGCTGCCCTAGACTTGGTGTGAGGATAGTACGGCCGGGCACGGAGTTCATGCCTATACTCGGGTCCAAGAAGTTCTGCCAGTTGTTTCCGGTCGGCATTTCATCGAATGCGTCATCGAGATCATCTTCGTCACAGTCGTATGCTCGCTTCTGTGCGGTTGTTTGGACCGAGTCAACCGATTCCTGGCTACTTGGTGGGAGAGAGAAAGCATCTCCATCATCCGTGATGAGTTGATCTATTTGATTGTAGGACAACGAGGAAGGATGAGTCATGGGTTGGGTGGTCGAATCGCCTGATTTTGTTAAGCCGCAGAAGGGTGCCAGTTCGGTATAGGCAGTTGGACCTCCGGCGATCGGGGTCTTGTTTGTATAGAGAGTTGACTTGTCTTCTGAATTAGGGATTCGAGTTTTGTATCCTTCGGCAACTGATTTGCGGATGCGCATGCCGACTGAAAGTAGCGATGCTTGAATTTTTGCATCAACGGCGGGCATGGGGGAGGATGTGGTGGTGGAGTAGTGGGTATATGATAAGTGAGGGGCACATAGGCTATCGGGGTGATCTGTTCCTGTTGTTGCGGGGAAGAAGGAGGTTATCGGTGGCTGGAATCGCCTGCGTTTGGACGACAGATCATCATCTTTAGTCGTGTTCTGAAGTGATGGAGACATTTTGGTGTAGTTTGAAATTGTTGACGATGGAGGTTATGGAAAATTTCTAGTTTTTCTTCTTTTAGGCCTCTTTCTCTCTTTCTTTGAGGTCCACTTGGGGGGGATCCACTTCGATGCTGGCGTGTGAGATTCGATACGAAGTTTTAAGAGAGAATGCAGGCTATGACAGCGGACAACTGGAATCAAGAAGAGAAGAGAAAGGTGATGACGGAAATTGGAGGCTGGGCGGCGGGAAACGCGACGCGGGTGACGCGCATAAGCACGTGTTGATCTCATATCCAATATATCTTCTTTGGGACGTGACTAGGGCTTTCAAGGTTCATCCGTGAATAGGGACTCGTCGGACTTTCTGCGTCCTGCCCTATGCGACCAGGCTAGATTTGATCAGTACTGGTTATTTGCAAACCGGTCAAGAAAGTCTCGGTGGAACACTTGTCGCAGTCAAGAATCAAAGCTATTTATTATACGGGTAGTGAATGGGATCTGTTACAAGAAAACAAGGACAGTATATCTTCTCAATATAAATTTTAACAATGTAAATTCAAGAACAAGATACCGCTCTATTACAGCGACCAAGACTCTAAACCATGATATATCTCAGCATATACACATCAAGCTTTAACCATTGTTTCCTCTCCTGCCGCCACGCTTCTGTCGGTCTTGATGGGCCTTCAATATGTTGCGAGTTTCCACAAGACTCCTCTTGTTTTTGTTTCTTGCTTTACCGAGGGTCATAAAGATGTTCTTTCTGCGAGCCTTCTCCTTATTCGTTGTACTCTTACCCTGTTCCTCCTTACGCTCCTTTCTCTTCGCGGTGATACTCTTATGCTCAGCACGATCAGTCTTTCCTTCCTTAGCATGGGCAATTCGTTCTTCACGAGTTGCTTTCCCGGCGGACAGAGCAGCCAAACCCTCAATCTCTTCAGCCGTCAGAGGATCATCCTTGTGCCGAGAAGCGTTAGTCTGACCACGACGACCTTTGGCACCTGGAACAAGTGCGTCAACAGCTGCTTGAGTGCGTAATTCTTGGAGTTTCGCCAGATCTGCCGGTGTAAGAATACGTGTGGTTGCGATGGTGGCAATATTTGGCTTTTGAGCTTCTGTTTTATCTTGCGCGGTCTCAGAATTGGCATTTTCTTCATTGTAGGCACCCTGCTTGGCCTTCTTGGACGGGCGTGCGTCCTTCTCATCGTCGGAGTCGCTAAGGTCGATTTCAGCATCGCTCTGGACATCGATCCAGCCTCCGGAATCATCGCTGTCCTCATCGTCTTCTACATTCCAAGCGTCCCAGTCGGCTGCTTCATCCTCCTCATCCTCGCCGTCTTCTGCATCAGAAGGAAGCCCCTTTTCGGCCCTCTTCTTTTTGCGTTCCTCCTCCTTCCACTGCTCGAGAAGCTCCAAGCCCTCGATACCACCAGTCTCTTCTTCTCCAAAGCGCTTCTCCTTCTTTTCTCCTGAGCGTAGACCGATAGATGCCTCTTTGCCGCGGTCACGTCTCTTCAGCATCTCTGGATTGAGGTCTCTGTAGAGACCGAGTAGACCTCTGGCTGCCATCACAACACCTTTATCCTTGCTCTTTCTATACATAACGAGATCTTGTAGTAAAGTCTCATTCATTGCAAGTGGCTGTCGTGCACAGATTTCTCTGATGGCATTGAGACCAGCAGTAGCAACCAATGATGCAGATGCTTCAGATACGAACTCATTCGCGATCTTCTGAATGAGCGGTTCAAGCACATCCGGAGGGACCAAATCATGCGACGCTTGCGCCAGCGATGCCAAGAATGAGGTGACCGAAGGTTGCCGTGGAGTGAGATATTTCTGGAAATAAGAGTAGAGCTGCATTATATGCAGCTTATGCAATCCGACAAGGCGAGTTACAAGTTGCAGAACCTGAAGCTTTTGCTCTAGATTGAGCTTGGACTTAGAATTTTGCAGATGTTTCGAAAACAAAGCTTCTGCAAAGCCTTGGGGATCGTGTAGAAGATGTAGCGCAGAGAAATTCAATGGGTGTGGTTGGTTCTTCTTGCGCTCCTTTCTCTTAACAGTCGCTTTCGCCTTTTCCACAGCGCGAGACTTCTTCCTGGTCTTCTTGTTGATACCGACCTGGTGTTTGACCTTACCAAGGTCTATAGCCTCTTCGTCACTGCTCTCATCTTCCATTTCCTCGCGCTCTTGATCTCCGCCCAGAAAAAAGCGAACACCACCGATAATGACCTTCTCGTTCTCCGACAAACTAGCTTCCTTCATGACCTCAACAGTTTTTGCATCGGACCAGATTTGCCGCTTCCATAATTCACGAATGAGCTTGATGGCCCATAGACCCTTGGATGAGACACGATCAGATGTCACCAGGTTATAAAGGACAGTCTGCATGGTGCGATTGAGCTTGTGATTTGTTGTCTTAGCGTTCGAAGAACGAAGATCCATTAAAATCTTTTGGAAGATCAATGCCCGTAACGTTTTGCTAGGCGTCGTAATGAGAATAGGAAACAAGGTTTGGAGTAATCTGCAGCCACAATATTCAGTAACGAAATAAACCCAGTCTCTGAATGATATCAACATACGTTGCAGAGTCAAGAAGCTCCTTCTTTCTCAGCAGTACTAGACTCCCCACGATCTTCTCTCGAAGTTCCGGTTCCAAGACTAAATGGTGCTGCGTTAAGATGTCCATGAGTTGCTGAGAGAAGTCCTTGGTAATGTCTGGGTAACAGTCGGCAACGTGAGCAACAAAGTCGATCAGTTCGCGCAATGAGATGATGCCCGTATCGGTGGCCGACGTCGGCGCTGCCATGAAAATTTCTCGGTGACTCTCATACTGATAATGTTGAGCGCGGAAATCTTCGATGTAAGATCTGTAATACGATGTATATTAGCGAACTATTAATAGGTATAACCATTTCGAGTCCCGCGATTAACTTACTTTGGGTCTCTTCGAATTTTATGCTGTAAATTGGGCCTGGAGAATAAGTTAGTGGCAAGAGAAATCTTCAACTCTGGGACGGAGATGACAGTCAAGTACTCACAGGTCGGCCTCAACCTTTTCCAAGGCTCCCAACTTCCTTTTTACCATTTTGATAGAAAGCTTCCACCGGACACTCGAAAGTATGTGGTGAAAGAATCGAGGAAAGAGAAACTGGGGGTGGGATGTGGTAGTGCTCTGGTTTGATAACAGATCCGAACTTTTTTTTCCTACACGGGAACGGGCGAGCCTATCGATAAGCGACAAAACGTTCGGAGTAAAGTCGCTCTGCGCTAGACATCTTCGATCCGCCTATCTCTTGTAGAGCAAATTGAATAAAAGTCCAAGTGCTTTAGGTTCAAGTATTACCCTCTGTTCCTTAGGCCTACGCGCTCTGGTAAAGCTGAGCCGCGACATGACTTGCAGCCAAAACGAATTACGTTGGTCGTCATCACGACAGAGCAATCTATGGAGTTTTGAAAAGATCTTTTTTTCGTTGAACAAAATAAAAGGTACCGACTTAAAAGCCCAAGGTCTTCATGATCGCATCTCAGCTACTATAGAAGAAAGCCGTCTCATTCTCGTTTTGGATTTTGCTCCCTCCAGTGACTGTTTTGAGGTATGTACAGTCGCGCAGATGCATGCCAATCGACTGAATCCTATAGAACCCCCCGTCCACTCCAGTACATATAGAAACAGGACCAAACGGAGAATACGCCCAACATTATCCCTTTACCGGTTGCTCTTGGCAACACGCTCAAGCTCGTCCTTCTTCTTGATGGCATAGGAGTTCGAGCTTCCCTTGGCAGCGTTGATAAGCTCTTCAGCGAGGCACTCAGCAATGCTCTTGATGTTACGGAAAGAGGCCTCACGGGCACCGATGGTCAAGAGGGCAATAGACTGGTTGACACGACGGAGGGGAGAAACATCAACGGCCTGGCGACGGACGGTACCGGCGGAACCGATACGGGTGCTGTCTTCACGGGGACCGCAGTTGACAATGGCATCAACGGCGACCTGGAGGGGGTTCTGGTCGGTCATGATGTGGATCTGCGGAAGTTGTTAGTATCTCGTGTCTGAGGTCTCGGCTAGTCCACCATATAAGATGCACGTACGATCTCGAAAGCGTGAGCAACGATGCGCACAGCCATGAGCTTCTTGCCGTTGTTGCGGCCGTTCATCATGAGCGAGTTGGTCAGGCGCTCAATGATGGGGCACTGAGCCTTGCGGAAACGCTTGGCGGCATAACGACCGGCGGAGTGAGGAAGGTAGACGGGGTTACGAATCTGGATGTAGTCGCTATGTGCGTAGATTCGAGTCAGCAAATTCCATTCCGTATATGCATCCTTTTCCGCATCCCTCTCCCACAGTTCATTCCCCTCCCTCGTTGTCGCATCATTTCCCACCTCAAATTCAACCAGGCGGCGCTTGGACGGACGTGGTTTTATCGTAGCACAGAAAATCGCAAAGAATTGGAAAGCACCTACGTCAAGGAAATATCCCTGATCTCAACATCCTCGTAGCTCCACTTGTTGAAGAGCTTCACGGTTCCCATCTCCGCGAGAGCCTCCTTGGGGAGGACCTGGAAGGCCGCAGTGTTTTCGACCTCGACTTCCCCGTGGTCAGACATTATGGACGCCGAATGCACCTGTTGTCGAGGGAGGGATTCGTAAAAGGTGACGGGCGGTGTCGTTGGGTGAGCGTTCAACGTCGACGATAGCAGTCGGTCGGCTGAAATGTTTCCTTTGGCTGCCAGGAAAATCGAGGTGCGCTCGCTTAGCTCTGTGGACACGTTAGGGCACTGGCCCGACACCAATCATGTTCCACAAGTCATGTGATGGTAGCGCTAGTAGTGCCCAGAACACTAAACCCAACTTGGTTTACATAGAGGTTCAGTGCTAATTCCCAAATAAGAAAGTAGTCCTATAATCCATGAACCGCAGATGTGTCTATTCTCGTAGTACTACTTGACCCATATGTACAGTACAGTCAAAAGAGTGTTAGTCTCCTTTCCAATGTATACCAAACAGTTTTAGGTATATCCTCAGTCAGCAAACAAGTTGTACAAACTGTAAAGACGTGAAATTACATTTTTATCTGCGTAACGTAGTCTTTGTACGGAGCACCAAACGTGTCATTCAGGTTGATTGTAAGAAAATGCAGAAGCAAAAAAAATGAGAGCAAGATGATGAGTTCGGAGAATCATAGTGGGCTTGGACCGCCCATCCACAAATAATGCACTCGGTTATACTCGATGTAAGCGAAGATAACTATTGTTGTGAATAATCTTTAAGGATCATCCTCGTGCCCATATGCTTAATTTCTGCTCCTGTGTCGTGGCTGTGCAAGGAACTAAGTTTTATCATTGGTTCCCCTGTGTTTGTGGAGACCGGCTTTGAGGGGCTTCAAGCCACGACGGCAGGTGACGTTGTGGCTCTTCAAGCGCGGAGAAATAGAGGACAACCCGGAGTGAAATAGGACCACCTCACGATATCACCACTAGGGGGCCACATAAGTCAGGGTGTCTGAGATTCCCTCCAGCGCTCTACGACTGACGCCTCAAGGATCCTGAGATGAGGATCGTAGAACTCGTTTATCCTTTACAACGCGGATTCGCATGAGAGCCCCTCATTAAGTTCATATTCAACACTTCGAAAATGGCGGACGATAATCCAGAGCTGAACAGCGCTTTGCGGAACCTCGACAGAGAATTGGAGGTGTGTATGGAGCAGAGAAACCTATCAACTGCTCCTAACGATATGGGAGTCATTCTTGCTTGACCGTGTAGGACTAACATCTTGGAACTCAGGAAGGAGATATCACGGAGAAAGGGTAAGCGACCTCTATCGGACAAACATGGTAGATGAGAGCCGCCGGGAAGAGCGAGGGGGGTGCTCAAATACATGATGTTTGAATCAAATACAGTGGGAGATATACTATCAACGATTGATGAGACTGATTTTCTTGGAAGCTATCAGAAACGCCGGACGCTTCTCCTTTCACAATTCTTTGGCCCTAACAGCGGCCTCGAAGTTAATACACCTGGATCGGGAGGACCTTCTTCATCGTTGACGAGCTCAAATTATATTCCGCCGGCCATACTTAGCGTTCGACCGCCTACCGCCGAATCTACAACTCAGGGTTACTCATCATTCACCAACGAACGTGGCAACACACCGGGCAGCGGAAGCTTCGGATACGATCGAAGAATCAGTGCGGATACACAACACACCGTTGACAGAGACAGCGCGTTCCTACAGGCTCTCGACCGAATGCCCTCGTCTGGCTCATATGACTCTCTATTCCTGCCGAAGTCACAACAAGCGCCTGTGACACCAGAAGACACAAGGACCGCGACACTATTGAGTCAGAACTATGCATTCAACCCTGGTTCATACCAAGATCATTCGGATGAGCCTGCTGGTGTTTATGAAATGCCACCACCTGGCGGAATCACACGGCAGTCGACGATGCTCGACTCACAGCAAGGATACTTCTCCGATTTCGCGGGACAGCAACAAGATGATTATAGAGATAGCTATGGTGGGGGCGGCTTTCATCGTTACTCCCAATCGGATGCATTTTCTCCCACTGCAAACATGGCACCGCCGCTGATACCTGCTTCTGAGCTGCCTCATGGGCCGGCAATTGAGCATTTACTTCCTCTAGAGCCTCGGGACATTCCATTCGCAGTTCATGACCCCCATGACAAGAATATGCCAATGTCTAACTTCGACAACATCCCGGCTGTCCTTCGGCATCGCTCTCGGATTCATTCAAAACAGGCTGCTTATTGGGTCTTGGACCAAAAGGGCAAGGAGATTGCGTCGATCACATGGGAGAAGCTTGCAAGTCGTGCTGAAAAGGTCGCACAGGTTATCCGAGATAAGAGTAATCTATATCGCGGTGACCGAGTAGCCCTCATCTACCGAGATTCCGAGGTCATAGAGTTTGCCGTTGCGCTCATGGGATGCTTCATCGCCGGCGTTGTTGCTGTACCCATCAATAGCCTCGAGGACTATCAAAGCCTTAACCTTGTTCTCACCTCTACGCAAGCGCATCTTGCATTGACTACAGAAAATAATCTGAAAAGCTTTCAAAGGGATATTACTGCTCAAAAGTTGAACTGGCCAAGAGGTGTAGAGTGGTGGAAAACGAACGAATTCGGAAGTTATCATCCGAAAAAAAAGGACGATGTACCGCCTCTTGTGGTACCTGACCTGGCTTATATTGAATTCTCAAGAGCACCTACAGGGGATTTGCGCGGTGTTGTCATGAGTCACCGAACGATCATGCATCAGATGGCCTGCCTTAGCGCAATGATCTCAACTGTGCCGGGCTCTTCAAAAGTCAGATCGCATGGAGAAACGATCATGAGCTATCTCGACCCCAGGCATGGAATCGGTATGATCTTAGGTGTGCTTCTTACAGTATATGGCGGCCACACAACCGTCTGGTTAGAAGACCGGGCGGTTGAAACGCCAGGCCTCTATGCACACCTCATCACGAAATACAGGGCAACTGTCATGGCTGCAGATTACCCTGGTCTCAAAATAGCTGCCTACAATTATCAACAGGATCCAATGGCCACACGGCATTATAAGAAGAATTCTGAGCCCAATTTCGGAAGTGTTAAGCTCTGTCTTATAGACACTCTCACTGTTGATGCTGAATTCCACGAGATCTTGGCGGACAGATGGCTAAGGCCGATGAGGAATCCAAGAGCTCGGGAAATTGTCGCTCCAATGCTTTGCTTGCCCGAGCATGGAGGTATGGTAATCAGTGTGCGGGATTGGTTAGGCGGTGAAGAACGTATGGGTTGCTCTTTAACTCATGAAATGGATCCAAATGAGCGCGAGGATTTCAAGAAGGAAGAGAGACAGTCAGAGAAGACCAAGGACAACAGCGGATTTGGCAGCAGTTTGTTGGGTGGGGGCTCATCACCAGCTCCTATCTCAAAGGAGCAAACAAAGAATGAGCTCCAAGAAGTCCTTCTCGACAAAGAGGCTTTGAAAAGCAACGAAATTGTCGTCTTGGCCATGGGTGAAGAGGCTAGGAAGTTTGCCGGGTCTATGCCACATGCTGTGCGCGTTGGCTCATTTGGTTATCCTATCCCTGATGCTACACTGGCTGTGGTCGATCCTGAGACAAATTTGCTGTGCACACCGAATGTTATCGGAGAGATTTGGGTGGACTCGCCATCCCTTTCTGGAGGCTTCTGGGCGCTGCCAAAACATACTGAAGCAATCTTCCATGCGCGACCCTACAAATTCGAAGAGGGAAACCCAACTCCTGTGCTGGTGGAGCCGGAGTTCTTGCGGACTGGTTTGCTGGGGTGTGTGATCGAAGGCAAGATATTTGTGCTGGGCCTCTATGAAGATCGTCTTCGTCAGAAGGTCGAATGGGTGGAACACGGACAGGAAATCGTTGAACATCGTTATTTCTTTGTTCAACATATGATCGTCAGTCTTCTGAAAAATGTGCCTAAGATACACGATTGTACAGCCTTCGATGTTTTTGTCAACGAAGAACATCTTCCGATTGTGGTCCTAGAGTCATACGCAGCGTCCACGGCACCAGCAACCTCCGGTGGGCCTCCACGGCAGTTGGACTCGGTTCTCCTTGAATCTCTGGCAGAAAGGTGTATGGAAGTCCTCTATCAAGAGCACCACTTGCGAGTCTACTGTGTCCTGCTCACCGCTCCCAACACTCTACCTCGTGTCACTAAAAATGGCAGGCGAGAGATCGGCAACATGCTCTGCCGCAGAGATTTTGATTCTGGGACTTTACCCTGTGTTCATGTGAAGTTCGGTGTTGAGCGGTCGGTTATGAACTTACCGGTTGGAGTTGACCCAGTCGGAGGAATCTGGTCTCCCCTAGCCCTGATGTCAAGACAAGAAATGCTTGCCATGCAAGAAAAGCAGTATTCGGGGGTAGACTACCGTGAAGTCGTCATGGATGATCGCACATCAACGCCATTGAGCAATTTCTCAACTATCGTGGATCTCCTCCATTGGCGTGTTTCTCGTCAGGCAGAAGAGCTGGCATATTGCTCGATCGATGGCCGTGGAAAAGAAGGGAAGGGCATCACTTGGAAGAAGTTCGACTTAAAAGTTGCCGCTGTAGCGACCTATCTGAGGAACAAAGTCAAAGTTCGCCCAGGCGATCACTTGGTGCTTATGTATACTCACTCAGAAGAATACGTTTATGCAGTTCATGCTTGCTTCTGTCTGGGTGTGGTTGCCATTCCCCTTCCCCCTATTGACCAAAATCGACTTTCAGAAGATGCCCCAGCGTTCTTGCACGTTATCAATGATTTCAATGTGAAAGCCATCATTGTAAACAGTGATGTTGATCATGTGATGAGACAGAAGCTCGTTTCGCAGCATATCAAGCAGTCTGCACAGGTTCTTCGGATAGGTGTACCGGCAATCTACAACACCACAAAACCAACGAAACAGTCTCACGGCTGTCGTGAGCTCGGCTATGTTGTGAAAGATGCATGGTTACAGGGAAGTACACCGGCCATGGTTTGGACTTATTGGACGCCAGACCAGAGGAGGATATCGGTCCATATCGGCCACGATACTATTATGGGTATGTGCAAGGTACAAAAAGAGACATGCCAGATGAGCAGTGCAAGACCAGTTCTGGGTAGTGTTCGCAGCACCCTGAGTCTTGGCTTCCTCCATACATGTTTGATGGGTATCTATGTTGGTAAGCAGAATCAGTAAACTTAAAATAAATGTCTTCCGGGTTAACCAAAGCTTCTAGGGGCACCGACATACCTCGTATCACCTGTCGACTTCGCAACAAACCCTATGACACTTTTCGTCACTCTTGCACGCTATAAGATCAAAGATACGTATGCTACCAGCCAGATGTTGGATTACGCGATGACTGCAATGGCTGGGAAAGGTTTCCAACTTCAGGAATTAAAGAACTTGATGATTTCTGCTGAAGGCCGACCACGTATCGACATATGTATGTTCCTTATGATTCGATCAATCAAAACAGGTCTGCTAACACGCTCTTACCTCCAGACCAAAAGGTGCGTCTGCACTTCGCTTCTGCAAGTCTCGACCGTACCGCAATCAACATAGTGTATTCTCATGTCCTTAACCCGATGGTTGTTACGAGATCATATATGTGCATCGAACCGATTGAATTATGGCTTGACCTTCGGGCTCTGCGTCGTGGACTTGTGTGTCCGGTAGATCCTGATACAGACCCGACTGCCCTTGCCGTCCAAGACTCTGGAATGGTGCCGGTGAATACACAAATAGCTATTGTGAACCCGGAGACCTGTACTTTGTCACATGTGGGTGAATACGGCGAGATCTGGATACAATCGGATGCCTGCGCCAAGGCATTCTACGGATCTAAACAAGATTTCGACCACGAGCGTTTCAACGGCCGAATTGTAGACGGCGACCCGAGTGTGGCATATGTACGCACTGGCGATCTAGGCTTCCTTCACACTGTCACGAGACCTATTGGCCCTGGAGGACAGCCCGTTGAAATGCAAGTACTATTTGTTCTTGGAGGGATCGGTGAGACCTTCGAGGTCAATGGTCTCAACCATTTCCCAATGGATATTGAAAACTCCGTTGAGAGATGTCACCGCAACATTGTGACTGGAGGCTGGTAAGTGAACAGTCATAGTATTCCAGTATGACATACATCTGCTAATATAATTGATACAGTGCTGTCTTCCAGGCAGGTGGATTAATAGTTGTTGTTGTTGAAGTTACAAGAAAGGCTTACTTAGCATCTCTCGTGCCTGTGATTGTCGATGCTATTCTAAACGAGCACCAAGTTGTTGCCGATATCGTGGCATTTGTTTCTCATGGAGACTTCCCTCGGTCTCGATTAGGCGAAAAACAACGAGGCAAGGTCTTAGCGTCCTGGGTCACACGGAAACTACGATCAATCGCCCAGTTCAGTATCCGCGATATGGAAGGACCAGAAAATCCGTTCTCAGAGGCCCCTCAGCATCGCGTCAGCCGAAGCTCAAAACCCGGGAGCATGATGGGCAACAGCACTCGACGATCTACCGTGATCCCGGATAGCGACTCGGCTGTTCCTCGCTCACCAGCTCCAGTGCTTATGGAGCAGCCTGAAGCACCCGGCTCCTATCATACTAAGCAGGAAAGGGAAGAACCGGCGATTGATAGCCCGATCACCATTCCCGAAACAATCCCCTCAGTTCCACACATAGCGGAACCGACACGACCGCCAACATCTTCAACTACTGGGGGTCTTCCGGCAAAAGCTGAAGCTCCTGCAACAATTGGAAACCCTGACTTTGGTTTCGACTTCGGTGATTTTGCTAACTCAGCGGCCACAGCCACAGCTCCGTTGGAAGCAAGCACCCCCGCGATTGAAAATTTGCCTTACCGTAACCCTCCTAGGGGCGACTCTCTTGCCCATAAACAACAGTATGCCGGTGTTCCTAGTGGTTTCTCGACTGGCCAACCTGATTTCTACGATGGGAGGCCTGACGCACCGGACGTCGGTGCTGGCGACTGGCCACAAGAAGCTCTTATGTACCAATCAACGCTGGGAGTTGATGATACATATGGTCAGGGTGGAGTTCCTAGTACGCCCAGTAGTAACGATGACATGACAAGAAGGCGATTTGACGGAAATAACTACGGGATTTGAAAGCACGCAAACTTCATCATTTCGCCGTGCAACAGTGGTCATAACATATAGATGGGTAATTAGATGCAGATGCTTTGATATAGTGTTGGCTATCTTGTATCCCGTTTCTGGCATAGAGTACTTGGAGCTCGCCCTTCTTCTTTTTCTTTGTTATCTATGTCCCTTGAACATTTCATCGTTCTTATGACTTTACAAAACCCATTGCCTCTTTAGCCCATTCCCCTGTGCGCATTTAACCTCTAGCTGTTGTCTTCGATCAAATGATATGTCTACTTCTATTTGCACTGTGAACGACGTTCAACGTTTTGTACATACATACCCTATGAATGAATATGCTAGATTCTTTTAGCTATCGACTGGAAATGGTAGTATGTGTTTGCCAACTTGCGCCAGCTGCTCGAACACAGTCATCGCGATGGATTGTTCTCGAAGGGACTCGGGAAGAAGCCATGCTGCTAGTAAGTACTCCGTAGGCAGCGTTTAACTCCGTGGTGGATCCTTAATCATAAGGATGACACGGGACCGAGGTAATTCAACCGCCAAGATTCATAGGGCTTTGCGTTCCCACCTTCGATGTCTGAAGAAATATATAACGTAAGTTGGGTGATTCTAACGAGATGCGTGATTTTCACCAGACTTTTTACTGCAGAGTGGGTGCTTCCAACAAGGAGGGTACACGGTACAACCCGAGGAATGAAAACAGATAATATAATCAGCTTTGATACGAAGTAGATAGATACCGGCACCGGATTCAGTTTATGGCCGCTTAGTCACATAAGAAGAGCAATGTCCCGATTTATACACAGTATAGATCTTCTATACGGAGCCTGATTTAATGGTCTTGAATTCGCCACGTGAGGTTAATGGCGCCACTTAATTGTCTAAAACGGCCACGGGCTAGGCTAGTATCTACACCATTACCTACCTCAACCAAGAAATCGACTACCATTGCTAACACTACTATTTTGGAAGCGATTCGGATCCTGGGCAATCAAGGTTAGAGATTAAGGTAGACCCACTCGGATTCTTAAAGCGAGAGCTAGTATTATTTTACTTTTTGCATATTAGGCGAGGTGAGCGATCGCGGGCTTCTATCTCTTACTTCACTAACCTCTCCGATCTTTTTTATCTAGCGACAGAAAATATACCTATCTAGTCCAATATGGATCCGCATCCGCCTTTTGGTCATGCGCTGCGGACATCGTGTGATAAGTGTAGGGCTGCAAAGGTAATAATATTTCGGCATTCCGCGGGTATCCGATGATTGACCTGCTCTTCCAACAGGTGAGATGCCAGAGGGAAGGGCAGAGCTGTGCTAGGTGTCTACAACGAGGCGATGATTGTGTCACAACTTTCCACCCTCGAAAGACGTCGAAACCGGACAGGTAAGTAGGCACGCTTTGAAATTGCCTCTAAAGGCGTCTCTATCCGAATCACACCTCTCATTTCCCCTGTCATTTAGGCGAGGGAAGATTCTAGATATGGAAAGCCGAATTGAGCGCATGGAGTCGATCTTGGCCGCGTCAGGTCTCTCAAGTGAGGCTGCCACTCCTGCCACTACTGGTACATCAGCTGATCTGGACGATCAACTTTCAATGCTATTACTTCATGATGAGGGTTCCTCTACGTTTATTGGTAAATATGGAACTTCATATGGTATATGGAAACTCTGCTGATGACCTACACGCTTCAGGCTCAGCTTCGAGTCTCTCCATTTTCTCTCCTGCTGGATTACAGTGGATATCCAGTAGGACTAATTCTTCGGACCTTTCGGATCTCATCCTGAGGCGAATACAAGCATGCCCTCCCCTCCATGAATCAATGCGCCTATGGCATGGTCTAGACTATCGAGGACAAGTGTCACTTCCACCTAAACATGTTGCTGATTCGTTTGTCACATGTAAGATTATTTCCACCCGTATGAAGTACACTTTCTCTGATATGTTCTCAGATTTTTTTGACACCCTTAATGATGTTATACCTTTGTATCGAAGGGATACATTTGAAGCTCTGTACGAACAGCAGTATACTTCTTGCCCCCCGAAGAGCACATCTTGGTATGCCTCGCTCAATGTAGTTCTTGCGCTTGGCTGCCTGCTGTCGCATGAGGAGAGTATGAATGAGAGCACCGAAAGCTCAATGCGGGCACCCACGACTGCAGTAGACTACCTACGAAATTGCTGGAATGTTTTCGGCGAATTATCCCTCAGCTGCAGGGATCTTATGGCTGTACAGGCGTTGTTGGCAATGGTAGGGTCTCCTTCGGTTGATCTCAACTTCGGCTCAGGACTAATCAATGCATTCCCAGGCTCTTACTACGGAAATCCTTCTTGACAAAGAAGCCACATACATTGCTTTAGGAGCCGCAGTACGGGTCGCAACGTCACTCGGCTTGCAGCAACAGTTGAAGGACCCTCGCCTTTCCCCACCGGAGATCTCTGAGCGATATATTATCTTCTGGTGCATGTACTCTCTTGACAAAAGTCTCAGTCTTAGATTAGGAAGGCCACCAGCTATCGATGACAGGGACATAGAAATCGATATTCCAGACGAGCGGCAATTGGCCGTTACAAATCCGAGAACTGCTGTATTGCTCTTGGCACACATGAAGCTTAGCAGAATCGCCAGCGAGGTTTATTCGGAATTGTACAGCGCTCGCTCAAGAAGATACCCCGCCCTGAAAAGGTTTCGAACTATATCTGAGCTGGATACGAAACTTCAGGAGTGGTGCCGATCTCTACCAGGAGACGTCCAACCAGGAAAACCAATCGTATGCACTAAAGAAAACGTCCGTCATGCGATTACGTTACATCTCGAATACTTTAACTGTCTAGCAACTCTACATCGCTGCTGGGCCTTTCAAGATCAGCTGACGGAATATGATGAGTTGCACAATGAAATGGCTCGCCAAGGTTGCGGTGACATCGGAGATCGTGTCTATACCGGGCATATGATATGTTTGGACTCAGCTCGAAATATCGCGCGTCTTTTGATTGCAATAGATCAATATGGCTTTCCCAAAAGGACCATGCTAGTTGGGTAAGGATCTCCTCCGCCAAGATGTGTACTAGGAACCGCTGTGTCTGACCAGTCCTAGTCTCACTCTATTTCATTCACTTTCGGCGTTCATTATCCTTTTCGCCAATGTTATTCAGAATCCTGGCGATTCTTATATCACTGAAGACGTTCAGCTTCTGGGAGTCATTCTCGATTCCCTGTTCCCTAGTCTTCAAGCCAGTGGGACGTTTCTGCCCAATCTAGTCTCCGAAATATTTAGCAAGATGAGGTTAATGGCAGTGGAATATGTGGAAAAGGTGCAAGTCCAATTGAAAACCGTATCGAAACGGCCACGTCGAGACTCTGATGAGGCGGTCATGCATCTTCCTCATCGCCCTGCAACAGAGAACCATGGCCAGCCGCACAACAAGGGACTTGACTCCACAGCTGATACATACGTACGTATACACTTCCTTTGTTGTACCGCCTGGGATGGAACATACTCACTGGATTCTAGTTGACAAACGCAAGGCATAATGCGAGCCATAATCGGACGGAACCTACCAGCTTAAACGAAACAGAGTTACCGCACGAATTAGCTTCTAGAGATAGCGCATGGGGATCCTTGTATGACGGTCTCGATGATCCTCCAACAGATGAGATGCCGTCCGAACAGAATCCTCTCAATGAGAACTATAGCATGGGATCCCTTGCTGAGTCATTACCGGGCTCTATTCCTTTCATACCGTGGTCATTGGATTTCGACTTAACTGATCTTTGGCAGTTTGGGAAACAAGATCTAGTTGAAGGGCACTTTAGGGAGTAGTATTTCTAGTGGTTGTTTAGGGTAGACTATAATTTCTAATACTATTGCTATGCTTCCATGTCCATGGATCTTGCCTGAGTGTTTCCCAGATAACAGATAACAGAACAAACCGAGGCCAAGAGAAAGATGCATCATAACCTAGGACATATTGATATCTAGCTAATCCGGAATCAAGATAAAGTCTACCGCACAAACTTCAAACCTTAGCCGATGGGAGATGTCCAAGAGCCAAACCCGCATCTATCAAAATCTTAATTAGTATCTCGAAACATGTACCTAAAACTGTGCAACATACCAACAGTGAGCTGCTGGCCCGTCGCGGACGTATTCTTTGCGAGACTGATATACGCGTCCGCGCAGTCGTCCAGGTACGTCTAGTTTGGTTTTCCTATGTTAGCGATATCTCGGTTTGGGCCTGCAGCAGATTCAAATCCATACCTCGTGTCTCAAAGTAGACCGTTCCTTCAGCGCATTGATTATGTTGTCGCCAAACTTCATGCCCTGAAATGTTACTCAATAAATCACCCGTACTAAGGACATTTGACAGTGTTAAATCAGTAGACCTACCCATTCCGTCAGAAGTAGACCCGGCAAGACTGCATTGACGCGAATCTCGGGCCCAAATGTGAAGGCGAAATGCTTCATCAGGTGCAGGCCAGCTGCTTTGGTGACAGAGTATGCCATGCTGCTGCCGCTCGTCGTGATTCCCTACTTCAGGTCAGTCTTATAACCACGAAGATCATTTGAAGTGGGTTCTGAGCATACGGCAACAGAAGAAGTTGCAATATAGACGCCGCCGTCGGGGTTCTTCGACATGATAGGCTGCGCAGTTTGCATAAGCTGCAGGTGGGACATTACGTTGGCTGCCCAACACTAGACGTGCGGATAAGTATTAATTTTTGAGGGATCATCTTGCACCATGGGAGCGTTACCTTATTCCACTCATCGTGGGACATGTCGTAAATGTCCCCAGGGCGAGTAAAGCGCGTCCATCCAGCATTAGCAATGATGATATCCAAACCACCTAGCTTTTCCACAGCTGTGTGAACAAGCTGGTCGTTCTCGGCGGCCACGAGCGTGTCCTTGATGGGAATAAATGATTCAGTACATGAATATATAGCATCTTGGAATCAAATCAATGTCTGTGAAGATATTCATACAGCTTGGGCGATGTGGCACTTCACCGAGTACTCATTCTCGAGTTTGTCGGCCAGTTGCTGCGCAGCCTCCACATTGGAGTGGTAGTTGATGAGCACGTTGGCACCCTCTGCTGCAAACTTCTCGCATACCAGGGCGCCTAGGCCTCTAGAAGTCATTGTGGCTACGATTAGCTAAAGGGGGATCCCAGTAGCGGACAAGGAGCTCTCTCACCTAGAGCCGGCTGTCACCAGCACGTTTCTTCCCTTTAACGAGTAAGGCATATGTGTTAAAGCAATTTTCAGATATAGTTTGCCGTTGAGGCGGAAAAACGAAAGTCAATTGGATTTAGAAATCAGATTTAAATTGGGAATTAGTGTCTTGTGGGTGTCTTATGGATTGTACGATGAGGGGGTTTTTTCTACCCCGCTTGCCCTGCATAAGGTACTAAAGGCTATCGTGCCGAGGTTCATTTAATTGATTTCGCTACCTTAGTGAATCACTAGTGTTACAATGAGCGCTATGAATAAAAAAGAGAAGTGCGAAGCTGAGGCTTGTTTTGTAGTTCCTTTCCTAACTCCAGACCGGAAGGTCCTTCCGTCTAACGGCTTATTTCCTACATATTATTTTTCTGTCAACAACAAAACTACTACGCAGAGTGGGAAGAGTAATAGTACCCATATGATAAATGACCCTTAAGGAGGCACTTACATGCATAAAAGGAGTTACTCTCCATCTGCCTGTCTTCGAACTCTTCGAAAGATAATATCTTGCTTGTGAATAAAGTAGAGGCCATACCTTTCGAACAACACCCACATGAAGGACGATACGTCCACCAAACTAGTATACGAGAACCCCCGCCTCTAACTAGACTATCCCCGAGCTTACACCGATCATTCCAAAATTAGTCAAAGGCAACCGTGCAATGATCCTAATCGATGCTCGATCCAGAAACTCATGTATGTCGTAATAATTCCGAAACGATTCGTTGAGTATCTTATATCGCCAAGAAGCATTAATTGAGCCAGGGCACTCCCTAGCACGGGGCTTGATTTGATCAATCTGTGAAGCCCATCAACATGCTGCCACATGACACCGCCTGCTCTGGCGACTATAAACCCCCCCTCCTTTCCTCGTTTCAACACTACCGTCAGACACGAAGACTTCAACACATCACAATCATCCCTGAGCCACTAATAGTCTGTCTACGTGCTCATATATCGACAGCGATATTCTTGTTCCCCCGAGAAGCCTTGTATATCCCCTCTCTCGTAGCATTGAAAGCCTCTCAATATCCTTGGAGCATTTGAAGTAGTTTATCACCCGAACAATGTACAATGTACAACCATGCGAGGAGTACTACCCTCTAAGGAAGCGCAATCCGGTCGTATTTTTCCAGGATTACATGATCATGACTTGCGTACTAGACGGCGCGTAACGTAGATGAATCGGCTATATCGTCCCCTACTCTGTTAGCCTGTATATCTTCGAGATATGCACGTTCTTTCGGAATGGAAGACTCCTGGACATTATCGGTATATGGGACACATTGTTCCCGGTAGTTGGGGTCCTTGCCAGGTAGAATTGAGTACGGCAAGTAGTCAATTGCTTCACATCCATCATCCTCGGGTGGCATGAGACGAATAACCTGTTGACGAAGCAATGAAGCCAGGTATTAGTATGCATATACCTGCTTCAGAAAGGCTAGAGCCACCGAAAACACCCGTCAAAAGACCAGACGAAGTGACGCTTCTGCTGAAGAAAGCAACTCAATGCCTAGCGCATTAGAGCTGAGGTCTCATACATAGACAGTACCACCAACTTGGGGTCATTGCATTGTGTCCTTCGAATACTACCTACAGTCATAGAGCTTGAATATAACGAAAACAGAGTCGCCGGAAGTAAAAATTTAAGAACATTCAGGGAAATACTAACTACGCGCCGTCCGGCACATCTATCTTAGGGGAGCACAGGTATACTTGAAAGAAACAAATAATAAAAAAGGTTGGAGATGCGGGGAATCGAACCCCGGACCTCTCCCATGCTAAGGGAATATTATACCACTAAACCACATCCCCAAGTGAATGGTAATTGTTCCCTTATTAAAAAATATGAGGGACTTTAGAACAAACTTGCAGAATTTAAGTTAACTTTAACCGTAAGTGGTAAGGCGGATGGTACGTGATCCACCAGGGTGACCCACGATCTCAAATGATCTTCCCATCTCAAGTGTGTTCTTTTCTGTGGTGATATCGCCCAATCGTCCTTTTATCTCGTGTCTCCTGTCTTGCATCTGTCTGTATATGTGATGCTATAGTCCGTATATGGTAAATGGTTACGGATTGCGCTCGTTTCGTAGAGTATGTGTACAGATTGAGAGTGCACCCGAGGGTGTCCTATATATCTAGATATATATAGCCTTGACAAAATATTTGGCTGGCTTTTTGTAAATTAAAGAGAGCTCAATCAAGTGAGAAAAATTTGACATCTCAATTATATTATCTTTCGTATCATGTCATTCTTTACATACAAAAACGCTTTTCAAGACTCTGCTTTTCTGCTACTGCAGTCTTAAAAATTAAACTGAACCTGTTCCCCCCAGCCATGAATTAGGAAAAGATAGAAACTCCCAAAAGAGTAGTAAGAAAAAAAGGCTCAAGATTTACTGGCTCTCGGCTTGTCTCGTCAGGGCATCAATATCGACCTGGGACTTAGAACTGCCGTTAGCAGCCTTAGCCAGGTTGGTGGCAAGATCGCTGGAGCCGGTGAGGGTCTCTAGGGCTTGCAGATCCTCATCTGTGAGGGTGTTGGAGCGGATAGGGCGGAAGGGAGCAGGAGAACCGGCACGACTAGTCAGGAACTGCACGACTAAAGTTAGTAAGATATATAATGATTATTGCAGCCAAACGAGGAAGTTGGAGAGCTTACCGAGCTAGCAGCACTGAGCAAAGCGATCAAACTGGCCTGGACAACGTCCTGGTGGATACCAACACCCCAGACCTGCTCCTTGCTACCGGCCGCAGTGCACTGGATGTACGTTGCGGCCTTCACCTCCCTACCCAAACCAATGGAGTGTTCCTTGTAGTCGACAACGTCGAGATCGATGCCGAGGGTGGACAAGGCGCCAGCCAAAGAGGAGATAGCACCAGGACCAACACCAGTAATAGCGTGCTGAACACCATCGATCTCGATGACACCAGTGAAGCGCCGTTTCAGGTTCTTGGTGTTCAGCGCTTTGCCAGGCTCGGGGGGTGCCGGGGATGTTGAGCGGTCCGTGGTGATATTGTAGTCGACCAGGTTGAAGCGGGGGTTGGACTTGAGGTGGTATGCCTCTTCGAAAAGGCCGACAATCTCGCTTGCCCGCAGCTCCCGGCTGACCTCTTCCGACTTCTTTTGAACGATCTTGCTGAACTCGACCTGCAAGGCGCGTGGGAGATCCAGCTCCAAGCTGCGCAAGATGACCCAAGCAGCACCACCCTTGCCACTCTGGGAGTTGACACGAATAACAGCCTCATAAGTTCTGCCAATATCTTGAGGATCCAAGGGGAGGTAAGGAATTTCCCATTGAACTTCCTCATCTGACGCTGCCGTGGCATCATCACGAAGCTTGAAGCCTTTCTTGATAGCATCTTGGTGACTTCCACTAAAAGCGCAAACAACCAGCTGACCGCCGTAGGGCCACCGTTCGTTGACAGGGATTTTATTGCTTTCTTCAACAACCTTGATGACAGCGTTGATATCGGAGAAGTCAACATTGGGGGTGATACCCTGTGTGTAGAGGTTGAGAGCCAAAGTGACCAGGTCAACGTTACCCGTTCTTTCACCGTTTCCGAACAGAGTGCCTTCCACACGCTGCGCGCCGGCCATCTGAGCCAGCTCAGCGGCCGCAATGGCACAGCCACGGTCGTTATGCGGGTGAATGGAGACGACGTACTTCTCTCGCTCCGACACATGACGGCAGAAGTACTCAATCTGGTCCGCAAAAACGTTGGGGGTCGACATTTCTACTGTCGCGGGCAGGTTAAAGATAATGGGAGCCTCCTCTGTAGGACCCCAAGCCTCCTTGACGGCCTGGCAAACCTGAGCAGCGAACTCGGGCTCCGTGTCAGAGAAGGTTTCGGGGGAGAACTCGAAGTGCCACTCGGTACCGGCGGTCGAGGGGTCATCCTTAGTGATCGAACGTGCGAACTTGGTGCAGCGGACAGCCATTTCCAAACTCTTCTGCTTGTCCATGTTGAAGACAATTCGACGGAAGCATGGGCTTGTAGCTAGGTAAATGTGCAGGATAGCCTTCTTCGCACCCTTCAGAGAGTCCACCGTGCGGCGGATGAGGTCCTCACGACAAGGGGACAGAACCTGGAGCCATACATCATCTGGAACGACGCCAGGAGTCTCCACCAGACGCCTGGTGAAGTCGAAGTCTGTTTGTGAGGCAGATGGGAATGAAACTTCGATCTCCTTGTAGCCGATATCGACGAGCATTTTAAAGAAGCGGAATTTTTGTTCACCATCCTGTGAAAGCCCAATGTGTTAGAATAGCCAGTCTTGTGTAATGCTTCAGCCACAATTGCTCTTCCACAAGCTATCATACCATTGGATCAGGCAAGCTCTGATTGCCATCTCTTAGATCGGTGGCCAGCCACCGGGGAGCCTTTTCGATGACCTTGTTGGGCCATTGGCGATCGGGGAGATGCAGCGGCTTAAACCGCTTGTACTTTTTTGAGGGATCTTTGAGCCTGTGGTGTTACTGTTAGTGCATTGATTGCAGTAAGTCGGCAGGGCTCGACGTTGAGTGCTGCGGACGGGAAGCTCCACGATAACGGAGCTATGGAGGGGGGTAGTGGACTTACATCGGCATGGTAGCGGTTAGCGGGTGAGATCCGCAGTGGGGGAATGGAGAGGAAAGAGAGGAAGTGACAAAGGGAGGTCGAGGAATAAAGACTCTCTGGTCGACGATCAAGAAGAAAATGAAAAGATAAGCTGGGAAAGTTTGAACGAAAGCAAACGAAGCAATTGAGGGTATTTAAGATGCGCAATGAGTCAACCCAATCAATTACAGTGACTCTCCGCTTCAATTTTTCTCTCGCCGACAGCGGATGGCAAAAGCGGCGTATGATTTGGTACCAGACCACAAATGGGGCAACGGGGACGGGGTGACTAACAATGCACCTTTTCCTCTTCAAGACTTTTGAGCCACTAGGTACCTACGCCTTGTTGGTGACAACAGTCTAGTTCTAGTGGTCTAACGACATACGAGAGGTACCCTGAACCACATGGAACAAACTGGGTCTCACTTTGGGCCCGGTCAATCATCGAGTCGTTATTAGCAATAATATTGCCCGTTCTCTCATGCTATTTGTGCAATCTGCATTCCAGATGGAGTTCAACAGCGAACTATTAGAGTACGACATGTTTCATCGTCCCCAGTCGGCCGATGACCGGAGGCTTTCACTGCCTCAGGCCATACAGACAGACCACTTTCGTCCGCGGCAAACCGACAGTTTCCGGGCAGTTCGTCGATCTCCAGAGTGACATGACGACACTGATTTAGTCGTATGCCCCATGGCTGGCAAGCTTCAAGATAACGGGTATTAGGTTAAGCTTGTAATTATTCTTTGTCGCGAGTTGGTAAATGAGAATAACCCTAATTTTGGAACGATATCCAGAGCTATGAGGTACATGAATGCATACATATATACAGGCAAGGGAACAAGTCAGAGTTCTAAAGCAGGGGTATGCTGGTAACCATCAACATCCGATTCTTCCTCTTCCTCATTTCTTGCCCTTCTTTTTATTCTCCTTCTTGCCCTTCTGAATCTTCCCTTGCTTCTGAGATTCTCGGTCCACCTTGCCCTTCTTCCATCCAATATTTCCTTCGTTACGCTGGCGGGAGTCGTCAAGACGCTTCTTGTCCTTATTGCTTAGTCTCACCTTCTCCTTTTTCGATTTCACAGAATCCAGTCCATTAAGCTCTGCGGCTCCGGCCTTCTTTGAGAGAATCTTTTCACGTTCACTTGCAAACCATGTGCGCTTTGGTCGCGACATAATTTCCGCTTCGTGCTTAATCATATTCTCACTCCTGGTCACCTGCATCTCCGCTTGCGCCAGCTGCTTTTCTATCTTCTCCTCTTCGAGCACTGCGTTAATTTCTTCCTCAAGATCCTTGGCCTTCTGAGCCCATCTGTCGGCGACGGCTGGGTCGACAACTCGGCTCGCGACCTTGGCGCCCTGCGCCTTGCTAGCCTTGACAGCTGCCTTAACCACCTTGCGATCTGGCTCGGCAGCGATCGTGCAGGCTCGACCAGAGCGACCGGCACGAGCAGTACGACCGACTCGATGCAGGTAGATCTCATGGCTTTGAGGAGCTTCGTAGTTAATGACCGTTTCCACCCCTTTAATATCCAAACCACGGGCCGCCAGATCGGTAGCCAGCAGGAAAGAGACCTTGCCCTCACGGAAATTTTCAACGCTTCTTATACGCTGTGATTTATGTTAGTATTTTGCATATTGCGGTCAATCTGCGGTAGGTATGACATACCTGTTCTTGACTCATGCTACCATGAAGCTCAGCAGCTTTCAATCCAAGGAGCCCAAAGGCAATCCGTACACGATGTGCTTCTTTCTTTTGCCGGAAGAACACTATGACTCGTCCCGTGTAGACTTCCTTGCATAGGTGAAGAAGGTATCCCAATCGCTTATCCTCCCTTCCAGGTCGTAAACGCACAAATTCCTGAATCAGGTTCATGGAGGTGTTCTTCTTAGAGTCAACCATCAGTCGTACAGGCCGGTTAAGTCCCACTCGAATAAGCTTGTCGACTGAGTCGGTCATGGTTGCCGAAAAGAGCATCGTCTGCCGTGACTTCGGAATGGTAGTCAGAATTTCGTTCAGCTCATCTGCGAAACCATCCTCCAGCATCCGATCGGCTTCATCCAAGACCAAAATCTCGAGGGTATCAACGGTGAAGCTCGCCGAGTTACGCATGTGGTCAATGAAACGACCAGGCGTGGCAATGATCACATCAGGGCGCTTCTTCAGGATATTCTCTTGTTCACGGAGACTGAAACCACCAACAAGCTGACAGAACGTGATATCAGTATATGTAGCAAGTTTAGTAGCCACATTGTAGCACTGGACAGCCAATTCACGAGTGGGCATCAGGATCGCAACACGGCTAGTAGGGACCTTTCGGGGGCGGAACAGAAGGCGCTCGAGGATGGGAACAACGAAGGCAGCCGTCTTTCCTGAACCAGTCACTGCACTACCAACGATATCCTTGCCGAGAAGCGCCACGGGGATAGTCTTGCGCTGGATAGGAGTCGGGTTTGTGAAGTTGACCGCTGCCAATCCACGCAGAATGGGTCGGGATAGGTTGAATTCCTGGAATGACTTCTTAGACAGCTCAGCTGCAGATTGTTCACTGGTCTGCTCCTCAGGTGCGAAAAAGGCCTTGCGTTTTGCTTCTTCTTCCGCATCGACCTCACTCTCGATATCTGAGCCATCATTGTCTGAAGCAACATCATCGGGATGCTGGACGGGAGTTGCGACAGAGTCGTTGTCAGAGGCAGCATCATCGTCGTCATCATCGCTATCCTCAGAATCGCTGCCTGCATGCTCGTCTTCGCTGCCCGACTCTTGAGCATCAGACTGCCCGCTCTCATCCTCGCCGTCAGCACCCATGCCGAAACCATCTTCAGCCATCAATTCATCGTCCTGGAAATCCACAGACATGCCTCCATCCGAGGCATCATCCTCGTTTCCACTGCCCTCGTCTTCGCTCTCAACCTCCTGTTTCTTCGGCTTCTTTTTCAACTGAGCCTCTTTCTTCGCTTGCCTTCTCGATATGATCTCGTCAATATCCACTCCCTGTTTATCGCCATTCTTCTTTGCGCCATCCTTCGTCTCATCTAATCCCCATCCATCGAACCCTTCCACCACATCCTTCTGAGCCGCAGCGCCGACATCAAACTCGAAATCCGAATTCAGCGCCCCGTCATCCTCCCCAGCATCCTCCTCCTCCTCTGAGCCTTCCTCCGGTTCAGATGCAGCTTCTTCAACTTTCTTCTGTTGTTTTCCGTTTTTAGATTGCTTCTGTTGCTTCTGTTTCTTGTTCTTGCTTTGTGTTGTCTCCGCCGTGTCCCTCTTGCGCTTCTTGGTGGTTGACTTCGCCGTTTCTTCGTCTAAATGGTCGTCCCCATCCTCGTTGATGCCGCTGAATACATCGTTTTCGTCATCGGAGAGTGTAAGCACGAAATCGTCGTCTTTGGGAGCAGTGCGCTTTTTCGGCGGTGCCATTTTTTCGGTTTGTAAGGAGCAAAACCAGGCAAGTAAGTGAATTAGGTAGTCGCTTTTCAACAAGAATAAAATGAGCACAGGTACATAAAAATAACTTTTAATAAAGAGTTCCTAATGTTCTCCCAGACCCTTAAGCTGCGCTCACTAATTCATGTCTTTTCGGGGAAAGAAAAAAGTTCGAAATTGCGGAGGCGGTGAAAGAATATAGTACGGCAGAAAAGACTGCGGACTGTTTTGGGGATGAATTGATTGGTGGTTCCTATTCTCTGCGTGTACTAAGCTGTAACAGGACTAGCATAAAGTACCTGACCTTAGGTAAGTTGTCAGTACTTCGTAGGTTGATTTGCTAACGTCTGTACCTGTTATCTTTCATGTTCTTTGAGTAAAGCACACTCTACTCCTTCCTTCTTCTCACTTCTTCTTCTTCCGTATTTTTTTTTTCTTTCTTTTTCCCTTTTGAAATTTTTAGGGGGTGTTTGATCATACAGGAGTTTTGCCATCGAAGCACCTTAAGAACAACACGATCTGCAAAGATAACAAAAAGACATAAAAAACCATGTAACCCATATTGCGACCAATTTAGAAGCTGAAAACCTTATCTACCAAGTCCAACGACATTAGCAGCATTCTGTGAAACACAATTGTGGCAATTATTTTTAGGCTCATTTTCTTTTTTTCGGTGGAATCAGCCCAAACCTCTCCGATTGACTAGCACTTCCCGATCAATTTCCGGTTCAATTCAGGAATTGAACCTATCACCCGCGTGGTAACCGACATTTCGAACAAGATAAGTGACGTTGAGACTGGCGGTAATCAGTGGATAAGCTTTACGGCAATGCTTTCTTGATCCGTGAGAGGGTACTTACAAATGGCTAAATTTGACTCTTGCACCATTCAGTCGACCCTGCTCTTCAAAGTCGTACTGACTTTTGAGCCATTCTTCAATCCAGCTATAGGTAGATCTTTTGTCAGATGGGTAACTGATGGCAAAAAGAAGGCGGCCAAGTCTGCGTTGACCTCCTGCCCAGTAGCGTGTACGCTCTTCGGTATTGCAATCGAAGAAGTAGCCACGCTTTGGGATGTAGGTAGGGTCGCACACTTCGAGAAGCTTATCTATTAGGCACTTTCCAATACCCTTGTGTGTGTGTCCAGGCTTAACAAACAGCTCCAGCTCTGCTGTAAAACGACCACTGGTTCTGCGTCCCAGGTAGTCAGTGGCGAGTGCGTAACCCAGAATTTTTTGAGGACCATTATTTGGCGTTGCCCTGATTCTGCGCTCCGCAGCAACAATAAACGGCAGTTTTTGCTCAGTACTATCATCGATACACTGGCGAATATCACCAGCTTCCAGTGGTTCGATATAAGTACTCAAAGGAGAATTGTGTGCATACCAGTTGAAGATTTCAAGGAGCCCTGGGACATCACCTATTTCAACAGGACGGAGGTAGACGTTCTCTTTAAGCACGCTGGCGCTGGGCTGTGGGAAATTCCTCAAGCCTTCAAGATAATGCTCGCGTGTAATTCTCAACCGAAGTTGCTCTTCATCACGCTCTTTTTTATTATGAAGCTCCCAGTTGTGGCAATAACCTTGGACGGTTTCATGGCAATGGAGCTGCGACTCTTTATCATCCATGTCCAGGAGAGTCGTTTGTTCCTCTAAGTCTGGAATATACATGGTGCGTATGCCATCTGGATGCGCCGTCCCATCAAAGAAAGCGTGATGGTAGATATCAGCATAGCAGCAAATTTGAATGGTGCCATCCAGCCAACGACGAAACCAATCGCGAAAAGCCTCGTAGCTGGAGGAGCAGGCATGTGGATAATACTCCCAATTAGCATAATAAATATCTGTCCAGCTGTGCTTCCGCTCCTGCCCAGACCCTGTATTCTGACCGCCAGTGCCACCCTGAAGCCCAGCAGTTTGTGCAAGCTGTGCTAGTATAAGTTTGTGATCATTGGTAGGCTCAGATGACAGGTTCAGCTCCCCATCTTTAACAATAGGGTAGACAGTAGGACTTCTTTCGTAGCATTCCCACTGAGCAGCTACTTTGTGAGCCCCAGATACGCTGGGTTTGATGGTTTTGTGGCCACCACCAGACGTTAAGGCCGTTTTACCGGGAACGCTTGCCGATAGTATCGGAGCAATACGGCATTCCTTGATCGATATGTAAAACTCCGAGCTTGGATCGGTTCCAGGACCGGACCTGCATCTTTCGAGAATTTCAGGGTTGGCTGTAGGGTAGTCAAGGTCCTTGAAACGGTCTAGATGTGCCTGTCGAACTATCTGTGCCCGGAGACGGTTAAGCTCCTCCAACGCTTCTTCTTTCGAGCTAGTTGGACTCGCTTCTTGGACAGGCTCGTCGTCAGTGGAGAAATTTTCCTTACTCGCTGGGGTGGCTTTCTGTCCAATATGCTGTTGAACGTTGCTTGTTACCCTACCACCTGCGTGTCTTCTCTGCGGGGGGCTCAGAGAACACTGGCGAGTCTCGTGGATGTATTCCTTTTGGGGTACTGGGGTGATTTCGGCATCAGTATTGCTCGTCTTGCTTCCACGATGAAGGACGACCACATCAGACTCCTCACTGGTAGTCATTTTGACGGTAGCTACTTCAATTTCTGATTCAACTTAGCCTAAAAACCATAACTGACCATGGATCAAGGATCTCTTACCAACTTCATTCGCGCTTGATATTCTGCTCGGACACGGGGTTTCGGGTGGTATACTGTTTGCCTTCTGATTCACTGTAGATTTGGTTGACTTGGATCTAGGCTGGACAGATTCTGGGAAAGAATGATCGATAGAAGCTTGCAAATGTTCATTTTTACCATGAGATGAATTGATGAGTTCGGTTGAAAGCTCCCTGTATGGTAATGATCGCCTCTCCCTGATATGAGGCGCAATATGAGGAACAGGTGAAGGCCTCCAAGTCTTCGGACGGTCTTTAATGCGAGACTTCGGTATCATACCCTGGTTATGTCTACTTTCTTGTGGAGTATGATGTTTATGAGTTGGAGCACTCTCATTCACATCTGAGGCTGCAGTGGAATTTTTTAACTTTGTGGATGATGGATGAGACCAAGTACTCTTGTGTTGTCTCTTGCAATAAATATGCCTTGAAGCAGGTAGCGAATGTTCTGTGGCTTTTGTTGGGGTGGACGCTTTCTTAGGTTGACAGCTGCCTTCAGGTGCACCAGTGAGCTTAGTACATAAATTAGATTTGTGGCCTTCTGAACGTTGGGGCTGTTGGGGATCCGGATTCTTTGTGGATGTTTCGCATCTAGAGGTAGGGTAACTGGTGTGATTACACTTCAGGTCCATGATTTGTATGCTAGAATATCAATTAGGGTCAATAAGTCTCTGTGAGATGAAAGTCAGCATTGGAATTCATTAATCTTTTTTTGTAAGTTAACTTCGGCAGAGCACTGCACTATTTAAGAAAAAGGGTTTGTTACCTTCATCACAAATGTATGAAAGCTTCATCTGCAGAAATAGTAGGCCATATCTATATGAATATATGATTGGTAGACAGGAAACGATGAATACAGTAAAAGCTTTGTTGAAATGAATCAATAGCAATCGATTGCAGTCAAGGGGAAAGATCAGAGAAATTCACTCAACGTCAGGTGTTCAGTCAGAAAGGAGCTTGAATGCTGTTCTTGGTGAGGGAACCTGTTGTGAAAGAAACACCTCAGAAGGAAACCCCCTCCTATAATCTCCTACTAGGTGCTATCCTTACTGTTAATATCATGCGTTTATTTAGAGTACGAACACTACCCTCGGGAGCTAAATTACAAAGTATTGAAAATAGTAGTAAATACGTCTCTGAAAGACTAAACCAGGGATTTTATGAAGACCTGTGTTGTCTTTGTTAGGGTTCCACTGTTCTTCCTCTCTGGTCTCGAGTGGTTTGGAAGTTGATCTCCGCCGTTTCGTAGCGGCAACCCCAACTATAACTTTGAACCCAACCACACCTCTAATTACCCTAAGAAAATTAGCACGCCAACGCCATAATGTTGTCTATCCTGAGAAAAGCCCGACTAAAAGATAAAGAGATGAGAATATTGATGCTGTATGTTAAAGAAGTAGTTATTGTTGGTCAACATACTGAGTCCCAACCACAGCGGTCTTGACAATGCCGGAAAGACCACGATTGTCAAGCGGATCATGAAGGAGGATGTCACTACTGTCAGCCCAACGCTGGGGTTCATCATCAAGACTATTGATTTTCAGGGGTATTTGGCCTCATACTCCAGACTAAAGTCTAATACATTGCTAATAGCCTCCATGTAGATACAAACTCAACATTTGTAAGCACCGCCATCCCGTCACCGCGGATCTAATCCACTAACTTGTGAGGACTAGGGGATGTAGGAGGGCAGAAGACATTACGCTCATACTGGAAAAATTATTTTGAGAAGACCGATACTTTAGTCTGGGTTGTCGATGCGACAGACCGTCTGAGAATCGATGATTGCCGTGATGAACTTGCAGGTCTTCTTCTCGAGGAGGTACGCTGCCAGTTCCGCCTTTCAAATTTTACTTTTGTCGGACCGTTTGACTAACCTGCTGTTCAGCGGCTGACGGGGGCAAGTCTTTTGATATTTCTAAATAAGACTGACGTTGAAGGCTGCATGACGGAGGATGAAGTCCACAAGGTGAGTTTCTCCATTTTCTTCTCTTTCGCTTTCTCCAATTTCCACTCCCAGCGACTTCTTCACTGCTCATCATACCCCGCGAATAATCCTAACACTCTCTCCAGCGGCTTGAACTTGATTCGATCAAGACCCACAAATGGACGATATTGCCCTGCAGTGCTATGACGGGGAAAAATCTCCAAAATGGTCTAGAATGGGTCGTACAGGATGCAAAGGACAGACTGTTTCTTTATTGAAACAATACCTGATAAATTGAATGCCAAGTGATAATGGACACATGCGCGCTGTATCCCTCTCTATTTTCACCCACTGGCACAGTCTAAAGAGATAAGATGAATCTTTAAATACAAGAGCTTAACAGTATAACTGGTATACCATAATGCTTCCAACGTGAACTATTATATCTAGGTAGCCACTGAAGCTATGTTGATTTTCTTACTCTACTTTTCCTTCCATTGGGCTTTTTTTCTTTTTTCTTTTTTTTTTTTTTGGCTTTTTGTATTTTACATTAGGAGATATCCAAGGGGTTTTGTTCCAGATGTGTCCTGATGGTACGATCTGATCTGAGAGAGTCAGTGTGTCGTATAGTTCATCAATAGGGGCTTGTTTCCATCAAACGGGGAGTATCCAGAACGACGAAACTGGTCATCAGGCGCGATGTCTCCTGACGTCCAAGGTATTATTCGCTGTCATCTTTCCCACTTGTGGGGGTCGAGAAGCAAGATTGTCTCAAGCCCATCCGTGGATCTCTGCCAAGTTGTGACCTCGAAGTTTCATCGACAATACTAGTTTAATGCGCATCTGATGGAGAATCAAGAGCTACGTACGTATACTATATTTCGACTATAATAAAACCTAATTGACTTAGTTGGTAACCATAATTTATCCATCTTGTTCGTTATGTTTCCGATCGCGGGGCGGTACAACCCATGAGATTAAATTGGCTCCACCGCCGCAAGAGCCGAAGCCTGGAAAGGGTTGTTTTTCTTTTTCTTTCTTTTTTTTTTTTGTTTTGGTTGGGCTGGGTAAGGGAATGAGGTAAACAATCTACCGGGTTGAGGAACAACAAAACATTGTCTATTGCCTGTAGAATAACGTCCTTCAAGGTCCATGGTTGTGTCTAAGGAGTATGTCTACTTCTATGTATTTGTATTCGAATGAATTTTATCTATCAAAAAGAATGCTACAGCGACTTACGGAGTAAATTTAACCCTTACTGCGAATTTACGCTCCGCGTCTGTCTGGACAGAACTTGAAAGTTGACAGAGTCTTCTTGTGCCTACTTCGTAGGAAAGAAAATACTAGTGTGGCTCACGAATGGAATGCCTCGCGGCCGGGCGCCTCTTTTCAGCAAGGATGTACTTGTCCTGGTGGGGCTGCCGTGTGATGTGCGTCCGTCTTTTGGGCTTGTTGTTGCCTTTCCGATGATTTCTGCTGAACGCTGGCCGCTGATTAGGTATTCAAAATGGCCATTACCTTACCACTAATCTACTACCTAACCTAACTAACTACGGAGTACCTCCCTCAGCTGGTACCCATCGCTGACAATTATTGCCATCGGGCAGCCTGAAGGGTAAAAAAGAGCCGAGGAAACCGATCCTCCTCCTGATGTCTTCACCACCGCTTCGGTGAGGTTCAAAAGAAAATTGACAGGCAGAGAGGGAAAAGGGTGAGGGCGACAAGAGAAGCGAGGTTTGTTTAATATCATTCACACTTTAGTCTTCTGTCGTGCCGTGGAACTGAACTCCGAGTTATTCTTATTTTTTCCCTTGGGTTTATTTAATAAATTATTATTAACCCATCTGACTGGTTGGTTAATTATATGCCCAATAATTATTGACCTTCTCCTTACCAACATCCACACCCCTCCGTTGGTGCGCCTCTCGCCAAACCCCACAGTTCTCGTCTGCCGTTTGTTTCTTTGGGAGGCGTTCTTTGTTTTTTCCTTTCCTTTCCTTGTCTTTTCCCCTTTCGACTTGTGACATATCATCTGCCAAGGTGACCATGTCTTCGTCAGCCGACGCCGAGGGTTCAGAGGATGTCAATGACTTCCTGCTTCGTATCCGGGAACTCGGAGAGAAGCGCGACAAGGAAGACGAAGAACGTACCAGAAAACTAGAGGAGGAGATTCTACAAGGCCGGAAGGAGAGGCAGGCTCGAAGAGCTGGTATATCTGGATTCCCCTAACTTTTTCTCCCAAAACCATCCGTGAGCCATGACTCACGGAAGACTGGGCCTTTCCAATATCCAGGGTCAGAAGCTGATATTGTCCTCTTTGCGAAATCAATGTAGAACGCGCACGGTCGATATCGCCGACGAAAGACTCTCCATCCATACTAGATAATGCTCGACTGAGCACCTCATCGTTCAGCCTACGAGCCATCGATCCTCCCGAACAACTTGAACCGACTCCCCGAACACCAGAACGTGATATCAGCAGCAAATCGGAAGCCATTCCGGATGACGAATCCGTAACTACCAATGGTAGTCGAAGAGGGTCTCGAGTGGAAATAAACGAGCTAGAGTCATCTCCTAAGGCTCCCTCGGTTTCGCTACGAAGCAGAGCTGGGACGTTGTCCTGGCAGCAACGGCCGTCATCGCGAGAGCTCAATAGACCCTTTTTCTCTACTTCCCCCGTTCGGGAAAACCGCTTGAGAGCCATGTCAAGCACCTCCATCGACGACCGTGGATTGTCTGGCAGCCCAACATTGCGCTCTCCTCCCACAAAAGAGGCTCCTTTGGACCAAGCAGAAAAAAATGCTAGCTCCCCCATGCGGACAGTGACTGTCGAAGAAAAACTCCAAGACCTATCTACGCAGGATAAAGATCCTAAAGCATCGGAGATAGAGCCGGAGTCTACGCATGAGCTGGAAAAGGAATCCAGTCAACCCGAAGTTGGAGAGATACGCTCACGTTCACCATCAAGGGCAAGCTCCACCTTCGCAGAAAGTAGTCTCGGCCATCGATATTCAAGCGTTTCCTCCGTCTCAACAGCTACAGGACTAGGATCTCCCGTACCTCTGTCAAGTGCACAAAAGCTCGAGCCCCGAAAGACAGAGGCAGACCCAGAGGACCAAACGACGACGCCCCTATCGCCCAGACGTCTCTCTCCGGAACGTTCAACTTCGCCAACCAAGGGACTTGGAGGGTTTGTGCAAAGCGCAATGATGAAACGATCTGATAGTGTTTCAAAACGTTGGAGTGCTCAACTTCCATCAGGATTGAGCCGCGGCCACTCATTCGCAGGGAATAGAAATAGTTTCGCTGCGCCGAGTAAAAATGACCTTTTGTCTTCACCTCGACTTACCCCTGACAGCTCGACTTTAACAACGCATCGACCAGGTTCTAGCCACAGACCAAGCTCTAGCCACAGCGAGGCAACGATTATCAAAGAGAGTGAACGCCCAGCTACTCCGCCTGTTTCTAGCGGCAATGACACCATACGACCTGAATGGAGCCCCGGAAGGCCACAACTTGCACTCCATACAAGATCTGCTAGCGCCTTGGAGAACAATGATTCCAGCTCACTACCTGCAACTAGCCCTGTAGTCTCTAGAACTATGGACCCCAAGCGTTGGAGTCCAACCAAATCCACTTGGCTAGAGAGTGCTTTGAACCGTCCCGATTCTCCGAGGCATAAGAAACAACCCTCGCAATCAACAACGTGGAACAGAGAACGGCAGTCAAGGGGTAGTATCGATATGGGCCGGTCGAATACCTTTAAAGAAGTTACACCTGTGGGATTGATGCGTACCGCCGCTCCTGGCAGCCACTCAAAAACCTCGAGTGTTTCTGGGATGCCAGATTTGTTCGGTACAACCGACACGGCAAACAAAGTAAAGGAGGCTCCAGCGGAAACCACCGCACCTGACACTGAGGGCAATAATATACAATCTGCGGAGAAAAGCTCTACAGATCCTTCAAAGACAGCGGAGACCGTACCGGAGAGTACGGACCAGATCACCGAGCCAACCACCACTAGACGCAAGCGTGCCCCAACATTATTGACGCCAACCTCGAACGCGAGTTTTGATTCACCTATCTCGCCTACTAGGATCTCACCCACTAGAGACCCCCTGTTGAACCGACCGAAGCCCCAGTCCCCTGTGATAGATTTCCGGGCCAACCTCCGAAAGCGAGAAGTTGTCAAGGATCAAGGACCCAAGGAAGAGCCAGAGTTCAAGAATGTTTTTGGAAAGCTGAAGAAAACAGAATCATCGAATTATGTTCCACCTGACAAGCTCAAAGATAATATACTGAGAGGGAAAGCAGCATTGAATGCTACAGGAGGCCCGAAGAAAACCCAGAAGGTTGACGAGCTGAAAGAAAGTATTCTGAAACAGCGAGAGGCAATCAAATCCAGCGGAGGCTCAATGCGGCGCAACACTGTTGGGGAAAACGATGCTCCTATGAAGGTCGTTCCTGAAGCCATTGCGAAACGGCAAAACCTGACAAAGTCCAGCAGTGCCAAAAGCAACGTGTCTGACACTCCTGTCTCCCTTTCTCCTAGGGAGCCGGGTACACCACAGCTTTCACCCCAACTTCCTTCGGAACTTGAGCATTCTCCTAGCCCACAACTTGCCACGGAAGAACATAATGCCGATGCCCCTAATACCCAGGAGCAAGCCCCTGAACCCGACCATCCTATCAGCGAACAAAATAGTAAAAATGAACCGAATGAGTCAAAGGATCAGTTGGAGGATGCGGTAATTGGAGAGCGGGAGAAATCAAGTGAAGAGGCTATCCAACCGGTGCGTGCTTTGCCATCGGGGAATGTCGTGCAGGCCACAAATCCGCCTGCTTCAACTGAAGGTCTTGCTACTAAAGGTAAACTCGCAGGCCGAATAAACCCTGCCTTGGCAGGCCTCTTGTCGCGCGGCCCTCCCGCGACAGTAAATGGGTCGAACAACGCGTTGCTCGTTAATGATACCGTCTCCTCAGCCCCGACTCCTGCTACTGCGACGCTCACGCATATGACGAAGAACCGCGCCAGGGGCCCGAAAAGACGTCTCCCGAACCCCGTGGCTTCAGAAGCCGTAGATCCCCCATCCAAGGAAGCGACAGAATCTTATGAGACCCCGGACTTTCCTGATATAAGCGAGCCTGAAGACTGGGATTGCGCAGCAGAGGAGCCAAATCCTCGAGAGGACTTGCTATCTTCTAAGGTGGAAGAGAAGAAAGACCCCGTAAAGGACTTTGGAGCAAAAACAGAACGTGCTACCTGGGATGTTTCGTCACCTCCAGATGAGGAAACAGGGGCTTTTATAAAAGATCTTGTGCCCAAAACAGAGACTCCTAGCCACGGAGTCCCACCATCTCTTGATATTGAGGTAGACGCCTCCATGGACCTTGCACAGAAGAAAGAACCTAGTCTTGAAGAGCCTCTACAATTCTCCGATATTAAGGGAGACCAACTCCCTACAGTGGACTCTGCACCGCAGGAAAAGCCTGATTCCCAAGAGACTCCACGGTTCTCCACTAGCATGGGAAACGAAGCCCCTACCGTGGTCTCCGTATTGAATGAAGAAGAGATCATATCTCCTGAGCCCGTGCTGCCCGTAATTAATGAGGGAACAGTTTCTGAGAATTGTACATCAAAAAGAGATACTATCTCCAGGCTAACAATGTCACCTGACACCAGAGAGTCCGAGACTATGAATCCCGTTTCTAAGGAAGATACCGTTGTTGAGCAGATTCCACCACCCTCGGAGATTGAGGGGCATGAACCCATTGGGTCCTTGGAAAGTGAGAAGGCAGATTCCCCGAAGAGTCTGCTGTCTCCATCTATCATGAGATCAGACGTTTCCTCTACGGGCCCTGTGCTAGAAAAAGAAACTGAATCACAGGCAACCGCAGCTTCACCTGATATCAAGGAACCTGGGACAAGTCCATCACCTACTCAAAGCCCCGTAGGTAATTCTAGCGGCTGGCCGCTCCCTGATGGTGATATTCCCGCGCCTGCTGCTTCGGAAACAGGCCTAGCTCAACCTTCTCCATCAACCATAGGCAAGCCTATTGAGTTTAAGAGGAATATTCCTCATATGGCCGAGAGAGACTCCAAGCAGAACTTTGGTGCAATTCAGTCTAAGCCAGCCACAGAATTCGAGAAACTCACGCAGAAATTTGAGGAAGCCCATGGGGATGTGGAACACCGACGCGATTCATTCAAACCGGTTCCTCCGCCAAAAGCAGCCCCATCCACACCCACCCCCGAGTTTAGGCAATCCAGAAGCTCGCCAATCCATTTTTCTTCTCCGTCTCCGTCTCCATTGAGGTCTAGCTTCAAACAAAACCAAATATATCCTTCTCCGACTGCTTATCGAAGGACCGCCCCGGGTATGTCACCGTCTTCACCCAGGGACAAGTCTTTACCATCTCCTCCTGTTCCTCCTAAATCCAGCCCCTCTTTGGACCAAGTCTCTTCTCGAAGATCTTCAGCATCATTGGTGCCCCAGGCCGACGAGTCTCTTGAAGCTATTTCTGGCTTCTTCATGACATTCCCCAATCCAAGGGATTCCGTGAATATTGATGCTCAGCTAATGCTGACGAGTAAGAATGAGAACCAGAAGATCAGGACCCTGAGGAAGCAGATGTGGGAGATAACAGGTGATGGAAAGAAACAAGATCTCCCAGTCAATCAAGAGTACATCCTCTACGAAGGCAGCATGTATCTCTGTGTGCATCTATTCGAAGCTGACGGTGGTGCACGGTCAGAGACTCATCTTTGGTGTGGTGATGATGTTCCCGATGCAGCAATAGACGACGCGCAGTCTTTTTCGAAGAAGGTGGCCAAGGAGAATGGCTGCAAATTGGAAGTCATTAAGCAAGGAAAAGAGACAGCGCGTTTTATACAAGCCCTCGGCGGAATTCTCATAACCCGTAGGGGTCTCAGTTCTCGTTCCAGCTCCTCTGCCTTCTTCATGCTTTGCGGCAGAAAGCATCTAGGCCAAATGGTCTTTGACGAAGTGAATTTCTCCCGCCAGAGCCTGTGCCCCGGCTATCCGTTCGTAATATCTGCCATGTTTGGCAAGGTATATTTGTGGAAGGGAAAAGGCAGTGCAGCTGAAGAGGTCGGAGCCGCTCGGTTGATTGGCATGGACCTTGGCTTGACCGGCGAGTTCGAAGAGGTTGCTGAAGAAGAAGAACCAGAGAGCTTCTTTGAGTGTTTCCCACAGTATGGGGAATCTGAGGATTACATGCGCCCAGATTATTGGCGTTTAAAGCCTAACCATGCATGTTATCGCCCAAGACTACTTCGTATTGACCATGAGCTCGGCCAGCAGCGGCCAACAGGGTTCTGGCTGCGCCGGCCAGGTTCCGCATCCCCAGTAATCCGACCGAACGACACTGTCCAAGAGATCGAGCCTTTCTGCCAGAAGGACATCAAGACCAATGGTATTTATGTCTTAGATACCTTCTTCGAGATCTATGTGTATGTATCTTCGTCAACGCGATACGTTCAGGCTGAACTCCTTTGGCTAACCATACTCTCTAGCATTGTCGGTGAACAAGCGTCCAACCGACCGGCAGATTTCGTATCGGCCGTGGTATTCGCACATGAATATGGCATTTTAGCTGCTTCGCTCCAAGACCGGCCATTCATTCCTAAAAGTTTTGTGTCGCTTGGCGGCGTTCCGGGTAGGTGCTGTACAGCATTCCGCAAGTGGGAGCAGCCCACCTTGCGGATGCCCCCACAGGTCTTTCCCTTGAACGCAGCCATCGAAGCCATTCGCTCCTAAATAATCGTTGTTTTAATCTCGGTTTATTTCTTGTTTAAATTTCTTTTTTTCTGTCTATAGATATTTGCATCTGGATTGTGCATATACTGGTGTCTGTACAGAGACTGTTGTCAACCGGCCAATGGATAGAACGGAAGGTGGGCATGAGGAGCATAATCCAAGGAGCCTAGGGCGGGGTGAATTCGGGCAATTGCCTGTACGTTGTCGGGAGTTAGGGAGCCACATCAGGTACATAGTGGTGATTATTCTGCATATCCAGTTTTCTCTTCTGATATATGATATTTTATAGCTCTAGTTACGTATTTAGATGGCCATCGCACGGTCGCACCCACCTGCACTTAGGCAGAAATGCATGATTAGTATGTTCTATTGACTACCCAACTTGTTTTACTATTTCCGTGCATACAAAACAATCGGAGATAAATAGAACAATGCAATAACGCGACTCAACGTCTAGTGGCTTGGAACCTTTTTGACTATTCTATAGCTAAGTATGTAGTAAAAAAAATGGTACAGTAGTTGTTTTCGAACTATGCACAAGTTATATATAGTTAAGGTTGCTGCATGCCACACATGCTTGTGCAGGAGATGGGCTTATCGCTACTATCAGGTACATATTCCGTATCATTATCAGATTCCAGTATGGTCCGAGGTCGAAATCTCCCGGCCCGACTCCAGCCGGCCCACTCCGATTCGTCATAAACCGTCACCGTTCCATCATCACTTAGTTTATTATTTTTTTCGTTTCTGCAAGAGGCGCATCTAATACAGACAACGCCTGTGGGAGACATTCAGCCCTTTCCTTCGGCTCATCTTGACCACAATATGTCTTGACTGAATTATATGAACTATTACGTCATACGTCATATTCCAACATGGAGACACTAGACTCCTCGATTCATCGCGAGCTCTCCCGGCTTGATCCCGCAGTGCCCTTCCGCGCATCAACCGAACATATCCATCATACATGGGCTAGGACGTTCTTCTCGCGGCCGGAGTTGTATATACAACCGCAGTCGATTGAAGAGATTCAGAAACTAGTGACTCTAGCTCGTCGGTGTCGTCGTCGCTTGGTTACCGTTGGTAGTGGACATTCACCTTCCGACTTGACGTGTACTTCATCGTGGCTAGTTAACCTAGATAAATTTAACCGCGTGCTGGATATCTCACCTGAGGCTGGTGATGTGACTGTCGAGGCGGGCATTCGGCTAAAAGACTTGGGGAAACATCTGGAAAATCATGGATTGGCTCTGTCCAATCTGGGGAGTATTGATGAGCAGTCTATCGCGGGTTTGATCTCGACAGGTACACATGGAAGTTCTCTGAGGCATGGATTGATTTCTGAATGCATTACATCGCTTAAGTTGGTACTGGCCAACGGGCAATTGGTGCGCTGCAGCGCAACCAATAACCCATCGCTTTTTCGGGCTGCTCTTATTTCTCTTGGGGCGCTGGGTATTATCGTCGAGGTTACTTTCAAGGCGGAGGCATCCTTCAAGGTCGCGTGGCGACAGACTCGACGTGCACTATCAAGTGTCCTAGCTGAGTGGTCAACCGGCCTGTGGACCTCTCACGAGTTTGTTCGCGTCTGGTGGATGCCATATGAGAAGTCTGCTATTGTCTGGCAGGCGGACAAAACGGATCTACCCCTTCGCGCGCCACCGGCGACGTTCTATGGAGAGACGATCGGATATCACATTTATCATAACTTATTGGCGCTTGCTAATTATTTCCCTCGTATTCTCCCATGGGTTGAATGGTTCGTCTTTGGTCTGCAATATGGGTTTAGATCGGAGGCGAAGGTTACAGAAGCTGTCGAACCCGCTCGCGCTGGACTCTTGTTGAACTGTCTTTACTCGCAATTCGTCAATGAGTGGGCGCTACCCCTGGAGAAAGGCCCAGAGGCTATCATACGCTTGTCGGCTTGGTTAAATGGAGACACCGAGACGGCGCGTATTCCATTCCCTGTTGAAGGATTGTGGGTGCATTGCCCCATTGAAGTCAGGGTTACGGATTCAACACATAACAAGAATCCTCGGCCTTTCCTTGACCCTAGTCATCACGACGGCCCAACATTATATCTCAATGCAACTCTATATCGACCCTATCTCCGGGACCCCCCCTGTAAGGACAGGTACTATGAGGCGTTTGAGTGGCTAATGCGTGAAATGGGCGCGAAACCACACTGGGCCAAGAACTTCAAAGTCACAGGACGCCACGAGCTGCAGGGGCTATATGGGAAGAACATGGATGAATGGTTAAAAGTGCGTCAAGAGGTTGACCCCGATGGCATGTTCCTCGGCGAATGGCATCGTCGTAACCTCGCCTTACCAGGTGGCGAGAATGAAGAAACAATGTCCACCGAGACGAGGATTCTCCCGCTCCTAGAACGCGAAAAGTCCCGTCGGATGGCAAACTTTCGTGGGGCTGGCGACGGCATGGAGTGGATCGGAGATAAGCAGCAGCGGGGTGATTCAGGGAACCGTGTAAATCTCTTGTTGACGCAAGAGAAAAAGTATGATGGTTCGTCAGAGGGGATGAGCCCAACGACAGCAACCAGCGAAGAGAGTTTCGATCTTCTAGCGGCTGGCGAAGCCAGCACTCTCCTCCCAGATCATGAGTGAAACATGAAGGGACGAATTCAGGGTAGCAAACAGAAAACAATAAAATAAAATAGATCAAAAGGGTAAAAACAAAGTTCATTTCCCTTCCTCTTTGCTCTCAAGAATCTTTGCGGTGACTGGGCGAGATTGCCTGCCAATCATTCGTATTGTTTCCATCCGCCTACCTCTATTATAATTTTACCCCTTCCGCATATACCTTGTTCGTCTCTGCCTTCTCATTAGCCATCCATTGTTTGCTGGATCGGAGTTGTCGCCCGAGAAAGGAATGGCTTGCAATCTCTCCGAGTTTGCCATACATCTATAATATTTATCCTCGGGGTAGCTGTTCACCGTGTCAAGTATTTCCATGTCATGAGGACGTCTGTCCTTGTTATATTGGGCGTGCTATGCTATATATCAAGAGAAACTAATGACCTGAGGTTGGTCGAATACGTCAGGCGAAAAACATCCCATTCCATACTATTTTCTGAGTGACATCAAGGCCGAGGAGCTCTCAGAAATCTGACACGAACCTAGTATCGAAAAGAGACTGTCGTGCATTAGAAATGTGTCTGACATGGCACCTTATTTGCGGCCACTGTTGGGAAGATTACCAATACATACATACCGCTTAGGGCGATTATATGCAGAGATGTGCAGATGCTTCACATTTGGCTTTTTCATTAGCCATTCTGCGCCAAATCCAGTATATGTTCTGTCGGCCTCCACCAAGCATCAGCGCTGTTGGATACATATGCATGTTAAGCCGAGTCACTGCGATATCCCCTTTTGGCAGAGGTTGCAGACAAGGATTAAGGTCATAGCACCATTCCTTCTTGTCACAACTGAGCGATGGACATATGAATGGGGATTCTGTGTAATGATATTACGTCAGGCTAATTCCTAACATGCAGGCGACGCCAGGATGCTTTTCTTGTGGAAGTGGGGAGGATAACTGCTGTTTCCACTGAACATCAGGGATGCCTTCTCTGTGCATGTAATATTGTGGTAGTAAATCTATGGATTAGCGGATTGCAATAGGTGTATATTAGCAACGTTGCTGGCAGAAAATCGAGTGTCAGTGATGACATTGTTGTTAAGTGTTATTCATCGCGGGGCACATGAGATCACGTTCATTGGCTCCCGTTCCTCGCCTGGCCATCACAATCCTTCTCCCTTTACGACTGTCTGCTTTTCACTCCCCCTACCCGCTCTCAAACGTCTTCATCAACATCCCTGGGTCCTATAATACGACTATTTCATGATGAGCAAGTGAGGAGTAAACCCACTGTCTCCTACAGAGACAACTGAAATGGACGGAATACGAGGAGTGATAATTGCCAATATGTTAGCACTGAACTGCGCCACATCGCCGATTGGTCTCCAAAGAACTATACTAGTAACTCGACAGACTTTCCCGAGCCCCGTTTCGTTGAGACGTATCGATCTCAGTCCCATCTCCGAATAATTCAAATCCGCTATGACGGTGATGCTAACTTCAAACCCCTCTTCCGCTGAGCCTGGATGCGAGTGGATGGACCTTTCCTGCAGCTTGGACTTGTCTTGCAGTCAGAGGTTTCCTCAGCCGCTAAGCAAATTAAAGAAAGAGGGGCAGGCGTGTACCTGCCCTAGTTCTTAGCCTTCGTGCTAAAGAGGGGATCGAAGGGTATGAATCCTTGCTTTGCAATTTGTCTCGAGGGACAAAACTACTGCCCAGGATTTCTTTTTTAATTTTTCTTTTCTTTTTACTTGATTTTTTTTTTTTTTTTTGGCCTTTACACCTTCTCCACTGCTTGTGAATAATCTGTGCAGATTTAGAAAACAATAGTGACATGGGCACGCCCATGCCATGCATTGCTTTTTCTTCGGCAGCCGAGGACTCGTCCATTCGCTACACGGCAAGTACGGCCAAGTATCTACTAGGCCGTGCATAAACAGGAAATACTGTACGACCTTTATGCGCGTCCTAAGATCATTGGAAGATGCTGGCTGAAGTTTCTTGATTCGTTCTAACATGGCTAGCATCCCCCATTGCTGCTTCTTTGCCATCAGATATTCATCAATTCACCAGTCTGCTGTCAGATGATAGTTTCGACCTTGCACCAACAAGCCGTGTCTTCAACTCGATCCTTATTATTGTCCAGCCGCGAAACCGTCGCGTCATACACGGGATGCGACTCAAGGGCATAGACGATCGGATACAGCAATACACTACACCGCTACCTTGAACATTTCAAGAGAGGATTGTCTCTTGACGTATAACCGTTGTACGGTATAGACTTACTTTGTTCCGATATTGCCGCGCTGATCGTACAACCACGTTGAGCAATCTCGCAGCCCTGAAATGGTGGATTGTACGGTACCGTACAATATGAGAACGAGTAAAGAAAAAGAAAACAAGGCTAATGAAAAGTACCCCTTATTGGATCAGCAGGAGTCAACTCTCTTGGCGGAAAAAGTGAGCCAGGATGAGGCACGCGCCCGTCCACTGCATATGATAGTCGAAGTGTGATAGAGGGTCAATGCGCCAATGACAGGTGTCAGAATAAACCGATAGGCGCCCAAGAGACCATAAGCTGATGTTCACCGATTCTACTTGCAATATCGCAGCGATATCCTCTGGCCTGCATGATCCATATTCTCGACGACGATGATGTAAGAACAAAAGAAAAAAAAAAAACAAAACATTGCCTCCTGCTGCATCTACTTGAGGTAGAATGCATAACTAGGGGGGAATAATGAACGCTACAAGGACCGCGTGCCAGAGGTTGTGATCTCTGATGCTTACTCTGCACTTCGCTGCCCAAGGGGACAAGGATTGTTCCCGGCTAGGGCCGATCTAATGAGCGATGTGATGGCCGTCGTTTTTCCGCGTTGACGGCTCGGACCGTCAAGCCTGACCGCTGGGATGTCATGGCCAGCGAAATGATCACCTGTGTTGATGTGAGCCGGGCCAAGCTCTCTGTGTTGACCGCGGGGACCCCGGTGTATCTTCTACGCTTCCACAGCCACAAATGACCGAGTGATTTTGAGTGACCGGACCGGTTGATATCGTGACAGACCGTAATCCACGTCACCAGCAACCTGTATACGGTGTACATTGAAGCGGGGAAGGAAAAGTGTGTATTCAGGCGGGGCCCCTGCGACGCAGCTGTGATTTGTTTTTATTTTCCCTTTTTTTAATTCTTGTTCTGATAAACGTGTTATCGACATATGCTCGGAAAAGAGCTCTCAGCCTCTCTTTTCCCTACCAATATCAGGCACCCCACCTGCTTGCTGCTCTTTAGAAAACTAAACATCTACCCCTCCCCCTCCATTTTGACTAACAGCCGATTAGTCACAGCTCCTTTTTATACCCAAGCTTTTTCAACCTGGTAGTCGCAGAAAATCACTCAATTACCTTTCCTTCTCCGCTAGTATTCTTGTCGCACACTTGTGCTCTCTGAAAATGATGTCCCGCCAACCGAAGCTACGGCCAAAGTCGCACATCCCCGGCTTTCCAGATGCCATGTACGATCTTGCGACAATGTCGTCTATGTCACAGATGGAAGCTCGCACGTCGCTAGGAGAAGACAAGCACGACCAACGTGTCTTTCGCGTTAAGCGCAAGCATGTTCTCAAGGCTTGTGATCGCTGTAGAGTCAAGAAGACCAAGGTTGGTGGAGCAGTCAAAACTCCTATATCGTTATCTTGCATTTTCTTGTAGGATGCAACGACCAGTATGCTCATTCAGCTTAGTGTGACGGGAAACAGCCATGCAACCGCTGTTCCGCGTATAACCATCCATGTCTCTTCCGGGAGAGGAAGGCTACGCAGACAAAGGTCTATTCGCGAGGGTAAGGAGATTTACATTCCCACTTGGGTGCTTCCAGCTCAGCGGCTTAGGAAGGAGGCTAATCCTGGTTTGGTGACTGAACAGGTTCGTTGAAATGCTCGAATCGCATCACTCACTTGTCGTGAAAGCACTACAAAGGCTCTATAAGCTCTGCCTGAATAAAGATGGATTTCCGGGAGAGCCCCTTACAGAGTCTCCTGACGGTTATCCTTTGACGCACGCAATTTTGGACCGCCTCGGACTAATAAAACAGGCCGAGGAGAATGCAGATGAACAAGATGAAGACTCGGAAGATCTTCAATACCTGCGGTATATGGCTTCTACTGATTGCAGTGCAACTACCGATCCATCTCCAGAGCCTGTTACTCCCCCGGAGCCCTCTCCAAGCCACTGCAGTCCTGTGAATCCCTCCACTAAGACCGATGGTCCTTATAACTGGGAATACCAACCTGTCCACGCGGCTCATCATGAACAATATGCCAGCTACCAACATTCTGGGTTTTATAGCGTGACGATGCCTCGGTCAGCGGTAGAAGCAACTGGTCATGTTGCTGAGAGCAAGTGTTCTGAAGCATTACCTCCAGTGTCTAACCCGGAGAACTCATATTACTTTTATACGGGTACCAATGGCAACGCGGAATCAACGAAAGGCCCTCTTCATCCTGGAGTGACTGCAGGGCCAAGGACTCATCATCATTCTACCGGTATGCCTGCTGAACTTCTCAGTAACTACAGCCTTCACTTGCACGATCAGCAATCGCTCTACCAGGGCCTTGCACCTAGCTGGTCATCTTACCCATGTGGTTAAACTTCTTGTGACCCTTTGTGGGGAGCCTTCCTGCTGTATCCCTTTCTTATTCATCTTTTCCTTGGCTAGTATCGCTTTTCTATTTATATTCCCACCGAGGTCTTTCTACACGCGTAGGACGCGTTGGCACACCCATTTTGTTTCTTTTCTTCACCTTACCTCTCGCTTCACTATCATCTGAGTACGTGGAATATACCCCTCTCTTCATCCTCAGCCATCCTCAGATCCCTTTCACCACCAATATCCAGCGTAGTAAACGCACGGTCCTTCTATGGGAGACAGAAGCCGGCCCAAAATCTGCCTGCCCAACTTTGGGCAAGGCCGAGGCATTGATTATGCCTTTTGTCTACTTTCATTGACGATAGTTGTCTATCAATCCAGTACCTGAAGTGGTCATATCCCCAATTGATAACTTTCCCCTACGTTCTCGACCATCTAGGGCTTATAGTTGCACATATGTACCGGGGTTTTAGACCAATCGTGTCTTTCCTCTTCATCTTACTGCTCGGGTTTGGAATTCGACACTGAGCCGACCTGAGCAGCATGAAAAATGGAAAAGTCGATCATTGAGCCGGAGGAGCAAGCCGGTGAGTATGAGGTAGCCTCGAGAAAACCGCGCAGTATGTCACCCAAGTTCACTATCCCTTGTAGTGTTATGGACCATCATCCGCTTCTCTCCGAGAATCGATGACTGTTGTTCTATAGGAAGGCCCAACAGCAACACATGGGTATGGGTAGTAACCAGAAAGTGGTATCCCTCTTATGTGTTCATATGAACATTCTACCACTCCCATTACTGACTAGCCTCGATTAGGAACACTTTGGTATTGCCCTAACTCATCTAGATCCACACGCTCAACATAGCGGACTCTTGCCCTAGTCCAAACCGACGACCTATACCATACACTTTCTAAACCCCTACTAGGAAGCTTACTCAGATGTTTTACCTGAAGGCCAACTATGCTTATGGTGAACGGTGACACTTAGCAACTACTACCATAGAGTTGCATAACGGTCCCATGAAATGTAGAATAAAACAACACACATGGCGAGTCATGAGAATACTAATTTTGATATGCAAATCCTAGGCAGTCCATCAAGAAGAAAGCCCTAATCTTGACTCGTCTCTGACAAGGCTTATGGAAGGATATGTTTTAAGCTGAAAGTAGTATGAAATTAGGCTACGGTCATCTACTACTGTACGACAATGTAAGATGAACCCTCGGTAGTCTATAAAGAATTTCTACGATCTTCATAAACAATGAAAGAAACATGGCTAGTTACGACCATATCTGTTGATTGTCTCAAATTCTACTACTTAGCCAGTTTGTTCTTCCAAATAGCTCTAGCCAAGAACTGAACTCAATCATGTTGCCTTTAATGGCTGTATGAATGACACCGCAAGCTGCTATTAGCCAACGAAGTCATCCTGTCCTTATCACGGTATCTAATGGAATCTCTAATACTATTCTTATCAATGAAAGGATCAACCGACAAGATCATCAGCTCCCGCATGCGGAAGAGGAAAAGTCAGAGTTGATGGCTTCGTACAATCTGGTTGGCATGACTACATGGATATAAAGACATGTTGGGAACATAAACTACGCCCTGCCTTACTTTTGCTTTCAAGTTAATCACAGACAACAAGGGTAACAAGACTCCGAAAGACAAAGATATAACTCCCTGATATAATGCATAATCTAACAGGTATGTAAGAAAAAATAAACCTAATATATGTGGTAAAACAAGCAGAAGAAGATATCATAAGGCCAGAGGGAGGAAGACGTCGTTCTCATCTTATCTCTCCGAATCTCCTGCTGTACCGTCTTATTCTCGACTAGCGTCGCTTTCTTGTATCGTCTGACTAAGATGTTCTTTTTTTGTACTTTTTTCCGTTTGTTCCCGATTTCGCCATCCGCTGGACCGCTTAATCGTCAACGTCGGTCTCGGTGTTGGTATCACTGGTATCTCCTGCGTCGCCGTCTGTATCACTCTCATCCTCACTAGAGTCATCTTCTGGCTTCTTGGCCTTCTTCTTGGGGGGTTGACCGGTCTTCAAGGCCTGCATTTGACCGGCAATAGAATCTGTAGTTGATGGTATGTTAGCGTGGTCTCTAGATAGGGGTTTGCTGTCTAGTAGAAAGCAAGCCATACCTTCATCGGGCTCACTGATATCATCCTCTTCCTCCAGCGCAGCTGCCTTGGCAGGATCATCGATGTGGAGCGTGACTTCCATCTTCGTGTCAAGACCGAGGTAGCTGTCACACAGCAAGTGCATCACAAAGGTAAAGTCTCCGACCTGAGGGGGCGCCTGGAACTGCATCTTGAGAGTCTGGACATTAAATGTAGGCTTCCCAGCTTCATCGAACAAGGGTTTGTCAAAGGTTGTGAATGTAAATGGCGGAACGGCCATCTTGCCCTGCTTGGGATCGGCCAAGAAAATATGCCACCGAGGAGAGTGGTCACGAGCCAGATATGGTGCATGAGCTAGTGGCGGTTGAATGGCTTCAACCTTGCTCTCCACCTTCTCACCGTTGGCGAGCTTCTTGGTCTTGGTAGACTTGCGACCCATGAGAGCATCGAGATCATCCTCATCAGGGTCAACATCCTCAAGGTCGGCTGGGGTCACTTCCGGAACGTTCGAATACCCTGGAGGGACGAACCGTGCTTTGACAACGAGCTGGACGAGACTGCTTGGCGTGATAACCTTCTCTCCCATAACCTTAAAGAATGCTTTAGAAACTTCGAGAGCGGGGAGCTGCTTAGCAACAGAGATGGCGCTTGCGTATTGTTTCTCAGACAAAAGGCCTGCACCAACTGTGAGGCTGTGTCGCTTATCCTCAGGCAAGCTCATGAACCTCTGAACGTTGAAGTGAGTTTTGGCGTCATCGCCTTCAACAGATTTGACAATGTCGTCGGTGAAGTAAGGCAATTGGAGAAGCGGGGATGATCCCGGAGCGATGGCTTGGATTATATTCTGAGAAACTTGGAAAGAGCCCAAAATGGGACGAAGGTTACCGAATGCCAGAGAAATGGCTGTGAACGCTTCGTTCAAAGAGAGCGCAATGGGGGCGGCCTCGTACTTTTCTGCATAGGTATATTAATACATTGACCATGTAGAGTCCCTGCGATCAATGCAAAACTTACCTCCATTGAGTGTAGCATCATTTAAATCAATGCGGCCAAGGTAAGCCCACAACAAAGCAAGCGCCTTCCGGCGTGTAGAATCATCCAGCTCCTTAAGCTTCTCACGGTCTGCAGAAGAGAGGAACGAGGAATCATCTGCTAAGACCATCTTTTCCAGCTTCGCCAGCCCAGCCTCTGCTTGCGAGCCCTTGAGCATATCCTTGAACTCGTCACCAGAGGAAAGAGCACCGACGATTCCACCCCCGGTGATACCATCCTTGTATTCACGGAAAATGTTCCCTGCACTAGCAACGAGGACTCTCTCCTTGGTGTATCGCTGTGAGCCATACCACCACCGACCGACAATGTAAGGGAGAAGAACACCGAGCAAGCCGCCATAAACGAGCAAAACGTACTTCCCATTTCCCTCCGTGACAATAAATTGCGGCAAAGCAATACCAATGCTGAAGCTTTGCTTGCCATCGGGATGGCCATATTGAATATAGTTATTTCGAACTTCCTCATCTGTAAGTGCTTTGTAGGCCTTGGTCAGCTCAACGAAACGCTCGTTGAGCATTTCGATAGTCTCATTCTTCGCGGGGTCTGGCCGAATCTTGTCGGGGTGATAGATAAGAGATAGACGTTTGTAGTGTCTTGAGATCGCTTTTTCATCGGCGCTCTGATATGTGAAGCTAGTCAGTTGATAGTCCCCATCGAGTGGGCTTTATATAGAAGCTCACCCTGGAGATGCCGAGGATGTCATAAGGATCCCAAATCTTGGGCACTGTTCTGGCAGTAACAATAATCAAATAAACCATCCAAGCCATAACTGCATATCCCAAGACAACGGTAACGATGCGCTTAATCCTGCGCTCCTTGCGTAAACGTTTACGCTTCTGCGCCTCAATGAGATCGCCATGTTCCGGCTTGTAGTCCGATTTTATTCGAGGGGCGGTGTTCTCGAGTTCTGCAATAATTGTTTAAAAGGTAAACATTCAGATAATATGGGATCGGCGTAAATGAGAACAAAAGTGGTACTGACCTTTGCTCGGCTTGAGAAGATTATATGTTAACGGGAATGTAACAAGACCCGTAAGGGTTAGGATGAAGAACGGGAAGAATTGACCCTGAAATGAGTATGATTGTTAGCTACTTGATCCAAGAGCTTGGGAAAACGGTTGAGTGCTAACCTGTTCGTCATAGGTGTAATCTGTAGACATGGTGAAGTGGATTTACAGAAGACACGGTCGCCCGCGATGGGCAAGACTATAAGACAACGTGTGACCGTCAGACACGCAATGTGCGGCGAGATAAATAGGTTCCTGGGTAGGAAAGCAATATGCGACAAATGTAGAATTAGGCGGCTGTTCCCAGGAGCATGTTCCCTTCCAGGGTAGGTGAAGGAGGGTGAGTGGCAGAAGAGAAGGTTGTCCCGTCTGTAGTATCTTGATAATTATCGCATCCGCCGTGGTACTAACCTTCAATCTGATCGACCGTGTCCTTTACGGGGCGGTCATAACCCACACCGCCTTCCAAACATGGCTTGGCGTAAGGGTGCTGTCGTCGCCACAAAAATAAGGCTGGCAAGCCAGTCTTGACCAGGCACTAAGACTCCAGCGCTAAAGGTAGACTTAATTATTCTTTACCCTTTCTAGTATGAGGACTACAACCTACAGTGAGCTTTTTGCAGCATGTTTCAGAGATACATGGTCATTATGATATACAAAGTACACCTCTATTAATTTTATACATGACAGATCATCAAAATTCATTCATCGCGCTAGATGGCTCTATTCCTCCGGTGAACACAAAAATCAGCTCATGAGTCATAACGAGGTTTGAGCCTCATTTCTTTTTTCCATGGACGAACCCAAATTCGGGTTTAATGGAACGGACGACTGGATATGGGAGGAAACGTCTTATCTCAGTGATGTTCTCCTCTCTATATCGTTGGTTTCGAACAGCATGGTGGATCGTGTAACAGTTGGGGCAGGGAATCTGACAAAGAATGCGGCGGAGATACTTCAGGAGCCCTCCTGCTCAGTGGGGATTTCAAGCATCAACACACGGTCAGATGCGAACTCAACCCACCGATCAGAAGAACCCTCGGTTCTCGACGTGACAGACGTAGTCATCTTCTGGACCAGGAACTCGTGGCCAAGTCGTAAGGGACCAATCCAATACCCTTCCTGCCGTGCGCAGGAAGAGATATCTTCATTGCTACAAGTCGTAAACTTGGTTTTCCCACGGAACTGGTGATCCCGACTATTTTCATGTTGGTGATTTCCTGCTATCAAGAGGGTTTTTCTTTTCCTGCAGGATAGTCTGTCCGGATATCGGCTCTGGATGTGGAGAATTTTCATTTGATTCCAACATTCCAAATATGGTGATATGGGCGCTGATGGCGGTAAGGCTTTTGATCTTGAGTTGCCCTTCACCCAGGTAGTAGTCTCGGACTCTGTGAGCTAATAAAGCTAGTTAGAGGAGAAAATCTAAGAGATACAGATATTAGGACATGGGTAACTCACGAGTCGATATAATCAAGTCCACCGAAGTATTCGAGCATACGATAGCAAAGTCCGACGTCATCTCCCGGTTCACCACCAAAAAGACGACATTGCTCAGCCTCCAGCCGTAAGGCCTCTAGCCGCAACGTGCGGTCACGCTTCTGCCATGTTGTATACCCATAATGCCAGGTCGGGGCGAAGGGTATTGAGATGGAGTCGAGTGAATCGCAGGCGGCAGGGGTCGTTTTTAGAACAGCTGGACTGCGAGTGTAGTTGACGTTATATGGAGGCAGCTCAATGGGAGAGTGATTAGCGCTGCGGTTTCGAGATCGTGGGCGTGTGCGACGTCTGTTATGCCTTTGTCCCATTCTCTATCCACCTAAGCGAGCGACGAGGACGGTCCTTCCGATGGTTTTCTTTTTCTTCTGCGACACCCGGGATTGACGAGAAAGCAAGCAAGCAAGGAGGAAATATCAGAACTTTTGGGAGGGGAACGTTATAAAGTCGTAATGAGGGAGTGACCATCACCCCCTGGGAAGGATGAGATGAGGTAGGGGAAGGAATTAAAAAGGCCAAATCAGTAGACATCTAGCATCAGCTACGTTATATAGCATCAATGACTACAATGGAGTGTGCTGGCTCCAGTGGTGTGACTCACTAGGGCCGAAAATGGAGCCGGAGTTAAAAAGGGAAGAAAAATCTCATCATCCGGGACGGGGGATCCACAGCAAGCCCCTACTTCGGGTGTACCATCTCCACACTCTGTAGTCTAGAAGCAAAAATACCTAACGTGCCCTTAGTATGGTGAAAAATGGCCTCATCAAAATCTGGAATGGCGTAGCGGATTCGGTTCTTGCGTGCTCTTGAGTCATCCTACCGTCAATGTCCTCAGAGAGCAAGTCAAAGACATGCTCAACTCAATTGTCACGCAAGATCTGATGCCAAAGTAACAAAAAATTCAAGAATAATAATCATTGAGGTATTTACAGCCAATCGTCGTTAATGGCTCATTGTACGCCGTACCAGAGGAGGTATAATTTCTCATCTACAAAAAAATATTCGGAGTCCGGAGTACGGCTCCGTCGCAAGCAAATAGCAAGGGTCCATATGCAAGTTGCGTAGATCCCGATCAGGAGACGTTAGACAGCCACACTAAGAAGATTTAGGAAGGCAGCAAAAATAAAAAACAATAAAAATTCAGTCGTGGCATGACGGCAATTCTCGTGCCGATTCTTCAGAAATTGCCTGCTGACAATACCATACAAGGCCGATGCCGCAGCCCCGTGCCTAAAACCTGACAGAAAGGAGGGATGCCGTACGGACCGATCGGCGCGCTTACAGTTTTGATACCGAGCGTAATTTTCCATAACAGGGAACATGATTTAGTCAGAAGAACACCATAGAACATCCCAAGTCTGCCCTCATCATCCATCAACGGATTTCGCGGCATGACCGCAATGATATCATAGGAATGGAAATCGATCGTGTCTCAAGGTAGGTAATACAAAAGCGAAATGTTGAAGATCTGCTCTAACCTGCCAAGGCAAGAGGGTTAGGTATCAGGCTGGGGTTTTCATCATTCCGGTTTATTTTCTTGCTGGCGTGTTGGGTGTTGCTGGACTGGGTACCACCTCCTTTTCATAGTAGTAGCTGTTTAGTTTGGACCCGAAGGTACGCACAAAAGTACCCAAAGCTAGACGAGGTACGGAGTAGAGCTTTACTATTGGGGAGCTTTAGCTAGTCTCATGCACGTTTCGAGTGGGCTGACCAGGTCCATCATTAGGTCCGTACCTACGGAGTACCTCAAACTCGACTAACTGGGAAGCTATCATCATTTGACACTTGTTTGTGCATGCGTCAGTGGTCCACTTGTGTAGGCACACCTGAAAAATTTTCAGAGCACATGGAATATTCTGTTTGTCTCATTGAACAACTGTTGTATTGTCTGCTGGGTTTTTTGGGTCGTGGTACTACGTCCGGAATTCTTTTGTATCTTTCCCTTCCCACGTTGGCTCCCTTCTTTTTCATTTGTCCTCAGTGGCTTCACACTCATGGTAAGACATGGTTGTCTCAAACGCCAGGTAGATCATTATTAGTGACTATTTGAAGACCACCGGGTCGAGACAATAATTGGGCACTGTCGGTCTAAAGATTTTAGTTTGTTGGCTTTGTGGGAATGTAAAGGAATCTTTGGCGAAGAATACTATGGGGGTTCTTGGCGAATCGTTCTGTGCGGTGGTGCACCGTGGTGGTCGTTTCGATCAGCAGAGTGAAAAGCCTTCTAGACGGCGGGTATAAATTATTACTATTGTCAATCTAGGTAAAAGTGGTGTGGATATGACAGAGATGGTTGAAGAGGTGGCGCCTAGGAAAAGCCCCAGAAAAGGGAGACGGGACTAGAAGGGCGCCACTTAACTACTGTACTCCTCCTTAGAGGACTCCATAACCGTAATCTCTTGATAGTTCGTCTTTTACGAGTCTAGAATGCCCTGCTCCAAATTATCCAAGATCATTGACCCGAAAGTACAGGAGTTGAAACCACAAAATGACAGTGACGACTCCACCTGGAGTATATGCGAATGAGATTAAGAATTGTCGATCCCGCGACGGATGATCTCCAACATTTCCTCACCCTTTGGTGCAGTCGTCAGGTTCTCGTACCCCTTAGCGGTAACTAAAATGTCGTCCTCAATGCGGACGCCGCCAATAGGAATGTACTTCTCAGCCTCATCGAAGTTAATGTATTTCGCCAATGGCTGGTTCTGCGCATTCAATAGGGCGAGTCTATTGAAGTAGATGCCCGGTTCAATGGTTACTACCATGCCCTCGTCCAATAATGGTACGGACCAACTGCTGTCGGTAAGAAGCGGTACGAAGTTATGGTTACCCCAATTAGCTTGATTCCCATCCAAAGCTGTGATAGGCCTTTTGGAGACATCGTGGACCTCGAGGCCAACATGATGACCCAGACCATGAGGAAAGAAAACAGCAGATGCCCCGGATTCGTAGATGGCACTTGTGCAGTCGTTTGTGAGTATGTCGAGTTTCTGCAACCCTTTAATCGCAATGTCATGTGCAAGCAGCTGCAGATCTCGAAATCGCACGCCTTTTCGGATGCGTCTAATACATTCTTCCTGCATCTCCTCGACTACACGGTAAATGTTCCTTGCACGTTCACTAGGCCAGTCTGTCCACAGGGGAATTGTACGGGTCACGTCACTTGCATAGCATCTCCACTCTGCCCCGGCATCTAGACAGACCAGCTGTCTTCCATCAAGAGGCTCGTTATTTTTAACGTAATGAAGGACAGCCGCGTTCTCTCCCGAGCCAGCAATGATCGCATATGACTGATTCTTGGCACCGTGGGAGACGCAGGTCGCTAAGAACGAACTCTCAATTTCCGCCTCTGTGGACATGCGGTGAATATCTTCAAGTATTTTGCGATGTGCCAGGCCAGATATATAATTTGCCTGGCGTATCATCCGCAGCTCATATTCATCCTTTATGACCCGAGCTGCATTCATGGCAGGAAGTAGCCGTTCATTATCTAGCCAGAGGCGCTTTGATGGTATCAGTGGCTGTTGGCTATCATGCAGAACATATATCGGACGGGTCCCCTTGTTCTTTGTTGTCCACCACTCAAGATCATGTTGTAAGGCAGCAAAAAAATTGACACGGTCCACGTCGGATTGTTTATGAGCCTCCTCGATAGTTAGCGTCGGTCCCATCCATACCGCACGACGTAGGTCGAAGTCCGGGACGTATAACGTTAACAAATCCGCTTGAATATCGTAGGTCAGGTAACAATCCGGCTCATCTATTCCACTGAGGTAGTAGAAGTATCGTCTCTGTCGAAAAGGCTGTGGTTGGTCTGAGTCGCCCCAATTGACCGTGGGCTGACCGACAAGGTAGATAAGGCCCGAGGACACCCCCAATTTCATGGCCACCTTACGCGCATGTTGCTTTGCTGCGGACCGCCGTCTGTCAGCCTCCAAAAGCCATCAAGGTTACTCTAGGCGCTGGAAAGAAAGGGATGGAGGGGATGAATCCAGAGGATTCAGCTCCTTTGCGTACCTGGATATTTATCGCACTCGCTACCTGACCAAGTAAGGTGGATATGGCAGGTATCGTCAGAACGGATGACAACGTCAGATGGCTCTGAGACACGCATACTTGGAGATATGTGTGAACGCATATCTACGAAGGGGTGTGGAAAGGAGCAAGAGTTATATATCTACATGAGAAGCCAAGGGGCTGCAAGAGACCGCGAGAATAGGGAGAATAAGAGAAGGCAACGCAGGAGCAAAGAGATATGTATCATCGCTCAGCTGGTTTATTTTAATTTGGAGGCGGCTAAGTTGAGGTCGGGTACACCTACTGATACGGTATCGTACATCCGGTATTTTGACTGCACTTTGTGATGGTCTTTACTACGTAGTAGTAGTCACAACCACCTCTCGTAGTATTCTAAATATCCAGGTACGGTACTGTGTGTATGTATCTGTCCATTGTACTGGACGCAGGGTCATCCTCCTTGTAATAACCATACAGTACTTAGATTTTCTTGGTCGGGAGGAATTAGAAGTGTAGGCAGGGCTCCAAGGAGTGGTAGAATAACTATCAAAACTCACACCCCTTTTCTTAGCCTTGCATTCATGGGGTATAAGCATAGAGAATTCCAATCTCTGAAATTGGCGACAGGATATTTTATGAAAGACAAGCAGCTATGGTCCCAATCAGTTCTTTGTAATACAGGACGTTAAACCAACACATTCGTTATCCGAACGCAATTGTCCGGAAGCGTCGCTGCGCCTCCCCACATGGCGGCGAATCTGGACTGTTAACTTCGCTGTTCCTGTACTGTCATCTCACCAACTCATCTTCTCATCTCATCATTATACCCTCTTCCTTCCGCCCCTTCATTTCCATCCACTTTGATCGCTGTCGTTTATTTCTCTCTCTTCGTGTTCTTCTCAACATTTTCTATACTAGCTTAAATTTGACGTCGAGTTTCAAACCAGTCAATGAACAATGCGGGGATCTGAGGCATCGGGGCTCAGTGCCCTATGGGGTGCTCCCTCGACCCTCACCACTTCCGTGATAAGCGGTCCGACAACGTCACCAGCCTCGCAGTCTCGCTATGCGACCACCGATCCTCAACGAGTGGCATCCAATATTGAACATGTCCTGTTGGCAATGTCCTCTCCAAGTCAAGATGGTGGCCTGGTCAGCGCCAGTGGCAATTCTTCGGGTTCTACCGGCAAGGGTATCTTGATCGGCGTCCTCTCAGCCTTCGGATCTGCAGCAGTTGCAGTGCTTGTTCTTGCGATATTCTTCTTTTTCAAGTATACTCAACGTGGTAGAATTATTCTGGACCGCATTGGGCGCCCGGGTGAATATGATGATGAGCAAGCGTTCTTGCGCGAGGAGACTGAGGCTTTAGAGGCCATGGATGATTTGTCGCGGTCCGAGTATCTGAGGGCAAAGGGTGAGTTTCTACTCGTTGGCGACTAGATCTAAGGACTCGATGTGATAGAATCATTTATCGCTAATCTGCGGCATCCTAGCATTCATCGAAGCCAACCCGCCCGAATCGATGCAAACCGATATTTCTCTCTCCCAGTTCCTCGCGATCCAAGAAAAGGGCGTTTCAGCATGGGAGTTTCAACCGGAGCTGGAAATCGCCAACTGCTTTGTCGAGGCCCGCACAGAGATTGAGTTCTACGATTCCGAATGCAGTGTGCAAACAAATTTACCTGTTCCGAAACAGAACGATGTTTACTATTGGGAAGCAAAGATATACGATAAGCCCGAAAATACTCTCATCAGTATTGGCATGACCACTAAGCCATATCCTTTGTTCCGGTTACCAGGTAGGCTTAGCATCACTTAGGTGGGTGATTCCTGGTATGTGCCAAACGCTAATGTCACTGTTTCTTCGTAGGATATCATAGAGCCTCGGTAGCATACCAAACCACAGGTCACCGGAGATATAATCAGCCTTTCACACCAACACCATATGGCCCTCCGCTTTCGCAAGGCGATGTGATCGGCGTCGGTTATCGGCCTCGCTCAGGTACGATATTCTTCACTCGGAATGGCAAGAAACTGGAAGATGTGGTTCATGGCCAGAAAGCACAAAACTTCTTCCCCACTATCGGGGCAAATGGGCCCTGCACAGTTCATGTCAACTTTGGTCAAATGGGCTTTGTGTTTATCGAGGCCAACGTCAAGAAATGGGGGTTGGCGCCAATGACCGGTAGTTTGGCCCCCCCGCCACCGTATGGTAGCGAGCAGGGTAGCATTCTGCTGGAGTCCGGTCGCGAGAGTGCTGCTCAAATTTCCCAGCGGGTTTATCAGGATGCCAACAATGCACGTACGAGCTCCACTGTCAGAATCGCACCATCAGCCAGCCCCGGTCCGGTCCGGTCCCCGACGGATATTTCCCTCGCCCAGCTCGCTCACATTCCTTCAAACGAAGATGCCGGAGAAGGCTCAAGCCGCATAAATGTTGGCGATGGGGAGCATACTCCACTATTGAATACCCAAGATATCGACCTGGCTCCTCCACCGGAATACTCGAGCCCCGATAGCAGCCGAAGAGGTAGTGAAGATCTACCGCGCCAAAATCAACCACCGATACCTAGCTATGATGCGGCTGTCGGCAACCGGGATGGCAATCCTTCGCGTCCGAGTGGAAACAACTAATTCAGCCGAAGCGTACAACTCAAGTTTTCTGTTTCATTCCGTTATTAGCAACACCCCCTATGATGTGTGTATATGGTTTTCGAGCCATCGAATATGCTGGCTTCCTCTCTGTTAATCGATTTTAGCGGCCACGGTTGGCGTTCCAATGGATGGGATTATTGCGGTTGGGGCTTTCTATGGGTTTTATGCCACCCGGATGTGGCAATGACACGAAATAAATAACGTATATAGGGATTGGCTCTTTGTGCTTTGCTTTATATGTCTCTTCAGATCAACATACTTTTGAGGAGAAATAACACCACCACCAACGTTCTGGGCAAGCTTGCAGCTCAACCCAAGGCGTTTTAGGAATCTGCTTACCTCTGGAAGGGTTCGACATTTCAGACCTGTCAAATGATATCCTCTTTTGCTTTTCCTTTGAGAAGTACGTGCAACGGAATGACTCTATGCTGTGCATGGGGTGACGCTCGAACTAGCCCAACCACAAACATTGCTCTTTCTTGACGGCATCTATACTCACATCTACTCTTGTCTGCCTGTACATGTAGTCGCAGAACCGCAGATGACCTTTCACTGTCAATCTATGGATGTTTATATCTGCTATCGGACTTGGTAGCCTCTCATGCTTCATTATATATTGACTACATGTTTCTTCAGTTTCGTAAAAGAGAGACCTCCCTGCCGCACGCTTCTGAGCATTTAATGCTGGCCGTAATGATACAACTTTATTTGGGGTACTCGGTAATCATAGAACGTTGATCAGCTAGCTGCCTCTAGGGATAACGTGGTGAATGTCTGTCGATGATATCGAAATGATGAGTTTCGATTTGCTGGTGCTATTATTAGATCCCACATGGCAAATGGGACACTATTACAGTACCTCAACTCGACCTTATCACAATGCCCTCTTGAGGGTTAAAGGGATTGTCATTCAATTCCGCCCAGTACATATCTTTATTCCTCCGATGGCGAGAGAGGAGGAGAGGGGGACCACATTTTGCCGTAAGAATCCTTTGTTTGTACCATGTTCCTTTGAATAAGTCTAGGGCCAAGTGACTCTCTTGTCTTTTTGCAAATTAGTACATGCGTTCATTGATTAGTACCCGGCTCCTAAATGTAAGAGGGAGCACAAGCTCGCTACTTCCCACCAACACCGCTACTATCCTACACCGAATAGTATTATAGTACGAGTACTCCACATACTCAGCTCGTAGGGCAGAAAAAAAAAGCAAAACAAAAAGGGAAAAGTGGGTCAGATGGATTATGTCGAGCAATGAATTTCCCCACAATCTCAGATCGATCACCGAGTTTCAGGGAATAATCGGCTTTCGTGCCGCAACTGGAGACGGTTAGTCGACGTCATCCAACCATTCATTTCCTTTCAGCTCGCACGGTTACATTCGAGAGCTGTTGTTGCTACTGTGCTAACTTTATTCCCCATCGGTTTAAATGAAAGGATGGGCCTCTGCTTACCCACCTTTTGCTCATGTGAGGGGGAAAGCAAAAGGGGAAAAAAAAAAAAGAAAGAAAGAAAGAAAGAAAACAAAGAGCCACAGCGAGCTGAGGCTGAATGAAAGCTGTTCCTTTCGTTCCTGATCTTATTTCTTCTTGTCCCATCGTTCGCCAACTCGAAGTGCGCGGCACCACTCTTTACCCCCCTTTTGAACTGGCTGGGGTTTCCCGCTACTTCTCGAAGTAACTTAAAGAAGGTAATATATGCAGGCGGTATACTTTGCCGATTTATCATTATAACTTGCTTCGTCGTTTCTTGTTGGACTATCCGTTAATCGTGGTTCCCCGATCGCAGATTACCAGCCACATCACTTCCGCTCGCGAACTCCGAATCGGGGGGAAAAGCAATTCCTGCCCTAAAATAAGTTCTAGCTTGCGTAGTACAAGCCTTGTCGGAGATTCTGTGGAAAGTAGAAATTCTACCGAAGGCAATTGTATTCAATCCGTGGACGCATTGACCTGGCTTCTTCGGTTCTCGAAGCTCTTTGTCGGTGAGTCTTTAGCAATGATCATCGTTATCATCGCTACATGTCGCGACGGGAGATCTCACAACCATTCGCTAGTGCTCGAATTATTCCGCCAGTCCTGCACTCAGCCAGACTACACCCTGAGGACCTGCAGAACCATTGCGCAACTCCTTGCCGCACTCTAATTGCGAAATCGCGTGCGACGCGAAACCGCGGGAGGTCTGCCATTTCGCTATATTTCTGACGAGCAGAAGCAATGAGATAGTTTTCGACCGGATGACGGGCAGACTATATTAACTTCTAATCTTCCTTTAACTGTGAACGTCGCAGTCGCCTTTGCGCGCGCTCTCTCGTTCTCTTTTATCCAAAAAAAAGTAAACTGATCAACACCTACAAAAGTACCACATTTAATATTCGGTACCTACCCCGATTAGATGCTTGTTCTCCATATCTGTTTACTGCAGAAAAACGAATTTGTTTTCTTGGTTACATACAGATGAAAATGAACCAGTCACGAACCAAAAGGGCTTCGGGGAGAGGAAAAGGAAGGGTGAAAACAAAGCAGGATATTGCAGACCCAGAGCTCAACGTTGAAGCTCTTACAACGGGTCCGTTTGGGAGACCCCCAGAGCCTGGCAAAGGAGATTTACAAGTAATTGTCTTGGTGAGTCTAGCCTCTATTTCACGTATAACAATTCCCTTTCCCTAAATCACCTCTTTGTCCCGATCCGCATGAGGGTTTCGTATCCGAAGGACAGGGTCTTGTGGCTCCTGCCTAAACCACTCTCGGTGCTCCATCTTTGCCGCGGTGTCATACAACTCTCGGACTTCGACAGATACGTTGATTGCTAACTTTTCCCAACAGGGTCCAACAGGAGGCCCACGGGAGGATCGAGTCACGGGGCTTCTAGTCCGGTCGACATCAACCAGCTGGAGACCAGATACCGTGATTGCCGTCGATGCGGGGACCCTACTCAGTGGAATAATTCATATCCTAGAAACATACAACGACATGGACGAGATGATAGTTCAGACTGGCCCGTTTACCGAAATGCCTCTACCTTTTCAGACTGCTCCAGCGAATGCAGCACACATCCTGCGAGAAGTCATTGGAACCATCTTGGTCACACATCCGCACTTAGACCATTTCTCAGGATTTGCCATGAACTCACCAATCCTAGAGGCAACAAACGGCCCCAAGACAGTGGCTGCACTACCTTCTGTCATCTCCGCCATCAAGACTCATATTTTCAACGAAGTGATCTGGCCTAACCTCTCAGACGAAGACGGTGGCGCAGGTCTGATCACCTATCAACGTTTGCAAGAGGGAGGCAACCTAAGGATGGGCCGAGATGAAACGAGAGGCTATACCCGGGCTTGTGAGGGCTTGTACTACAGATGTTTTGGCGTCAGTCATGGGTGTACTAGGAGACACTATGCCCCCGAAGCTGAGATGCGGCGCTCGTTAAGTAATGCAATGTACCTGGGTGATCCATTCATGATGCGTTCGGCTTCAAGAGCTGCTATCTCTTTGACTCAAGAAGAGCCGGGGTAAGTTTGGTCCTTCGGAAGTTGCTCGTAGCACTAAATGAACGAATTCTACAGGTATATGTCTCCGGCTATGCCTAGACCCTCAAACCCGCGAGATACCTGGATGAGCGTTGAAAGCTCTGCATTTTTCATACGCGAACAACACTCGGGCCGCGAGATTATCATTTTCGGTGACGTTGAACCCGATTCGATCTCAGTCGAGCCCCGCAACAAGCGTGTTTGGGAGGCGGCAGCTCCTCGTATAGCCTCAGGGAAGCTACGCGCGATCTTCATCGAATGCTCTTATACTGATGATGTGGAGGATGAGTCCTTGTACGGCCATCTTTGCCCCCGACACTTAATTGCAGAACTCAAGGTGCTGGCTAGCGAAGTTATAAAGGCCAAATACCCAAGCAGCTCGGGGATTGGCAAACGCAAACGCCCTAGCAGAGAGACACCCGCAGGTTCGCAGCCAACGAGCCCTAAGACTCGGCGGTCACAAGACGTGCTTCCTGGGTCTTCTACAACGGCTATTACCAGCGCCCCCCAGGTAGTGGCCGGCAGTTCTACTGAGCCTTCTGGTACTGGAGCTACAGGAACACTGGATGCGGAGTCTAACTGGCCACATGAGGCACCCTTGATTCACTTAAAGGTTTATCTCATTCACATTAAGGAAGACATGGATGGTGGCCCGTGTCCAAGTGATACGATCGTGACACAACTTCGAGACCAGGCGCAGGCTGCTAATCTAGGATGCGAATTCCATGCCCCCAAACGTGGCGAGAGTGTTCAAATCTAACGCGACAGACCGACGCAGTTTCTATCTGGCTTTCTGAGTCTCATGTACTCTATACGAACTATGTGACCCAGGACTGTGCTATAAGAATGTTCCTGTATGTTCCCCATCATATCAGGAGGCTTTCCCTACGCGGAGACTGATTGTTCTGCGATCCTGGTGTCACGCGCATTGTTTTTGACATAGGGCTGAGCCCATCTTCCAAGTTTCAACGTTGCAAACCTTATGTATCTTCAACGATGTACATACATTTACTTTGCTTTCCTTGATGCTCTATCTATGTATGTTACGAAATGTTACGAAACATTCTTTCACGGCTGAACATCGAGCACAATGTATAAACAGCCTTTGACTGTTTTTAGTTTCCTCTGCTGTCCATACTCATGTTCAGATGTCTATATTTTCAACAAGTACAACAATGATACCAAAACTTTAGTGGCGGTACCAACGCCTTTTCGTCGAGCAAGCGATGCCATCGACGAGGTATTCCAAAAATCATTATAACAACCAACTACGGTGCTAAGTATAGAACAAGAAGACAAACTATAAACATCAATCGAACTTACCTACGGTTTACTGTCTCGCGGAAGCAATTACATCTTCCCACAGCGACCCTTCACCGTAAGGAATTCTCAGACCCGTCGACTGCTCACCCAAATGCTCTTTAGTAGCCAACTGATTCTCAGAGAGATCCAGAATGGCCTCACCGTCTCTAGCAAAAGCAATAAGATCCTCCTCAGTACCCCATTCACCCATAGCCATCAAACCAACGGGCACACGAGTATCCTGCACATATCCCGCAGGACAGTTGATAGCCGGACAACCGGTGAAATTAGCCAACCACACGTACTCCATATTGCGCACGGAGGACTTCCCATCCGACAAGCCGCGCGAAAGGTCCGCCTCGCCGTTGATCCTCCAGCCGGGGATGGGCGTAGTGGGGGTGAGGATGAGAAGGCCCGGGTGTTTCCCGAACAAATAGGCGAGATGGGACATGATGATGCTGCGGAGGCGCTGTGAGGCGAGAAAATCCTGGCCGGAGATCTGCCACATGCCCATGGAGACGAGGACCTTGTTGGGGGCCGATAGCTTGCCGACCTGGTCGGGGGTGAGGCCCGAGGCGATTTCTGTCATGATGGTAAGGATGTGGGCGCGCTGGCCTTCGGGGAGGTAAGGGATTGTGATGTCGATGACTTCGTAGCCTTGTTTGCGGTAGAAGTCAAGGGCTCGGTCGAAGACGGCGCGAACAGGAGGCTCAGCGCGGTCGATCCAGTCACGGGCGATGCCGATAGTTTTAGTGCGCGGTTTGGAGGACCAGACTTGCAGGGTGGTGAGGGGATCGGGAAAAGATGCGGACGATGGGTCTTGCTCTGCGGGTGCTGGCGCCGCCATGATGCGGTATGCGAGGGCTAGATCGTCGATGCTGGCTGCCATTGGGCCGTAGACGCCGACCGTTTGCGCGAGGGATACGGTTGGCGTGCCGCTAATACGGCCATGTGATGGCTTTAGACCCCAGATTCCGCAGAAGGATGAGGGGATCCGGATTGAGCCTCCGCCGTCTGCGCCCAGGGCGATGGGCGCCAGGCCTGCGCCGACGGCGTAGCCGGACCCGCCGGACGAGCCGCCGCAGTAGTAATTGCGGTTATGAGGGTTGCGGGGCGTTCCGTGATTGGGATTGTTGTTGTTCGTATCTGTGTTGTCTGAGTTGGCAATGTTGCTCATTTACATCGGTAGCGATATTGTAGACACGGCTTACCCAGACCCAATTCGTGCATGGTTGTCTTCCCGACTATGATTGCGCCGGCCTCTTCCCACTTCTTCACACACCATGACGTCCCCGTGAACTCGCCGGTGAAATCCAATTTACTCCCTAGGGTCCGTCGATACCCTTCAATATGCACTTCATCTTTCACGACAACCGGTATTCCGTCCAGCGGACCCAGCGGTTTCCCATCCTTGTATCTCTTTGTCGACGCCTCCGCCGCAGCACGAACCCGCTCGACCTGCGAATCTAGGAATGCAACGGAGTGCTTACCGGGAGTTTCGGCATCCCGACGGATTAGTGGCATCAACGTTTCGGCCACGGCAAGGGGTTTCAATTCGCCGGATTTATACAGCGCATGATAATCGGCCGAGGTATAGTAACCCGATGGCCCGTTTCTCCTCTGACTTGGGATGGGGAGTTCAGCCGGGGACGAGGGAATTTCAGGCTTATTCTCGAGAATGGGAATAACGGTAGGATCGTAGCGAGCAGGGTACTGCTTTAAATGAGGGATATCGTGGATGATGTCGAAACCGGCATTGCGCCAGAAGTAACTTTGGATGAAGTTCACATTGTGAATGCTGATTGGGATTAAACGTTAGTTGAAATCTCGTTTTCGCGATCCATATCATTTTTGCCCCTTCTTTTTCTTATCGTTATTTTAAAGTTGGGAGAAATCTTTGGTTGATATAAAGCTTACAGTGTAGCTCCGATAGCTAGAGGGAGGCCGCGAAAGACGGGGATCGATTGGTCTTCATTCCTGTAGGGGACGGACGGCCCTTCGCGGGTCTCGGGATAGTGGATGAACTGCGGTTGGGAACTCATTGTAAGATGTGGGCGATTTCTCGACCCTAACGCAGAGAGGAACGTGGGAAAGGGTACGGAGTAGCAGTGATGGGTTTAAATCATTTTGTTTGATCAATCAATGGACCGCGGTTCAGCATGTGGTCCAGCGCCAAGCCACAGTGTCACATCATAAGATCACTCACTGATCGGCTCTATTGATGCATTTATTTATACTTTAAAGTTCGTACTGTACATATGTCCATTATTATTCTACACATTTATTAGATAGGCAATTCTATAATTTCACAGGCTGAGCTTGATGTTAGCTCTGTCCAATGCCAGTGCGACGCCGGTTATCATGGCCACATATGCGATCAAGACTACCATGGCATGCGCAGTGGTGACATCGAGTGTGGGGACGCTCAGATTCACAGCTCCCGTGAGGAGGTTTGCTACGAGAAACAATGCTAGTCCGTTCTTGTTGAAGGCTGTCATAATGCGGCTTGTCGCAAATGATGTCCGTTCGAGTTCACCGTCCTTGCCAGTTTCCCGGTGGATAGAGGGAAAGAAAGTACTCTCGAGGAGACAGAAAAGGAAGAGTTGAGCATTGTTGAAGGCAGATACCCAGAGCACATAAGGCATATTTGCTAGACGGCGCGAAACTGGGATTCCGGCCCCCAAACCCATAGCATGCGTGGAATTAAACACGAAAAGAGTTGTCCAAACCAGAGTTTGCAGTCCCAGGCTTATAAGCACACTCTTTCTGGCTTGTTGAGGTGACCGTGACGCCGACGTTCCGCGCGGGATGATTCTGATGCCAATCGCACGCCCAGTAAGGAAGATCGCAAGGTATCCAAGAAAGGAGAAAACACCTTCCCGGTTTTTAGAAAGCAGATCCGGCCCACGGGGAGAGACAAGAATGTAACTCTTAAGGTCTGTCGATTCCAGGGCTACCTGATACAGGACCACAATACCCAGGGACAAGATCTCGTAGGATGGAATAATTGCAGCTAGGGCGTCGAAGATCTCCACAAATGGGGGCAGGAGGCCCAATGTGAAGAAGAAGTTCCAGTGCACTCCGTACTCCGTTACATGTTCTGCATAGTCGAGACCTTTGACGCTATATAACCGGACCAATCCAAGCACGAGCAAAGGGATTGAATGTCGTGCGGAGGCTGCCAGCCTCTGCCACAGACCAGCCTTCTTAGAATGACTGTTTCGACCTTTAAGAATCGAGCGAGCAGAGACCACTCCGCTCGAAAATACAAATGATCCAACCCCAAGATCCATGAGCGATGTGCCCCAGTTCTCAGCCTTCGCGAACCGCCGAGGGAAGATGCGAAAGTCAACCGCTAAGATAGCAACGCAAGTAATGACCATCATGGCGGCACGATATGTTGTGAGAAACGGGTGAACGGGCAATGGTTCGGGCGAGTCAGATGCATGCTTTGGGGTATTCTTCTTAGCTGCGGCTGATGGGCGCGGAGGTTTAGCTTTCTGTTGCGTGCGGGAAGGCGTCGAAGTGAAAAGTAGTATGAGAGCCGGAAGGGCTAGGAGGATATTTAGGGTCCATGGCGCAGATGAATAGAGTGTAGTTGCAAAGAGAATGGGCAACACGTTCAGGAAGAAGTCGGTGACTAATGCTAGCGCACCATAGGGGATGAAGAAGGAAAGACGAGACTGGAGCACCGACCAGAGAAGAACGGAGGTCTGGTTGGTTAAGTGTATTAGCCGAGGTGCAGTAGAGCAAGGTCAAGAGCGCCACTCACAGGAGCAACGAGGGTGACAGCGTTGATCTCCAGGATGCTTCCACCTGCGAGATTCGACACGAACGCCTCTTTTCGAGCTTTATAACTCGAATCCATGTTTCTGAGCCTATGCGTTAAAGCTTCCTTCTAGTGGCCTCCTCGATTCGATTCAGTTCTGGAGATTTGGATTTAATCTCGTCATCAGTCGGCCCATACCAAACGAGAAGCTGCACATTCGAGGGGGAAAAGCTATCGGATAAGATGATGACAACTTGCAATCGGAGTGCATCAAAGCATATGCCTGTATGTTACTGTACGGTACACAGGTAGCAATATTGGCAGGGGCATGCGGGGCTGTCCATTGTTACGGCGTATGGTAATTCATTACACCAGTTGCTTTTCCCTTCAAATGGCAATTGTTCACTGCCCGCAATTGATCGATCAGTCATCTTCTGCCAACTTCCACGCAATTCCCTGTTGCTTTCCTTGAACAAGCCAGCCTCTCAAACGCTGGCAAGAGCCATAGCTAAACTGACTCGCTGGCATCCTCTTCTTGAAACAAAGGCCACGTTGCTCAATTAATTCTTGCATGGACACCATCCCAGAAGTATATCCCGTCAAGTCGGCATTTGATGGTATGGAAAGGATCGGGAAAAGAAGGCCAAGGGGTGAAGCGGAAGGAAACTAACTTAAAGACCCCTCTCGTACTTAACTTTCCCTTTAGCATCAACTCATGACTCGTGTCCACCAACGTCGGGTTTGTTTTTGTTTTTGTTTTTATTTATTTTTAGTTTCCTCCTTTGAAATCCGAAGTCGCATACCATAGGGCATATAGCTGGCTGGCTACACACTCTGTCTACGTAAGAGACACGAGATTCTAAGATCCGAGACTGGACAACAGTCCATAGGACTTTGACCATGGAAAGTGTCAACCATTGAATGGAGGAAGATTCTCTAGTTCAACACTAGGCTTGGAGCCTGCGTCCCAGACCCAACTTACCATGAACCAGTTGCGTGGAGGATGGTCAATGATTGGTACGGGAGCGACGCTACCCTTGCTTTTTTATGGTCAGAAATAGTGACTAACGTTAATAAACCATGAGATTAGAGGCAGGATTAAATTTGAAACAGGGAGGCTTCTCAAAATATCCATATCTGTCATACAAAACCATCTATCGATTCCGGACTCCGCGAAGTCGATCATCGTCGATTTCCAGGAATGTAAACGACCACTTTCGCCAACAAAATAGCGCAGATACTGTTAGGCTATTCTAAAATGTTGTGCAGCAACGATAGGGGCCCACTACACACGGCATTAGTACACCATCCACTGCATGCTATTGTTTAGACCAACTTCACTTGCGCACTCTGGGGCATAATATCGGGGAACCCAACAATGTTTTTACCTCGCTTTTATACGTCATATGTGACATATACTCCGTAAAGGAGATTTCAGCAGTTGGTCTCGGGGACAATGATTCGGAGATTTCAAATAACCGAACGGGATTGTGGGAAAAAGGGGGGCCTCTAAAAAAAATAAATAAAAAAAAAGGAAAAAAAGAAAAAGGTGGGATCTCTTAATGTACTCCATCGATTATGAATTCTAGACTACTAACCGTCATAGGGACACTTGTGGATGCGTCATGCATCAATTAGGCCTCCTGTTGACTGCGCCGCACCCAAAAAGAGAAATTCGGAATTTCTTTTTCTTTTTTTTTATTGACCACCCCTTCGTTTCCCCCCATCCCTTGGTCATTCTCCCCAGTACTAATGGCGATTTCTTATTAACTTAACTCTCGGGATCTTGTTGGTCCAACAAACTTCTGCCGCTTCTCGATAAGCTGGGCAACCTTTATGGACCCTCCGAATCTTTTCCGCTTCGGCCCAACGAATCGTAGTTAGTCTTGAACGAGCCCATTCGCATGTGGAGTCGATCTACCTGCCTCGTGGTCAGCACCACCCATGGTTTCAAGGGCTCCGTCCAAGATCCGAGAGGGCTACACCCACGCTCCAGTTTGGATACGGCCTTCCATGTTGGGCATAGGAAAGTGATCCGGCTCGTGGCGCTAAGATGGATGACGTACGATTCGTTGATTGACCAAAGAGCTTCTCGTTCATCTGGCAATCGCCAAGACCGGCAGATCCCAGGAATCACTCGCTCTTTTCAAATAAAGGGCAGATGATCGTTTCGGATGCATTCCACGCCTCGTGGGCAAGTGGGCAAGTGGGCAAGTGGGCTCCAGTGTGGGAAACCCTTACGCACGAAATATGGCAGACTCCTTCCTTTTTGCGCAGGGGGTGCAAGAACTGAACCGTCCATTACGGTTCTCAATGTTTCAAATGCCGGTAAATTTCATCGGTCGAAACAATATCGAAGTTTCCTGTGGCTCTGGATTTTCTTGGAGGATTTAGCCAGTCTCACCATGTGGCCTGGGGTTCCTAGGGTCCACCTGTTGATAGATTCTGTCTGTACGGCTATCGGCTCGATAAAATTTCAAGAAGACCGAAGTTCTCTCTAGAAGCAGTGCCAGCGAGCCCAATTCGATACATGGGTAGCGCGGCGCAGTATCACTATGCATGACTGGTTCCGGCCTATCAGAAAGACTCCAGCGTCAAGCAACCCCCAACTATTAGCTAGGGTAGTAGGTAAGGGTGCCGGGGTATTGCTAATTGCAAATTAGAACAGAACTTGTAGGTCGGGAGGGCCGGAAAATGCACATAGCATCGCGCCAGACCCATAGTAATAACTTGTTGGAGGAAATCCGCTACGCCCGTCGTAATCGACGCCCCCTCTCACAGGGTTTTCTGTCCTCTGCGCACGCCCATTGGCGTTTTTCACGGCAGAGGGACCGTTGTTGAACAGGGGGGTTTTATTGTTGGGAGCTCATCTGCTTGGGAATCGACCCTTACTCTTAGCGACAATCTGGAGACCCAAGCTATTAGGTATTTTAGGCCCAGAATGTGCCTAGTTCCAAAAGTACCCGGCCAGATGAGGCTTTGCGGGCTCACCTTCCCGCAAGAACGAGCCTTTTTCGTGGCCGTCACAAAACGAAGGGTACATACAACCTCTTCTCTATCCACCCGCTTTCTATCAAGTGGTTCCTCCCTCGTTCGCTTGGGCATGCACACCATATTTTAGTGCGATCCACGCACATGGCACAACCATAGTCGCATCCTGAGGTCCTGGATGATACGATCCCTGTAGCCCGCCCCAGAAACTGGGATGTATCACATTCATCTCTCCGATGTTTATGCTTGTCATCCCCAAGGACGCACTGCCCCCCTCCCTCGGACACTCACTCGGTTACTATAGCAAGCACATGATGGCTTCCATTCCAGACCCCCAGCCTAAGAAACGAGAGTCCCGTGCTGGGACGCGAAAGGTGACGTCTCTCTCAGCTGAACAACTCGAAAGAAAGCGCGCCAACGATCGGGAGGCCCAAAGGACTATTCGTCAGCGGACAAAGGAGCACATCGAACGTCTGGAGCACCAAGTAGCGGAGTTAAAATCGAAAGGGGAACAATATGATCATGTCGTCCGAAGAAACACTGCTTTAGAAAACGAGATCAGGGCTTTAAAACAACAGCTATCTCTGGCAAGAAGCGGACAAGCCTATTCAGGCCCAGGTGTGTGTCATCGTCCTTGCTGCTTGTCGTGTGGTGCGGTTGCAATGCGACCATGACTGACTGTTTGGAGCAGCCGAGGGCTCATACAATACTCCTTCCGGACCAGTGCTTCCTTCTCAATTCACAGAGCCCTTGAGTGTAAACCCAGTTTCCAGGACCCCATCGGCTCTTTCAACCTCTAGCCAGGTCTCCGTTGCGCCTGACTGGCAACAGTACGGTTCCACAGGGTCACCATCTATCTGTGAATCGTCGGACGCAGATTACTCGAACAGGGTAGAACCTTTTATGTTCGAAGGACAGTTACAAACGTCGAACCCGATGACTGTTGCAGCACCCCAAGCTAGCTTCAATCCCCCTAGCGGCCATCCTCCTGAGCCCGGTCTCCACTCATATTCACACTTATACGCAGGAAGTGGTCCCAACCAAGTGCGCCGAGGGGAGCATTCACACAACCCTCAACACGTCGTGCAATGTGCGACGAGTCAACGCTCAATGTCCGTGCCAACTATCCCGTCAGAAAGGGAACTTCGTGGGTACCCCGTCATTCACGCCGCCCAACAATATCAACAAGTACCGGAACATCCCCAAAGAAACGATTACAGCTATGATTGGGCTCGTCGACAGTGATACTGTTGGCAAGTGGTCGTTCAAGGAGGTATATCTTAATTGTGTAATTGTGGCCTAAATACCTATGAACAAGTTGGGCACTGATACCCAATACGCGATGATATTATCGTATGGTTCACGCACGACCCAAGCAATCGACCTTCCATACCGTGTCCACGGGGTATCAAATGCGTGCCCCGGTTTTAACCGCCCCTTGCCATGGTAACTAATACTTCCATCGGTTCAAATGCAAGGTCTTTGAATGGCACCTTGCTCACTATCGCTGTGTCATCCAGACTCAGCAACACAAGCTATAGCGGGCTACCTTTTCTTATCATAATTGTGATAGCCTGGAGTATAATACCTAGAAACCGATCAGTCGCCCGCCTGACGGAAATGATTAATGATGATAATTGCCAAACCATATACGTTACGAAATCTTGAAATGAATATGTTCTGTGTTCCAGTGAAGGTTTCTCGGGAATTCGCGATACCGCGAATACGTACTAGGTTTCCTCAGAGATTTGTTCGAACACAGCATGAGCTCTGCAACAAGGAAATGAATTATGCAGTATATTCCTTCGGCATATGTTCCGGTGCTGACGCCTTCCACCCCACCTAAGGCCAACTGTAATGTAAGGGACAAACTAGTATGCCCAGCCTTATCGAAGGGGGATTCGACTTATCAGATAAAACCTATCACACCAATCTACGGCAAAAGTCTGTTCATAAATAAAATGCTTAACAGGGGTTTTTTTTTTTTTTTTTTTTTTTCCTTTTTAAAAGAAAACAGAGAAAAAGTAAACCAAATGCTAGTTTATCATACAAATTTTTCATAACTCTAATATAAGCCGGAGTGTATCATGGATCTTGCGGTCATCAAGTGACTACATCCCTCAAAGATGTACGCCAGGTATCTAGCAACACCAACAGAATAACAAGGGTTCGCATTTAGTTAGGTTTAGTTAGTATACTGCTTCTGCAGAAGTTTCGCGATGGTCTGCAGCTGAATATTGCTGGTTCCTTCGTAGATAGCGCCGATCTTGCTATCACGGAACATCTTCTCTGCGATACCCTCGCGCACGAAGCCCATTCCGCCCATCCATTCTACTGCAGAGCCAGATACGCGACCTGCAACCTGTGAGGCATAGAGCTTGGCCATCGCGGCGTCCTGGACGAAATCTTGACCTGCTTCCTTCTTCCGTGCGGCGTTATAGACCAGAGCACGTGCTGCAGCAATTTCGGTGTAGGCCTGAGCCAACTGATGCTGCATGCCTTGGAAGGTTCCAATGAGCTGACCAAACTGACGGCGATCATTCCAGACATAGCTGTCATCGAGAGTTAGTAAAGATTCCTCGGCATGATGTAGATAAAGTACGTCAGGGCTGTCCTTACCGAGCAGCGTTTTCCCAAGCACCCAGTGCCAAACCAGTCATCTGGGCAGCAATACCAATGCGACCCTCGTTAAGAACGCTGATGGCATACTTGTAGCCCTGTCCTTCTTCACCCAGGAGGTTGCTCTTGGGAATCACCACGTCGTCGAAGTTGAGAACGCAGGTGCTGCTGGCGCGGATTCCCAGCTTCTTCTCCTTCTTGGCAATAGAGAACCCGGGCGTGTCCTTCTCGACAATAAAGGCAGTGATACCCTTGTACCCTTGGCTGGGGTCAAGGTTAGCGAAGACGATGAATACACCAGACTCCATGGCGTTGGTAATCCACATCTTCGAACCATTCAACTTATATCCATCGGAAAGCTTCTCGGCCTTGGTTTGCAGAGCGAATGCATCCGATCCAGACGCAGGCTCAGACAGACAGAATGAGCCCACAGTGCCGGTAGCCAACTTGGGCAACCACGTCCGTCTCGCCTGGGCATCACCGTATTTCATAATAGCCGTGTTCACGAGTGTGTTATGGACGTCGACCATGACACTGACACTAGGGTCAATTCTCGCCAATTCCTCAATCGCCACGATGGCAGATGTGAAGTTCATGCCGGCTCCACCGTATTCCTCGGGAACCTCAATACTCATCAACCCTTGCTCGAACAGCTGCTCGACAATGGCGGGGTCCATGGCTTCCGCCTCATCCATATCTCGGACCTTAGGTCCAATCTGCTCCTGAGCGAACTTTGACACTGTGTCGGCCATCATTGACTCTGTTTCGGAAAGAAGGGTGATCGGGGTCGGTGTCAGAGTGGACAAGTCGACATCCCGCCGGCGGGATGTGGTAGAGAACGCATGGGTACTGTTCATTCAACGGTAGTTAGTGATAAGTACATGCATATGCATTTTGAGAGTCTATGTCATTGGACAAAGCAGTAGTGAGCGAGCCACTAGAGAAACACACCTCCGAGCTAAATGAGAAGGCAATGGCCGTCTTGCGGCCATGCGGAACGAGGGAGTAGTCCGGCACAGAGGCCGCAACGCGCGGGTGATGGACGCCATCGCAGGGAACCGAAATAGGTAAGTTAAAACTAGCTAAAGGCACGGAATCAAATGCTTGAGTACACAGAAAAGAGGGGGAAGAGAAAAGAGAACAGAGGTGAGCTGGGGAAGAAGAGGGTGTTGGAGCGAAATCACGAGGGCGCTGCTGATGAACCTCGGTTAACCGCGGCTGCCCCCAGCATGTAAGCTTGCTTCCCCATGGGTTGTCCGCGGCCTTGCCTTCAACGGCCCGCGGGACCAGGATTTCCTCTTCAGTATCAAATTCGCTTTACTACGGAATGAAGATAACTTTCAGATGATCTACGTACTTTAGTGGCATGGTCTACTCCATTGTTCAATACTGACCACTTTCTCCGGATCAAATGCTTTCGACTGAGCGAAGTAGTACCCCCTCTGATTCGCCACAAGTCGTTTCCCAGTCTTGTCATCTATAAAATCGCAATTGTAGTGCGTATGTCCAAATGCCCAGAGACACACTTGAGTATTCTTCCAACATGGTTCTTACGCGATATCTGTTGCAAATCCGGAAGAGATAGGGCTGTTGGCATGTACGGGGTCAACAGCCGCTGCCGCAAGGGTTGGACTATGATGGCTGAATATCACTATCTTGCGACGGGGTTCCGACCTCACAATATGAGAAACCTGATCGTTAAGCCATGTTCGGTCAGCCTCATGGACGGTGCAATGGGCTTCAACAGTCCAATCCTCGCTGTGATAAAAATCATTAAGGCCAAAGCTAACATGAGTTTCTTGGCTCTTGGGGACCCTCGAATATAGTATGCAGCCCAGAACGGTAATATGAGGGGAGATATCGTAGCGTGCCTGATCCATGAACACGAACTTCCCCAGCTACTGACCCTCGTGCGTTCGTTTCTGGTTAATGGTGGTAGAAAACCTTTGCATTTTTTTTTTCCTCGCAGTCGCCCAATTAGAATGGTAAGGCTCGTGGTTCCCTAAGAGGAAAAAGACGATCTGGAACTTTTGGAGCTGAGCTTCAAGAAAGATAAATAACCCATTGTCTTTGATATTGCCGATATCTCCCAGAATCGCCAGGTAGGGCGCTTGGGGAGCGATGTCAAACAAATCTTACGCCTCAGGGGCTTCGAGGTGGAGGTCAGACAGAATCTGAAAAGACGCCATTTGATGCCAAGATATCTATGTCTTAAGAGCTGAGGTTTAAGCGCCAATAATACTAAAAACACTGGAGCTTGTGACTGAAATAGCACTGCCTAGTAGTTACGCGGTACTGTTGGGAAAGATCACGTCTTTGGTTTGCGGAAGGATTCCCGACCAGCAAGAGGCACATCCAGCGAACAACAAAGACAGAATATTCAGGAATGTCCCAACAGACGAAATAATCACATGCAAATTGCTGGGTGAAGTTTGTTTCCATTTGGTTCAAGCCACTCATGACAAAAGACGTTCGAATCTGTGGCGGTGCATTCTTCATGACCCTGTGGCGCAGCAATGTTGGGACCCAAAAGGGGTAAAGGGGTGACCCAATGCTTATCTAATCAAGAGTACAGTGTCACTTTCACAACGTCATTGGCTATGACGACGCGCCCCCTCCAGAAAGACCAAGACTTCTCTTGACAGAGATATATTACTGCCTCTGTCCTTGGGAGATTGAATTCCTTTTGATTATCTCTTTTACTGCTACATTAATATCAGTGATTTCTTATTTAAAAACAGGTACACCAGAGCATCCCGTCTCCTTTACACTCAGCGACTGTTATCACTTTCCCCGCAATATCAACAGTCCCCCGCTTTTGGTAATAAACAGGGGTACAACTTTTATCTCAGGCTCTATCGATATCATGTCGGGTACCACTCATGACCCTCGCCTTCTCTACAGCGTCAACAACATAACTGCTTTCCATATCCAGAATGGCGAAGAAACCGAGCTCACTCCATCGGGGCCTCAAACCCTTTCCCTTCTAATGGTTCCGACAAGTGCTTCTACACCTCAAAGCTCTCACGATGCACCAGCAGAAGAAGATTTCTATCTTCATCTTAATCTCCCTCCAGAGCTAGATCTGGCACTTCCCGCCTCTACACAGATCTATCACCAGCCGCCAAACAGCTATTTGATCCCCCGCTGGGATTTGGGTCCAGATGCAGGCGCGTTCATTCGCATACAATTTCCGGCTATTGGGAGCGGCCCTGATAAGGTATCTCAGGAAGATGTGGATACTTTTGAGACCATTCTAGCACAATGTACCGCATTTCTGGAGCGTGCAGCCCCACCGAAAGAACATGCTCCGTACAACCCAGCAGACTTTGCGCCAGGTGCAGGTTATGTCTCGTCTACGAGCCCTGATCAGAAGGACCCTCATGGACGGATAGTGCTCGTTGATGAAGAAGATGGCAGTGTTGTTGGTGAAATGGAAGGGTATGATGTGGTTGAGAAACCTGGCGTGAAGCCCGGCTCTAAGAGTAAGTCAGCAATGTTTTCTGTAGGCGTTACCCATGGTTAACTTTTCAATAGGGCCTGTGGAGGTAGAACTTCCTACAGAAGGTGAAGGTAACAAAGTCAGCGTCAGCAACGTGTCTGAGGAATACTTGCAGATGGCCCGGCACCCTGCGTATAAGGACTCAACATTGGTCCAAACTTCTGCTACTGCCTCTCGTCTGATCGTGACTGGTTCTTCATATGTTGCCAATCTGATGACCAGTGGGGCGGAAACCTTTACTAAGAAGACCAAACCTAACCCGAAGCCAATGACGTTCTCTGAGGCTACTCACTCAAGGGTTCGTAAGGTTGGAAATCTCACGCATGGTGCCGCTGGCATCTCAGCCAAGACTGTCGGCCAGGTCGGTAAGGTTGCACAGAACTTCGGTGCTTCATTAACCCGTCGCAACCCGGACGCAAAGCGCAAGGGCGACAAGGCAGTGAACGGCGACTACAAGCCGGGCATACTAAACAAATCAATGATCGCATTCTCGACACTGGCGGATGGTATTGAGCAGAGTGCCCGCACCGTACTAACCCATGGCTCTGCTGCTGCCAGTACGATGATCGGACATCGGTATGGAGCTGAGGCTGGCGCTGTGGCGAGCGATTTGACTGGGGGCGTGAAAAATGTGGGACTAGTCTACATCGATGCCACAGGGGTCAGCCGTAAGGCAGTCCTCAAATCCGTAGCTAAGGGTATGGTTGTCGGGCGCATGCGCAACGGACAACAAGTTCTGGTCGGTAGTGGTGATGGCGGTGATGTTCCCCCGGCTGCAGGAGGCCGGAGCAATATCACCTCAGGGTCAGGTGGACGTGGTTCCGTTGCAAGACGTCCATCTCCGACCCCTACACCACCGCCCGCCTATGGTGCGCCGAACACAACGTCGCTCGGAGGAATAAGCATGTCAGGGGGAAAGCATTAAATAATGCATGATATACAGGGATTTGGGGATATTTCTTGACTTTGTATTGTTTTCCTTTCTTCCTTTTGTTTTTGAAGAATTGGAGCTAAATACTGTGGTCATGGGCTCATGACCTTGTTATCATGTGGAGCTTGATGTCAGTTACAGCGAGCCTAATGTTTAAAGTTGAACTTTCTGTACATACATATTATGGAAGATACCTTATGTCCAAGATACATACTAGATATTCGAAAAGGACTATACGTTCTAAGCATTGAACACAATAAGTCTCATGAATCTATCTTCTTCGTTCTGCCTTGTCATGTAGAGAGTAGGTTCCCTTTGATCAAGGCCCGCTCTCCCGCCTATCAATAGTCAAGTACGGAGTACGTAGAAATACTTATCTCCGAATCGCCGCCTCTCTACTCACTGGGTGGATACCTCCCATACCAAGCTACGTAAGAGAAACCTTCTCCGCAGTAGGGCTGCTGCTAAGTGGTCCAAATGTTCAGCCAATATCTGAGTTGGAACATATTCCATTGGCAATGAGTGCACAATTAGTAGAATTGATAAACTTGCCACCTTTAGGATAGACGGCTCGTATAGTTATTTTTGTATTTATTTAGCTTTTACAGTAAGCACGTTAAGAACAATTCTATACTGAAAGTATTGTACTAGCTGTTTTATGCTATGGTGGGAACTCTAAAGTCCCGGGGGCATGGGCACTCAAAGAACTGCAATGTTTAGAAAACCACCCCTGATATTGGCTTTCAAGAGATAATTATATAAGGACTCGTTCTCTGACATAGATACTCCACCTATAAACAGATGCTTTGTTATTCTACCAGGTAGGTGCCGTGTTGTTCATCTGGATGTTTCAAACTCACTATAATCAAAAGTGTCAAAACATGAAAGCCACCGTCATATCTATCCTCATCCTTTCTTTCTCCTCCAACGTTGCAAGGTAATCCGCCGCCCGCCCAGCGGCCAAGACTACGTCCTCTAGCTCAGAAGGAGGTCTCGCCTTTACCAGGTGTTAGTCAACCAAACCACGAGATGATCGCAGATCGCATAACTGACTATAGACAAGAACTGTCTCATAGTGACGGTACCAGCGAAGGCAGATGAAAGGCCGAGGAAAATATGCAAAATTGTAGAAGGATCGAAGTACCAGGCAGGGTTTCACATACTCAGCAAAGTCAGCGAATATTCTTGTGATGCTGAAACTCCGGTAAGACAGCCGCTAGTATGTTATATTGTCTGTGGACTAATTGTGGTAGTGCACCCAATCGAGAAGCGATTGCTTTGTTAGACTAACTTATGTCCCGGAAGAGGGTGTAAGTCAGATAGTGGGAGTAACATGTCATTGACGACAACGGAGAATAAGAGATCGAAAGACAGAAGGAGAACGCCAGTTGGTAGAAAACTGGATGCATTAGGACTAAGTATGACGTACATATTTAAAGCGATTGAATATGCTTAACTATGTATATGCATAAGGCGTAATGCCTGTGTCACTCCATGTGGGTTCAAAGGGGATCTGTACTTGTATATAAAGATGATCACAAAACAATCCAGTGGTAAATTTTGGGGATAGATCTAGCTTGTGCGATAGAGAGTGAAACTCCCAAACTAGTAGCACATGACTGTAGTAGCAGTCTATGAGCTGCGTTTTCTTATAATGGGTCTCGCCACTTCTAAGAGGGTCTGGTGTGAGCGCCCAGGAACCGCAGATCCATAGGCATTTGTTCATTGCCCGTAGGGCGATCCTGGAGGCGAAAGTTAAAAGGTCGGCTAATCTGAGATTGCCCTGGATTGTCCGGAGTAAATTAAGGCGGATTGAAAATGGAAAAGTACAACACAATGTTTCCACGGAGAAGTGTTGATGACGAATTCTTCCGAGTGTATATGCCTCGCCATTTATCTCCTTTATTGGAATGAATTGCTCTTAATGCTGGGATGTCCTTGCTGGAGGAGGCCAGCCCTGAATATCTTATAATCTACTGCCACTGTGTACATATACACCTATGCATTACTGCACTACTAGTGTCAATTTTCACTCATCGAGCTAAAGATCATGTTGAATTATGACAGGGAACCTTAAATCCGGGACAATTAAGATCTGCTCTGGAATGCGGGACGTAAAGAATGAAGATAAGATAGATCGAAAATATGATCGATAAACCAAGGGATATAGAATTTAAGCTCACGAAAACATAAAAATTCCGATTAGTTAACCATCTATCCAAGCACAATTGGTGGGCAGAATGAACTCTGGGTCAGTGACACCCCTACCATGGTTGAGAACGGAGTGGAGGTTGGGGGTAAGGGGGCTGGTCGGTTGTCATAGATACTGGTCGGTTGGGTTTACCGTTTGCTGTAAGTCATTCATTAGGGTAAGATAAAATAGCAGGAGACTAAAAGCCAGCTGAGAAATATGCAAATCAACATCAAATTAATCATAATAAATCCCTGGGTTAGAAGTAGCAGGGGTACGGAGGGCGCCGAACAGGTATCCCCGTCTCAAGGACCAATCAAGAACGGCGGAATCATCGCACTGGCGCTTCAAGATGACGATCGGCTCGCCCCAGAGGCTCTAGTGAACTTGCCGTCCCGGGAGATGAAACAGTGGTTCGCTTTACCCCTGATGACTTGGCAACCCTCATTTCCCTTGGTCGGTCTAATTTGAAGACACAAGGTCTGAATCTAAATCATGGTTCTCTTTAAAAGAAACAAGAAAACAACATCGTTGTCAGAGGAGGTGATATGTGTCTCCATTCCGTATGTGAAGTACGAGACCTACATACTATTATTCCTGTAATCGCACGTACCTTGTGGATGCAGCAGGGTGGATACAGTACCTACTATTAGTTCCCCATCTTGGACCTGTTGATAGGTAACGGTTATTCGGATGCCTTCATGCCTCAGGACGTAGCAAGTGTTGATTGACGACACCCCGGATATTAATCGCTATTAATATCTTAAAATTAGCGCCTATATTATTCCCAGCCCATCAAGGTAAGGGACAAGAACACGTTCAGGCCCTTGAGAATAATGGGTGATCAGGTCATGTTTGCTTTCGGGAATCTTGACTCTCGAGAACCAGAGACACAGCAAGTGGATTATCCTACATTATCCACTCAACTATTCCAGGAACGGCATTCTAAAAGATACTGGTCCATATCCAAGGCCCGGAGATTGAGAATTATCTCTTCCGGTTTATCACAATTACTGGAATGACTTAAATAATTATATGGACTTTCAAACCATGTCATAATCATGATCAATATAAGTCATTAGTGAATTGTTGGATCCATTGACCCGCTGGGGGTGACTGACCGGCTTTTTCTTTTTTTTTTTTTTTGCCCCGGCCAGCAAAGCAACGTAGTCTACTTTGGTTCTAGTTTCTAGTTGTAAGTAAAGTAAGTCAGGTACCAGTACTACTACTGCTACCTTTAGTAGGTACCTTAAGCTAGTACTGGTAACTGATCCGGGAGGGCCAGAAAAAAAGAGGAAAAAAGGAAAAAAGGAAAAAAAGAAAAAAGGAAAAGAGGGTATCCAGAGCTCCAACACATACTCTTCTTACTCTTTCTCTTTCACGGGCTTACTCTTTCTTTCCCTTCCCTCCCAACCATCATCCTTTCCGTCTTTCTTCGTTTCCCTTTTCCTCTCAATTTCTTTTTTTTCTTGTTGTCCCCTTCTTTTCTTTTCCGAATATTATTTTTTTCTCTGGGTTTGTCACTCCTCCCTTGGGTGTCAATTATTTCACCCTTTCGAGGTCCATCCTCTCCCGCGACCCGTTCTTTTTTTGGGGTTTGGTTCACTTCCCGCCGAGCTCTTCATCTCCCCTCGCGCCGCCCCCCTGTCCGCTCTCCGGATCACAGAGGGTCGACCTCCACTAGCGACCACCCCTCTTACCTCTTCTTCAATTCTTTTCCTCCAAGTCGATCATGCTTCTCGTCGCAGCCTACACTCTGCCTTGTCAATTCGTCCAGCAGTGTTGAGCCGGTGAAGCGCCGTGGAAAGAAGACTTTCGCGCCAATCTCGACTTAGTAGGAACGAGACGTGGGCTCGTGGTGGTTGAAATCGCGTCTCCCGAGGCTGCTTCTCCGCCCGCGTTTGTCGGTCTCGTCTCCGGAGTTTCTCACATTCTTTCGAGCCGCAATCCACCCTTAAATTGTATTACCCAACTGGGTAGTAGATAGTCGTGGAGAGAGGTGAATTACGAGAGGCAAATCTGCAGCGCAGATATACCCTACTCGTCTGGCTTTGTGGGTAAGAAAAACGAGAATTTCTATAAAATTTGAGAAAGGAATACGTTGGAAGACCATCAAGCGATCGGTCCTCTTTACGCGCGTGCTTCCATTGCCTCTGTTGACTGGTGGACTCATTGACCTGGCGTCCTCGATATACCAAGAACTACTCGGATTGCCCTTGCCTGTGATTTCATTTGAAATTGTTACGCTGGCGGTTGTCAGTCATCACCCTTGAACACCCCTTATCGGTTGCTCCGACCATCGTTGAACTAACTCAAAACAATAGCTTAGGTGCCCAACCGAACTGACCAGCAGCTAGCACTCAGATCTAGCAGACGATTTTTTACTTAGAAAAAAAAGAAAAAAACAAGAAAACGAAAGAAAGAAAACAAAAAATCACACAACCCTCTGGAGGGCTTAGAAATATCAAGTTCCAACCGCCGATCGCAATTGGTCAATCAAAGTGAAGTGATCACTCAAAACTCTGTGTACGCGCTCGGAGAAGTTGTCTCGGACTGTAACGCAGCACCCCCCCCCTCAGGCACTGCGGCGCCTTGATTAAACGAGGTATGTCGCCTGCTATGCAAACGGTTCCTCATTTCACAACAGCCCACCCCACCACTATTGCTACTTCACATTCCCGTCCGAGCTTTGTATCAGCCTTACACTTCAGTTATGCGTCACGTCATTATTCGAATTCCCATCCAGGGTCGATGCAGCAGCCGTGACCGTTAAATCACACATTCGGAGGTATCATGAACAGTGCGCTAAGTTATCAGCAGCTATATTCTGTCCTGGCCCCGACAGGTTTCTCGGCTATGAACGACCTCCAATCGCAGTCTTTACCACACACCGCTCATGCATCCCCAGCCCTGACCTCGGCGGCACCTGCGCCCGCCCAGAACAACCACCGATCCACCGTATACCCGGACCTTCTCGGTGCACCGCCTGTTCCACCACCGAGGACATCTTCAACCCAGCGGAGTCACGGCTCAAGCGAGAGGGCCCCAGGATCGCGCCACGGGAAGAGCAAAGGTGACGAGCGGAGCACAGACCACCGCGAAAGGAGAAGAGAGGACTCACGGTCCCGGAGACCAGCCCCGAGAACGTCCGAAGACCAGTCTGGAGGAACGGGAGAGGTGAATAGTCGAAGCCCGGCAGCTTCGTCTTCTGCGCCCATGCGCTCGGGAAACCCCGCGGAGGCGTTCCCGGGCCAAGGGACCTTGGTCAAAGAGTCGAGCACATTGATCAATCAAGTCTTAGTGAGCGACCCATCGGTGGACATCGAGCGAGAACAGGTCCGACAAGCCGGTACATCAGTATCTCCGTCGACTGATGGTACTCCAACCCCTGGGCTGGGCTTGGTGGGTAGTGACGGCGTGGATGATGGAGGTCGCGGCGGGCTGCGGAGTCGGCATGATTACAACGAGAATTCGATTAAGCGGAAGGAGACAACATTCGGTCAGTACATTTTGGGTCAAACGCTTGGAGAGGGTGAGTTCGGGAAAGTGAAGCTGGGGTGGAAGAGGGATGGCAGTATTCAAGTGGCTATCAAGCTGATCCGGAGGGAGTCTCTTGGATCGAACCCCAGCCGGCTACCTAAGATATATCGGGAAATCTCGATCTTGCGCGATCTTTCCCATCCCAACATCGTCCGGTTACATGAAATGGTGGAGACCGATAAGCACATTGGTATCATCATGGAATATGCGTCCGGGGGCGAACTTTTCGATCATATCTTGAATAACCGGTATCTCAAAGACAATTCTGCTCGACGTCTCTTTGCGCAGTTGGTATCTGGTGTCGGCTACCTCCACAAGAAGGGCATTGTCCATCGAGATCTAAAGCTTGAAAACTTACTGCTGGATCGAAACCGTAACATCATCATCACAGACTTCGGTTTCGCAAATACCTTCGATCCGCTGGATGAGCTAGGAGAGGAGATCGAATATAATCTGACGAACAAGGAGTTTGTAAAGAGGATGCGACTTGACAAGCCCAATGCGAAGGGCTTAAGGCGTGGTGATTTGATGCAAACTAGCTGTGGGAGTCCCTGTTACGCTGCACCAGAGCTTGTTGTTAGCGATTCGCTGTATACCGGACGCAAAGTGGACGTTTGGAGCTGCGGTGTCATCTTGGTAAGAACCTGGGCCGATAGCGTTTTTCCTTTGTTTAAATCCTCCCTACACGCTGAAGAAGCTAATATGTCTGCCGGCTTAGTATGCAATGCTTGCTGGCTATCTGCCATTCGATGATGACCCCGCCAATCCGGACGGTGATAATATCAACCTCCTCTATAAGTATATTGTCACGACGCCTCTCACGTTCCCCGAGTACGTGACTCCACATGCCCGTGATCTCTTGAGACGAATATTGGTTCCAGATCCGCGGAAACGAGCAGATTTGTTCGAGGTTGCACGGCATAGCTGGCTTAACGAGTACTCGCACATTGTGTCACACATAACTAGCAGTACAACCAAGGTTGCTGATATTGCTACTACGACTGTTTCTCATGGTACGACGCTCTCGGGACATGTACGCTGTTTACCTGCTAATTCGTTGCCTCGATCAGAACAACCCAAAGAGGCCCCATCCCTCGGGCGCAGCGCGTCGGTTAGAGAGCCTCCCAAAACCTACCAAAGCACAGTCCCCTCTCTGGGTGGTCTTGTTCACCATGCTGGCAATATCTCACAGGAACAACCTGCCGAAAGCTCTAAGACTCCCCGGGACACGAAACGGAGAACCGTCCAGGTCGAATATGTTGCTCCTTCGTCTCAGACTACGAGAGGGGAGGGCATGGGATCAGCCACGGCGGGCCCATCGAGTGCTGCTGAAACTGCTGAACATGTGCCCACTGGAGCAAGGTCAAATAGCCGAGATGCTGAGACTGTCTCACCTACCAGTGGCGTACCGCAAGACGCGCCTATGGCGCCAAGCGCACAGGCTGGAGACTCAAAGGCACAGCGCCCGCAATCTGGGCATTTGCCTCGCTCAACTTCGGACTCGACAGCACTTACGGGAGCGGGGACAATGCCCCAACCACATTCCATGCGGCCTACCACTGGTGCATCCATGTCTTCATTCAATACCGGTCGTTTGCCATCGCGAGGATCCTACGGACAGCCCGTAGCTCCCACTGTAGCGGCAACCAATGCGCATGGTCGGCTGGCACAACCGAAGAGCAAGCAATATGTCATCTCGAACCCCATCCCTCAGGATCCTTCCCAACCGGCTGCGGCGTCGATTGGTCGTCCGAGCACCCAGGCTCTTCCTGCAAAGTTCAATACAACCCCCCGACAAGAACCCCCGAAAGGCCACAAGAGATCAAATACTGTCTCAGGGATTGGCGAGAAATTGTTCGGGCGGTCTGGGTCCATTTTTGGAGGACGTGGTGGGCAGGCAAATGCTCGTCAAAAAAGCGGCAAACGTTATCCTCCTACAAGTATGAAAGATCCGTATGGTGGTGATATGCCCCGGATGTCTATGGATTCACGGCGGTCCATGCAATATGGATCAAACCGGAAGACGAGCGAAACAGGTGGTGAGAGTCGGCCTCGTAGATTCTCCCTCTTGCCGGCATCATTCTCTCTCAAGGGTCTTTCTTCGAGCAGATCTCAGACCCCCGATGAAGAGTCACAAGTCGATCGCTCCACGGATAATCGGGCTCAGCAAAAACCATCAACCGGGGAACTACGACCCCGCGCACGTGCGACCAGCCACGGAACACAAGATGCAATAGGAGTCATGCCAGAAGGGGCACCGGCAGATGAGGTCTTCGTCCAAGATGAGCCCATCAACTACCAGGCCCGTATTGATGAGCAGTTTGCGGTGTTGCATGGAACCCAATCTGCGACGTATCAACCAACGTCCTACTCGGCTGAGCAGGTGTACCAGAACGACAACGATCACTATTACCGGAACCAATACGCCAACCACTCGACACCAAATTACTACGAAGAATACAATGGCCCATATGACAGCGCGCCTCGGCAATCTACGTCAGTTTCCCGACCTACAAGAGGGGCCAGTGTCCTACAGAAAAATCATCGGAAATTTGCCGATGCCTATGAGTACGAGCGCGATTCATCACACCATTCCGGCAGCTCTGGTGCGGCCAGAAAAGTGATGGATTTCTTCCGTCGACGAGCGAAGTCGAGGGCTGCCGATGACAGGTAGATTAAGAGCATCTTTGTTTATTTCTTTATTTCTCTTCGACCAACCCCATAGGTTAACATGTCGACATCTTGGTGTTCCCATGCAACACCAATCAAGACAAACAGGCTATTCTTGTTGTTGGCTTCACCCCTGTATTACGGGACTCGAATTTTGTGAAGGGGTCCAACAACTTTTGACACATCCCACCACACGTTGCCCAGACGCCGTGTCGTCCACACAGGACTTTAGAGCTTCCACACGCATCTCGATTGAACATCTCACTTGGAAGGAGGATTCGAGTCGACCAGGCTCTTAGATTCCCAACAATACAGAGAGGCTATTTGGATACCCCATGATACCCAGCAGCTTTCGTCCCCTTCTGTTGCAGCTATCGGTTTGTCCTCTCTTGTACCAGCAACCTTTGTTCCCGCATACATATCCATGTCTAGCCTTTTATTTTATTTATTTTATTTTTCCTTTGTCAGAATAAATTTTTTAGTTCCTTTGTTCAAATTTTGTTTCTTTCCCTGTTATTATAGCCCTGACTGTAAATTGATCCCGTCCATTTTTCTTTTTATTTTGAGCAGCTTTTTTTGCTTCTTGTCTTCACTGTTACCAAGTCACGGTCCTCCTGAGAGAGGGGTTTTTGATATGACACGGCGGACATCTTAGCTGAGCAGGACTATTTGAGGGTAATTTAATATGTTTACTATCCATTGGAGACCTCTCGCGTGCGACTCATGGTCGTCTTCCCCATATCCCCCCTTTAGATATACCGATTTTTGTTTGATAGCGGTGACTACTTTCATGGTTGAGCATATGCATGGAGCCGGGGCTTATGCTGATCTGCTTCTGTACTATGGCAAATCCCCGCATGTTTACTTTTAGTGCAATAACATCTTGATTGGAAGATTTCGTAACTCTATCTGAAAGTCCTACACTGCCTAACACCGTCTCGGAGATCTATGAATAGATCCTCGAGTAATAACTCTCCCGTTAACTGTTTTCGCAACGGCATCTATAGTGAACACTAAGCGCCGAGGCGAACGGGGCGGAGCATGTCTTTGGCCCCATACAAACGAATGGAAGTAAGTCACAAGAACAACGGGAAACAACATGTACAACCAATATTGGACCCAATTTTGGGGCATAACAATCTTTCACAATGGATACCACATGACTTCTTTCAGGCTCATTTGTAATTCCATTGTTGGACGAGGCCGTTGGGGAAAGATGTCAGCCAAGAATCTCGGCGAAGAGGATCTCCAGATTGACAGGGATCTTGAGTTTTCGGGCCATTTGCTGATATTTATAGATCTAAGCGTTGGTTGTTGGCTTTGGGTTGTACTTTGTGTATTATCTCTCTATTATATAGTGTAAGTTAGGCTCATTTTATATGCTGTTTGTGTAAGAGTAAGTTATATTTGAGGTAGTGACATGGGGTTGTGGTCATTAGTATATTTTTGGTAGAGGCGGAGAGATATTAGGTAGGCAGGTTGGTCGATCTATGGGGCTCTTCTTGTGATCCTGAGTCTTCTACCCATTATCTATCAGATTGATTTTATTAGCAAAGAACAACATGTCCGTGCTTTGATCTAATTAACAGGGTGGGGTCCTTGTTCAGTGAGGCTCAGCATGGTTTGATGACTAGGTGGGGAGGTGCAGTGTCCATCTGAGGAGCTTATCGAGCCATCGAGAATATGGGGATGTACTATAGCTTTCAGTCGAAGTGATATAAGCTCACCAAAAAAAAGAAACATAGTCCACTGTCAAAAAGCTTCATCGGCATAGTTATGGGCCACACTCAGATTAGGTGATATCGGAGGGCAGTATATGCGATTCAACTAAGAGTGTTAAAATCGCCGGGTATATATCGTTGAACGTTGGCACCTAGGTGTGCGAACATCCAACATCTTACTAACATATTCATTTATGGTCCCACACTACTAGTACTCAGTGGTCAGCTACTGGTGCATGCTACCTTCAGAAGAAAAAACAGATATTTCCTCTTGCTATATATAAACTGTCAAGATGAGCAGGGAATACCTTTGAGGGTTATACTAAACCAACAGTTGGGGCGGATAACAAGCTACTGGACCTAAGCTCCAAAGCAGATATCGATATCTTATTCAATATAGCTTTCCGACAGTCGTTCCATAGCCACTTGCTTATGGCCTAGATAAGTGTTTCAGAACGACCCTTGTACTTCTCATTATAGTCCAGTCCCCGCCAACCCGGGCATAGAAAGATCACCTTGGGTGGGCGGAGCTGTAAGATGTATTAGTTTTCCTAAGCACCAAGTCTATAGTGAGTGTTTCCTAGCTGATTTAATAACTACTGGTATGAAGTAGTTACGGGGGAAGGTAAATGAGATATTGCTGTATATAATTGACTTTTATGAAGCTGTTCAGAGTCTAATTCGAAACAACCCTCGAGCATCGGTACCCCAAATCTTACTAATCTTCCAATGTCTTAGCTCAAGGAGAAAAACATAGTAAGTACTGGTAAGTAAAAACAAATAAACAAAAAAGAAAAACAAACTATGATGTTATCCTGCAGTATATACAATTCTCCGTACAACTCAGCCCCAATCCCATGACCTCTCCACCCATCTTGGCAAACATGCAAGTACGAACCCTAAGTATGATACATCTGATCTGCGTTAAGCGATGAGCACAGCATGCCCACAGACGTACGTATGCACACAGTAGAAAATAATGTGCCACCCAGCTTATGCAATAAGGGTGTACACATAACAGCCAAGAAAGTAAAGATAACGAATAAAGCATTCTTGCATAGTTATTTGGAGGGAGGTTGGGTTACACCGACAACCCTCCAGGTCTGGAAGGTTGTCGATCCCACACTCCACCTCCAGGTTGGCTTCGGCTTATCAGTGATAATGACGATGATGCAATTTCCGGTTTGATTGTTTGATTGTTTGATTTTTTTTTTTTTTTCTCTCTTTCCTTTCTTTCTGTTCTTTTCCCATAAAGGATACGAGTGTGGGTGTTTTAACTTGGCGGGGTAAGTGTTTCCGCGGGAAAGGCGACAATCTAGAATTTTAGGTTATCGCAATAACCTACCGATATTATCAATAGGTGGTGCGTGTCTCCTGGAAGTCGAGGATCTGATGATCGGGACGGATTGATTGGTAGATTCAGTAAGCTACAGTAAGCTTGAGATAGCGTTGGTGATTTTTCCCACTTCGAGTTACTCCACGGCGGGCTTTTGCCTACTTGGGGTTACGGAGAACGAGGACCCTGGGGGAGAGCTTCGTCCTTTTTTTTTTTTTTTACTCTTCACATTTTATGAAGTATACGTGATACAAACAAGGGATCTTGGCAGGTTAATAGACGAAGTCGATCTTGAATCTATCATTGCTTGGCTGTGGAACAACACAGGACAGCCTATTGAATTTGAATTTCACTGCACAGGGCTTGGCAAGTATCAACATCTCCTTGGCAAACATTCACTTCATTCTTCACTTTCAACCCCCTTTTTCCCTGGCAGTGTGGTATCATTGATGTGGTGAAGAGGTAAACACCGAAACAGAAAAATCATTCAAAGAGATAAGGAACCATCTCGTAAAGAAACTGATGTTTGAAAACAATAAAGAAATGAAACCGCTAGTGCTCCTTCCCTTCGTCCGGTGCAGGGTGAATTTGGGCTGAGGCGCTTGCAGATGTATCGTGTCCAGCGCGATTGGTGAAGTGGGATGGCGTGCGCAAGCTTATGTGGCGTCAGAATTTAGTTTCTGTCTTGCTCGTGTCCCAGGTAGAGGAAGCCACCGGGGAGAGGGGAGAAGGCACCCCTCAGCTGCGATCCGGCAGAGGCTGTGGAAGACTGGCTGCTGGAGCGTTCACGGACTTGAGTTGGCTCCTTGCTCTCAGCCTGGTCATTCATGGGACCAGAGTGGATGGGAGAGAGAACGAGGAACTTGTGGGTAGGAGTGTAGGTGTACATCTTGAAGAAGGTAGATCGGTATCTGGTTTGTCTTTTGAGAAGAGATAAAGTGGAAGTGTAGATGGCTTTGAAGTCTTTGAAATACTGAAAGAGCTTTGAACTGATAGAGAAGAGGAAGAGGATTGAGATTGATCTGAAGAGATTTCTCGGTTGGACGCGGCTACCTATTTATACATGAGAGGGAAACAGCCAAGATACTCAAAAGGGAAGAGGGGTCGACAAGGTTCATGGATGATACCGGGAGGGACGTCGATCTGTGTCCATCCCACCTGCAGAGATAGTGGAGAGTCCCAGATTAGAGAGGTTGAACATCCCAATCTGCTTCCCCGAGGTGGACCGGGACACGCTGTAATTCACATGTTTCGAACATTCTTTCATGTCTCGGCGGGGCAGAGAACGTCATTGTTGGAAGATCCCCCCTTCCCTCAAGACTCTTGGCTCAGGTAAGACCCGGTGAGTTGTCGCCAATATGTGCATAGCTCCCTCAAGTATCCGGGGGAATCCCCAGTGGCCTGCCAAGCCGAAGCTGGCCGTTCGTTGCGCAAGCTGAGGTGTTGTCCCTTGTACAAGCATCTGGGCCGATACGACCCGAAAAATCAGCCTCGGGTGATCAGCAACCAGGAAGCGAAGCCAAGAAACGTGCCGGAACTATTGGATTGCTATCGGTGATCGATAGGCCGAGGGGTCACTCCGCATACCCAGAAGGGGTCGACGGTGTATAGAATGCTTCTTTGGGGTTTGCCTCCCACATTCCTTATCAAGCGACTATTCAGAGCACATGACCCAACCAATGAGTCTCGCCCGCTTGGCAGCATGCTTGTATTGACACTTTTCCCTGACGCTTTCTAGAAGACATGCGAACGGTAAGGGATAAGTTAGATTACCTAAGCAAGGGGTAGTTTCAGCCAAATTTGGGGAAATCCAAGCTGGGGGGTGTTTGTTATGTTTTGTTGGCTGACTAAATCAAAATGATGTCAGTGGGTATACGGAGTAATTCAGTACAGTACGTGTAGTACTCCGTAGATGGTTCGATCTGAGTCCCTAGTAGGAGCTAGGTAGTTTGCGATGTGCTGCAAGACCTGGGATATTCCGGGAGTAGACCGTGACAACATTCGCCAAACGCCCGTTGAATCTGCAAGAATAAAAACCACTTTTGAAAGAATCTTTGAGCAAAAACTGGAAGGAAAGTAACTGCCATAAAACAAAAAAAGAAAAATAAAAGAAGTGTAAGAGTCAAGCTGAACAAGCGGCTCTCAAAACGCAGCGCAACACCATCACGTGCTCCGAGCCTCCAGTTGCCGCAAGATAAACCCCAAACACTCGGAGCCAAAGAACTTCTTAATATCCACTATGTTCTGGCGCAAAAGCCAACGGCGGCTAAATTGAGGCCGTGCCTCACCGTTTGAGGTGCTGATTGTCGCAGATTTAGCGCCCCCTGTCTCCGCGCCGTATCGCTCGACCGTCCACTATGTGGCGCGGATGCTCAGCGGCTGAGAGGGCCAAATGTGACTGCCGTTGACTATAGGATGTTCATCTTCTCCCTAATGGATGGCGCCGCATTGCGGTACAATAGTTCTGAGTTCGACTGTCAATCAATTAGAGTTGACCCCGAGCTTTCCAGCTTAGGTGGTTATGAAGAACACGAGAAATCGATAGGCGGAGATTTGCTGTCTTGCACTGCCGAACGCTAGACTAGCCGGCAGTGGAAACCCTGTGCCATTATCACACCAACATGACCATAAAAATGGGGCCGCCATAAGGCAGGAACCGCATAGTCTCACTTCATCCGGGTTCCGAGAGCGTTGTGCTATCGTGCGATCCCCCTCAGGCCTCCGATGGTGGGAAAGACCTCACTCATGTCTGGCAGATATCACCAACTGCGTTTAGCTCCTCTGCCGCAGGTATTGGTCAGCCCAAGGCACCAAGGCCAGCGTTCCTGTGATGGCTGTGCAGTTCTTGCAGATTATTCCCTCTAGTCTGCGAGCCTTGGCCCCGGTTTTCTCCAATATGCCTTAGAGGAGCCCTATAGGTGCGCGTCGTTTGTTGACGTCGTGACAGGTATCTGACCAGGAATTGCGGCACCCCTGACTGGAGCAGGTGGCCCATGTATCATGAATTACCGCGGCGTCCCTCGAGATAGTGCCAGGCACACAGCTCGCAGGGTGGGAGACATGACTGGCGATGACTACCGATTTTGATATCGGGGCCGGTCAGATTGTGCCGTTGGGAGATATCCTTACCCCTCCCTCCACCAACTGGGGCCTTGAGGCACACATGATAAATGAATTACTGTGATAAGCCTAGTGATAAATCTAGGTAGACTACTGCGTGACATTCGTCAGATGCCCATTAAGGAACAGTATCTGGTTGCGGCATGACCCTAAACTGTGTGAGAACTGTTGGCTGGCTGCGACAACTGATTTGATAGAGCAATTGTTGGCTTTTTCATTTGCGTATGTGACCGGTTCTTCCCTGCCTGGTGCATGGACCTTGTTCTGAAGGTGATGTCAAGGTTTCTCATGATGCATCTGCGGAAGTCTAATGAAGCTCCCGACAGGGCTACAACTGAAGTTTCGCTGACATCCTGACCACCACAGCTATCGATCACTCTAGAAAGAACAATCTTACGCCAACCCTAGGTGGACACCATCTTCATAGACCGTCCGCATAGCCGCCAATCTTGCTTGGTGTTGGGGAAACACCGTGCAGTAGCTCTGTGGAAGCCCAACTTACCATTTTATTCATTCGTTGAAATCGTTTCTCCTGGATGTGATGTAGATCTCATCACCAACTTCTCCGGCGCATTTCTCTAAATATCTCTTTGTGGATGGGGCGCAAAAAATAAGAAAAAAAAAGCAAAAGAAAGGGTGCCGTATCCGTAGTTGAGATCTTTGACTAACCTTGTTCTTACTTTCATTCTTCTGCCCCGACTACTTTTTCATTTGTTAAAGATCATTTTTATTTTAATATTATAATTTTTTACTCTAAGCCCCCTTTGGTACCTTTTTTGTTATTTCTTGTAAATGGTGCTATTGCGGCACAGCTGTCCGCAGTCATTCTCTATCATTCTGGTACAAAAGCAAGACCGAGCAATTGTTATTTAAGGTCCTCACAATCCGTCGAACTATCAGAACAACATCACAGCAGTTCTATCTCTCAGACTCCTTTCGAAACAAGCTCTCTGAGCTCGACATCTTTCGTCCTCTCTGAACTCTTCAAGTTGCTCGACCGAGCCGGCTTAACTTTCTCTATCTCTCAATAAATCCACCCTTTTCAGCTCCATTAACCTCCAATCTTCGAAATGTGCTCGCAATACTTCTTCAAGTACGACTGCGGCTGTACTCACCCCGAAGGGGATGTCGTTTACTGCGCAAAGCGAGGAACATCCTGCACCGGCGTGAGACAGCAAGTCCGGCGCCGTGAGGGCTACAACTGCCCTGCTCATGGTGGCTAGGGACTAAAGAGTAACTGGTAGGGGGTTTTAAGCTGCGGCGATCGTTTCGAAAAGCTCTCGCTAACTAAGTCCAGAAAGGCCGGGTGATTGTGGGACCTCAACCGTCGCCTTTCGATATGTGCTTCCAGAAGCACGTCGAGCCCAGTTTTTGTCAATACTACAGCACTACGACATTCGCAATCCTCCTCAAATCTTGTATTTTTGAAACCCTTCGATGTATCCAAGAGAACAATTTTGGAGATCACGGGAGCTTAATTGGGGAGTAAGAAAAAGAGAAAAAGAAAAAAAAAAAAGGGTTTTTTGTCTATTTGCCGTCTGTCAATACCATGAATGCTCCGGCTCGGCTTTTCCTTTCATAGCGTGCGCATTGTTCTGTTTTGTGGTTACTACTGGTTGCAAGCGCCTATCCGCATCCTCCTGTTGTTTCGTTTCTGCGATGTGCCCTGTGAACTTACTACTGGGGCAAAGGTTTCTTGTTTAAGCCACATTGTCGCTGATTCATTGTCCTTGCTGCATCTTTTCTACCAAGGCATTTGCTGCGCTGTATGTCGAAGTTGCTTAGCTGAATCCTACATTTCTCATCTTATTATATTATTTTCTTGAATCAGGACGAGGTTATTTTCAAGTAAGCCGCTGGACTCCTCCGACAGTATTTCCTATTCACTCTATATGTATTCAAGGAGTTACACAATGAAGCCACATGGATCGGCCTTTCAGAACGATGGATCCCTTTGGCCCCATATTCCTGAAGGATTTTTACCCGTCGAGCGTTGGGAGATCAATCTTACTAGAGAGCTCTTTGAGAATAACTTCAACTAAAACATCTCCGAGGTTGTATAGCTTCAAAGCCTCGACAATAATCCTACCGCAGTCACGGAGATTACCGAGGGGAAATCCACGATCCGTATAATTTACAAGAGAAATGCCTCACTACGTATTTCTAGATCTGTCGCTAACTTCGGTTGCTGAGCATTCATGTGGAAGATTAAGCTTATGAGTCTTCGATGCATATCATGAAACGGCGGACTTCCCCAATCTCATTGTGTCGCTGAGCACAGTGCATTAACGACAAGAATGAAAAGGAGGCTATTCAAGGTATGAACAAGGGGCACCCAATTCATCTTACTCACTTTCTGCTGGCTGTCGTCATTTGCCAGCTTCTACGGAACAGTTACAAGATCCAAGAGTTGTTCTTTCAGAAGAAAATTTTTTTTTCTTCTTTAAAGCCCACTCTTGGTAACTATGATTACCAACGTATGTCAGCGGCTGCATTAGCACCGCATACGTCTCTCATCATCTGATTGCGGGCTCGTCGAATCAAATAATGAAACGGGGCACAGACGCTTGTTCTCCAGTGGCGATCCGGATGGAGTGAGAGCCAACGAAATCTAAGAGATACCGAGTCAGTGAGCATGAGGTGCGCGCGTATATTAGGTTCTGGAGGATCATGTGTTAAACTGTCTTTGGAAAGTGATGCGCAAGTGATGGGTCAAATCCCGCAGTTAGAGACCCATAAGAACTTTGAATTACAAGACAGATGTTTAAGATAGAGAACTGCTCTGCTGTGGATTGAGGGGCGGGATATTCTTCCTTCCAAGGTACGCACAAAGGACTGCGTTGTGTCCTGCGGACCCGATGCGGCAGCGCCGGCCCTTGTTGCCAGCCCACCGTAAGAAGTAGCAGATACATACGTGGCGTTTCGCCTCTGTGCCAAGCAGGTCTATCACGCTCTCTTGAAAGAAAAGCTAGATGAGGAGACTGCGGTACGACGTGCCCACTCAAGAGGGAAAAGACCTTGCTGCAGGCGAACAATCAGACACCAAGATGCAGGCTAGAAAGTCAATCATAGGGAGATCCCCCCTGTCAAGATAGACCTATGATGGAATGAGCCAGTGTGATTCACGAGTGGAAATCACCAATGATAGTGGTTAGAATCTTGAATGTTGGGTACTAATCGGACGTGAAGTGGAACCGATGGATAGGTTTGAGGAGTCGAAAGGCAAGAAGAGGGGAAGGCTAGAGCAAGCTGGTCGTAGACCCTTGTGCCCGGCGAACACGCTGTTCCAGGGCTCCCACTGTCCGGCGCCGCAGAGATTGTGCCATCCTCTAATATGCCCCGAAATAGCGTCGGCTGTACTGGTGAACCAGAGTACTGGGTCAAGTAAACCTAAAGCGGTGTGAAAGCCGCGTACGTCGTAAGAGCCGTCCAGGAGGTTACCAGAGATTCTGAGACCCATAAGAGGTGTCTGGGACATCCTTAATCATTGTACTTTGGTATTGTGGCCGAGATATGCCATGAGAAGACGTCCATTGCTGATTTACAATGTCATCGATGAGGTTACTTCAACATCACGTGATTGGCACGGGACGCGAGTTGGTCCGCGGCGACTGCGCCTAAATTAATCCCTGTGGAGTCTCGCATTGCGGCGCAATTTTACCACCAGCCCCGGTCCTCTCTCGTCCAAGCGATTGTTCGCTTCCATATACCCACCCCCCTCCTTTGCCCACTTCGCGCCAAATAACTGTCTGCGGCACATGTAATGTCAATCGAAGTTGACTGGAGGGCAGCCACTTCTGGGCCGGACGGTGAGGCTCTGGCAGAGCGAATCCGCTCCTTCATCCATGACAAGTTCCAGCAGGTGGCCCTCCCACGTTTTATCCGATCAGTTCAAGTGCACTCGTTCGACTTCGGGACTATACCACCTGATCTTGAGGTGAAAGATATCTGTGAGCCGTTTGCCGACTTCTACGAGGAGGATGAAGATGACGAAACATCCGATGTGTCCGAGGAGCTGGTCTCCGGGCATGGCACCCAGTGGCACCGGGATCTCAACGAACCCCCATTTCACGAGGAAATGGCAATGAATCGCCCGTTACGAGACCCATTCGATGAAGCTTTTCACTCATCGACTTTGCGGTCACCTATGGAACACCTGAACCCTCACTTCCTTCCCCGTGCGGGCACTCCGGGTATTCCTGGCGGAACTTCTACGTTAGGGTACCACCTTATGTCCCTTGGTGGATTGTCGGGGACACAAACTCCCCTTGCTGCGGTTGCAGGCGGTACACCGTTCGCAAATGGTTGGACTGACCCTGGAATGGGCGCAAGTAGCAGGGGCCATCCATCCATCTCCGGCCCGACTGCGGTTCATCCATCTCGCATGGAAGCTGATATCGACACTAGCAATCCTACCTCACGCCCTTCGACCTCTAGCACGCTTCCTTCACATCCGTCCGCGTCCAACCAGCCCAGCGGAGATGCTACGACGGGAAAGGAACACGGATCTCTCGCCGAGGATGAACATTTGGATGATCCTATGACTTCAGGACATCCCCTCCGGCTCCCCCCTCGCATGCGAGAGCGCCGACCGGAAGATTTTCAGGTTCTATGCCATGCTAAATATGCTGGGGATGTGCGGTTATCATTAACCGCGGAGATTCTTCTTGATTATCCTATGCCTAGTTTCGTCGGGTTGCCGCTGAAACTCAACGTCACGGGAATTACATTCGACGGAGTTGCAGTCATCGCGTACATCCGCAAACGAGTTCATTTCTGCTTTTTGTCTGCAGAAGATGCGGATGCACTGATCGGGTCTGATCAGCAAGAGGCGAGAGGCCAGGATGATCGCCCATGGTCTAGTGCAGACCCGACCGCTTCCCCGAAGCGCCAGGGAGGCTTATTGCGAGAAATCCGAGTTGAAAGTGAAATCGGTCGGAAAGAAGATGGTAAACAAGTCCTGAAGAATGTCGGCAAGGTTGAGCGCTTCGTTCTAGCCCAGGTCCGTCGCATCTTCGAGGAGGAGATGGTTTTCCCTAGCTTCTGGACGTTTCTTATCTGATATCACAAGCTTAACTGTACATTGTCTGTCTGTGCTGAATATTCGAACTTGGGACAATAATGTTCCCAATTGTATACTAGAAATACTATACTAATACACGTGCTCCATCCACATGACATCCGCCTTAGCAGACGTCACCATTAGACTCTGGCCTCCTGATTCCACTTTTTCCTTTCCGCCATCTTGGCTTACTGTTGGGGAAGACTGTTGAGCCAATGGAGTCTTGCTGCAGCATGTTGATATAATTAGGTTTCAGTAACTTCTTTGTGTCGGTTTCAGCCTTTGATGGCAGCCCAGTGCCCCGGCCTTGCCATTTATGGGGGAAATGAATGCTGTATGGCTCGAAATAAGTCTTCCAAGACATATGTGGTGAGTTATCACCCCTCATGGTGACATATTCATAAAGAAAAATACATATCAATGGCAGGTTGATGGTCTGTTTGGAATTGCGCCGAGCTGACACTGCATATGGTGCCCAATGGAACAAAAGCAAAAGACTTCCAAGCGACTTCAACCATTTAGATCAAAGCTGGTCATGTTTCAATAATGTTATCCCTCACCTAAGTTTGAAGGATAAAAGGCTTGTCAAGCCCACTGTCCATGAAATGCTCGCAACGTTTACCGGAATTGCATGCTAAGATTGATCGACATGATTAAGTTTTGGTGCCTGGCCCTAGGGGCTGCTTACTTTACCAACGCCCTGACACTGGAGAAGAAGGATCTGCCTTCTGTGCTAGAGGTCCCTTTCGAGAGCGGGCGGTTCGCAGGTGCTCACCATCATGATCGCCGTGGGAAGAGGGATCATACCGTTAAGTTAGAGTTTTACGGGGTATGTACAGTATATTGACTCGCCTTCATTACTCACAGTAAATCATTCGTTCTGACTATTATGGCTTTAGAATGACTTCTTCTACGCTAACATATCTGTCGGAAACCCACCACAGAAATTGAAAGCTCAGTTCTCGACTCTTGATGACAGCAGCTGGGTGGTGGTGAGCGATAACAAAGAGTTAGCAAAACCAATAGAGCAGGGAATTCTTGATGGGTATAATGCGAACGCTTCAACTAGCAGCCGATCAGTAAAGACACATGCCACTGTTGACGGGTTCGATCAGGATGAGGTGGGAAATATTGATATAATGTCAGATACGATGATCGTTGGGGATGTGAAACTGGAAGCCATAAGATTTGCTACTCTACGTGAGAAAGCCGCAATAGGTGGTGAGTTGTCCTGTGATGGTGCTTTCCATCAAACTATACCCATATACATGGGCCCAGTCCATGCGACAGCTGAATTAAAACTTGAATAGATACACTCGGCCTAGGATATGGCAATGGTAACTCGGAATTTATCTCTGTTACCCAGGCATTGGTCGATGCGAAAGCTATCCAATCCCCTGCTTTCAGCATGTGGATGGAGGAGAACCATGATCAGACCTATATTCCCGGCACCATCCTCTTCGGCGGCGTGAACAAGGCCAAGTATGTCGATAAACTCCATACGTTGCCGGTCATATCTCCTCCAGACCTCAGCAAGTTGTTCCGGGTCAATCTTACCGGATTGTCCGTGGGAACAGGCTCCACCACGAAGTCCGTATCGCCAGATTCTTTTTCCATCGGGGCTGTCTTTTCTTCCGCGACTGATTTCATCGGTTTCCCGAAAGCGATCACGCAAGACCTGTTTTCCCAACTTAACGTCACAATGTTTTATGAAAATGGCCAGCCGATGTTTCCTTGTGACAAACCACCCGAGAACAAGATGCTAGCATTCCATTTCGGCGACGTAGCTTTCAACTTCTCCCTCGACCCATTCATAGCAGAGGCTCCCTCGACCACAGACCCTAAACAGCACGAGGAGGGTTACTGCTACCTAAGCTTTTTGACGATCGAACCTGAACGTAGTAAGGAACTTGGCGGTGCCATAATTGGAGCCAATTTCCTCAAATTGGTATACACAGTCTTTGACATGAAGAATGACGAAGTCTCTCTGGCCCAAAGATGCTGGGAGAAAGCGCCTGATGAGATCATGGAGATCAGATCAGGGAAGGACGGCGTCCCGGATCGTACAACACAAGAGAAAGATAAGGCGAACACGGCAGACAAGCCCAAAAAGACAGACGAATCTACAGGATCGAATCTGAAATCAGGCAATGGGCTGAAAGCCGTCATAGCGGCGGGAACCGTCTTGATGGTTGCCCTAATTTGGGGTTGACCTATTTAGGGCATAATTCGCAGGACTCGTCAGTTTGTACCCCGGTATAGTATTTGTGGGAGTCGCCTTCACACAATGGCTATGGGAAGAGGTATATAGTGTCTTGCATTTTCGGTTGCTTATTATATCTTCTTCTGTTGGCGACGAAGATACGCAACTATTAGCGTTATAGCGAAGGAATGAGAATGACAGATAACTTGCATGTTTATTACAACCTAACTCGATGGGATTATATACTAGATCTGGGACACCGGTTACAACCTGTAACATTATTAGATTGACCAAGCAAAGGTCTATTCTCTCAAAGCTAGATTTGAAAACTTGTGTACGTGGTACCTTGCCATACTGCACGCAAGCATGGAGGTAGGGCTTCATGGTAACTAAAACTATGATTGGTTGTATCACCACACTCTCTTTCTACATCCTAGGTTTGTACTCTGATAATCTTATGATCAAGTCAATGCTAGATTTGAAAAGTCTCTTGGATGCATATAGGATTTGTGTAGTACATCTGGATCCTTGTTAAATTAATTGAGAACATGCTGCAAAAAGTCTAGGATTTGAATCAGTGATTGATAGTATGGCATTAGATTACACTTCCTTGAAGCGGTTGGTCATGAATTTGACAATTGCTAGATGTACATGAGATAGTGGGATTTTGACATAACAGGCAACTTCTGGGCCAAAATAACAAAGGGAACCATCCAACAAAATTAGATGAACGAGAAAAAGAAACACACGCAAATTCATCCAACAGGGTATACGTAAAGCCAAACCGTCCAATCATCCCCGTCATGGTGACTGTCCTCGAACCAGCAAGGACCTTGTCTCTCCACATCGGAATCGAAGGAACTCTCTTTCTCGGCAGATTATAGTCCTCCTATAGTCACATCTCGATACAAGAAATTCAAAACAGATCATAGTCCATATGCGGCCCGTCAATCCTGCCTCGTCATTTTGAGGGGCATGAAACAGTCAAAAGGGTGCATATCACCCTTGTGCAGATTATCGTATAAAACCGGTGGCTCAAACAAAGCACACTTCCGTTGCTGTACTGGCAGTTTGTTTGGGCACCAAATCATAGCCCGTGAAGTTAGTGGACAATAAAATCACGGACTGAGGCTCGGGCAATTCGCCCTCGAGCTAGTTGCTCGTTTTCATATACATCGTAACGGGACAGAGTAGAGATTTCTCAAAGGAAGCCTCTTACCAACCCTTCTTGCGTGCAAACCGCTTGTTTAAGAGTAGTAGCACCTTGGAAACGTTGAATTGCACGTATTCAAGGTCTAGATCCTCAAGATTATCTTTCTGCATTTCTAACAGATCATCAAGCTTGAGATCAAGCTCCAGAAGCCCGCGAGCGCGACCTGTTTCATGCTCCTCGTTAGTATTCCAATAAGAAGCTTTGAGACACCAGGAACAGAAAGGTAGGGTTAAGGGCCGGAGTGCTTACCTTTATAATGCAGGCTAATCACAAAAGTGCCTGGCAATGGGCTCTTGAACATGAAGTAGATGTTGGCTCGCCGGTTCTCGGGAACATTACTCTTTCGAATCACGCCTTCTTTCTCAAGTTGTTGGTGAGTGAATTTGTAAGGTCCGAGCTCTTGATGTTTCTGCTGCTTTCTCTGTTTCCCCTCTGACTGGCTACGGACATTGTGCAGGTAGGACTTGTATGTCTCCAACTGGCCTACCAAATATGCGTTATGGTCACGGATTGTCGCAAAGACTTCCTCAAGCTTCTTGGTCTCGTCCAAAACCTTCTCCTTCAAAGATCCCAGGTGCACCAATTCCTGTTCGACTTCGTCTCGAAGCAGGCTGAACTCATCAGACCGATCGATAACTCCCATTTCTTGTAGCTGACTCAACAGTTCCATGGTGCGAATACCTTTCCGCACCATGACGGCATCATTCTTCAAGGTAGCTGCGGCCTCTGCGATGCGATCGAGTCGGAGCGGTCGGCGAGCGACTACGGAATTTGGAGGCAGAGATCGCAGGATTTGGACAAAGGTTGATTTAGCTTCCATAAAGAAAATCTCCTCCTGGGTAATGTCCAAAGCGGCTGTTAAATCGTCCACGGCTGCCTCCCATCGACTAAAGAGGGGAACGGTGATAGTCCTGTTCTCTTTGCGCGGAACTTGGGTCGGTGCTGTGCCGAGCTCATTCAAGAGCTCATGTAGCCGCGAGTGTTGGTCTTGAGCAAGAGCCACACTGTGCTTTTCCAAAAGGGCGTGAGTGGCATACATTTCGTTTAGAGTGATCTGTAACTCGAGGTCGCGCTTGGAAAGAGCTACATAGTTGTCCATTTCGAGGCTCTCATAGAAGTCCTGCACTTCGCACAAATCCAGCATGAATTTGTTGACACGCTCCTTGTTTTGCTGAATGAACGGTTGTAGTTTGGCCATATATGGCTCTTTAGCGTAGGAGGGTTTGTTTGCCAGGTTCTGGAGCATCTTTGCAATCAAGGTCAATGTACGCCGAGGTTTCTCTGTAGGAGTTGCGTCGATCAACATATAAGACCGCGGGGTGACGATGGCGGGGTTGATGAAGCGAAGGAAAAAGAAGCCTCCAATCAGGGTACAGATGGTTTGGTCATGAGCATCAGGATATTTGCGTCGAGAAAGGCTTCGAATCTGCTTGCAAATCCATCGGATACCGTAAGGCGTCTCATCTACTGAATCAATGATTGTTGTTAGAAATCCATTGGCTATCTCCGTCAACTTCCTCAACCGTGGTGCAATGATGGCCTGGACCTGGGCATTTTCTGCTGCAGCCTCTGCAGTAATGGATCTTGGCAGATCCGCCGGCAACGAGCCATGTTTCTCTTCATGTTCCATGACCATCGTTTCGTACACCTTCAGGGGGTTGATTTCCAAGTCGACATCGCGGTACTCAATCAACCGATTAATCTGGTCGGCCAGGACCTGCTTTAAGTAACTTTGACCAGGGCCACGGCGAGTATAAGTAGTCATCATGCGGGATACTGGGGTATTCTGGCGCAAAAGCGAGGAGTATTCCGGAGTATTATCGAACTGGTAGGTGAGGACAGATTGGAACATGGTGAGAAGAAGATGCTCTTCACGACTTTCGTACTGGTTACCGTAGATGGTGAACATGACCGTCTGGAGGAGGGAGTCGATTTCCGACATGGAAACGAGACGACACAGGTGGGCGATATGACGAGGTTCGGATTGGAGAAGGAAGAGCAGATTGCCATATTTTTGAGTTTTCTCGTCGTTGGGGAAGAAACCCTCTTGGGGATCAATAGCTTCGTCGAGGTGATTTGCAACTTCATTTTGCTAGAAACTGTTAGCTGGGAACCACTCTGAGCTAGCGACGTTCTTACCTCCTCAAGGGCCATACGGTTCTGGATAAGTAAGGCGATCCGCGAATCCAGATATCGTACATCTTTTTCCAGGACAAAGTTTTTCTTCGATTGGGTTGAGATCTTCGATTTGAGCTCTCGTAGATATTTTTGGGCTGTTGAAGGATTGGATACAGATTAGCAGAATTCAATGGCGGGACCAGATAGTCAACTTACCCTTCGCCAAATCATCTGAGATTTCCAAGTCTCTGTCCTTCGCGGACATCGACAGGTACAGTGCAGTGACTGAAAACCGCTTGGATTGGCGGAGAGACCGGGTATCGTGGGAAGACATTGTGTTTTGTCGCGAGACAGGCTGAAATGATGAGGAAGAGGAGGTGGAGGTTCTGGAAGCCGGGTGCAGCATAGTAGCTACGGACATTATGTGTAGTAGGAAGGCGTTGAACCGTGTGATGAAGGGCGCACCAAGAGAGTGCACCAGACACGATATATACCGGTGGACAACCAGCCACAAGGGTCAACAAAACACCTTCGCCAACGGTCAATGTAGAAAGTCGATGATAACCACGGATCTAGTCGCTGAATTTCCCGTATCAGGGCTGGTCATCGGGTTCAACACTATACAGCGCGATCACTTGCAGGTATACCCCTTATCGTACACGCTAAACGGTTGGTGGGTGGCCGGGGAGGGGAGCAGGGAGCGATGGCACAGGCGGCGGCAGCGTTTTCCGAGCAGTAAATCGGCAATTGCAGAGCTATCGACAGATACTGGATTACATGCGTCGCTGGTTGATTAAGAGAAAAAGAAAAGGCGAAAAAAAAAAGAAAAAGAAATTTGAGGGCTAAGAATAAAAGGGTAAAATAAAATGTCGGTGGAATGCCAACGAGGGGTGGAGCGCGATCAACAGGAGACACGCCTTTGACCAGAAGTCGCGAAATTTCAAAACGAGAAGCGGTGGACCGATCTAACTTCCGAGTAAGAGCGAGAAACGAAGGACGTTGAAGAAATGGTTGATCAGGGAGAAGATGGGTTCAGGTGAAGAAAAGTACCAGCGCCAAAGAAAAGTAGGGAGCGCAAGGCACCTGATGGAGATTAATGGGGGGGATATTTTGGCGGAGGGGGGAGAAGAGGAGAAGGAGAGGCAGGGAATCATGAACGGGTCCCAAAGTCAACAAATAGGAAAAATCCAATATCCTGTACCATCGGGGAGGAAAGGGGAAAAAGGAAAAAAAAAAAAAAAAAAAGGGCACTTACAATAATTAATGGCAATCCTAATGGGACGATAATCAACAATTTCACAATAGTAAAAAATAATAATGTAGTTATGCAGGAGTTCTTAATCTTATTAAGGTATGTACGGTCGTGACTGATAGGGAGAGACAAGATTCAGAGAGGGGAATGAATGCATTGGCTGGCTTAGTCTGGTTTTTTAATTTTTAATTTTTAAGGGTGAGGTAGAGAAAAAAAAAAAAAAAAGGAAAAGGAAAAGAAAAAGAAAGTGAAAAAAAAATAATTGAGGTGGGGAGAAAAAACAATTTTTTGTCACCTTTGGGGCGTTAGGGATCGGAAGCAGTGGAGTTGCGTTTCCGTGACTTGCAGCAAACAGGAACAGGAAACCCAAGCGCCTTGAAGGTACCCTAAAAGTACTAAGAATCTTGTACCTACATACGGAGTATGTAGGTATGGAGTATAGACATACATATGCATCTGGCATATTAATTGATCGAATTATTTGTTTATTATTCTTTTTTCCCCTTTTTCTTTGTATCTTTCTGTGCGCCTTTTTCTTTTTTCTTTTCTTCTCGGGGCTCTTCCCTGATCTATAGAAAATTTCTGAATGGTAATGTGAAAGATAAAAAATGGCCGTCCGTCCAACGGTAGTCTATACTTTGCTCTCTCCACTTCGCTCACCCCAGGACCCATCGACACTAATCAATCCCTGTACCTGAACACATTCCTTTCTAGGATTCCACCTTTGCTGTGATCCCCATACGAGAAACTATTATGGAGTACACCGCAAAGTACTGTAATCTCAATATCCAAAAGAATAACCGACACTGACCGTTCAGTCAGTGCTCTGGAATCTTTACCTTGAAGTCTTAATGTATCGTAGTGGAGAAAAACTCACTAATTGAGTTTTTTTTTTTTTTTTTCTTCCCTTTTTTTTTTCTTTTCGGGCATAGCACTATGGACCTATACGAAATATGAATTAGTCTAGTCCCAGCGATTTGTAAATTTTACCTTTTTTTCTATTCCCCATCAAGATTTTGGATCACCAATATCGCCTCATGTCTATTGCTTTTCTCCGAATTCAAACACATAATACACTTAGCCTGATTTGGACTGAATAACCTCCCCCCAAAGTTAATTCGAATTACCTAAGTCAGGATGACAAACAATAAAAAGTGTTAAAGACAAAGAATCCTGCCAACTTACAAAAGATGTTGCACGATGTTTCTCAGTAAGACAATGGATTCGGACGATCGTCTTCCGAATGATTCCTTTCTCCAGGCCTAAGAGGACGATGTATGTACGTGAGAGGGTGTGTGATATTCAAAATGTAGTGCAGGATGTGGACGCAAGGGGAATTGCTCCATCAGGCAAGTAGTAGGTAGATACGACTTAGCCGGAGCCACATGCTGGACATAGCTAGAGGGATTAGTGTCCTTCGTTAGTCGCTTAGTTGAGTATGGAGTAAAGTGTGCAGTTGGTCTTGGCTAAATGGTCGTTGCACCTTTTTTCTTTTTCTTTAGTAGGGACGAAGTACATACGTGTTGCTTATTGGGAATAGTAGTCCTACCGAAGAGATGAAGTTTACATAAATAAAAAATAAAAAGAAAAGAAATCAAATTATGCGACATGGAAACGAAAGAAGCAAAAAACAAAAAGGGAAAAAAAAGAAAAGAAAAAGAATACCAAGCGATGCAGACGTTTCGAGTGCCTTTCAAGTTCTCTACCCCTGTTCCAGTTACACTGCAACCAAACCCAACCAAATTAATCTTGGCACTCATCGGGAGGACAGGGGGTTGTGCGGTGGATTTTTGGGTCTCCGATTTGATGCTGCACACGCAACCGTGATGACGGATTCCAACATCCTCTCTCTTGGAATTATTTTTGATTTTAATTTTCTAATGTTAGCTAATAAATCGGTGCTTGCGGCGGCTATTAAGCCAAGGAAAGTCGGGGATGATTCACAGTTTAACCTTGTTTCACAGACCATCTGCGTGATTGACAGTTTGAGATATACTTGGTAGTATTCGGTAGGAGGATGCGACTCGGAGTATGTAACTAGTACTATGTCAGTAAGCCGGATTTTCCCATAGCAGACTGTCATATGCAGGCATTGTTCCTCCTTGATTGTGGTTTCGTCTGGTCAGGAGTCTTGCATTTGCCTCGTGTGCTGCAGTCGTTCAATGTCATTGGCCACCTCTCCCTTGTTGGATGAATCATGGATCATTCCAGGATGGCCCACAGGTTCATCCATCACTGATAACGGGCCACGCTACAGCCGAACTCCACCACAGGGAGGTTTTATCTAGATTCTCACCTACATCTGTACGGAGTAGGCAACCGTGGAATAAATATAAAATATAAAATATAGAAAATAAAATAAAATAATATAATATTATAAAATCATTATCAACTTCGACGCATCCATGGATCCCATAGGGATGAGACCACTCTTTCTCCTCTTCATTTCATAAGGGAGGACGGGAAGCTTCAGACCGCTCATACAAGGAGCCTTAGCGCCCTCATGTCTGGTACCTGCGTCGAATTAATTCGCTCGCCCACTGCATCTTCCTCAATATGGTTTAGTAGATTGTATATGTCGCCCCGTCTAACTTGATATGTAGTTTTTTTTTTTTCTTTTTCTTTTCTTTTCTTTTTTTTTTTAATACAAAATTCTTATCACCCTATCAATTCTGGATTTGATCGTTTTCTCTTCAACCTTTCTTTTTTGAGGGGAGAATAAGATTGTCAATACAAGGATAGGTATACCGAGTGATAGAATTAAGGGATGATAAACCATTTAATCCCCGTCCGCCCTCATCCGCTCCCAATCACGCCGGTTGTCTCAAAAAGGAGACCGACAATCCATTACATCATGGACTCTCGTTCCTGAGAGACTAAAGACCACTAGCGTCCATGCATGTAAATTGCCAACCGCACAGATGTTTCAGGAGTCATGTGGTGAGAGATGCCAACGGGGATTAAACCCGGTCAATTTGCTCCAAAGTCCGGGGTACATACGTAAGAGTGGTCAGCTGCTCCTTGAACATTCCCTCTCCTGTCAGACTTTAGCTTGGAATCCATTGACTATCTTTTCCTTGTTTCTCTCGGATCACCCTCGGTCAGCCTTCAATCCACAGCAGTGGCGTACATACACTAAGCTAAAGTAGACCTCCGTGTATGTATCCATGTCCATTACGGTATAATTGAGAGGATAGTTCGCATGCAAGCTGGGCCAGCACGGACTGCTCCCGATAACACGAACCTCACCCGTGGAACATCTCGTATACTACCCCCTCCACCCCGACGATATTGAAATGCATGAATCATGACCCTACATCCTACGAGTGGTACCTGGATAGACCAAGTACCGGGAGCACGGCACCCTCGTTCTGATAGGATACCAGATCCATATGGCAAAAGAGACGATCGTGACACAGACCCCTTCTTTGATCCTTTAAGCAGAACGATTCATAAGCTCTTTATCTCACCACCCCTCTCCAAGCTGATGGAAAGAAAGGGTAAGCACAACATCTAGACCAATCGATCACTGAGGCATTATTTCAAATCATACACCGCATCTTCTTGTCTATCGTGCAGAACTCACGGACCTTCTCCCCGTGGCAAATGCCTCAACAGTTCTTCCATCCAGGAATCTCTCCACTCAGGGTACAGGGACATGCCGATCGGCCTCTGTCTGGTGTCGGGGATAGCTTAGTTGCTCATCAATTGCATACACCGGAGAAGCTAGTCATCGTAAATGTCTCCACCCTGGACGGACCCCCAGCTGACACCCCCCTGCAATGCAGGTTAAGTCTAAATTAACGCCGTTGCGTACATCAGGGATTAAGTACAGATAAGCTCGACTCTGACAACGGTTCAATTATGGTTATGCTACTCCCACTTAAGTAACGGGCACCTTGTTAGTAGTAGAAACCTGAAGGGCAAACGGGAGGTGCAACCAATCACCTGCTGACGGGATGGGTAGCTTTTCTATTGTCAACGAGGCTATTTAGGGTTAGTAGGGAGTCTTCAGGCATAAATCAATGTCCCTATAGTTGAACTCTTATAGGGAAAAGACACTTCGTGTTACGATCCGCTTCGGCGTCACCGAAATTGACAACTGCGGCCTCAACCTACTCGCCATGGTGGTACGTACCTATATTGGACCCATTATCACTTTCCCTTGGGCATCCTTCTTCACAGAACTCAATTGATCACCATGTCTAGACGCCCCATCATCACTTGGTGCCCACCGAGCGGGCGTCTGGTACTGTCGAGTGAACAGAGCTTCTAGGCAACACTGATCAGCATTCGACCCGACAAGGCCTTGCGCCCGGTAGCTACTGACTACGCGCGGCATAGTCTTAATTGGAGAGCTCTTAGCTTAATATCCTTCGTTATCGATATTGAAGATCGCCGTTTGCCCACCGATCTGGCCCGGCCGGTTCAACTTAACCATAAAGGAGAATGCTAGTTCAACGCTCGCTCTGAGTTTCCTTTGTAGGCTTTTCTTTGTAGGCTTTACCGGGGGTCTGGACTAGTAGGACACAGAATCTCCTTGATGTCTTCTAGAAAGAAAAGCTGAACCCTAGAATGATCAACATTCGTAAGGTGCAATTGAAAGAAGCTCCCATAGTACTAAGGTCTCCACAGGAGGTCATACCACGAAATAGTCCTACGTCGACAACCTGGATAGTCATTCAGGCACTTTGGGGCCGTAAGGTTGGGATATCCACATTTTCAGGAGATATGCCCCTTTTAGGGGCTACTGTCTTTATACATCCGTTTGTATGTATCCATGACAGGAAGATTCAACCAACCGCCAAACAATGCATGATCTGGATATGCCCACATCCACTACTCCAACCAGTACCTCGTATACAACAATCAAAACCAATCTTCTATAGAAAAGTAACCCTGCAGATATCCCATACAACCACCGTAAACCACCAGACGTCCATAAAGTGCTGACAAAGCAGAACCGACGATGCAATCTACTTAGTTCAACGCATTGACCAATTAGATAATTATCTTCAACCCCAGATTTTCTCCAGCATCACAAAACCACCCCAATAGAAGCAACAAAAAGCACTAGTTGACCATGTCCCCTAAACAAGAACCTCTCTCTCCCAAAAGAGCCTACCTACTCTTCTACAATGCCATATCCACGATCCTCTGGCTCCGCATCCTCCTCACCGTCCTCACAACCCACGACCCCGCATCAACATACACAACCCTCGAACCCTGGACCCGATGGACGCAAACCCTAGCGATCGCAGAGATCCTCCACTCCGCAGCCGGTAAGACCTAATCCCACTTCATCTACCACACCCTTCCACTCCAGCCTCCCCTTACATCAACTACATAATACTAACGCCCCCTGGGGGTGGGTCGGGGGGCAGGACTCACCCGAAGCCCCGTGTTTACAACCTTCACGCAAGTATTCGGCCGCAGCGTACAGGTCTGGGCCATTAACTATGCCTTCCCGGCCATCACGGCCCATTCCTGGGCCTACCCGGCTATGCTACTCGCCTGGTCTGCGGCAGATACCGTCCGGTACTCTTATTTCGTAGTAATGCTGGCTGGGATACCGATGCCTGCTGTATTGAAATGGCTACGGTGAGTCTTTCACGACCATACCCAATTGACTAAACCAATAACCCCGGATAATGGGGCCATTCAACTAACACAGAAGAATAAATAGATACTCGCTATTTTTCATTCTCTATCCGATCGGAATCAGCAGCGAATGGTGGTTGATGTATCATGCTGCAAATGCCACGTCCAGTCTCGCCGTGGCGGGCATCTTCTATTTCTTCCTTGTGCTTTATGTGCCTGGTATGTTTCATTCTCAGTCTTGGTTTTTGTTTGACGTGTCTAATGGATTGGTATAGGAACGCCTATGATGTATAAATATATGGTTAAGCAGCGGCGCAAGACCTTGGCTCGGGAGTAGGTGTAGGGTAGGTTGTTTCTTGGGTAAGAGTCGGTCTGTCGTTTCTGTATTACATCTTGTGGATATCTTTGTTTCTGGTTGTTGATTGATTCAAACTTTTTGGGGAAAAGGTATGTTTGGATGTATTAGAGTGGGTTGGTTTGTATGTATATATATGGTTTGGTGGATGTGAGATGAGAGAATTCTGAGTGGTTTGGTTTAGGAATGGTATGGATTGTATTCTCTGTGATTTTGGAATCAATACCTCGTCATGATAGAGGTGTCATTGATGGGAGGTTGAAGGTGACATGTTAGTGTGTGTGTGTGTGTGTGTGTGTGTGTGTGTGTGTGTGTGTGTGGGCTGGGAGGATTGCGTTGATGGCTGAGTAGATCCGATACTGAATCTGAGGCTGCAATTGCAGGCAATCTAGAAGGTTTTTGAGTGTTTATACCTAATGCCCGTACAGTAGAACTAGAAACTAAGACGATGACTATAATGAATGCCTTCGATTCGTTACTTCTCCAACTAATCGGGTATCGTTATGTACTCAAAACATTTTGTACCAGCGCAACCAATCTCTTGTACATAAGACCAGACAAAGAGATCTATTTCTAATGTAATCACCTGAAAGTGAATGACTTGCCGGGGGTCTCACGCTTCTGCTTGCGCACTCCACTGGGTGCCTCAAGCGCCTTCTTGTATGGGTTGAATGGCCGTTTCTTGTGAAGTGTGGCGGTCTGGGCTGGCTGTGCGTGTAGGACGGAGTCAGCGGCCTCATAATTAAAGGGCTCAGCTTCTTCCTTCTTCTCCTCGGGCTGTGGAGTCTGCGACGCGGATTTGTTCTTCTTTTCCTTCCGGCGTTGTTTCTTAGACGGTTTCTCCCCGATGTGTATCACATCGCTAGAATCGTCACCCTCTGGCGACGGAGCTTCTTCGCTCTTCCGTTTGCGCGGGCCACCAAGCCCTTTGACAGTGAAGATCTTGTTCTCCTCCTTTTCTTCTGGCATTTCAACAGGAGCTGGGGTGGGTTTGGGGGGCGCAGGCTTGGCAGCAGAGCCAGCAAGCTTGTCGCGAGCTTCAGATACCGTACGAGGCATGGGTGGCAGCGGGAGCGATAGTCGAAGGGCTTCTGCAGAGGCGACGGCAGAGTACTCGGGAGGGGTAAGAGGTTCCCGGGTGTCCAACACTGCACCCCAGAACTGGGAAACCTCGCAGCGCGCAGCGGTAGGGAAGTTCTCCTCACCGATAGGTGGCGTCACAAGACCCTGTTCGGTTTCCGTCGCCGGAACAGATCGTCCCGCTCTTGTCGGCTTCACATACACATCACGCCATTCAGGGCCGTCAGCGCCTTCGATCTTTGCATTTTTGATGACCGCCAGGAGGTCCGCGGCTCTGTCCTTGGCGATGGGTGTCACTGGTGACAGTGTCCGGAACAATGTCCCCAGATCCAAAGGCATAGCGTGCGCAACCTTGAAAAGGACGTGCTTAGGGAACACACACTGCACGCCTTCGTCCTCCTCTCTCGCAACTGCATCACGCCATTGATGAACTGCTTTGAAGACGGCAAATTGCTCCTTAGACAGGACCGCAGGATTGCGCGATAAGTAGTCGTACCAGCCACCTGGTCCTTGGCCTGTGGCAGCATCATAAGGAGAGCGTTCAAACCGTTGCAGAGCTTCATCCTTTGACTTCTCCAAGACGTAGTCGATAAGGTTGTTTTCGGGCGTTGAGTTCTCTATGAGTTCGTTGCGTAAGTGATCGAAAATGTGAAGAAGGTAATGGGTATCGGATCTGGCGTAGTCGAACATGCCCTCTGGAATCGGCCGAATTCGCCAGTCGGCCATTTGGTATCTCTTGTCGGCTTCGAAGTTGACAAACTTTTGCAGAAGAAACTTCAAACTCCGCTTGGGGTAATTCAGAGCGCAGGCGGCGTGGTAGGTATCAAACATGCCGACTACGTAGAGACCTAGATCGCGTTGGAGCCAAATGATATCCATGGACGAACCGTGGAACACTTTGAGGATGCTAGGATCCGCAAAGACCTCATTAAGCATCTGAAGCTCCTCCCTCCACGGTTTCAGCGTGTCAACCACCCAGTCCTTATCGCGGGTGCTGATCTGCATCAAAGAAACAAGACCCTGATAGGAATGCACATCGTGATGCTCTAGATCGATAGCGATCTCCTTCGCAGATTTGAGCTCTTCCAACATTTCCTTCACTCCTTCTAGGGTATCCACGAAAGTTGCGGTTGTCGACTCCCAAGGCTGGTAAGGAACGGGAGATGACACAGCGTAGGTAGACTCCGGATACCTTGCGGCGCGGATCTCGGTCTCGTAAGGGTTTCGGTCCGACGATTCAACAGACTTCTCCAACGGAACCACCGCATGTGGCTTAGTCCTGAGCAATGGCTTGAAAGGCGAATCATCGGCGTTATCGACTTGACGCTCAAAATACAGCTGAGGTTTCGGGATCTTCGACGGGCCGTAATCGTAGATGGTGGGAAACTTCGAAGTGGTCTTCTTGGTAGCCTTGGCTGCACTCTGTTCTTGCTGCGATGGGCTCAGTCTCTTAATCACACCGGTAAATTCATCCAAACAAGCATCTGCTCTTTCCAAAAGAGCATCGATAACATCCACCACACCGCGCCAATTGTCTTCGATGGAGTCTTCATCCTGCAAGGTCGGCACGGGTAAATCGGTACCGGCTGTGGCGGCTTTCAAAAGTGAAGAAGTTAATGAAAGAATCCTGCCGCTTTGTTCATCGATGGACTCGGAAAGCTCCGCGCTTGAAGTGCGATGAAAACTGAGATCTTCAGCAGAGAGCTGGCCAACAGTGCGCGTCATCTGCACGAGCGACGACGTTAGCTGCTGCTGGAACGGCGGGAAGTCTGCTGCGGAATCCATTGTGATCTAGCTCTGAGTATCCTGTTCAATGACAAACACAGAGCGAATGGTAATGAGCAGACAAACAGGGCAAGATTGTTTGCGCCTGGCAGTCGTGTTTAACCAATAATCACTTTTAATTCATACAAAAAAAGAAAAAAAGGAAAAATTCGGAGGTGGAGAAATCCTGACGCCGGCGGACTGCTGACCGCCTACCATACTCGGACTAGAATGGTACAGCGGCGATGATCATCCTCATCTACTTGCCGGCGTATCGTTACTTATCCTATTCGTCTCACTCTTCCAGCTTTAGACACGAAAAAGCAAAAGCGCCTTCTGACATCCTTGTGCAGTCTTCTACTAAAAAGGACCCATCATGTCTGCCTCTATAGCTCCCGAGTGCAATGATATCAAAGAGTAGTTTCCACCTAAGCCACACCTACATCTACCTACTATGGCAGCTAACTGTGCCTAGGAGATATGACACCTGCTTTCTCAAATGGTACAGTGAAAGTAAGCTTTCCCGCCAAATGCTTCTGCCTTTCCTTAAACTGACAAAAACAGAATACCTTCGTGGCAATACAACATCCAATGACTGCGAAGAACTGTTCTCTAAATACAAGACATGCTTAAATGTAACATATCACAAGCCCGTACTTCATGGCGTGCGCTAACTTCGCCGCAGAAAGTGCTAAAAGAAAAAGGCATCGATTCCATGCTGGAAGATGCTCGAAAGGGCAATTCCGATAATGATGTTGAGCACCTTCGGAGGAGTTGATCTTCAGCGTCGCTATGAATACCTCATCTCCACTCCCTACACAGACTAATAAGCAAGCAAATGGGTCTAGTGGCCTGAAATACTGTCATTGTTAGTGACCAGGCCATGATTCAGACTACGATGAGCAGCCAAGCTTTTGCGGTGCAAGTTCCATTGCAATGTTGGTTGGAAGCTCAAAGTGGAATAGGTCGTCAAGCTCATTGACCAGATCTCTTGCAACTTAACGCTGGTTCTTGGAAAACTCAATCTTTTGCAAGCCAGTTGTTAAGGCTTCGTGTGTACCACAATGTCTATGATGGCTTGTTCAGAAAGTCTCAACTCAACTTATTCTGTACTAACACGGTTTTACCCTCTCATGTACATTTATATATATGCAAACTAGACCATTCTTCAAACCATGCAGCATTTAGCGACTTTCATTTGTTATGATTGACATGGCTCGTTGTATTCGTAGGGTAATATAGTGTGACATGGGACACCAGGAGAGAGAAAGATGATCTAGTCTGGAGATGTTCTGTGAGCTATTCTTTGGAATGGATATTTTACTTGAACTATATAGGACATAGAACGATCAATTGAATCCGGAGCATGGTCACATAATGAATAATACTGAAATTAGATTATATTATATCTATGTGCATAAACACGCATAAACTCATTTTCAAATCTCATCAATCAAAGACAGCGGACAATGTCACATCACCGATGTCCTCGTCTCCTCATATCACCCTGACCGAAACCGTTCGGAACCTTGAGTAACCCATTCGCTGTTGCACCCATTCCTCCGACCATCGTAGAGGAACCACCACTGCCACTATTCGCTTTACGAGGCTGGGTCAACAAGGACCACACCTCGGCCATTCCGGCCCGACGAGCAGGAAGCATGCTATATTGCATGCTGTAGAGATTGCGGCGGTGGATTGGAGGCACGAAGCGCCCGGTTACGAGGCAGAAGATCACACGCGGCGAGAGATAATGCTTCCGGAGGCGGTGACCTAGTTGGAAGTACTGATCGAACATGGCGCGAAGAGTCAGGGGTATCGACTATTTTTTGTTTAGTTTGGGTATTCTTTCCGAGAGTGGGATAGTTTTAGATAAGGTGGTAGTGGGTGTGGAGTAGCATACCTCGAGATGGATGTAGGGTACTGTGGAAGCCGAGTCGGTGTTTGATGACTTATCGTGCTCTTCGCGGAGCTCAAAGTGAACGCCGCCTGTGATTTTGGGTTTAGTTACATATTGCTTGATAATCCGTCATGTGAGAGTGTGAAAACGCACCTGGCAGTCGCCGGGAATCTTTGACCCGCAGCATCAAGGCGAAGAGTGGAAAGTGGTTCAAGAATGCAAGACATGTATCAAGCGCCGCTTTCACCGAGATGATTGACATCCGAGCGGTTGCAAAAGCCAGGTAGAAAACGATGATGGTTGGTAGAAGAAAGAAGAGTACCGTAAAAAGGATTGTCCCAATCAGGAGTTGATCTAGATCATAATCGCATGAATCTATACGATTGCGTAGCACATTCCGCTTCTTACCACGGAACAGGTGGAATAGCGATATGATAATAGTCAGCTGCCAGTTGAAGATGCGCGCCGAGGCGATATAAAACGAGTATATGTGCACGGTCAGTATAGACACAAGATCTGAGAAGAGCGCAATGGGCATGCTGGCGCCCGCGAAGCTAGAACACCCGACGACATATATAACGTGAGGAAGATAAGGCTGTAGGTTTGCAATGAAAGCTGTTCTTGGTTAGCTGAAGGAGGAATACCAATGGGGGAGATCCTTACCAGCCCAATTCTCTATTACCCACAGAAACAGATCGCCCAGAAAAGCAGCGAGCTCGTTATTCAGCTTCAAGCCTGCTGGCCAATCCATGAGCCAGGAGATGGTACGTTGCAAGCCTTCCACAGTCCAGCCAGTAAGAATAGAGTTGATCTGCAGAGCAACCCAGTTCGCATTATCAATGATGTAGGAACCCAACGCTATACCGATAATCACGTCATTCGCGACAAGCCATAGACTGTTGTAGAACCGAATATAGTCCGGATGGCTAGTAGTCACACTCTCCCAATTATCCTTCCTCTGTCGCAGCTTGACGTATTGAATGGGCCAATAGCAGAATTGTTGGAGCCGAATGTCAACTTGTTGGGCCGTTGCTGATATGTCCTTCAAAGCTGCTGCATCGGGCCGAGCGCGCCACTCTAGAATTTGGAGTACTATCTCAGCAATTGTCCGATGGAATACAAGACCGATGACGAAGATCCGAGTGACAACAGGCCAAACCCATTGCCAGAACACATAAGAGACACCAAGGACAAAAAGATCCCACAGCGTCGTTGCAGATTCGACAACTCGCTCACCAACGCTCATACTCCTCTTGACCCGAATCCCGATCAGGTGACTATTCTTTTCCATGAGCTTTCCCATCTCGTAGGCGCAGTTTACTTGGTTGATTATGAGGGGTAGTGCCTGCTCTTTGTGCGACGGGACATGCTTAACAACAGTATGAAGCTTAAGTTTTTCAACCAACTTCTGAGACTGAGCCTTATCTCGTTCCTCCTCTGTATCAATCTTGTCGGATACCGAATCGGATTTGTCCGCAGTAGACACCTTGTCGCCAAGAGCAAGGGAAATCGGCTCTAGCGACATATACTCCATTCGGGTAGGATGGGGGCGATGAAACATGATAACCTGAACAGACACATTCGTCTCCGGCGGACAATATATCCTAGGAATCTTATACGACGGATGCGTATTCACATACAGGTGCGACGGGTTAAACGCTGTCGGTGGCTCTCGCGGATTGGTCGTACCAAGCACATGCATGGCAGATCTGCCACAAAGCGTAAATATCCTCACAATCGGATGGGGGCTGTTGCGAAAAAGGATCCCAGCACGCAGGGCATTGTCGACATTCCGAGGCTAGTAAAGTAAGGCCTGTCAGTATCCCACCACCAGCAGGCCGTATGAAAGCCAACCAATGCGTCGGCTCACCTCCACATCCTCCAAGACCGTCAACACGAACAAGTCGAGCTCCGAATTCTTCCACCCGATAATCACGCCCTGTGACGGCGTCCGAGGGAGGTCGTATGGCCAAAATACCCGCAACAATCCATCGCTCATGAGCATGTTGTCATCCTTCAGGAGTGATTAAAAGGAGCCGCGGCGGCGTAACTGTTCTCGGGCAGATACGCCCAGGTTGACGTATCGGGGGTGCTGACATTAGACCTATTAGCTTCGGTTTTGTTCGCAGGCATGTTTCTCGCTCCATTGGATTGCGGGCTTGATTCAATCGGTGTGTCGCATACCAATTCGCCTTCTTTCGCAGCCAGATAGCTGATAGGGAGGACAAGTAAAAAGTAAAAAACGGACAGAAGCACAAATCCCTTCGCTGTTCGTGTCTATTTAAGATATTAGACTTAGTCTATGCGACACCAATGCTTTGTGATGGAAGTCAGGACCGGGCCGCGCGTACGACGGAGCCGAACAAGTATCCCGCGGTGGGTAAAAGATAGAGAGGGGCTGGCAAGTAGCACATACCACAACGCCGTGATCCCAAGCAAATATAGCTAGTTCATATAGTCGAGTGACAAGATCCCACCTTGCGGTGATGTAGCCCGCGACGAAGATGCCGAGTGTGAGAATAGAAAAGGGGTGCATGAAATACGGTGGTTCGGCGGGTATCACCTTAGTTTGCGCGCATAGCTATTGAAACCAAGGAGCAAGAAGGGAGTGGCAGATTCTCTGGTCCGAGATTGCACAGAAGGAATGACGATCGCTCAAGGAAGGCGACGAAACTTGCGAGACCAAATGCTAGGACAACTGGTAAACTCTGGTTGTTTGTGGTGAGGACTGGAGACGAATGCGCTTATAGATTAAGAATACAATCCCGGTGGAGCGTCTAGACCTCCGCGATCTCACGTGACTTATGTCGATATAGTTGAATGGGATTCTCCTTTCACTTTATCCTAAGCGATATGTACAAAGAAGCAATCACTCGAAATTTTTGGATAATATTATTCCCTACACATTTTATCCTCATGTCCGTAGATCACACATACACAGATTGACACCTTCCAAACGCCGAACCGCTATGACCCCGAGAAAGAAAAAAGACGCAAATACTAATCTATAAAGCCTTGATACCCTGGAAGACCTTGTTTGCTTGCAGCTTCTCATCTGCTTTGACGAGATCACGCATGATCTGTCGCTTCTCTTCCACTGTCAACTCCTTACCAGAGGACTCGGTCTCCGACTTCCATTTCAGCAGCATCGCTTTGAGAAGGGCACTGCCCTCCTCAACTTCTTCCTGCGAGTATTTATCGATCGCCATGGATGACTGCTGGTCTTGCTGTTCGGATGAAGTAAAGTCTTCAAGTTCCTCTGCCTTCTGGCGGGCCATGTTGACCACCTTCTCCGGGAAGCGGACCAATTCGGCAACGTGGATACCGAATGACTGGTCACAAATGCCAGGTTCGACCCGGTACAGAAGAGTGACCTGGTTCCGCTTGGACTTCTTATCTTCACTGTCATCATCAGTACCATCGCCGATGAAGGCGACTACGTGCAGGTTCTTGACAGACTTGGGGTATCGATCGGCGAGAGCTGTCAATTCATGGAAGTGAGTAGCGAAAAGGCCGAAGCAACGAATCTCTGTGACGATGTGTTCAGAGATGGCCCATGCTAGGCCGAATCCGTCATACGTGCTTGTACCGCGCCCAAGCTCGTCGATGATGATAAGAGACTCGGACGTTGCCGACTTGAGGATGTTGGATGTTTCGAGCATCTCAGCCATGAAAGTGGAAACTCCCTTGAGCTGTGAATCACTTGCACCAACACGTGCAAGGATACAGTCAAAGATGGTCAATTCTGCTTCTGTACAAGGCACAAAGCAGCCCGTCTGAGCCATGAGAGCGATAACACCAATTTGGCGAATATAAGTCGATTTACCTCCCATGTTAGGACCAGTAATGATGAGGAAGGAGGACTCGTCTCGGACCAAAGCCACATCATTAGTAATGAATGAAATATCATCCTGCATTTCCATACAGGGGTGGCGCGCTTCCTTGAGAACTGTGTTTCCGGTGCCTCGTGGGTGCATCTTGGGCCGAGCATAGGGGGTCGGCGCATGAACAGAAGCATGAGCGAAGCTTACAATGACATCGAGGTGTGCTATGACACCGGCAAGTCGTTCCAAAACAGGACAGTAGGACGCGGCAACGTTAACGACCTCATTCACCAGGCCGGTCTGAGTTCTATTGTAGTTCGAGGACAGTTGATCATGCTCCCGGCGCAAGGTTTGCATAGTCGACGTAGTGAAGTAGACACCGTTCTTCTGTGTAGAACATTCCTGGTACTCTCTCTTATTGCGGATGCATCCCGACTCGTTGCGAGTAAGTCGGAAGCACCATCCGTGCACCCTGTGGTTCTCCAGGAACAACTTCTTCTCAATATCTTGGTCAAGGTCCCGAGCTACCCTGCGGTGCTCAACGCCCATATCATGACGGAGCTTGTCCAGCTTCTTCCTGATGATCCGCAGACTCTCGTCAAACTCAGGCTTGATGATGAACTCGTGGTTCTCCAGCGCATCAAGGTCAACCGTAGTCTCAACCATCTCCTCCAGTTTCGCTAAGCTATCAGAGTGACTCCGGAGGTTGGAAGTATACTCCGTCTCCAGGGGCGTCTGATACTCTTCATCCATAACATTCTCGAGAGAGTTGACAAAACCAGGCAAACGAATAGCAACCTGGTACACCCGCACAACGTCTTCCAAGTTTGCCTGTTTGCGCTGGAACCGCTTCGCTAGTCTATACAGATCCGGTATGGAGCGAAGATGCTCCTCCTGCATAGTCTGTCTGAGCTCCGTGTTAACAACAAACGCCTCAACAAGCTGCTGTCTCTTCTCGATCTCCGCCAGATCCATCAACGGCTGTTTCAGCCACTGCGCAAGCAACCGGCTACCAACAGGGGTCTTGCAGTGATTCAACAAACCAAACAAACTCATAGACTTCGATCCGTCCCGCGGACCAGGCATAAGGTTAAGAGCACGCAGCGCCGACGAATCCAACTTCATAAACTGCGACAAATCATGCTGATAGAGCTGGTACTGGCCGAAGTTTGTAGGATCCGTCATAACCCCAAGGTACTTGATCAACGCAGACGCCGAGCCCATCGCAAGCTTTAGCTCCGTCTGCGGCAGCGTACCAGCCGACCGTTCATCCCTCAACAACCTCGTCAGATCCTGCTCAATATCCTTGACACCATAATCAGCCACCGGCCTCTCGGAGATAGCGATCCCACAACTATCCGCAATAGCCCGAATCTTTCCCAGCTCAACATCCTTCTTATTAGCATCCATCTGCACCAAACACTCCTTCACCCCGAGTTGGATAATAAGCGACTCAAAGTTGGAATAGATATCGTTATCCAGAAACTCGCTAACACCGAGTTCCCGTACACTTGCGTCCGCAAAGCACACTCCCACACTCCTAGCCTCTGCGGCCTTGGCCGAGATCTTCACTGCTAGGATAATTGGAGCCGAGTCCATGGATAATCCACCAACGCTGCCCAACTCTTCTTCCACATCTTGGAGGTTTCCCGGGCTAGCTTGCTTTACCAGCTTCCAATGACCCTTGCCCGTTCCGACTGAGCCCCAGATTTCAATGCGCTTGTTGAGTCGGAAGAGAGCTTCGCGGAGAAAGTTACGGAAGACGGTGACACTCATGGTGACGGAGGGAAGGCCTCCGGAGTCGCTGCGACCTAGATTGCGGAGTATAGAGGTGGTCTTGTACACAGTGCGAGCGATGAACTCTGCTTCGGCGCCATGGGCAGAGTACCAGTCACCGCGGTCGAAAACGCGAATAGTTTCATCGTTGCTATTTGCTGCGAGGGAACGGTAAAAACGAATGAAGCCGACTTCGTCGTCAACCTAAACAGGGTTAATTGTTATTGAATGTTCGAGAGACCGGTTGTCTTGTTTACTTACCTTAAGTTCTGGACGAGAAGACATCTTGCCAGTTAGTCTCCAACAAGATGAATGGAAGACTGACCATTAGCTCTGCCGTGATCGATCTATTTCGATAATTCCAGGAGACGCGCTCCGTGGCAACGCGGTCACGTGTTGTCGCGTTCGCGATATATTGAAGTATCATTGGCCAATAATAGCACCCGTTAGAACTCTACAAAGTGATAGGTCCAAAAAACGCCTACACATAGGAACTGAAGTACTTCATGTTCATCATGATTGATATGTATTCTCTAATAGCTAAAATGGTATATGATAGATGCAACGCTAACAGATGCTACACAAGGGTGATAATAAAGTCATGTGTATCAAACTCCACAGATGGGGTATCCAACCCAGCAACACCAAACATCCAAAACACACATTAAACAGTAGAAGTCTTGATTAGGGGTTCGAGGCTGAAGCAGGCTCGTCCTCGCCGAACTTCAGTTCACGCACCTTCGCACCGATATCCTTGAGGTTGATATCCGCGGAGGATTTCAGAACCACCGATTTGATATGATTCACGGTGACGAAATCGACCCATTGTCCAGCAATGTCGGGCCGAGCCAGCACTTCGACGCAGATTTCCACCTCTTTCTCTGAAATAGGATTCTTCGATGAGTCCTGAACGTTCTGTACGATCATCTCTAGGCGAAACGGCTTCCTCTGGGCAGCCACAGTAGCTTTTGGGCCACTACCCACATAACCAGCTGGCCTCAGCAAAGCCAGCACACCAGCGACTTCCTCAATGCGTTCAACAGCAGCACGACGAAGCAGCATCTCCTTCGATGGCGGGGGCGGTAATTTCGACTGACGAAGGGCCTTGCTCCTGATCCGATCCAGAAGTCCTGTGCGACGAGCGTTCGTCGCATTAGGTGTTTTCTCAGGCGACTCTGCCACCGGCGCTGCTTTAAGCTTCTCCGTTTTCATTTTGATTACCCCGCCCTTTAAATCCTGCAACCGCTGCTGGCCTTTTCGGAAGTTCGTGAATGGTGTCAATGACTCGTGGATGGACGAAACGCCCAGCGTCGCGATAAAGTCCACCTGGCTTTCATCGCCATCAGCGGCATCCAGAGCCTTCTCCCAGAGCAAATCCACAATTTGCTCAAACTGTTCTTGCAATTCATTGTCGTCGATTACCCACTGCTCCCGACGCACACGCTCCAAACAAATCTTTCCCAATCCATAATTAGCAATTCGAAAGTTGAGCCCGGTGGCTTCCGAGTCTTGCTCCCAAATCCATAGTAACCGTTGCACATCCTTCACCACGACCTTCCGCTTCTTCCACAACCGCTCAACACAAGGAAGAAACTCCCTCAAGTCTGCGGGAGTAACCGAACCGTGATGCGCATGGTGAAACGTGATGGCCTTAAGAAAAGCCGAGTGCAACTTAATCAAATCGTTCACACAAGTGGGACGCACATGGAGAACTGCCGCGCAAGACCGCGATGTAGCCTTACCCCTAGCACGCTTCGACGGCGAAGTTGGGATCGCAGAAATTTCCCCGGTGACAGCAGTCCGCGAAGTACCGGTAGGAGATGCATAGTGGCCACTTCGGGGAGTCGATAACGACAGTTCCTTGATCCGGAGAGATTTGGAGGGCGTAAGCGCTTCGGTCGTGGGTTCCCCCTTTTCTTGAATCCGCGGGCTATTGCAGTCTACGTTCTCGAGTTCGTTCAGTTTCCGTTTCTTGGAAGGCGAGACCGGAAGACTGGCGACGGCCTGCTTGCCATCTGCGGCTGATCTGAGACCGGGCTTGGTCGTTCTTGCGAAACTTTGGATGCCGGTCTGTCCTCGGGGAAGGTGGGCTTGTCGGGTAGAAGTGCGCGGCATCGTGACTGCCATGCTCGTTGCGGATAAATGAGATGAGATATAGATTATGGAAGGAACATATAGACAATTAGGAAGGTTTGATGCGTAAAATACAAATGCAATTGGGGAATGGTTCGCATGGAAGGAGTGGGTGGGCACTCGATATTATTTAGCTGGCGATTAGGTTTTTCCCTGGTGGAGCGCGTCGCGTTTGGCGCGTGTTGGCGTCGTGTCCGGATGCGGTTATATTGGGTCAACCCACTCCAGATCTACTCCGCTATCATTGACACGAACCCACGGGGGTTTCTTATAAGTACTTATAAGATGGATTTATTTTGGAGAGTTTTCAGGTTGAGTTCTGAAGACAAGCTCTAAAAGTCCTCGAGTGGATTGCTTAATGTGCATGGCACTTTGTCACTACGGTAATCGGCATGACAGGAATGCAACATACCACAGCACTACGAGCTTCTACCAGTTGAGCAAGCAAGCCCCTCTGTCGAATCTTCTATCTTATCGGTGTTATCGAGTTATCAGACTTGGTCAGTGCTAACGATAAACCGGACAATACTCCGTACACATATAATCTTCTTCCCTCGCAGAGGGCCAAAACTATACTTCTAATAAGTATCTTAAAAATGTCAATGAAAATAATATCATTATTCGCCTTCATGAGAGAGGATATGAGCTAGCTGATATTAACATAATTAAAATCATCGCAATAGCGCGCTTTATTCAATTTGCAGACGCAAAGTCCCCCAGGTTACTTGCTACCACTCCACCAGCTCGACAAAGACCCCTTCGCCTCACTTGTCTTCTGCTCCACCGTCTTATCAAATTTATCGACGTTAGCCTTGAGCGTTGCAGACGCATCCTGTCGCGCTTCGTTAAGCTTATCGAGACTCTCGTGGGCTAGTCCCGAAGCACGGTTGCTAGCTTCTTGTGCCTGGGTGCGGGCATTGGACACCTGATAACTTATTAGCTCTTATTCATACAATAGCAGAAGAGGGAAATAGATATAACATCTAAGTAGTTTCAGATAGGGAGACAAAGAACATACCGCCTCGTCAATATGCGCACCAGCCTCCGCACCAACTTTCTGACCAGCTCTCTCGGCCTTGTCCGTACTAGGGACCTTGTTGCGGGCTACATCGGCATCATCTACATAAGGTCAGCTTCCCGCTCACAACGATAAAAGTGACGGTCATAGGATGGAGAAAAAAGTACGTTTAATCTCTTGCTTCGCGGCCTTTGGATCACCACCGGCCCGATACAGATAGTACCCGCCAACACCAGCGGCAGCGAGGGCAGCGTAGAGACCGGTTCTGTTCGACATTGTAACGGATGGATTGTAGTTTCTGTGATGGGATTCGAGTTCAAGATTGTTTTGAAAATTGAAGTCTATTGGATTGGGTGTGAGAAGGTGAGGCAAACAGGACTTTAAAAAGTCTGGGGTAAGAGGGAAGGGTCATGTCATGGGGTATGACGTCTACGTTGGAGTTTTTCTTGTGTTATTAATATTTCGCAGACTACGTATGTATGTACATGTACATAGGTTTCCACTGGGGATACACACTTCCGTTAGTTACAACTACTGTTAGTTACAGTTCTTGGGATCTAACCAATTACTTTTAGTTCTTTGTTCTTCATCTGTACTGTAGGTATGTACATGCGTGTACTACATTCGTACATACTTCCATGTACACACATACCCAATGTGTCACGTCTCATCGGCGAATATCACTTGAGCGCCGGCCGAAGGAAGACTCTGTTCGAGCGTTGCATCGCTTTCATCGACGTCACCTGATAGTCATGTCCTTCTCCATGGTGCGTGTATTTCAAGGAACCGATGATTTGATGTAAATGTGGGGCTCAACGTCATGGATCGTCGCCATCCGTTCCGCTTCGGGGTGCAGGCTGGAAGCATCCATTGCTGGGATCTCCGGGGTTCCTCTGCAGGCACCTTGCCTCGTTTTGACACATGAGTACTACGCAGCTAGCAGACGATAACAAAGATTAGATACTGCTTGGTCAACAAGCTAACCGCCGTATTTATTGTCCACTTATTTGCAAACTAGTTGATCACGTACATGCACGCATAATAACCATATCAAGACCCGAATATAGTAAAACACGACCGTCAAACCCCGCCACACAAAGGAAACGTCCATATATATAGATAGATAGATAGATAGAAACAAGGCAATCCCAATGAACAATTGAAGCCACACCACGACCAGAGTAGAAAAACTCCATCCAGAACCTCGTAGCTGAACTCGAGATTGAGGCCGAGGGGTATCTTCATGCGCTATGGACAAACCCTTAAACAACGCCCGAACATGCGAACATGCAAAAACCATCGCGACCCTGATGGAAAAAGAGAGACAGGGAAACTGCGGGAAAGGAAATGAAGACACCCGAAAGAGACTGGTAGCCACGAGTCAAAACCCCTCCCTGTTAATCGAGTCACTTATGCATCATATTCATCAGTCATCACTTCATAACGATTCCCGGTCGAGCGGTGGTGTATAGCTCCCAGGAATTCGGTAGATCGAGGATCTAAAACGCCATAACTATATCCAGGATAGCGTAGAGGAGAAAGTAAGAGAAGGCCAGGTGACTTGTGATATACAACACTGGCTCAACATCACAAAAGAATGGAAAAAAGGTCAGGCGAACGGGAAAGGTGGCAACATCTGCCGATTTCGCGAGACCACTTCGGGCATCGCGGACCTATGTATTTTGGTCGATTTCCGACACATTGGTAAACATCCCGGGCGGTAAATTTCATGCAAACAACTTTGCAGACCCCTTATTCTCACTGGTTGCAACAGCAACTAGAGCCTCGAGCCTACCCATACCGGACTCTCTGCTCGACGGATGGTTATTGTTGAAGAAGTCAGTTCCGGGTTTAGGCTTACTGTGGTACCCATCGGACTGTGATGCCTATAGTTCAATTAGTGACCTGGCCGTTATCGATTCATCGGGTAACGGGTGCGTACTGTTTGAGACGTATCGGATGAGAATGGGGTATGATGCGGCTCGATGTACCCGTTGTTGTGCACAATGGCAGGGTGGTACTCAAGAGATGCCGTTGATGGGGTATGAACTCCTTCACTACTGCTTGAATCCTCCGGGGATGTTCGAGTAGCATGAATGGTGCTGCTGTAACTTGGGCCACGAGAATGATGTCCGCGGTAATCCTGGTATTGTTGCTGTGGATGGTAGGATGAAGACGGGCGAGAACCAACATTATGAAGTTCGGCTATAGTTTGCTGGCTCCAGTGTGATGCGTCTTTATGGAGGGGCTTGTCCCGGATATGCAATCCAGTCAAATTCGTGTGCAATGACATGTCCCAGGAAACGTGACCCCGGCGATGTCCAGGACCAGAAATCGGGGGAGGTGGCCGAACTGACGGCTTGTTATAGTTGAATCCTCCCCCAAAGGTATAGTTAGGTGGCGGCTTATTGCCGTTATCAAGGTGCATCGGACTTGGCCGGCGCACCGGTGGAGTGAGAGGCCGCGAGACAACCTTATCAAAGCTCTCAATTCCCGGCAGACGCGGCGGTTGTTCGTCCTGTGTATTGGCGCCGTAAGAGTGCGGCAATGTCTCAGTAGGCTGGTAGTTCCCGTATCCACTAGTAGCAGGCCGTGAGACGGTGGAGTACGTGGATGGATGCCAGGTACGTCTCCGCAGATCGGCATCCGCTGCATTGTGCGATGTCTCATCCCGGGATATCGAGTAGCTGGAGCTCACTGGGCTTGCATAAACCCCTCCCTGGGGGTGATATGCAGCTGTCGAGCCTGCGTTTGCGTAACCAGGGGGGTAGGCATTGACCGGTTGCGATGCGAACGGATTAGCGCCCGATGGAACGGACAAGCGACGCGCAGCGGTTTTACCATCCCAGAAGCCAGAGGCATGAGATGCTGCAGACATCGGCGAGGCGACATGAGGACTGCCGTTGCCTCCAGCAAAGATATGAGAGGGTGCGTAGGGTGAGCCAGCCACAGCTGGGCCCGGTACCCCACGGATTTGACCTGGTGGTGTACTAGGGGGATCGCCCATTGTATCTAAAGCGAGACGAGCTCGACCGTCATTCGCCATAATCAACGGCGGAGGTCGGCGACGAAGCTCTGGAGGTTGGCTAAATGTCGACGCGGTCGACGTGATACTCGATGTGGACAAATTTCGGCTATGGCCTCTGCTATGAGTTCCCTGACTGCCGCCAGTACCAGCCCTGGCTCGACCCTGAGGCCGCACTCGATCGGTTCGAATCTGACGCTGAAACCGGGTTCCAGTGGCTGCGAGCGAGTCGCCCGGAATCTCCTCGTTCACATGTACCGTTTGAGCATGCTGCCGCAGGTTATCGAGCCTGGAAAATCGTCGCGAGCAATGGCATTGGAATGGACGTTCCCCAGTATGTTTCCGAATATGTCTGGCGAGATGCTCGCTTCGGGTAAAGCTTAGATTACAAGGCGGGTAATCTGTGCAGTAGAACCGTTGTCCTTTTTTCTTCTTTGACGGGGGAGCATCGCCTTTGTGGTCCGAGTCGTGGTCTGAACCATCACGATCACCCTCCGAGTCTCCGTGCGATGCCTCCTCGGATACTGACAGCCCGCTCCCTTGCGAGCCTGCGGGTTGAGAAGAATGGTCAGAGTTGTTTACATTTCGGGGCGTACTGCCGTCCTTTTCCATATCCACCATTTTCGCGGCGTCTTGCGCCTCCGGTACGTTAGTTAGATGGGGTCGAGGTGTGGTGGGTGGCGTCGCCTCCTCCATCACACGGTCTTGCGGCGACGAAATATTATTCACAGGTAAGAATGATGACATATTGACACAGGCGCCCGAATTAGGGTCTATGTACTGATCGACAAGGGGTTATTCAGGTGACCCTCGGCCCATTAAATACGATATGTTTCAGCTAAATTGGTTGGGATTCCCGGGAGTTGAGAAAACGCGGTGTCGATCCCACGAAGCTGACTGCTGAAGCGATTTGCGCAACTCCTGTCAGCATGTGGGCCGTACACTCGATGTCGAGAGGAACGAGGAGCAAGGGCGCTGAGCCGATGGTGTGGTGGCTTATTTATTGCTTGGTGTGATAACTTACGGGTAGATATTTTCCCTTATTCCAAATCCGGCCCAGGGATGAGATGAAGAGGGCAGGGGGAGGGAAGTGGAATGTAGCAAGAGGCTGATGAGGGTTGTTTTTAGCCGAATGCCCAACGTTGATGGCGAAGCAAGGGTAGGTAGGTTGTACGCGGTAGGTGGCAGAGCACAACCATTAGCATCGAGGACACATTTCTTGCAGATGTGCCTGGCCAGGGAGACGCTAAACGTGGACCGGAGGGATGACGAGAAAGAGGGAAGTGGAAGTAGGGTGGTTAAGGAGAGAAGCGGTGGTCAAGAGAGAGAAGTTCGGTAGACTCGATGAGTTTCAGACGAGTCGCCGAGTACAGGTTGTGGGTATGACAATCCCCCGGCCAAGAACTGAACTAAAATAAATTAAAGATAAAAAAAATTTCAACCAAAAGTGATCTGTTTCCCTGGGTTTTGATCGGCCCGGGAAAAGGGAGGCAAATGGAATAAAAAAAAAATAAGAAAAGGGCCCGGTTAGAATAAGCCAGGAAATATGACGTGTAGGCGTGGATGTACAGGCACCAGGGCCAGGAGATAGATACAGAAGAAGTATAATAATCGAGGTAAGATATGGAAAGACCACAAAATGCCGACCTGAGACGGGATGAGGAAAAGGAAAAGAAAAGGAAGGAAGCGAAACAGGAAGAAGATGCGCGGTGAGAGATGAGCGACAGTAGAAGTAATAGAAACGATTATGTTAGATCCACTCGCTGAGTGGTGACGACGATACAGACAGGAAGGGGAATTGGGAAAGGATGAGGAGAGAGCCGGAGGAGTTAAAGTGTAAGGAAAGGGAAAAAAGTGTAAGCGCGTGTACGAAAAAAAATAATAATAAGGGAAAACAAAAAATAAAATTAAAAAATTAAAAATTAAATAAAAAAACTGGAGCCAACTCAAAAAGCCCCCGTAGGTACTCAACTCACTCACACTTGTCTTAACTAGAGGCTTATCGGAAACAACGGTCGGCGGCGAGCGGACAAGGCGGCGAAACGAGGGGCAGAAGGAGGGGGAGAATGAACCATAAGTCTGGATTAATTATAGTTACAGAACTAGCACTAGTAAGTATGGACGTTACTACTTCAATCGCCCCGTTTGAATGGTTCAAAGAGAATGCAGAGTGGATTTGAAAGGGTAAAGTCCAGTCTTGTAGCAGCGTGGTAGCAGCGCCAACTTTGGAGCCCTGGTGGTATTGCCATTACCACCTCAATACCAGAACCTGATGATGGTCAGTGCCTTTCATCAACATCATCACTAGGTAGTAGAAGTACTGGACGATGTACCAGCCACAGAAAGAAAGGGTTCGGCCGGACTGGAGAATGAACTCACCAGTGATATAATATACAGAGCAACAGGTGAAGTAGACTTTACTTAGTTCCAGGTACTGACGACTCGATCCGGACGAACCGACACGAATCAGCGACTCGAACAGCTGTGGAGTCTCCATACGCGCGATACCTTTTTTACTTTCACTGCTGGAAAGAGGGACGTAATGAATTCCTTCAAGCGTCTACAGCTGGTTCAGTGAGATCAAATCGCGGTTGGAAAATGATCGGAAATTTCAGCGCTCGAGCTATAAATAATCCGTCTGATCTATCGGTTTATCCATATCATCTGAGCTACATCCAAATCCTGTATCCCGATATAGAACGGTATTGGCGCCGGTACGAGGCGGTATCAGGAACCTCGGGGTTTTGCTGTTGCTGAACGATACCAGGGTGTGGTCAGCCGGGCTACGGGGAACCCAAGAGGTGAAATCTTGTCTAGGTCCTCATAATTCATAAGGCTGGTTGGCGGTGGGGAGTAAGGGTAATAGAGAGCGAGTCTCGAACCTGATAGTCACGATCGTACCATGGATCTAGCCTTTCCAGGGTCCAGAGGCGTTCACACCCTCTGTCCATGAAGGTAAAGGCACCAGGAACTTGCTTCGCTACAGAAGAAAGAAATGAGGGCAAGGAACAATAAGCGGGAGAGATATCCCCAAGAAATCCTGGGGATTAACCGTGGCGTGGTTTCTTGCGATTCATGAATCATGATCTGGATCATGGAGGAGGTCCTGGCCAGTAAAACCAGAGAAACCGAGCGGCGCCGACCGGTCTGTTGGACTCGGTGACGTCCACCATTCGAAGTCTATATCATGGTAACTTTAACCCCATCGATATAAGAGTAAAACCTTCCCCCAATGGCCGTTCGGTAACCAAACCATCAGTTGGCCTGGGAACTAATCCATGATCTGATCAACGAAGAGTGCATGGCAAATTCATTGGGGCCATGGTTCTCCACGGCCGCGCAACCATAGTTCGGAGTATACCTGAGTTAAGTTTCCGCTCTCACTTCCTGGACTCAGGTTAACCCTAGTAGACTGATCAAGTAAGAGGCATACTGTGGTATACCGCTCAGATTTGTCCAGGCGATCCCAGCATCAGACCGTGTCAGCAATCCCAATGCGTATGGCTCGATTGTCAAAGAGCCCGGGGGCCGCAGAACAATGGCAATACGAATGGCATGGTTCCGACCCTTCCACTGGCCCAAGCGATAGGCGCTGGAATTCCCCGTACAATCCTTCGGCAGCCCGAGCACATGCCATGCAGAAGGGATAGTCCACCTTTTGCAGGTACCTTACATTTAGGGCATTATTTTCAATACCACGATGACGAACATGGATGAGTCGACAAGGCTTAGGCGTAATGGACTTTTTAGTATATTTAGATATTAATCATACTGTTGCCCCGGTGGCCTACTAGTAGGATTCTCGCTGCAAGCTAGCTGAACAGTCCTCCCTGCGAGAGGTCCCGTGATCGCGGTTCAGGCCCTCAACTTCTTTTTCTCTCTTTTCTACCCATTTTCCTTTCTAGTATAAAGAAAACAAATCCTCCCTCCTTCGTTTCTGCATATCTTTTTCACCTTTTAATTTGTTTCTTATTTTTGTTCATTCCTGAGATGACACAAAGAAGGCTGGGACTGGAAACCGCCACTGCCGTGTACTGAGCGTGCCAACCCAAGATCTTCCATCTCTGCCAAAGTTTCACGAGAGTTTGGAAATCCCAAACCTAGAGTGAGCAATTTTAATTCTAATCCTCGATTCAATGCCTTGACGCAAAGGAAGAGGTAACTGCAAACGGCTTCGGGAAACAGTGGAAGCTTCCATCAGTTCCCCTCAGTCGATGACATCTACTTGATGCAGTCCGGCAGCCAATTGGCAACAAGGAACAACCAAGATAATGCTGAAACACCGGCGTTTCTGCACGCCACAGAATACAGCGATGATGTGCCTCATTGTTAAATCATAGTGAGCGAAGGGGAGGAGTTACAGAACATCCCTGCTACCAGGAATGATGTCCCTGTCTGGTTGTCTACTTTCGGGGTCGAATGCATAGAACATCCAGCAATGAACTTCCGTCGAATGTATTCTATTTAGGTTCCCTGCTAGTACCAGGTAAGTAACTAACTGGACTACCCGACCATCACTTAACGGGGCGAGTAAGGTTACTAAAAGATCGTCTAGTGTATAACGCGGACAGTGCATTAGTTCGACAGTAAAACACCCTCCTTCAGCACCCTATTGGACCAGCCCATGATCCGATCGTGGAGGTACCTTACCTCCTTCCAAGGGCCCTAACCTTGCTAAGGAAATTGCCCAAGGTCCACGAAATAAAAAAAAAGAAAAGAAAAGAAAACGAGTGGTTATAAATCAGAGGGAGTTGCATCCCTTCGTCCTCCAAGACCAATCCACATCAGCGAAGTGGCGGACAGAACTCCGGTGCGGAGGGGCTGATCGACGTGGCCGTCAACCAAACAGCACATCCGTCAATAGCTTCCTATGATGGATGCATTTCGTTTAGCCCCTCATTGTATCCAAATCCCTAAAAGAGACTGGGCCAAGGGGCATTGACGCCGCCACCACCGTCGAGGAGGGGAAAGTTTACGTGGAGGGGTCTCCCCGTATCAGGTTTCGCCGTCTCCTCTGACCTTTTTTCGACCCATCCAGAATATCTTTGGTTCGCTTCTCTCATTTGGTCCCCTTTCATTTTTCCAACTTTTTTCTTTCTTACTTATCATTATTTAATCTATGGATTAAAGTTCACAGGGATGATGATATCTAAACAGATTTCGAGAACCTCGAAAGATACGGTATGTATGGTCATGGAAGGAAAAGTTCCTTATCAGCCGTTTCTTAAATCTGGAGCGGGGTAAAAAGTCCCGGCTCTGTGGATGTCGCGCACGGCCTTTGCCTACTTTAAGTCCCTTAATTATTTAGAGTCCAGTATATAGTAGGTACACCGCAGGTACCTGCTCTAGTCGGTCGGTACTAGTTGGTACCCGGTCCTAGTAGGGGATCGGTACCTACTTGGATGTACTCTGTAGGTACCCAAGTCGCGGGACACACCGTACTAGCAGTTTGTACCTGATTGATTAATTAACTCTACTAATGATCCCGGGTCTTACGTCTACACAACCCCAGATGAGACACCCCAAGACAATGTCTTGACGTCGTCCAATTCAGGAAAGATCATGGGTCAATCAGGCCACGGTCTATACGAACCGGACCTGAGCAAAGAATGTTTCCAGTCCCATAAAGTTTCAGATACGGACCCAGTGCGCCCTCAGCTCCTCCATCTAGTTCCAGGCACCACGCGGGACCATCTCCAATATGACTACTAATCCACTGGTACCTACCTGTCCCTCTTCTCCATACACTTAACCCAGAAGACCCCAGTCACGCAATCTTAACAACAAATAAAATAATCTACTATGATGTGGCAGCCGACCTGACTCATGATCATGCAAATCATCCTGCATCAACTCATCTGCACCCATCGACACATGTGGCAAAAATGCGGCGTAGCGCCCGAGACTAGCCGCTGGACAATTCACCAAAAAGCATTCGTTGGCAATCCCATCTTCTGCTGACGGATGCGTTGGATGGATTGCGAATCGCTGAGGCTGACAAACTGTACAGACATAGGCTGGGTTGTCCCTTGCTGTTTTCTTACACATCTTTATTTTATGGTTACAATTCTGCCGATCTTCGTTTTTATGCCGATGCCCCCGTTTGAACTTTGATCAGCTGATGCTTAGTTATTATGTGTACCTGAATTTTCTGGTTGGCAGACTGGGGGAATATCACATGTGAAATGTCAATCTATTTGTCTGTGCTTATGTCCTGGTTTGTGCCATGACTGGGGCGTCAGATGTACGCGTTTGCTTTTGCGGTTTTGGCTTTTTGTTGAGAGCCTATCAGGATGGTTTTGACTTGGGGTATAGATGTATGTTATTTTATGTATGTACATACGCTAGGAGGTTAAGTATATATGTACAACCGCTGTTCTGGGTGTATTGTAGATTTTTATCTCGGATATTAAACTATTTTGTTGGAAATTTTTCGGAGACAGTTTTACCTGTCTAGCACACTGGCCACGGCACTGACCATCACCGCTGCTTCTCGTTCCCAGTTTCCTTTCATTCCGGAGTCGGCTCCCATCCGTCCTTTGTCGGTCGATGCTGGGAGTTGAGATCCCCGGAGGACACACTCTTTGATGTCCTTCTTAAGGCGGTCCCGGTTAGATCGGAGGGTCCTTGCCGAGACGCCGCCACGGTTGACAATCTCCTGGACGCGCGAAGTGAGAGACGAGGCGAGGGAGCGCCAGAAGTGCGATGGGAGGGACGATGCGTCGAGGGCGTTGAGCAGCGGTTGCAGAAGGTTATTCTTACTACCACCTTGTGACTGGGTCTCGGGGGTAGGTGCTGGGGGAAAGAGCGGATGTGATGGCGGTCGAAGGCTGGCAAGGATAGATTCCAGCGCAAAGAGATCCTGGCATTTGGCCGAGATCTCAACGAGGGTTTTGTCGAGCGTGGGCAGCATGGACAGGGACCGGGATAGGGCGTTCAGGGACGACATGATGGCCGTGTGCATGTAGCCTTGCAGTGTGGAGAGGAGGAGCTCGGGTTGGAAGTCCGATGCCGAAGATAGGTCCTTGGGGATTGGCGAGAGGAGGTACAAGATTGTGGTGGCGGAGCTGAGTCGGGCTCTTGCATCGCCAGCTTGTTTGTAGCCTGACTGGGCGGACATGGTGAAACGATTGATCGCCTGCTGCGCTCTCGACTTCACCATGTTTTCGGCGGGAATGAGCAGTTCACTCCGTAGCGTCCGGATGACCTTGACTTTTTCTAATCCGTGGCCTTCCTCTCCTGGTCCCGTGGCCGTGAACATCCGACGGAGACTCACGATCGTAGACGCAGCGCGTTCCAGAGCGCGGTAATCGTCTCTACCCGGCGAGGGAGACGCCGTTCCATCGGCGAGGCCACCACGCCCGGTAACCTCAGCAAGCTGGCCCTCCAGCTGTCTGCCGAGAGTGAGACAGCGCGCAACTGCTCTTGCGAGCCGCACGGTAGCGAGCGACTTCTCTGTGGCTATCCTCACCTCGTCGGCGGCTTCCCACTTCCGTAGAACCTCTTTCTCCAGCCGCTGGTACCCCTGGGTCACGGAGGAGACCTGTTCCTCGGCTTCCTTGAGGATGTGGTCTGCCGCAGCGGTTTGATCCCGCGTGTGCGTCAGCAAGGGGAGGGCTGATTTGGTGGTCAGCGTATGAATGTGAGTGTCGATCTCTTGTAGATCGAAGAGAACCCGTGACAACGGGGTTGACAGATCTAGCGGTGTATCTGTTGCATTGTTGGTGGCTACGACCAATGAATTGGCAAAAGAGGCGGGAGAGAAGTCCGGGTCCAAGAAGGCCTCATAGTCAATGTATGACGGTTCGCCTTCAGCCATGATTGTGTCCGATTAGGTCCACGTAGCTTGTATTCCTCCAAGGTAATAACTGTCGTCAAGGTCGATCCAATATAAGACCAGACAGGAAATATGCAGATTAGGTAGACAAAAGCTAATAGCGAGCTTGGGTATCGTATTAAATAAAGATTGACTGGGTAAAACAGCGTGTTTTCTCCAAACCACTTTTACACAGCAGAGACTCAATACAGTAGGCTATCCATGCGACAAAATTAATAAACCGGAGCCTCTAAACCCGGTCATAGTCGACCAATTGCTTGTGGAGAGGATCGAGTATGTGATGTTGCTGATCCGCTCGGAGGTCTATTCATGCCATGTGTCGGGACTATGCCTCTTTGGTCGCGGATTAGTCAGCCGTGTATATAGTTCTGTCTCCAGGATGTTGTCTTCTATAACGGAACTAGGGTAACATAGATATATAAATGTATGTATATCAAGAATCCTGATTAACTTGTTTTGATTATGTCGATCTGTGAATTACTGGGTCTTGGGGAAGCAATCATGATTGTTCAGATAGGAACATATGGTATTCGGGATATAATATATTTTTCGACCAAACCATCAACATGCTCAATTCGTACTTGTACATCTCAAATTTGCCTTGGGCTTGCTGGGACCTTTACAGTAAATCCCGTACAAGGTAACATGTGTCCATGTATCAAAAGATGCTGTATAGGGCTGATCCACCACATACTTAAGCTTCGAAACAGATCTATTCGATTGCAAGAACCATCTCCAACTGACCTAAAGGCTTTATTTACATGAGAAACTTCCTAATATGCACGATAGCGTCACTGACTAGGACAGCACGGATATACAAATGCACACATGCTACATCTATAGCGCAGAAAATTGTCGTTTAATATGGATGAGCATCGAAAATACATTTCGATGTGCACGTTTTATTTATACTAGTTCCCTAGCATGTTTGATCTATGTAAGTGATGCAAGGGCCATGGAGCATGAAGCATGATTGAGCACGCCCTGTAGTCTGATACAATGTAAATGTAATATAAACATTTCTACATAATATATCTGACATTGTAGTACTAAGAGCTATCTGCAGTCACTCTTTAGCTCCCCCCTATATACTTACCTCAGTGTTCCTACATTCTAGCCCACACCCCTAAAGATATAGTATCAATGATATTGTGGCGACGAAGTGCTCCTATCATGAACAAGTATAAATCTAGGAGATCGCACCCCAGACAGAAATTAAGTCAAACGCGACATCAGCGCGTAAAGCAGAAAAGTGATATCAGACCAAACCCCAAACCACTTTAAGAAATAAATATACACATTACGTATAAGAATATATGAAAGATTTATAATCACACCGAATGAATGCCATTCTCCCACCCGTCACCGGCCTGGGAGCTGTGCCGGTAACTCGTGAACTGGAGCATTAGGCCGACTCTCCAGCTCATATCGGTATCCCTGCCCATCCACTTCGACGGGCTGACTTGACACGTATTTGTAATCATGAATCGGCGTGTTCCCGTCTTGTAAAGCCGCTGGCTGGGGCCGTGACCGGCGCCTCATGAATAGCCAAACAAAGGCTGCAATGAGGGCTACACCGGCGACGCCGCCGATGACACCACCTGCAACTGCACCCTTATCTACACCTGACGACGACGACGGGGAGGATGTCTGAGTAGCTGCCGCGGAGGTAGTTGTAGCTGATGTTGCTGTGGATATTGAGGATATTCCAGAGGTTGTAGATGTTGATAAAGGTAGTGCTACTGTTTCGGGGATTGATTAGCATTGAGATACACCCTAGCATCCACATATAATAGACAGATACGTAATATGATGTGTGTACAAAAAACGTACCAGTCCCTGAAGAGATGACCTCTAGCCTTGTATCCTGATCACCAAATGAGTAACCCGTGCCGGCACAACCATCATATTGTCCTGCCAGCGCGAATCCTATCGTGTCGTGTGGACAGCAAAAGTACCCTCCATTGTCATACAGATCCCATGTTGCATTCGCACACCTCGGTTCCTGCACCAACGACTCTGTGCAATTTTTACCGGCTGGGCAACAATCGATGTTGTAGGCGTGAGGGCAGAATGTACCTCCCGGGCAGCAGCCGCGAAACCCGCCGACTGTTTCACCACAGTCAGTCTCGGTTCGAAGGCAGGATCCGTTCTTACGGACAGCGAAGCCGGTAGTCATCTTGGTCCTTTTCCTTGTTTACGGGGGTAAGGAATGTATGTCGGTGGGATAAGAGTAAGCGAAGTAAATCGGGGAACGAAGAAAAAGGAAATGAGTGGCACCAATAGTGTCCTTGCGGCCCAGTTTTCGGCGGAGAACCCACATTATGTGATAGTAAGCAATGACATCTATCATTGGCAGAGTGGTATCGTGCCAATGGTCCAAGGGATGAATATATTAAGATCTTCTAGGGAGTCTAAGGGTTCAGCGACCAAGTCACCAACTTACGCTAGTGACCTGGTCCCTGAGAGGACGGGGCTGTCGGCACTAAGAGATTCCTCGGTGGATGTGTTTTGGGGGCCTTTGTTTCAATTGGGCAGTGATTATCATGATCAATGCGTGGATTACAAATTGAATGGTTTTAGGGCAGGGCCCAGAGGCTAGTGATGGGGGCCGTTTCAGTCACAGTCAATCTCGGTAGAGGAATCTAGGGGACTTTCTTATGAACAGGTTCGTAGCCTCAAGTAACTATCTTGGAGGATGTTGCTCATCGCTATATCATTTCCCCTCCCATCACAGAAGCACCTGCCCGTTTGTCTCCTCCACGATGAGGTCGAACTCAGGTTGGAATTCGGTATAGAAATGGTGCTGTCATGGTCAGTACATGCTCTTTCCAAGTTGTCGCAACAAGAGAGCCATACCGGAGTCTGGACTGCATTGGCCGTGTACTGAGCCACTTCATCATTGATAATCTTCTTCGGTACCCCATTGGCAGCGGCCGCTTCGGCCATCAGCTGAGAATGACACGCGTGATCCAAGCTGGAAAGGAGAAAGGCTGCTTCATCCACTGTGCGACCTACGGTTAACAAACTACGTACATCGTCAGCCGGAGTGTACAACAAAACGGGGAACAGAAGTAAGGGATACCCATGGTTCTGCAAGATGCATGCTATCTTGTCCTCCCCTAAAGCCTTCGCGATTTGCTGCCCCTCTTCCTGAGCCAATGCAATCCCACCGTGGTCAACATAAACACCTAGTTTTCCATAGAAGTTACACGCATCTACATGCGTCAGTCTCTGTTGCCATATAAGGGGATCCACACTATCTGCGGAAAGGCGTCGTACCTTGAGTGATCATCTCGATCCCCTTCCCAAATGCGCTCCACGTCTTCCCATAAACTCCATGCGTATGCGCAGCAGCAACAACATCCGGCCTGGCTTTATGGATCTCTGAATGGATCATGAATCCGGCCTCGTTAATGGGTGCCTGATTGCCTCCTTCTGTCACATAGCCATCTTGGTCGACAAGGACGAGATCGGAGGCTTTCATGGCAGAGAAATGCTTAGCGTAGGGGTTCATCCAGAAATGGTCTTCTAGAATAGGATCTGCGAGGCACTGTTAGTATAGTACTTGTGTCTCTACTAATACTGATATATAAGTAGCACTCGCCTCTCATGGAGATGTGCCCAGAAATGCCCTCGCCGTGTCCATGCTTTCCGAAGAAACGGAACGCGGCTGCCATGTGCTCTTTCATCCATTTGCGTTTCTCGTAGAGGTCTGTGAATGCTGGAATTCCTGGTAGTTTGATCGTCCCATTACGGTCGCCGCGGGCAGTTGCTTGGAAAACAGCGTCCTCGATTGCAGGCTTCACATTCATGTTACTGTAGTCTGCAGAGGCAACGACTACCTTCTGCTGGGTAGTATTTTCGGTTGCCGTTGAAGTTGACATATTAGCTTAGATATGTTTTCTAGGAGGGAAACAAAGTCGAAATCGATAGAGTAGCTACTACTGGAATCTCTAATCGAGACAATGCTGGGGATATTTATCTCCACCTTCCGGTCTTATCAGTTGAGGTGGAATGTGGCGCCCCCACATCCAGATAAATGAACCTCGAATCGTTTGGTTTTGATTGACGGGAAATGCCAATTCAGAGCGACTGCCATAGGCGCAGATCGCCGACCGTACGGACTTTTTGCCGACAAGAGCGAATGTTCGTGGAAGGCGCATTTTGGTCTTCCCTGGGTCACGATCGGGTAGATTTGATACTATCCAGTAGTAGTAAATACGACCTATATGATTTGTGACGATATGACGCCATCCCAAAAAGCCCTAAATATCCAATAACAGGATATTAAGTACCAATGTGCCTGCACAAGCCCAAAAATGTCGCCAGAACGTAAGACCACGGGATCAACACTTCAGCAAGACCGGAGGATGACACTCGAACCAGAACGCCATCTATACATGTGCCAACCAGCTAGGGTATACAAAAATTGTAAACATATAACAATCTGCATGCAAGTCGGGCATGCATCAACGTCAAAAAACACGAGAAAAAGTAAAAAAAGAAACGAGAAGAAAATACAATCCAAGAAAGACCTGAGGGAAAGCTATACTGCTTGCTCACCAACCCCCTTCATTTCAGCCATCTCATACTCGCCACCGTCACTCTGCAAGCCGCGTTCCCGGCCTCTTCCTCGGGACGGACTGCCTCTATCAACCGGCGGCTCAGATGAACTCCCAGATGACTGTCCAGCACCGCTACCAGCTATACCGCCAAAGCTGATCGGCCTGAGTTCCCGCCATTGGCAGGCCCAGATACCACCAAAGGTCATTAGAGAAGCGCTGGCAAACTGAAGACCCCACCAAAGCAAGTTGGAGGGGATAGAGTGGGTGTAAAGGGACGTTGCGAGAAGATGGAGGAAGTGGATAGTGAGTGCGAAGTCAGGAATGAGTTTAGACCGAACGACGAGGAGTAGAAGAAAGATTATCCTGTGAGAGTTTGGTTAGCGGCGCATCCTTTTCACGAGACCAAGGGAGGTCGGCAGCTCACCCCGCAAGACTATTCAACATCCACACCAATCCCAGCATCCATCCAATCGTAGTATCTCCCCTCAGCGAATCCCAACTCAGAACCAAATCTAGGGAGAACGGGGTGCCATAGACGACAGTGGTAAATAAGATCAGGGCCGTCGCGGAGGCATAATAGGCAAGCTGTAAGATAACAATCTTCCGGACGATCTTCAGCGGCGGAAGGTCTGTCCGAGCCCCCGCAGGAGGCCGTCGGCGCGGGGGCATGAAATATGTGGTAACTTTTGCACACTGATTATAAAATCCAAGGGATATTTCACCGTGAGAAGGACAGGTGGGATGGTGAGCTCTGGCCCGCGGAAAGACCGAGCATATACCCGATGCCTTCCTTCACTTGAGGTTCTTCCCTCGCTATTGAGGGACAGCGGGTGGATAAGAGAATCGCGTCGCAGATAGATTAAGACCGTAAAGAGAAAGCGATGGTCTGTTGGGACATCGTCCGATGGGGAACTGAAGAAGTTGGTTCCAGTTTACTGTGGCGCCACGAGCAGAGCCGCTAAGCCTGGCAGAAAGGGACCGCAGATCATGCCGAACGGGAAGCACATCTCTTAACTACGTCCTAATATATTTACTTCTTTGCGACGGTACCGTTCAGCCTACCTTGTTACTACTGCGCTTCATATTCGGTTCTTGATTCCAGTACCTGCCTCGCATCCCTTTACCTTCCAACCGTCACTCGCATCAAACCCCTAATTACAATGGGCTGGCTACCCTGGTCCTCCGACTCGAAGAACACCGCTTCCGATGGAGGCCGCATAGCCCCCGATCGGTCCTCTCGACAAAAGTGCTGGGAGGGTCGCGACCTGTTTTTCTCTTGCTTAGACGACAATAATATCCTGGACGCAATCAAGGAGGATAAGGAAGCGCGACGAAAATGCGGGAAAGAAATTGCGGAGTTTGAGTCGGCTTGTTCAAAGGCTTGGGTATGTGCTCTACCTTAATGAGGGGTCGGTAGACGTGACTCGACTCTCTCTCTAGCTACTCCAATCGTCGTCCCTTATAGCGATCCGCGGCTCGCATTGACTATATACTTTACGATCGCTAACGATCAAACACAACAGGTCAAATATTTTAAGGAAAAGCGGGTAATGGAATACAACCGAGATAAGACAATTGAGCGGATCAAGAAGGAGGATGCAGCAAAGGTTCAGGACTTGAAGGCACAGGGATGGAACCCTCGGTAAAATGGTTAGCCACTATGTTGGGAGGAAAAGCACAGGGAGAGAACGGGAGGGATTGATTTCAAGCCAAAAGGCTCTGTACTACATACTACTACTTATCAAAAGCTATGCCACTCCAATCTTAATAATGTCCCGTGCCCGCATGGCTCGATGCTGTCCTGGGCCTTTACATATGCTCTACTTAATATCGGCTACCGAGAAAACCTCTTTAGGTCTACATCACATACTCAATGTTAGTATTATTTGTTTTTGTCATTACTCCAGCTGACCGCTATGCGCCCTAGTGTATCACAAGTAACCGTCGGAGAAAACCGTATAATAAACACCGCGACATAGATAAGACACCATATTCCCATGAAGATCTATTGTCCAGGTGTCCGGAGATTATAAGAATAGAAAAGAAAAAGAAAACCATTGCACTCCTGTCGCAGTTACAGCGTAATAACCGAAGGAAAACGTAAATCAAAATTCGACAACCAGGCCATATGATCGTTTCCGATGGCTGAAACCCCATGCCTTAAGAAATACCTCAACCGATCGATCAAATTAACGCCATGCCCCATGATATTCTGTAAAAGACGACAGAGCCCCGGAGAAGATACGTCAACGAACAAAAGTAGGAAAGAAAGAAGACGAGTCATAAATCATTGCTTCCATTTGCCCAGCTGATTCATGATGTTCTGTACATGAGGGCCAACGGTTGCCTGATTTTGCGCCTGCTGTCCTCCCAAGCCCTTGGCTAGCAGTGATATCAAGTTGGGATCAGACACCACTGGAGCATTAGGTGCTTGGATGGGGAACGGTTGCGGAGGAAGAGGGTGTTGTGGGTTGGCGGGAACAGGCTGTCGTGTGGCTGCACTCAAAAGACTGGCGAGATCAGCACCTGCATTGGGAGTTGACGCTGTGGTAGAAAATGGCTGTTGCGCAGTTGGGACGGCTGATTGCCGCTGCTGGAGCGCACCCAAAAGAGACTGTAGAGTAGGTCCGTCGAGGGACGTGATTAGGTTGGCGATGTTGGGGGGATTAGAAAGAGCTGGCAATGGGGCCTGCGGCATAGGCGGAGCCGCCAGGGGAGGAACCCCAAAGGCTGGGTTGGGAGGGAATGGAGTAGGAGGTGCGCCGCGCTGTACTGACTGCGCGTGGAAGACGATCTCAGCGGCAATATTCGGCTCAACATCGGGATACTCTGACGAACTATTAGCAGGCTAGGCCTTCGTAGACAGACAGGTTGGATAGAAAGTGCAACACTTACCATTGAATCGAACGTTGTCTGCACCCCCGCTTCGATCAAATACCTGCAGGGGAATCTTTCTGGAGAACTGGTTTGGACGGGCGAGCCTCACCACCGCGAGCACACCTTCGCTGATCTGCCGTTGAACGGCCGCATTCAGTGGAATTCGAGGACCCAACACCAAAACATCAACTCGAAGACCTCTATTGCGGAATGCATTTTCCACATGGAAAATAAAGTTTCTAGCAACCTGTATTAGCAAGAGCTATATCGCGAACTATTAGAACGCAAGACTAACCGGTCAACCTCCTCCAAGACGAGAATTTGCACCTCCGGGACATCTCTTGGGGCCCGCCTGGGCACTGGCAACTCTACATCACCTTCATACCCGCGGGCCCGTGGGCTGGGGCTGCGGTATCTTCGGTCCCTTGCGTAGGGGGACCGGGACCGGCGTCGTTCCCGTCGATCGTAACGTTCTGGGGTTCTATCCCGAGACCGGTACCCGTCCCTTCCGCGGAAGCCACGAGGGGACGGGGATCGAGGGGGAGGCCGATAGTCATCGCGCCTACGGTGAGTAGGTTCATCTCTGAAATCGCTGAATGGAACTCTCGGAGATTCGTATGGTCGGTCGTAGCGATCCGTAGGAGCTCTAGGGTTGCGACTGCTCGGCGGCCCCCCTCTGCTGTATTCGGGAGACCTCGAGCGCCTAGCCGGTGGAGCGCGGGAAGGTTCTGCGGGAGCTGGGCCTGGCCTCGTATTTCTCTGTGGCTTGGATATCTCAAGGTCTGAGAGGTTCCATTAGTCTGACCGAGAAATTTCGTATGCCTGGATGTCCGACACTTACGAACTTTGCGCCCCCTCACCACAGCTCCTTGCTCTACGTCGAGCGCTTGCTTGCAGGCTGGGGCCTCCAGAAATTGTATAAAGCCGTACGCCTGCTTGATAGATATCTGCGCTAACTTCCCGTACTTATGAAAGATATGAAACAGATCTCGCTTGGTCACTCGTTCTGTTGGAAGGTTGCCTGTTATTGTTGGGAACACGAGACGTTAGTTACACCACTGCCAGGGTCCTAAATAGGATTTGCAATACTAACCAACGAATAATCTGGAGCCTGCTGGGAAACGATCCCAGAGCCCTTCTGTGACATATACCCTCTCATCATGTAGAAACTCGTCATATTTCTTTTGTACATCTGGTCCCCAAGGGGCATCATCATCGGTGCTTTTAGATTGCCGAACCTGCTGTTTATCAACGCGCCCAGCCTTAATGGATACTGGGGACGAAGGTGCCTGCGCTTCCGCCGTGGCCGGCGGGGATTGCTGGAAACTAGCCACGGGAGGAGGGGGTAGGCTACTGACGCCCGAGGTGGTCCCTGGAGCGCCGGCACCTGCCAGGGGAGGGAGTGCGGGGTTAGACTGGTAATTACTTTGCTGGGCAGAGTAGGAGGGTTGGGCGTTAGACGCATTAGGGGGGAGCTGATGATACGAGCGGATATCATCGCTGGGGTTATAGTTGGGATGGATGGAAGGCTTCTCTTGGGGTGGGGGACGAGGAGGCAAGCCCAGGGAAGATTGGAGAGCTTCATCAGTTGCTTGAGGGTCCGCAGAGGCATCCCCGGAAGGGACGGCCTGAGATACTGCAGGGGCAGAAGGAGCGGCAGTGGAGGAAGGGGGAAGATTATCGAGGAGGTTCTGGAAATCCACACCATCCTCACCAGTGTTATGTGGCTTGTTGCGGGTGTCTAAGCGATCCTGTGGAGCCGACGAAGCTGCCCAGGAGGAGGCTGCATGATCTATTTCGCTCGCAATGGGAATGCTCTGAGAAGCATGGGGAGCAGAGGGAGGGAGATCGGGGAAAGGGTGATGAGGTATAAGGGTGGCGGGATCTGATGTAGGAACAGTGGTTAGAAATGAGTTTGGTTCGGAGCCCTGCGCAGCAGAGGTGGTCGCAGTGGCCATGGAAGGAACATATGCAGATTGGTCTGATGGTAGTGACGCATGGGAAGACGCAGCCGCGTTCTTGTTCATCGAACCATCGTCCGCCTGAAATGCACCAGAGTGGTGGTAGCTACCTTGAGTTTGAGTTTGGAATTGTCCTGAAGCCTGCACAGAGCCATATTTTCCTTGCACATCCCCAGACCCAGCATAATGGGCATATTGGGATGGCAGATCAGTATGCAGCTGGGCGCGGTGTTCAACAGCAGACTCGGACTTCTCATAAGTCGAAGTATCGTTGAAGATGGGGTCCATTTGATTCTGAAGCACCGGGATATTTGCTGGTTCCGCGATGTGTAGCGGACGAGGGCTCTCGGGAGTCAGGGTCTTGCCTCGAAAGTGAAGAGCTTCATCTGGGGAACTGGGCGTCATGTAGACCAAGGTATGAAGAATTGATTCATCTACAAAACCACGCGAAAAGACGGTCCCAAGAGCCACAGGGGATTAGGGATTTTCCAAAATCGACCAAGCTAAGGTGGGGCTAATCTTGGGAAAAAAAAGAACCGGGCCGTTTGGGAGCTCCGGTGGGCGGTAAAGGGAGGATAGAGATGGAAAATCAATGAGAGGATGGAGAAGCACCACGAGGAGGGAGGAAGAGGAACTGGCTGTTTGATCTGTTTGACGAATAGTAAAACCAAGCAGACGGACACTCCCAATAAGCACGAGACAGACAGAAGGCAGGGAGGAGAAGCCGAGCGAGGCCGATAAGGAATAATAATGATAAAATAACAAGGATAAGGCCCGGGTAGGTATATAAAACAAGGCAGTGAGGGAAAAACAAAAGCTCGGACGTATGTAATGGAAAGATCTAGTAAGTATTGAAATGACAATCCGAGGGGTAAGCCCAGCGCTATGGTGAGCAGATGAGAGAAGGATTCTCCCGTCAATCCTTGATAATTAGTCAACAATAGTACTATTAGACGACGCCAGAATTAGTAGACGGGGGAGTTGTTTGGTAGTGTTGTAGTAGTTAGTACTTCGGTAGGGAGGGGAGGGGGATCGGAGGGGCGTGGTGGGAACGAGGGCAAGTGACTCGAAAAAAAAAAAACAAAGCTAATGTACTCCGGGAGGGGTGACCAGGGTAACTGGTGAAGATCCTTCTTTTAGTTGAAATCGCACGCACACACAAAATACATTAATTAGTTCGAAATGGGGGTCGAGGAGTGTGGGAGGAAAAAAGAGAAAAAAAAAATCCGCATGGCGAGAGAGACGATGGAAGATTTTCCATGTTGTAAAGTTACGGTTTGCGCACGTCAGCTTTACAATGCTGCACAAACTTTACGCGCCTTTCCCCATCGGGTAGGGCGTTAGCGCGCAAGGTCTCCTCATGCCGATGGTATGACTGGATGATTCGATTGCCAGCCAGTCTTAGTGGCGGGTCAAGTCATGCTCTCGATGATTTCCCCTGGAACTGCTCGAAAGTTCCTTCATCATTCGTCAAAAGAGTTATTCTTAGAGTCAGGTCCAGACCCTGGTAAGACCGGAGTATCTCCGTCTATACTATAGCTGAATTGAGCAATCGACACTTGTCAACATTTCTTGTTCCCCATTTCTCCGAATTTCTATGTACCTGAAAGGTACCCAAGTCATACAGAAGAACGGATTACCTAAAAATATTGAACTCCCAACCGAATTACCACTCAGTGAGCACCATCTTAAGGGGTTCTGTACTGATGGAAAGCCCGCGGAAGTGTACGGTACCCAGCTTCTAGAGGATACCCACTGCCTCATTTGACCTTCCCGATCGGCTATAGCGCCAAGTATCGGGTTCATCAGTCCCAGCTAGCACAGTGTCTTTCCCGGCAACTAACCTTGAAGCTAACTCGGATTTCTAGAAGATCCCCGTGCTTGTTACCGGTTAGTATCTCATCCTTAATTCAATGTCTGAGTTACAGGGATACCTACACTGGCTACTCCCAACTACTATTACATCAGCCACCCACGAGAACACAACAACAAAAAAAAAAGATAATCTACCGAAGCATATTCGAAAAGAATGGTCACGCTGCAGTTATATCCTCGGATAGTTCATTGGTTCCCCCCTCTTCGTTCCTTCTCCGCTCTCACCGCAAGAACATTCGCTTCTAAACAAGCGGCCGCCACGGAACGCCTCCAAGACTCAAATGAGGATCTAGCCGCAGCTCGAAAATGGCTCACGGGACTCACTTCGAAAACTATACCACGCCAAATTTGTGAAATTTCATTTAGTCGCTCCAGTGGTCCTGGGGGGCAGAACGTGAACAAGTCGGTCGACCTCGCGTAAATAACCTCCGATTGTGTCGACCTATCACTAACTGGGCCTTGCGGATCTGAATAGGGTGAACTCAAAAGCTACTCTGAAAGTGCCTCTCCATTCTCTCTTACCGCTTGTGCCTCGAATTTTACACCGTCCGCTGCGATCATCACGATACTTCGCCGAAAGATCGGAGAGTCTAGTCATACAGTCGGAAGAGTCGCGGAAACAAGCCGCCAATGTGGAGTCATGTTACGAGAAATTGCACCAGTTGCTTAAAAATACTGCAAGAGATGCCATTCCTGGGGAGACGTCTCAGGAACAAAGAGACCGGGTACACAAATTGTACGTTTATATACATCGCTATATCGGCTTTGTTTCCGTCTTACAAATATCCCCAAAGGCTTCAAGCTCACGTTGTACAGAAGGAAGGCCGAAAACGAAGCCAGAATCAAGTCTAAGAAACTGCACAGCAGCAAAAAGAGCAATCGGCGGGGTAGTAAATTTGATGAATGATTGGCAAAGAGCTAACTTTTATCTGAACCACCCATGTGCGATGATGAACTCCAATAGGCGCCTTTGCATGACAGCGGAGAAGTAAAAGGGTACGAACAACTAGAACAAAAAAGGGGACTCCAGCTCTGAGGCTAGAGCACACGCTCCGCGTTGCGGACCGTGGCAGTAATGGCTTTTTGCAGAGACGGATCCAGACCTTCTGCGTTCTCCAATGGCTGCAGCCAATTAATAACCTCTTTTGCGACATTGGGATTCTCGCGGTGCTCCTTCAACCGGGCAAAGGACGTAACTAAAGCCCGCGGGAATTCAGGTGATGTGGGCTGCACTCCGGCGGTAGGAAGTTTGATATAGCAGATTTGCGTATGATGACTGGTAGGACTTGACTGCTGCAGCGCATTAACAACATGTTCCAAGATTTTGCGTAAACAGGGCAAGTCAGGAAAGTCCACGACCATGTCGAAGAATTCACGGCCGAATTTGGCATCTTGTTCGAAGTTCTTCATTGCTGTATCGAAAATGGCCAAAGGGATAGCACCGCTCATTGCAGGCGTTGAGCGAAGATTCTCCAACGCCACTTGGTCCACTCCATTACTATCTCTAGCGCTCGGGTTGATATCTTCACCGGTGATCTGTGGTAGCGCAATCATGTCGGCGTTGGGATCTTCAAATGAAGCATCTGACGTTGGTTTCGGGGCTTCAATCTCTCTGTCAAGACCCAGGATGCGCTGCCGAGCAACAAGCTTGGCTGTATAGATCAGTTCCAGCTTCGCGTAGTGAATCCATAACTTCCTAGAGCTCTTGCAGAACCGTAGCCCACGTTGCATGTGGCTTCGAGACTGCGTCATATCTGCATGGTCATCCAAAGCATATTGCGCTGCATATATCCACAGATCCACGTTTGTTGGGTGTAGTCGCAGGACATCGTCGAAGATCGTAGAAAGCTTTTTGAAAGCTTTCTGGGCCCTAGCATATTCAATGTATTGAATCCATAAGCCAATATCGCCGTGGAATTTGCGAGTTGCGCGATCCAGGATGAAGAAAATCCGCCGCTGGCCAGAATATCCCGCACCGCGAATACCAAGTCGCTTCACCCTTTTGCGTCGGAGGGCGTCGAGGTTCATTTCGTATTCTGCGTATCGTACAAAATCGGAAGGTTGAGCACCGCGAGCATTGAGCTTGTGCTCAAAGTCCGACCTTTTCTTGATGATCGCTGTGATCTCATCCTACACAATGAAAACGTAGTGTAAGTCCTCCGCATACTTTAAGTGGTGTGTAATTTGAGGAAGTACCTTGCTAAAAATCTTCTTTCTCTCATACTCTTTCAGTTCAGGTACTGACTTTTCTAGAAAGAAGCGTGCCTTATCGGTAGCGGCAGACATGGTTGCGATTGTCGTTGCTGCAGGATACCTCTTTGAATGGAGTGATAAAAAAAGTTGTCGGCATCCCGCAATCAAAAGCTCCGACCACGTCGGGTGCCTGTCCGCTTTCCTAACTCGGACTAGCGCTTATTTACACCCGCAAGTTACCGAGCCTCAGTTCCATTGTCAATCCATCTCATGTTCATCTGGCTGCTCAGGGGCTCCTGACCATTGCAGTCTGGTTTCCGTTTGTAAATTTATTCTTTCTTTTCATATTCTTATTACATTCTTGACACTCGTTTGTCTCCTTAATTGCTCTTCATTCTCTTTTCTTCCTCCTTGTTTCGTCGAGTGGCCGGAGACTGGTCCGCCTGTCTTCTTCGCTGCCATGGCACCCAAATTCAAAGATGGGGATGCCGTTGTAGCGGTTAGTCTTGGCTATATCAACAATTGAGGTACTTAGGAGAGTCACTGAACAATTGCTAGGTTAATGGGAAATGGGTGTCTTGGGCGCACACAGTCGCTGCCTATGCGGCCTTCTTGAGTGCCTTGGTAGTAGGAATGTCTCTGCATTTCCGGAAAATCGTGCAAAACGAACATTATGGCTATCCTGACGAATGGTTTCCATCGGTGTCAGCAACGATCGGTGATCGCTATCCGGAGCGATCTTTCTTCCAAGTGTTTATTGCTATCACCTCGGGCCCTCGGTTTGCTCTAGTGTTCCTTTGGTACATCCTGACCTCGCGCCCCAACTCAGCTCTTCCTAAGTTTATCGCCGGCGTTGGACTGTTCCGGACGTTTACATGCGGTGGGTGGACGTACGTTACATCAACCGACGATCATGATTGGCATGATATTTTCATGATCTCTTACCTCGTTGCGACGTTACCCTGGACTCTTGGCTGCCTTGCGCTTAGCCCAAACAACCGCCGCGCTGTGAAGTACAGAAAGATCTTGGCGGGCTGTTTCTTCGGAACCCTTGTTCCATTAGTCTACTATTTCATTCAGCACAAGGTGCACAAAGTCGCGGGAGGTATGTATATCGTTATATATCCTCCTTCGTCCCTTGCTTCTAACTCTGTTCCTTTTAGCTTACACCAAGTACGCCTTTTTTGAATGGTCTCTTATACTGTTTGATGTGGGTTTCGACGCTGTCACTGCACTCGACTTCGACGCATTTGAGATCGTGGTCAGGGATGTGAAAGGAATCAGCAGAGGGTATGTACAGTGGCTTCCGAAGTAAACCAAGAAGAAAAATGTACGGTTGCCAAGATGTGGACGTTGGTATTCGAGAAGAGTGTTCTAAGGTTTTAATCTCCAGGCAGTTGAAGACCACTGCAGACTCAGTCCTCGAAAAAGAGTGTGTATAATCTACTCTCCAAGGCTATCAGAACTTTTGGCAATTAACTCGTAGCTAGGAAAGGAAAGCCTGTTGGAAATACGTTCGGCGAAGGGTTCTTCTGGACAGAGATCATTGATGCTGCTGCAGATGCCTACAATATGGTAAACCTTAGACTGGCCTCACAAGTGGACCTGATTACTGACCAGGTGTAGTTCGTCTTCTGGTCCTTGTGGACTGCCCTTGGTGTACTCGTCTGGTGTAAGTGTCTGTGGAGAAGTTTTCCTACAATTTTCTGACAGAGTTAGACTTCCCTCTTTGGCATATGGGTATCTCTGGTTATGAGCTAGCCATCCTAAGCTACGTGTCTCCGGTGCTCTTGGTCATTCCCTCCTTGAAGTCTGCCGCCACGAGAAATCCTCGTCTCTTCCATTTTCTGTCGCTTTCCGGGCTACTAGCGTATAAGGTGCAAGACCCTGCCAACCGACTTTTTATGACCACTTTCGCGGTCGCTTGCAGCTGTATCGCATGGTCTGCAACACTATATGCAGAAAGGGCAAACAGCTCTAGGCTGGAGTCCCGTATCTTTGCATGGGGCATTGGCTTGATTATGTCGAGTATTGCTAAGTTTGCCTGCAAAACCAACAACCCCATCTGGCCTATCATGCATGCAGAGAATGGAGGATGGAATAAAGTGGGGCTTTTCCTTGGTGTCCTAGCCGTCCTCAGGTCGCACAGAAGGCCTCCGACGAATGGAGGGGACTACTTCCCCTCGAGCGGCAGGAAAGGCTCTTCGTTATTTGCCGCCTTTGGTATCGGTGGTCTGCTTTTCGCAATGCACTCCCTCCTCTCCGACTCCAGTACCATGATCGCTTGGGTCTGGGAGGGATATCCCGTGCGCGGCCCTATTGCAGTACCTCATGGCGCACTCACTATTCTTGCAATGGGTGCTGGACTTATTTACGGTTTGTATTATCCCGGCGTTGCCGGAAGCTGGACTGCATATGGGATTGCGTCTGTTGGTGCGGCACTCCTTACTTGCTCCAGTCACTGGACTGGATTTTATGGTGGCCTTATCCTTGCATTCTACCTTCTTGCGGTCACTCCAGTCTTGGTTTCGTCGGCTGTTCGCCATTCACTTGCTAAAACCTTTGGTATCGGTTTCCTCCTGTACACATTCCTGATTCTTTTCCATGTGTGGGTCGTTGCGTACGCCTTTGTGCCTGGTGGGCCTCTCGTCAGAGAACACACCGATTGGATTATGATCACCACTATGTTATCGATTGGAGCTGGTGTCTTCTCTGCCGCTGTCACTAACTCATCCGGTACTAAGAGCAAGATCGTCAGTCCGAATGGCAAACGACAGCGATCATATTTCATCTATATTCTAGCGACGCTGCAGCTTATTTCCATGGCTATTGCATATCTTCGCTTCCCTACAAACGACTATGTGCCATATCACAAAGAGGATAAGGTTGCAACTGTCGGCATTTGGACTGTTCACTTTGGCCTCGACAATGACATGTGGTCATCGGAACGGCGTATGCGCAATGTTATCCAGGAACTGGAGCTTGATGTTATTGGCCTTCTTGAATCTGATAACCAGCGCATCATTATGGGTAATCGCGATATGACCCAGGTCCTGGCGGAAGATCTTGGCATGTACGCAGATTTTGGTCCTGGTCCTAACAAGCACACTTGGGGCTCAGCTTTACTTTCCAAATTCCCAATTGTCAATTCAACTCACCACCTTCTTCCTTCTCCTGTTGGTGAACTTGCTCCGGCCATTCATGCCACCCTTGATATGTATGGCGAGCTGGTTGATGTTGTCGTGTTCCATTCGGGACAAGAAGAAGATCCGGAAGACCGCCGCCTCCAGACTGAATATTTGTCGAAGTTAATGGGTTCATCCCCTCGCCCCCTGATCTTGCTGAGCTATTTGGTCACCAAGCCACTGGAAGGTAATTACAATACCTACGTCAGTGAACTGAGCGGCATGAAGGATATCGACCCTACCGATTGGGACAGATGGTGTGAGTACATCCTCTACAAGAACATAAAGAGGACTGGCTACGCTCGTGTTAGTCGGGATTCTATCACAGACACAGAAATTCAGGTAAGTCTTGTCGTCCATGTCATATTTATGCCTACAGTCCTCTTCGAAGGAGGGGGAAACGTCTTATCCTTGCTGACCAACTGCTGTGATAGGTCGGCAAATTCGTCATTGGAGAACCCGAGCCTGAGAATGAGATGCGATTGCCAGAGGAAATGGTGCCAGAGGGCCGTCGATTCCCCGGATTGTTCCGCGGACAGGGAGTCCGCGGTCATCGTTATCATGTCTTTGATGAGCCCAGGTATTGGCAATGAATGCCACATGAACCGGTCAGGGGATCCTGACTCCTTCCCTCTCTGGCCGGCTCACGTTTCCGGATCCCCGAGTTATTTGTATATTCTACGATGCGAGAACGCCCACCCTTTGGTGGCTGGTTATTTGCGATATTTGCCACGACTATGTACTGTGACTCTCAATCAAACTGTTTCTTTAATTCGTTTTATATTTGAATGTGGAATAGGTGCGGTATGTTCCTAGTTTGAAAAAATAGGCAGCCGTTGTACGGAGCACATGGGACTTGAGAGCGGACCCTAGACATATTGCTAAAGAAGAACTTGTTGATGTGGTCATTGACGTCTACCAAGATGAGCTCATCCTGTGTTCTCTCATCGCGCATTACCACATATGTAAACGCTTGGGAAAGTCAAACCTACCCCGAACTGGGATGTGGAATGTGGAGATCATACCGTTCCTCCTTGATGTACGTGACTGAGTACATATGACAACGGTATGAGCTTTCGGAGGAGTAGCTTATGATTCCCCCATGACTCATCAAGGGAGGAGAGCTCGTTTCACTTGGTCTTTTGAACAAGATATTCTGGCCGCGAAACTTGCATTAAGCCTTAGATAAGCGCATTCCAGCCCTGCAGACCCAACTGCTGATCTTCGCGCCTCGAACTATTGCACATCGTATTCTCAGAACAGTCGCGTTTGCAATATGCCGTGGAATGCGTGTCTTCTGTAGATATTAACATTTTGGTCATTGCTTATTAGCTAGCTTTTTCTGGCCAATCCTCATGATACGGTTAATTAAGCCTTGGACACCAGCATCTCGTGAATGGCATATGTCCTATTTTCCCTTTCCACATATTCTTACCCCTCATTAACTTTATTTTGGGATTTCTCCTTATAAGCAAGCAAACAGTGCTTCTGCCTATTTGTGTCTGGGTCTTCCCGTTTTACCACTTGTCGTGTTCCCAGAACGAAAACGTGCTCAGAAGGTCGGTATTCTCATACCTTATTTGGTGAAGACTTAGTGCACTTCACTTGTTTGCCTTATCTATTATCTATATGTGAGTGATACAAAGTCTACCAGAAGTACTTGAGTCTCTGTACTCCAACTATCTCTCCAACCATACCTAGGTATGTCGTTAGAAGAATCTCCCGTATATTCGTGTTAACGATTTGCAGACCAATCTCCGTCACGACTTATATTGAGAATATATTGCCGTACATAGTATATCAACTTTCGTCTCAAACGATCTTTGTCATTGAATCATATACAAGCAAGAGTCTGGGGAATGTATGAGCCCCATAATCGAGGTTTTGTCACCCGTATACGTTGGGACGACACAGCGAGCTGTCGGATGGTGGACCGCACAAGATCGTCATAGTGAAAATGTCGAAGTCACCAGTAGAATCGCACAAGCCCAATTCCAAGACGGACAGCCAGCAATTCTCCGGCTCAGAAGGTCCGGAAGTTCAACATGTTGAAATTGCCTCTGGCCCTGGGACGGGCTCATGTTCTAACCCGAGCACGCCTTTTGATATGAGCGATGAACGCCAGCTCTATTCAAGGACACCTCCTCCTTCGCGTACTCTGGCCAACGCACGAGTTGCACTGCAACAACTAGTGTTAAAATCTAGATATGATTCTTCATATATGCCACTTGAAGAGTATGGCCCGCTGGGTTCAATTAATCTTCCTACTCAGCCGCCCCCTGCTAGAGTCGTCGATCAGTCTGATGTCTCAAATACTAGAAAATCTTCTAGCCATAGCGCGGGCTTTGATGCAAGATATGCTCAAGAAAACGCGCTCCCAGCGATCTCATTCGGGGTCAATACACCCATGCCACGTTGGCGAATCGAGCGTATTCATCCACTGCTTGCACGCGGAAGCCCAGCGCTGCGATGGGTGTTCGATGCTGGCACAGACTTTGCCCGGTTTGGCTGGTCAGATGATATGGTTTACGAATACGCATACAGGTGGCTTGAGGAATCTCTTAACGATTCGTCATTTAGACGATACGCGAGGTCCAAAATTCTAGACGGGCATGGCGAAGAGCCGCTACCGACCCTCCCACCAGCACCAAGTACTTGCTATTTTCAATCATGGTCTCAATCATCGGGGGCCGATGGTAGCTGGTATACGCATGCGGACTATGAGCGTTCACGGATGGCCTGGCCAATAGGTACGCAACAATAATTTCATTCTCTTGTTAACTTTAGACATCAAGACTTCAGCGAGGACAAGGCTGACGTCTCAGAAGCTCCTAGACAGCCAACTCGGGCTGACCGAAAGTTTTCCAGGAACCATATGTCTGATTTTGAACCTTCTGAAGGCTGCAATGAGACAGATCTCGAGCTTGGCCGACTTAAGCCGATCCGTACGTCGCGGAAAACAAGTGCGGACGAAGACCAACCAATGCGATTCCATGGATATAGATGGGTCTGGTTCAGCGTCGCTTTTTTGGTATTGAGCATGTTCCTGTGTCTTTTCTTGTACGTTTTCAGGATAATCAAATGATGTATCTAGCTTTGTATTGTTTCGTTATGATTTAATGACCACGTGCTGTTGAAGTAGACGGCCATTCTTCGCATTCGCCAGTGAGGAAGAGGGAGCTTGGACGTTTTGTGCGAAACACTCACTTTGTACATTCTTGCTTGAGGCGGCGGGTCTGCTACTACTACTGTCACTACTGCTAATACTACTACTATACCGCTACATGTTCACTTGTAACCCCTAGTAGCAAGTAATCTTGCTCTGCTATTCTGTAGCTAACTAGCATCAGGGCCTCAGGTCCCGCAAAGATTACGGTTTCATTGGTCTACATCTCCAACTGATGCTCTGCTGTGGTGATGACTTCAATCTTATGAGCCTTTCAGACCGGACCAAAAGACTGATGTATTTTCTTTTTTCGTAAAAGAAACGATGCAGTGAATGCAGTGAGTGCATGAACCAGTTGGACAGCATAGTCAGTTCCATGACTACGCAATGAGTATACTGTCGAATACTTTTGCTCTCTTGTTTTACCATTCGAAGAAACGAGAGACTCTGTTCGCTAGGCATTTAAGATCCTGTCATTCAGCGAAAGTTTACAGATAAATTGATCTCCAGGATATTTGCTAACTACTAACATAACAAACAAGCCCACAGCACGACCAGCTTCATCATTCATCACTAAACCGACTCTTTCCAAAATCAAGAAGCCCTAATGAGGCAAATGCCAGAAGCTATTGTGCATAAGAATTGCATACTCGGCTGAGCCCTTCATATTGAGCTTTCCGTGCTCGTTCGTGCGAAGCCAATCGCCTCCACTCTTAAATCGGACCCAGTCGAGAGATTCTCGACCACTGGAGCATGGCATCATCGGGGTTCTCCGCGTGCTTGAGGGTCACCCAGTCGCCCGATCGGCTCGCCGTCATGCCTGAAGCAAACCATCTTGGTGGATCTAGACAAAGTACCCTTCATTCACTGGCTTTATCTTCGAAAGGCCATGCCTTCTCCCACAATATCCGTACCGCATAAGTTTTCGATTCCCGATCTAAAAACCTCTTTTTGGCAAGGTTAAGCCTTCTAGCAACTTCATCATAATCATCAGGAGATACAGCCCCATTCCAGCCTGTATACATTCCTAACTCGTCAATCACTTGCGCTTTCCGCTCGACGTCTCTCCCCCATTTAGCGTACTCCTCACCCTGCTTAATCAAATCACGTTCTGTGTAGCTCATGGGGCATGGGACACTTGGGTTGCTGTAATTACCTTCTCCAACTAGCTTCTTCCAAACATCATCTCTCGTGACATCATCAAGAAGCTTGTGGACATGTGGTTCTCCATCGTCATATATTGACCCCACTAATCTCTCACATTGATTGAATACATCAGGTCATGTGAATACCAGCATTGCAAACAAGACAAACAGCAGATCCGCGATGCTTCCCCGGAACTCTCCAATCACCTCAATAACACGATTCCTCCTCAATGCCTTGAGTTTGAATCCATTTCTAAGTGAGAAGAGACGTGATGTTATGATTGAAGTCTATTGGTCTTAACCGTTCTTGTATTTGAATTGATGACTAGATTGGAAGCGCTGCAACACTAAGTGTCCGAGACAAATCTAACTCCATCGCCGACTTCGAGGTTGGCCGATGAGCGACGCCAAAAACTGCAAAGATGTTTACGTTCACACCTTTGCTTGGCGCACAGTCGTCCTCCTCGAAGGCTTCTCAGTCAATTTTAGAGCTGGATGGTGGAATTAAGATCCTTGTGGACGTCGGTTGGGACGATACCTTTGATCCTCTGGATTTGCAGGAACTAGAAAAGTAAGCTCCGTGATATGATGACAAGACAGCTAGCTAGCTTGTCTGCCTTCTCAATAATCCTTAGTCTAATTTATTCGTGCTAGACATGTTCCCACTCTTTCCTTAATCCTTCTGACCCACGCTACCCCTGCGCATATTGGTGCCTTCGCGCATTGCTGCAAGACCTTCCCTCTTTTTACTCAGATTCCCGTTTACGCCACGAGCCCCGTTATTGCGCTTGGTCGTACACTACTACAGGATCTATACGCCTCCTCGCCGCTAGCTGCAACATTCCTACCGAAAGCCTCGATCTCGGAGCCGGGCGCATCAACTTCTGCAGCATCCGCCGCAGCATCCGCCGCAGCATCCGCACCAGAAGGCGAAGGAGGCGCAGATGCTAGTCATTCCGGACGAATCCTCCTTCAACCTCCTACCGCAGAGGAAATTGCCAGATACTTCTCCCTGATCCACCCCTTGAAGTACTCGCAACCACACCAACCACTTCCTTCCCCCTTTTCCCCTCCACTGAACGGCCTTACGCTCACGGCTTACAATGCTGGACACACGGTGGGAGGAACAATATGGCATATACAACATGGCATGGAATCAATCGTTTACGCTGTCGACTGGAACCAAGCACGAGAGAGTGTAATGGCAGGTGCTGCATGGTTCGGCGGGTCAGGCGCCAGTGGAACGGAGGTCATAGAGCAATTGCGCAAACCCACCGCGCTGGTTTGCAGTACAAGAGGAGGTGACAAATTTGCCCTTCCAGGAGGACGAAAAAAACGGGATGACTTGCTATTGGATATGATTCGAAGCACTCTCGCCAAAGGAGGCACTGTTCTGATTCCTACTGATACTAGCGCTCGAGTCTTGGAGCTGGCATATGCGCTGGAGCATGCGTGGCGGGACGCTGCTGGAACAGGACAAGAGGATAATGTACTAAAGGAGGCTGGATTATACCTCGCAGGTAGGAAGGCTAATACGACGATGAGATTAGCTAGGAGTATGCTAGAGTGGATGGACGAGAATATTGTGCGAGAGTTCGAGGCCGCGGAAGGTGTAGATGCGGCAACGGGCCAGTCTCGAGCTAACCCTGGTGGTCAACGTTCTGGTCAAAACCAAGGCAAAGAAGAGAAGGGCACCGGTCCTTTTACTTTTAAACACCTGAAGATCGTTGAGAGGAAGAAGAAGTTGGAGAAAATCTTGAATTACCAGGCACCCAAGGTCATTTTGGCTTCCGATACGTCACTGGATTGGGGTTTCGCAAAGGAATCTCTGCGCCTGGTAGCGGGGGGGCCGAACAACCTTCTCCTACTCACGGAGTCTTTCCATAAGGAGAGGCTTGCCGACAACCAGGAAGATCCGTATCGGAAAACTCTAGGCAATATGATCTGGGAATGGTATGAAGAAAGGAAAGATGGTGTCGCACTGGAAAAATCTTCCGACGGTGAGATGATAGAACAGGTTCATAGCGGTGGTCGAGAACTCTCCTGGTCAGACGTGCATCGTGCGCCTCTAGATCCTGGTGATCAGTTGCTCTATCAACAATATCTCGCCACGAAGAGACAACTACAGGATACTTCCCAAGCAAGGGGGCAGGAAAACTTAGATAACGCAGCGGATGCGCTTGATGACCGATCTAGTTCCACATCCGAAGACTCTGAGACAGAACAGCAGGGACGGGTCCTAAACTTCTCAACTTCACTAGCTCATTCCAATCGCAACAAGCTCGGTCTCAGCGATGAAGATCTTGGTGTTAATATCCTTCTCCGGCGGAAGAACGTGTTCGACTGGGATGTCCGGGGCAAGAAGGGCCGTGAACGAATGTTCCCATATGTGGCACCAAGAAAGAAGGGAGACGAATATGGAGAATTCATCCGACCTGAGGAATACTTACGAGCAGAAGAGCGTGAAGAGATCGACATGCAACAGCGCAGATCTGACTCTCAAACCAAGCTCGGTCAGAAACGACGATGGGATGAAACAGGACCGGCCGGGCGTCGGTTGTCCAGCAGCGGAGCCAAACGCCAACAGTTCCCTGGAAAGAAGGATGCCAGCACAGCAGACGATATGAGTTTGACAGAGGATGGAGAAGGTGCTGATGCTGCTTTGGAGTCAGAAGACGAAGCGGACAGTCAGACGTTCGAGGGGCCCGCGAAAGCGGTCTATCAGAAGGCCAGTCTCACTATTAATGCTCGCATCGCTTTCGTGGACTTTACGGGATTGCACGATAAGCGGAGCTTGGAGATGCTGATTCCGCTCATTCAACCACGCAAACTGATTCTAGTGGGCGGGATGAAGGAAGAGACCACAGCCCTAGCAACAGAGTGCAAGAAGCTCCTCGCGGCCAAGGCTGGAGTTGATGTCTCCGCCGCGGACTCTGCTGTGATTTACACCCCAGTTATTGGGGAAGTTATTGATGCTAGCGTTGATACGAACGCCTGGATGGTCAAGTTGAGCAACAGTCTCGTCCGGCGCCTGAAATGGCAGCATGTCCGTAGTCTCGGCGTGGTTACATTGACTGCGCAGTTGAGGGGTCCTGAATTGAATCCGCCAGAGGACGCAGCGGACTCCCCAAGTAAAAAGCAAAAACTATTGCAGGAAGAGACCAGCTCGCCAGCTACGGCACCTACCGTCGACGGCACGAAACCCACCGCAGACAAGTCTGATGTTTACCCAGTGCTTGATATACTTCCCGCCAACATGGCAGCAGGAACGAGATCTATGACTCGCCCTCTCCACGTGGGTGATCTACGACTAGCAGATCTCCGCAAGATCATGCAGGGGGCCGGCCACACGGCCGAGTTCCGTGGTGAAGGAACGCTTCTCATTGACCGGATGGTCGCGGTCCGCAAATCAGGAACAGGGAAGATCGAGATTGAAGCTACGGCTCAATCAGCTGCTGCTGTAGGACGTGGGGCGGGAAGCTTCCTTGACGTGAAGAGGAAGATTTACGAGGGGCTTGCTGTTGTTGCGGGTAATTGACTGTAAACTAAACATTATACCTATATCTACTACAATTTGAGGCAATTGGAGACCCCGAAAATCGACATTGTCCGACGTAGCAAGTATAGAGAATCATACTTCCATTCCACTGCTAAAAGTAAATGTGAATATCACCTCGTTTAAACCTCTCTAATTACTGAATGGACGTAGAATAAGCAACATCCACCGCCCCATAACCACTACCCAGATCCTCAGTAGATACCTCCTGGATATGATCGTCCGTTCGAGGACCCTGATATATCCTAGTAACCAAGGGCACATACGTCAGTCACCTATCCCTACCCATAACCAAAATGAGAGACAAAAGAAAATTTCACTTACCCCCGTGCAGCAACCCACCACCAGACCAAAGCAAAAGCAGCAATGAATGCACCGACACATATACCATAATTCCTAGTAACCAAGTCAATCACTACTCACATCATGATTCACCTGTCGCTGCTAAACACATCACCGGCAGCAGACAGAAGATGCAACTTACATATTAGTAACAGTGATAGGCACACGAGGCGGGAAAAACAACACCGCACTGATAAACAGCACCCAGATCACAGACACCCAGTTGATATACGGACCCCATGTTCCCAACGTGAAGGGCCCCTCGATGAACTTGACTCTGTTCCTGTAGAACCTGTGCGCCAAGATCACGGATACATAGGATATATCAAGTGCTGGGGCAGTGATGCTGAAGATCGCAGTGGCGGTTTCGGTCGAGCCGATGGCAATGCAGTTTAGGCAGATGCTGAAGAAGACGACGAACCAGACGGCGTTGACCGGTGTGTGGGTGTATTTATTTACTTTGGAGAGGGTTCTGGTTGTTCATGTATTAGGAGCCTTATTTTCTCGGTTTCAGCTTCTTCAGGGGATAACGTACGAGGAAAATGGAAGCGCTTCGTCACGAGCGAAGGCATAGGCCATCCTTGTGTCTGCCAGCATGGCTGAGCAGCCTGTGAAGAACTGGACTAGGATTGCGAATCCCCACATTATTGTGCCTCCTCTTTTTCCTCCTGCGTTGAGGAAGATCTGTGCTGCGGGAAGCCCGATGGGGCTGTTGAGGATGCCTTCGAAGTCACTTAGACAGAAGCACATTGAGACGGTGAGAATCCAGCCTAGTGCGCCGGAGACGAGGACTGCGGTTTGGATGGCCATAGGTCCTAGCGTGGCGGCGTCGTGGGTTTCTTCGGACATGCTTGGTCTTGGTCAGTGGTTTGATTCTTTATCAAGGGAACCGGCTTAGAAACGCACTGGGTAGTTCCGTCATAGTCTGTCATTGTCCAGGCCACAGAGATGAACCCGAGCAAGAAAGAGAAGAATTTCGAGCCCCATCCTGAACCGTCGGTGAAGTGCGTGAAGACCCAGCTGGCTGGTTGTTTGTCGGGAGTGTAGGCTAGGAGCACAATACAGATGATAATCGTTGCGGAAACTGTAATTGTCAGAGCTAACTTAATAACTATGCGGAGCATCGTGCATACTGTTGATGGGAGCAAACCAATATACTATCCGATGTAAGGTTTTGGTTGTTAAAGAGCATATGGCCCCCAATATACATAAGAGAAGTATAGACAAGAGAACCGTTTCCAAGGCAGTCCTGTACAAATTAGCCCGAGACAAGGAGCAGGGAAGATCAGAGCATACGGTGAATATGAGTATCTTCCATCAACCAGCTCCGAGTTCATGCTGACACAGGCGAGCAGCATCTGACTGACTGTGTACACAACACTGGACACACCAGCAGTTTGGCCGAGAAGGTTGCACCAGCCCTGTACCCACGAAAAAATAGGCACTTGTTCTTCAGGGACAACGTGCTTAGTGACAAAGTACATTCCTCCGGCTGTGGGATACGCAGAAACTAACTCTGCCACCGAGCTGCCGATGCACATCGCCATACATGAGCCAAAGAACCAGCACCATACGGCTGTAGCTGGGCCACCGGCAGCCAGGGGAGAACCGAAGGTTGCGGGGACTGAGCCTAGGATACCTAGGATGGAGATGGCGTAAGAGACTGTGGACCATTTGGAAAATTCACGCCGCAATTCCTGAAGAACTAGGGATTAAGATTTTTACTGGTTAATGTCTGGGTTGAATTCGTACCTGTTTGTAACCAATTCGAGCTAGGAGAAGCTCATCGTCGTCGCGAATGCTCGCCATTGTACGAGGCACTGACGAAAGATATAGTGCGTATGCCCTTTTGCCTCTTTTTCAATTGATACTGACACGATAGCCTAGTAAAATAATAAGTAGGATATAGCATGTATCGCTGAGAGTTAACAGCACTTTATGCTCAAGTTTAATATAACGCGTGTCAATGGACGAAGACGTGAATGCATTACAGCTGTGTCACAGTTAGGAAGAGACGGTGAGAAAAGCCCCGCTGATCTTAAAACAGTACCGACATAGTCTGATATGTAACGGCAAGCTCGCAAGGAATTGCAGGTCACAAGTAGCACAGTCCAAAATAACTGCGTCTAACAGAGAAAATAAAAACACCGGGGCCAGCAAGATGAATTGTTCAACTTATATTGAAAGAAATTAAGAGTATGATGAGGCCAGGGGCTTATCGTGACATTGTGCAATAGTATTGATAAGCCCAGCAAAGGAGGTAGACCATTCGGGATGACTACCCTCGGAAATTAATTGAACGAATCACTCGATCCAAGATATCCATTGAATTCACCTTTTCATCTCTAGACTCACCAATCTCCTATTCTTTTGGGTTGTGATTAGATTGATTAGGGTGTAGCATGCCCCGTGCCAGCTTCGGAACAACATATGTCCGTCGGCTTCAGATTAGGTGGTCAGTTGCTTGATTGGGTTAACGGATTTGTTTGGATATACTCCGTACTTGTCGCCCTTTTCGCCGAAACTCCCTTTAGTGATGGTCCGGTGCTGATCGGTGTGGGCTGTAAAAGACCTACCTTCCTCATTTCTCCTTCCCTGAGTCTGTTCACAAAATAATGAAGCACTATGGCAGACCAATCAATGTATAACACTCTCGGTCAGGGAACCTCTCCCGCTGAAGACCCCTCGAATCCGAATCGAATGGCTCACCAAGTTCCTCCACAATCACAACCTGCTGCCGGATTTCCTCCCGGTCCTTACCCTCCTCAGCCTGGAGCTTACTACGGGAACCCTCCCCCAAACCAATATGGGGCACCTGCTGCAGCACCACCAACACAGCAGCTGCAATCTCCACCTCCGCGGGGCCTGGCACCTAGTCCTCAACTTGCCTACGGTACCGAGACACAGACACATATGGGAGCACCCGCAGACCCAATGGCAGGATTAGCTTCGCAAATGAGCGGCTTGGGAATAATGGGGGATAGCGGCGCCCGTCCAGGAAAGAAGAAGCACCGACATGCGCACCATGAAATTGGGGGAGCTACTGCTTCGGCGCCTCAGCAGTTTGCCGGAATGCCACAGGCAGGCATGCAGCCTTCATCCCAGTTCCTGAATACTGGGTTGAATCAGGCACCACGTCCGATTTCACCCGCCGCTGGTGTTCCGCCAGCGGGGATTGTCCCTCAGCCAGGTGTTCCAGCCCCAGGCTCAGGCTCAGTCCCTACCCAGGGCAAGATAGATCCGGAGCAGATTCCAAGCATCCCCCAGTCTCGCGACATACCGACAATGTACTACTTCGACCATATTTATCCGACGATGGAACGACACCTGCCCCCTCCGGCAGCTGTGCCCTTCGTGGCCCACGACCAAGGAAACTCATCCCCTAAGCATGCCCGCCTGACATTGAACAACATCCCCACCACCTCCGACTTTCTCTCTTCCACCGCTCTGCCCCTAGGAATGGTTCTACAACCCCTGGCTCGCCTCGACCCAGGCGAGCCCGAGGTACCAGTGCTCGATTTTGGCGAAATGGGTCCTCCGCGATGCCGCAGGTGCAGGGCGTACATCAATCCCTTTATGACGTTTAGGTCCGGAGGAAATAAGTTTGTCTGTAACATGTGCACCTTCCCCAATGATGTAGCACCAGAATACTTTGCCCCACTTGATATGTCCGGGGCGCGTGTCGACCGTCTGCAACGCCCGGAGTTGATGATTGGTACAGTCGAGTTCATGGTCCCGAAGGAGTACTGGAACAAGGAGCCTGTCGGTCTCCAGCGGCTCTTCTTGATTGACGTCAGTCAAGAATCGGTGAACCGAGGTTTCCTAAAGGGGGTGTGCAAAGGAATCACAGAAGCTTTATACGGCGCTCCAGATGCTTCCGAAGAGGATGCAGCAGCGCGACGAGTGCCTGAGGGCTCGAAGATTGGTATTGTCACCTACGATAGAGAAGTGCACTTCTACAATCTCAGCGTGAGTCCTCATGTGTCTGAAGTTCCCGCGATAATACTTACAATGCCTAGGCCCAACTTGATCAAGCACAGATGATGGTGATGACGGATTTGGAGGAACCATTCGTTCCTTTAAGCGAGGGGCTGTTTGTAGATCCCTACGAATCAAAGTATGCAAAGAATCCCTGCACGGTTCGACAAATACATATCTAACATCTATCCATAGGGATATCATTACTTCTCTGCTACATCGAATCCCCAAGATATTCTCACACATAAAGAAACCTGAGCCAGCTCTACTCCCAGCTCTCAATGCAGCAATGTCTGCTCTGCAAGCTACCGGTGGAAAGATTTTCGCGTCTATATGCAGCTTACCTACTTGGGGCCCCGGCGCCTTGCATATGAGGGACGACCCTAAAGTGCATGGCACGGATGCGGAACGGAAACTATTCACCACAGACAACCAGGCATGGAGAACAACCGCTGGAAAGATGGCCGAACATGGCATCGGTGTTGACATGTTCGTGGCGGCACCTGGCGGGACGTATGTTGATGTAGCTACGATAGGTAGGTCTTCCGCATTTTTATCTGCCGCTGAGTCTATGGATGTTAATGCTTTCTAGGCCATGTTGCCGAAGTATCGGGCGGGGAGACATTCTTCTACCCCAATTTCCACGCTCCGCGAGACATACTGAAGCTTTCGCAGGAGTTCGCACATGCAGTTACTCGCGAGACAGGCTATCAGGCAATGATGAAGGTCCGTTGTTCCAACGGTCTCCAGGTATCGGCATATCATGGCAACTTTATACAACATGCGCTCGGGGCCGACCTGGAGATCGGATCAATTGATGCCGACAAGGCGATTGGTGTCATGTTCAGTTATGATGGCAAGCTTGACCCCAAACTGGATGCACACTTTCAAGCCGCCTTGCTGTATACTACGGCCGAAGGGCAGCGACGGGTGCGCTGTATCAACGTGGTGGCAGCAGTCAATGAAGGAGGCTTGGAAACGATGAAATTCATAGACCAGGATTGTGTTGTGAGCATTATGGCTAAAGAGGGTAAGTTAGCGACCTAGCGGTGATGGTCGGAGCAGACGTGCTGACACATTAAACCGCAGCGGCTGCCAAAACCGTGGACAAATCGCTCAAGGACATTCGGGCCAGCATTACAGAGAAGACCGTGGACATCTTCAGCGGCTACCGCAAGGTCTTCTCTGGGTCACACCCACCGGGGCAACTTGTACTCCCGGAGAACCTCAAAGAGTTTTCCATGTATATGCTGGCCTTGATCAAATCACGAGCATTCAAGGGTAGGGAGGGTTACATCCGGATTGCACATGAAAGTGGCTAACCTGAATACACAGGCGGCCAAGAAGCATCGGACCGACGGATTCACGACATGCGGATGCTACGCTCGATTGGGGCCACCGAACTAGCCCTGTACCTGTATCCCCGGGTCATTCCGATCCACAACATGCAACCCGAAGATGGCTTCCCCAATGAGCAAGGCCAACTGCAGGTCCCACCGTCCCTTCGAGCCAGCTTCTCGAAGATTGAGGAGGGTGGGGCGTATCTCGTGGACAATGGCCAGATCTGTCTGTTGTGGCTCCATTCTCGGGTATCACCCAACCTGCTGGAGGATCTCTTTGGACCCGGGCAGTCGTCGCTTCAGGGACTCAACCCCCAGACGTCGTCGCTCCCAGTGTTGGAGACCCATTTGAATGCGCAGGTGCGCAATCTACTGCAGTACTTCTCGACCATGCGAGGGTCCAAGTCGGTTGCGATCCAGTTAGCTCGGCAAGGATTGGATGGGGCAGAGTATGAGTTCGCACGGTTACTGGTGGAGGACCGCAACAATGAAGCGCAGAGCTACGTGGATTGGCTGGTACACATTCATCGGCAAATCAACTTGGAGCTGGCGGGTCATCGCAAGCGCGAGGATACATCTGCCGAGGGTTCGTTGACCAGTCTCGCCGGTCTCCGCGCTCCGTACTGGTGATCACATAGACTACCCCCAATTTCATTGTTCCGTTGATCTTCTTTTACTCTGTATTTTGGTCGCTTTCAAGTGAGAGTTACGCGCTAGTATACCACAGAAGTTGATGTTCCTTGGACCGTATCTTCTTGGAGCGAGAGTTAATTTTAAGGCTTTGTTTCAGCACGAGAACAGCAGAAAGGGCGCTGTAGCGAGGGCCCAAGGTTAACCCAGTGGACCAGCGACGAGAATCCCTGCCAAAGTCTAGAACGCTGAATCGAACTCCCAAGACAGAATAGACTACACACTAGTCAAGCGACAATGAGTCCATGGTGAGATCGTCGCGGAAACCTCGGGGACTAAAGGGAACGGTGTGGTGATAAAGGCAAGTCAAGCGCTTGGCAATGAGTGGATCAGCAACCGATTTTTGATGGTCTGTGTGTAATGCGTGGCAGCAATTCAAAAAAAAAAAAAGGACAGAGAATGACAAAAAAAATATCGATATGCACATGTTCTCGAGTACCATGACTTAATCATCCTTGGAAAGCTCGTCATCTTTTCCCTTTCGGCCAAAATCTCCGTCCTCGCCAAGGATGCCATGAGAGCCATGAAAATTTGCACATGGCGATGTCTTTCCCTACAGGCGGACCACCGGACAGAGAGAGATTGAACCGTCAGTGAACCCCTCGTTTTCTCTCCACACTAGACCAATATTAGGTGAGGCGAACCATGGGAACCAGCTTAGAAATGTAAAGAATTCTCAAAGGAGTTCATTACTCATTCAGGAAGCCTTCTCGAAGACTGAAAGGCACCGGTCTTTGTTCGGAGGGGGCTCCGTGGTTGAAATCCTTTATTTGCCTTCGTCGGAACCAGGGTTAGGGCTGGCCGAGCGTATTGCCACTTCCTCTGATCGATCAGTAGATGGTGTTTCCACGGAGTATCTTGAAAGGGTTCTTATTTCCACGCATCTTTCTCGCACAGCCACAATCCAGGGTTTCTCTATGGGGAAAAGAAGTGGGTACATCGAGTGGGACGCGCTGATTCTATCTGGATCCAGCTCAAGTCCGGATTCCAAAGAGTGGAAACGGAAGCATGGGAAGGAGAATGGAGCCGATGGCAAGTGCGCCCATTGTGGCTCTCCGCTACAGACTGTATGCATGTAATCGTAGTCAACTGCAGCGACGAACCCCTCGTAGGAAGTCGATCGGGTACGAATTATGACGGTGTGAGCTGTTGGACCGACAGAATCTAATCTCATTTTTAAATGGACGAGTAAAGCATGTAGGACAGGACCTGTCAGCGCGACAGTTAGTGCAGCAAGTTGGCGGCAGTGGACGAGTCACAACGGTAGTTAGTATATCCCGTTGTACAATGCCGGAGTGTCATTTCACTTTCCACCAGATTCCCTCCACGTTTGGCCCAGGCACTTCCCCCGTGGCGTCCAAGTCAAACCATGTATCCAATGTCAGGTACAACCTTTTTCAACGTCATGCCAGCGAACCAGAGTTAGTCCCCTGAATGGACCCATTTTACAGTCTTGTTTGGGTACTTGCTGTGGGTCTTTCTTTTTTTTTTTTTTTTCTCTTTCTCTAGAGTTTTCTTCTCGTTCCAGACTTTATCGGTCTGTCAGGTACCGACAGTTGGAGATCATTGCCGGCATGATGCCTGCTCAAAAAGTTATATAAACCCTGACGATGTCCGTCCTAAATCGACTCTTTTCTTCTTCAACCATCCACATTCTCTTATACATTCTCTAGACAAGCTCTGTCTGTCCTTCCTTTCGAGATCGAATCTCGTCCTTCTTTTTTACCACCTACATCAAAAAAGTTACATCCTTGCGTCTGTAGAACAGACCCAGTCAATCTCTTGACTTCAAAAACTCAGAAAACTTTCACAACCAACACAATCTCATCACAGTCTTTTTCCTTCTTTTCCAAAAAGACCCCCACATTCAAAATGATGTTCACCAAGACTATCACTTTGGCCGCTCTTGCCAGCCTCGCTGCTGCTCTCCCCACTGCCAACCCTGTCAAGCGCAGCGGCGGTGTCAACATTGTCAACAACCTGGGTGAAACCGTTTACGCGTGGTCTGTTTCTGATAGAGTCAGTAACATGCATACCCTTTCTGCGAATGGTGGCAACTACCAGGAATCCTGGCAAACCAACGACAACGGTGGTGGCATCTCCATCAAGTTGTCCAACACCCAGGAGCAGTCCAACGTGCTCCAGTTCGAGTACACTCAGTCCGGTGACACCATCTACTGGGACATGAGCTGCATCGACCTCAGCGGGGACAACGTCTTCACCAAGTACGGTTTCTCCGTGACTCCCTCCAGCACCTCCGACAACTGTCCCTCTGTCAACTGTGCTGCCGGCGACACTGCCTGCGCCGAGGCTTACCTCAAGCCCAACGATGACCACGCTACTCACGGCTGCCCCATTGACACCTCCTTCAGTGTCAGCATTGGCGTCTAAGCATCTCTTCTCTCTCTCTCTTTCTTTACTTGAGATAAGAAGATGACTTGACTACACTCATTTTGCTACATTGATTGCTATTGCTACTGCTTTTGGCCAAGAGTGAATTGAATCCCTTACGACTGGTAAATATGATTCCCACGACGAATATGGGCAACGGAGTTCGGTACGGTTCCGGGGAAACTGGGAAAGGAAAAAATTGAAAACCTACTTGCTTGATGCAAGATTGTGATACCACTATGACAGAGCTGACTCCTGGAAGGAGTGTTCACTCTCTTTTGGCTTGCTTTTTGCTTTCTGCTTTTCTTCACGACTTCATGTATCTAAGATACAGGGGTGATTTGATATCACGATCACGAATTTCACGTGGAATTCTTATAGAATAGACTTTTGCTTTTAAGAATCTTTTTTACTTTTTACTTCTTTTCCTTGTAATCCTTCCTTTTTTACTCTTTAAAAAAGAGTGATGATTAATAGATAATCAACCAATGACCCTTCGACCCCAACCAGAATAACCAACCAAAGAAGAAATCAAAGCAAGCCACGTAGCAAAGGCAGCCCAACAATCCATGACTCACAGACTCAGACACACCTCCCAGGATACCGGATAATTCTCGGCCACCGACATTCGACTCAATTACCCGTCCACTCTTACTAGTTACTACCTATCCAAGACGCAGGAACACTTGTCCAAATCACATGGGAGCCGCCAATCCTACCGAACTCGTATACCGGGGAACCGGGAAGCGATGCCAGTGGACTACTAAGGGACACTCAGTCAGGCCCTTTTTCGCCTTACGTCGTTCGTTCTCTCAGGGTCCAATCACGATCTTAGGAAATCCAAGGAAATGCCTGGAAAACTAAGACTGGGACTAAGACATTGAACGTGAGGGAATTTTACTGTGCAAGTTTAAGTCAGCCACAGTGGATCGGAGGGGATCCACTGGACCCTAGGGAAGAAAGAAAACTGTTGAAGTGGACAGCAAATCTCAGATCCAAGGCGGTTTTGACTGTGGGCCAATCAGCGTTGATGGGTGATTGTCGATAAACGCAAAGCTTATGTAAGGTACCACTGTTTAATGTGGTTTGATTGGCTGAACTGGTGGGGTAAGTGCGCTGGATGTAAAAGCAGTTGGCATGGTTTGATTGGATGGGGCTTGGGAGATTGTTCTGTGATTGGTTGACTGTTCGTTCATTGGGTTTTGGGGTTTTTTCTCTTCCGCTGCTTTTGAGGTTGTGGTAAGTTTCCAATGGAAACGTCGCAGGTGTTTCAGGCGTTGTTTGAGGAGGAGGGGTTCAGGGACTTTCTTTTTTCACTGTGAGATGGATATGGATTTGCTTCTTTTGAGTGTGTATGCTTTATTCTGGTTGTTTTGCTGATGTTGTTGTGTTATGCTGCCTTGAGGCCTCGCACAGACGGCAGAGTCTAGACCGTCGTGCATGACGAAGAAAATGGCTCAGTGGCGAGAAGAGGCATTGTGCTTTTTTTTTTTTTTACCCTCGACAGACGGAATACCTTGTACGAGCAGTACCGAAATCTCGTTGTCTCTCATTCGTCCTACAACTACTAAGATCCATCGCTCGGACGTCGACCGACTACTTCCGCAGATTCATTATCATTGGACGGGTGATATCATCTCTACTACTACTGTTATTTCCTTTCCCACCGCATTGCCTTCACCAGCCCGTAAGCGACCACCCGATAAATTATCGTACAAACACCTAAGGCCATTACATTGATCGCCCCGTTCTTGTCGAGGTTGTAGAGTCGGAGCACCTGCTGTCCGTTCTGGATTGGACAGCTTCCATCCGCCAATCGCTGCGCTGCCGTACACACGAACTCCTGGTCCCGCATAGCATAGGGCGCCAGGTTGGCGACGGCATATTTGACGGGCGAGAGGTGGTTAAGCCCTTGGAGAACCTCGTTGACGTTCAAGCTCATAACACCGCCTAAGATGTTCGCGATGGAGAGCAAGATTGACGTCACGTTGACGGCGAACCCAACGTGCGAGAAGAGCGTGCAGAACATGATGCCCAGCGACTCACCGCAGCTGACGATGCAGAAACAGTTGTACGCGGTGATAAGGAACATCGTGGCACTGCGCCCGAGGTTATCCGCGTATGCGGCCAGGACGCCGAAGATGAGGGACGACAGTATCTCGAAGGGCACCTCCAGCGTGGTGTACTGCAGTATGAATGTCTCAGCCGAGTAACAATGGTCGGCCTCCTCGCGGTAGAACACATCGCGTTCGTTGGGGTAGATGGCGATGTTTTGAAGCATTCCTGCCCGGTTTTTTGTTAGTCTATACATGCAAGTTTAAGTAGACCCGTAGGTAAGGGGGTCCCAACGCACCCACAAAGTACAAAGCGCCAAACTCCTGGATGAAGCCCATCCGTGATTGCACCGCGGCGTAATCGTTCTTCAAGGGCGCAAAGAACAATGCCATGATAATTCCAATCCCCACTACCTGCATTGACCGTGCCATGACGAGCGGTGGCTGTCGCCAGAAATTGATCGCTGACCGGCGTAGCACCAAGGGGTATGTGATCCGGAATGGGAGCATCTGTCGCTTCAGGCTGCCCAGTTCGGCGGGAGTAGCGATATGAGATGTTTGCCGTCCGAGATCGAAAGTTTTGTCATCCCAGCTGAGGATGAGCTTCTGGACCCTTTCGCGGGTCACCGCTTCTCGGTCTACCTGTTGTAGGTCCACCGTAATCAGGTCCAGCACGAAGTCGGCTGGGTTGGTTGTCTGCGGACAGTGGTATCCCAATGCCCCAAAGTGTGACAACATCGTTGCGCCGTCGCCCGCATACACCGGATAGCCCCCTCGCGCAAGAAGCAGAACACTGGAGAAATGCTGGAACAAATCCGACCGGGCCTGATGGATGGTCATAACCAGAGTGCGCCCCTCTTCCGCGAGTCCCTTGAGGACTTCAATGATAGACATGGCCGTAAAAGCATCTAGACCTGAAGTGGGCTCATCGAGCAGTAACACTTTCGGGTCGGTCAGGATCTGAATGGCGATCGTGACACGCCTTTTCTCTCCGCCGCTGATTCCTTTGATTAGTTCGCTCCCAATCAGATTGTCGGCACACTCTTTCAACCCCATCTTGAGCAGGACCTCTTCCGCCCGGCGGTTTTTCTCCTCTCGTGACATCCAGAGGGGCAATCTTAGTCCCGCCGCGAATCGAAGACTCTCGCGCACTGTTAGTGACGGCATCAATGCATCGTCATCTTGGGTCACAAACGACGTGACAGACCGGATGACGCTCTCAGACGGAACAGCCCCATTGTATAGCATATCGCCATGGACCCGGTACTGGGTGCTCAAGGAACCATGTAGTCGTCGCGCAACAGAGTTGAGGAGCGACGTCTTCCCGCTGCCCGAGGGGCCCATAATTACGTTCAGGTTACCTGGCCGAAACTCTGCGGTGATGGGCTTGAGTATAGACAGTGTTCGCGATCCTCGTCCGAAGAGTCCCCGTTTTCGTATGTCGAGCGCATATTTGTCTAGTGATATGACTACTTTGCGCGCTTCCTCGGCTGGTCGGACGGCCATCTTCTCCACCCCAGTACTCGTATCTTTATCGGACTTCCGTGCCTGTGCTATATCCATTGCAAAGTGGTTGTACTGTAGAAGAATGCCAGCCAGGAGGTAATGGCCAACGACAAACGCCACTAATACCACTATCGGCCGCCATATCCAATTAGGAGGAAATCCCAGGCTCTCCATGATATACCGACCCGTGTATTGCGTGCACGCAGGGTCATTGGGATCGTCGGAGAAGGGACAATCGTAGAACTGGCCTTCGGGCGGCCCGTTAGGGCCAATAAACTCATTGGCACATAACGCCCCAAAGATATAGAATGTATACGCCACCCACTTTAGCCAACGCACATAGACCGGAATCTGATTTGACTGCACGAAGTAGCCGCACGCGAATGATTGCACTGTAAACGAGAGGTTGCCAACAAGACTAGCTCCAGGGAAGCTCCTGGCAATGCCGATGGAAACAGCCGCAAAAGTTATGGCAATATAATGAGTGAGGATCGTGAGGGCCAGAAAGATAAAGAATTGGCCCACACTCAGACGGTACCCCACCATGAAATAGAAAATTACAGCGAAGATAATCGGAACAGGGAGATCTTCCAAAGGCAGTCTCGCTGCTCGTCTACTCAGTAAGAAAGCCGGGACCCCCACTACACCTTCCGTTCTTTCTCGGTCGAACTGCCGTATGTCGATCGTTAGTCTGTATGTCTCATAAAGGAGAATGAGATATCCGTTTAGACTGCTTGAGGTATAAAGGCTTCCTTGTCGGGAGCGAATCCCCGCTTGGCTCTCGTCCAACTGCAAGAAGATCCAACCGCTGATGACACCCATGCCGACAGCCTCAAGGAGACTGCCCGCGAGACCCATAGGATCGCGAATTGTTGTCTTGAATGTACGAGAGGTGAGGACACGGAACTGCCGACTGAATGATACAGCTCTCGCTATCGGTATGGCTTGTGCCCGCGTGATTGACTTCTCGTCATCTTTTCGGGATCCCAACACTTCCTTCTCGGTCTTCTCTTCAGTTCTCCACGAAGTTTTGAGAAAATCAACTCTCGCGAGTGACGCTGCTTCCAACTCCTCTGTGCGGTTATCAATAGCCGCAAGATCGATCAAAAACTCCGCTGGATTGACGAAAGGAGGAATCACATGGCCATGATTTTCAAAGTAACTCAAAGACCGGCTTGACAGTCCACTATAAAGGACCGACCCCCGCGCTAGGAGAACAACATTATCAAAAAGACTCCAGATCTCTGAGCGAGGAGCGTGGATCGAAATGATGACTGTTCTCCCTTTTTGGGCGAGCCGTTTCAACGTTCGGACAATTTGAAAGGCACTTGTCGCGTCTAGGCCAGTGGTCGGTTCATCGCAGAAGAGTACCGAGGGGTTTGCCAACATCTGCACCCCAATGCTCGTGCGTCTCTTCTCACCTCCACTGCAGCCCTTGTGGATATTGGTGCCTATCCGCGTATCGGCGCATTCTTTCAAGCCTAACTCCATGATGACTTGTTCCACGGTTTGATGGCGCTCCTCCTGTGTAGTGGGCGGCGGGAGCCGTAGATCGGCCGAGTACCGCAGAGTTTCTCGGACCGTCAGTGTGGGAATAAGCACATCTTCCTGCATAACGTAGGCACTGCGAACGCTCTCAATATTGGCATCGCCATTGAACGTCGTGGTCCCTGCGACACTGGCCTTGGTCATGCCCATCCTGCCTGCCATAAGGTTGAGCAATGATGTCTTCCCAGATCCGCTACTACCAATGATCGCCGTCAAACTGCCACTCGGCATGTAGGCGTCGATTCCATCCAGCACGGTTTTACGCGCATCGGTCGTCGTCTTTCCGCGTAGACGGCGCCATATCTGTGACGGGGCAGTTTCCCACATCGGCGGAGAGATATCAACTTCAAGAGATAGATCCTTCACGCGGATATCAACGGGCTGGACTTCGCGAAAGGACAAGTCAAATGCGGCCGCTTGGTCTTGTAAACTTTCAACATTGACGCCATGTTTTGGGTCATCCGGGGGGCAAATGTCCTCGGCAGTCATAGTAACAGTTCGTCTATACGCACCAAGCCACCCCCAACTTTCTCAGTTATACAAACCCTTTGAGTGTCCACATAGAATAAAGAGAGGAAGATAAAAAGAGAAAAGGGGCCAGGCCCTCAGAGCATTATAATAGGTAATGAAGTTGGCCCTACTGTACCCACGCGGGCGGGGCCAAGACCAACGGTCTGGGGAACAGACCATCATCGTTGGTTCATCGTATCAGAGCTAAAAGGAGCATAAACCCCAAAGAGACTAGTCGGAACCTATCGGGAATTATTGACTGGGATGACATTCAGCCTGGTCGCTTTGGTGGTGATGGGACATTTCGCTGTTAGGGTGGTGGGGAACCTTTTGAAATTTTTTTCCCTTGTCTGCCAGAAATGGATGATGCGATAAGCCAGCTGTGCGGAGTAGTAGGTGTGTATATACGGAGGTAGAAGCCATCAATGCATCCCTTATTTGTGTATCAATGGAAGAGAACCATACGGAATTTGCCGAGCCTTTACAGAAGCATCAGTACTCGTGACCGCGAGTCTGATCTCCTATAGTGGAATCATGTGCCCTAGTGCATGGCACGAAGGGACACCAACTGTTGCTGAGTATTAGCTAGATGTTCTTCTAAGGATATATAGTAAGAATTAAGTAATTCTACAATAATATTTTACAGTAAGTGGATGGTAGCAATAATACCTTTGTAGTTTAGTATTTTACTATACAGCTTCACAAGTTGCTCTAATTAGCTATTACACTCAAAAAGCTTTACCATGATATGACCGTCGATTTCCAATGTTAGTATACTGCCTCAGCATCTGGACAATTACTCATGTCGTTTCCTACTAGAATTAGGACTATTAGGGCAAAAAGCGGAGACATCCTCATTTTATTCAAGAAAGAAGATAAGTAGTACAACTCCCACAACCGGGTTAAGATCTAGATCAGACTCTAGATTACAAGGGGCCCACCACTAACTCTTCTGACGCTTCTATATGTTTCCTGTATACATATTTTCTAGTGTCATCATCTCAAGAGCTCATCTTGGCGGTGTTGTATCAGGCTGCTTGCCCAGAATGGAATATCTCTAGACGCTTCCTATGTTCATTCAGCATCCTTGGCTTGACTCGTCCATAAGCAGTATAGATGGGGCTTGAGTGACTGTCTCAGTCTCATAACAACATCCCCTCTATCATTATATAGAGATTATTTGTATCATGCCAAAATGATAGGGTGCAGAGAATTGTAAGAGAAGGACTTAACGCTTGGGGAAAAGAGAGTAAGTTCGATATGCATTGAGAGCAAGTTACGGATGTAGACTCAGAAATAGTTGGAATTCAAATTAAAGATAGAGTGGAGGTAAGAGACGAAAAATTATGATTCCCAGTAGCCTCTGCTAAGTGTCCAAATAGAGATACACGGAGGCAGTCCTTTAGAGGAGCAGCTCACCTAATACATTCTTAGAGTATCTAGTCCATGGTGACATTAGGGGACCTGTCGAGAACCAGCTAAACGGCCTACTTCACACGGTTTGAAACACTATGAGTTCGGTTTGGTAATCCCCAAATTTGTGTACTTTTGCAAAGAAGTAAGGGTTTTCTTCGTAAACCAGCTATCTATACGAATATGTATAGTCATTACTCACTGATAGGTTATAGTGTGTATACAGTTGACGCTTGGCATTAGAAACTGAATAGAAATATTCACTCGTAGTAGCAATCATTATACAAAGAAAGAAAAAGATCATCGACACAACTGGATATATAAAATACAGGCAAAAATAGAAGCTGAAAGTCATCCGGCATTTCCCCTTAGACACCCCACCAATAAAGATCAGAGATACAATATACTGTAGTCCATGTCTGTGTGTGCCATCAATCATGCACTGACGCCATTTCCCTATCCCGTAGCCGTAGAGAAACACGGATTTCGTGCTCTCATCCTGATTTTTGACACCGGGTCCGACCATCCATATCGCCAAAAGAAGCAAGAAAAAAAACACCAAAAGAAAATGCATGCATGGGCCACATAACGCCGTGTGCTCACTTCCTAGATGGATAATGAGCAGTGCAAAACGAGGAAACGGAGATCTCGTTCCAAAAATGTCGATTCAGATAGAAGATATACGCTGCCAATATGCAATAATGCAGATGAGAATGCGTGGGTTGATTCAGGTAATGAGAAAATCCATATCCATATCCTTGATGATTTTCTCCCAATCCCAACTTTCCTCGATGTTGGAGTCCATGACTTCCCACACCTTTTCTACGACTTTGAATGCAGGTTCGATGTTGCGAAGGTTAGAGTAGGATTTGAGTGTTTCGAATCCTTTCTGGATTCGCTCCCGCTGGTGCTGCAAAAACGCCGAGCACCCGAGGAGGAACAACGGCATCAGGACAATGCTGTAAGCGCCAGCGTCCTGTGGGAGCTGATCCAAGTATTCCAGGCCATCATCCACCACTTGACCTATCTTGTCACCTGGTTGCGAGGGGCGAATAGTACGATAGAGGTACACCCAGGTCGACTGCCGATAAAGCTGTGCCAGAGACCAGTTCGCAGTGTTTGGCGGATAGGACGTTTCCCAAAGCCGGATAGCGGAGTCAATCGAGACGGCCTCACTCAATATCTGGTAGTCAACCGCAGGCTCATACCCTTCATTGTGTCGCTGCCTGATCTTGTCTCGCAACCTGGTCACTTCGGAGATGTAGTTGAAGAGCCCATCAAATACCCCTAGAAACATTCCCGCCTGTGCGTGTGGCACAAAGTCGGGTAGTCGAAGGTCGCCATTTAGATGGGCCGGTCGTCGGTCCAGCGAGGTGACCGAGTTGGAAACATCGTGGTATTGAAAGAACTCAACAATGAACTGCCGGAATTTTTCGTTCCTCGGTTTCTGGTGCTTTAGAAGATGCTTTGCGGCATCCATATGCATCCGGTATTCCCCTTTAGTTTCACCTTCACATATCGTGTTCAGACTGAGCGCTATTGTCGACGCAATTATTGGATCCTCAACTAGGAGGTCGGGCTCCTCTCCCGGATTGCTCGGTTTTGAAGAAGCTTTGATAAGGAGGTTGTGCTGCAGATCTTGGATCGCGCAATGGAAATGGTGGTATTTGCGAGCTATAAACTTCGGCTCTGGGTCCAATCCCGACAGGTGTGAGCCGGATAGGCACATAAGCGAATGCATTAGCCCCCGGTGTTGTGTAGCCATGGGAAGGAGGATCTCCTTGAAGGGGTTCGAGTCATCATTGATCAATGTCAAAACGCGACTGAATCCGTAGACAAAGTGGTCCAAGAAGCGCCGATCAGTATCGTCTTCGATTCCGTCGATCAAGAAGGGAAGGGAGCGAGAGACCATAGACTGGGCCCGGGCTGCTATGTGAAGAAACTGATTAGAACGTATGTCGATCGAAGAGGTTACTCTGGCGGAGACCGGGATGCAGGACAAGAATACTAGGTAAAAAGAGAACTTACCGTCTTCTAGCTTCTGCTTTCCACTCTTCCATACCTCCTTCTTAGGATATCCTTCACAGACAACCGCATTCTTTTGGCAGTTCAGACAACTGAGAGGGGACAAAGAATAGTTAGTCAATTTTCGCACTCGTCACAATCTTGAGGTCCTTTGTGAGAAGACCGGGGAGGGAGGGGATTTACGATGGCTTGGTTTCGTCGCATTTCTTCTTTCGTCTGCGGCAGGTTATGCAACCTGTCTTGGAGCGACCTTTGGTGATTTTGAGCTGGCCTCCAGGAATCGGGAGAGGATGTTTGCGAGGTCGCCCACGTTTCCGTGGAACATTGACGGGAGTAGCCGTGACCTCCGAGTTCGCATTGGCCATCGGGTCCACCCCCAAAGGTTTTATACTCTGCAACTCATCTGCATCGTCCAACTCTTCGATTTTGGGAGTCACATCGTCCATGGAGACATCAGACTCGTGAGATGTAACCATGTTGAAAGTAAATGTGGCGGTTGTTGTGGGAGGGAAAGTCGAGTGGAGCGACTGCGACACGTCGTGGATCTTCACCTCCAGTTCCGGAACAGGTGAGCTGGCAGACGGACCGTCGCCGTCCCAGGATTCGAGAGACTCATTGGAAAGGCCATCGGTACTAATACTGGCACGATGGGAGACCGAAGAGTCGTCTATGAAGGGACAGTCGGCGAGAGCGGGGTTTTCCGAAAAACTGCCCGAGCGGGTGGAGTTGCTTTGATGACGGTGGCTGCTGTCAAGTTCCGTCGGAGTAAACACAAAAGCAGAGCTTTTTTGCATGGACAACATTGACCATACATTCACCTCGGTCTTCGAGGTGTTGGAAAATGTCTTTTTTTACTTCTTCTTCTTTTCTTTTTTCCCCTTTACCCCTTTTCAAAGGGAGATGCAGGAAATAAAAGGATGTTATGGGTAGAGTGGTCACCACGAGTGGTTGGTGTTAGTCCGGATGGAGGAAGAGGACCAGAGAAGAGGGGCAGCAACAATCAGATTCCAGTACAGGATCTTACTGTGACTGGGTTTAAGAGGTGATTTTAATTAATCCACAGGTCGGAGAGGAGAGAGGGGGAAAGAAGACTGAAAGTGTTGATGATGAGGTCCTTGGGCGGGGATTAAATTAGACTTGGCTGTGATTTAGTGGTGGTCAACGAGAATGTTGGTCTGGTAAGTTTAGTTAGTTCGCAGGTGTAGTCAAAGTATAGGCTGCGGTGGATCAGAGTGGATGGTTGATGGGATGGGTCGATCTTCGTATGGGGACTCTTGAGTAGTAGTCGGAGTGGATTATATGCATGTATCGGAGGATGTGGTAAATGGGGTTGTTTGCTCGTTTCGTTTGGTTTGGTTGGCTTGCAGAGGGATTTTATTTAGCAAGTGGAGAGCGGAGGGGAAATTGGGAAATGGGAATGGGGGTTTTAATAAGAGTAGTTAGTAGTGAACTAGCTCTCTACGTGTGTAGGTCCGTAGTTACGAAACATCCCGAATGAAATAAATATTAATTAGGTATTAAAAGAAAAATATATATATACGTAGATACATGAAGAGGAGTAATTATAAATTTTTTGCTCCTCATTTTTTATTTTTCAAGCTAGTCCCTAAATAAAATTTGGAGTCTGTTGCACTGGATCGAGAGGCAAGAATGAGAGGGTCAGATGAATTACATGTAGAGTATGGAGTATGTCAATCCTCTGTCCTCTGGTGGTTAGCATGCTGGTGGATCCTCATAGGCAGGGCACCCAAACTAGGCAAACTTTCTTTCTGATCATCAATTGGAGTCCTTGAATATTAATAGGTATTTGTCTAGCTAGGGGGGGGGGAAATTGAACTTCCAACTAATTACCAAGTAGGAAGTTGTAGAATTGCTGCGGCCTTATTGGTGAGAAGGGAAAATTAATCTTGAAAATTAAGAAAGATTGATTCATCCATGATCCCGTTTTCTGTGTTTCTCTACCACTACTTTCAAGAAGTATTTTTATAATAATCATCGTTATTATTACCATTATGAATGTTATTTTCTTTTATTTCTATTTTCCTACCACGCATTTCATTAAACTCTGCCATGCGGGGAGAAAGAATGCCAAGCTTGTTGGATTTCCATTGCTGATTTGCTGGTCCAAGCGAGTCTGAGAAAGCCTAAATAGTAAAAGAAAATCATAATGGGATTGAAAATCAGAAAGGAAAACGGAATCCATATTCAGTAAGTCGGATCAAATCATGTTCAAAACAAAGCAAAAGACCATCGAAATGGACACAGTAAAAAAAGCAATTATGCCCATTGAACCAACTGCACGAAATATTCACTTAACCTAAATAATCGCTTTGGTGACGACGGCGGATGATCCTGATTACCCTCTTGGGAAGTGACTCGCACTCACTTGATGGACGCATAATCCAAGCCAGTCCGAACTGGCATGGATGAACTCCAAGGGGTATGCCTTTGAAGTGCATAATCAGTACAAGCTGAGGCTCGTACATATTTGACGGTCTGGATTGAGATGCTGGTGGAGTTGACTGGTTTCCAATCGACGGCGGATTAAATGGTTAGGAAGCCGACCATAAGGGAATCATGACAACTTTCGTTAAGTCACAGTCATTCAAACTTCCTTAATCACCAAGATAGGTTGCTTCATTTGAATACAACTCAATCGAGCTGTGCACTACCATATCTCAAGTCAATAGCGAGGAGCGGACGCATCTAGACATCAGAACCTAGTGGGTACTCCGTATAGTGGATGATCGATATAGGGTTTTCCGGGACATCCGTCTGTATCGTTACGATACATACATCCATACCTCACCACCTGCACTCCTTCCGCTGGTACGTACGAAGTTACCCAAAATTGTCAGTGCTAACTTGATACTGAAAGGACTCGACTAACAAATGCCACTAACCCGGACAAAGCCCATCTTACGACGATGATTGCCCCGTCCGGTCTTATGTATGCATTACTTGCATGCCAGGACAGACACTTCTCCGGCTCAGGTGGACGCCACACCCCACGCTACTGACCAGCACAGTCTCGTCACTCACCAGTGCGGAGATAGGCCGATGCCCAGGCAGCGACGCCGCAGGCCACTTTCCTCTTGAGGAATGAAGCTCCCTGCGTCTGAGAGCATTGTGACCAGTCGCGTCCTCGTCAGATCTTTTCTCCTCGCACTTTTGGTCTTACATCTAGTGTGATGGTGTGGATGACTCTTTTCTTCTTGTATTACATAGGTTCATTCAACCCAACCCAGAGACCGGGGAGAAGCAACCAAAGAGAAAAAAAAAAAATGAAAATGAAATGAAACTTCTCATTCCTTCGGACAATCTGGGGAAGTGGGCCAGATCTTCTGTGCACAAGGCACGGACATCCGACCACTGCTGCCAAACTCAAGGAGCCGTATCAGGTGATCCCTAGGCGTTATCCTTGTTGTCTGGACAGACTATTCCTATTGCATTCAAAAATGTAGACACCGAAAGTTGATGTTGGCACAGTTCAGTAGCTGAAGCTGCTGCCTCCATGGCGGTCGTCATCAACCGGCTCAACGAAGTATCACTCGACCTCTGTTTCCCCTCCTGGCTCCAGTACGATTCCACTGTCTCTACTCATCGTCATTGGGTGGTTGAATTTCCGAGTGCTTGGACCTCGTTTCGCTGATGCGAAACCAGTTGGAATGGGGAGTCCACTCCATCTGCCAGGCGACAAACTGGGAAGTGAGGTCGTGCACGGTGTAGCTCAGGGCTGTCCGCGTAAGTTTCGTGCTCCTTTTTTTTTCCTTTTTTTTTTCTGGCTTTAAGCCTTGGCTTCTTCCCACGCCTATCAGAAAAGGCCCTCTATTTATTCGAATCTCAGTAGATTAAGCTTGACGATCGGTGTCTGGGAAGGGACGCGGCAGAAGGTTAAACTACTGTACAGTTAGCATGCGACACTGGTGTCGCTGTACGGTACGGTCATGACCGTATTTAGTTTTCTTGGGGCACATCAGATGAGCACTGCGGATTTCCTCTCACGGAAAGCCGGCAGCTGGCGGAGTAGTATCTTTGACAATGAATTAGGGATAATTAGGAATAGCTACTCCCCTAAAGCTCGAAGATGGGACAGGGATTGAGCTCTGAGGTAGGTAAGGTACGATGTGAAGACCAATAGGTTCTATATACACTACTACCTCCTTTGATATCCCCGAAGACCATTTGAAATAACGGCTCACCTGCACATATTTAACCTGACACAGGTGCGCGCGACAATGTAATAAGCATCAAAGAATGTTGGTGAAACAACGTGCCCCACTGAGAAGGAAAAAACAAATGTGTCTCTATGCACTCCATACCCAACTACTGTATGCAGTAAAAGTCCAATCCAGACTAAAGGCAACGAACTGAACCTTAGTTAAACTATTAAGATCACTACCGCCATCTGGATGGACATGACTCGCTTCTTTTGTATACAAGTATTTTTTGCCCCCAGAAGGATCGAGCCCCAGTCCTTCATCCACGATTTAGGGAACACACGAATTCAGTGGAGCCAACGGAAGGGTATTCCCGTAAAAAGAGGGGTGTGTGATCTCGTTCTTTCCCGTCCTTGTTCATGAGATTCATGTGCAGGCAACCAAAACCCTGGTCTCCCATCCCGTGGAGCTACTACTTGTGGCTGGGAAATAAACTTCCCTTTTTGCTGTCTGTTCATTGCAGATGAGCAACATTCTACCTAACCCCCTCAAGCTTTTTTTGTTGCGTCTGCTTCATTCCTGTCGGTCTTCCTCATTCGGTGCTCCCTTGCGTGAATGCGGAGTTGACAGGGGCTTGCCTGACTTACCCTGTATTTTCGACGGAAGATTCAGGATGAGGCTACCTAGGGATCTACCACGACGAAGAAGTAAGTACAATAAGTATCATCTTTATGCGTGAACTCGGTTGCTATCGAGATTTATTGTTGATGAGTGGCTTTACGAGGTGTTTGGGGTATTGTACTAAGTAGTCTTTTTCTCTGTCCTTCTACACCCTGGTGAACTTTTCATGCTTGTAGCTTTTCATGCTGTATGAGTGTACTGTGTATACTCCATACGTCTTCTAGTCGAGCATTGACTATTCAGGCAATATCGGTATGTACTGTACCTGAGTACTGCCTCGTACCGAACCGCCCGAGAACACGAATCAGACCACATGACCTCGTGTCCGTCACAAACCACAGGGGCAAGTGAGCCGAAGCCGAGCCTATCAAAATCGGACCTGATGGCGCGATTTACCTACGGGGCAAAGTCTAAGTGACCTTAAATCCCTTTTTTTATTTATTTATTTATTTATTTATTTATTTATCTAGTTTCTTTCTAAGATGTTCGGTCGCTTTCTTTCTGTGCCCGTCCTCATGGGAAGTGAGGCTTGGAACTATCCCGGTTGGGTAAGAAGCACGGTGGATGCGGTTGGCGGTGGCTTTGGGGAGAAAAGATGGTTGGGGTTTCTGTTTTTGGGTGGTGTGGAGACGCCTGAGTCGTGGGCTTGTTGGATGTACATACATAGCAAGTGTTGGTTGGGCGGTCGTATAGAAATAGGTAAGATACATACGGAGTAATAGCTCAGGGTAGCTTCGGACAGAGCCGACATTCCTTATGCGAAGTATAAATGAACTAACAAGCTACATGTTTTATATTGACATAGATTTGTCTCGTTTTCTTCAGTATAGTCCATCGCTGATATAGAACGTCGTGAGAAAGAGTCTCCACAAGGATAGTAGATATTCCTCTTCCATAGATCACGCAAAATGTTTCTTTCGACTGCGGGGTAAAAATATATTTAAACTTCAATGCACTCGAGCCAGCATATCTGCAATCCTTCCCTTTCGGTCTCTCTCGCGACTTGTTCGAAAAGAAAAATGGGTGTCACATAAATCCACAGGGCTCTCTGCTCTCCAACCCGGAGGATAATCATGACTAAAATAATTTAGGCCACGACCCAGACCCACCCTTTCGCTGCCATTGACCACTTTCACTGGATACCAGGAAGAATACTCCGACCTCACAGAACCCAAAATAGTCGATTACGATCTTCCCACTGGACGATCACGCCTGTCAAGAACCATCTCTCTTACTTCCCCGTTCGTTCATTGGCGTATGAACCCTCAACTTCATCTTTTCCCTCCAGTGTCTGTCGCACATATCCAGAAACATGACTCATAGTCAAAATAGGAAAAGAAAATGAAAACTCGGTCTGGAATAAAGCCAAAAACGCCCTGTATAGAAACCTAAAGGTGCCTAAAAGAACCCCCCAAATAAGCGTGTCGAAAACACACACAATGACAAAAAGCTGTTGGGCACCAAAAAAATTATTCTCACAAAAGTACTGTACTTCCCCAAATGTTTTCTTTTTTTTTTCTTAGGGATTCGTGGCCGCCCCCGTATTCTGACATGGCGAAGTCGCCAATCACCGTTTTTATATTCCGATCTGCCTGTTTCATATCACGCCCGCGAATGGGTGTCGCGTGTCCGCCGTGGGAGCGAGTTCAACTTGGGAGAAGATCTCGCGCAGATCCACAATAAGGCCATCATTTGGGGTAAGAAAGTATTGTGCCAAATTTCAATTACTAAATTGGTACGGTCAATTTTGAATATACATGACATCATAGAGCATTTGGCAAGGGGGGAAAAGTGATTTGAGAAAATAAACCGGGTTTGGGCCTAGGGGTTTTTGGCACACGATTTAGAGCTTGGTAGGAGTAGTGTGGGTATGCTGCAGGATGCATTTACCTATTGTTTTGAAAGTGATGAGGATGCCGTAAGGCTACAGGACTTGAATAACCTGGTCTATGCTTCTAGGAGCAAGGTTCTCGCGTGCGAACCGGCCACTCCGTTAGTAGATAGATCTATGACCTTGTTTTAATCTACGGGGACTTGCTGGATCGTTGTTCTTGGTTCTCTGGGCATCATACCACATCCTGGTCGGATGCTGGTGGCATGCCTCCTGTATACCATGACCACGCTTGGCCTGAATGGTAAATGCCGCAAAGCAGGGTAAAGTACTCACTTGGTAATATCTTGCTTCTGACTGGATAGGTCAGATTGTGGACTGTGCCTGGAAATATTTGACTTATGGATCGGGTCGTGATCGAGGTTATGATGTTATGGACCAAATCAAGTAAACTGGCGTGTGCGCGTCAAGGGGATAGCTTGAATTCCCAGCTAACAGTTGAAGGTTTACTACTTGTCTGATTGTATATCTGTTTTTGGTTTTTTGAAGGGCAGGATCTTGTCGCAAGGGGAGAAGCATGCTTCAGGGTTGACTTGCTTCGTATTGCTCTATCATCTTGACTTCTTGCTTTAGTTTTTCCATTGTCAATTCCCAGGATGCGGTATCAATGGTTGTATACTTTGGCCAGGTTTGACATGTTCAGATATAATACCTCAATGTTGTAGATGGAGTCCTTGAGCTTCAAGTGGAATAGGAACAAGGAACTATCCGTGCGTTACACTTCGACCCTAGATTTCATATCTCGGGAAATAGATCAAGCTACGTCATAGCCAGAGCCTTTTTATCTCTTCCTCTTCTAGCCCTCTTTCCCTCTTTTGATCATTTGTAGAGCTGACAGCTGCCAATCAAATCGCCAAGCTGTAGGAATGTAGAGTTCCTCTCCTCAATTCTTACACGCAGTCACTGTAGTTTATTCAATGGGAATCCGCGTGACTGCACAGTGTGTTCACATGCAAGCAATACAGGTGACACTGGTCAATGTCCTATACGAAGAAAGGTTACTCAAACCGTATCCCGTTAAGATGACCAATTCACTCCAGTTGACAAAACCAGTATGCCTGTCCTTGCATGTAGACAGCAATTCCTTGTTTGCAAGTATTCTGTATACGATCCTAGAGATAGGTAGAGCATCCTTGTCAACTCTAAACAGAGGCAACGCCACATACAGACAGGAGCGATGCGACGGATGCCAAGAAAACAAAAGGAGTAAGAAAAAGAAAATAATAATGACCTATGCATTCTTCAATCATGATGCTCGCTAGTTGAATTGAGTTAAGGTTCGTATTCGGCTTGGGATCGTGAAAGGGCCGAATCATGCTGAGCATGAACTTGGTCTGGGGTATGGAATGGTGCATTACCTCCGTAACCCAGAAAAAAAGAAAGAAAATAACAAAGTGGCTGGCCCTGGACCGGGCAGTTGACAGGCAATCACCCGCATACCAGGAAATGCCTCATTTTGCGCTGGTGGTGCTCCTGCAAATCGATGATCCTCAGCTTGTCCTCTTCTCACACGTCGCAATGATATGCATGCTGGGGTCGTAAAGTGCAGCTCCCTCGCGCGGGGTGGAGAAGGGATGTATGTGTGCTCGGAGCCGTGTGATGTCTCATATGTCGTCTGCCTATCATCTGATATCATTTCAACAAGGGTAAGCGTTTCTTTGGGGAGTGTTTCTGTTGCATTCTCTAGTTTCTCCGTGGTGCATGAGAAGAGAATGGGATTCCCTGTGACCTGTAGTGTTGATTTATCCCCGATCGGGATAGTACTCTACCGACCTTATGTAAGTCGTGATAAGGAAGATTTTCTCTGATCTTTGATCTTATCGATAAGCCTCGCTCGTCACATGCAGATCGTGAATGAACTTCACCACTGAACAGAAGTTAGACATGGTTCCCTTCCGGAGTTCATTTATGGTTCCTCGCGGCTGGCCTGTGGTACGGTATGAGTCAAGTTATATGATCCCGAACCGCGGATCCGATTAGGTCTCCCCGTTGGATTGCAGAGCCACTCTGCGCATCATAGATTGTGCCCTGAATGCGACCTCATCGCTCGTCATGTCTCTATCAGACTCCGGGTCTCCCGCGGTTGCAATAATAACTCGTTCCACCTTTTACTATGCGCCCTGTACTTGTCAAGGCACAATTTCTGTCAATGGTGCCCGCGATGAGAACGCGATATTGAGCTGTCGTACAGAGGAAATCGTTGCGATTCTCTCCGGTGACGGGCTGTAAAGCTAGAGCTCATTCATTATGACGCTGCTATACATAAGGGGACTAGCCCCCTACCAACCAGGTGACAACGGTACCGATGTGATCATTAACGAAGTGCACTTCAATCGAACCACACTAGACACCTACAACTACAGGCTCTACACCAACGGAACACTTTCCAATGGCACAAACTGCTACCTAGCCTTCCAGCGATTCAGACCTCATATGTTCGCCGAGAATGGCACGTTCATCAACGGAACATCGTGCTACGCGCCCATCAATGATATCGGCCAACATGCGTCCCTCGGCCTCGCATATGCGCTGATGTTTGTCATCGCCATCTTCCTCAGCCTCATTAACCTCCGCAAGCACGGCCGAAGCTACCTACGGCATGACCACCGCTGGAACATCGTAAGCCGACGACTAAAATGGTGCTGGCTCATATTCGTCGCCGTCTGCGGCGCCATTAGCTGCTTCATGAGCATCGACGTCGATAGAAACTACCTCCAAAGCGCACCTCTGATCCTCCAAAGCGTATTTTACACCCTCTTAACACCAGGCCTAATGGCCGCAGTCTGGGAAGCCGTCCGACACTGGTAAACCTCCCTTCAATACACCAAGCCCACCCAACCAACCTCCCAACTAACAAAAACAAAACCACAGGGCAAGCTGGCAAGCCCGCCAAATCCACGACCGCGACCCCTACGCCTTCACGAAAACCAGCACACGCACACGGCAGGAAACCCTCCTCCCGATTCTCTTCTACATCCTCGCCCTCCTAAACTTCATCCTCACCGTGCCCCGCAGCTGGTCCGCCATCGAGCTCCAACGCAGCGAAGAGCAACAAACCCTCAACGCCCGCCCAGTAGCAACAGACACCCGCTGGCGCGCAGCAGGCTTCATAGCTCTAGCCGGCATGCTAGTGATAACCTACAGCCTCGAACACAGCATCTACCGGTACAAGCCTCGCCCATCCAGCACAGCCGGCCAACTCCTCTTCTACCTAAACGCCGCACCCTCCCAATTCCTCCTCGCCATCGCCATCCTAGGAATTAAAATCGGCTACGCCATCGCCTCAGCCTTCGATTGGACCGTCTCACCACTGAAATACGATGTCCAGTCCGGCTGGATCTATGGCCTAGGCTATACCCCCGCCCTACTTATCATTCTCCTCTTTAATATCTGCGGCTACTGCGAGCTAAACGAGGACAAGGCACTCATAGCGCGACGCGGGGAACTAGAATCCGCATTAGCCAGCGACGTGGGTATCGGACAGAGAAATCCACCGTGGTGGAAGAAGCAACGGCTGCGTTCGCTCGCGAGGGAGGTAACAGGTCGGGGATCCCCGATTGACCGGGACAGGGAGGATATGGCCCGGTACGTCGAGATGGGGATTATCAAACCGCAGGAGCAGAGCGGGGATAGAGTCGTGGGGATCGCAGAGCTGAACAAGGAGGAACCCCGCATTACGACGCGGCAGGCAACGAGTGTTGGAGATGATGGGTCGGAGTCGCCGCTGGATCATGTTGAGTATGTTGTGCAACCGGAGCGGAGTGCATCTCCGCAAGCCATCCCCAGGGGGGCGGATATATGAGGGGGGTTTGCATCGTATGCAGGTATAATGGGGCGTGTTATTATAGGGGGTTTAATTGCCTTCTGGGACGGGGGTTGGGTAATTAGTCAATGGTTTTCAGGGGATTGGTTGGGAGTGTAACGTTGGGTTATTTTTAGATGTGGTTCTAATACCAATTGGATGTTTGGATTGAATACCAAATGTGATGGATGCATAGTGTTGATTTAATGGTGGCATGCTCGGGTTTTTATTTACATGTATCCCATGGGTAGTTATGTACATGATACAGGGGAGACATTTACACACTTTTGACATGGACACAGTAAGCTCAACCGAAATAATCAATCATCAACATGATCAATTGGTATATCGAGTCATCCTAACCACTGCCAAGGCTGGTTTCAAAGCGTCTGTCAACAAGTGCCATGAAAACAGTTGGCCTCGGGAATCTGAAATAGAACAAGCCATAATGGAAGACAAAAAGCAAAAGGCCCCACCCATGCTTTATGATGCACCCTCTTTAACAACGCCGGTCCTGCCCAAAATCACGATAAACAACAAAACAAGATCGTCATGACCGTTCCATATCTCTTTCAGATAAAAGCGAACGGGTATATCTCATACAGTGAGCTAAGAAAAAAGCAGGTGGTAAGGAATGATGGAGTAGTGTGCAAGGTGCAGGGGTGTGGAGTATCGGGGAATGACTTCAAGGTAGGGAGACGTAAGGAATCCCGGTCATGTTCACGCAGTGAACACCCGGTCTAATTGTCGGAGGGCCCGCATGTCCTCTCCTCCGAATCCAATCTTCTCGCTGGGGATATCGCGCGGTCCTTCGGCTCGTCCCGATGATGGCGCGGTGATCGCCGGCAAAGAGCCACTAGCTGGCGTGCCGTTCATCAGAGCTCCAATGCTGGGCACGGTTGTGCCAGAGCTGCTGGGTTCTGGCGGTTTAATGGTAGTGGCTGGAGGAGAGATGTGTACCGCACTTGTGGGAGCCTGGCTCGACAAGTGTGGGCTCCGCGCAACCAACCCGGCAGCGGGAGGGATAGAAGGTGGTTGTGTGCGTGGAGATGCCCTTCGAAGGTCCACTGGTACGTATTCTTGAGGACTGCGCTGATGAAGCTCGTGGGGATCTGCAACCAGTCGCGGTGACCGGCCATTTGCAATGACCGGCAGAGACGGATGCGGCACGCTCGGAGCTTGTATTGTTGGGGCCAATGCCTCAGCTGGATGTACCGGTCGCTCATAAGGTGTCCCCAGCGGTTGTGGAGGCGGTGGGGGAGGCAAAGCATGTGGTTGATGGTGAGCATATGGCCCATGACCGTTCGTTCCCGATACCGGCGGGAGATACGAAGGATACGGGACCGCGACGGTTGGCGGGGTAGCTAATGGGGTCGGTGGCCATGCGTATGATGGAGTGTATGACTGAGGATGTGTGGCTCCCGAGCGGGCATATGCACCCATTGGATGAGGTGGCACCGAATAGGTAGCTCCAGCCATTGGTCCGCGTGTCACTACTGGCAAATTTTGTTGGTCATTGACAGTAGATTCCGGGTACAGACCTTTCTGCGGGCGAACATGACGCAGGGCGGGATCCGTCGATGGCTGTTGAAGGTTGGCGGCAGAGGGATGTGACCTAGAGTAGTAACTGATGAGATGAAGATGTTGGCCAGTAGAGGTGGTGATGCTGAAAGACTGCTTCATCAGACCATCAGGCTTGTATCTGTAGCCATCCGGACCCTCATCTGCGCCGTCCCCCCGGTCATCATCACTCCCTCGACTCTCCGGGGTTTTGCCCGCTCTCGACATGGTGGATTGCGCCACGCCCGTTCCCCCTCGCTTGCCCTCCATTTCACGATATGTCAAAAAGCTGCCCGACACGCGACTGGCGCTCCAGGACTTCCCGTCCGTCCATCTGCGCATCCCCGCTTCCCGCTCATCCCACACGAAGACCGATCCGGATCGAATTAATTGGCGTTCTTTCTCGGACAATCGTCTCTGTACGCGGGGCAGGAGGCCAATGCGACATGCTTCGAAGAGGATAATAGCGTCCGCCGGCGTGCGGACGTGGCCGTGATACGTCTCCATCCACCTTCGGTGATCTGTGTAGGACCCCGTGATGGTTGTGGGCTTCAGCGCCAGGGTAGGCTGTTTACTGAGGTACGGAATGTTGATAGAATTGAGCGGCTGGCTACTGGGAAGCAAAACCTCCTTTGAGCCCGTCTTGTTTCTTTATTTAGTGACGTTTCTCCTGTCAGAGGACTGGGGGCGATCCACGAGTATAGTTCCCTAAAGCGGAAATGGGGACCGGCTCTCGGGAGGGAAAGTCACGTCCGATCCTGTGAGCAGTCCACCGCCAGTGAAGGATATTCGGTGGGAATCTTGGGGAGGACTGATATTAGTATTTCATCGATGTCCACGAGAGTTCCTGGTCACTCGCGATTTCGGAGTAAAGGATCTAAGGGAAGAGGGGGGAGGGGGATGGAATGTAGAAAAAAGTCAAGGCAGCAAGGAAGGGGAAGTAGGGGAGTGGGGAGGACTGATAGGAGAATAAAGGAAGAATGCAGGCAAGCGGACCGAGTCATTAAGATTATGAGACAAGAATACGTTTGGAACATGACAGGGACGGGAAAGGGAGAGAAAAGAAGAAAAAGAAAATAATTAGAAATCCCTAAATTACTCACCTGGATCGTCGTGTGTTAGAGAAGCGACAAAGACACGGGTTCGGTAAAAAGAGAACCTGAACAATGAGAGGACGGTAGTTGGTGGATTGGAAGACGGGGGAGGAAGGGAAAGAAAGGAAGAAGAAGTTCCAAACCGATTTGAATAGGTAGGTAGTAAAGTAATCGGTAGCAGTGAGGTAGTAAAGAGTATGTAAAAGAAAACGAAACGAAGACAAAGGGAGGCATTAAAGCATGAGTATCAGAGATAGAGTGGAACCTTTGCAACTCTGGACCCCACAGGGTTGTTTTAATATTTTTTGAATGAATTTTTTTATTATTTATTTTTCTTTTTTCGTATTTTTTATTTACTTATTAATGCATTTTTGGGGGGGATATTTTATTTTAGTCTATTTCCTCATCAGAAAGAAGTACATGTATTACTTCTTTCCTATGTATTATATTATGTACTCTGAACCCATTATTAACTTTACATGTTGATTTTGATTTTCTCGATTCTTCTTCCTTCCTTCCTTCTTGTCTTGTCTCATGGGTCCATGACAGTCAGTAATCAAACCAAGACCCAAGCAAAACCATTGAATGACCGATGGGGATGGCTTGGACCTCTAGGCGTTGGTCATGCCGAGAAGCCATCAGAAGACAGAGTGTGGGTAAAGCACAATGGACCGCGGCAAATCAATTCATCTGATGCCCTTTAGACAGGAGCCTGGGCGTGGTAGAGGGCAAAAATGAAAAAAGTAAAAGGATTAATCTGAATAAATGGCAACCTTGATTTTAACCTTTATGTTTCCATAGTCGCTCATCCATGGTTCGTGGGGGAGGAGAGGCGGACATGACCTCGTTTGTCGGGAACGACTGAATCATTCATTACTGTTACTCTCATAATTCGACTCATATTATTATTACTTGACAACTGTTACGTTTCTTTTCTTGGTCTTTTCGTCTCAGCTGCTAGGGCCCAAAGGAAACCCTGACCTTAATCCATCCTCCCCCGTTCCTCAGTCCAAGAGGATGATCCCAGTACAATGTGGAAGGGTGATCAAAACCAAAAAAAGAAAGTAAGTTGGGGTGTGGAGTCATTCTAAACTAAGCTTGATAGTAGTAATTGGGACATGGGTATGTATAATCGTTGTAATACTGGATCTAATAATTGGAAGGCTTTATTACGGTTACACTTGAATCCTTTTTTTTTTTTTTTCTGATTTTGATTAATATTATTTTCTCTCGTCGGGGCTGCTGTCGTCATGTATTTATTTATTTATCTTTCCAATTTATTCACTTCCAAGTCAGAAGCGCCCCCAAGATAGATTTTCCGAAATAGTGCTTACCGTTAATTCTACATACCAGATGTTCATTCCAGTTCAGGAATGCTGCACGGGATCAATATTCTCCATTGATCTAGCCTCTGATTAAAGACAAGAAGGACAAGAGCTTGGCAAAGTCTTTGTATTTCTTGGCTCCAAGTTTCGGCTTCTGCTCTTGAAACGCAAGAAAGGGAAAAAATACCTTGACAGGTGCGATCGATGATAACAAAAAGAGAAGAAATAGGAATGATCACCGAATAACACCTAATAAAATAATAGAAAAGGAAAAAAAAAATTCAAGCCCCCTCCGAATGAACCCACCTGAGTCCTGAGAGATAAACCAAAGACCAATAAAGTTGTCCCAAAGCAAGTAATATTCGCATAACAATCAATAACTCATCAAAAGACGGTATTACACTAGAAAGATACCAGTGGCGCTCTGATCGCTTGATCCCATCCGAAAAGTGATTAGTGCGCGACTTTCTGAAGCTTAAGCTTAATCCAACACGAGGAACCTTAAGCTCGCTTAGAAAAAAGACCCCCCTCGGGGTTCCACTTGTTCCAAATGGAGGTGGCCTTTGGGTTTCAATTTTTAATCTACTATCCTTGGGTTTGATTATGCTACTCTTATGTATCACCCCACCTAGCCAATCGCCGACCCCCAATCAGTCAAATTATGCAGTTATGCAAAATATGGTTAAACTCTCCCCGGGGTTGTGCAGCGGTTCAGCCCGAAAGTGACCCTTTAATGGCCAAGGCTGACGACATTGGCTTTGCCGTTTTGCCGTCCACGGCGGGCTCTAATTTGGAACGGAGGAAAAAAAATAAAATAATATGACCAAATTAAAAAAACGAACAAATACCCAAATGGTCGCCGCCTTCGATGCGACACACTTTAATCTAATATATGGTTAAGTTGCTGTTCTTTTTCTCTTTTCGGGACCGGAACCCGGCAGATGACAACAGCCACCGTGGCGATTAGATTCGTATTCGTAATTGCCCAAGCCACAGGATTAGGAGAGTTTTATCAAGTTGATACTCTTTGTGCTATATAGAATTGTGAAGTGTTGCCTGTACCTTCCTTAACAAATAATAAACAAGAAAGAAAAAGAAGAAAGGAAAACCCGAGAAACTCCACTTCAACAAATCCGATAGGATAGGGTTAATAAATCAGTCGACTATACAGGATAGGTAATCTATAACTCAAAAAAGCACACACTAACTCAACCAAACTATGATGGCACTGGAAGGTGTTCGGACTTCAACTCCAAATCCTATAATTTGTCCACCTGAAACTAGCCATGAAACCAGGATCTTAGCTGTGTGCACAGAGCGAACATCAACCTAAAATAAATTATCCGCCCGTAATGGTGGCCTCTTTGGGTAACTCCTCGATGGGACCTCAATATATTATCGAATTTAGACACCTGCCTAGCTGAGATTTCAACCCACCTGCATGTTCATCGTCTACGGCTAGTGGCTGGCTCATTTTAATGCATTCCCCTCCCCTCTCCTCCGACAGGTCCTTTTGTATCTGTACGATGATGTATGTACATACATAGTCTACCACCTAATCGTAATCAAACTATCAGAAGCTTGACGAATCTTATCCAAACCCCGAGGGGCTGCTTTATCAGAAACAGAAAAAGAGAAAAAATAAAATAAAATAATAAAAAATAACCGAGACAAAAACAGAAACAAAAACATCTTAATTCTTACAAGCAAAGATTTTCTTTTCTTGTTTTCTTTGTTTTCTTTGTTTCCAAGACCATGATTCGGGCGAGGTAAGGTGAGCAGTCATATGCAACCCAATGCCACGTAAGGCACAGACCGGAAGACCCGGCCGTTTTACTCATCATTTAACCATATCTACAATTTTCTCAGAAGACTTTCCTTCTTGGATTATTATTATTGTGGCGTGGACTGCGAACGCTATAGTCCCGGAAGTTATCGCCCAGTCACGTTGATCGGAGTCGCAGATAAAGTTGGCGGGCGCAGTTGAAGGATCAAGCTTTGGCCTTGCTTATTTACTATACATAGTATGGATTGGAGGGGCCTTGTACTGTACATCAGCTCTTGTACATATACAATGGGATGTGAGGTATATGACTGGACTTTACTTTTTTCCTTTTTATTTTCTTTCTTTTTTTTTATTTCAGTTTTTCAAAGGATTTTAGAATGAGAATCAATGCATGAATGACCCGAGGTTACTTGTATCTACACAGCCTACCCTAACCTATTTCTGTTCTGTGACGAATATGATTGATTGATCTGATATTGGTTGGTTGCCCCATTCAATATTGAACATCCGGCACTGCCGCTCAGGCTACCATCAAAACCGAGGCCCCCAAGAACTAAAAAAGTAAATCAATAAAAAATAATAAAATTGCCTAATCGCTTGTATGCAAGTTACAGTGACGCTAGTGCTCACGATAAGCGTATCGCCAGCAACGTCAGTTGAATGGTAACCAATTTCTCTTGGCTCCTTGGCCGGTCCACTTAGAGACGATGAGATTACTTGAAGCCAAGCAGCATCGGGGAGGGTTGGAGTCAGGAGAACAGGTGTCGTTTTGCAGCTGATGTCTCACATGGCTGGGCGGTGAAAACAAGTAGTTAATTCAAGCATAAAATTTCTAAGATGGCTAGGTGAGAATGAGGGGTCACCTAAATCACATCTGCACGGAGAGTGATGATGCTGATCATTGCAGGACAGACAGGCATTGGATTTTGCAGCAGATTGTGTAGCCCTAAGCAGTAATGGTGGACGTGCCACAGCAGCGTTGCACGGTAGCTTCTGTAAGAGCCACCAACAAACTCTTATTTATCAGTTCCTCTGGCGGGTATGGCGGCGGAGAGTACATATCACCTGCAGAATGCCTGTCGATACCGATCCGCAGAGAGAAAGTTGCTGGCAACACATACCACTTAGTGACGGTCCAAGCAAGGTACATCCGGTACCGATACGGACTGCTATCACACTTCCTCGTCGCGGGCGGTGGTACAAAGCACAAAGGCTTCGATACCTCGGTGCTACTTACACCCTGCCAGCAAGATAAACCTAGTACATAGTCGTGGTAGGGAGTTGACGGTCGTCCGGGATTCCACCTGGTTCATTCCGTTGATTTAGCCTGAGTCGAGAGAGCATCCCTGCAAGTTTGTCCCACATTATCAGCCAACAAAGACAACCAAGCTTTGTCCCCCTCGAATGTAACTTAGCTCTACACTAAGCTACAGTGTCGTGATTAATATTAATATAGGAGTTATTACTACCTCCTGTCCAGATTTGAGTGCCTGGAAGGATAGGGTTGGAGGCATGTATGGGTGGTATTGTACATTGTTACGGGACCAATCGGACTTAACACATGACTCAAGTGCCGATGAAGCCGAGACTATTCATGACACTGACCACGACTACTAAACGACTAAACTTCTAGTACTTGACTAACTACTCCGTATATCCACGATTTTAGCATCATCCACCAAGTCGTACATGGTATACTTAGGTACAGGACATACCTTCGTCCACCCCTGACTCTCTCGCTTCCTCTCGCAACTTTTCCCCCTTGAGGATCCCCTTGCTTCCTATTAAGTCGCACGAGGATTTAGTCACACCCATCTGAGACCTGTAGATAGCATTTAATGCATGCCACTGCAATGCAACCCTTGATTGGAATCAAGGTTGCCAAGCAGGCCTGTGTGTGAAACGTTGCACGGGTTTATCTCCACTAGCATAATCAGTTTAAGGTAAGGCCAAATAGTCCTCTACCTGAGAAGCTCTGCTTTCTTTCATTCACAAATCAATTCCTTATTCGCTTAAAACATGGAGGGGGGATTTCCACAATTGCCCGGGGGTGCGTGTGGTGTGTAATCTAAACAGAGTACGGAGTAACACCCTCCCCCAATAAACCTGAAATCAGGAATGCATGGGATCCCTCTTCCTGACACGGTGACTGGTTACTTCGGGGAGAGTTGTAGATCAACTACCCGACATAGATAACTTTGAGAGGATCATCCCCCCATTCCCATTTGCATGGTGATCGATCACAGATAGTCTGTTGAATTAGGTTAAGGTACGGAAAAAGATAGTTTCGTTTATGCCATTGAGTGAGATTTTTTATTCTATTTAATTTAATCGATGTACCCTTTAAGAGCATTATTTTCTTTTTTCTTTCCAGGGAGGAAGTACACAGTCCTCTGTACTCCATCAGTAAAAGACTACTAATAGACCATTGTAGGTCCCAGCTCTCGGCACCCACCGTTGCCACACTCTTAGTCCATATAGTCTCAGTAACTAGATAACTAGTCTCCCCGAACAAAGAACAACCTACTAAAAAAGTCCTCCAGTGAGGTACAGTACAACCCCCCATCCATAATCAAAAGTGAAAAAACAAGGTCCGAGGATCCCTATCCTGGCCCTAATACCAAGTGTCAAAGCGCTGCAGAGCCAAGCCTATCCCCGCCGTCTAAACGAGAAAGAGGAATGAGAGAAAAGAAAAAATGGAAAAAAGAAAAAAAACACGAGAATTTCTGACTGGATCCCCAACATTCAGATAGCCAAGGCTTAGCCTAGTGTGGCTGAAGGACTAATCCAACTAGTTTACTTCCGTTGTCTTGCCTCCTGTATTTCCGAGGGGTTCCGCTGTCGTATCCATGCTTGCATGCATGTATGTATATGTACTGTATGTATGTAAGTATGTACATAGGTAAGTATGTACAGTGTACCCGGGGGAGAAATGAATTTGAATGTTGAAGATATACCCGAGTGTATATGTGCATGGTCATAATGTGCATACCTACATGGGAATGACAGTTATCATGTGGCTTGTTTTGCTTTTTTATTAATAAAAATGAAGATGGGGAAGCTCGCTTCGTATTTCATGCCTAAGTTGGTACTATCTTTGATTGTGACTGCCTCCATTATTATTAAAGACCGGGAATACGGGAGTCTAATAGGCTTTTCCACGGATCGGACGGACCGATTAGGTAATTCACAGCGATCGGGAACATTGATTGATTGATTAATAACGAGGAAATAAAATGAACCAGAAGTAAGTTTTCATAAAAATATTTTTACTCAAGACTTTTTGTTCACCAGAAGTGTACAAGTGGCCTCAAGGGAAAGTACAAGTTACAGTAAAGTAAAAGAATAGAATATGACTCAGCATGCCGAGGATTAGCCATGATACGTACGATACGAGGTGGATACGAGTCTACCGGCACTTCTAGGCAGTGTCATCGCCAGCGGACGCCGGAAAAAGGCCGACATGATATGCTTAACACCAGTAAGGTTGGCAACTTGGCAGTTTTCCCCGCGTGCGATCCTCCGCAGCATTCCCTCTGAACTTGGACGGAATTTCCGGGCAATCAGAATGTTTTGTTTCGTAATCTAGGGGGAGGGAAGATATGGTCCTTGTCGGAGTGCGGATATAGAAGTTTTCCAGAGGTAACATGCTTCTAAGAATGTAACAAATAATTATGGTGAAAACACGTTGAGTAAAGTAACTAAAGAGAACAAGATATTCCCTTCTTCGCCTCCTCCCAATTTCAGCAAATGGAGTCTCAGACCAGTTGAACCAAGTCGGACGTGATTCCTCGTCCGACCGTCGCCAAAACGAGGTGGATCGCCGGCAGCCCAATGGGATCGGGGCTTGTAGGCGAGGCTCCGCCCAGACCGCAGCTTGGAGGCATTAAAGTATCCGATGGAACCAGTCAGCATACGCCGGGTCTGGTGTTCCTGCTTCTTTTAGATAACTCTGTAATCCAGCGGTTAGGTAATATCACTGTCTTATTGGGTCCTCTCGGCCCTCGCCTTCCTTTCCGCCATAGCCGAGACCTGGCCCCAAGACTAGAGAGACATGGATACCTCACTACTCTGGAGTACAGTACAGTGAGAGTGAGAGTGAGTCTGTGAGATACAAACCTCACGCAGGAAGAACTTCCAGAATCCGCAATCGAATGATATAAAGAACTCCGGGTCCTCCGGATGATCCACTCAGGGGAAATTGTGGTTCACGATTCCTATTTTCTCTTCAATACAACCCTTTCCAGAATCGTATCGGACTCGATTCCGTAACCGCCGACAGGGTGGACTCCCTTCATGTGTGTTGCCTTGTTCTGCCGAGCAGAGTTACATTCTCGTCCAGGGATGAATGGGGCCAGAGGACCTTTTTTCAATATTTTTTTGATTTTTTCACCACCACCCCCTTGAGCGCTGTTTTCGGACCTAGGAGATCCGTTGGATACGTCGCTTCCTGCCGCAAGGGGCAACCTGAGCGATCGACTGACTCTAAAAAAAAGAAAGTATTAGGGTTTTTGGACCGGTCCTAGTATTTCCTTCCCGCTGAAGCTTGACATCACTGTACATACCACATCGAGACTCAATTCAGGGTTCAGACGGAGGAACCTCCGTTCATGTATCCCCTTCGACATACAGTAAAACCTGGATATAAGCAAGGTTTGAGCTGACTGCCTAATTGCTTATATACAGGTTTTACTGTATACAATTTTTTTTTTTTTTGTTTTATTTGGCTTTTTTCGTAAACATTCCTCAGGGGAGAGAGTATGATCCTATTACGTTTCTTTCTGTCTCTTCTTTGTGCTCTCTTCCCGAATCCACATGCGTGTCTCGGCGCTAAACAAGATTACAAAGTAATAATAGTATAACTTGTTTATATTATGAACTATAACATCCTTTCACTATACCCGGCTCTAATTAAAGTAGCCAATCCTTGCTCGTCAACCCATGCCCTATACGAGTGGACTCCTCCCCGGCGGCCCTCCTGTATATCTGGTTAATTTATAGGGCTGTTAGCACTATACATTATCGAAAGGGGTTCGTCAAAAGGATACAAAGTGGAGCTGTGTCAAATCTCGCTACGGCCCCGGTCTCGTTTCGGATTTATAGGGGAATCCATAGTGCCTGGGGCCAGTGATGGGGTATATCCAATGTCTCATATGTAATATCAATGTAGAGGTAGCACTGTTTCCATGGTGCCCTGCTCATGAGATTGCTGTTGGATCGTACATCTAAGCTAGATATAGTATGTCTCTTACTTGGCTACTACATTGGGAAGCGGGTATTTGGTTTTCGAGTTTTTGTTGCACCATAATGGAGATGAGGGTATGTTAGAGTTTATATTAAGTGACATTGAGAGAGAGATATATATACGAACATCTAGATCCCCCATTGCTACACGTCTACATAATGCCCCTGAGTTTGAGACCTCTTCGCGCCCCATTATCCATAGTCTAAGATAAAAAGACGAATCTTGAAATTCACACGAGCCTATTTCTGATATATTGAGCACGTATTGTTCAACACGGTGCTACTTCTTGAAGGCGGAATATAAAGTAAAGTTACAGTATGGACAAGTATGGAACGAAACTAGTTATCGAAGATACATAATTTGCATTGAACTACGATTCCCTCTTATTTCTTGCATATGCCTTACTCCTCAGCACAAACAGTCTGTGTCATGTCTTCATCTGCGAGCCCCAAACAGGTTACCAAGTGCATGTGCATGAAATATCACTCGCCCATAGGTATCGAGGATTACTATACTTCCATTCCATATATCTAGCAGAACGTGATGAGTATGTGCAGCGGTGTCGGGCAATATCAATTCACTGAGTAGTCAGGTGATAGGATGCCCAGGGCATCTCTCTCTTCTCGCTGGCATTAGCCATTTACATACGTGTATGAGATACTTTGTTTCAGTCATCTGACCGTGTCCCTCCCTACACAACGTTCTTGTTCTGGTAACCTGTTAGTGTTCTTCCATATGGTTTACGTCGATGATTTGAGAATATGTGATATCAACGCAACACACGATAATCTCATTTGATTTATCGAAATACACTTCATTAAAATCGGCTACATTGATATATGATCTTCCCTGCATCAAACCTGAAACCAATTGAAGAGGGTTTATTATAAATGTGAGTCAGTCACTTCTGCGTTACAATCCCCCGATAGCTACGTGCGGCGAGAATATCTTGAGTATCCTATTTGACCTGTTCCAGCCGCTGACAAACTCTTATTCTTGCCAAGGACACAGACATAAAACGAAGGACCGATATCAGCTCCCCATTCGTGTGGAGAGGCAACATGTCCCATCAGCAAGACCGCTGCATACAGCACAATGCACAGGATATATGAACCTCGAACCTTTCTCTATGACAAGCAAACTAGCAACCTTGAATATATGGATTAATTAGGCACTGTTGACTTGGAAGCTCGAGGTTTCCGCTTCCCTCCCAAGTGACTCTTGTCGTGCTGGAAAGGTCAGTCTAATGGTCATTTATGTTCTTGTTCTATCTGGCGCACAATGCCCGGGGACACCAGATACTGTGATAATCAAGCTGAATTCCGTTTATCCCACATGCAGAAGGGGTAAACAAGGCTGACGCGTGCCGGGCCGCCTCCAGAAGATACAGATGCTCTAGGAAAGGCAGGACAGCAACGCTTATTACTTCATAATTATATGTCAATTAACTCTCTACCTAGCCCAAACTCGGTCTTACACAGATTCCTCAGCATACGCAGTATGGCTACAGACAGATACTTAAACAAGTCACAGAAAAGCCAAGGAAGCGCCTGAATATTGATTATTCCGGATCTTCTACCTTGTTATCTATTACGGAGGCTTTTGTGGTACCCAACAGCTAGTTTGACTCGTTCTTGAATTCATTCGATTTCATTACAACAGTGCGGCCAGCTGCCAGCGTGGAATCTTGAATACATCACCCTTGTTGCTCACAGATGCAGAAGAGCGTGATTCTCAGGCACGACCTCTTTAGCGGAACAATAGCCACGCAGCGTTGGCCCGATTTCCCATCAACCCAGCAAGACATGAGCACTTACGAAGCAGTTCTATATAACCATATATACATATATCAAACTGATCATCACTCTAAACACCAGACTGGTATTAGTGAGAGGACCCACGACACCATGCCGGTGCTAAACTCGATCCCAGCCTCGGAATTCCCCGCTGCTGTCCATAGGATATACACCTCTAGTTACTAATGTCGGAGCACAAATAACCACTCTCTAGAGATCATAGTTGCGGAGGGAATGGGGTGGTGGTTGTCATGCTTCTGATTTGAGTGGGCATGGAGTTAGAATGTGACTCCTGTGCCGACAAGGGCATGCTCCTCACCACTGTTATGCAACAGCTCTGACTGTTACCGACACTGCTGCAAACAAACTCTTTGCCAGATGTATCAACAACAATCACTAGGACAGTCCGGAGATGCATATTGCCATCATGCTCGGTAGATACAATGCTGAACTGCCCAGATTCTTCAAACTCAGCCTCACTTAGAGCATTATACCATTGCATCTAACCAATCTGTGAGCTCTTATAACACATATCAAAAGGGCGTATAGTCGAATATTATGGTATGGAAGGTGGTCATCGATAGCGATGGAAAGCCCACCGGTCTCCTTCACGGTATAAAGTAGCAGCGGCCTCGTGGAAGAGCTTGGGTCTTATGCCATAGCTACGGTGCAAGATATGCGGCCTTATTATCAGAACTGTACGCTTCCTTTTTGCTCGGTGATGGTTTCAGTAGCATGAATCTACTGTTATCAACAACCAATTCGAAGGACTTATAAGGACAGCGACTATCCTTATTAGACAGGCGTATATTGGTTAACCGTGTGGTCTATATAATGGGAGGCGACATGCTCCTTTTCAAGGTCATGTGTGAGTCCCTGGTCAATATTAATTGTAGGGATATGTCCTGGGGAAGTCCCACCACATCTTCCAAAGGGAACCATCGTAGTTAAGAAACTGCAGTGTTCTAAATATGCGGTGGTTTATAGGAATAGAATGACGATGACGATAATCAGAATAAACAGAGAGGAGGCAAACACAAACATGTATATATATGCATGTATAGGTTCAACTCTAATGATAGTAACTATAGGTCGGCTGCTACCCAAAGAAACAACGAGATAGTCTATCGATCAATTAAAACTTTTATTCCCTCTATTTGCTATTGAAACCGTTAGTCTTATTTCTCATGGCGAGGCTAGTTTACGTTTCATACCATGAATCCTATGTATACACACCTGAATCTCTCTTATGATGTAAGGCTCTCGTAGTTTCTCATCGCATTGCCTTCATTGTATCTGCCAACTGAAATTGTCCAAAGGTGGCCCTCTCATCAAGCTTCCCCTCTTTACAACTACCCGTCTAAAGCTAGCGAACAGGACATCGAGATACATTCTCACCTAAACGCCGATCCCACATGAGGCTCTGACAGTCAAGTACCTGACACATGAAGACCAAAAGAAGCATACCAGACCAAGCAGGTTATTCCATCGCCCAGCTTCCATTTTGATGGACTACATCGCATGGTCAGCACAGATGTCCTTGGGTATGCGCGGCAGCGACCATCATTGTTTTACTCGTTTAGAAAAGACATCAGCTTCACCTGGAAACATTTCGAGTAACTTGCCATACCACTGGGGGCCGTAATGGGGCGTTCATCACCAGGATACTGTGACAGAGGGGGTAAAACTGTCATTCACATTCGGATTGCTCTTGCTTCTACATCCAAATGTTCATACATGCAATGCCTTGGTTGCAAATAAAATAGTCAGTCGCATATAGGCAGTATCGGCAGATATCACAGTTATAGAGAACCAATCTGATCTCGTGGTAATACACTACGAGCCAGGAACAGCTACAGATTCCCTCATCCTCGAGTACTAGCATGCTATAGACAATGTAGAGCCCGCATCTCAGCCGCGAATATCCGAATTACATTTGTTGGGACGACATGCCCTTCTCGGCATCTTACTTTAGTGCACCAAGTCGAGCACTAATATATATCCAAGAACAACCACCATCCAAACACCCAGCATAGCCCACGACCAAATACACCATATACTACCCGACAACACCAAGATCCACTTTACCAATAAAAAGACCCAACCACATAACAACAACCCAAGACGTCCCACAACTCCACCATACCCACTTACAAGATACAAAACTCTGGTTCGAAGTCCCTAATTTTTCTTTCGCTGTTAAGTATATGTATACTAAAATTGGTCTATGACGACATCACAGGGCGGCTGGCCTAATGGTAAGGCGCTAGATTTCGGCTCTAGAGATTGCAGGTTCGATCCCTGCGTCGCTCGATCTTTTTGTCTTTTTTGGTTCAGGTCACTTCGGGTCGGGTGTATGTAAGCAAGTACCCCGATGGCTAATCAATTGCATTGTATTCATTCGTCCTGGGAATGGTGCTTTGTTGTTTTTTGGTCTGTAATTGGGTGTTTTGCTTAGGGTGAGTGAGGGATACGCTCTTGGTATTTGTTAAGTGAATGAAGGTGTCTCTTTGATAGCTGCTACTGGAGGATATGGCTGATTGGTAGGGAGTAGGTAGTACTTTGCGAAATAAGGTCTCGCCTCGGTCTCCTAGTAGGACTGCGTTGCAGACTTGCCTTTATTGAAGTTGCTTAGATGAAATTACTACTAGAAACGAGTGGTTGATATTGGCCATCGTGCATGTCTATCTAATATACATTTCAGGGTAGAGTAGAGTAAAATACATTATTTACAAATCAGCAGTCCGCCCTGCCAAAATACCGAGGGAAAGATACTACGTCTCGGATACTGGAGACGCCAGCCAGGTATCCCAAGAATCGGTCAAATCCAAGACCAAATCCTCCATGGGGCGCTGTTCCCCACCGCCGAAGATCAGCATACCACTGGAGATGGCCCAGGTCTTCACCGGGCAGGAGGTGAGGGTACATCGGCGTCTCGGAATCGGCTTGTGCTCCTGCTTCCGCTTCCGCTTCCAGAGCGGGTGGTGCGCGGGTCTTGATCAGCCCGTGCTCGCGCATATTCTGGATGATGTTGGGGAGGCGATGCTCGCGGAGGGAGCCTCCTGCGACTTCGCTAACTTCTGGGAGGAGGAGATCAAAGCAGGCGACTGTTTCGCCTGGTGCAGCGGAGCTGTCCCCATTGGATGGTAGCATGTAGAACGGTTTGACGACCTTAGGATAGTCGGTCACGAACACGGGACGGCCGTTGTGAATCACGTCGACGATGTACTTCTCGTGTTCGAGTTGAAGGCCGCCGGTCCATTCGGGTGCATGTTCGAATGTGGCTTGTCCCTTGGCGACCGCGTCCTGGAGCTTCTCAATCGCTTGCGTGTAGGTCATGCGACCCCATTTGGGTCCCTCCATCATGTCGTTCCATCGTTGTTTTAGATTAGCACCAGATCCTTCAGTTTGATCCTGACCGGACTCGCCCGATCGCTTTGCGGACAGGATCTCCTGGCCAACAGGCGTGTCGTGTAACCGACGAACTAGGTCACGGAGAATATACTCTACGGAGTCGGTCAGCGAGTCTAGGTCATGCATGTAGTTCATCTCTGCCTCCAGCATGTAGAACTCGCTAAGATGGCGCGGCGTATCGCTCTTCTCGGCCCGGAACATGGGCGATATTGTCCACACGTTTCCTAGCTCTGCTGCATATGCCTCCAGATGGAGCTGTGACGATACCGTCAGGTATTTGGGTGCCCGGAAGAAATGCTCGCCCTCAGACTGTGCCCCCATAGCTTCCCGCGGCAGAACTGTGAATGTCTCCCCAGCGCCTTCACAATCCGACGATGTGATTAACGGTGGGTGGACCTGAACGTAGCCCCCGTTCGGGGCGAAGCGAAACACATTTCCTAGCTGGTACAAGCATTCTGATCGGAACCGCGAGAGGAGGGAGCTGAAAGGTGTGCGCATGCGGAGGTGGGGAATCTGACGAAGGAAGTCGGGGCTGTGATACTTTTTCTGGATGGGGTACGTCTGTTCATATTATGATAGTTAGCTGCACCGCTCTTGATCTTTTGTATGATTCCAGGAAGGCCTTATGTACCTCAGGGTCTGCCTTCCCAAGAACATTCACGTCTGTCGTTTGAAGCTCATGGGTTTGCTCCTTGCCCGGTGGGCAAGCCTTCCAGACCCCAGAAATCTCCACAGCAGTTCCAGTAGACAGTCTAGAGATACATTAATTAGATACCAGTTCTTCGAAACCAATCAAGGGTGGTCAAGCTCAGTAGCGAGGCGTGACGTACTCGGCAGCCTGTGCTGGTCTCAAAAAAGCCTGTATAGGCTCAATCGTCGACCCATCTGAGATCTCGGCGAACGCAAAGCGTTTCTGCTTTCGGACGGAGCGAATAAACCCATTCAACTTGATCTCTTGATCTTCTAAACTGCAGGTTCCACTCTTGCTTTGCTCCAGGACTTGTGCGCATCGTAAGAGCGTGGGGCTGACGCCCTGACCGGCAGGTTTATGGCTTAGTCTGGCAACAGACGTAGCGAAGCTTCGCCGCCATGTTCGCATTTCTTGTAGGAAAGGGCACCGAGTTGGTTGTGGTGATGGGCGTTGAGGGCTCTGTTTTTGGGGAATGCGCGTGCGCCTAAGCGCTGGAGGACGGGCGCGCAAATTAGTGGTCGGCCTGATAAATAGCTTACTGTTATCTCCGCGCCTTTTCCAACGGAACTCTATAAAGCCCGCCTACTTGTAGTAAATAAAAATGGACTAAATGCTTTGTAACTATGAAACTCAGCCGTACTCAAGCCACGCGCCGGGAGGTTAGTGGTTGGGTGGGTGACCACCAATGAATCCCTCCCGTTGTATATGTTTCCTCTTTTTTTCGTGACAATTTTGTATCCATTGAATATATGCCGCCTGACCTTCTGCCTTACAAGCCTCTCTAAAACTCGCCTACTCAGCCCGTTGAAGCGGAGATTCTCCAATCAAAATAGCACTATAAAACTACGGACTAGCGTGATGCCCTCGTCGATAGACGATCAACTGTTTTATTAGTGTGCAAGGTCACATTCTTTTTATGCCTCTTTCGCTTGGAGAATACCATGTACTATCATCCTTGGTGAGACTTTAAACTGAGTTGGGCTTTGAGGTTATCTGGTCACCAACCGGCATAACTTGCGGTAAGGTGGCCGAGTGGTTAAGGCGGTGGACTTAAGACCCACTATCGATTGATGCATGGGTTCGAACCCCATCCTTACCATTTTTTTGCCCTAGCGTGAAACTCCTAACATCTATTGCCTGCAGAAGCCCGGGATTGTCAAAAAGTAAGTTTGATATTTGGTCCCCTTACTATGCTGGAACTGGTCTAGCCCCGGGAGCTAGTCCTGATTAAGCAGGCGGTGAGAAGCAATCTTTAACAAAGATTAACACATCCCTGGAGGTCAACACGTTCTGCCGTTTAAACTATCTACCGCCTCATAATCCAAAGTAGCGCCGGGCGCTACAGTAGAGTACTAAGTGAGGAGTCCACTTTTTACGGTCCAAATATTTTGTGGTCTTTTCAACACCACCCTTAATCCTTAATTATCTATCTAGGTTGACAGTAAACACACTGGAAGTAAACAAATTGATGAAATTAATACGATGTGTAATTAGTATGGTGGATTCGACTAAGCTATGGGCTCTGTATATTACAAGAACTTCAGACAAAACTACTATAATGCATTCGATGAACTGAGGTCCTTAAAAGAGCTATCATGGACTCAAAAGTGGATCGTAGTCAAAGTACGCTGTACAACTAGTTATATTTGACTAGAGACTAGGTTAAAAAAGGCGAATTCTTGAATACTGGACTTCTGCTGACCATGAAACCAATAACGCTTCCACAGTATTTCCCTATGGAAACTGTTCTGGTTATACCGCAACTATTTAACAACCTAAGAAGACATTTACAATCCATAAGACCTGACATATGTCTACTTATTACTTGCCTTGTTAGTCACCTATGGGATAGTCCAACATTGCCCGTGTAATCCCAAGACTAAAATAGCTCTTTCTGGCGTGGGTGAAAGATGTTGTTTTGGCAAACCTGCCTTCTCTCTGTTATCCAAGTCTTAGTAAGTGGTAAAAGTATAACTAGCTTAATGGCGTATGGGTTTGGTGAAAAGAAAATGAACTGGATAGTTCCTATAATGTTGCGGCTTACGGGGAGCGCTGACTATTCTTACTTTGCGTAAATGTGACTTCTCTCTAGGTCGAGCGTAGGATATTCGAGTGGGTCGGAAGAGCCCTGGAGGAAGACTGAATAGAGGGCAAGCCTACGCAGCGCCTGGTGACCACTACCATACTTATTGTATGTTTTTCTTTCTCCTTTTTTAGAAGTCATAGATTCTGATCTGGGTCTGAATGAAGTTACGCATGATAATAATAACGCCTATCGGGATCTTCTTCCATTACTGTGAAGAAAGACTCCATTCCATTTTGATTTACTTCTGCTTCCGTATTGGCATTTGTTGAAGATGAACGGTCTGCTCTATTTCCAAAAACAGGCTGTTATATGTATATGATAGCAAGTGTGCTAGGGCTCCTGAAAGAATGGGCAGTGTTACCATATTGAACTGGCTCGCTCATCTCTTCCACTGCGAGCTAATATACCCTCAAGTGTACACCGGTATTTTTCTAGCCAATTATCCAGCACGCGCTGACCTGTGAATATAGAGTGATTGAAAAAGCATTCCGGCGCAAGATCGAGATCATAGTCATCCAAGTTCCCCTCTGAAAGGAATTGAAGCCAAAGAGTCCTCGACTCTTGTAAAATTCGACACACAGCAGCGAATTCGTACTGAGGTTCGTTGGGAGAGACTAGAGCTTTTATGTCGTCGGCAAGGTCAAAGGTAAACCTTGCTATGAGTATATTGGGAACAAATAATGGGCTCACTATTTTTGCAAATAGGGGAAGCTCCATGGATTCGGCATTAGTGGGATACATCTGAGCCAAGGATTTTGAGATCGGAAGAAGAGTCTTTGCTTCGAGATCAAGAACAGTGAAAATGATCCAGAGGAAGCACCTTATTCTGACGGCTGCGAGACAATAAGGGTGGTATAGAAGGTGAGAATCAAGTAAACATTCCGAAAAGACTTTCAGAATTCGTAGGAGGTCATCTGAACTGACAACCCCAGTTTTGCGATCCCTATAATACGTCCATATTGATCGCACCAAATTCTCATATTCTGGGGGTATTTTACGCCCGAATCTTCCTCCTATCATTCTAGAAAAATCATCGAATACGAGACCCGTCCCTCTGTCTATTATATCGAGATGTTTTCTCACACCAGACATCGCTTCTCTCAAGGCCTTGTGGGTTTTGAGAACGGTTGAAAACTTTCGTGCACTTGGCCACTGAGCCTGGCATTGCGTTACCAGCTGGAAATCGCGAATATTCGGGCACTGTTGATTTTGAGGATCCTCTGTGTCGACCGGCCAAGTTTGAATGATCAACTGTTTAAGCTGACTTTTGTTTAATTTGGGATTCAAAAAGCCTTTCATGTCCATGAATAATTCACCTTCGCGGATGAACTCGCGGAAGCTACTTTCGCGGATTTCACAAAGTGCAGTCCATGTTAGAGGATCCGGCTCATCATCAAACGAATCACGAAAGTGTATCCAAAAGCCACAGCTTTTGCTGTGGGAAAAAGTTAGATATAGGGTAATAATATATAATAAGGAAACCAAAATGACATACCAGGTAAACTTCACCCAACTGCGGCTCTCCTTGGAACGACGTGCCCGACAGAACGGACATTTCTTGGAGTATAAATTATCGGAAGAGAAAATGACGCTCATATCGACCCGATCATTCGGAGAAATTACATCCTTCAGTGGCTTTATGCAGGGGCTGCTGGGCAGAAGTTCCTGCTCTGTGGTGACGTTGTAGAGGACGTATTGCCTTCTCACGATCAACTCTCGACCACGTTTGCCATCCCAGAACCTGAGCAGGAATTGATGAAAGTCCTAACCAATATATTTAATTAAAAGTGCCGTCAACATACATCCTAACTTGGAGTGGTATACAACTAACCGACCAGGATGATATTTCACGAAAGGGTATAGTGTGAAGGTCTTCGATGGGCGTCTTCAAAGACAAAGTGTTTCTCCCGAATGGGTCGATCTATGTAAGTATGTGGAAATAGAACTTCGACGGTTGTGTTTAATCTAGTTAAGTGTCGGGCGTGAGTGGAGGCTCATCGGCGAAGGAGCAGAATTCGTCTAAACGAAAGAGAATCGTTAGAATTGCATACTTACTTCCCTTGTGCCACCAAGCAAAAGTTTGCATGAGCAACCTGGCTCTCTAGCTTCGTGCAGAGTTCGTCAAGCTTGGGCAGTCTCATGGACCATCTAATCTTCTGTATAGCCCCCAAGAAGGAGCGCCGATCGCGCGATGGGCCTAGGTACTTTTCAAACCCTCGGATCTTGATGAAAAACTCTTTCAGTGTAGTAGCAGTCTCGCGTTGAATATGACTGAGAAGTACTCTGGAATCCGGATCGTTAACCTGTATTCTTTTCAAGATTTGAGTAAATTGATAAAGACGAGAATATGTAAGGTTGTATGTTTTCCATTTGTCTACAGCCTCCGCCTTAAGAATGTCGATGATATGGTAGAATCCTTTGAGGAACATAGTAATGTCACTGACACTGAATCCGAATGACATTGTGGATTGAATATGCCTGGAAAATCGTGAATAGGTTCAGGTTGATGTTGAGGTAGTGAGCTACAGAATAAACAGGGCTAGGAAAAGATGCAAAGTGGCCTGGATAGATATAGGACTTGTAACGCAAGGCTGACTACCACCTGTACAGGTGCCACGTCACTACAGATCATTGCACGTAACGTGACAAGGCGTCTCCCTGAGATTACCCTATCGTTGACCCAGTACGAGTTCATGGCAACAATAAACGAGGCTCCGGAGAAGAGATAGATGCATGACACGAGGCTGTCATCTCTCTAGCCCGAAGTTAAGGTACCCCGATCGCTCAGACACAAAATCTGTTACTCTGTTCTGGCCAGAAAAATGACGATTGCTACGTTGGAATAGAATTTCCCTGATATCAATCGCGTCTATGGATCCTCCCCATAGCGAAGCTGCTGTTTTATCCCGGTACCAACGATAGGGTACGTTTGTGAGAGTTACGCTTACAACCTCACATATAACAAGGGTATCCTCACGGCAAATATGTGATGTGATGAGTTAGGTACTTGGCGGGTATCATGTACGCTCATGCCCACATATTAAAAAGATAGAAGGGTTGAGATATTAAAATCGAATTTTGTCCTCGGTAAGACTTTCTGCGCATAATGTTTTATGCGATAGGTCGTAGATAGATAAGCTCCAACATGTATATGCTGTTGTATGATTTTATATCGTTATAATATACATTTTGTTACACTCGACCCTGCCTCCTGCTTATTCTGGAAGCATACAATCGTTGAATTTACAAGGATCATTCCGGGGAATAATTAAAAAAAAGCATAAGATTTTTATATCAAATTGTCAAAAGAGAAAAAAAGACCAAAAAGCCCGTTTACACCTAAGTGGCACTAAAATGGCAGAGAACAAACGCGATCATCCCTGAACACCAAACCCCCGACGAAGTAATGTATAGGAAACAGGAATATGGGGAATTAGCTAGTGGCAGACCCAATCCTAGATAGTGACATTGTTCAAAAATAATCCAGCAAAGGAATGCAGTCATCACCTCATTGATCCTTGTTGCTCGTAAGCTTTCCGCTCTTCCTCGATCATCTCAATCGCGTCCGATACCCTGCCATCCACTGCTGCAGCATACACAGCAATCCTCTGAAGTCCGCCTTCCTCGGCGCCTCCATAACCCAAGCTAGCCAGTGCAGACACACAGTCATCAATGCTGCGTTGTCTTCTAGTACTACTCTCAGTTGTAGACGTGTTTGGGCGGGGCATGGCATCACTGCGGTATGATCGCCGGTTGAAGGTATTCGTCGAGCTCATCTCCCGGCCATCCCGGAGGGAATGACGTTCAGTAGCCCGTCGCCTCAGCGGCCTGGCATTATCATGAGTCTCCTCAGCCCGTAGGGTATTCCATGGACCCGAGTGTCTTCGCGACGGATGAAAAGATCTCACAGTCCCTGGGTGACGACAATAAAATGAGGTAGGCACACGATCGTTGCCGCCTTGCTGCTGTGTAGCATCGGTTTCTAGAGATGAGGGGCGTGGTTGAAAACTATCCTGGGCGTCTTGAGGAAATGCACCGGGAGGGCTCCGTGGTGTCGGCCCATACAAACTGTCATGGCTGTCGCTTGCGATATCCCTCTGGAAAGTCGATCTAGTTCTGGAAGTGGAAGTATCACTAGACGATTCTGCCCCGCCGCGTCGTTCGGCCAGAAAGTGCGCATCTAATTGTGACACTGGTGGGAAACGGCGTTCTTCTGGCTCGCGGCTGAGATCTGGAAGTTGCGTAGATGTGTTGTTGCCCACCACAGGCTGTTGAGAAGACCCTTCAGGCAAGAGCGAGGGATATAGAGTATTGAGTCGTTCCGAGTCTAAAAGTGAGGAGCTAACTAAACTGGTATCGCTAGAAGACAGCCTAGACAAGTGGCGGGTATCGCTCGAGCAGAGGTCGGCCACGGTTAAGGGCGCCGATCTCTGCTCGCTGGATGAGCCCCGTTCTCCACTAGTTTGTGGTTCGGACGCCTGCCTCGCTCTAGTTGGCGCAACAGAGGAAGACTGAAGTTCAGATGGCGCTGGCGGCTGATTAGAGTTTTCTTCGCGGACCTGTGATGTGTCTAGCGCGGTGATCGGAGAGTGATCACTGATCTCCAAATTAATTGAGTGTCCATCTATGTGAGCACCTTGCAAAGCGTCCAACGCCGCTTTTGCTGCGTGGATGGAAGGAAAGCGCAGGTAGCCAAAGCCAGCATGTCTTCCCGTCTCTGCATCTAGCGGCAAATGTACCTCGACTAAAAATCCCTTGGAAGCGAAAACATCACGAATCATTGCTTCGTGAACACTAAATCCCACATTCCCAATGAAAAGCGATGTTCCGGCAGAACTAGCTGTGAAAGAAGAGGGTAAGCCGTGTTCGGGACGGTGAATTGCCTCAGGTGCCGGTGCTCCATTGTCATTCTGTCTATGGTGGGACGCAGGCCATTCTCTATGCCGGTGGCGAGGTGGTCGCGGAGGTACAGGCAGGGCATTTGTCGGGGTATAAAAAGGCCCGTGGTGTGGCGCATGAGGGTGGGTATGTGGGTGAGGAGCGCGTGGATGAGGGGAATGAGGATGGAAGCCGTGAGGTGGGGGAGGAGGTGGAGGTGGAGGATGCTGATGATGAGGAGGTCCATGAGGATGTCCATGAGGAGGGGGTCCATGAGGTGGCCAGAACACGGAAGGAAAAGGAGGCGGCACTGGGAATGAGGGAGGAGGATAAAACGTGTTTGGTGTGGCGAACGGAGGTCGAAAATTGTGGGATGAGGGATGGGGTCTGTCAGGGAGGGGATGTGATCTGTTCCATAAGGTAGGAAACTGCGCGTGAATATCTGGGCTTGGTGGAAATGTCGGCGACGATGACCCCTGCTGTTGGTGTGACGCCATCGAAGAATCAGCGTTGCGATCCGTGGGTACTGACCTCTCCGGTGATCCAACCTCTGTCGATGGAGCAGCTTGTGTATCGATGCCCAAAGGTTCTTTCTCGTTCTCGCACTTTGCGGCTAGATTGGATTGCTGAGTTTCGGGTGATGCTGCCGGGATATCAGGTCGGGCACTAGCAGTAAGCTCGGTTTGTGGTGAATTTCCAGGGGCTCCTTGGTCTTGGCTTCTCGAAGCATTGCATCTAAACTCGGATTCAAAGGCCTCAAACAATGTGTTTCCCATGTGGCCAAGTTCAGACGCCATATTACGAAGACCCTCCATAGTTGCGGCTGGGGTAGGCAGTTCAGTTTGGAAAAGATTCCCTGCCCTTTGTCCTCCCACGGTTGATGCGTTATTGAGTGCTTGGATCAAGTTCCTCGCCTGGCTATCCAGAGCTGCAAGGGCTACCTGCACCGAAGACCCAACATGTTCTGGAAGAGTGCGCTGAACATTCTGTAACTGCCGCTCTAATTCAGGCAGCCTGGATCTCACGCCAGCACTAATCATTTCGGCACCCTCCACCAGATTATGCAGAGCATGTACAAAAGCATCGCTCGGATGCTGATGTCGGTCATTGGATTCAGCTCCTGCTGGCGTCTCAGTCGGACGCTCTGGTTCAGAGTTACCGTCACGTACGGTGTTAGTGACATTCAAAATCCTGGCCATCTCAGCCTCAAATGCGGCCAAGAGTGGTTCTGGAACGTCGGTCGTAGCGGGGCCAGGATTCTCACGGCTGGTGCTAGGCTCCTCTTGTGCATTAGACTGAGAATCATCTGCAGTTGTAGGCACCGTGCCGATCTCATTCCTATCCTGATGGTCCTCTAAGTGGGGCTTATATTCAAACTTCTTCCATAGATTCTTCACTGAGTTAGACCGTCTGATGTCAAATATATGCATCGGCTCAGGGGAGATAGATTCTAGCGACGGCTGTGGAATGGCAGAAGTATCAACGGGTTCTTCTAGACGTTGGGAAAGCTCGAGAGATGACCCCACCTATGATCCATTATTAGTATGGTAGACAGATATAGTTTGTATGAGCAGACATACCGTGATGAGCTCATCGTCATCCTCGTCGACGTATGTAAGCCGGGCTCTAGGATGATTCGCCGTTATCTCATCATAGTCTGTAGCAGACAACCGGACAATGCCCTGCTGGCGATTCTGAAGGATACTGCGGTCTTCTACCACGGCATGATCAGGACTTTGAGATGCAGCGAGATTGTCTTGGGATGAAGATCGATGAAGATCTCGTATCTGGAACGGTTTCAACATTTTGGCTTTCAGTAGAATAGCCGCTCGGGGTAACGAAAAGGGTATATTCGGAAAGCGACGACAACGTTATAGATAGGGAAACGAGAGGCGAGATCGTGTTAAATCGACAGATGGATTTCAAGATAAAGAGTGAAAATGAGTAGGAGACGAGAAATTAGAGATGGATTAACCAGAGATCGAGGGTAACACGAAGCTTGGTACCAAAATCCAAGGGGAATATAGGAGCTTGCTAAGGCGAACGTGACGAGAGGCTATGCTGCTGCCTATGCAAAGAGCGATGGCAAAAGCAGGTTAAGAGACGGTAGGTAGGTATTACTATTCCTACCTACCAAAGGGAAGCGTTACCCATTGTCATCCGGATGGCAAAAGGCTGTGTAACGAATCAAGTTCGAAAGGGATTCAGGCAACCGAGTTAGTTTGGTCGGAGATGGAGGAGGGAATTGCTTATTGCGGTAGACAAAAGGATTTAATAGTAGAGCTAATGCGATACTCCAGTGAATTTAGAGGTAAAGCTTTGGCCCCGCATGACGGGCAGTGATTGGAATATGGCGGCTATCAAGTGACCCTCATCTTACGTACTCCCGCAGGCTTAAACCTTTTTCGACCCTTTGATTCGATGTTTTATTACATGAACTTTCATGTGTGCTGCTGCTGCATCTGCCGCTCGATGTTGGCAGGAACGGTATTGTTCTTGGTATTCTTATGATTGTGTTTGTTATTGTTATTCTTCCTCAATTGAGTATGTCATAACACACGCTCGAACCCTCGGAATCGGTGGTTTTTCCCAATTCTTAAAGCTATCGCAACGCACGCTGTGATACCTGCCCTCTTTCACCGCGACAAACATCTCGTATACCAACAACGCCAATGGCCAGAGATACGCATCAAAAGCAGATATACACTTATAGCTAACCGGACGGAGTTTTGAAAATATTCTCCCGCTTCCTCTCCACTCCCTCGCCCTTTTTCCTTCGCAAACACTCCATGGCGCCTCCCAACAATGCCCCGTCGCACACGAAACCGTCCGCGAACCGTAACGTGAAACACGTCGTGCTAGGTGACCTCCTTTTTCAGACCTGGTACCAGTCCATTTACCCAGAAGACCTTGTGAGCAAGGATACGGATCGATTATACGTCTGTCGCTGGTGTTTCCGGTACTCGTGCGACGCAGACGCCTATGCCAAACATACACGGGTTTGCGAAAATCGAACGACACCCCCGGGGACAAAGGTCTACGATCATGGCGGGTACGCGGTATGGGAGGTAGACGGAGAGGACTATAAATTATTTGCGCAGAATCTCTCCCTGTTCGCGAAGCTATTCCTCGATCATAAGTCGGTTTTTTTCGATGTCGCGTCCTTCCTCTACTACCTCCTCACATTCACGGACCCCGACGATCCGGAGAATTATTATATCCTGGGATTCTTCTCGAAAGAGAAGCTCTCATGGGATGCGAACAACCTCGCTTGCATTTTGATCTTCCCTCCGTATCAGCATAAACAGCTGGGCAAGCTGTTGATGGGTGTGAGCTATAAACTGAGTGATTGGGAAAAGGACGGAGGCTTGATAGGTGGACCGGAAAAACCACTTAGTGAGATGGGACGAAGGAGCTACAGTCGATTCTGGGAGGAGCGAATTGCTCGATATTTACTATTACATGGCTCTGATCCAGCAGACACGGAGGATTCGTCACAGCAGAAGCCAAAGCCGCCCAAAAGCTCTCGGAAAAAGCACCCCCAAGAAGTCATGACAGTTCAGGATATAGGATTGGCCACAGGGATGTTAACAGAAGACGTCATTACAGCTCTCAAAGGCATGGGAGTTGTTGAACCCACAACACCGACGAAAAAACGTAAGGCGAATCAAGATTCTGGCGAACCTGACGACGGCGAAACAGTGATGATACGAAAATCAGATGTGCTTGAATGGGCGAAAGCTCATCGTGTTACATTACGAGATCCTGTTAGAGATGAGGGCTTTCTCGGACGATGGGCACCACGCGCAACACCTGAAACCAGCGATTCAGGAAGTGGTGAGGGTGATGAATAAATGTATAAAATTAATTTCGGCGAAGCCAGATCTGGCCACCTGTATGTATCAGTATATGATGATAGAACTTCATGAACTCTATGTACCGAGCTAGATGAATGAACACCCATTATGAAATAGATGCCATCTGATTTTCGATCTTTGCCAGAGCCATATGAGCCTCCCCACTCTTATACGGACAATGAGTTGGTATTTTACCTCGACTGAAGCATCGTTAGGGCTGTTGTTCGCTGCTCTACGGTTGCTTTTTCTATAGAGTTTGTCCATAATGTGACAGTACCGGTGTAGATAATTACCCAGGGCATATTAGATTGCCCAAGCTCATTAGCATGGTGTTCTGTATTTATGAAATACATTTTGGCATGAACTATTTTTGAAAGCGGAAAACCGAATATAAATCCTCTCCGAGCTCCTTTACATGATTTGATCTATACGTTGCGACTGCATTACTCTTCCATACCTCCTGGTCCTCCCTGCTTACCCATCTGCCTGGCCTTCAGCAGCTCGTCGCACAGAAGCAGGTTAGAAGCGATGCCAGTGCTTGATGCGATGCAGTTGCGCAAGACACGGAAGGAGTCGAAGACGCCCTCCTGCACGGGGTCCATCGGCTCGCCAGTGGTCAAATCCAAACCAACAATGTTGCCGTCTGTCCGCTCATCTTGCAGGGCTGCCAAAGAGTCTTGGATGTCGTGACCTGAGTTGGCTGCAAGAGTCTTGGGAATGACCAAAAGGGCATCAGCAAAGGCGGCGACACCCCACTTAGCCTTACCCTTCACAGTCTTGCGAAAGTTCTCAGACGACAGATGGGCGGCACAGGCAACTTGGAACGCACCAGCACCGGGGATGACGCAACCATCGACGATGGAGTTATACACAGACCGCAGGCCATCACGGACGGCATCCTTAACCTGAGCGATGGTATGCTGGTTGGGTCCCTTGATGAGGATGGTGACGGACTTGGGGTCCTTAACTTCTTCGACGAAAGTGTACTTCTCTTCTCCGAGCTGGTGTTCGTAAACAAGACCTGCCCACCCGAGAACGTCGGGTGTTAAGTCCTCTACACTGTTCTGCGCGATACCACCGCAAATCAACTGGAGACGTTCCATGTTTCTCCGCTTAGCTCTCCGAAGGGCAAGGATACCGTTCTTGCTAAGGACATCCAAGCTCAGGGGATCGATACCCTTCTGGTTGATGACAACGAAGTTCTTCTTCGGATCCAGGCCGCAAACCTGCTTCTTAAGCTCCACAATCTTCTGTAGTTTTGAGTCCACAAATTTGCGCTCACTCTCCACCAATTTATCTCTTTGTTCAGCAGAAGAGTAGTAGAAACCGGAGTTGATCTCTGACTTCTCATACTCCAGACTGACGTTCAAGGTGAGGATGAAAGCATTTTCAACCCTCTTAGGCATATCAGGATGCCTTGCACCGTGATCCAGGGCAAGACCACGGATGAGTTGAGTGTCGGAAGATGTGCGGTGTTGCATGGTCATGATTTCAACCATGTGCAGATCTGGCTTCTCGGGAGCTCTGTGGATAGCGAGAACGGCATCGACAATGTCGGGGGTAAGCTTCTCGGCAAGTGCACTGTTCAGTTTCGTACTGAGCGAAGTCCGAGCGACAGACAGCAACAGCTCACGGTCGATTGCACGCTCGATCTTGAATTGATCGAGGAACTGTATACAAATCCGTATGAGTATCGACGCTCATATGGCCAACAATATCTCAGTACTGACCTTAAGAGCCTCGTTCTTCGCGATCTCATATCCATCTGTGATTACTCTAGGGTGCAATCCTTCGGAAATATAACGGTCTGCCTGCTTCAGAAGTTCTCCCACCAACAACACCACAGAAGTTGTTCCATCACCAGTGATATCATCCTGTGCTGTCGCAGCCCGGGCAATCATGACCTTCGCCAAATCAGTATTCGAAGAAGTCTCTGGGAACGTGAGGAAGGCATCTTACGGCGGTGGGATTTTGGATTTGCTGTGTAAACATTAGCCAGTGCCTGAAGCATAGATTGGCCTAAGTAAGCCTTACCATCTCTCGCAATAGCACATTTCCATCCTTAGTCAATTTGATCTATTCGCATGCTCATTAGGTAGCTGATTTTGCGATAAGGGGAAATATATCATACTCCGCCGGCACCGTCCACCAACCTAAATTTTGTCAGCACTTTCCCATCTTGCATCGATTAAGTATGAAAACGTACATCTTCAATGTCCCGGAGGGGCCCAGGTTAGATTTAAGAACATCCTGGAGACCTTCACCAGCACTAATGTTGACCTTCAAGGCTTCCGCCCTCCGCTGTGCAATGTTAGTTTGCGTGTGACCACTGAGGGGCTACTTCTGAGGGGGAAATTATCAGTGACATACCCTCGACTCGGCCTTGGGATTGAGTAACTGAGTTGCAGACATTTTTGCTGAGTGGGTAAATGACAATCAGCAATCCCCAGCGAACTAACTCGTAAAAAAAAAACAGGCTTGCTGGTGCTATCGGCCCCAAAGAATCGCCCGCACTGGCACAAAGCTGGTGGTGTTTGCCGTCGAATGCGGTGAGCTCGTAGTTTTGGCAAAAAGCCCACATTCAGTATTCGCACTAGCGCCGCCGCGAAAAAAAAGAGCTCCGACGGCTCGACTCTCCAAATTTGCCCTCCAGCCTTTTTTTACCAACTCCACGGCGCTCCACGGCAAGTCTACGACCGCAGACTCCCGGGATTTGGGTAAGGGGCTCGATCGATTACACTAAGAGGAATTCTTTTCCTTGTTATTTTGGCCCTTTAACTCAACTTCACCATGGCCGACTTCCTACTTTTCGAGGGCCCTATGGGCTACGGACTTTTCAAGGTCGCCCACCAGGGCGACAGCGTTGGCAATCGCTTGAAGGAGGTCCAGGAGGGTGTTAACGATCTTTCTAAGTTTGGAAAAATGGTTGAGTTGGCTAGTTTTCTCCCATTCGAGTATGTCCAACTACCTGATGGGGCTCTTTGATAGAGACTGACCAGTCCTAGGAACAACAAGATGGCCTTGAGCGAAATCAACGACGTCTCGGAGGGTGTCGCCTCCGATACTCTTATTTCCTTTCTCGAATTGAACCTTCCTAAGCCTAACAAGAAGAAGAAGGTTGTTCTGGGCGTTCTGGACAAGGCTTTGGCCGGAAGTATCAAGTCTGCCTTTTCTTTCGTTGACTGCGAAACCGGCGACACCAGCGAGGTTGTCCAAGACATGCTCCGTGGTATCAGGCTTCACGCTACTAAGTTGCTGAAGCAGCTTCGTGAGGGTGATATGGACACTGCTCAACTTGGTCTTGGTCACGCTTACTCCCGTGCCAAGGTCAAGTTCTCTGTCCAGCGTGACGATAACCATATCATCCAAGCTATTGCCATCCTTGACCAGCTCGACAAGGCCATCAACACATTCTCTATGAGGGTTCGGGAGTGGTACTCGTGGCATTTCCCTGAGCTCATCAAAATTGTTTCGGACAACCAGCGCTATGCCCAAATCGCTCTGTTCGTGAAGGACAAGACCACTTTGACTGACGATAAATTGCATGATCTTGCTGCGCTTGTGGAGGACGATGAGGGTGTTGCCCAGAGCATTATCGATGCCGCGAAGCACAGTATGGGTCAAGAGATCTCTGAGACCGACATGGAGAACGTCACTTCTTTTGCGCAAAGAGTCGTCAGCCTTTCCCAGTACCGCAAGTCTCTGCATTCCTACCTGACTTCCAAGATGAGCGTCGTTGCGCCCAACCTTGCTGCCTTGATCGGAGAGATCGTCGGTGCTCGTCTCATTTCGCACGCTGGAAGCTTGACCAACCTTTCCAAATACCCCGCTTCCACTGTGCAGATCCTCGGTGCTGAGAAGGCTCTCTTCAGGGCCTTGAAGACTAAGGGAAACACTCCTAAGTACGGTCTGCTGTACCACTCCTCTTTCATTGGCAAGGCTGGCCCCAAGAACAAGGGTCGGATCTCCCGATTCCTTGCGAACAAGTGCTCTATTGCCTCTAGAATCGATAATTTCTCTGAGGAGCCTACGACCAAGTTTGGTGAAGTCCTGAAGAAGCAGGTCGAGGAGCGTTTGGAGTTCTATGCTACCGGAGCCGCCCCTACTAAGAATGAAATCGCTATGGTATGTTATATTGCATTGTTGCCATCATTATGAACTATTGGGTGATATACTAACTTTGCATGTAGAAAAATGCCATGGATGCTGTCTTAGCTGATATGGACATCGGTGCGGATCAGAGCGATGAAGAGATGGAAGATGCTGAGGCTGAGAGCAAGAAGGAGAAGAAGGATAAGAAGGAGAAGAAGAAGGAAAAGAAGGAGAAGAGTGAGAAGAAGGAGAAGAAGGAGAAGGGCGAGAAGGAAGAGAAGAAGAAGAAGAGGAAGTCCGATGTCGGTGAGGGCGAGTCTGAGAAGAAGAAGCGGAAGCACGACAGCGATGCTGAGCCGTCCAAGAAGAAGAAGAAGGTCTAAAGCACCATTTTCTGGGACATGAGGGCGTCATTGTCGCGGCGTTGTAGGGTTGATTTTGAGTTCATTTTCCTATATATGTTCTGTTTTACTTCACGACTTGTTGGGCTGGGTATTTGTAAATTATTCGATTGAGGCCTCCGTCGTGCTAAAATTTGTCTGTAGCTCCTCAAAATGTCAATCGGATTTTTGTGTTCTACGTGGATCTGAGCATCATGCGATACTTTCACCTTAGCAGTTGCTAGTCTACTACATTACGTTCATTCAGCCCTACAGTTATTGAACCGCCATGGCGTTTGGGATCGGAAAGAAAAGGCGGAATTGTACTGCCGTTGTCCACTGAGACAAACTGCCGCAACCCCCCTCGAACAATGAACCAACCCCATTGCTTCTCAGTCAATGGCGATGGCCCGAGCCCTTGCATTCTCCGCAATCCTCCATTTATATGAGTTATGATGGCTGCAAGTGACACTAGCTCGGGATAGGACCCATAGAAGATGATGATCTGCTGAAATCCTTGCTCTTGTGAATTTGAGAGTCTCTACTTTATCAATGAAGGCTTATCAAAGTTGATGCCCCCACATCCGCCTTCAGTTTCAGCCCCGCGATGATGCCTACGAGTTTACCGACAATGGTTTTGAACTCGCCTAAGCCCAAGCGCAGCGCTTCAGAAGAATCCGATAGCTATAGCCCTTCTATATCATCTCCATCCAGCGTCTCAGCTCCTAGCCTACCAGAAGTGAAGCTTCGCGAGGAAGAAGAGTTAGGGAGATATAGTCCCCGAGCCGCCGTTGCTGGTCGGCTAGGGCAGCTAGCCATACGTGGGGACCACTTCCCGACACCGCAATTTCTGAATGGCAATACAAGCCAGTCATCACTTGCGCATTCTGCACAATCGGGATGTTGGGCTACTTCCTATAGCAGTTCTTATGATATGTCCGAGACGAACTCAGCGACGGAAACCAACACTGTCGCGAGTGGGCCTGCTGAAGCAATTATCGATGATCGGAGCAATGCTACGCCAATTCCTTTCCCCAAGAAACAGGCAACACAAAGCCCTCGCAAGAGACGAAACCCTCGTAAAACCCAACGACCACGTAGGAAGTCACCACCTCCCACTAGCAGTGCAGCCGACGACTCGCTTACATGGCACGACTCCGAGATCACCGGCCATGATCCAAATGATCCAAATGACGATGGATATGGTATCAATGGAATAGGTTTTAAACCGACAGCGGCAATGGCTTGGAACAGATCACAAAAGAGGCAGAAGCAGCTTGCAGAATGGAAGAGTCGTGAGGCAAGGGAAGCGCGAGAAAGAAGAAGGGAGAAACGAGATGCTGTCGGTTTCGAAAAGCTACGGACTATTCAATCGGGCGCCATCCACAAGAGAGTCAAATTTGACGTCTAACGTGGGTTCGCCTGCCTATTTCTCTGTCCTTTTCTCTTTTCTTTTCTTTTCTCTTCTATTCTGTCTTTGTCTTTGGTCTCTCATATTTTTGGATTGAAGCAACTTTGGATGCAATGGAGTATGGGATATGAATGAGCTGGCGTTGATTTGGATATTGATATGCGATCACGAAACTATTTATCCTTGACAGGCTGGAGCCTTATGAGATAGAAATATGTACTGTACATCCCACTCGAAATTTTACAAAGCGATCCCAGGAAACTCCATGACTCCGGGCAATGCGCGAAAGGGCTACCAGAACTTATAGTTTGAAAGGTTCGTCCAGCTCTTCTTTTTCTTCTCTTCCTCTGCCAAGCGCGCGACCTCCGCAGCTTTCTCTTCCTTTTCTCGCTGTTTCTTGATCTTCAGCTCTTTCATCAACTCCACAGCTTGTTTCATACCGTCCAACTCTTGTACTCGACGCCGCTGGCAGAACTCGTGCGCTGCGAGAGAGGTAAGGGCGAATGCACCAACAGCCCAATTGGAAGCGGTCCATAATGAGCGCAATCCTAAACAATCATTGCTTTAGTATTACCAAACGTTATGACCTAAGGAAAGCCGAGTGAAGGAGATTATTTACCTCCTAATACACCTCTGATGCCACCAATTCCGAACCCTGCTCCAATACCTAGAAGTAGGGAGTCTCGTGCGCAAGGTGCTTTGTAGAATGATGTGACATCTTTAAGTGACATTGACTTCATAGCTTCCGTGACTGTAGCATCTTTCGAGCCCCTTCCAGAGGGCCCAGCTCCTGTTGCTAGCACGTTCGCAGACTCTTCGGGGTTCCCAAAAGCATCCCATAGCTTTCCGACCTGTGATTTAGGAAATTCATGCTTCGGCTTGTTTTGGTGGGAGGTTTCTTGGGAGCTGTTATGTTGCTCGACATTCGGCGTAGACGATTCCAGTGTGTCCCCCGCCATAGCGTATTATTTATACTGAATTGTTGCTTAAACCAATCAACACGTACTATTACCTAGATCACTGACAGACTCTTGCAGGAACAATGATGGATCGGAGAATGTATGATCCGAAGATAATCAAATACTGCCATTTCTGGTTAATTTTACCGTGGGCGGTGGACGTCTGGCCGAAGACACGCGTATAGTGGAACGCGAACGCGTCGGGGGCACCCGCAGATTGGCAACCAAATTTGGGCTCTTCAGTAGCTTAGCATGATCTAAGTTAACAAGATTGTGTACACTAGGCCTTCAAGCTTTGATCAATTTCTATTGAGTGTACAATTTGGCAGGAACCAAACATGCCCATTCTGTGTTCTACTAATAACTAATACTTAACGTTTGCGTTCCATGCTTAACCAACTTTCACATATCCCACAGTGATCCAGCCCTAGCCAGCGGGCGTGTCGTCGCAATGCCTATAAGGAAACCCAGCAAGTACGGAAACAAGTTTCGGTCGAACGCTGCATCTTTCAAGCCGAAACGGACAAAGACCATCGAATTTTCTTCTCTTCGATCGACAGAAGCCACATCCCAAGATGAGAAATTCGAGGCGATTCGGCTGGCGAACAGCATCGACGAATCCTTGGGATTTCCGCGCTTTGAGTCCGGTGAGAAAAGGGTCGGCTGGCTTACCAACATGCATAGTACTTCAGTAGAGGATCCGAATATACCCGGAGGACGCGCCGGTGTGGACTATTACTTTCTTGAAGACAACGGCGGAAGTTTCAAGGCAACGGTTGAATACGACCCATATTTCCTCATCGCAGTGAAGAAGGGACACGAGGCTGAAGTTGAAGAATGGTGTCGAAGAATGTTCGAAGGGCTTATCAAAAAGGTCACGAGAGTAGAGAAAGAAGATCTCAAGCTACCGAACCATTTGCTCGGACACCGGAGGACTTTCCTTCAAATGTACTTTGCAAATGTGAGCCATCTGTTGGAAGTTCGAAGGACACTTCTACCACTGGCGGAAAAGAACAAGAAAAATGTGAATGTGATGGATACTTACGTGGAGATTTCAAGGTTTGTTGGACTTAGGTGAATACTATCTGGATTGGTTAGGAGCTAACTCATTTCTTAAGCGCAAATGCTGGCTTTGATCTCTTTGACGACGAAATAATTAATGAGTCACGATCTAATGGAACTATGGAAGCGAGTGATTTTATAATTGATATTCGGGAATATGACGTTCCTTACCATGTTAGAGTGGCGATTGACAAAGGTGGGGGACTCCCTCCTATGATGTGGATTACCTGACTGACAAAACATCTTGCAGATATCCGTATAGGAAAATGGTACACTGTAGAGGCAAAACACGGTGTGATCTCATTGACCTGCATAGAGGAACGAGTCCAACGTCCTGACCCAGTTGTTCTTGCTTTTGATATTGAAACAACTAAACTGCCGCTGAAATTCCCTGACTCTGTCATCGACCAAATTATGATGATTTCGTACATGATTGACGGGCAAGGTTTCTTGATTACGAATCGGGAGATAGTTTCTGAAGATATCAACGATTTCGAGTACACGCCCAAGCCCGAATACTATGGTCCTTTTATGATTTTCAACGAGCCCGATGAAAGGAGTGTTCTAGAACGGTTCTTTGGGCACATAAAAGAGGCCAAACCAACTGTTATCGCTACATATAACGGTGACTTTTTTGATTGGCCGTTTGTTGAAGCGAGAGCAAGTGTCCTTGGGATCGACATGTATACGGAGATTGGATTTCGTAAAAACAGTGAGGACATTTATCAGAGCGATCACTGTGTGCATATGGATTGCTTTGCTTGGGTCAACCGTGATAGTTACCTCCCTCAGGGAAGTCGTGGTTTGAAAGCTGTCACTGTTGCAAAGCTCGGATATGACCCTGATGAACTTGACCCGGAACTCATGACTCCGTACGCAAGTGAACGCCCTCAAACACTAGCTGAATATTCGGTGTCCGATGCCGTCGCCACATATTACTTGTATATGAAATACGTCCATCCTTTCATCTTCTCGCTTTGTACAATTGTCCCCCTTAATCCCGATGACACCCTGCGGAAAGGAACAGGTACACTTTGTGAGATGCTACTGATGGTTCAAGCATATCAGGGCGAAATCGTTCTGCCTAACAAGCACAAGGAACCCCCAGAGGCTTTCTATGAAGGCCATCTGCTGGAGTCAGAGACATATGTTGGTGGACACGTGGAAAGTATTGAGGCTGGTGTGTTTCGAAGTGATATCCCCGTTACATTCAAGATTGATCCTACTGCCATCGACGAGCTTCTTCGGGATTTAGATGCGGCTTTGAAATTCAGCATTGAAGTGGAAGAGAAAAAGTCATTGGATGACGTTGTCAACTACGAGGAAGTCAAGGGACAGATCTCCAAGCTTCTAATCGCTCTAAAAGAAAATCCAAACAGGGACGAGAATCCTTTCATCTACCATTTGGATGTTGCTTCCATGTACCCGAATATCATCACCACAAATCGACTACAGCCAGACGCCATGATCCAGGAATCCAACTGCGCTGCCTGCGACTTCAACCGACCTGGCAAAACCTGTGATAGACGAATGCCGTGGGCATGGAGAGGCGAATTTCTTCCTGCTAAACGTGATGAATATAACATGGTTCGACAAGCGGTTGCAAACGAAAGATTCCCAGGCAAGACAAAAAACAGTCCGATGAGGTTGTTTAGCGATATGAGCGCCGAAGAACAATCCGCCATAGTCAAAAAGAGGCTTCAGGACTACAGTAAGAAGATTTATCACAAAATTCATGACAGCAAGACAATAGTCCGAGAGGCTATTATCTGCCAACGAGAGAATCCATTCTACGTGAACACGGTCCGCAACTTCCGAGATCGCCGATATGATTTCAAAGGCAAGCAGAAAGTTTGGAAAAACAAGACTGATTCTCTCAAATCGTCAGGTGCTTCGGCGGCGGACATTGAAGAAGCAAAGAAGATGATTATTTTGTTCGACTCGCTGCAGCTTGCCCATAAAGTCATCCTAAACAGTTTCTATGGTTACGTCATGAGAAAGGGGTCTCGATGGTATTCACTGGAAATGGCTGGCGTGACGTGTTTGACAGGTGCTCGAATCATTCAGATGGCAAGAGAGCTAGTCGAACGTATCGGTCGTCCACTGGAGCTTGACACAGACGGTATCTGGTGTATGCTTCCTGGATCCTTCCCCGAAAACTTTTCCTTCACTCTGAAGAATGGGAAGAAGCTAGGGATTTCTTATCCATGTGTTATGCTGAATCACCTTGTCCATGGAAGTTATACGAATCACCAGTACCAAACCCTTGTCGATCCAAAGACCTTCAGATACGAGACGCATAGCGACAACTCCATTTTCTTCGAGGTTGATGGGCCGTATAAAGCAATGATTCTGCCAACCTCGAAAGAAGAGGACAAGAACTTGAAGAAGCGCTATGCTGTTTTCAATCATGATGGGTCTTTGGCTGAATTGAAGGGATTCGAAGTCAAGCGGAGAGGAGAGTTGAAGCTGATTAAGATTTTCCAGACTCAAATCTTCAAGTTCTTCTTAGAAGGAACGTCGCTTGAAGAAACATATGCCGCTGTAGCCCGAGTAGCTGACAGATGGCTGGATGTGCTATATGAACATGGAGCTACATTAGCCGATGAGGAATTGATCGAACTCATTTCCGAGAACAGAAGTATGACGAAGACCCTGGAAGAATACGGTAGCCAAAAGTCCACATCTATCACTACAGCACGCCGTCTAGCAGAGTTCTTGGGAGAGCAAATGGTCAAAGACAAAGGTCTCAACTGCAAATACATCATATCTGCAAGGCCAAGAAATACACCTGTTACAGAGAGAGCTATTCCAGTAGCGATCTTCTCGGCTGAGGAGAATGTGAAACGGTTTTTCTTGCGGAAGTGGTTGAAAGATGATCCTGGTGATTGTGATCCTCGAACTGTGATCGACTGGGATTATTATCTAGAGCGATTGGGATCTGTCGTGCAAAAACTTATCACAATCCCTGCTGCTCTTCAGAAGGTCCGCAACCCAGTGCCTCGAGTCGCTCACCCAGATTGGCTGCAGAGGCGGATCAATGTGAAGGATGACAAGTTCAAGCAAATTAAGATGACAGACGTATTTGCGAAGAGCGAGAAAAACCCACTGACAGACATCTCGACGAACATACTCGACCATCGTGTGCAACACGCCGGTGATATTGGTGAGGTAATTGCAAGCTCAACTGAGAAGTTGAAGTCCTCCCCCAACAGTAAGACATCGCAGAAAAGAAAGCTTCCCGAAGGTCCTACGAAAACTTCTCTCGACCCTTTTGCTAGCCTGCCATCAAGGATGCCGCCAATGGCAGATGACTATGTTGGATTCTTGAAATATCAAAAGCAAAAGTGGAAAATCCAGAAGCAAGCACGCATCCGCCGCCGCCAGCTTTTCGGCGAAAGGACAAATATTGCTAATGACTCTTTGAGCCACCTTTTCAGAAACCAGGCTGAGCTTCTTTATATCAGTACCTGGCAAGTTTTGCAGCTCTCTGAAACGACAAGGCCAGGCATCGTTCGAGCTTTTGTCTTGATTGATAAAAAGATTCACACTCTCACAGTCAAGGTTCCCCGGCAGATGTACATCAATCTGAAACGAGAGTCTCTCCCTGATGTTGATGTTCCAGACTGTGAGGTCGAGAAAGTCAATCACACTTTACCGAACGGGCACCCTTCGGTGCATCTGTTTAAATTGACCTTGTCTGAGGAGACCTATTTGCGTGAGGCTGATAAAATGGATACACTTCTACAACACCCGAGCATCGAAGGTGTCTATGAGAAGAGCATTCCTCTAAATGTACGTGCTATTCTGAAACTTGGTAGTATATGTACTTTCGACGAGGAACAGCGAGGTGTTCTGGGAGAAGGATTAGACAGTGGATTTGACCTGTCGACTCTATGCCGTACATCCTCAGAGCAGCCTTATCTCATGGACTCGCCGTTGGTCTATCACTACTTGTACCATGTTGCTTCCGGTGATAGGCAGATCTTCGCCCTTTTCTCCACAACAAAGAGTGAGGCGCATGTTGTTATCTTGAACCGCACGAGGGACGTCCAGGGCCTTCCAAACGTCGACAAGATATATACAGATCTTCTTATGCGACGGAAGCAGAACGCTTCCGGAGATGAGCCTCAAAATGCCTTCGAATACCAGGAGAAGATTCACTTCCGAACAATGCAAGTCACGACCAGAAGAAAGGCATATCTAGAGGTCGGCGACTTGATCAAGAAATTTAGAAGCGAAGAAACCCAGCCAACTGTTCTTGTCATACAATCGCAGCAAAGAAGTCGCCTGTGCCACGACATCCCCATGCTCAGGGAGTATCCAATCATGTCGGTGAAACCAGAAGTATCTGATATGGATCTACCCCCTCTAGGCTGGCAGGCATTCATTGCAAGACGACTTGTTACACACTACCTGTATCTATCGGCTTGGATCCAGCATCTGACTATGTTGGCAAGATACGGCGACGTTCCCCTCTGCAACTTAGAAAGTGACGACCCACGGTATCTTATTGACATATCATATGCCAGGCGCCTTCAACAGAACAACGTCGTCCTCTGGTGGTCTTCCGGTCCAAGGCCTGATCATGCAGGGTACGAGAAGGACGACATAACGGGCCCTCTAGAGAAGGTGTCCATGCCATCTGTCAATGTTCCAAGCGCTTACACCACCGTGTGTATCGAGCTTGAAGTTCGCAATCTTGCCATTAATACTATCCTGACATCCTCGATTATTAACGAAATGGAAGGCGCTGATACACTTCTGGCATCATCCGAACCTTCAGCTGATTCGAATGGTTCCGGCGTCCTTTATTCGGAGAAGGCGTTCGCTTCAGCGGGTGCGATTGTACTACGGGAGATGGTGAAACACTGGTGGACTGAGGCCTGCGAAGGAAACAATATGGCAGATATCATGGTGCAGCACCTGATTCGCTGGGTAGAGAGCCCGGTCTCGTGTCTTTACGATCGGTCTCTACACAACTACGTGCGCATGTTGTCCAGGAAGTCGTTTCAGCGACTAATGGCTGAGTTTAGACGCGTAGGGTCTAATATTATCTTCGCTAGCTCCACGCGCCTCTTGCTTCAGACAACCAAGGCCGAAGTCGGAAATGCCTACGCATACAGTCAATACGTATTAAAGTCGATCCGTGCCAACCCGTCTTTCCATTTCATTGATCTCGAAATCAAGGAATACTGGGATTACCTGATCTGGTATGATGAGTACAACTACGGCGGAAAAGGCTGTCGGGAGGTAGTCGGATCAGATGAACAGGAACTGGAAACTGTCATGCATTGGCAGCTCAGCCGTTTCCTCCCGGGCCCAATGCAGACCATCTTTCATGATTGGGTGGTTGAATATATCGACTTGATGCACGGTGTCAAACACCCTGAATCAGCCGACTCGTCCACTCCCCGAATGACGCAAATCCCAATCGGGCGCCCGACCGACGAGGACGACGATGAAGTATCTGCCGTCCTCGCGGAGAAATTCTCGAAGCCCTTGAAGAAGCAAATCTCTGGTCTCATTCGCCGTCAGCGCGAGGAAATGCTACACCCCGAACTTGCATCAGACTACCTTTTCCCCGTCCTTCCTGGAGTCTTGTCGGACCCTAACGAGGAGAAGCGCAACCCCGTATTAGAATTGGTCAAAATGTTGATGCAGGTCCTTAGTCTTTCCAAGACGACGAGTTTGGAGAATCGACTTCTACGTCGCGAACTCCTGGCCATGTTTGAGGTGCGAGAGTTCAGTAAAGAGGGTCGATTTGAGAACCCGGCTGCCAGCCTGAAACTTCCCGAGCTTACCTGCAGCGCTTGCTGCTTGATTCGAGATCTAGACCTGTGCCGCGATGAAGATGTCCTCCCGGATCCCGGATCTGACCCAAGCAAGGCCGTGACGAAGCCCTGGCGCTGTCCTTTCTGTCAGACAGAATATGATAGACTGGCTCAGGAAGAGATCCTTATCGGCCAGGTCCATGGACTGATCGTTGGCTGGCAGACACAGGATTTAAAATGCTCCAAATGTGGAGGGCTGAAGGTTAGCGAGTTCATGGAGCATTGTTCGTGCAGTGGCAAATGGGTGGAAACCATGGACCGTGCAGAAGCGGAAAAGAAACTGCGAGTCCTCAACAGTGTCGCGAAGTTTCATGGGCTTAAGCTTTTGGAGAATGTTGTGGAAGGAGTTCTAGAACAGATATGATCGAATTCGTGCGTCTTTTTTTTTTTTTTTTCTTTTCTTTTTATCTGCTTTCATGACTTTTGGTCGGTACATATGTGTACATGGGAGTAAGAAGGACGGAACAATCATTTTTAAGTACTATACACGGCGTTTGGGATGCTGGGGGGGATCTTAATCTGGGAGGGTTTTATTGTATAGTATATCCATCAGCGTATGTATGCGTCTGTAATGTCATGGAATGTTACAAAACCCAAAAATGGTGAACTTATTTGACCTGTCAATCTATTGAATAAGGTTGGAACCGGCCGTCACGAAGAAATCACTCATTTTCTCTTCTGTCTCCACAGTGTTCAGATCCTCTCCTAGTCCTCCGTCACCTCCAAGAGTTCTTTGTTCATGATAGTCTTGGTATTTATACTTGCGGAGATCCATCGTTTTATATCAGTCAAGCCCCCACCCTAACGTTTTATCAGCGGCGACGGTTATCGAAACAGCGTTCCAACCAATTAATTAACCCCGCCATTGATTTCCGCGACGATTTCACCGCAAGTGCGACAGACCCATCCCACCGTCCCTGCGACCGGTGAACCTCTCAAACCGGTGGGTTCTCTTGCCAAGCGGACATATCTGCAGCCAATTTGACTATAAGGGGTCGGGTCACCCTACAGTTTGACAGTCTCTTGCTGACGATATAGTCAACAGTGCAGGCTCACGAAGCGCGTCCCATCCTTTTCTGCTCCATCGCGCGGAGACCAAACTACTTCTTTCGACTACGAAGGACTCCCCGGTTGGATACTTTATTTCTCTCCTTAAATGGCATCCCAAGCACAAGCCCAGGCTCAGGCTCAGGCCCAGGCCCAGCGTCCCAAGGTCCAGCCTTGTCGGTACAAGACGGGGAAGACCCTAGGCGCCGGATCTTACTCCGTTGTGAAGGAGTGCGTACACATCGACACGGGCCGGTATTATGCCGCGAAGGTGATCAATAAGCGACTTATGGCGGGGCGCGAACACATGGTATGGGTGTCTACTAGGAAAAGTCCCGGAAGATATACGGTCGCTGGCGATGTGTGTTGACTATGATTGTAGGTTCGCAACGAGATCGCTATACTCAAGAAAGTGTCAATGGGTCATCAGAACATTTTGACCTTGGTCGATTACTTTGAAACTATGAATAACTGTATGTCCCTTCCCGGACCATGGCCTGTGACTAGTGATCCAGGTTAACCGTCCCTGTTATGCAGTATATCTGGTCACCGATCTTGCACTGGGTGGCGAGTTGTTCGACCGTATCTGTCGTAAAGGCAGCTACTTCGAATCAGATGCTGCGGATCTTATCCGCGCCATTCTGTCGGCTGTGGCCTACTTACATGATCACGGTATCGTGCACCGTGACTTGAAGCCCGAGAATCTGCTATTTCGCACCCCGGAGGACAATGCGGATCTTTTGATTGCCGACTTTGGCTTGTCTAGGATCATGGACGAAGAACAGTTCCATGTTCTCACTACAACATGCGGTACACCCGGGTACATGGCGCCCGAGATTTTCAAAAAGAGCGGCCACGGAAAGCCAGTGTATGTCTCCACGGAGTGCCTATCCATCCCAGCTGCTTGAATAGACCAAATTCTCGGTTTTCAACAATACGTCTGACACAATGCAACAGGGATATCTGGGCCATCGGTGTCATCACCTACTTCTTACTCTGCGGCTACACCCCCTTTGACCGCGACTCCAACCTGGAAGAGATGCAGGCCATCCTTGCAGCTGACTATTCTTTTACTCCGCTTGAATATTGGCGGGGTGTCTCGCAGCACGCCCGGGATTTCATCAAACGGTGTCTGACCGTGGATCCCGAAGCGCGCATGACCGCCCACGAAGCCCTCCAACACCTCTGGGTCAACCCGCCCTACGACCCATACGCCGATCAGTCCGGTCAAGACTTGCTCCCGACCGTCAAGAAGAACTTCAACGCCCGTCGGACACTTCACAAGGCCATCGATACCGTCCGTGCGATCAACAAGCTCCGCGAAGGTGGCGGCCTGATGATGGACGGGGTGATGAGCGTAGACCCGAAACCGGAAAGGGTCAACGGCAACCATGTCGTCGAGGAAACATCACACCACGACGGACAGATGGACCTCGACAGCCGCAGCGATGCGCGCGGCCAGACGGAAGAACAGATCCGGGCACAGGAGCAGAGAGTGAAACAGATGGTAGCCGGACTGTGGAGTAGAAATGCGAAGAAATGATGAGAAAAACGAATCTGATGATATATATGCCAAGATCTCTACCCATTTTTTTTGCTTATAATCAGGTTTTCCGTTTTTCGATTGCTCCGTTCCGTGTCTTATACAGTTTTGTCTCTTGCTTGGCGGGTTTTGCTGCTATTGCTTATGAGGGTGGAAAGGTCTATATATGCCCATTGCTTGAGCTCTGATAATTGTTTATGTCAATGCATGGCAATGCCTTGATTAGTTGGTTTGTAAAGCATTTGCGGTATATATATTTATATATGGCTGCTGCGGGAGCTCTCCATAATTTTGGAATAAAATCAATGTATAGAGGAAATCTCATATCTTTTCATTGTATCTATTAACGGAACTATACAGTAATGCAATAATCGACCGTGTGATGTCGGAGCAAATTAGGGGAAGTACGTTAAAGACTCAGAAGTAGACCAAGACTACTAGCAGTATACTAGCTACTTTTGCAATACACAGAGCTTGGCCTGTATCAGTACCTACCGGGCTGTTTCTTCCCTGAAGAGTATAGCGCCGAGTGAGAATTGATATAAGGAATCGGTAGTTTAGTAGCACTCATCGTGCATCCACCTAAATATAATCCATGCATTGCAAATACATCAAGCCCAGATTGCTCCCAAGAGATGATCTGTACAAAAACAATCAACTAGCATGAAACACTATTGTCGAGCCCCAAACGAAGAACTTGCGTGCCTAAGATCAGCTCAGATTTGCCTCGCCTTTATATAATTTACAAGTATGGCGAACTGCAAGACCAGATAATACGGTTTTATTCAGAAACCGAGCAAGTAGAAGCTGTATTTCTCAGAAGATACACATAATCCCGAGATATTGAGGATAGGCAGTGTTACTGCCTGGCTAGGTAGAAGGGTACAGCCTGACGCTTTCCGTAGGATCATGGTTGTCCATCCATAGATAGAGAATGGATATGTGTCATATTCGTTTTCTCTTTCACCTCATCCAGACAGCTATGAGGTAATGGGAAGTTTCATCATGTTTATGTCGTGGTGGTGTTTGATATCTCTGCGAAATCGTAGACTTGTGGACTCCTTTTTCTTAACACTTACATTTTCTTCGTTTCTGTCCTTTTCCTGAAGTAACGTCTTGGTCTTCTCTTTCTTGGACTGTGTATCTATCAGACCATCACCATGTCGGACTTCCTTTACTCTATGCCCCAGCATGAACTGAGTACTCAAATCAAGTATGTGGCCGTCATGGGCATGACGGGCGTTGGGAAGACAACTTTCATTACCGCGTTAACAGGTGACAACCTGACCGTTGGACATGGTCTCAGTTCTTGTATGTTTACCCACATCAAGAAATGGGGACCTACAGTTACTAACACCGTCAAACCCAGGCACGAAGGACATCAACGTAGGTGAAACATTCATCAACGGACAAAGGGTGCATCTGATCGATACACGCCTGGTTTCGACGACACAGACCTCTCCGACACGGAGATCCTCAAGACGATAGCATAACATACTTGCAAGGTGAAGAAGGGACCAATATCCACTTGACGGGGCTCCTATACCTGCACCGGATCAGCGATGTGCGGATGCAAGGAAGTGCGTTGAAGAACATCCGCATGTTCCAGAGTCTCTTTGGGGAGAATGACATGGCGAATGTGGTTCTGGTGACGACGCGCTGGAACTCTGTAACTAAAGACGAAGGAGTTTCGCAGCTGCGAGAGCTGCTGGAGAAGGATAGGTTCTGGGGAGGCATGATTGCTGCGGGGGCGAGACATGAGGCTTTGCTTGATGTGGAGGCTGATGGTCGGCGGATTGTTCAGAGTTTGCTGAGGTAGCCGCCTGTGGAGTTGGAGATTCTGCGGGAGTTGAAGGCTGGGAAGAGTTTGGAGCAAACAGGGGCTGGGCAAGTGGTTAGTGCGGAATTGCGGAAGATGGGACGGAAACATGCCGAGGAGAATGCAGAGCTCAAGGAAACTCTTCGGGTGGAAAAGAATAGTGAAATCGCCCATCAACTTCAGGTTGCCTATGAGGAAATGATGCAACAGCAGGAGCGGATTGCAGAAGAGCAGCAGAAACTTCACAAGGCGGAGATGAGGCGAGTTCAGAACCAAATAAAGACTCTTAAGCATACCCACCACTGCTCACTGATGTGATGTATCTGCTCGTGCTGGTGGATAGTGAGAGTCACACCAGGACCCTTTCAAGAGCTGATGAGTATCCCAAGAGGTGCTTGATTCAGATCCATGCTAAGTATCAGGATATGTGCTCAACGTTGCTGGTAGTCACCTTGACGCGCTTACGGCTTTAGTTGCTGTATTTTCTAGACCTGCAACAATATACATTTTGCTACACCATCTATTTTGATTGTAGGTACATCAGTATTGGGCCAACATTCAAGAAGTAAGGCGCTAGTATAGCATCCAAATGGTTGGTACGGTTGTTGTTCCTGCTTTAATCCTGATCCATCTCATGTGCATGGTTGTCTTGTAGGATGATCAACTGCATAGACACACTTACTATCCGTCCTGTAAGAGACGATTTTGAGAAGATACTGCATATCTCAACTACGGCAAAAGAATTGAGGGATGAGATTAGACGTTGTACGCCTCAATTTCGGGATGTCCCTAAATATCAATAAAACATGCAGACCCTAAAAATTATCAAACCGAACACGCCATCACCTCTTCATTAACACCATCATATCATTAACCAGATAGATAGATGGTCTTCAAATGCGCTCCTCAGGCCAAGGGCTAGAAAATATCATGCGCAGAATAGAAACCAAGGCCATCACATTTGTTCATACAGCTGGATTCAAAAGCTTCTCGCTCCCATCCCCCAGGGAGAGAACCCACTGCCGCCATTCCTGCCATTCGGTGTAGCTCGCGGATGCCTTCAAACCTTGGTACTTGACTACTCGGAAGTCGGAGACCTGCTCCCATGGCTTGCTGGAGCCAGACGTGTGACCTCCGCTGTTGCTACCCCTTAGAAATCTCCTGGTCATGCTTTCATGACCCCCATCCCAGCCTGCTTTTTCCATCAAGCTTTTCAATGTCTGCTCTTTGGTCCACCCTTGCTCCACAGGAACGTCCGGTAGATAGGTTGCACCGTAGCGTCGACCGCGGTTAATAAAGGAGATACGGATTCCATGGACTCCGAGAACCCAGTCTAGAGCGTTAGTGCAAGGCTCAAAGGACCCAAGGAGGGTTAGAGAGCATGACAGGGTGGGTATAGCGGCGGCTGGAATTGGAGTGAAGCGGCTATCTTCGAACGCACTACGACCGTGTTAGCAACAGGCGTCTAGGTGGGAGACGATCCGTCTGCTCCCACATCAGGGATACATACGAAGTGATAGCGTACGACTCCAAGCCTGTAGCAAGCTCCTGCGCCTCGAAAGTGCCGATACAACCGCGAAGTGACTTACGGCCGCTCTTGGAAAGAGTGTTCCAAGTTACGAATAACGGATACTGCCGATCTTTTTCCCTTTGACGTCTCCAGCCGCTCGCATCAGACTGCAGCGACTGTGAGCTTGGAGTGGTCATGGTAGTAGTAGGGGTGGAACTAGATAGGCCTGAGTGCGAGGAATTACTCGACGGCGTGGTAGCGGAGCTCGAGTCCGACAAGATCTGACTCTGGAGCCGATTGATATTGGGTAACTTCAATCCCTGAGGGCCGTTTTTGGGTTTAGAGGATACATCGTCTATGTCATCATCGTCATCTCCAGACTGCAGGCCAAGACTGGCACTCTCCCTCAGAGAAACCGACTCATCGTTGTCCTGGAGAGCGGAAACTTTCTTAAATTTCTCGTATCGTTCCCATAGCTCCTCCACGGCTGCGAGGCTAATGTGTTCTTGACCTTTATACGAGGCGGCGAGGCACTCAAAGCAGTAATAGCAATGGGCGGGGGTTGCCATGTTCTCGAAACCTCCAGGATCACGGGCAAAAGGCGAAAGGAATTTACTGTAAAGCAAGCCAAGCGTCCTTGTCCTTTAGAAAAGCCAGTTTTCTGTGACAGATCTTCTGATACTATCAGACACCTTGCTCCACCCGGATAGACACCGCTGCGTGCCGCTTATCTCGTGAGAAGGCACAGAAGATCAACACTACTTATGAACAGATATCAAGCCCGTTTTGAGTCAGTTTATTCTGAGGGGAGACAGATAGATCCAGCAGTGAAGCACACTGTCTGGTTCCGTCTGTGTTTGTGTCTGGTAGAGGAGAGGGGAAAGAAGGAATGAGGGGAAGTACCCCATTACATATCAGGCGTCGATAAGATAAGCTCCACGTGATGCTATGGCTGGTGATTTCCCCGTGACACGATTGAGAACAGAAAAAGGGACTGAACTCCACAAAAAGTTGAGACATCAACATTAGTACTGTGTAGATCTGCAAACCCAACACTTCCCGGATCCGGCTGTAACCTCCGACCACACATTTTCGAAAGGGAGCTCCTTAGGGCTATTGAATTCTGCTCTGCAATCCGATTGACTAGTGGGTGTTGTTCCAGGGTTATGAGGTGGCGGAACGTGGTTCGGCGGTGCCTGAATAACCCTGCCCGTGATCTCTATGGACATTCGGAAAGGCCTAATGTGGATTATGAGAATGTATCACTGACAGGCGATCTGTCTATCTTACTGGCGAAAAACGAAAAAACAACGAATAATGTAAAATACTATATGCCTCCCGAAGCAAGCTGTACATGGTCCGAACGTTCCCCGAGGACATGTTACAAACGAGCCCCACCATACTACGAAGTACTCAATACTTAGCTTCCGCCACGCTTTTAAAAAGGGTCTTCAGAAGCGAAGAAGAAAAAAAAACAAAAAAGATACGTCAGCGACAGGATTTGAACCTGTGCGGGCGAACCCAATAGATTTCTAGTCTATCGCCTTAACCACTCGGCCACACTGACTGGTGCTGTTATGAACTACTTACTAGAATAATACATAAAGCAATGTATAAATGTCTGCAAAGCACCTAATCAAGTAAATGGTAAGGAAGAAGTCAAATGTGAGACAGACTGCTTGCCTGCCCAAGAATATTACTTTCATCATTGTCTCTTAACCTCTCGCAGGACTGACTGTTCTTTCATGCCATCACTATTGGTCGCCCCATCCTATTGATGCTCTGGCTTATCCTATATAAGGCAAACGCCACGCAGTCTTCATTCGTAGATTGCTTTCTTTCTCTCGATTATCATTCATTTACTTCTCGGTAGGCATGAAATTTGCAGCAGTAATGGCAGCACATCGCTAGAGTAGTAAACACTGAAAGAGGCCTTCACGATGATATCACATGATAGGTGAGCCCTAGTGGTACCTGGGAAGGCCTGTTCGGGTCAACCAACCAGAAAATATCTACCAGTACCGTGAAATACTAAAGTCTATTGTTTTGGGGGGGGGGGGAGTTGTAACCCTTCCTAGATTTCTTTATTTCATTCCTTTTCGGTAGGGGTCGGGGTATGCGGTTGGTGGATGGTAGGGATCCTAGGGTAATTTTTGGAGTCGTGGTCCCTCTATATATATATGCCTATATTTCAAATGTACAGTACCGTGGAACATTATATGTTGGACATATGTTCCACTTAACCACCTGTTTGGACGATATCAAACTGCCATTCGTACTAATGACCCCACGAAGCAATATAATATATATATATATATATATTGTTCTACTTGAATCAACGAATGGCAATAACCCGAATGCAGATGCCCTGCTTGGGATATCGCAACCTAAGTATCATTGTGTCTTTTGTATCTTGAGTTGTATATATCTATCAGTATATACCTATAGTAAGACGACGCCCTCTAGGGTTCTATCCAACCTCGCCGCGGCCGCAGAGAGCCTAATGCATACACCTCGGAGCCAAGTGCCCCAACAGCATGCACCACGGTCAAATATTGGTGAGTGACGCCCTGCGCATCTAAGACCCCCGAAGCGGCCGAGAGGTGATCCACTAGAACGTGGAACTAAAAGGCCTTCAAACATGGACGTTCCTAATTACCAGACCAGGCAGTGTGTTTTATGACAGAATTCGAGCTGTTGATCAGTCGCACTGTCGCCTGGAGGAAGCATCGTGTTCCTCGGGTGAAGCTAAAGACTATCTGTGTGAGATGAGTTTCGTAGCTGAGCTGATAGCCATCACCGTCCACGATCATCCTTCGGTATAGGCAAGTTTAACATAGACAACATATTCCGTGCGGGCCCTGCACCGCCCGCCTGACTCTGAAGGGCTTCCAGCAGGTTTTTTGCGAGATTTATGTCGATATCCCCATCCTCAAGGTCGGGCATTTCCCCTTCACCTTCGTCATGGTCCTCGCCCGACTTCCCTTCAGACAATGCTTGCTTACCTGCAGATGATCTATTCGGGCGGTTTAAATTAAGTACACCCGTGCCTCTCAGTTCGGCTTCCATCTGCCGTGATAGCTCTTGTATCTGTTCAGTATCATCTTCAGATTCATCATCTAGTTCTTCCACTCGATTGCGTGGCATCGATGGCCGAGACGGGCCCTTGGGACCAGATGCTGATGGCATTCCCATCATTTCTTGCATCATCTTCGAGAACTCCTCTTCATCAAAGGATGCCTCCTTGTCCTCTCCGTCACTGCTCACTTCATCGTCATCTTCATCGTCACCGTCGTCGGAATCAGAGTCATAATCGTCAAAAAAGTCGGCCCCATCGAGACCGGCTGAATCGTTATTCAGAAACTCTTCAAAGCGTGCAACGATACGCTGAAGATTCTCTTGGGCGTTGGCGTCGCCAAAACTGCCTTTGGGGAGCTTTCCATCGTCCTTCTCCTTTCCTTTCCCCTTGAGTTCCCTATCGAGATCATCAAAACTGATGTCCAGCCACTTTTCGTCATCCTCTGTTTTATCCCAAGTAGAAATTTCCTCATCGGTAGGCAGGCTCTCATCTCCGCTTTCAATATCCTCCAGAACAATTTTTATCTCCCTCACGACAGCCTTATCTTGATTTTGTGGGTCGGCGAGAAGCATTTCAAACCCACAGGTAAGCTTCATACCCAATTCTGCCCTGTCATAAGCTTTTTGTTCATCCTTAGAAGGTAACGCCCCAGTCCATGATTTTGGGACCGGGAAATCCTGGCTTTTGAGCTGGGCATAACCAACTCTAGTGAACCGGACGCTGACCGTCACGAAATCCTCAGGCTTAAAGACGAAACTGTCGGGCTCTTTAGCACGGAGAGGTCGTAATGCAATTGGGTCCCTTAGATAGAAAGCTTCCACTGCTGATGAGATATATGCGGGCTTTTGGTGTAACAAGTAGGCGATCTTGCGTGGGATCCTAATCAGTGCGGAATGAAGGTTTTCGCTGATTTGCTGGGGATAATTGCGCAATCGATAGAACGCCTCTTCCTGGATCATTGCTGAGCGCATGAGCCGCGCAGGTTCCTCGACGATGATTTTCCTCGAATCTGGAAGAGATAGCTTCTCCGTCACTTTGCCCTTTTGGTTCTTCGGCTTGATGATAACAAGTTCACCACTGTGTATCCATACCTGCAGACATCATTAGCACCATACAATGGACGCACAAATAATATTCCTCTTACTCTGTTATCCGCGACTTCGGGCTCCAGCCATGATGGCAGTGCGCCTGCGGCTTCGATGAGAAGAAACTGCCCATCACCATCTGTGACCTTAACCCAGATATCCTTATGCTTTCTCGAAAGCTCGCGCAGCAAATACACAACTACCCATTCATCTTCAATCGAGTCGCCGAAATTGGTGCGTCCGCGCAGAAAGGTGATTCCTAGTTACAGCTCAATCAGCATGGCCCTGTGGGTTCGGCTAAAACTTTGTAAAAGACGCAATCACATACCATCCTCCTTAGTAATCTCCAAGCGGAACCCTTCTCTCTGCCAGATATAGTCTTTGAGAAGGTCCTTGGTAAGTTCCGCTGCAGTACGTTGTACTTCCACCAAGCGCGATCTCGTTTCTGCGACTTCGTCGACGATAGCGGGGGAGGGGTCGGAGGAGATATGATAGAGCGAATACTCCACACAATCGTCGGGAAGCTCAGGTTTCGGGATGGGATGAAAGGTGGATCTGAACCATGCTAGGTCTTCCTCTGACATGGGTGCCATGTTGGCAATTTCAACACACCAGTCGTTCGCAGGCGCAAGAAGTCAGTTTCGCTCCATCAAAAGAAAAATTACTGGCAATGACTTCATACCGAACGAGACGCGGCGAATCACCCGGTCCGGCACCCGTGACTTCAACACCAAGCCGTTTCCGGCTAGATATCAACAAGAAAACGGTTGTGGGTCCTCACCGCCCAAAACACGTCCTCGTAATGCCGCATACACGGCTTGTACTCTAATCCTAATCTACTTTACTGCATTTTAGTGTTGCTTCCCTTCACACGCGCCAAGATTTAGAGATGATCGCGCGCTGGCAAAAACATTGAGCCAATCCAACACCTCAACTTTTACGAACTTTTCGCGTGATCCGCCTTGACAATGGTGGTGCCGTACATCGACACTCCGCGCACCGAAGTCGACGGAAACGCGACTTACCTCACCAATGGCTTTCGCAGCGTCGGACGGCATAACCTATCGGCGCTCGATTCGGTCGAGAACTCGTTCCAGACACCCTCGAAAGATGAAGACCTCCTAAAAGGGCTCGGTGATGATCGAAGACGAAGCTCCGGCGGATTTAAGCTTAGTACACCGCGTGCAGGCACCGGTTCCAAATCGACAAGAAACGCGTTGAACGGCCGGCATCACCTTCCGACCGCAGCACCACCCAAGGGAGAATTTACTCCATTGATGCGGAGTGCTGCAAAGAATAATTTCTTACGAAACATGTCCACGGCGAGGGGGAACGGTCACAAAACTCCAGCTTATATGAAGGAAGGTCGCAGCAATATCCATACACCTGGGCTGCCGAGTTACGATATGACGGGTATCGACGAGGAGGATGAAACCGACGACCAACCAACACCACTACCGCAGGTTGCAAGCAGTAGTGTGCAAAGTACACCCCTTCCCGGGTTGTCGGGTAGAGGCGGGAATGGCCTCTTGAACGATGGGCAGAACATGACTCTGAAGGAACAAGAAAAGGTAAGCCTTGCTTTCTTGTATTCTTTCCATAGGGTTAACGCGGTGCAACTGACCTTTCTAGATAATCGACAAACTAGACAAGGATAACTTTGGTCTGAAATTAAAGATCCACTATTTGCAAGAGCAGCTGGAGAAAGCAGGCCCGTCGTACAATCAAGCAGCACTCAAAGAAAACACCGAGCTGAAGGTGTCAAAGCTCACGATGCAACGAGATATCTCCCGATATAAGAAGAGTCTCCAACAGGCAGAACGCGACCTCGAGGCCTACCGCGTGCAATTTCAAGAACTCCGGGAGAAATTGCGGAGGGGCCAATTGGATGAAACGTCACAGCGCGAGATGGATCTGATGCGGGAGGAACTGGAATCAAAAGATCAGCGAGTCAGAGAACTCCAGGAAGAACTCCGAGATGCGAAGGATAGGCAGTCAGAGGAGATTGAAAAACTCCGTGATGAGATCGAGGACCTGGAAGCCTCTCTCAGGGAGAAGGAGCGTACGATTGACGAGCGCGATGAGGAGCTTGAAGAGCTGAAAGACAAGGATAGCAAGGAAAATGGAGCACTCGCTGAACTCGAATCTGAACTTTTACGCGCGAGGGAGCAGATGGAAGAGCTACAGGACTCTCTCGACCAAGCAAAATCTGAAGCCCGAGAGGCAAGGGTGTCTGAAAGCCGCGCAAAGAGCGACAAGGAGGAGGCCGAGAAGAATTTGCAAGAGCTACATGACGAGATGGCAAACAAGTCCATTAGTACAAAGGGGTTGACTCGCCAACTAGAAGAAAAATCAAGCAAGTTGGAAGAAGAGCTTCGGACACTGCAAGAGCAAAACAGCGTACTGAAAGAGGAGCTTGAAAGGAAAGCCCAGAATGAAGCCCACCTTGAAGAGCAGTACCGGCGGGCTCAGCAGAGCATGGACGATGAAGGACAGAAATTACATAATGATGCTGCACTGGCCAGACATCAACTAAATATAGCTCAGCAGGAACGCGACGCTCTCTCTGCTCAATTGCAGGAAGCACTCGATGAGATCCAGCGTAAGACAGAGGAAAAGGAGCTCCTCCAAACACGCCATTACGCTTTAACCGATGAATCCGGTGGTCTACAGGATGAGTTAGCACAGGCGCAAGCCAGGATACGAGAGCTCCAACACTCCATCAATGATACGAAAGAGCATGCCCTGGAAAACGCCGATACCATCCGCACCCAATACAGAGAGGAGATTGAAAGACTTCAGGAAGAAATCGAGGCTCTCAATCATGAGATTGAAGATAAAGAAGGTCAATTTGCGTTGGAACAAGACAGGTGGGAAAGCACCAAGCGAGCTTTGCAACTTCAGAAGGACAGAGCCGAAGACCAAGCGGCTGGCTTCAAGCGTACTATTGAGAAGCTTGAGCAAGTTGAACATACTCTTACGGGTAAAGAAAGCAAGCTTCAAGAGGTTATTGATAGTGAGAAAGCGCGGCATTTCAACTCAGAAGCGGTCTTAAGCCGCCAAGTGAAGGAGTTGAACGACGAGCTCTTATCAAAGAGACAAATTATTGATGACCAACGAACTGAGCTTCTTTCAGTTAAAGAAGAACTTCGCCTTGCCAAGCGTGAAGAAGCAGCACTGACCGAAAAAGTACAAGCTCTGGAGGATGAGGTCGTGGTATTGCAAGCGAACTTGGAGGAAGAACGAGAGTATGCCAAGGGACGAATGCAGAAAGGTTCCAGCGATCATGACAACAGGCTGCAGAACTTAATATCTGAGAAGCAAAAACTTCGCGATCAGCTGGCTAATGCTCATGTCGAATTGCATGATCTACGGACGTCGGTTGCTGACCTCGAGGCTGAGCGTGATGAGCTCCAGGCTCAGCTCGACCAAGCCCAGCATCAGGTTGACGACACTACTAAGTTCGATAAAGAAAAGGTTGAGCTCCGCAAATCTACTCTGCGTCTCGAAGGCGAGCTCAAGAGGTTGAGGGAGGAGAAGTCATCACTTGTGGAAGCGAAGGAGGCTCTCGAAAAGCAGCTCAGCTCTGAAGTTGAAAGAGCTACGATAGAAGAGAATCGTCTTGCGGTTGAGATCGATCAACTTCAAGACAAGCTGCAAGCAACTTCCGGTGTTAGAGATAGGGAACTGACTTCGGCAAAGAGTAAAAATCAGCGTCTCGAAAGGCGAGTGCAGGAGCTAGAGGCACTTTTAGAGCAACAACCTTTGGGCGAACAGGAGCACTCGACCGCGAACGCAGATCTCTCAATGCTGCGCCATAACCTAGACGAGGCGCGGAAACGGGAGAAGACCCTACTCCAGCGGGAAGCAGACCAAAAGGCCTCCGTCCGAAGCTGCAAATCAAGAATCGCCGAGCTTGAGAGAGAGTTGCACGACACCATGATGCGGAAATTTGAGGACCACTCTCCCCATGCGTCACCTTCTGATAAACTCCACGAAGAGCTCCGGAGCTTACGAAAGCAACTATCCGAGGCGCATCGCACGCTAAGAGAATTGAAATCAAAGAACCGAGACCTCGAGCGAGCTGCAATGAGGGAGGAGGACCAGCGAGATCTGCATGAGTTGCTTAGATCGTCTACGCTCGAGGCCGAGTCCTTGGCCCTGAAAGTATCAGAACGCGATGCGCGGTTGAGTGAACTAAGAGCCCAAGTACGCAGGATCCGAGAGGAGCGCGCCTTCTGTGCACGAAAGGCCGAGGCGGCCATCAAAGACCTGGAGTCTCTCCAAGAACGTCACAACCAACTTGCGGAGAAGACGGGCTCCAAATCTGACAGCAAGAGCAGACACGACAAGGAGATCCTGGGCTTAGGCAAGGAGATCATCTGGCTCCGTGCTCGGTTGAAGCGGGAGGAGAAGTTCCGACGTGACCTGGCTTGGAGCAAGGGCCTGATGGAGCTCGGAGAGCGGGTTCGAGTTGCATGGTCCGTGAAAATCCATTCAATTTTCCATTGGCCTACTGACTAACTAACTTCTTTCCCTTGCAGTAACGAAGCCGATCTCAGAATGATCTCCGAGATGGGAGTCAAGCCCCGTGACCGCGCTATGCTTCGCAGCCCACGACAGAAGCTCAAGACCGGCATCTTCATGGTCAAAGCAATTGTACGGATGCAGCGTATGGGCCAGCAATGGCAAAAGACGAAGAAAATAGGCGAGGGCCTCAAACGGGCCAAGAACGAGGTGCTGAAGAGAAGAGAAGCGTCGAGTAGCAAGGCATTGGTGTAATTGCCGTACTACTTCTGTTCTGTTTTTTTGCGTTTGTTTCGATATAACCAGTCATTCTTTGGTTTACGACTTATTTCCAAGTGATTCCCCAATCTGTTCATACCGGTCTCTAGGTTTTCTTTTACTCCACTGATTCTGTTTATGGGGGCGTTTTTGACTATTGGATGAAAGGATGGATAGGACTTATAGTTAGCTTGTCTTGCCGTTGTCTGGACATTCTGCATATATTTTATAGCCTGTACGGGTTGCTGTTTTTGATGATCAGGATAATTGAATGAGAAATGTGAAGCTTGCGAGATATAGCTATTGTGTGGTCTTTGGATCTTATTATCTGATTGTCCTGTGTAACTGCAAGAGTTCATGCTCTTGGATAATCATCGATTGGGTCTTCTGATATGTATGTAGTGGCTATCTAGTCGCCAGCAATCAGAATTGTAGATTTGTATAAGCCAAGCGGGCCTCCGACGCCAAAGATGAGGAAGTAATAGATAAGCATTGTTCATTAGACTTTATTCTTCAGACACATGACTCATGAAATCAACACAATGAATTTAACACTGAATAAACTCGAACTCAGCCCAAACTAGTTCAAAACGGAATTGTAACGCCTGGCCTCGCCTTGCCGAACAACGGTAACGCTTCTAACACCGGGGTCGTGGGAAGGATGAATATAAGAGGGACGTGTATAGGAACCTGCACGGTAGCCGCTTGAGAGAGGATGAAGTGAGAATGTATAAACGTGGAGTATCTCTCATTCGCTCAATCCAAGAGAGATAATGAGGAGGAATAGTATGCAAAAAAGAACCAGCACAGCGGTATATGGTTTCAGGGATAGAGGGCAAGGGTTTGTTATTTGGCCTAAGCGCCTTCGCTGCCAAATTCCTTGGTCCACTCCGAGTTCCTCTGGAGGTCTTCTTGACTGACGGTGGGTCTAGAGTTGCGAACTGCTTTAATAAAGTCTTTCAGAACGAGCGGGGGCTCCAGCAGCTGATCTGCTTCCACGCTCGTCCATGTCATCTCCATTGCACCTGCATCTCCTGGAGAGCATGGTGTTACTTTCTCCTGTCCTTCAACCAAAACCTAGTGACGAGTTAGCCATCATTCAGTTCAACTTAGTGATAGATTAATGTGGTCTTACCTTCTTGTAATGCGTGGCCGTTTGGATTTTACGGATCGGTTGCATGAGTGCATCCTGAACGGCAATGCTAATATCGCTGCCGGAGTAGCCCTCGCTCATCTCCGCAAGTGTTCTGTAATCGGCTTGTGTCATCTCACACGGTGTCTGTCCGACAGCTAGCATGAACATTTTCACTCGTGCATTGATGTCGGGAAGGCTGATGTGGACTCTGCGCTGGAATCTGCGACGAATAGCCGCATCTAGTTGCCATGGGATATTCGTTGCGCCCAGGATTAGAACACCTCTCGAATCCTTTCCTACACCATCCATCTGGACCAGCAACTCCGTCTTGATACGGCGAGATGCCTCTGATTCTCCCTCTCCACGAGGACCACAGAGAGCATCCACTTCATCGATGAAGATAATTGCGGGCTTGTTCTCTCGGGCCATATTGAAGAGCTGCTTCACGAGCCTGTTATGAGTTAGAAAGTGCCCGAAACACATGCGCTGAGTCCGCCTAGAAACCGTACCTTTCACTCTCACCCATCCACTTGGATACTAGATCACTGCTACTGACACTGAAGAATGTACTGTTTGCTTCCGTCGCCACGGCTTTGGCAAGATATGACTTTCCGGTACCGGGAGGCCCATAGAGCAAGATACCCTTCCATGGCTGTCGTTTCCCCGTAAACAGATGAGGGAACTTAATAGGTAATATAACCGCTTCCTTCAATGCCTCCTTAGCGCTCTCGAGACCTGCTACATCCTCCCACTTCACGTTCGGCTTATCCGACAAGATCGCCCCAGCAAGGGCGCTGCGTAGCTTCTTCGAATCAGCGTCTTCGTTATCGTCTTCGTTCTTACTGAAACCACGCATATGTCAGCACCCAACACCGATATAGAAACAGGATTGAGACGACTGGGATACGTACTCGCCCTTCCCACTGCCTTGCGCCACCTTGCCGTTGGCGCCTACCGCACTTGGCTTTTTTCGACTTTCCGTTGCTTCAAGGTGGGTCTTGAGTTTCTCTGCGCGATCTAGATATTCGCCCGTTTTCGCGCGAATCATTTCCTTGGACTTGGGATTCTTCTCCCACTTCAGGGCGAGCATGAATAGCTCCAGTGCGGAGTAGTAGCCCTGATAAGCCTTCTCATACTCGCCCGAATTGTCGAGCTCGATGGCCTTCTTGACGGCATCAATCGCCCGCCCCAGGAAGTCCGTGTTACTCATGATTGTTCGGGGTTGTTCGTGCGTACTCCGGGTTTGCTAATGGAGCCCGTAGGGGGATCGTCTCGGTGTGTGGAGAGAGGGAGGAGGTCGAAGGCGGGGAATGAAATCGGTGATGCCTGAATGTGTTGGAATGCGGGAAACGGATGGTGGTAGGGTGCGAAACAGGACAGATAAAGACTAGACAAAAGCCGGACCCATTCGACTCCAGAGAATGGACCAAGAGGAGTACAAGTAGGTATCAATCGACCGAGTTCTTGGCGGGATGATTGGAGGGGAGAAATGGCAAAAGGCGGCCTTCAGTGATGTTTACCGTCCTGCACTTTCTGCCGTTTCCGCTCTTTATTTTGCCTGATGTCCCCGCCATGGAAACCATTAATTAAACCCACCAACTTATCGGCCACTACCACAATTGTCGAATAGCATATACTCCTTTGTATAATCTTCTCACAGTAATAACCATGGCGGACGCACAGAAGCAGATGCAGGCACTCTCAGACGAGTTCCAAAAATTACAGACTGGTATGTCAGGGAACCCTTGACCGGAACTCCCCCACTACGGTACCACTGCGACCACTATGCGCCCGATACTGACACGGCAATAATCCTTAGAATTGGATAGTTTAGTCGAAGCTCGCCAGAAGCTCGAGTCGCAGCAACAGGAAAATCAAGGAGTCCAGAAGGAGTTTAACTCATTGGATGACGATTCGAATATCTACAAGCTCATCGGGCCGGTCCTGTTGAAGCAAGATAAGAACGAAGCTCTGATGGCTGTCAATGGACGTCTTGAGTTTATTGAGAAGGAGATGTGCGTTGAAGAATTACGATCTTGAGATCTACTCTGGGAAGGCACCAGTTCAGGCTGTACTGACAGAGTGAGTAGTAAACGGATTGAGGGACAAATCAAGGAAAACCAAGACAAGAGCGACAAGATGCGAGCAGAGGTGAGGGGTATCTATGAAGATACCGACTAGGGCTATTTCTGATCCTTGTTCACAGATTCTTCAATATCAGAGCCAAATGCAACAGCAAGCGGCAGCTGCATCCGCCTCCGCTTGAGCATGAACACATACTTGACCCGTTTCACAAAATGGAGTCTTCAGCGCTTTCAGTTCAAAGCGCAGAAACAAGCCGGCACATTCGGGAGGGGGAGTTGGTGTGCTTGAGCGTGGCCCCATTTGCAGGTTTTGGGGTTAACAGGTCACCTCGCGCACCATGGCCGTGGACATTGACCAGGATGATGCTACACCGGTTAGGAACGGCTACTAACTGGGGCCAGGATTCTGCAAACTCAGTTGATTGATAATTTGCCAGATCGCAAGATGGACGTATTGTGAAATTGTTCAATGACTGTTTTGAGTTGGCGATGACGCAATTGTCATAATACGATATTCTCTACCACCCACATATACGGTTGGATGCTTTGCAGTAGCTGTACTGCTCTGCTGTCAGACCTTTCATTATTGCCCGGTCAATGTAGATTCTAGGGAGCCTTTGCGCCGCATAACGCAATGGATTGCTGCTTTACGACCCTTATGCGCTTTAAGAGGATAACATGAATTTATTTCCACAGCCTCTAAATTCTATTTATGCTACATCAAACTGTCAATCATTTGAACTCCATAACTTTCATGTATTCATAACCCGCTCAAATCGTCTCTAGATGATGCGTTAGGACGATCTATATATTAAAATATGTTTATGCCTTAACCAGGAGATTCTGTCCAGACATCTCCTCAGGCTGCTCGATGCCCATGGCAGCGAGAACGGTTGGTGCGACATCTCCAAGCACGCCGCCCTCCTTCTTGAGGCTCCAGCCCTCAGGGGCATTGGCCATGATGAAGGGAACCTTGTTGGTAGTGTGAGAAGTCTTGGGGGTACCCTTCTCGGTAAGCATTTCCTCGGCGTTTCTGGAAAAAAAAAAAGAAACAAAAAAGCGATCAGCCAAAGAATTTCGCCCCACGTATGATCTATAAGGATGGTGAACGCTTACCCATGATCCGCAGTGATGAAGAGCACATAGCCTTGCTTCTTGCAGGCTTCATAGATGACACCGATGGCCTTGTCGGTAGCAGCAACACCCTGAATGGCAGCTTCGTACTTACCAGTGTGGCCAACCATGTCAGGAGGAGCGAAGTTGTTCATGACGAACTCGAACTTGCCCTCAGCAATGCGGTCGGCCATCTTCTGACCGACGGCCTCAGCGCTCATCTTGGGGTCCAGGTCGTAGGTCGCAACCTTTGGGGATGGGATCATGTCGCGGACCTCGCCAGCGAACTGCTTCTCAATACCACCGTTGAAGAAGAAAGTGACGTGAGCGTACTTCTCAGTCTCGGCAACGTGACATTGCTGAACATCCTTCTTGCTGAGCCATTCAGCGAGCACGTTACCCATGTGCTGAGGGGGGAAAGCAACAGGGAATGTGTAGTCGGTCTTATACTGGGTCATAGTGGTAATGTGGATGTTCTTCGGGTAAGGGAAGTCGGGCTTAGGGCTGCGGTCGTAGTCACCGAGCAGTTGGGTGATTTCGCGAACACGGTCAGAGCGGTAGTTGAAGAAGAAAAGGGTGTCATCGTCTGTCAAATTTCATCAGCCATCAGCACACTGCGAAGCGTTGAATAGTCCATCATACCCTTGACCCGTCTCTCCTCGCCACCGACGATGATGGGCTTCAGGAACTCGTCGGTCTCATCCTTCTCGTAGCGCTCGTTGATGGTCTTAACAGGATCGGACGACTCCTCGCCCTCTCCCGAGACAATGCCCTTCATGGCAATTTCGACACGGTCCCAGCGCTTGTCGCGGTCCATGGCCCAGTAGCGTCCAACAACAGTGGCGATTTCACCAATGCCGATTTCCTTGGTCTGATCGAGAAGCTGCTGCATGTACTTGGTAGCGCTCTTGGGTTCGGTGTCACGTCCATCGCCGAAGAAGTGGATGAAAACCTTGGGAATCTCCATCTCCTTGGCAACCTTCAACAGGCCGATAAGGTGGGTGATGTTGGAGTGGACACCACCGTCGGAGACCAGGCCCAGGAGATGAAGACGGCCATTGCCTTCCTTGGCACGCTTGAAGGATGCAACGACGTTGTCTACCTTGTTCAACTCGCCCTTCTTGAGGGTTTGGTCGATACGAACACTGTCTTGCCAGACCACACGTCCCGCACCAATGTTCAGATGGCCGACTTCACTGTTACCCATGAGACCTTCCGGTAATCCGACAGCAAGCGACGAGGCATCGAGCTCGGAGTAGCCCTGGGCGGTCTTGGAATCGGCCTCGGCAAAACCGGACATGAAGGGAGTCTCCGCAGCGAGGATAGCATCACCATCCTTGCGGGAGTCGGGGCCGGCAACACCCCAGCCGTCGATGACGACTGGTAGACCGTGTTAGCGATTTGGTTTGGAAAGCCGGATGGCACTGCAGCGCAAAGACTTACCAAGAACAACTTTTTGGTCAACCTTGGCCATAATGAAACTGCGAGATAGTCAATTCCCGGACAAGGTTTAACTAATTTTGGGGGGGAATTGGGGAGAAGGAGAATCACTGACCAAAGGGAGGAGGTTAAATAAAAGTGAGAGTAAAAGAAGGAGGTGGTGGAGAAAAGGAGGGAGGAGAAGAAAAGAGGAAAATATAGGTTGACCGGTGAGAAGCAGTAGTATCGGGTGATTGAAATGGAGGGGGAGGGGTGTTCCGCCGGTGACGCTTTTAGGGTGAGTGTCAGTCAACTGGTCTGCTGGTGCGACGTCACTTCTCTTTAGTCAAAAGTCACGGGCGGCGACCGGTTGTTCTCGTCCGCTCTGCTTTACCCGTTCCGACTCTTCCCTAAACAATTACCCTGATCATAATTACCTTCGTCTTCGTTCGTCGCAAAGCCATTACCTGTCCCCGCAATGGCTTCTCGATCCCCAGCGGCGCTTACTCCACTGCCAAAATTATCGTCGGCTCCCCAGACGCCCATCGTTAGGGATACAACGGCTGCACCATCAACAGTGCCGCAACCAGTCCCCTTCCCTCCTCCACAAACGTTCGATATAATCCCACCATTGCATGGTCTGCTTCTCCGGCTGCTCTCACCACAGGCGAATACTGAAGGCGTATCAAACGACACACGAGCTGCCGAAGATCCAGCTGCAGCTACAGCTCCCACCGGTGCCACGTCCACCGCCGCAGTACAGTCTCAGCCTCACCCACAACAACAGCAACCGACTGCTGGGAATCAAAATAATGACGGCCATGGCGTAATGCCCACCGTTTCTTCCGCGGCACCAGGTAGCGCCTCCGCTGCGGCCGAAATAGCTGCGTTGAGTTCAAACGCGCCTCCACCGTTAGACATCAAAGACCTTCCTACCGAGGCCAGCTCCATCAAGATTCGTATACAGAAAGCACAAGCTGTGGTGGAGAGCCTGCCTGATGTGCACCGCTCAGTTGTGGAACAGGAGAAGGAGATCAAAGAACTTGAGCACAGAATCTCTAGACTGAAATCGGTCATCTCAGATTTTGGGAGAAGAGCCGACCCTGCGAAAACAGAGAAAACGGAGATGGGAGCAGCTTGACTGGAGGCTCCACCACGATACGAATGTCTGTTCCACGGCGGGTATTCCTATCGTAACGGTAACAGATTTGAACACACAGATTGCCTTTAATTTGCGATCAGTGAGAGGGAACATTGGATTCATCATGGAAGCACAACTTGGATTACAACTTGCGAGTCCTGACGATGGCTCCCAGTGCCATTCTGGATTGTAGACAAACACATCGGTTTGCTAAGATCTGGCTAAGCAAGGGATAGTAAAGCGTGCTAGATACCTTGGGGGCAATTGATGGACGCTATCTGCCATGAACCCTAATGGCGCTGCTACATGGAAGACCTTGTTACAGCTGCCTGGCCCCGATAACTTTAAGGAATTCAAATAAGAGGCCTGGTTCATCCTTCTTAGAGTGGCAAATGAAGGACATCAGAGAACGAAGAATTACAGCGACATGATGGCGAGTTCCGCCATATTGATAGTATATCTTGGAGGGTTGTGTCTGGCATGCGTTGGTCTTGTCGGGGAGGGGTGGTAGTGTGTCGTGCTCACCCCTCGGTGACTCCCACGGTCCTCGTCCCATGTAGGGGAACGATATGTATGCCACCTAATGATACACACAATCGACTTTTTATTTCGTCCTTCTTTTGTTTTTTTCATTCTAATTTAAGCGCTATTATTATTAGTAATTTAGAAAACGAGGAGAAGAACAAGCCCGATCTCCAACTGCGCAATATTCGTAAACTTCTCCAAACAAGAAGACTTGGTCTCCGTTCCGGATGGAGTATAGAAACGCTATCATCATGTGACTCATAGCTCTCCGTTAAGTTTTTCTTTTTTTTTTTTTTTTACTTTTTACTTTTTCCCCAAGGGAATGGACACTAATCCAAGTTGGTTAGAGGCCCCTCACGGTCCCGTCTCCGGGCGAATCAGTTTCCCGGTGAGGGGAGAAATGAGCTCCGATGTCGTTCCCGGAGGCCGACGTAGTACGAAAAAGAACTCCGTAAGATCCCTGATCGGAGTCTCTTTTTATTGGATATGATAAAATGCTAAAAAGGCGGGACATTCTTCCTGAGGCACCCAACACCCCACCTACCACGACCTGGTCTCCATTTTCTCTCTTCTGCTTCTCTTTCTTCTTCTTCTTCTCTTCCTTTCACACTCCAATTCTCTTTCTACCCATCTTTTTACCTAGTATTTTTTGCTATACTAGCATCATCTTCCACAATGGCCACCTACGCTCTGTCGCAGGCCCACCGGGACGTGAGTATTGATGCAGCTGAAATTTTTCGTGCCACAGTCACTGACTCACGAGGCAATGTAGCAAATGGAGAAGACTCTCGTTGAGTCTGATCCCGAAATTGCTCAGATCATGGTAAGTTTGATCTTATACAATCAAGATGGGTGTTGAACTAGTCTAACAGTTCGCAGGAAAAAGAGATTCAGCGTCAGCGTGAATCCATAGTCCTGATCGCTTCGGAGAACTTCACTTCTCACGCCGTTTTCGACGCCCTTGGTTCTCCCATGTCCAACAAGTACTCCGAGGGTTACCCCGGTGCCCGTTACTACGGTGGTAATCAGCACATCGATGCCATCGAGCTCACATGCCAGGCCCGTGCCCTGAAGGCCTTCAACCTCGACCCTGCCAAGTGGGGCGTCAACGTTCAGTGCCTGAGTGGCAGCCCTGCCAACTTGCAGGTCTACCAGGCTCTTATGCGCCCCCATGACCGTCTGATGGGTCTGGATCTTCCCCACGGAGGCCATCTGTCCCACGGTTATCAGACCCCCGCCAGAAAGTAGGTTTCACATTGTCTAGCGGTGGTTTCGTCTTCTCCGTTACTAACTCTAAACCGCTCAGGATCTCTGCTGTCTCTACTTACTTCGAGACTTTCCCCTACCGTGTCAACCTTGAGACTGGTATCATTGATTACGATGCCCTGGAGGCCAACGCTGAGCTCTACCGCCCCAAGTGTCTGGTTGCCGGTACCTCCGCCTACTGCCGCTTGATCGACTATGAGCGCATGCGCAAGATCGCTGACAAGGTCGGCGCTTACCTCATCGTTGATATGGCCCATATCTCCGGATTGATCGCCGCCGGTGTCATTCCTTCTCCCTTCGAGTACGCCGATGTTGTCACTACCACCACCCACAAGTCTCTTCGTGGCCCCCGTGGTGCCATGATCTTCTTCCGCAAGGGTGTGCGCAGCACTGACAAGACCGGAAAGGAGATTCTTTACGACCTTGAGGGTCCTATCAACTTCTCCGTTTTCCCTGGTCACCAGGGTGGTCCCCACAACCACACCATCACTGCCCTTGCTGTTGCTCTCAAGCAGGTTGACACTCCCGAGTTCAAGCAGTACCAGCAGCAGGTCCTGAACAACGCCAAGGCTCTGGAGAACGAGTTCAAGCAGCTGGGCCACAAGCTCGTCTCTGACGGCACTGACAGCCACATGGTCCTGGTCGACCTCCGTGCTCAGAAGTTGGACGGTGCTCGTGTTGAGGCTGTCCTGGAGCAGATCAACATTGCTTGCAACAAGAACTCCATCCCTGGTGACAAGTCTGCCCTTACCCCCTGTGGTATCCGTATCGGTGCTCCTGCCATGACCACCCGTGGTATGGGTGAGGAGGACTTCAAGCGCATCGCTCACTACATCGACAAGGCCATCAAGATCTGCAAGGATGTTCAGGGTGCGCTCCCCAAGGAGGCCAACAAGCTCAAGGACTTCAAGGCCAAGGTTGCCTCCGAGACCGTCTCGGACATCCTGGAGCTGCGCAAGGAGATTGCCGCCTGGGCTTCCACCTTCCCTCTCCCCGTTTAAATGTGATACCAAAATTTTCTGTGTTTCATTTGTTTAATCTTGCGAGTTCAACATCTTTGCGTCTAAAAAGGATTGGGTGTGCGTTACTAGGGGTTTATATCGGTCTGCTTTTTCAACCTTACGCGGGTCACGGGATATGAGTATGTGAACGAACAAAATAGCATTGGATGGCTTTTCAACACCTCTTCAACAGGACAAAAGTTCATGTCTACATTATCGGGCTGGATTTCCAGCTCTCAAATGGATATGCTTGCCATTCACGAACAGTATTAAATATACATTAATGAAATTTTTTCACGAAGTCATATTCAGATATATCCTAGAACTGTAATGCAAGTAATGAAGGTGCTCATGAGTTTAATAGAGGTTTCAAGGACAACCAGTCACCATCACTAGTACTTTTACGTTGGGGCTTTATCGCGATGTAAAGTTTGATTCATCTCTGGATGCTCAGCATTGTATGCACAAACCAGTCATGTCATCTTTCAACGTGCAATTGATGCCACAGATGTTTAGTAAAACCCGAATAATGGGCGCAGTAAAACACAGAAAAACACTATTAGGCCCGGTACAACGCTCGTCGATATTTTATCTCCATCTACAACTCAACCCGTTCCCCGGAGCCCACGACCGGGTCATCCTCTACAGTTCCCTCTTTCTGTTCTTGCCACGACTGGAACAGCAACGTGGCGACATTCTTACCCATCAGCGCGCTTGTTTCCATCGTAGAGATGAAGCTCTCGATCCCACCAGTGTACCAGATATTAGTGGACAAGAGTGTCTCTTCGAATGTGACACGTGGGTAGAGGAACGGGTAAGGATTCCAGATCTTCTCGTGATGCCAGCTGATATCCTGCTTGGAGAGATCGCTAATAGTCAAATTGTTGTTCTTTACAGGATCGGAAGGGCTCTCCAGACCCAAGATGCTTGTCACGAAGTCAGCTGATAGCCGCTCGGGTGAGAAGACCTTATAGACGTAGTGCTTCGACGGTTTCTCGTCTGGGGATACCGGGGGATGATCCACTGTTCGGAGGGTGCTGATGCTCCAGAAACCGGCTGGACCCACTCCTGCCTTTTCGGAGCCTAGATCCAGGCCGCTGGGGACGGTGGTGAGAATAGTTTCGGGGGTCTGGGCATTGGCCTCATGGATGTTGAAGAATTTAGGTGAGAGCTTATGTGGTGAAGAGAATAGGGTCACATGGAGTGTTACGAAAGGAACCTCATCTGGCTGTTTTTCCGCCGGAGGAGTGATTGAGAGCTCGGAATACTGCAAAGGACCAGCAATCACTACTTCGTCAAACACGAGCTTCTGCTCCTTGGAGTTGTTGGCCTTGTAAGTTAGAGTTAATGTGTTATCGGCATTACGTTGAATGGAGGTCACTGTATGGTTGAGTCGAACATCGGCTTGCGCGGCCTTCAGCATTCCATGGAAGATTTGCCAATTTCCACCCTTGATAGACACTGCTCCTTCTGTGGCCATGCACACCATGGTCTCAAGGCCATGTATGAGACCCAGGTTCTGCCCGTAGTTGACTCGTGTACTAGCTTGTATGATATCCCGAGAGAAGTCAGGAGATATCTTATTCTCCTTAAGAAAAACATCACCGGGAGTTGAAGTCGAGTCTAGCAAGCCCACTGCGGCGGCAGCGGCAGTTAGGGACCTAAAAGGAAACATAGGTTCTTCATAGAGCTTCAAGAATTTGTTGACTGTGCTTTTCATCAAGCTCTGGGTCCGAATGGGTGCCCAGCCGTAGCGCCAGAGCAGCTTAGGAATGTTCCACCAACTGTTATTCTGCAGCACGGAGACAAATTGCTTCCCATCCCAGACACCGATACTATCATCGGCTTGCTTAGGACGGGTTGCATCAGCGCTATCGACAAACAGACCGAGCTCTTTAGATGCGTTCATGAGGTTGTAGTTGACCTTGACGAAGATCGAAGCACCTAGCTCCACAGGATATGCCGGATGCTCTAGAACATTTACTGTTGTTGATCGACCGCCCACGTACGAATTGCGCTCGAAGACGGTGATGTTGACTAGAATTGGGGATGCATCTGCATATTTACGTAGAGAGTATGCAGTAGAGGCACCTCCTGCTCCAGCTCCTGTGAGCTTCATTAGCTTCTGATATACAAAAGTTAGCTAGAGCTTAAGTACTCACCGATTATCGCCACCCGCTTGGGGACAGTATCGGAGGCTTGAGTGAATGAATGCTCCTTGGCATCACTGAATGATATAAAACATAGTGCTATGACATAGTGTATGGCTAAGAGCCAGAATGAAGGTTTAACAAAGACACCCATGAGCAAATCAAAGGCACTGAACAGTGACGACTGTGTATTAGCGGCACCGCATCCAAGCTCTTAGACACGTGCACAACTGCACAATTCAATACTCAATAGACACCCTACACTGTTCTTCTGATGAGCTGAGGTTAAGATTATGATCTAAGGATAAGAAGAAAGATGGCAATTACAGACCAGAGAGATGGAGGATGATGAGACGTCAGACAACAAGGCACAGAGCAGGTGACGAATCACAGAGCGGTATGGGGGTTGATATCGACACTAATCCACAACCGGACTAGTGTATCGTGAACCCCGTATCGCTTATCGGCCTAATCTTTTTCTACGGTCTTTTTTTTTTCTCTGCTGGACTGATGAGGGGCCGATTGCTTTTATCTGTTGACCTTCTGTGCACACTTATTGTCGACTACTTATGAATCAATATAGTCAATTATTCTAGACCAGGTTTCTCCATAATCGTCTCGCCACCACATCAACCTCGCAACAATGGATCCTTATGACAGCGACTCGTCGGGGTTTGAAGATGAGGACCTCACGGAGACCAGTGTGCTTTTGGGATACGCTTCGGAAGAACTGTTAGATGATTCAATCAGTCACCTTGGAGGCTGGCCAGTATGCAGCCTTTTTATTCCCAATGGATATGCGAGCAAACAAATGCTGATCTTCTCGATTTCAGACATGGCTGGACGATTCTACCCCGCCGCCAGGCGAGTTCGCCAATTGCAAAGTTTGCAACAGTCCTATGGTCCTCCTACTCGAATTGCACGGTGACCTCCCCGAACACTTCCCGGATAATGAGCGACGACTGTATATCTTCGGCTGCCCCAGAAAACCCTGCAACCGCAAGCCCGGCAGTATCAGAGCCTTGCGCGCTACACGGAAGTTGAAGAGCCAGCCAGCGCCCAAGAAGGAGGAAAAGCAAGAGCCAGAAAAGGAGAAAGAAGAGGAAAAGAAGCAGACTGAGGCTCCCAAGCCGGATCTTGGAGCCAGTCTTTTCGGGGCGACCTCTCTCACTGGGAGCGTTTCTGCGAACCAGAACCCTTTCTCGACCAGTTCGTCCTCCGCACAAGCCAGCAACCCGTTTGCTGCCCCTCTCGCAGCCCCCCAACCGGCCAAACCAGCTGCCCCATCGAACCCGTCCGGAAATTCCCTTTCCGAATCCTTTGCAGACAAAGTTCGAGTTTCCTCCCCGCCCCCGACTATTAAGACACCCGAGGCCGCCGGCCCCGCTGCACCTTGGCCTCCGCAGTCCGACTTCCCCTCACCGTACAAACGGTACTATTTAGATGCGGAGTACGAGACCCTTTCTCGTCCCCCTACCCCGAAAATTCCCGATAATGTTGTCATCGATAACACCGAAGACGATGCTAATGGTGGTCCGGGCGCGGACCTCAAGGATGCCCTGGAGTCTGAACTGGACAAAGTCTTCATGAAATTTTCGACCCGTCTCGGACATAACCCTGAGCAGATTTTGCGATATGAATTCCGTGGCTCTCCCATTCTCTATTCGCACACCGATGCCGTCGGAAAACTTCTTTACGACCCCAAGAACCCTCCCTTGGGCGCTAAGGTGACTACTACTGGAGGTCCGAGCCGCATGCCACGCTGTGAATACTGTGGTAGCCAGCGTGTTTTCGAGCTGCAGCTCGTGCCTCACGCCATCAGCATGCTGGAGGATGGCCGTGAGGGGGTTGGACTGGGCCCCAAGGACGATGGCATGGAATGGGGAACCATCATTCTTGGTGTCTGCAGCAAGGACTGTGGCCCGGAGAAAATTGGGGTAGTCGGTTGGCGTGAGGAGTGGGCGGGAGTGCAGTGGGAAGAATCGAAATAAACGGACAGGCTCATGACTGATGTTCTATAATGCTTATGACCGCATAGACAAAATTGACTCAAGTTGCACAATTCATATCTTCTCGTGTATTCTATCAAGATGGGGTGGATTACGGAGCGTGGTTCACTCAGTTCTACAGTTAGACACATGATCTCCTACTTTAGTAAACAAAAAAGGCCCCAGTTACTGAGAAATCCTCAGTCATCTTTGTTCTATAGGATATCTTCTCGAATATAATGAAGTAAATATGGGAGAGAAAGAAAAGTTGTTTTTCACATAGACAACATCATGATGATGAGAAACATAAGTGATGTCAAGCAAACACGTAACGCCAAATGCGCCGGTCCTGACTTCCCAACCCTCCTCATGCAGGTCTATCCCCGTCATCATCATCTTGGGCTCCGAGCTCGTTTCGTGGGTCTGAAGCGGACATAATCCTTTTACGAGTCTTTTCAATCAAGGAAAGACGCGAAGCGAAGATCCGTATACAGGGTTGGATCTTCTAGGCATAATATTAGCAAGAAAAGGAAAGAGACACGGTGGGATTTTCGATGAGAGTAGAGTCCGCTCAGGCGGCCTGCTCAAATCCCCGTCTGATAACACGGCCGAACATCTCGACACCGACGCGCTCGCTCTTGACTTCGCTGCGAACCTCGTTCTCCTTGTTGGTGGGGACCTTGACAACGGTGCCGTTGGGGCCGGACTTGTCGACCTCCCAGCTGCAGACCTCGGCGACGAACTTCTCAAGAGCTTCGCGGCTCCTCAGGTCGAGCCATTGCTCGAGAACCTCGGCGTTGATCTCACGGAATGCCTTGCCAACCTCAACAGCGATGCGGATGCGGACGAGCTCCTCGAAGCCGGCGACATCGGCGGTCAGATCGGCGTAGAGATCGTCGGAGTTCAGGGTGGACCAGAACTGAGCGTACTGGGCAGACTCAAGAAGCGTGGAAAGGCGCGCAAGCTTCTGAACAGATTCAACGAAGTCGGAGGTCTGGGATGCGGCCTGGGCCTCGGCGTTGGAGGGGAAGGGCTGAGTGTGGGCGGGGAGCAGGGAGAGGCAAAGAGAGAAAGCAGGGGATGGGAAAACGGTAAGCGCCTTAGCAAGGATGTTGGTGACAGTCTCAGCCTGGAGAAGGTGGGGGTTGAATTGGTAGCTGCCCAGGAGGCGTTTAGGTTAGCGAGAACGATGAGAAAGTTTAGTAAACTCATTCAGCGACATTTGATGATTTTGAGGGCTTTATCAGAAGTATGTAATCCTCGACATCCCTCAATTTGAGGTGTCAGTTAATAGGAAACGTGATAATAATAAAATATCTCTCCATCATTGAAGCCGGTGTGATATTGCATATGCAGAGTCGAAGCTCTGGGAATAATTGCGTAAACGATCAAGCGCATGCACTCACAGCTTAAGCAATGCCAAGTTGGCATAGCAGTCGAATGTCCTGTCTTCGCATTGTTGTACAACGTAATCCTGGAAGATGGTGGTCGTCTCGGGGTTGTATCTGTCCAGACCGCTGAGGATGGCATCGATGTTGGCCGGCCGAGTCTCACACTTGTCGAAAGCGACACCCATTTTGACGATTTTTGGATTCCTTGAAAAGATCGTTTAGAAAGAAGTTACCCCGGATGGGAATTTCAGTGTGGACCTTAACGGAACGGGCGACAGCGAAGCGCGTGGTACTAATAGGACTGCGGGATGGCTTTTTTGGTGGGATTTTTCGATTGTGTCGATGTCGATGTGCGGGCACTCGGAGGGTCGGAGCCCCAGAACGGCATATTTCTCCGATTGGTATGTAGATCGAAGTATATCCAACCATATTGCTTGTTACTCCGCATTATAGGTAAACCCCGCTAGACACGTTATAAATACCTGTCCAGCAACCTTTGGAGAATGATCTCAGCCGCGAGTCCTTTTATCTCTTTGGATGGTGGAAAGCCAGCAAGTGAACGTGCACCATGCGACTTCTTATATCTTGCCCTACCCAGCCACTCGCCCCCTTGTTGCTGGGGTTGATGACGGCAGCAACAGCTCAATCCGTTGATTATTCTCAATATGTAAATCCTCTTATGGGCTCTGAAGGCCCCATGGCCGGGAAAGGCTACGGAGGTGGTGACATTTTTGTTGGTGGTGCTCGGCCATTTGGCGTAACCAAGGTTGGGATTGATACGACAGCTGCAAATTGGTCGATTGCAGTGCTTAACGGTGGCTGGACTCCTGATGGGAATGTTACTGCCATTAGTATGTGCCCCTAGCGTGGACTCGCGTATTCGCTCGCAAACACCTAACTTTTATGCAGGCATGATGCACGAGAGCGGGACTGGAGGCGCCCCAAAATATGGGATTATCCCACAGATGCCTCTCACCGACGTGGCTCCTCCAGTGAATATACTTGATAATCTCACATATAGCCAGCCGAGGGTACGGTTATGCTCTACTCATATCAATAACTCATAAGCTTACAGACGAGTAGGTCGGTCAAGATACCGCGAGTGTGGGTTATTTCAAAACCCAATTACAAAATGGCGTTCAAGTGGAATTATCAGCATCTCGCCACGCCGGAATAATGCAGTACTCTTTTCCAAAAGGCGAAAAGTATGTCTTAGTTGATGTGTCGCACGTACGACCTCCTTTTCCATAATGATTCATTTCTAGTGCGTAATCTTACTGCCTTATAGTACCTTCCTGGATCACCAAGTGACCCGAATGGCCAATACTATATCGGCGGAGAAGTTCAAGTCCATGAAGATGGCCGAGAATATAGTGGATATGGGACCTATATTGGTGGTTGGAATAATGGTCGGTTGTCTAATTGTCGCCCTCGAATCTATGCTGAACTAAGCGACAGGCGCCCCTTTCACTGTCTTCTTCTACGGAGAGTTTTCTGAAACCCCGGGATCGGCCACTACATTTACAGGTAGAAACACCGATCCAATAAGACAGTACCAGACCTTTTCGAATGGGGGAGTGAGCTATCCAATCTATGGTAACAAGCCAGATACGGCAAGCTCAGGACCTATGAATGACCGAGTAGGAGCACTTTTTAGCTGGGATGATGTGGAAGAGTCACAAATCCGCTCAAGGGTCGGCATCTCATTCATATCCACTGAGAAAGCTCGTTCTTATATTCAATCCGAAATACCCTCATGGGATCTCAACGACACGGTGAAGTCGGCAGTAGAAGAATGGAACCGAGACGTCTTTAGTAAAATAAGGGTGCCCCTTGATAGTACCACCAACCAGACACACGTGCGGCTACTATACAGCTCCCTCTACTTTATTCACTTGATGCCATCTGATAGAACAGGAGAGAACCCACTTTGGCATTCAGAGGAGCCCTTTTGGGATGATTTTTACACTCTTTGTATGTGTATTTCCTACTTAGGTTCTCTTTCTATGCTGACTTTTGCCTAGGGGACATCTTCCGGTGTACAATTAGCTTCTATCACATATTTCAGCCTTCTTACTACGAGTCAATGATCCGCGGCCTTATTGATATTTGGAGGTACGAGTTCTATTACATGAAGAGATTGAACTTGAGCCTAACTACTATTCACAGACACCAAGGCTTCCTACCAGATGGACGCTCCGGAAACTGGAATGGACTGGTTCAGGGAGGCTCGGATGCTGACAACATGTTAGCTGATGCATACGTAAAAGGCCTTCGTGGCGCAATCAACTGGACGGATGGCTATGCAGCATTGAAAACAGATGCTGAAGTTATTCCCTACAATACCTATGATCCCACAGACTTCTCCGCAAGCACGAAGGAAGGTCGCGGAGCCCTAGGAGACTGGATTGAGCTGGGATATGTCTCGCAAGACCGGAACACACGCTGTATCTCCAGGACTGTTGAGTATAGCCTCAATGACTTCGCGGTCAGTCAGGTTGCAGCGGGCGAGATGCCCAGTGATCGGGAGAAGTACCTCAATCGGTCTGCAGGGTGGCAGAAGATTTGGAATCCAGACGTGCAGAGCTTAAATTTCACAGGGTTTGTGGCACCGAAATTTTCCAATGGTACCTTCAACAGTAGTGGATACGATCCGTTATACTGCGATGAGTGCGAGTGGAAGTCCTATACTTATGAGGGTACACCATGGGGTGAGTTGCTGTTATTGTGCCTGGTCTAAAGGATGATCGCTAAGACCGGATTGCTTCAGAATATTCCTTTGTCATACCGCATGACATGGAGACACTGATTGAACTTATGGGCGGCACCGACACCTTCGAGTCCCGCCTGGACCTTATGGTAAGAGACCCGAAGGCACGCTTGACTCGCGCTTACACCATGAGTAGTTTAAACCGAACATGTCTGTTCAAGATTTGGGTCCCAATGGTGCCGGTATCACAACACTTATCAACATTGGGTATGTTAAGGTTGTAGCACCGAGAAGAAGCTGAGCTTAGTTAACCTTTCCGGCAAAGGAATGAGCCTGATTTCGCTACACCCTACCTTTATAACTATATCAACAAACAAGCCAAGAGTGTGCAGAGGTCCCGCAGTCTCGGATATCAATTGTAAGAAGGAGACCGAAAGATAATTTACTCCAGGCATGCGGTGCTAACTCGAACTTGTGTGTTAGTTTCAAAGATGCCCCATACGGTGTCCCAGGAAACAGTGATGCCGGAGCAATGAACTCATGGCTTCTATGGCAGATGCTTGGGATCCACCCAGTTGTCACGCAGCCCGTTTACTTGATTTCATCTCCATGGTTCCCCGACCTCAATATGACCATTAATGGAAATCAGACCCTGCGGATCACCGCGACAGGACTAGATCGGGGGTACTATGTGCAAAGCGTGAGGATAAATGGCCAGCCCTGGCAGAAGAATTGGTTTGAGCACCAAGATCTCATGGAACAAGGTGGTAGCATTGAGTTCGAACTTGGCCCTGAAATGAAGGCTTGGGAGACCGGCAGCGTACCTCCTTCGCCGGGACACACCACGATGTGAAAAAGCGAAGAGATTTCCCCGCGTGCTGAATTGAGATATAGTACCTATAAGGAGAATGCCGGTGCTAATAGGCTAAGGCACAAGGTAATCTAACGAGAAATATATGAGGGGAGACTACTAATAGTACGGTGGGGTGGTCGGATCGCCCTAATTCCGTATGGATTTCGTATTGACAATTTGATAACCATCGGCTGATGGCTCCCTTTATAATTGATTGATTTCTAGGATTCCATAACATACCTGTCCTATATATGCAGGCCTTGGGTAATTTATTGATACTAGCTTCGGTTTGTTCGCGTATTCTGCTATACAGCTTTTCAGTGAGCGAGCACCGTACGATTGGAGATCGGACGGCTTGTCATCAATTGAGGGAACACCCGATTGACGTAGTGATTAACAATAAGCTTAAGCCCACACGAAGTCAATCAGTCAGTGGTCAGAATTCGGCGATCGTCTCGAAGGATTCGCGAGCCTTGTTTGCCGAGATTGCGTCACTCCCGCGACTATCCAACATTTGATATTTCGGCAGCATCGGGGACAATGTCCATTGTGCCCACAAGGCTGCCAAACGACAAGGAGAAAGTAACCGAGGGATATTATAATCAGGACGTGGGGCAATCTACTACTGTAATAGTAGAACCTTCCGGGGTGTAATCAAGAGATGCGGGTCCAATCCTACTCCGATTTGCATCAAACGGCACATGGAAACAGGAGCGCCATCGCACGGATGGCATGCCTACTGCATGTGAACGAAAGATAAAAAAGAGCTAAGACGGCCCATTGTGTCTTCTTATTGGAGGGGATTCACGGATCCAAAAGTTCATGGCCTTGCTTTAGACGATGGAGATCGTCGCGGGATCTGTGACTCCGTAAGACGTTTGATTGACGTCAGTGGGTGAAAAATCCGCACGTCGAAGATTCTATGTGGAAAGTTCATATAACTTAGGTATTTCCGCTCGATGGCTATTGCTGCTGCCAGGCCCTTCAGACTCCATAATTGTTAAGAGTAAAATTGTTATCGGTCCACCATCATGGTAAGTTGCGAATGGAGCCCATGGAACCCTCCATGTCGGCCCGAATCCAGGAACCGTGGATAACCCAGCCTCTGATTATTCAATGCCAATAATATTAGTCCATGCTAACCTTCTTACTTAGGCTCCAACCTTGAATATACTCCAGGCCCGTCAAACCTCGTCTGATAACTGTCCGGATAGCATCTCGGGTGGGGGTATTGCTGGAATCGTCATTGGGTCGATCGCAGGCACGCTATTGCTTCTGTGGCTCTGGAGAATGTGCTCATTGCCCGGAGCCCAGGGCGGCGGAGAGCCCGATTATGGTTATAGCAGCTATGGTGGTGGAGGAACCGAGACTCGCCACCGGCATCGACGTCGACGAAGTCCAACATACTATGAGTATGTGGAGAAACCGAATGTGAGGAGACCAGCGAAGGTCTACCTCAGCTGAAATGAAATGGAGCACGTGGGATATATAAATATATTTATGGAAACAAGTCAATGCCCTGAAATGCCTTTCTGGGTTTGGCTTGGATGTCAGGTGCTATGGCCGTCATTAAACGTATTGAACGAACGGTACGACGTCACGATTCAGGAAATTACCAACATAAGATCTGCCTACTACTATGTACTTGTCAGGTCGGTATGGGGATAACGGAGATGAAAGCAACCACTACACGAACTTTTCTTATGAACAGACTTCACGTTTCAGTCTGAACCACACATGGGACGCGGTGGAACATCGTGCGAATATTGTATGACCCAAGGATATTTCTTCTTCTTATCAAGCGCAATGCAAGGGATGTTCATGAAAACCTTACATATATAATAACATTGTTGATGTCGTCGCAAATTGTTTCATATGCATGTACAGTACTCCGTACTCCGTGTTGTACGGAGTATGTAGACTGTATGTATGCAAGTACAATACATGTACACTCGAACAACGCCCGGTGTGTAGGTCCTTAATTAGAATTTTCGTCGAAGTGCTAGTACACTCTCTTCTAATTATAAAATGGCCCGAGGACTTAAAATCTTTGCCGGGGCATTGCCACCGGAGCCACTCACCGCTGGAGAATTATAACAAAGGTGCCTATGGCATGGCATTACTATTCAATTTGTGAGGCCAAGATGGATGGAGCCTTTGTTGGCAACACCGAAGCTAGTTTCACTTACCGGATTCCACCTCTTGCATTTTCATTTGCTGTGGTTCAGGGGGTTTGAACTCGGAAGGGTATTTCGGGCAACTGTGGCACCCGGTTTATTGTACTCCAGAAAAAAAAATTAAAATGGATGATCTGATCTGCTTTTGTAACCGTACCCCAACTTGTTATGATCGAGACGTATTCATCCCGAGTTCCCCCACGTATCACGTATATGACAGAAAGATCCCCTTGGTAAGGGGTCCTCTACTGGTACCAATCGTAGCACTTCATAATGCGTTTCCGTGGGTTTTCCAGATCAAGTTTCAAGGGCCTTATCAGGACCCCTGCAGAAATTGTGTGATTGGCGGTGATAGCCCCAGATTTGTTTGACCTTTTAAGGGCCGGCGCACAGCTAGTTCAGATGCGGTTAGTTTGAGGGACAGGGACCCTAAGCTACTTACCACATCAGGCTAGCCGACCAGTTGAACTAGCCACCCTCGGCATTAGTGTGCGCATCCAAGACCGATAGATTCCCAGTTTTGGACTGCTCAAACTTACCCCTTAACAATTGGAACCACCAAATTAGTGGTATTGCTGCAGATGGAAGGAGAAAAAGAAAAAAAATGGATACAGAACACAGCTTGGCCAGTGCCAACCATAGAAAAGATGGCAAAGAAAAAGGACGCTAATAATAATTACCCGGTTTAATTAAAGCAATGGAAATCGCCGCCATGATTGTTCTTCCAACCCTCTCCTGTCGTTCCCCTCCTATTCCCACCGTTCGTCGTTCTCTTTCCATTCCTTCTCCCGGGTGGACATCAATTCCTCGTGCGACGTGATCGCACATCCAGTCCTTATTTCGGATATTGTCACTCTTTTATCTCAGAACCGATTGTTCGTCGCATTACCGACCACCCTTTCCCTCCTTATCTGAGCCGAAACAACTCGTCGACTTGAATCCGGGGTTTTAGCTTTTGCGTGTTCCACTCTGTTTTATACATCATCCACAATCATTTCGAGGAACGGGAGGGGTTTCCAAGTCTAACTGTACCTTTCCACCATGTCGCTCTTCAATGTACTGGCCCTGTTGATGGCCTTCGTCTGTTCGGTGACCGCTCAGACATGGACCGACTGTAACCCTCTCAATGAAACCTGTCCTGCAGCGCCGGCTCTGGGTACTAATCACTCTTGGGTCTTCAATGAGACCATGGACGACAAGATTTGGTCGGTTACGAACGGCCAAGTGGACTGGAAAGATACCGGCGCGGAATTCTCCATCAAAAAGAAATTAGATTCGCCAACGATGCAGTCGACCTTCTTTATCTTCTTCGGTATTGTCGAGTCCCACGTCAAGATGGCGAAGGGCGGCGGTATCGTCAGCAGTGTGGTGCTTCAATCAGCCGATCTAGACGAGATCGACTGGGAGTGGATCGGCTACAATACCTCTGAGGTCCAATCTAACTACTTCGGCAAAGGCAACGACACCTCGTTTAACCGTGGTGGCTTCCACTATGTGGAGAACGCTGATACAGAATTCCACAACTACACCACCTACTGGACTCAGGAGAAGCTCGAGTGGTGGATCGACGGCAATCTGGTCCGCACGCTGAAGCCTGAAGATGCCCTGGATGGCAAGAACTATCCACAAACACCTAGCAACATTCGTTTTGGTATCTGGCCTGCCGGTGATCCCAAGAACGCGCAGGGAACGATTGAATGGGCTGGAGGTGAGGTCGATTATAATGCCGGCCCTTACACCATGGTTGTTAAGAACGTGCGTGTGCATGACTTCCACACTGGAAAAGAGTACAACTACACAGATCACTCTGGTTCCTGGGAAAGCATTAAGGTTGTCGAGTAAGTCTTTCCCCTGAATTTGAGACTTATATGCTGCGTCTATTACCTGGTACTAACATTGAAATAAGGGGTAACTCCACCACCGTGGACGAACTGAACAAGGAGCCAGAGAAGTCTCTGGCAGAGAAATGGGCAGACCTACCAACTGCCGCTAAGACCGGTGTTTACTGCGGTGCCGCAGCTGCTGGAGTTCTTCTTATCGCCGGAGCCGCTCTTTACTTCGTCAGGCAGCGTAAGAAGGGACGTCTCGAATACGCCCTTGATGACGCCAAGTGGAACACTGAACGAAATGAGATGAACAATCTGCAAACCACGTGGAAAGCAAGCGAATGGGGAAACAAAGGTTATCAACCTGTGAACTAGCCAAAACTTCGTCAGAGATACCTAGGGATACGACAACACTATCCCTGCGTTGATGATGAAAACGAAACAAAGAATGCTTTTCGGATGTCTTCTGCTACGCCACCTGCACAAGGATCTGTTATGTTGCGTCCTTGCACGTCGCAGCAGAGGTCGAGCGAAATGATCTCGCGCCGGCTTTGCTGGCCAAAGTTGCGTGGGTTGGTTTTCAATCTCGGGGTTTTGGCGTCGTTTTGGTAGAGCATATTGGGCTCATGATTTGCCTCACAATCCTCTTCCCTATTCTTCCAATTTATGTCTATATATATACCATTTACTAACTTTTTGTATTGTGTTTACAACTGGACACTTTCTTTGATTGTATATACCAATCTGCATTGTATATCCAATTTCGCAGCCTCCTCTACTTTTCCCATTAGATGGTGTATGGCATCTATAGCCAAGCTTTCAAACTCACCGCCTATGCTCTCCCATATGTTTCTGTTGGATAACCACATCTTTGCCAATCCAGAGCTGATAGGCGTTCTTTGACTGCAAAGATTAAGCTTGACCGAAAAACTCTCGAGTCGTCTTACGAATTAACGATGACAATCATCAGTTGTACACAGCATTGAACTCAAGGACTGAGGATATTCTTTGGTTTGTATACAAAGTTGCACAAGGGAAGGTGATCTACTTTATGAACCAAGAGCGGGGACAAAGGGGTATTGTACATGAGCTGATCTGGATGTATAGCCGACGGCCTATAGCCACTTCTTCTCATCCGAACCCAAGGGCTTTGGCATGATATCCCATCCAACCTCGACCCCTTGTATCGAGGCGGAATGACGCACAGCGGTCATTTCACCGAAGCCTGTTGGCCTTGTCTCCAGATATTCCGAAGGTACATCGGCAGTGCACGTATAGTCCTGTGACTGGAAACCGTCTCTGCCGGTGAACTGCCCAAGCGATCGCAGATATTTCATTACCCCAGCCAGGGAAACATTAACCTCCCAAGAACCGCCCTCTGTAGCCTGCTTGTACAGAGCAGCTTGGACACCTGACGCAAGGAAGTAGCCTGCTGCATGGTCTAAAGCTTGGCATGGCATTGGTCGTGCAGGCTCCCCAGCACCGTAATGTTCCGCTTCGGACACATTCATGCCAGAGCATGTTTGGACTAGTGAGTCAAACCCACGTTTGTCTGACCATGGACCAGAAGGTCCGTAGGCAGAGAGATTGGCGCAGATGATACCGCGATGCGAGAACCGCCGAGCAAGTACATCGGGTGAGAGACCGCGGGAAGCCAGACTACCAGGTCTATATCCTTGAATGACGACGTGAGCGTCCTCAAGGAGCCGGGTGAGATCCTCACGACCCTCCTGTGTCAGCAAATCAAGCTGCACTGTCCTTTTCCCACGACCAAGGTCACGGTCCAAGACCGGAAGGTCAGGAAGATTTGGACTGGTCACCCAGAGAACGTCAGCACCGTGAGCAGCCAATGTTCTCCCAGATAACGGCGCGGCAATCACCCGAGAGAACTCCAGCACACGAAGGCCTCGGAGAGATTTGTCAGCATTTGCTGCACGTATCTCCTGCGGAAGGCCAACAGGGGCATCCCCGATCTTCCGGAGGAGAATAGGAAAGTCGGCAATTGCGCGCGCCTGCGGGAGGGCGTCCCATTCTGAGTAGCTGCGAAGGGCAGAGATCACTACACCAGCCTCAAATGCAGCAGATTCTAGGTCCACCGAGCGCCACGACGCGATTTTGGAAGCAAACTCAGCGCGATCGACATCCGGTGAGCATCCTACAAGAGCCGTCGCACCGTTGTGATGGTTGGTAAAGGAATCGTGCACTCGCACATATCCGTCCAAGGATTTGTGCAGTCCACTCAGAGGACCCCATGTATCGGGTAAAGACTGACCAGGAAACGAATAAAGCCTCTCCGACTTGAATTCGATCACGGCATGCCGCCGAGGGACTGTTACCATCGGAGTTGGCATGGAATTGCGAAGGGCATGAATTTGAGCTGCAAGCAATGCGGAAAGACTAATTGTTGCTTGAGCAAGATCTGCTATCTTGAACGATGAGGGAAGACCTAGCTCATTCCCATCTATGTGAAGAGATCGAAGAGTCTCCTCAGGAAGACCCAGGCCTTTCCATACGTACTCCACCGTATCTTTCGACGTGAAGGTGGTCCGATCAATGGTGGCAGATTCAATCGAGTAATTGGCCGAAGTACCACCGAGGGTGTTGTTGGTTGTCATAATACTCAATTTCGCAGATATTCTAGTCACGTGCCTGGATGAATTGAGTACTCGATTCATTATAATCGAGTATTGTCAGAGCTGGGAAAATGTTCGTATTATAAGTCACGTTGCCTGAAGGGCCAGTCACATGCTTTGTCAATACTTATCACTCGTGATACTTCGACCCATCCATTATATTTATACGTGGTCTTGTTCGGAAGAACGGCACAACTCCGTGACTCAATTTCTGCCTGGTGCTCACCTCGGCATTGTGCGAATGTGACCGAGCGGTGGTCGAATAATATACCATTTCGACGCTATCACCATTCGGCTATTTTCTATCTCCGCCGAGCACGGTCTCCGAATTCTACTGCTTGTCTGTAGGTACATCGAGCAGGAAACAACTAATGAATACTTTGTCTCGTTCACCAAACACAGTGTACTGTGCTAAAAGATATGCCGCTGGCTTATCAATATGCGCACAGAATAAACAATTTCCAAGTCGTCTCGCTGGAATCACGCAGTATCTTGTCGCATGACTAGCGGGGAAATCATCTTGCGTCCAATGGGCGAAAGACTCCGTATAGAGAAGAAAGATCGCGGAGTATCTTCGTTCCGCTCGTCATGTATCAAGCCGACTATTTCCTGTGAGGATGATGATGGATTCAACGGTGAAACACACCTGATCCTCAATGACAACGCCACGTGTAATGCGGTCAACATAATTTATAATTGCTGCAAAAGACAGCTATAAAATGCAGGTACATATATGACCGAGATAGCAAACATCCTTCTGGCAGGAACCGGGGTGAAACATATCCGGTTACCCAGGAGAAGTAATGCTTCAACAATTGTACAACAGAAGACGCCCCTTTTCTTGAAGACAATATACTTTGGATCAGCCCAATTCTGTGCTGTGGTGCTTCTCTTCGGCGCCACATAAAACACATAGAGCAGACAAAGTAAGCAAAACCATCATCTGCCGGGGCTCTACATACCTTGTCAAACGGTAATGCTGAGAAGAGCCCGCATCCTATGGGTGGCTCAGCTGTCCATGGTTGATTCATAAAAAGAATTCTAAGACATTCTTCCCAATGCTTAGCATGATCCCATATGTCCGCCCTTGGTTTCCGAGATCTTACCTGTTCGCCCTGATAGACACCGATTGCCTTTCAATCAGTTGTCCTGGCTTAACAGAGTCGTATACCGGCAGTGCTCACATGGGAAGCTCGGAGTGATACATTTAGTTAGCTGTCACCAATCCTTCGTCCCGAGATACTAAAGATTGACATAATTTCTGTCTGACTCGCCATGGAAGAGACGAACCTCATTCCAATTCCAGAGCCCCGAGGCCTTCCTCTGTTGGGAAACATTCTGGATGTTGATTCAGAGGCACCGGAGAAAAGCTTTCAGCGGCTGGCGGAAACATATGGTATATCCCAACAAGCACGCATTCTACTGCTTTGGTTGCCGTAGCTCTGTTCAGTCCCATTATATCAAGCATATCTTTCGGCACCGCTAATTATACGCATTATAAGGTCCAATCTTTCGGCTGAACCTCGCCGGAGCCTCAAGAGTGTTCATAAGCACTTACGAACTCGTCGACGAAATTTGCGATGAGGAACGATTCACCAAGGTTGTGACCGCTGGATTGAGAGAGATTCGAAACGGCGTTCAAGATGGTCTGTTTACTGCAGATTATCCTGGAGAGGATAACTGGGCAATTGCACATCGCGTCCTGGTTCCTGCTTTTGGACCGTTGATGATTCGAGCTATGTATGAAGGTGTGTTTTTCCACTGTGCCAAACACTACCTGATAATCGGAAGCTTGACGACATATAGACATGTACGACATTGCAAGCCAGCTTGCTCTGAAATGGGCACGGCAGGGGTCTTCTGCGACCATAATGGCCAATGATGACTTCACTCGCTTAACGCTGGACACTATCGCGCTCTGTTCCATGGGAACTAGGTTCAATTCTTTTTACAGTGAAGATTTGCATCCTTTTATCAAGGCAGTGGCTACGTTGCTACAGGGATCCTCAGATAGGACTTTCCGTTCGACACTTCTTAACAACCTGCCTACGAGGGAAAATAAAAAATACTGGAGTGATATCAGTCTTCTGCGAACGTTGTCTCAGGAACTAGTCGATGCACGGAGAAATAATCCAATAGACAAGAAGGACCTTCTTAATGCCCTTATCCTTGGTCAAGACCTCCAGACTGGCCAGCATCTCAGCGACGACTCAATCATCAACAATATGATAACATTCCTTGTCGCAGGTAAGGGGGTGTGTGTGGGTTTGTTACCCTAATTACTGACCTTTCGCATAGGACATGAGACGACATCTGCCACACTGACATTCCTTTTCTACTATTTGCTTAAGAACCCGCATGCATACCAGAGAGCACAGGAAGAAGTCGACACGGTAGTCGGTCAACGAAAGATTATAGTGGAGGATTTGTCAAAATTGCCCTACATTGCAGCCTCACTGAGAGAGACACTGCGGCTTCAGGCTCCAGTTCCTTTAATCGCTTTTCATCCCCACCCTACTAAAAACCATGAAGATCCAGTAACTTTAGGGAAGGGCAAGTATGCTTTAAACAACGATGAGCCTGTGGTTCTTATCATGGGAAAGGTACATCGGGATCCGAAGGTCTTTGGTGATGATGCAGAGGAGTTCAAGCCAGAGAGAATGCTGGATAAAAACTTTGAAGACCTCCCTAAGAATGCGTGGAAGCCGTTTGGAAACGGTATGAGAGGATGCATCGGCCGCCCATTTGCTTGGCAAGAGATGTTGCTTGTGGTGGCCATGTTGCTGCAAAATCTCAATTTTGAGATGGAGAATCCCAGCTATGATCTTCGAATCAAGCAGTCACTATCAATCAAGCCTGACGGCTTCCAAATGAAGGCAACGCTTCGAAGAGGTCTAGATGCAGCCAAGCTAGCGAGCGTCTTGAACAGCGGTGGCGATCTTTTGTCTCGTGCTCCTCAGATACTCAATGGGGAGTATAAACCTAACACAGATTTACGTTTTCATTTGAGGCCTATGCATATATTCTTTGGTAGTAATACTGGTACCTGTGAAGCTCTGGCTCGAAGGCTAGCTAAGGACTCTATGGGATACGGTTTTGCAACCAGGGTCGAAAGTCTGAACTCAGCCATGGAGAACATTCCCAGAGACAACCCTGTCATCTTCATTACCGCAACGTACGAGGGGCAGCCTCCTGATAACGCTGCCCATTTCTTCGAATGGCTGAACGGGCTAAAGAAAGCTGAGCTGGATGGAGTTAATTATTCTGTATTCGGATGTGGCCATCGTGAGCTATCCTTCTCCGCTTGATAGTTGTCATGCAGTTGCTCTTGACTGTGTATTTGCTAATGAGCCGGGACTATCAGATGACTGGTCAGCCACGTTTCTACGTATTCCCAAAGCTACCAATGATCTTATAGAGAAGCACGGCGGAACCCGCTTATGTGACATGGGTATGGCTGATGCAGCCAATTCAGACATGTTCTCTGATTTCGATACCTGGAGCGAGCTCATTCTCTGGCCGGCCATCAATTTGAAGTTTGGCCGTGCATCATCCGAGGGAGACGTACAATCCAAGTCTGCCTTACATGTTGACGTTAGTTCGAGCATGCGAGCTTCCACATTGGGCCTTCAGTTGCAGGAAGGATACGTGCTCGAAAACAAACTACTCACAACACCCGACGTGCCCGCCAAGAGAATGCTACGATTCAAACTACCACCAGATACAACCTACCAATGTGGAGATTATCTCATCGTACTACCTGTAAACCCAGCTCATGTTGTCTGCCGCGCAATCCGTCGTTTTAACATATCGTGGGACTCTATGCTTACAGTCAGGAAGCCGTCGCATGCTTCAGATGGCATCACGAACATGCCCCTAGAGACACCCATCTCCGCCTTCGAGCTCTTTTCAACATACGTGGAGCTATCCCAACCAGCATCCAAACGAGACCTAATCACCATCGCAGACGCAGCTACCACAGATACAGACGCTCAAGCAGAACTACAGTCACTCGCCTCCAGCCCTAACCGCTTCACTGAAGAAGTCATCAACAACCGCCTAAGCCCCCTCGACATTCTCATACGCCATCCTTCCATCAACCTACCACTGAGCACTTTCCTCGAAATGCTACCCCCCTTGCGAGTGCGCCAATACTCAATCTCATCATCCCCACTAGCCAGCCAATCCGACTGCACTATCACATTCTCAGTGCTAAACTCACCCCACCTATCAACAGAAAACAAACGATTCGTAGGAGTCGCATCCACATACCTCTCCGAACTTCAAGCGGGAGACCGCGTTCAAATTTCCATCCGCGCCTCGAACAACAAAGGCTTCAAACCCCCCTTGAAAGAGGAAACACCGATGATAATGGCATGCGCAGGAAGCGGTCTAGCCCCTTTCCGCGGTTTCATCATGGATCGCGCGGAAAGGAACCGCGGACGACGCACCGAACTACTTTCCGACGATGACCATCCCGAGATAGGTAAACCAGCAAGAGCTATATTATACATCGGCTGCCGCACAAAGGGCAAAGATGATATTCATGCGAGTGAGCTAGACGAATGGACTCGCCAGGGTGCTGTTGATGTCCGATGGGCGTATAGTCGGCCGACTGATAGATCGCAGAGACGTCATGTTCAGGATTTGCTGTTTGAGGATCGTAACGAGTTACTTGAGTTGATTGACCAGGGAGCACGCATCTATGTGTGTGGCGGAATGAGTGTCGGGCAGGGTATCCGCCAGGTATTCAAAGATATGTTCATTGAGAGATGTCGCGAGGTGCTGGAGAATGGCTCCGATGGGGACGAGGACGTGGCTGCTGAGGAGTATTTGGATAGTTTGAAGACTGAGGAGAGGTATGCGACGGACGTGTTTACGTAGGTTGTTATGTCCCAGATAGTAATCTTGGTGTCTAGAGCACGGCCAAATTGATATAGCATTGATGTTGGGTTTTTTTAGTTGGACTTAAGGGAAGTTGTTTCTGGGTATTGAATGCAAAGTTTAAGCTTAGGTTTTCTGCACATATTGCTATTCCTCTACGCGCTGTATTTATTGAACGCTTCTGGTAGAATAGTAGCTTACAAGTGCATCAAATGCACCTCTACGCAGTAGAGTACATCAACGAATAGCCCATACAACAGATATACCCTACAGTTCACAAACAAGAAACACACAATCCACCATACACATCTTCATTGCAACCCCTACATACAAGACACACATCTACCAGCCCCTATCACAAACCACCACCTCATTCCACATTCCACAATCCCATTCACACCCAACTCAGCCCCAAAACCCAAGTTCAACCCTTACCTCTAACACTCACTCAGAGAGAGAAAGAGAGCGAAGAGAGAGATCAATCACCTAAGCAAAGAAAGGAAACGCCCCACCACTAGGCGCAGGGAAAGACCCAGACGGAGTGGGACGAGGACCTTCGCCACCAGAAGGCTGAGGGAAACCGGAAGGCAAGGTTCCAGTAGGCTTAGGGCCGTGACCCTCGCCATGGTGACCCTTACCGCCATGGTGACCCTTACCGCCGTGGTGGCCCTCGCCGTGATGGCCCTCACCGTGGTGACCACCGGGGAAACCGCTGGGAGTAGCGCCAGAAGGAACCGGACCGCTGGGGGTAGGGAAGCCGGATGGAGCGGGGAAGGATGAGTCGTCGCCTTCACCCTCGTTGTCGTTGCCCTCGTCGGTGCCCTGGGCTTGTCGCTTTTCGAAGCCGCCGAAGGGCCAGCCTCCGAAGGGCCAGCCGCTGGATGGCGATCCCGAGGGAATTGGGAAGCCGGAGGGAATGGGGAAGCCGGATGGGATACCCGATGGAAAGCCGGTAGGAAAGCCGGTAGGAAACCCGGAGGGGATTGGGAAGCCCGATGGAATGCCGGTGGGGAAGCCGGAGGGGACGGGGAAGGGGAAGCCTTCACCTTCGTACCGCTTGTCGAATGACTGGTCAGGGAATCCTGCTCCGCCGGAGGGAGCGGGGAAATCAGGCTGCCCGCTGGGAACAGGGAAGCCAGCACCGCCGGAGGGAGTGGGAAAGCCGGATGGGAATGTACCGCTAGGGCCAGGGAAGGGGAAACTACCCTCGCCGCCCTCCTGGGGCTGGCCCTCAGACGGAGTGCCGAATGGGAAGTTAGGGAGAGACTGGCCGTCGCCGCTCTCGATGTGCTTGGGCAAGGCAAGGGCACAGCCCACAAGGCCAAGAGCAGCAGCGTTGGAGAACTTCATTTTGGATAGTTGTTAAAGAATGAAAGTAATTAAAGTATAAGATAGGTTTTCAAAGGAGTGCTTTTAAGGAATGCCAGATTCACTTAACGAAAGCTGATGAGGTTGGTCATGAAGAAAGATCGAAATCCATGGGAGAGTTGAAGGTCTTTATAAACTCGATAATCGGGGGGCATCAGAATGCCGAGAGCTTGAAAAAACTGATGAAGAGCGGTTAGCCAGGAGCACCTCATCAAAGGTGGAGGTCGATCACAAGCTTGGACTACACGGGTTCGCTTTCAGGCACGCCAAACCTAATATTGAGAGGTGGAACATCATGGAACCATATCAGAATCAGGTTGAGTCCTGTGTATCATTCCCCGAATGGGATTTCTTCTCCATGGCCTGGGGCACGTTCGGATAAAATTGCCTGTAGCCCTAAGAGTGTAGTCAGGCCGCAATGGCCGCCTTGTTTTTATGAGTGCCAGTTTTCCAGTCGATGTTGGAATAAGATCCAAGAATACTCCCACAGGGTCCAGCTTGAGTATACCCTGCGTATACCCTGAGTGTACCCTGAAAAGAAGGGTCTGAGATACGGGGGCAATGATGAAATCGCACACCATCCTGCCCAAATCGACATCTAATTCTCCAGCTCATGACGTGATCTTTGGAGCCATCCGGAAGCATGAGAGCCACGCCTTTGCACTGGGCCAGCCAACCCTAACCTACAGCGTTTCCTCTCATGGAATTCGAGACGGAGATCGTTGTGTCCATGAAGAATAGACCCACCAAGCGACAATTGACAACCAATCACATTGACAAACCAATGGACTGCAGCTTAGATCGACATTATAATCCACCGCAAGGTTTAACGGGCCATCGAATTATCCCTATTGGTGCAACCGACCAAAACTTAAGACGACCTCTGTTTGAGCCCCTGGAAAGGGGTGTGGGACAGCACAAGCGCCAGCATATCCGAAATCATCTTGGTCGCGTCCACGTCAGACCATGTGGTGCGAAGTCGGCACTGGAGAGTTTCTTGGCGCTAGTAACCGAAGTTAATCCCAACTAAGAGTACGTAGTCCCGACGATCAACGGCTCCATCCTGAAGCAGCCACTGGACTAATGTGGCTGATGGCCCGACAGTAGGTGCTGGCTAAATCCTGTCCAGAGTGTCGAAGAAAACCGACATAGCGGTTATGAAACGGGCTGTTCTGGCCTAGAAACGGTCGGGACTGGATCCTGCGACCGTTATTGGAGGGAGAAGGCGCGTATGGAGTCGGGAATTCCGAGTGATGGAAATAAGATGGCGTTGGGAGTCAGAAGTAGATTGAATGGAATTGGATTGACGACGCACAGGAAATGCGGAAAAATCACGCACGGACGGCTGCCTGAGCCTTGAGGCCGGAGCCGTCCCTCCAATAGCCCTGACTCAGTCCCCTGGTATAATATGTCGCTTCTAATGCCGGTACCGAGCTTAGTGACCTTGATTCGGCACATATAGCCTATAGTCTTGTGGATCTTCTGGATAACCGGTTCATTACCTATGAACTCTGTTCTAGCAAGGTTGTGCTACCCTGGAACCTCCCTTAAACCCCCAAGTATTGCCTCATTGCTACCGAAAATTACACCCTCTGCTCCATAGTGTGTTTCTAAATCTTCACTAAATAAACGTGATATAGTAGCAAACCATTTTAAGAGGTATGCGGCACAAAATGTCTCAAAAGCGCCATCACATCCATACAATTGAGTATAAAGGCACAGTCGTCGTCAGCTATATGTCTCCACTATTAGCTCAACAATGAAACAATCGAATTGAATTGACTTCCCGCCACCCTTTAGGCAAAGTGTCCATAATCAAATGAACGCTAAGTTAGCATTAATTTTATGCTAACTTCTTATCAGATCCGCTCAAGCCTCCGCTAAGCCTCTGGAATCTCATTCCAAATTGCCAGTGCCAACAAGCAAGGCAATGGGTTAGCCTAATTTCTGGACTTGAGGTCTGGACTATTGGATCCGAGGTTGACGGACCGATGCTGAAGTAATGGCTGTTTCGGATTTATTGCAGAGAAGAGTAAGGATCGTCGAAGAGAGATGATCGGATAGGTGGAAAGCTGAGGTCTAAGGGCGTTTGGCATGGATTTAGATTTATGCACGGAGGAACAGGTACTCTCCCTCTGTCATATCGCTAATTTTGTCTGACACGCCGGTCCTCTGTGACGGCAGTTGGCGTGCTTGCCAGCTGGTGTGGAGTCGAATCCCGAATAAGCATATACAAGGTACGGGGTAGAGTTTTCATGTCACAAAAGTAGGGGCTACTATCGGGACATTGAATCAACCATCTTTTCAGGGAGTACAGTATTTTCGCTCTTCTAGGGGCGATGTGAGTTACATGAGTGAATCTCGTCGTTTTCTCCGAAAGTAGTATGGCTCCGAGTGAGAAAGTCAGGTAACTAAGGCCAAAGACTGGCCTCAAGACTAGCCCGCTAGTGTAACTTAGAATTGTAGATCAATAGACCCGTTAGGGCATTGGTCTGGTATCATCTTCATCACAGACTTCAAAGCAGTATCTGCTTCTGCAAAATGCCACTACCAAGCCACAAATCTTTGTAAGGTAGTGGCACACTTGCTTTGATGGAACTCCGTACTCCGTACTGTGAAGCAATAAAAATAGAATCGCTACCACACCTAGCTGCTACACCATTGTGTTAGTATAGGGTTCAACTAGTCACTTTCCTCCGCTGCACTGTAAAAGCCCGGGCCAGCAATTCCACCCGAAGAGCATCAGAATCTGAGATAGATTGACGATTACGCGGCTTAGGAAACACCGCAGACACTGGATTGTTTTAAGTAATCTACCTTTCTTCACAGGACTCACCGTGTCACTTACTGAGAGGTCTGTATCACACACGGAGATTACCACGGGAAACTCGCGAATGGAACGCCATTGCCAGCTGCCGCCTTAGGGACGTTTGTCTTTGGACTGCGTTCATTGGAGCGAATTAAGATTGACGCTTCTAGTGAAGGCACTTGGGCCGAGAATTCATGATATTAGATCCGTAGGACATTATTCTGTATTTACCCATCCCCAGGTGTGCTGCTATGGGGGCAAATCACCCTTCTGTGTGATGGAAATCCGTTTTCTTAAGTGAAGGTAGAAGTCAACTCTGGCGTCAATATACATTGTAATGTCGACCTCGCCGTAGACACCCCTCGAAAAGCCTACAATCGAAAAGGTATAACGGCAAACATCCTGGATAGGTCTTTTAAGGATCTACCATGCAGCATGTTCAGTCCTATGTTAGCTTTTAGCAAATATACTAGGGAGTATAGCCATTGTGATAGCTGAGTTCATTGGATTTTCCCGGTATATTGGCGATAAAGTCGTACGTTTTGCTTTATAAAGCGTTTTATCAAGCTTCTTTCCAATGACTTATCCTCGATGGTCTAACGGTCATGATTTCCGCTTGTCATCTCATACGAGAACAAGCGCGGGAGACCTGGGTTCGACTCCCAGTCGGGGAGATTTTTTTACCTCCAGATTTTTAATGTATCTCAAATATATGTTCCTTTTTGTTGCCAGTAACAGTCTCTCTAGTGCTTCGCTATTAGGGCTGCGTTATTTGAGTTGTCGTCGTAACTACCTTATATATAGTTTGTGGTCTGGTCGTGAGGCATATATATATTCAGGTGACACGGTAAAGCCCTTTGTCGTAAAAACAACAAAAACAGAAAGGATTGGTATGCAGATTATATATAAGTTGACAATAGCTTTAGTATGGAAAGCAACCCAAAGAACCTCCTATCACATACAGCAAAGGAGAAAGTTTTCGACCAGGATACCACTAAACTCATCGATGGACGCCTTATACCCCGGGGAGGCCTCCACACTGTTGAGGCTATGGGAAATATCAGAGGATTGAAACTAGTTTATACTACGCAAATCGTCGAAGTTATGGCGTATCATCATTCTATTTATCGAGGTATCTAACCTTTTAGGCTAATAAAACTTTTATACGTGCAGAGTGAGAATCACATTTTTAGAACCGTAAGTCCCATCCAATCTGGGGTCCAATCGTGGGCAATCCATCAGCCACGCTCTGCACGTCCTTATCTCCGCGACCACTCAAACACAAGACGAGGTCCTTGCCAGGTCCCAGCTTTTTGGCTGTCTGAATAGCACCCCACACAGCGTGAGAAGTTTCCAACGCAGGGATAATGCCTTCCAACTGGCTCAGGAGGCGGAAGCCCTCAAAGGCCTGGGCATCAGTAGCGGACAGAAATGTTGCCCGCTTACTTTCCTTCCAGTGGGCCAGTTCCGGTCCAACTCCGGGGTAATCCAGCCCGGCGGAAATGGAATGAGTGTCGGAGATCTGGCCGTGCTCGTCCTGTAGGATATATGTGCGAACGCCATGCAGCACGCCTACAGAGCCTCCAGTCAGTGTGGCGGAGTGTCGGTCCGTGTCTAACCCATCTCCGGCGGCTTCTACACCAACCAGCTGGACAGAGAGATCCTTGGAAAAGGGGTAGAACATGCCAACAGAATTAGATCCTCCACCAACACAGGCAACAACGGCATCCGGACTCTTGCCCAGCTCTTGCATCTGAGCCTTGGTTTCATTACCGATCACACTCTGGAAAGTCCTGACCATAGTAGGGAAGGGATGGGGCCCAATGGCAGACCCGATAATATAGTGGGTGGTATCCAGACGGACAATCCACGCGCGGAAGGCTTCATTTACGGCATCACGGAGGGTACGCGATCCCGATTCGACGGGGATCACCGTGGCGCCTAGCAAGCGGATCCGGAATACATTCAAGGCCTGTCGACGGACATCCTCCGCACCCATGTAGATAGTACATTTCATGCCAAATTTAGCACATACGGTGGCAGTCGCGACACCATGTTGACCGGCGCCCGTTTCAGCGATAATCTCCGTCTTACCTAACCGACGAGCGATGAGTATCTGACCCAAGGCATTATTAATCTTGTGAGATCCGGTGTGGTTCAGGTCTTCCCGTTTTAGCCAGATGTTTGCACCACCGACGTGCTCAGTCAGGCGTGTCGCTTGGTGAAGGCTCGATGGACGGCCCATGTAAGGATAGTACGACCGATATTCCTCCCAAAAGGTCGGGTCATCGAGAGCTGCCTGGAAACCGGCCTCGAGTTCAGCGAGACACGTTGTCAGGGCCTCGGGGGCATATTGACCACCGAAAATACCGAACCGTCCTGGTCCATCGGCCACGGCTGCCTCTGCGTCATCGGTTAGGGCGACCGCCTTTGCTTCGGTTGTCCCGCTGATTGTAGTCGATGCATCTGCAGAGACTTTCCTTTGTGTGATCTTTGAACAGTAGTCCTCAACTGCCTGAGCGGCCTGCCCGGCTGGGGCGTCAGCCAGGATGTTGATCACTTGACTACCAATGACAGCACCGTCGGCGATGGAGGTCACGCTTAGAAAATGCTCCCGCGTGCTGATTCCAAATCCAACTGCGACGGGGACATTGCCGGAGAGGCTCTTGACGCGCTGGATGAGCGCCGGAAGCTCTGTGTTGAGGGTCCCCGTAGCACCGGTGACGCCCATACGGGACACAAGATAAATGAAAGAATCCGCCATACTGCAGAGAGCCTTCATGCGCTCTTCTGTAGTGGAAGGAGCGATCAATGGGACGTAGGAGAGACTGTCAATGGAGTCAATAAACCTATCACTTGAAACTTCCCTATTCCAGAGGGTAGTACGTACCCCATCTTGGTACAGCCATTGCGGAAGCGAATCGCGTCTTCTGGTGGCAAATCAACAATAATGAAACCATTGACTCCGGCATCCTTGCAATCGGCCAGGATTTGGGACTCCCCATAGCGTAAAAGGGGGTTGTAATAGCCCATGAAGAGGACGGGGGTCTTGAGTCCTTTCCGGCGGGCCTCCCGCACCATCTCCAACATGGAGGTAATGGTGACCCCATTTTTGAGGGCCTTCAGATTCGATTTCTGGATGGTAGGACCATCTGCGATAGGGTCGGTGAATGGGAGACCCAGCTCAATAATGTCTACACCATTCATCAGGATCGTCAATTCGAAAGATGGGGCTAACATGACTCACCGGCTCCTCCGGCCTGCATGCCCAGCATGATGTCCGGGGTTTCCTCCGCCGTGGGGAATCCGGCCGTCACATACGTGACCAGCGCTGGACGGCCTTCTTGTTGACATTGGGCAAATGTTTGTTTGAGATGCTCCATGGTGGATTGATTGTCTGATAGTGACAAAATTTGGAACACGAGGGGCGGTACTTTTTATGGGGAACCAAATTGACTAGGGTCTACGATGAGTCAACGCCGAGGCATCCACAATGGGGTCAGCTTGCGGGACGGCCCATTACTTTATCGGCCCGTCAATTGGTTCCGCTTGCGATATCGGTCTGGAACAATTGCAACATAGTGAAATATCGACATGACCAAGCACCACTAGTAGTAAGCTCTCAGCCTCTTAGATGAGGACTATAATTGATCCTCGCTAATTGAACCGGTTTATTCTTCTGACGTCTGTGATCGCATAAGGGCCGTCAATTTTGTGGCTGCTTTCAAGAAGACAAGCCGGCATCACTAATATCAGTCTCGTCAATGGCAGTAATAGTAAGCTTACCTGCAACCTTGATCTTATCGATCGCCCTATTTCTCGTGATTTGGAGAGCCCGGAGAGGGCCTTGCTTCTCTTAATACACGGTCATGCCCCTTTGGTTCTGACAGACACGCATCAATGAGGCCACTTGCGTATGCGCAGGGCGGAATCTCCAGTCCTACTGGGAAGAATCTCCCTGGTGGATAATAGAGTTATTAATGGTTTATTGGACCATTTGCAATAGCGAACCATAAGACCCGGGTTATTGAAGGCAGCATGATGGTTGTAATGAGACACTGGATCCAGTAAGACAGTACAGTAAGACGCCAATCCAAACTAGGCAGAATAATAACCACGGAATACAATACCGTATTAATATCAATTCTAATCATCCACACATGAACAACTTCCCAGCCTCAAAGTCACTAACACCATCCATACATACAGCACAACAAACCAATGGCCCAATGCTGCACCTCATCACACACCTAATCCAGCGCATCTGGAGAAGACCCGTGACACTCGCTCTCACCTTCCTCACCGTCTTCCTCATTGCGCCACTATTCCTCTACCATCTCCTGGCCTACTACCTCGCCAATGATCCCCGTCTCGTCCCCAGCGCATTCCGCACCGCCAAGAATATCCTCCTCGTCACCGCGCACCCAGACGATGAGACCCTCTTCTTCAGTCCGAGTATTCTCTATCGTAATGATGATGCGACCGTAACCCGGGGTTTGTTGGCGCTTTCGTCTGGTTTGTGTTCATTCTCTTGATTCTATACTACTATAATCCTTGCCTATCCATCAACCCAGAAACATATGACCATCTGACAAGCAAAAAAAACAGGTAACTACGAAGGCATCGGCGACATCCGCCACAGCGAACTCCAACGCAGCTGTGCCGAACTCGGGATTAAACCCGAGCGATGCGTGAACCTGGATCACTATGAGCTGCAGGATAATCCGCAGAAATGGTGGAGGGAGGATTTGATCGAGGAGCTTGTGGGGGAGTATGTTAAGAAATGGAATATTGATTTGGTGGGTCTATTTTGACTTTCTAGATCTGAAGAGTTATCGCGGTCTTAACTTATATTGAATAGATTATTACGTTCGACGACGGGGGTATATCTGGACATGTTAATCATCGGGCCGTTAGTGCTGGTGTTAGGTTTGTTCTTCTTCCTTTTTACTTTCCCCTTTTAGATTTTGCCATAAGAATAGTATACCCCAACTAACAGTGATCTAGTAAATACATATCCAAAACCCCACAAGGCCCACCAGCGTACGCACTACAGACCAAATTCCTTCTACGAAAATACGCCGGTCTAGCCGATTTAATTCCGACGTCGATGTCCTTTTCAGGACGCATTCTGCAGGCGATTGTATCTCCCTCACGGGAATATGAAGTAGTGAAAGTTGGGAATGGAAAGAGTAGTAAGATCCAGGATCCCTATGGGGATAAGGCGCTGTTGGTCAGTGACTGGCAGATGTATTTCCAGGCGCGAGGGGCGTTTAGTCAACATGGGAGTCAGTATTCTTTTGATCGGGTTTTTTATTTGTTGATTAGTCGGTATATGTGGGTTAATGATCTGAGGAGGATTGTCTGAGAAGACGGTGAGATTGGATATAACACATACTGTGAATTGAGTATGCGCTACGTGGATTACCAGGCTCATATGTGGATACTGTATGTACATCCCGCGAAGCTCGGTCGTTCCTCATAGTACAGACAGTATTCAAGACAATAGAATAAGAATAAACAACAAGACCCAAAAGAGTACAAATAATCAAACGACCTTTTCAAAAACCTTAGATGGTAACGTTGACCTTGCGAATCTCACAGAACGTCGTCGGGCCGCGATAGACCGCGAAAGCACCACACATCCACCCACTATAACCGCAGAGAGAATACAATATAACACTCGTCCTCCGAGGCCCTCAACCAGCCGCACAAAAAGCGCATCATTGGCATGCCATGACGACGTCCCCAAATGTCGGAAGAGCGGGGTATCCACGAATCCATTTAGCATATGCATATTCGGATGGTCAGGGGGGCCGGACAAGATACGGAGAGATGTTCGGTTTGGCTGGGTGGTATATATCGTCCTATACAGCACACCACTTAGCATACCATACAACCGAATCCCCAAGACACAAAAACAGAAACAGAAAGAAAAAAGAACTCACGACGCATAATGACACCCGGTACTAAACATAACCGTAACATACGGCAAAAGCAACCACCGTCTCTTAAACCGGGGTAAATTATCAATCAAATCTCGAACAAACAAGTTCCCCGGACTAGAAAGAAGCATGCCGATAGAAAACCCAGCCGGATAAGCAGCAGGCGCGACGAAATCAAACCTGCGCAATGGTTCGAGAGATCGCTTACAAACGAGATCAAGGTCCAAGATCGCACCTGTGATGGCAATGCGCGTGGCGCGCAAAAAGTCAGTCCCGTTTACAATTTGTTGTGTGTCAGTCATGTTTGGGAAGGGGGCGCACCTCCGTGTATGTATAGGATCATATAGCGCAGTGCATCTACCTTCTGCACTAGGTATGGGTAGTTGTTCCAGGTTTCCTGGAGATCGGGGAAGTGGTCGCGCACGAATTGAGTGGCTGTTTTGTCGTCCCAGATGTGTGTTTTCCATCCGGGATGTATTCTTAGACATTCTTCTCGAGCGACTAGCCATTCCGGTCGGAGGGCTGTGTCTCCGAGGTGGACGTGGTGGAGTATTGCGGGGATTGGGGACGGATGGTGAAGTTCTGAGGGAGGTTGTTCGCTCTCGTAGCCGCGAAAAGTGACATCGAAGCCGTCGCGGTCATGTGAGATAATGGAGTCGGCTGCGGACTTTTGCCAGATGAAGGGCATTTGGAGGAGCAGACGGAGTTGAGTGGCCAATGGCGACGTGAGGAAGAGCAGGAGCGACGCTAGAAGGAAGAGAAGGAGTAGACGAACTCGCGAAAAACACATGGCTGACACTGTCTGTCCACGGTGGAAGACTAGACTGTTTAACAACGGAGGCCGATTTCAGTAGAAGTGACAGCTCCCAGTCAGGAGCAATGGCGGGGAACGGAGAGAAAGAAAAGTGGAAGGATGTGGTTGGCATGTAGACCTGGAAATTGTTGCACAGCAACAAAGAGGGAGTTGACATTTGGACGTAGGCAAATCTGCACCTTCTGGAGGATGTAAGCATTCGTAGATTGGCTGACCGTATAGAGAAAGGCAGCAACGTTCCTAATCCAGGGTCCCACCAACACCCCAGTGTAACCGCCATCGAGGCGCGGCCTTTGCACCTCTTCGTCGACTAAGCTCAAGCTAAGCTTTCAGACAGCGTGGACCCTGTTCACTCACTACAGCCAAAATTGTTGTATCCTGTCGATTTCCTGTTAATTTCCTCCCTTCGTGTTTACATGTGCTGATTTGTGGAAACATGGATCACTACACTCTAGACGTGGCTCTTTGCTTATTTCCGTTATTCGATTGTGTACGACATGACTACGGCTGGCTCCAGGATTACTCCTTGTCTCAGTAGCACGGAGGGAGGCTATTTTCCGAGACTACGAGGTACATCGTAGTACTCAGTACGAATCAGGGAGGATACGAAGCCCTTTCATTCAAGGCGGTACTGACCTGTGGTAGAGAACAAAGTGACTTATCAAGCGAACCTGATGTCTCTAGACAGATATTGAATAATTCCTAGCAATATAACCTAATTTAAGTGAATTAAGCATGAAAACTAAAAATTAGTTACTCGGAGTCCATCCCCGAGTTACACTATACCGGATGAGGGAAAGCCCAAGTCAAGATTCGAAGCTTAACCAGGAACCATACTCAAAGTGCACTAGTCCCATGGTGCGAATAAATTCCCTGATCAATTGGCCAATCACACCTGGATGGCAATGTTGACAACCACGCTAAACCTTTCCAAGCATGAAACAGCAAACTCTGCTCTATTTGGTGCCTCAGGTATAACTAATAAAGATTGTTCGGCAATTGTATACCATGTATGAACTTATGCGAGGTGCTTTAAGGAGGTGGCAAAACCTGTAATTAACTACTTAGCCTCTACTGATTGAGGCCAATTTGGGCGCTTATCGTCCCTGCAACCTCTCAGTCTTTGATATCGCTCGGTGAATGGTCGTAGCTGATGCAATCGGCCTCGGTGTTTGCATCACGATAAGCCATAGGCAAAGACCGAACGCCGACCAGATAAAAACCCACCACCACTCGGTATCTCCACCGTAAGATAACAAACCCCAAAGATGCCGCCGAATAAAAGTGTCGCTGTCATCGGCACTGGCCCAGCTGGTGCCATTGCAGTTGATGCTCTAGTCCAGGAAAAATCATTCGACGTCGTCCGTGTGTTTGAACGGCAAGAAAAGGCCGGCGGCTGTTGGTAGGCAAAGATTGGAACATTGATGGTAGTGCCGATGTGATTAACGGCCAATAGGGTGTCAAGAGAGAATGAGGAACCGGTCCCTCTGGACATTGACAATCTTTCTGCGAGGACTGCAGATGGACCGGTTCCAATCCCCGACAATCTACCCCGACATGTTCCCACATTGTCTCAGCACCGTTACTTTGACTCGCATGTCTACCCCACTTTGCACGCCAATGTAGCAGCGTCAGTCATGGAATACTCGCAGGAACAGATTCCAGACATCCTTTCCGAGTGGTCTGTGAACATCCACGGACCGGACACGCCTTTCCGTCACCATACGGTGATAAGGCAGTACATCGAGGATCTCTTGAACCGAAATGGATATCAAGACTTCGTTGAGTACAATACGACAGTTGAGCGGGCCGAGAAAGACCCCCAAACCGGTAAATGGACACTAACCTTGCGACGTGCTGGTGAGCCGAATGGCCTTGACTACTGGTGGACCGAAACCTTCGACGCTCTGGTGGTTGCCTCCGGGCATTATGCCGTGCCGTATGTTCCTGTCATCAAAGGACTAAAAGAATTTGCAGAGAAGTACCCAGGCAGTGTTGAACACACCAAGCAGTACCGTGGTCCTGAAAAGTACAAGGGCAAGGTAAGATGCTATCACCTAGAGTTATATGCAGATAACTACTTCTCTTCGACCAAACAAATGACTAACACGTAAACAGCGGGTAATTACTGTCGGAGCTTCTGTCTCCGCTGCAGACACCGCAGTGAGTCTGGTAAAGCATGCAAAGGGTCCCGTTTATGCTGTTGTGCGCGGAAAGTACAACACCTACTTTGGAGACGAAGCGTTCAAGCACCCCCAGATTGAGCGCCGCCCGCCCATCTCACATATAACTACCGACAATGGGGCGAGAACAGTGCACTTTGAGAACGGGACATCCGTGTCAGACGTGGACCACATCATCTTTGGCACCGGCTTCACCTGGACGCTGCCATTCTTACCTAATATCCCAATCCGAAACAACCGTGTACCGGATCTCTATCTACACGTGTTCCACCAGCGGGATCATTCCCTGGTGTTCTTAGGAGCAGTATGTCTTCCTCGTGTCTATTAAACAAAACCAATAACTGACTGGAATAGGTTGGCGCCGGGTTAACTTTCAAAGTCTTCGAATGGCAAGCTGTAGCCGCCGCGCGCGTTCTGGCCGGAAAGGCACAGCTGCCATCTCTGGAAGAACAGCGGAAGTGGGAACAGGATCGCATCGCAAAGAAGGGCGACGGTCCGGGATTTATGATGATAAACCCCGACTTTGAGGCGTATTTTGAACAGCTTCGACAGCTTGCAGGCGAGCCTGCCGAGGGAGAACCAGGACGGAGACTTCCGCCGTTCAAGCAGCAGTGGGTGGACGACTTTAATGCTGGACATGAACGGCGGATTCGTATGTGGAAGAAGGCCAATGAGGCTGGGAGAGCGAGTAAGTTATAGAGATGGATGTACATGACTTGAGCATACATATGTATATATATAGACTGAACCTATTCTATTGTTTTGAATCACCCTATCTGTGTCAGTCTCTTGCATATATTCTACTAGAAGGCTATCTCCTCTTCGACGGTAATATGCCGGCAATCTCGAGTCCGTCCTTTTAGCGGAATACGTGGAACATTCCTGACTGAGGGCTGTATCATACAGCCTGCAGAGCCCAGAGAAATGTAAGAGTGACAAGGCCAAGGCTTGGAAGAGGAAATAGATGCTGTCTGGTCTATCGCAATCGTGGTAAGGATACAATGCCTATGCGCAACTGCACAGGGTCTACAGTGGCGCTCCTGACAAAGCTGTTATCAAGGGCTGAATTGGGTAATATAGGTGTTACTAGGGATTCACATAGAATTGTTCAATTGCTAGTTAGTTTCAGGGTAGTAGAAATATTATGTGCATCTTCCTTTCTGCGTTACAATCAATGTATATCGTGGATTATATGCAGTGCTTAAACATATCATACTAACACTTTATAGAGATATAACCCCAACCTCACCCCATAAGTCAACCAGGACTTCTAATACAAATTTTCAGACATGGTATGCAACCAACTCATATCATCATCTCCAGAATGAACACAACTCGCATCCCACTCCCCACGGGGTGACTCAGAAGCCCCCGCATCAGAGTTCGAAACATGGTCGACCGTGGTGCCCATATACGCACGACCAGTCGTCTGGGCAATCTTTCGTAAGGTGTAATAATGCTTGTGACGAACCCATGCATGCACTCAGTGGCCCGTGGTCTCTAGTATCTCCACATCGGAGTCTAAGAATACCAAACCCACGATGGCGAGTACCTCCTGAGTAACCCCCCAACTGACGGCTACGTGAGAACTACGTTAACTCGTAGACGTGTAACTTAATCAGAAAATCGGTAAAGGTATAAGTAATATCAACAGAAACAAGTAGTAGAATAAGAGGAATGATCCTATTATAAGGATGAGAAATCCCGCGCGGCCCGTCTCTACTGTATAATAAACGACTATCGTTCTTTTTGGGGCAGATATATCTGCCGCTGGTGGAAAGATCTGGAACTACTGTACTCGTGGAGTAAGGGATTAGATGGAGAAGTTATATAGTCTTTTATTCTATTCTTAAATGTTTAGATTTACTCTCTGATCTTGATTATTCCTTGAGATTCCCCATCCCTGCATATGTCGCTTGCTTATATCAGTGCTCGAATTGTCTCTTGTCGCCAAAGACGGCCTGTGTAGACCTCACTAACGATACTCAGGATGGGCAGTAAATAGTCGTGCTCCTTTGAAATTGTGCTGCTTCGATTCTCAAGTCCCACAAGGTCAAGCTTCGAAGATGCATAGTGATTCAGGTGATCTAAGATCCGCCGTTACAACTACTTGATATTTCATAATTTTGACTGCACTAGGGCTCACTGCCCCAGGTAGCAGTCTTCCGTTTCACGTACAACATAATATTGTCAAGAAAGTTACAAAAGCATGTCAACTTAGTGACAGTAAATACCAGTGATCTGACAATGTGGATACTGGGCAGGTTAGTGTAGTCTGGGGGACATGCTTCAGCAAATCGTGGCTGTGCTGAATATGCGAAAGCTGGATACGCTATCTATTCGCTTCGCTTAGATTAGTGGGTGATAGAGTTTAGAAAGATACTCTCTCCCTCAGCTCGAACCCCACCCAGCTGAAGTGGCATTCAATCTTCAGCTGAACTGTGGATACGTAGTACTAGTATAACTGGCAGATTCCCTTCGCATCAATGACATAAATTCCCGGTCGATTTCTCTTCCATCACTAGCAGTCTAGCTTTCTTCCTCTCCACTGCTTTCCTCTATTCTATCACTTATCGCAATCATGAAACCAGCAACCGACCGCCCATTCGAGGCTTCCAGGTACGCATGGCGGACCGACACAGATGGCCTTACCGCTTCCGACCCCGCCGCTGAGGCTCGTTTTGAAAACGCAAAAGAAAGTTACAAAAAAGCCCTCCAAGCGTTCGAATCAGCGGATAAGAAAGCCCGGAACCGTTATCACAAACATGAAGAAGACGATGCTTTTGGAGAATGGGCAATGCAATATGTACGTTTACTATAAACCCTTACTTGCATACTGTTTTCCCACCGAGGCTCCCTCTTTCTAATACTCGTCTGGTAGGATCCTGTTTGGTGTTCCCTCAAGGCGGAGGCGCAATCACAGTGTGCAGCTTTGTGTGACGCCGGTTGGGCGGCCTTCGGACAAGCCTATCTGGAGAAAAGCGAACAGGGAATGTCGAAAGTGACTCAAGATGCACGCTATGCGGGTTTTGAGCCAGAGATCTTCTGAGATAAGCCATGGGTTTCATCCGAATTGAGTATTGGAGCTACAATTGAGATTATATCTATACCTATCAAGGCTATCCGGCGCCTGACCCTGTTAGTTTCAGTAGCTATCTAATGACTATCTGTTTTTGATCCTTTATTCAGTCTTCAAAGAATAGTAGTACTTCTTCATCGACTTTATTATTCTTTATCTCTTGATTTTAACCATCTCCTTAAGCCGCAATCGGTGCGCAATCTGAGCACCAACAACGTTACCCAGATTGCTGACTCAGTGACAAGTCGCTTGAACGGGGATTTCAATGCTGCACTACGCCAGGACAGAGGCCAAACCCCCATGCTCTTAATGATATATCTAGATTGGGGTTTTAATAGAAAGTCCATAAGGGGTGGACGAGTGTACCTAACTTTGAGCAACATTGGAACAGCAATACGATCCACCGCTGTGGGTCCTTACTGCCTCCGTGTGGAATATAACTTCCAGAACTTCCGTAGGGCTACAACCGAAAACCTTACTTGTATAATTCTCGACGTCGAATGATAGTTCTTGTAAATCTACTCCAATACTAAAGATTGTGGATCGTTCTAAATGATGTCTATCTGAGCAAATGCGGCCGATAACCATGACGCTTCCTGTAATATATGGGCTGAAGATGGCTGGCAAGTGGCTAATACCAGTTTGTGGGTGGCCGTAGAAGGTATAAAGAATTAGTTCGTGGTGGATGTGTGGCAGGACAGCTCTCTTGAATCTATCTTAAGTCTTGCTAAGGCCTCGGGGACGTTTTCCGAGTAAGTGGTACTTTATTTCCTTTTCTTATATTTTCTTTATTTTACAAAGAAAAAAAAAATTTCAAAAGTCAACAGGACGTAGTTTATTTCTTTCGCCCGGACTACGCCTCACTTCAAGAGCACTAAGCTTTTGCATTTTGATCTTCAAAACAAGGAAAATTTGCAGTCCATATAAGTTCTAGAGCGTACTTTCATGTTACATGAGCCCAGACAATAAGATAACTGGTAAGTCACTAGATAGGTCATCGATGTTTTCAGCTTCGACCCACCGCGGAGTTTATACCCGGGCATCCCGCAGTTACATCAGGTCCGTTGGTGTGATATCACCACTATCGGAAGTAAACATCTATCGGAAATGTACCGTATACTCATTTACGATTATGCTGGACTCCACATGTGTCAAATTAGGTTTGTGCCAACATTTTGAAGTGAAATATCTGAGGTTTGGTGCTCCGTTCAGTTTCTAGATAATGTATATGAATCTGTCGCGTGCATTCCGTTTGTATTCTGAGATTACATACCTCTGAAGACTCCTGCAAAAGTTATTAAATGGAAGGGAGAAAGTAATAAAATATCGTCATAGCCAAGACTTACATGGTAGAATTATTGTCAAAGCCAGTAGTATTTCCGCTCCATATTTTCATTAGAGGTTACATCCAGACATCATTGACTGTTCCTCGATTGGAATCCCTTACAAATTCGATGCCTGGACTACACTTGGTAAATGTAACTCTGATATCTCATATGTGTCATTGAGTTTATTCAAAGATCTACTAGTAGTCACTTATAAAGTCAGTTGGTCACCCATATTTCAATGTCTTCCTCTTCGTCTTAAATAAACCCTTCTACTTACCTCAAAGAGGACCATCTATTTTTATCAATCACCATGCGTCTCTTCTCTCTTCTCACCGCTTCCACCCTTGCACTCTTCGTAAGCCCTAGCTTTGCAAACAGTCCTCTTGGAACAGTACGTTGATTAACATATGGTCCATCTCATAAAATCAAAGTGCACACTAATATCCCAAATAGGTGATTATAAAGACATCCAATTCAGAGTCTGCGCATTTTGTTCACCCTTATCAGTGTGTTACGGTATACCCGGAGTATGTAAACCTACAAACTACAAATGAGACAATGCTAACACTTCACAGCATACAGGACAAGCCCGTAAGCCGTATAGAAATTTCGCCATACAGACCTGATTCTGGGATTGAATGTACCTTTTATAAGTATGATAACCTCTGGTCTTGCCCCTTTGAGAATCATTATCTAACACAATGCAAGGGACCTTCAATGCCATTCAAGCCACTCTCATTCTTACACTCTGCACGAGGGCAGCCATACCTTCAAGCGTCGCTTCCTCGTTTCTAGTTTCAAGTGCGTGGAGTCGGGCAGAGATGATGAATTTTGGTGATCTATCAGCGGAAATCACAGGACAGAGCAACGGAACTGCGTGATGGGTAAGGGCACTGGAGGTGCTGATATAGCCCAGACCTCCTCTAATATCCCTAGGTAATTAAATTAACCCATATGCTCTTCATTCAGGAGGTGTAACATACTCCTTTTTGCTACTTCAGTAGGAGCTGAATGTGTAGAATTTGGACGAATATGGACATTACATGGTTATCTATGACTAGCAAGATTCCTGAAAAGACCTCTTTCGCCCATGATAAATACTTGTGGCAAAGAGAAAAGGATCGTATCGATCCGGACTTATCATCTTCGAAGATATGAGGTCGTCCACATCTGAGATGAAAAGCCGATGGGCTCTTCCAGAGACGTAGACATCTTTAGAAACATTGATCCTGGCTTGTTGTGATTTCTTATACAACAATCCAACCTCAGTCCCATCCATTATCCGGCTTCTATGAGCCCAAATTCAGTGGATGAACGTCTCACTTTATGCTATTAAGCGTAGGACCCCGAGTATTTCTGGGAGCCCTAGTATTATGTCACAACGCGGATAGGCTAGTTAGCTATAAAGAAAATGCCTTACCCGAAAAACATTAACTCTTCTCTGGTTTGGGCTCCCAAGTTATCAATCGACTTGAGTATTTTGAGATGGACAACTCTAGGCCGGTCAGCCGAAACCCTTATCAGCCCTACTGAGTGTTGATGTCATATAGCGATAGCAACAGTGCAAATTGCTATGCATCAGTTTACAAAATATAAGGTTTAGGCCACCATAGGGTTTGGGAATGACGATATGACAGTCGTCTAGCTATCATAAGCAGAATATAACAGATCCGCCTACCCCGATCACTGTATGTGGAACACTATTCTGGCATATTACTCTCGAGAAAATACACCGCTCACCTGCTACTCCGAGCTCGTACATACACAATACTCTCAATGTGCAATTCGAAGCCGCCATTACCTCTGAGATTGTGCCCATCAAAAATGGCACCAATGGATACCGTTGGATCATGACCAGCCAGGAGCGAGCCCATATTGCCGGTTTGCTTGATACCGATGGTATGTCAGATCTCGATCAATGAAAAAGCACGCCTGAAGTTTCACTAACAAGCTGCAGAGTCCACCATACCCCGTGGTGGAAATGTGATCATGCGTGAGAGAGCCGTTTGCACTTCCTGCGGCAAGCATTCAGGTCTTGATGATCTTGTCCATAGCGCGCTGGACCGTGGTATTCACGGTCGCACCTATATGCTGGATATTCTACAGAATGGAGCAAAGGAAAACAGCCCGAAGCATTACATTACCTGCTCTGGGTGTGGCACGCTGCACGATCGTGGTTTTGGTTGTTACGGTTACGAGAACTGGTTTGCGTAAATCAGTACTACATCACCCAGGAAATAAGTGTTATATACAATATTCGACCTCATATATATTCAATGCAATCCTCAGCAAGCATTCAACAATGGCGATGCTGAAACAATACCTTTGCTTTTCTCAACTCCTACCAAAGTGCCCGTCACCTCATTTTTGCATATATGGAATTTTCTGGGTCTATTATGTCCTTTATGACATTAAGTCTCACTAGTATGAATATTCAGTCTGTTGTAGACAGTGGAAGTCTCATGTAACCTTCGACGCCGTCATAGTAGTGTCGTAATAGAAGCTGACTAGTGATATGTCTGCATTAAAGTGGATCAAATCGGGATAAATCCCCGCAATACCCCACCCGAGCCCGGGCCGAACCCGCTGTCTTCGGGTCTGGTTAGGAAAGTACCGAATCTACTACTAAATTAAATTATTAGTTTAAATGAATTGTCTATCAAATATAAAACATCTACCTTCATACGCCCCCCACCTTGAGATCTTCTCTAAGAACAGTCCAGAAGCCCCAGGGGGTATATACATACTTACACCTTCACTCCTCGATTGATCGCCTTACCTCAATGCCAAGACCATCGCTTCATCATTTGCGCCAATCAACGTGGCGGATCATGACTCATTTACTGTCACGATGATCCTGCATGGGCCATTTTGTATACAGAACCAGCCTAGTCAACCCGCCAACCAGGAATAGCACTGGAAGTTACTCTATAAAGGGGAAGTGTCTAGGTAGTCAAATGAAATAACTTCTCAGTCCAACACATCAGATAAAAGACCCTGCCGCATAAATTCGAAAAGATTTACATAGTTCGGCTTCATATCCACCTCAATTGAATGAGCCGCACCATCGACACTACAAGCCAAAGCCATACAAGTACAGAAATGGATCAATATAAAACGAAAGAGGATGTCCTCAAGTTAGGCATCGTCGACCCCGAGCTCGAAGAAGCAAGTGACCCGCAATGCTTTCGTGAATATCATCTGATTATCAAAATAGGTTCTTCAACACAGCCCACCCCCTTCAATAGACTTTTCATCACCGATTGAGGAACTGCGCCAATTAGTGTCAGCAATGGAGAAGACAGCATACGATTCCTGTCCAAGATTCGACACCCAGGAAACCGTGATCGATATCACAATGCGTGATGGATACCAGAGCAATCTTCACATTACCAAGCCAGGCAACTCGACTGGGGCAAATCCCGTGGTCGTTCTTATATTCGGCGGAGCTTTTGTGATGGGCACAAACATCCAATCGATTATCTGGGCCCGCACGATCGCGGCTTTGTATGGTGCTACTGTGGTTCAACCCTCATATCGCCTAGCACCGGAGCACAAATTCCCGACAGCCCCGAATGACATATGGGACAGTGTGCAGTGGATCGCTGCCAACGAGTCGGCGCTTGATGCAGACCTAACGAAAGGATTTGTCATCGGCGGTGGATCAGCAGGCGGAAACCTTTCCATTGTCACAGCACATCGTGCAGTGAAAGAGAAGCTGTCTCCGCCTATCACGGGTGTTTTGGCTAGTATCCCAGTATGTATGAGCCAGGAGACTGTGCCGGAGAAATACAAGCACCTTTGGGTATCTCGTGGGCAAAATGGAAATGCTCCTGGAAATCCCGGTCTGGATTCGAAGTCGATTGGAGGATATGAGGCTCTCTACCAGCAGGATTTCTTGTCCGAGGACTTTTCGCCCTTTTGCTCGATAGTACCATTCTCTGCCATCCCACGAACGTATGTTCAGGTCGCAGGGCTGGATATTCTCCGCGATGACGGCATTGTGTATGCAAAGGTTCTGGAGGACAATGGCGTTGAGGTGAAGTTGGATGCTTATCCTGGCATGCCACACGGTCATTTTAATTTATGGCCACATTTGAAGCAGTCAATCAAGTCTCAAGAGGATACTGTCTGGCATTTTGGATGGCTTCTGGGTTGTCAGGTGCCCAGGGAAAAGGTGGAAGAAATTGTAGCTATGACTCGGATATGATATGCTTACAGTATATATTCAAATTCAAGTCAAGGCTATCGATTTGTTTCCAATATATTGTTTTCGTCAAGAATCGTTCCGTAGAGGATATCCTAAGTCTGTACGATATTCAACAACAAGGAGCTAGCTCTGTATGAATAGCAATCTTTTTCAACACTATCTGAATTGAACCGTGATCTGAAAACAGAGCGGTTAGCCCTAGCTACTGATTGTATGGACGTAGAAATAGCCACGTTTTGAACCATCTACGAATTAAATATCGCTGTTATTCTCTTGATATCACCCCCACGTTATTACAGGAAATGCAGGCGATACGTCTCATGCAACAGAGTATTGGATTACATGCATAATATGCAATGCAATGCTCGCCCGCAACACACGGCTGCAGGAACGAGGCGAGTCACTCTTGTAGCATGATGTTAACTACTCAGAAAGTTTTTCTTCCATGGCTAGCACTCGGAAAGTATATAGTCATATGGCTGATATCTAGATTTAATCTTCCAGAAGACAAGACGTGATACCGCACTTTATTCAAGAAACAGTGCATGGACAAACAACACCAAAATTGACTTCATATAACCCTAAACCAGCAAAATGAAGGCTATGAACACCAAAAAAAAACACAAGAAATCAGTACAACGAACCACAGAACCACCGCAATTTACCCGCATTCTGGCAAAATCAACTGAATACAGAGTATTCGGAGTATCTCCGACCGAGTTTACCCCTCTCGAAGATCCCCAAAGCAACCCCACCTATGCAAAGCAACATCCCCTCTTCCTCCATCCCAGCACTCCCAGAAGGTAAAACCAAAGCAATGGACTCAGTAAAAGGAAAAGTCTACGCCGTAACCGGCCTAGCAGGTATTGGTCTCGCCGTCGCAAAACAACTCTACAGCTACGGCGCACGCCTCTCCTTAGCCGACATCGACGAAGCGGCCCTTTCATCCGCCTTTGCGCAACTCAATTCTGACGCCGAGAATGTCCTCACCACAAAGGTTGACGTGGGGTCTTCGGCGTCCGTGGATGCATGGGTTGAGGCTACTGTTCAGCACTTCGGGCGACTAGACGGTGCTGCTAATATGGCGGGGATGATCGGGAAGAAACATGGAACAGGGAGATTGACGGAGCAAGATGATGAGGAGTGGGATCGGTTGTTGAGGGTGAATTTGACGGGGACGATGTATTGTGTGCGGGCGCAGGTGAGGAGTATTTCTGCGACTTCGGGGAAGGGGAGTATTGTCAATGCGACGAGTATACAGGGGGTGAGGGGATTTGGATTGCATGTTGCTTATTCGGCGTCGAAACATGGGGTTGTTGGGTTGACGAAGAGTGTCGCGAAGGAGGTTGGTCCGGAGATCAGGGTTAATGCTGTTGCGCCGTGAGTGTTGTCTCTTTTTGGTAGGATAGTTTGGGACGTGCTAATGTTCTTTTAGGGGATCTATTCAGACACCGTTGCTGGACAAGTCTATTGTTATTCAAGGTGGTTATACTCAGCCCCCGACGATTATTCCTCGCACTGGGACGGCGGACGAAGTTGCTCAGTCGGTGTTGTTCCTACTCAGTGACGCAGCCTCGTTTACCACTGGTACGGTTCTTCAGGTGGACGGTGGCTGGGATCCATAAGTTGCTTATTTTAGTGAATTAGCTGGATTTAAAACTGGAAACGTTAAAGTCCATGATGCTCATATACAAAGTGTAGTCTATAAATATGTGTACACGCGTGCCGTCCAGCGGCACTTGCGAAACATGGCCTGTACACGAGACCGGACAGCTATCTCTACATATATCTGCATCTCATCCCAAGACGACTGATCTTTTGTACACGGAAGGGGTATAATAGGAAATCAGACAATCATCAAATCCAACAACATAATATCACCCGTGAAGCCACAGAAAACCTGTCGCAACTAAGAATACAGATAGTAAGATGAGTTTCTGACCTGTAAAGCGAGCTGGAAGTAAAATCAAAGCCAAGCAACACATACACAATATGACGAGCACGGTGAAGCTGTAGTTCGGGTGAACAGTTGACGCAAAGTTCTTCGATCCTCTGCCAGAGAATTATCAGTATGAGGCCCACTTTCAGGATGCCGGGAACGAACCTTGCTACAGGCCAGCCATCCTCGTAGTCGAGATAGTTCCAACCCAGTAAGGCATCCTAGACAGTCGTTATTAGTGGCTCTATGTTGATCATTCACTATGCACTCACGCCATGCAAGAATCCGACACTTGTGTTAACTGCGAAGATGGAATGTTAGCCAGGTCATTAATAGAAAACAATGTCGGGGAACATACGATAATGATAATACAAAATGTCTGGATCCGTGGTAGTGGCAGGCAGCACCCCAATTCCACCAGGAGCATAGACGATTCCATGGTTCGAGTCGTAGACTGTGGTGCCGCCTCCCTCCGCCAGGTCCTTTCCGTGCTTGTCCACAAACGGACCTCGCACATCCTTCGACCTTCCGACACGGATACTGTACTCCTGACCCATAGATGGGAAACCTTTATTAAAATGACAGCATTTCCCATGACTAAACCACACATAATAATAGGGATCCTTGTAGCTCATGAAAGACCCTTCATCCGGTTTTGGCATTCCGTCTGGTAAATATACCAAGTTCTTCGCATCTGGCTTCTCGGGGTTCTTGACGGACAATAAGTCATCGGCAAGGGGCACTTGGAAAATGCCATGCCAGTAACTCCCATATAGCAGGTACGGCTGTTGCGTTTGCTGGTCTACTATAAACGAGGCATCAATGGCATTGGATACCGTATATGGCCAAATATGGGCTAACGGCCCTTTTTCAGTATAGATCAGACCCCCATGGTCTGTCCAAGAGCCATTTTCGATCGAGTCTGTACTTGCAACGCCGATAGCACTATTGCGAACTCCATCCTTGCTGACGGTATAGAAACAATAGAATTTCCCTTTCCATTCCACCGTCGTTGGAGCCCAGGGACGCGTCCGGTTCTGTTTCTCAATGATTGTGGGACCGTCTAGGACTGTGCCAATCTCTGTCCAGGGCCCTGACAGGTTAGATGATCTAAATATGGGGACTTGGATCCCTCCTTTGAATAGGTAGAAATTATTGTCGTGCTGCAAGATATTGGGGTCATGGACGTTCAGGTGGCCTTGATTTGGCAAGGGAAACTTTTCCGTTTTTGAAAAAACATTAGGGGGGTGAGCGGGTTTAGAGTTATCCGAGGGTGCCGCCTGCACCATGCCCAGCAGGCAGGCTAAAGATATGATATAATTGCGAAGCATTTGTGGTTGCTCCAGCTGAGTTGAAGGCTAAGATAGGTGTCAATTGAAGAGTGGGCGAAGATAGCAGGTGTGGTCGCGGAGACGCGGGGAGAGCTGGACAATAAGGAGCCGCCAAAAGACTTTCAAGTTTCAACAATTGACACTGCCTGCTCGAGATGTTCCAAAGCTTGGCCCCCAGACCGATAGGCAGCCACGATCTTCGGAGACCCACCCAAATCAACGCAAGGGTCTCGTCACAGCACTATTGAGTGCAAAAAAAGTCACGACGCGTGGCAGTGCACATCGCGGGACAGGGGAAAAGTAAAAATCAAAGGGAAATTGGATTGACGTTTCAAGTGCGTGTGACAAAAGACGCCTTGTGAGGAGACGCAGAAGTCAACAAGGGCCCCTTCCAGCGTGATGGACGGATATTTATAACTACGAATTAGCTTCTACCAAGCTTTTCACGGGTCTGGAAGGGCCACGAACTGACGGCCAATCGTTGACTCCACATGCCCTGAGGGAAATTGTCGGGATGATTAGATAAACCCTAGGTGGGATCTGCATAACAATCCTCCCGGTTGGGATCATGTTGCCTGGTAGAAGGTTTCGACCCTTGCAGAAACTTTGTATTGCAGATACGTGGATATTCGACTGAGATGAAGAGTTCTACGTCTAGTCATCCATCCTGAGCTACAGCAAATGAGGAGGTCAACATCTCTCACGGGACGTGCACGTGACACGCCAACCGTTTATGGTTATATAAGCACCGGTAGGTTATGACGTTGTTATACTATGGTTCAAATTCAAGTTATATTCTTCCAAATTATGCTGCGAACTCGAAATTGGTGGCAGAAAGCCGTCAGATTGTGGCATTTTCCTATACAAAGCGTGGGGGATCTCCTCCGCACTTTGTTTCATTCGAGGAATTCTGGTACCATGGTTCATCATCGGAGCAGGCCTTGAAACAAAGAATGGAAACACAATTCCGATCCAAGGCACCCATTGTCTGGATAATAGCCTTGCTTATGGGAAGTTCCGTATCTATGGGAACGATCCATTATCCCCATCCTGAATGCGTTCCATAAAAGGAAAGCATGAGGCCCTGGTAAAGTAGACCAACCCTGTCTCTCGAGTGGATTTACTATTCACCTCCTCGCTCTCTATTTGAACACAGCAATTATCTACGATATATACGCGCAGCTTGACTCTTTGCCAACAATGGAGATCATCTGGCTTGAATATGTAATCTGTACGGTAATCATCTGCGTACCCCTATACCTGTCTTTGGCGCAACCCCAGGCCTTTGTTCATACCACTCAGGGTTTGTTTGTGTCGGCGTGGATTTGGGTCACCATCAATCTCTACCGAAATCGGCGCCGTTCTTCTGTCAATGGTGGTAAGTATATTGCGTCTTCTACTACCATCTAATCCTGAGTCCTAATCCATTGGGTATGGTAGACAGACTCCTTAATCGTGAAACCCAACTTGAACAGAGACACTGAATTGGAAAATGGAATGAAGAGCGGATACAGTATATACTACAGGAGACCCTTTCATAGACAAGGAATATACTTTCGATTCAGGGTCTAGTGGTCCACAAAAGTGTTGAGTGTTGGCGGTAGATGGTTTCTGGTGCTTGGTTGGGACCTTGGGGATAGATATAAAGTCCAGTTACTTCTTCTTCTATCAGGAAACCTAGTATATTTTATTGTTTAGGAAATTGTAGTCTTCATAATTACCATTATATTCTCAATGCCGATCTGCTCTCGTTGCCGGAATGATCTGAGATGGGTTTAGCCAAGAAGCCATCTGTGGACCGCTTATCCATCCTAATTTGCCATCCAACAGTGCCATAATGTGCTGGTGGTGGTAGTGCCAAATACTCCTGCGTATACTAACCTGGAGCTCAGTGCGACTTTCTCTAATAAAGTGCAGTGAGTAGGACAAATGAGCCAAAGAGAACACGTAGACTAACCCTATCTTCCTCTATTTAAGCAGTTTGTGCTTCTACAACATAAGTCTTGGCAGTTTCAAAGATAAATGTACGTATTGTATATATTGGCTTTCCTATATACTCTACAGCCTAGTTCCCCAGCCAAGTGTGTCTCTTGTCTCTTTTACAGATCTATGGGGCTTTCCGATGATAGCCTTCTGTCCAACGTTGAGACAGGTAGAAGACATATGGCCCACAACTTTCAAGCTGCCCGGTCACAGCGTAGACCTTTACTGACAATGTAGGAAATGAAAAGCTCAAAATAATTAGATAGATTAGGAAACTAATTCTTGCAAATGGTATATGAATCTAGTTTAACCCCTCGATATAACGGCGAAAGGAGGATGGGACTACCTTGACGGCATATGCACGACCGCCCTACTGCACACACCAGTAATTCACCCGCATTAAGAAATTAAACGGGCAACGCCTGAGCATCATTGCGGTCCTTTAGATACCAAAACAGTTGATCAAATCTATATACTGACGAACTCACAGAATATTGTGGGCTATTTTAGGGTACTGCGGGGTTGTGTTCTAGACTAAGAGGGGAATAGCAATACGATCACATAATAGCTGCGGGGAATGGTAAATTCATCCCGAGATAGAAATACTCTCCCCTCATTTCTTTCCTATATTTATCCAGCATTTCCAGTTTCTAGGAATTCACCAAATAGGTTCCCATTCCTAATTGCCGTCCACCTGTCTCTTCAAGCAAACAATGTCTCGTCCAAATCTCGATCACATTGTCATCCTCATCTCTCATGATGCTCTCCTGACCCTATCCGACCACCTCCAAGATCACTTCGTTATCGCCCCAGGCGGGACCCATGCCGATGGACTGACCTCGAATAAATTAATTCTCCTCCCAGATGGAGTCTACCTCGAATTCATTGCCTTTGCCAAAGACGCCGATCCCGAGCAACGCAGGAAGCATCGCTGGGGAAACCTAAAGGAAAACACGATCATTGACTGGGCTCTCACATTGCCGAGCGAAAGTGACTTCGCAGCGGTCCAACAACGAGTTCTCGACTCAAACGCCGGCTTTTCCTATCAAGATCCAATTGCCGGAGGTCGAAAGAGGGAAGACGGAGTCAATTTGGAATGGGCAATCAGCGCTGCGAGAGACGCACATGGCAATGCAATCACCCCTGGCCATCTGCCATTTTGGTGCCTCGATAGAACCCCCCGGCACTTGCGAGTGCCCTACCAGGAGCAGTCTGATCTGACCCGGCATCCTAGTGGGGTGTTAGGTATATCCTCGCTCTCAGTGTCTGTTCCGGAGGCACAGCTTTCTGGTTTCTCAACTGTGTACGATGCGATTTACACTCCTGAAGGTTCGGCGGGGTTAGAGCCCCGAAACTGGCATTATGAGGTTCCCTCGGGATTGGGAGCTGGGAGACATACCATTTCCCTATCTGCGAACGAGGTGGAAGCCGCGATCAGACTTACTTTTCATGGAGAAAAGCCAGGCCAAGTTGAACTTTTGCCCGGGCTTATAGTTGCAGTTGAGTCAGAGTAGATATATTCGTCATCTGTATTTAGCCCTGGGAATGGACTGTCTGAACTGGTAGATTTATAAATTTCTTTCAAAGTTGTTCAGGAGAAATTACATAATTCCGAGACAAGAACGGTAATCGGTAATATAACACGGACAAGTTCATTAGTGTAGATATTATTACTACTTACATAAATGCAACTGGTTCCTTAAGCTTTTTGTGGCCCATCAATCCTACACACATAGGGCGGGGACTTAATCTGCCCTAAGATACTACCTCTTGCAAGCAATTTAGATTTTACACTCTACCAGCCAAGACATCTCAAGCGACTCGTCATGTCAAAGATAGACCAATTCCATATCCGCAGCGCAAGCCTAGCGCCCGTCGATGCCCAATTTATCATCGCAGCCTTTGATTCCACGCACCCATATCTGGCTTCCATCGAGGCCAGTTAAGCAAGGTCACAGCCATCTAGACAGGTAATGGCCTGCCATGTGTTACAAGATATCCTGTCGCTGCAGTATCTTAAAAGATGGCCAGTTGGGTGTCTCCCCCTTTAAGGTAAACCGCCAAGGGGCGATTGGACGGTTTGAATCCCACACTCCAGACAGCATCTGCTCCGGCCACAAGTGTCCTACTTGTGCCGGATTCATGAGGGACTAAAGACACTGAACCATTCGTGTTGCCAACGAGGATATTTTCACCATCTGCCGCCAACGAAATGACACTCCCGTCTTTCTCTTCGGCGATAGTCCGACCCGAAGCATTACTTAAAGACCACACCTTCACCGTTCCAGCATTATCAGCAGAGATGAGAGTATCCCCCTGTAAGAATAACCGGGTGACAGCCCCGCTGTGGCCCGAAAGAACTCCCAGACAAGCCCTGGATCCCTTGTTAGTTCACTATCACGCCGGCTAATAAACAACGAGACAACAAACCCTGAGCGTGGATCCCAAACGCGGATAGTCGAATCCAAACTGCCTGTAACGATCCGAGACCCATCAAAGCATAAAGCAAACAGTGTCCCTGTATGTCCTTTGAGCACACGGAGACATTGTCCGGTGTAGATATCCCAAACCCGCGATTCCCCGTCATAACCTGCTGAAACAAGAACTCCGCCGTGCACCTTAAGACATCGTACTGTTTTCGCGTGCCCTTTCAGAACCAACTTTGGATCAGTTGCATCAGAGTCCAAGTCCCAGAGGCAGATGGTCGAGTCGCGACTACCGGAGATGAGCGTGGTATCATCCACTATCAGGAGACTGCGGACAGTTGCGGTATGACCCTTCAGTGAGCGAATGACTGACCTAGACAACATTAGCGATCTTTATCTGTGAAGCTCGACACGGAGCTAGTCACATCGTCTGTATATTCCATATCCGGACCACCCCCTCTGTTCCACCCGTTACTAAGAGATTCTTATCTTCATGTAACGCGAGAGACCAAGTGATATTTCCTCTCTCTTGCAGCATAATTAGGGAATTATCGGCAAAATTGAATAGGTAGAGTGCAACCTCCTTTGCGATCACAAAGTACTTAGTGCCCATCTCGCACGCGGTCACGGCCAGGCCATCGCGTGGTAAGGTTTTACTGATGGTGGGCTCGCAGGCCCCAGTTGGGATAGTGGAAGCCATGACGGGTCAAAAGAATGATGATACTGTTCTATGATTTCACAAATAGACCACGAGGTTATAATAACCATGATTACTGAGGGTGGCCAAGAACAAAAATTGGTAGCGGGGCCCAGAAGGATGCCTTGGGGCCGAACTCCGCCTCATTCTCACGCTGACGCTGGGTGGGGCGAGGAATCGCTGATCTTATGAACTTTAGGTCAAAGAGACTAGGATGGTATTCCTGTATAATCTGCTTCAAACTTATTTTGGTACTATCTTCATAGACCCCCAGATCTCCTTGCACCAAAAAGCCGGCACAGCAATGAACCGGGAATATAGATCAACCGCTGAAGTCCTGGAATCGGTGCCATAGTTACGAAAACCTCAAACTCCGACAAGACTTTTTTCTAAGAATGCTTTCCTATCGCTCTTACAACCCTGAACCTGACAGTGGAAAGTCCCTCTCGCCTTGAGACTCATAGTAGTGTTGATATTCTGCAGCAACCAACTTATATGTATGAGTTCAATTTGCTGATCATAGGACATATCGAAAATGATTTCCTCGATGCTGTGGTTCTTGGGAATAGCCTTACAGGCAGTTCTCCAACTTTGTTCGAGTGCAGACATGTTCGGCCCTTTCATACAACCGTGCCTTTCTTCCAGAGTCAACAATTCATACGGAACGGTACGCAGGATCTTGAGACGTAGTTTGCGCATTCCATTGCGTATCTCCACATTCTCCGGCGTGGTATTCTCGAACATTTTCTTTAGCTCATTGGGATCTTGAAAGACGAAGACATACGTCGACAGGATCTTTCGGATATGATCTAGTGGGACCTCTGTGGCGGCTGAATTGACGGCTTCAACGTTACGGCACGCAACGTTTCCAAGATCGTTGATGGTGATGAGCAGTTCGTTGGCCATATTGTATTGGGAAGGTGAGAATCTCACTGTACGGGGTGAGTCGAGCTGCTACTAGATAGATGGGTTATCAAATCTGATGGAGGAGAAACATGACTTGGCTAGTGTGAACCGCCAGGACTTTGCCTTCAAGACAACGTGGGTTCACAGAATGATGTGACCAATGCATGTATGCGTGGCTTTTATATGATGATCCGTGACGTATCGCAAGGGGAAGAGGGGATTAGTAATTATGAACCGGACTCACCTATAAAGGTTTGTTGCAGTGATTTTGGTTTCGTGGAATTCAACGTTGGATTGGCGAGGCGGTGACAAGTGCAGTGGATAGGTTGATTCATTGCCTATCAAATTCCTGATAGAACACCGGTTAACATTGATGGAAACGTAGCATGTGGGATCAAGAGGCTAGATGACAAATAAAAGCATTAGAACTAAAACCAAAAGCAATACCCCCGGTTCAACATAATATCAATGATTGAGTGAGTAAATGAATAATTTGTCCAATCCAAATGCAGATTAGAAAAGCGTTGACCATAGTTTACTACGTTCTTCAATCCAATGCTTTGGTATTTCCTTGTTGGCGCAGCTGATCAAATACCCATCCCGAGGTTATTGAAAGCTTTTGTTACGACACGACATCTGAAGCGTTGAGATCATCGGGCCTGTAAGGTTGACTGAATACTAAGATGATTCTCAGTCTAAGCACCGCGATATCGTAAATGACAGCTTATGGAGGAGGAATGCGGGTCGGTAGGCGACGGGCCAGGTTGCGCAGGACCGGTTGGGCCTGTAGGGTCAACATCCCAAGAAATATGCTGCCGATCAACTAATTGTTCCTTCGCCTCTGGCAAGTCTCACGGATGCACCTCGGTGTACTTCCATATGACCATTACCAAAAAGGGCAATAAATACTGCGGAATCGTTCGGGGGGTAGGCAACCATCGATAACAGATGTATATTGGGTAGCCCCAATCTACGTGGCCAATATTGGTCTCGTCTTTGCCGGACAGAACAGAATCATCCTCCTTCTGCGTGCAATATCACGTTGGAACCCGATTTAATCGAAAAAGGCAACAATTGGTTCAGTGTGAGCAACACAGTCCCTGAGGAGTACCACGATCGTGTGGTCATTGTGGGAGGACGACATCACAGACAAGGATGCTCCCAAGCACATCCTGCAGTACGTTACAGTTCCAGATAAGGACACTGGACCCAGCGGGGACGATAACTGAGTGGAGGTTGTGTCTACTCAATAAGTCGTTGACGGCAAGCAGTGTTTTCATTACGTGCTATACATGTTAGTCACTACCATTGCCGGATTATGGCGCTTATGGGCTTCTGGAATGTATTGTTATTGAGGGTTGAGAGGGATGACTCAAGAGATGCCCCAGAACGAGGCCATGTATGTAAATTGTTCATCCAGGCAGACAATGAAATTGTCTCAATAACTATCTTTATCGACATTATTGATCCAAGGAATACTAGAGATACTGATGATTTGAAACTTGACTACTGGTATAACAAACATTATTTTTGTACAAAAAATAATGTTGATGCACAAAAAATGTCGCCCGATAGGGGGCTCGAACCCCTGACATTGAGATGGCAGGAAACCTAAAAGTCTCACGCTCTACCGACTGAGCTAATCGGGCTCAGTTATTTTAATGCGAGATAATTAGCTAAATAAGGCCTTTCCAAGTAGCAGTAAAACACAAAACATGCGATATATATTTCACCAATTGACGTAGCTAGACCATGGTCCACATCTCTCAGAGAGTTGAGTTATATACCACCTCAAGGATGGCCAGGGTCGTGTCCGCTGTCGCCCATGCGAGGCGCACTGCTTACTTTCCAATCTGATACGCATTGATGACTCCTTTGTCTTGAAGAAGCAATTGCACAACATTGACATGGCCATTTTGCACAGCGAGCTCCAAGGTCCTAGATTGTTTTCCTCGATCACGTGATTGATATCTCTTTGTTTGAGCAACATGCGTACTCCCTGGCCATGGTCATCTTTCGCGGCAAGTGAGAGAGGTGTCTCACTGAATACATCTTTGGCCTTGAGGTCAAAGCCGCCCTCGGCAAGTAATAGCGTGACAACGCGATAGTGTCCATCTCTGGCCCCTGGTGAACTGGTATTCGGCTGCTTTTGTCACTGGAGTCGATTCGTATACCTTCGTGGCTCAATATCCAACTCACGAGCTTTCCTTCTCCTTATTCACGGGCCCATCCCAGTGGTGTTTGGCCGTGTCGGTTTGGACAGTCCAACTCAATGCCTTCTGTGGTGAATAGTAATCGAGCTATGTCAACGTGGCACATATCAATCGATAGCCAAAGCAAAAATTGACTGTGTGTATCCGTGGAGCTCGGATTAAATTGACCGGTTTCCAGCAGCACCCTGAAGCAGCAACTAAGATTGCGGTATAATCATGCCAGTCATCATTCTTGGTTGAGTCGGCCTAATCACAGATTCCTCGTATCACAATGCACGGAAAGTTGTACAACAGGCCTGCTGCTTCCATATCAACACATAATATCCTCCCATGAAATGTCCTGTTTAGCTCGTCACGACGAACCCTATCTTTGATCACTTATTAAGACTACAGGTCCTTACGTCATATAATCGTGGCAAATCGTTAATTTGGTGTTTCCTTCCCACGGATGGCTTGAGTCGATAATTTATGGAGGATTCTCCTACCGCATGATTGCTCCTCCAACATTCATTCGAGTATAGCCATACACAATATGGGACTCCTTCCTATTCTTCTACTCTGATAGTCTGTATATCTACTCCTTCGTCCTAAGGTTAGTCGCCTCGTATTGTGTAGCACTAGTCCGTACTTCTCCCCTGTAGGGTCTTACGTTGTTCTTATCAAGATCTGTTTTGTGAGATACGCAAGGTCGGCGAAGAATCAGTGAATGCTTACTGGCCCATTCGCTATTATATAAGAATTGTTGAAAGGGCCAATATTCTAAGGAATATAAAATGGTATATATATAGTAGACGGATTATAGGCTGGGCCTTTCTTATTTTTATGGTACTTATCTAGGCTCTGAGTAGTTCACTAATATCCATCGATTTAAGTTCGCCATACTGGAGATTCAAGATCTTTGCTAACTAAGCAACAAAGCAAAATGGAATAGGGCACTATGAGGTCACCGCCTGTCTTAATATTGGGTGGAATATTTTCCCCAACTGGGTACTGGGGGACAACCCGAGGGTCTGTAGTCATTAGCTACAGTATCAGTAACAGGAGTTACATAATAACTCACTGTTGTCGAGCTAGGTCGGCAATCTGCATATTTAGATCGTTCACTCTTGATAAGTTTGTCATACCACTACGGTAATCCTGTATTGCTTGGACTCTCTGATGCATATTTTAGCAAGGTGAGGTCACCATTGCCTTCCTATATACTTACTTGTGCCTGTAAATCCTTCATCTGCTCCGCCCAAGTCTCACAAAGTTTAGGGCCGGAGCTGTTGTCGTCTGCCTGTCTTTGCGATAGAGCCTGCTTAGGAATTGGTTCGCCGAGGGTAAAACCAAGAGCTATAAGCGACAGGAGATGCTGAATCTTCATTTTGATTGGGAGTGAAAATATGCTGGGTCAGGAACTTATGGTAGACAGTAGACTTGGATAATAATTACTATGAGACATGATGGTATGGTACTGCCTTTTATATATGGTTAAACTGGAGTCAAAATACGAGGCTTATAACAACAAAGTATAATAGATTTAATAGTTCAATAAATAATGTCCTAGCGATCGGCAGACTATTATCTAGAAAGTGGATTTATTTATTGATCGACATCAATAATTATAAGTCTATCAACCTGTGGATCGCTGAATAGGTTGCTTTCACTGACCATAGTTCTTACCGAGAATGGACCAACATGAACTATCTATTAACTATCGCGTGTCACATCGGACAGCGCCAGTATTGGAATAGACGTGTGTCGTATTCCCGCGCCATGGCCTCCTGAGCGCAGACGTGTCCACGTAAACGAGATGGTATGAGCAGAAATCAAATCCTAAGGAGACCAAATTCTATAGCTACTTTATTTTTTTTTAAATTTCTATTTCCATTTTAAATTTAAACGTTCTTTTTTCGCTTTACTCGCCACTTTATCCCGTGGAGGATGTATGTTTGTGGGTCCTCGTGGGCTCGATACTGTCCCGAAACACACTCGATAGGGAGAGTGGCTAAGACTTGATATCGCGCTACATGGAGGGGCTACCCTAATCACCAGAGCTTAAGACGTAACTAGACTGCGGCCACTCGTGGCTTGCGATACATGGCAAGTGGTAGCCTCGGAGATCGACAACCTGTGTAAGTACAGAGGAATAGAAACTGTGACCCAGATATTAGTTCGCTGCCCGCGACTGAGGGCCTACGCTAAGAATCACGGCGGAAAATTGGAAAGGCACTCAATAACATTACTGCGATACTGTGAGGAACCGACCAAGGTAAAAAGCAATGGGTTATAAGTTGCTTCCCAGGACAGTATCTCAGGGGCGGTTCTGAAATTTGCGTAGGCATCGCAGCGCGACGAGGACGGCCGTTTGGAACATTCTGCTTTTCTTCGTTATGGTGTGTCACTGGCCACCTTGAATAAGGCGAGGAGCCAACCCTAACAATGATCTGCCGCAACATTGGAAATACTAGCACGTCCAGAAGTGGGTATGGATCTTAATATTGGATAAAGCGATCGCGAGATCAATATTATGTAGCTTTGCCCTATGTTTTGATTTTACTAGTTCAATTAGAACTAAGGATAACCGCCATACATGAGATCAACTCTGCTAACCAAATGCCACCACAGTCCTGTTTGAAAATTAGAGTTGACTAAAGTTTCCTACATATGTATAAAACCACAGCAGAGGACAGCAGTGGGGGATTCGCCACTAGACTAACCTAAACTCAACCTTGCTCCTTTTTCCTTTGCCGAGGCCGAGGCAGAGATTGATAAGCTTAATAGATAATCAACAAGAAGCCTCGGCAAACCGAAAAGACGGATTCATATCCGGGAACACCACTCTTCTACTATTTTGATATAGGATGGTATCATTAAAGGATCGCTCAGTTCGTTGAACTACATACTAGCAGAATTGATCATTTTAAATGCAATCAGCGCGATAAATCAAAAGCTTCGTAACGTCATGTGATGTAGACGGATACACGACAATCTTCAATGATGTCGGTGTAATCCGTATCTTCTTATTTAGCCACAATGAGAGTCAATCCGGATCCGCCACTCAAGGACCCGAGGATCCCCAGAGTCGCGTCGTTGACCTCTTTGTAGCCGGCGCCGGCGACGGCAGACACCATGTCACAGGTTGCGCTTAGAAGAGGAAGGACTGTATTGAGCGCATGAACACCGTTAGTGAAACTCTGCGACACTACAAAGAGGTTACATGAAAAGAACGTCAGAGAGGACTCACCGGTTCGTAGTTCCTGTTGCTTGGCTATGTTGAACCGAGGAATCCCATATAGTTTAAGGCCTCGGCTAGTGCGCTGATATGTAAACTTGATATTCTTTGTCGAAGACATGACCGCCATTAAGAATTGACAGATGGTAGCAAGGAGAAGGGCATGCACAGATGCCCGTGTTATTTTGGGTTTCCACTTCGCTGGGATCGTAAATGCAATGGTGGAGAGCTAAGGCCATTTCTCTGCTCAGCTTTTTCTCAGGACGATGAAGATTCTGGTTCTATAAAGGGAGAGAGCATATTTCTCAACTCACATAGTTGACAAGATCTCCTATTGCAAAAGCCGTATATCCAAGCGCTTTAGCAACTCTCAAAATCCGGAGAAGAGCTGGCTCGCTTTTACAGCAGATCGCATCCGCCAGCTGTTGTAAATGTCCTGGCACAGAATAGATGCGAGTAAGCTTGACCGCGATTCCAATCTCCGCACGAAGCCGCATGAAAAATGATTTGTCAAGCCACTGAAGTCTACATTTGTATTTCCATGACAGAGATAGGGACAGTAATAGTCGAATAACGTTTTGGACAACTTTTAGAAACTTATCCTGGCCGGCGCTCGTGTTTGTGATAGTATCGAAAAACGCGCGCATCGTGGGGTTGATGTAAGGAACTTCACCGATAAAGAAGAATGTCATAGATAAAATGAATTGACATTTGAGACACCGCCATAATTATCGGCATATCGGCGGTTTGGGCTAGGCGTGGCGGCCCGGAAGTGGAGTAGATGAAGCAATAGCACGCCACAAACGGCAACGGCAGCGTCATGGCCCGGGCGAGATGCAAAGTAGTCGTTTGTGGGTCGCCGATTGCGGCGGTTTATTCGGACATTTACAGATTTTGAATAAGAATGATGGATAGGCAGTTGATAAACCTTATAGTATACTGTATCGTCCTCGTACACTAGTTGTGTATAGTATATACCCTGCATTCAAAAACACTGACTATCTACCCTTGACGTCGCACTCCAGCAACGCTATCACGAGACCGCTGGATATTTTAGCAAACAAAAATATAGCTTAGTACAAGCACATCTATACTCCTCCCACTTATCATGTGCTACAACGGAGAATCGTTTAATGTAGAGGAATGGCCTGGGCGTAATGGCTCTAGGGTTAGATCGGCCCGATAAGATAAGCGCCGTGATCTGAGCGGCCCTAACTCAGTAAGGCAAGCAGGCAACATTGCGCTGCCTATAGAATACGCTAAAACAACCACTAAAGAAAGCCCCACTTGAAAGAATACGTAGACTCCGCTTTTCGTCCTTCTTTCATGATCCGACGATCCTGGCTTAGTACAAAACAATGGTTCTATTTACTGATCTGCCAATTGAGATTCAGCATCGAATCCTGTCATTCTTGCATGCTCACCGCGATGTTGCCGCGCTCTCCATACAATGCCGCTCACTGCACGCCCTGTGCGACATGCCCATGCGCAAGAAGTACCGGCGACTGCGCATCGACAGCAAAGACAAGAGCTTGAATAAAGCATTTGGTATGCTTATGGAAATTCTCAAACGGCCCCGTTTAGGCCGGTACGTGCGTCATATCGAATGCAGCAAAGGTCCCACGTGCTATGAAGACTACACAGAGCGAACAAACTCGTTACGGGACCTTAGCGACCAGGAAAAGCAGCTGCTTCGCGCCGCGATATGTAAAGCAGGATTCACAGGTTCAGAGACAGGTCGCATTCTCAACATGGTTATGCAAACAGAGGCCGGTGAGGAACGTCCATGGCCTCCATACTTGTAATACGCCATCCTATATTGAGATTTTGTTGTATAACATGCTGACATTTCATATAGTCCTACTGGGAGCCGAGGCGTCTACATCTCCCAGGCCTTGACTGCGCTCTTTATCTCGGTTTCACCAGACCTAGAGTCATTGGCAACGCCACCGCCGTTCTTCAACTATACTGGCTTTTACTTGCCCGATCAAAGCCACGATTTCGAATCAGTCAACTACCCTCTGGAAAGGTTGCTTCGTCAGGTTAATTCCATGCCAAACGATATGCCATTCTTGCAGAATCTGCGAGACGTCTACGTGATTAATAGAGACCTTGATGATGAACGTTTCTACAGGTCTATGGACTTCATGGGAGTTATGCAACTTATTCATCGTTTGCCATCTATAGAGATGATTGGCACAGATATTTTAGAAGAGGATGAGAACGGAGCGACGAGGCTGGAGCCCAGATCATCTACCATTAGTCGATTCGCCATTCATCATTCATCGCTGGATACGTATTACCTCGCCAATGTCGTATACTCATGCAAGGTTCTGAAGGAGTTCCAGTACTCTATCGGGGGGAGGGACGTACCAGGCGGAAGCTATTCGAAATTCAATCCAAAGACGTTTTTCTTCACGATCTTGCCGCACAGAGAGACCTTGGAAATATTGGATGTGGATGCGGAGTGTCATGTTACTGAATTCAGCTGGGAGGTGGTGGAATATGAGGAATTGGATGAACGTTTTGAGGAATGGGGTGGTCGACGTGATGCGGAGCATGTTTGGACAGGGACGCCACCGGACTCATTATGGGAGCAGAGCGGATCACTACGGGAGTTTCGCGCATTGAAACGATTGAGTCTTGGGATTCACATTCTGATGTATTATGCTCAGGGTGTCAACCTAGCAAAGAAAGAGAGCTTCAGTCTGGTTGATTGCTTGCCGCCGAACCTGGAGTATCTGCTCATTCGGGGGTATGAGAAAGGTGCAAGCGAGATGCATGATGCTCAGATTGATTCGCTGGTGGCATGGAAAAATAGTGGTCTATCCAGCCTCATAGAGATCCAGGGAATTACGGAGTGCATACCGCATGCCGAGGATGTGGACGATCCTGATGATGAAGATGCCCCACTGTGGGAACGAGAAGAGGAGTGGTCTTCCGATTCCGATTGACTGGCATTGAATCAAGGTAGTTTTATTTTGCATCATATCACAAGAAACCTGTCTTGTAAATCGGAGGGCGGTTTTATGTTGATGTGACATATTCAATGTAGGGTGCCACCTTCCAGATATCATTATGACTATATATCACAAGTAAATAGAATACCAATGGCGTTGATATGTATGCATAACACTCTCCTAGCTCCGGAATGTCCCCAGATATCTATAACCTTTGCATCCATGATACCTAGAGACTAGGGCATACAAGTCATTATGAAAGTCCGTGCATTTCCCGTCTTGCCCTCCAACAACCAATCATGTTTGACCAGTGACATGCCCTCAGAAGTCTTGGCATTTGCGATGTTCCTTTTTTATAAATTTATGATTCGAGTTATTTTCTTTCATTCTCTCCCTTATGAATGCCATAAGCTTCTCAATGCGACCTCGTTTCAGTATAGCATTAGCATCCAAAACCGGTTTGACGACTTGTCCCCGGCAACCTCGACTACCACACATCAGATATACAACAATGGCGCAGCCTGTTGTTGAACCGTTTAGAACCACGGATACACTTGGAAAACTCCATTATCGAGAAGCTTTATCAATTCGTACACCTCAGTCTCTAGCTTTACCAGAGAGTGAAGATGACCCTGCTGTTCGGCAAAAGTATCGCCCATTCATTCTGAGCAACACAGCGGAAGAAGACTGGGTCAGCGACCTGGAACTGACGACTGCCTTGAAAATGGCCGAGAATAACCTAAAGAATACGAACCAGAGGCTCAAGGTCCTGGTACTGTACGGGAGTCTACGCCAAAGATCATATTCACGGCTTGTGGCATTTGAAGCATGTCGCATCCTCTTTCGACTCGGTTGCGATGTCCGCGTTTTCGACCCGGAGGGACTCCCAGTGAAGAACGACGTCGACCACGGTCACCCCAAGGTACAGGAACTCCGTGGCCTCAGCCAGTGGAGCGATGGACATATTTGGGTCTCACCTGAACAACACGGCAACCTTGTCAGTATCCCTTCCCCAACTCCGCTTAATCCAACGAAGCATCATTTCCACTTATATTAACTCGTGTTCCGGCGTCAGACTGCAGTCTTCAAGAACCAGATAGACTGGATCCCACTCAGTACCGGGAGCATCCGCCCAACACAGGGTCGAACACTGGCTATTGCCCAAGTTTGCGGCGGATCGCAATCATTCAATGCGGTTAATTCCTTGCGCATTCTCGGTCGCTGGATGCGGATGTTTACCATCCCAAACCAGTCCTCGATCCCGAAGGCATATACCCAATTCCCGGATGAAGGTCAACCGGGAGACCAGAGGCTTATGCCCAGTGGTAACCGGGACCGTTTGGTGGATTGCATGGAAGAGTTTGTCAAGTACACGATCTTGATGAAACCTCATATGGACCTTTTTGGGGATCGCTACAGTGAGCGGGAAGAGAAGAGGGTGAAAGACGCGAAGTTAAATGCAGCTGTATCCATGTAGGATACTGATGATATGTACATTTAGACATCCCTTGTTGTATCTAGAAGCCTGTGAGTATTACCAGCCACTACAACCTCTGCAGCTGCCAACAACTGGTCTTCTCCGAATCCTTTCCTCATAAGTAGGATGTTCAAGGGTAGATCATAATACGGAGCCTAGGCTGTAGGCATCAAGTTCAATGAATAGCTCGAATTCTTACTTAATATTCAAACTTAGTATAATAATAGATAGGCCCTAAATCATATATCCCCGTGCAAACCCCCGGCGACTGTTAATTTACATCTGGAACTATGTCTTCATCGCCATGCTCATCACCTAACCTACGCTTCTGGATGGTAAGAGAGGCAATCGTCATGACACCACAAAGGGCCGTATAAAAGATCCACATATGGCTCAAACCAGCGACAAATGCAGTGCGGTCGACCGTTCCTCCCCCGTCTTTCTCAGTCTCTGCATTTGAGTCCACCAAACGAAACTCGCCTGTTCCACTTTGCGCCACCACACCCCCGATAACCAGCGATAGAGACGTTGCTAGATTCTTCAGAAATGCGAAGGCAGCATTCCCAGCAGCTACGTTCTCTGGCTTCAACGCATTTTGAAAGGCGATCATCGGTGCCTGGAATAGTGGACCAGCGCCAATCCCAGCAATCAACTGGTAGACCACAATTTTCCATAACACTAGACGGGGTCCAAAATCAATGAACAGGCCCGTTCCAACCGTCATGAGGGGGCATCCAATCCAGATCACTGGGCGGTATTTGCCTGTGCGTTGCACGAATAGTCCACTGCCAAGCGTCATGGCCGACAAGGGTAGCACCAGGGCAAATAAGTAAAGGCCGGACTGGATGGGACTGACGCCAAGAACTGTCTGAAAGTAGAGCGGGTTGAAGTAGCTGAAGGAGATGAAAGTGAAACTGTGGAAAAAGGCAGTAAGAAGGCAAGGGACCGTTGATCGACTGATCAGAAGGCGGAGGGGGATGACAGGGCACTTGGCGATGGCCCACTCATAATATCCCCATATGAGTAGAATCAAAATTCCTCCAATGAGTAGGCCCAGGGTAAATGCTGAGTCCCAGCTATGCTCGTTGCCGCTCCCTGATTCGAGTCCATATAGAAAGCAGACAGTACCCCCAACTACCAGAACGGAGCCAATCCAGTCAAATGAGCGGAGGGTGGAAACAGCTGTGGTTACTGGCTCTAGATGTAGGAAGAAGAACAGAATAATCAGCGAGATGCCATCGAACGGCAGGTTAATATAAACTGCGGTGCAATCAGGTAATGCATTAGCAAAATAGCATCTCACTAGGTTGGTAACGCAACTCACAGCACCATCGCCAGCCAATTGTCTGCGTGAATACTCCCCCTAAGATAGGACCGACACCACTGGAGATAGCCCATACTATCCCCGTCAGTGCATAATATTTCGCCCTTTCGCGAATGGGAAATAGATCCGCAACTATTATCGTCACCATCACAATGATACCGCCACTACCCACTCCTTGTAACACTCGTCCTCCGATCAGCATGAGAGGGGTTCTACTAAGGGCACAGACAAGGCTCCCACATAGAAACAACACATTGGCAATCATTAAAATCACCCTGCGGCCCCAGATGTCTGATATCTTGGCCCATAGTGGAGTTGTCGAAGTACTCGCCAGAGTATAGGCGCTGCCAACCCAGGTATATTCCGATGTTGTCGCATTGAGATGGCTAGCTATGACTGGCAATGCGGGTGCAACTATAGTGGTGTCGAGTGCAGCCAGAAACAGACAGAGAAAGAGTGAGACAATCACAAGATGGGATCGAAATCGTTGTCGCCAAGGTTTGAACTGAGTGGCTGGTTGCAATCTGTTTTCCTCAACGTCATGAGTCAGTGACTTCTCTGAAGCCATGGTCGTATCAGTAATTAGACACAAAAGATATCTGTGTAGACCGAGTCTTTGGGGGGGCACGAAAATACAAAATCCACGGAGTTTCACTCACGGGTTTTCAGCACAAGAGACCAGCAGAGCTGTAGGATAGTCAATGAAAGAAAAAACTAGTCAGCTATCTAGGCAGCGTCGCTCTATTTACAAGAACACTGCTGTTATGCGGTTAACACTTTCGGACCACGCGGCTTGGCAACGGGGCCTTCGGTCTCCCCCGAACCATGTCTCGGGTCCAATCAAATATCCCAGTTCAGGGCTACTTTACCGAAGTGGGTTGGATTCGATCGTAGCTGATAGTATCCACTGGCGATTAGTCTAAGTAGAGCCATAATAGACTAGTACCAGTCTGCCGCCGTGTACACGTTGATCAACATGGCAACTAAGCCTGCAATGGTTAGAGAGAAGTAGGACTTTCGGAAATAGTAGTCTCTGGTTGCTTAAGAAAGAGACCCTCGCACCCATACGAAAAGTCGTTCTTACAGCGACAGTACCCTCTAGGACCTATATCCCCTAGCTTGACCCTACCGTAGCTATAGTCTTTATCGATACCGGAAGCCTTGGATGTTTCCTTCATGGAATCGTCTCTGAGCTGTATCTCCGCCGAAGGGTACCCTACAAACGTGCAGAATATGCAATTGCTCACATGTGGTCTGTATGTGCAGGCTACAATTAAAAACAGTAGACAGGAGAGGGGCATGACATACATGGTAAGTAGATCCGATTAGAAACAATGAATCAAAGTACAGAATAAAGACAGCTAACAGATGGCTACCTGCCTAGTCGGATCGCCAGAGAGTCATTCCACACTAACTAGAAAAGAAACTAACTATACCCAACGCACTTAGTACCTTTCCACTGATAATACTACATATAAGACACTTACAACGGAGTCTGTTGATGGAACACCATCTCCCACTGCTCGGGGCCTATCTTGCGCCACACGCTCGAACACAGCGCATCAAAGCTCTGCGAGTCCCGGTCGCTCACTCGCCGGGCTGAAACCTTATAGCAGATTAAGGCAGACTGTGCACTCCCGTCGAGGGTTCGCGTCTCGCTCTCGAGTATAGTATACGAGCTCCATGGGACGAACTCCTCACTCGCCAAGATGGAGCTGAGAGTCGGGTGAGATTCCTTGGATAGTTTCATGCCGCCTGGAAAGACCATGATGCAATCATCTGAGAGTAGGGGGATGAGAGTCGACCCTGAGATGCAGAGGGCATCCCAGGTTTTGTGCTCGAGGGCAAGAATCTCGTTGTGGTTCATGGTAGAAGTGTGGCTGGGGATGGATGGTGCGGTGAAAGTTCGTATTCTATGAAGGAACGGGGATTGAATGGCTCTGACCAAAATAAACCGAGCATTTTCTTGCCGAAACCTTATCGTATTACATAATATAATGCTAGCAGTAGCAAAGATATATAGAGCGGAGTACACTCTCTCAATTTAGTAGTAGTAGTGGTGGTGGTGATGTAGATATCCTGAGATTAAGCCCTAAGCCCAGGGTTATGGTACCTAAAGTTGGCGTGGTTAATAGTTAATTTCAAGAGCCACAGTGCCTAGATATAGAATAAATGCTCTAGGTCTGGGAAGTGGTAACTGACTAGTTGACAATTAGATGTTTTAACTATTACAATGGGTAGATAATATAATCCTTTTCATCCAGATGATAATTCATTATCAATAGGCTAGTGAAAGTTGGCGCGGAAGAAACGTTCAGCCGTCTGTAACTGGCGCTTCTTTTCTGGTCGACCCAACGCATGGGCTACGATTCTTTTCAGCTCAGTGGCCGTGTTGATCTCGCTCGCCTCTTCACCAAAGTAACGGCCCCTGGTGTTCTGAGTAAAACCGAACATGAGCTTGACATCCTCCAATTCCGGGATTCCCTTAAGACATTGCACTAAAACTTCAATTGAAAGTGTAAATGTATCTAGATAACTTTCGCCCCATGCATAATATAGATGGAAAGGTATATGAACAAGGCTAGTATGAAGACAACACCTTACGAAATGAAAGGAGGATGGGAAAGAGCGATAACAGACTATATTCTACATTGTCAATAGAAACTCCTCACTCCAACTATAAATAGCTGAATACTGGGACAATTAAACCGTAGATCTCTAGCCTTAACGTTTGAGGAGTTCAATATACTTGTACTCCATAAATACTCTGCCAGGTAGACCTACGCACATACCACGTCGTTACTATGCACGACTGACCAATGCTACTTGCATGGCATAATATGTAGTACTTCGGAAAGACAAAATATGTGAACCAAAGATAAGTCTAATACTAAACAATTGTAATCGTGGAGTCCACGAACCCCTTTTCAATCTTTAGCCGACTATTAACCATCCCCAGCCGTTCATAAGCGCCTGGGACTCGAGGAGATCGTCCAATGACAATACCAGCGACATGAGTACGGGTCCTCCACAAAGCAATCATATATATTGCATGATATGCATTGTCGCCTAGTCCGAAGTCTTCGGTCTGAAGATCTGCGTATTTGCGGCATATCGTGGGTACCACCTCGCCTGTCTCCAAGAGTCCATCTCCAGCACATAGTCTCGTATCAGGAAAGATTCTTGTCTGATATGTCTCGTTGACCTCCCCTTCTTTTAAAGGTCTAGGTTGGACACGGTACCATCCATCATCGTAGTAAAGCTGCATTTCACAAACAGGCCCACGGAGCTGTATAAAGCCGCCTGATACTTCGCCAAACTTATTTCCCCCTTTCACATCCACCTTTGCATCGATCAGAACGGTCAGGGTCCTGGCATCTTCGGACTTTCCATGCATCTCGACCGTATCCTTCATTGCGGTGGAGGCCCAGGACCACGTAGGTGCTATGTACTCCTTGCATGGACTGCACGGGCTAGCCAGCTCCTCTATTGATCCACTCTGTATATAAAAACCACAAACGTACCATGCTAAATGGACGACAAATGAGCTTCGCCAGAGGCCAGCCAGATACTCATCACAGGTCCCTTCAGATACCATATATGCAATACCTGACATGGCTGGTAATGTATCTGAAGTGTGTGTTAAATTCCGTACCGTGTAAGCTGTAACCAACTCTGGCCATGACTCTTGCGAAGGCTTAGGCATTTTGTAGCGTTTTTTTCGATGGTTTGGATCACGAGGCAACTGACGCTCATCACAATGAGACATCCAACACTCCCATACTACCCTGTTGGGTAGGTAGTGAATTGTACGCCTCGAAAGGAGGTCCTCTTGGAACGTCCATCCTCGATTATATATGGTCTGTGACCAGTCTCTCGATTGAAAGTTTTTGACCCTGATCACACTTAGACCCCTTAGACCCCAGAATGGTTCGTCTGAGATACAGCGCGAGAAGAGGTATGACTTTGAACCATCCTCTTCTGTAAATTCAAACTCTGCTTTCTCCATCTGCTGCCCTCGTGCTCCGAGGATAGGTGCTTCAGGATCTGGGGCAGAAGCAGCAACAATGGTAATATGCGCGTTCTGATAAATACTAGCCATCTTCTCTGACTCAATCTCCCAGTCCTTTCGATCATCCTGGACAATGCAAAGAGAATCGATCCAAAGATAAGACACCCCGAGACGGTTTGTTATTCGGATAGCATCTCGAAAAAGCTGCGGAAGATCAATCCAGGATATCCCATTTTGGAACGAATTGTAAAGGCCTCTGGTAAGCTTTAACGGGTTCCCATTACCCCAACAGTAGCTTAACGTCATATACGTCCCTAGTTGATCCTTTGCAGGCTCGACAAGTCTGCAAGTATGATTTTGATCACTAACCTCCAGTAGGCGACTGGGGAGCGAGACTGGATTACGTGCATCACAGTGTTCATGAGTAGTTATACAATCAGATAAACATTCTAGAATAAAGTCATAGACGCCTTGATCGTCGGAGTGGTCCATAATCACACTACCACCGCCAATGAATGGCACTCTAGGCCATGGTGGGCTTCCATCATCTGTGGATAGTATTAGTGTGACTAGTGTACGGGAGATGATGAGGAATGGAACGAACCAATATCTTTGAAAACTTCGATACGTTTAGGATCATCAGTGTAGTTTAATCCCGTGATGATCAAAGGATACCCAGTTCTCGCCTCTATACTGAATTTCATATGAATCGAAGAATCACTGTGATAATGACGGATAACTTTGGCCAGGAGTTCACACAACTGACAGTCATTATTAAAATCATTTATACTATAATGCCCATCACACTGTTCTGGACACAAATGATATGCTGCGTCAGGTTGACTGTAAGATGGCAGATTGCTGCATTTTCGACATCTCTTTCTAGCTTTTACGCCGTTAGTATATATCTGAAGTTTGAATTTCAAATCACTCGCGTCTGCACGAGCCTTGTACGTACGCTTATGTTTCTCACGTCCCAGGTCATACAAGCGCCTCGAGCTATCCCTCTTGTTGAAGATTCTGTCTAGGAGTGGATATATGGCTTTTGATAACTTGTCCATGGCGGTAGTATTGGAAGGTGGGGAAGAGGTGCTTGTTCCATAAGAGCACGAAGATATGATGAACAGAAAACCAAGAAAGTGGGTCAGTCTATCATATTTAGAAGGATCCAGCTTACGAAATGTCTAGGCTGACATTTACTCCTTCCTCTTTAATCGACGGTTGCCTCGCCTGACCTGCGTGATGAGTTGGCCTTGCAGAGATACGTCCACGTTTACAAAGCTAGCGGGGTGTTAGCTGCGACTGGGTCAGAAATTAGACTTTTCAGGAAACTCTCTATCTCTATAGTATTGACATACTCAAAAACCAAAGCTCTGACTGGGTCAGGATCAATTATATATAGTTTCGGATTAGTCAGTGCTGCTGAGGCAGCCCTAATTTCTGACAACCATGACCGCCAGAACAACTCTAAAGGCAGCTTTGTATTCGTTCCCAAAAAAGTTGAAATCTAGAGGAGCTGGCTACGCATAGTGAACAAATTAAAAATACATACAACAGGAGGGATTCGCTGGTGGTCACCCACCCAACTACTAACCTCCCGGCGTGTGGCTTAAGTACGGCTGAGCGGACGGGAAGCCCTGTTTTCCACACCCTATGGTCGTATGTGCTTATTTAGCTTAATCCTAAGCTATATATTCTATACGCATTGGCTAAAAAGGCTTAATTACCAGAAATCAGTATATCATTTCTATACATATAGTTTGAGAAATAGCGAGGGGACTGTATACAAAGTGATACAACTGAGAACGATGACGACATGTGCTGAAAAGACAAACTCGTCGAGATGATTATTCTCAGCCTACCAAATGAGTTGCACACAAGTAGCAGCCTCACATATAACTATTTCAACCCCCACCGACTACAGAAGGGTCACGCTTAAAACTCATTCGCGGACCCTGCGCGTGGTTATCAGTGTAGCTTTGGGTATGATTCTGGCGTTTGTGTTGACGCATTCTGTGTTAAACTTACAGAGGGTATATAGAAGAACATAGCCGTCCATTGTATGATCATGGGAAGTTCAACAATTTTCAATAACACAGTGCACACACAGAAAATTTCAAGTCGATTTTACTATAACAAACATTGCTGCACCCGAGGACACCTTGGGGAGGTTAGAATAGTATTGGAGGTCTCCCTCGTTGATCTTCTCTATCTCGATACAAAGGTTATTCGAACATAACCAGATCCCCTTCATGCCGTGCTCTTTGTTCCCAGCTGTAGGATAGTGGACTACTCAATGGATACAAAAAGGGAACAGATACTAGGAGCGGCTAGAGATCATGTTAGAGTACCTATATAATACAATAAGACAGCCTGCCACATATAAAATCAGTAGACAACTAATCATCACTATAGTAAAGACTAGTCGTCTGGCCAAAGACAATCCGTTCATAGTCTATGGACAACATCAAAAACAAACCTCGGGAGCTCAACCAACTTCTTGAGGCCCTCTATTTAACACGCGAGCAGAAGTAAAGGAAACAACGTCAGCCACGGCCAATAAAACACCAGTACCCAATCTATAAGCTCTAACCATAGCATTTGAAGGAGAACTTGGGCCCTCTCGCAAGAAGTACAATTTAAGAGGTAGCAAATGAGGGAGTGCATATAACCTACAATACCCTAGCAGGGCGATCCCCAAAAGGCATTTGTACACCTTGCCTTTGCTTCGTAGTCCATCTTTCATCATTAGTTCCATTTTACTACTATATTCATGGCCTTGCCTTTCCATTGTGCCTGGTGGCTGGTCCACGGCCGCATATCCATCGCCGTACAGTCGGGAAAGTCGGACCTCCGGCCCGACATATGCCAAGCCCTAGGATATCCAGCCAAGATGTGTGGGTGCGTGGGTATTAAGTTCCAGTTTCGACCTTTTGTCTCTTTTCCCTCTTTATTGTGGATTCACCAGTGGAGCAGCGTAGGTACGGGATCGGGATAAGTACGGGATATTGCCTGGATTGTTACCCAGCGCACCCATGTAGTATTACGCGTTAGGCAACTGTTTTATCGTAGAGTGAAGTGCGTATGCTGTGAGGCATGATACTCAATGTTTCGCCAGTATTGATATAAACTTATAATCACACATGAATTCGACAGTACCGTTAACATCTACCACATCCCTGCAGTGCACTTTTTAAATCAGCGCGTTCGATAAGCCCCATACGCTACGGTTGAATTCAGGCGACATGGAAGGGACTATGATTGATAGAAAGTAAAGCTTCCACATCCCGCGGTGGCAAGTGATTGATTCAATGCATTGACAATGATCAGGGTAGCCTATCCAGAGATATTCTATGTTGCACACCCGCCTCGTCCTAAGACTTTTCAAGCCACACGTGAACTTCCCAGGACAATTCTTCAAATCCAGCAATTTCACGATAGGAGGACATCCCCAGTCCTTGATGTTTGGCAACCAAGTCTTCTGAGGTCTGGTCTAAGGAGACTTTTATGTGGGAAATTAAAATTCGGTATGAATGAGTTGTATGTTTCTCGGCGCGAAAAGCATCCGACATTCTCAGGAAAGTCGACCGGAATTGATGGGTACAACAGTGAGGAAGAGATTTCAGATAATTCCCTACTTGCAATCATATGCCAACCACGAAATAATGCTTCGGAGTCCTCTAGGGAAGCAGTGATTCATTTTCAGAATTGTCAATCTTTGGTGGTAAGCTGTTTGGTACCGGGGCACTATCTGTTCAGTTTGGAGGAAGGGAGTCATGCAAGGACAGCTACCTGGCCTAACGGGATACAACATAGGCATACTACCTTGGAGGTTACTCGATTCCAATCAACTTATGTGTTGAAAGCCCTTGATCAAGAAGGCAAGGAATTGATCGTCAGCACTTTGGTTCATGGGAGCATTACGATGACCAATGAGAGAGTTCTCCAATTGGCTTTCTCAGGTTGTGTGGACAGTTGTGATTTCGTAATAACGCTTTGGTCGTGGGTATCCATTAATGACGGGTGCAAGAGATAGGTTCTCTGCTATTATAGTCTCAAGAATGGCGGCTGGTAACTTTCTTTGTGATCTTTATGGTATTATTATAGTACATAGTTCGTCAATTGGGCTAGTAGAGGTTGTGGTGTCAATTTCAATATCTGCTTATTGTGCTGGCCCCTAGAAGTCCGACATTCTTCACTAGGGTATTCCTCTCAACGAATCTAAGCTCTAACACATTGTATACATTAATGCATAATTTGTCTTAGTCTCCAGAAGGTTATAACTTGATAGATCACTCTGATTATAGGCAGCAAAATTTATAATGCTTTCGTGTCAGAGGTTTACCTGATGCAATGCAGTGTTCATGTTTGAGGGTCCAGGGTTCAGGGTTTAGCATGTCGGATTTCGGCGTTTACAGGTGTGGGGCCTATCCACTGTTGGGTGTATAATTACCATTTAGTACGTAAATCTGGGTCTTTGAATGTTCCCTAGTATCCACCGATACTAAAAAAAATGTATAGCATAAATTCCTGAATCGCTCGTAGCTGTGGGCATCCTGGGTAAGCCTTTGCCTTTATAGCTCCTTGGCACGTAAGACTCGTGCCGCGTGTAGTAGTGGCCTTTCAGCGTAACCGCCATGTTCCTGGAATTTTTGAAGTTCGGCCACCAAGATTATAAATTAGAGAAGTAAAAAGGCAGGTCAGTGAGTGTTAATGTTTTCTTTTTTTCCTCTATAAAAATTTTGGTTGACAGTTCTATAATTGAAGTGTACCAATCAAGAGTACTATTAAGGCCTCAGCACCTATTAAGATACTAAATATATATTTTTCATTTATAGTAAAAGCCAAGTAATTCAGCCACAAATATCAGTATTAGACTGGCTAATGGCTAGGTTAGGTTAAGTTAAGGGAGCAAGTCATTTTGCTAAAGGGGGATGACCAAAGTATCTGAACACCTAAGAATCGCCTTCTGCAATATATATGGCAAACCTGCTGCTATTGGCTCATGAAATATCATTGCGCCTGTTCAGGTGTAGACTCTTTAGCGTGTCCAGAAGCTCTCGCCATGCCACTGTAAGCCATTAAGTATCAGTGCATGTCATAGCTCTAACAAAGGTTCCTTTCTGGACAGACTGTTGACGTGAGGTTGCTACGAACTTTCCGAAGTGGGCAGTGATCTGCTACTATAGCTTAACACTTGCTCTATTGTATGAGTTTGTCAACTCTATAAAACATTCCTTATTCACTACATACTAAAGAGTTCCTGAAAGGGTGCTTAACAAACTCTTCATGCCGCCAAAAGCAGCACTACAACAGCTAGCAAAGCGCTTTCAGACGACCCCTCCCTACAGAGTAGCTTCCCAGCTCTCTTATAACCCCAGTCACCACGGCCCAGTCCATCCATTCATTGAGCTTACCTTCTGTCCCTCCTGTATTATAATTCATGCTACAAGCCGGAGGGGTTCCTTCCGATGTATCCTGCACTTGGTGCGGAAGTATATACGACCAATTGTATATATCATCTAGAATCCATTCATCGTTACACCATCACCAAGAGACACGAAACAGGTATAATTGGCACCACCATTCCAGTCAAATCCAACCTATGCAGAAGTCGTCTTCGCCCAGAACGATGCATCATATCCGTCCATAAGGTCCGTATATTCCGGCCCTGCAGCTACCCAACCTTTAATCCCACCTTCCAAGACCAGGCTCTTCAGGGTCGTCTCCCCTTGATCCTGAAGATAATCCGCGAACCAACCGCCAGCCCGCGTTCCACGACCTGCGGATGATCCTGTGTCTAAATCAATAACACATCCTTATTCACTACTAGGGCTTTAAAGAATATAACGTACCGCAATACCAAATAACACTCTCCACTTTACTCGCTGTTAGAAGCTTGTAAAGGGTAGGAATGGTGGGATATAAACTCTGAGCGGGGAGGTTTAAGGATCCCCGGATGGTGCCTCCCTATGTTTCTTTGTTAACCTGTCTTTGTACTAGAGGGCTTACTTGTCGATATACCTCGTAATCTGCGCGTCGTAGGTCTACTAGGACGAAGTCCTTGCCGGGTTGCTTACCCTCCTTGAGCCATTGTAATAGCTCTTGGCGGGGTAGTGTGGCTGCCGTGGTTCTTGGGGCGGGAAAGGCTGCGTGCCATGGAGCTTGGTCTGTAGACATATTGGGGAGATATACTTAATTCTTGCTGGGAATGATAGTGGAATGTAGATATTGTTGTAGGATCTCTTGGTAGTTGGATGTTGATACCCCTCTCTAAATAGGGTTAGGGCGGGGTATGTCACTCGCTTCCTTTGAATGGCTGCATTGACTTTTATGTCCCCACTCGCCGTTGTCCAATCAGCATCGACCAGTGACATGCCATGAATATCAAAATCTAGTACAAGGGATAGGGTTTAAGGAAGAAGACTTTAGTTTGCCTTTCCGTATAAAATTTACATTTGGCAGGGAGGTACTGTTTTTCTATCCCTCTAGTACGAAACCGGGCTTCTGTTCAGCGAACACTACAAGAAAACCCCTCTATCAGGTTCACACCACTTCCCATGACATACCCTAACACACAGTGAAACAACGATGGCATGCGCAAAAGGCCAGACCCATCTCAGATACCCACCTAAACCCATCACAGAGTCCCCCGGACCAACACCAGATGTGGAGAAACAAGTGAATCCAGAATCCTCAGACCAGCCTCAAGAAAAGCAATCAGCCTTCAAGAACCTCGGGATCCTTGACCGATTCCTCGCAGTATGGATCTTTCTAGCTATGGCAATTGGCATAATTCTGGGAAACTTCGTCCCGAATACTGGGCCTGCGTTGCAACAGGGAAAGTTTGTGGGAGTGTCAATTCCTATAGGTGGGTGTTTCTGTTGATGTTTCATTGAACCCCCGGTTGCTGATCCCATTTCGACAGCTGTTGGTCTGCTCGTCATGATGTATCCCATTCTATGCAAGGTCAGGTATGAGAGCTTGCATCATGTCCTTCGGGCTAGGGGGATTTGGGTCCAGATTGGTTTCAGTGTAGTTGTTAATTGGATCATTGCTCCTTTTTTCATGGTATGTCTATCTAGATTATCCCGCTTGTGCAGATTTTGACAAGTTATCAGCTGGCATTGGCTTGGGCCTTTTTACCCGACGAGCCGGAGCTACGACAAGGACTGATTCTTGTTGGACTGGCACGGTGTATTGCTATGGTAGGTTCATTCTCAAGCTCCTGCCCCGTCATAGTCTAAGGGTCTATCACCGAAGCTCACAATAACCAGGTCTTAATCTGGACAGGCCTCGCAGGAGGCGACAACGAATACTGCGCGATCCTAGTTGCCATCAACTCCCTCCTCCAAATGGTCCTCTTCGCCCCAATGGGCGTATTCTTCATCGACGTCATAAGCGGCGACACCATCACATTCGAATACAGCACCGCCGCCAAAAGCGTCGCGGTATTCCTCGGAATCCCCCTCGGCGCCGCAATCCTCACACGCTTTGTCCTCCGCTGGACAACAAGCGCACGATGGTACGACCAAGTATTCCTAAAATGGATCAGCCCGTTATCCCTCATCGGACTCCTATTCACCATCCTAGTCCTCTTCGCTTCTCAGGGTCGTCAGGTGGTGCATCAGATCGTCTCCGTGATCCGTGTTGCGGCACCGCTTATTGTTTATTTTGCGGTTATCTTTTTCGCAACGCTTTTCATCACGTATAAAATGGGTTTTGGCTACAGGTTGGCGGCGACGCAGAGCTTCACGGCGGCTAGTAATAATTTCGAGTTGGCTATTGCTGTTGCTGTGGCCACCTTTGGGGAGAATAGTAATCAGGCTCTTGCTGCTACCGTTGGGCCACTTATTGAGGTTCCCGTCCTGTTGGGGCTGGTTTATGCTGTAAAACTGGTGGCGAATCGGTTGGGTTGGAAGGATTGATCAATACTTTATAAATCAGGATATGTCTTTAGCCTAATATTATAATTTCCGTGATCGTGTCCAGCACGAGTCTATGCCTAATGTAGCTGATCTGTTGTTGAAGAGTATTGGCGGTCAAGCGTCTGGGGGCATGTAGTCAAACGCTTCGGCCTCATCTGTGATAGGGAACCCCTGAAGACCTTCGAAGATATCATTATTCCACGCTGTGTCTTGGAAGAGAATCTGTAGGGCCGGATCGATGGCAAACGTTGTCGGGATTGTGTCTTCTATTTCCGGAGCAGGGTGTAGCAGGGTGTGGTCAGCGTGAACGCTCGCATTAGGCCTTGTGGCCGATGGAGTCAAGGAAGACTGTTGCGATCGCTCCGATTGATCTCTAATTCTTTCCAGAACAGCTAAGCATCTCGTTGCAGCCTCATTATTTTGGCCCAGCTGGGCAAGGCAGTCGCGTGCCCTTGATATAGAGAGAGCCCACAGCTCCTGGTTCGCTGAATCCGGACCCATATCTAACGGTTGAGGCGGTCTCAAGTAATGGATGCTAAGAACAATGGTCGCCTGGAACAGAAAGTATGTGGCGTACCAGCTCAGGCCGACATGGATGTTGTCACGGTAGTCCAAGCAGAATGTCGTGATGTCTTGGATGGTCTCAATCGCTACATAATGACACATATTCCGTGCTTCCTCGACATCAGATAGTATGCTGCACAGGCGCTGGCTACCCCACCATAGCATCATTCTTAGGTTCTGTTCTTTCCACCCGACTACGGCACGCGGGCCTCGAAACCAATCTGGCACGTCTTGTGCGCTGAAATATACAGGCAAAGAAAACCTCCAGGCCTTGAGTCGATGATCGAGGGAGCGAGAGATCTTTAAGTCGAGAATGTTCTCTTTCGGGGCAGATATCACGTTACTATAGATGTTGTTTCCGATGGAAGCCAGCCGTGCGTGTGCGATTATGGCGGAATATGTTGTTGGTCGGTCTGATGGTGTCGGGAGTATCGAGGTTAACGCGCAGGCCTGCAAGTCAGTTAGCCATGTCTCTTTCTTTGGACTAGGACAACGTTCCATCTTATCGAATCGTCTATATTGCGGGGCAGGCAAGTCTCAATGAAACTATCGGAGGCCATGACAGGTCTCCCAGTAGTAATGCCGAACTCAGTATCGAAGCAATACACGATCCACCAGATAACTCTTCTTCGCTCATGGAATAATGAATCAGTCTTCGCTCCGGCTGGAGGCTCGCGATGAAGCCCCAATCCAAGAGCCATACGATAGGCTATTCCAATGAAATTGTATCCAGTATTCGGCCGATCCCGCTTTTGGAGATAGTTTCCCTTATCTTTGTCAGTATACTAGACGTGAAGGTCATCATAGAAACTGACTATTAGGAGAAATGCTTGAACCGTGAGGAGAGTTCCAGACTCCAACATATGCATTGACATACGCGATCGTGCAGCGGAATAATATTGACACTCTCTGGAGCCAGATGTGCCGCCGAGAATCCAATTCCCTATTGCCAGGACAGTGTAGAATATGGGATGCCAACTTGACCGATCTTGCAGTCTGTGGCGATTCTGATATTGTTGTCGAAATGTACTCTCATGCAGGATCGGATAGGATGTATTGTAATATGTGAAATATGCGTTAACTAGACCATCAAGGACGGCGGAGGTACCTAGATGTGCTGAAAGCAGCAGATCCGGACTTTGATTGAGGTCTCCGCGGGAGATCTGTGTCCGCCGATTGGTCTCTAAACCAGAATGCTCAGGGATCAGGCCTGGGACAGTTCTCAAGATACTGGAACCTGCGCTACTTCCTATGATCATGATTAGATCCACGTTCGTACATCAGGATTCTTTGCAGCATACCGAGATAGCCAGCTTCCTTGCTCCCTGTGGGCAGAGATGCCATACCATCCAGACCCACTCTTCGAAGCTCACCAGGAGACCCCAATGAAGATTCGCTCCATTCAAACTCATCTACCGAAGCGGAACTCACTCCATCAAAAGCTGCGGTCTGAAGACCTCTTGGTGGAACAGTCGTCGTCTTCAGTGCGTCCTCGATATCAACATCCGGGTTCAGCCGATGCAAAAGCGCTGTCAAACTGGCGCAGCGACGTTCTATTTGATCCATGTTTCTAGATAGTTGTCAGAGAAATAATCTTTCCCGGCCATGACACAACACCTACTTGCGCGTCAATGGCGTTCGTGACGATGGACGACCGAAGATGCATGGTTTGTTGGCTCGGGAACAGTATGAGCAGGGCGGCGTCCCGGAGCACTGCGGGGCGGGTGAACAGAAGATTCAAGCGAGCGAGTTGACTTGGGGTGGTTACCTTGCTTTTACGTTTCTATAGTAATTCGCGCGTAATTGTCAGTAGGAAGCTCTTCTCTGCTCCGGCGACACTTTTTCTCACTCGACATTCTGTACACTGTTGCATGTTAGTTGTATGGCACAGACAGGCACCACCGCAGGGCAACTTACTGCTCGCAACTCATGCGGACTTGATGTAGAAGTTGAGGATTTCGGCATTGTAGGGACAAGAAACTTTTACACTGAGATATAAGATCTAACAACCATAGCATTCTAACTCGAACTGTTTGTTGGTATGGCTGGTATGAAGACCGCTTAGCATGCTGGAGGTAACGTCGAGTATGCGCAAGAATGCAAACATCCCGATTCCCGAGACGCCCGAAAAAGGGCTTGCGCTCCCGGGTGACTAAGTACAACCCTAATTGTAGTTAATCATCCATAGCTAGGGGTTAACTATCTGTCTTACAGCCTACTTTTGGACATCTATACTCTGCGGGTGTTTAATAACTATTCGAGCTGTGAAAATGGGTGCTGGATAATAAAGTTCTTTTGTGTGTAGAAATTTCTAATATATATATTGCTTGTGAACATGCCATGGCACTTTACGAATAGTACCAGGCACTATAACTCAGCTACCCCGAGCATCTTCGTAATTCAAAAACAGACTTTATACTGAAGCTCATCACCCAGGCCACATAGCCATAGTTGCTAGCAACCAGGTGTATAAGGTGGAGGGGTGCAAGACCTTGATGGGAAGTATCGTGCCACAACGGATGTGCTAAAAGGTCCAAAGGAGAGAAACACCCCGGAAAGGAAAGGGAAACCAACAACAACTTGACACGCTTCAAGAGGAGGGGACTACTGCTACAGTATATGGCCATTTCATCGTACGCACCACCAGTCTGAATAGTTTCATTACCTGTCGCTACCCCAATCCCGTGACCTGTGATACCACACGGGGAATTCATACGGTGAACAGTTCTCCGGCACTGACAGACCAGCTAATCATTATTGTGCTTGAGCAAGAGTGTCGTAGAGCTTTTCTTTCTGTTATTAGTAGTAGGACTCATACCAGCTTGCTTCCATTTCCAGTGCCTCGACCTAATGCCTGTATCACGGAATTGCTTCAAACAGAACTATTAGAGCCAACCAACCATGTAAATATAGGTCTTTCATACTCCAATAACCTAATCCATTCAAAGATTGACACTATAACATTGAGCAATTGCCCCAGCTCCGCACTATGACGTTCCTAAATTACCCCAAAATCGCACTAAACGACCAGAATTGGGCACATCATTTATACAGAACCGAAGTACAACAACATACACCGACTTCCAATGCCGACATTTCAACAACTGCAACCACATGCCTTGCAATTCCCCTGACCACAATCACTATTGTCGCTACCGGGGACACAATCAGAGACCTGAGAACAGGACTTCCATTCCCCCTTACCCCAGTTTTTAGCTAGCCAACACCATTCCCCATTCGGGCCACATTGCTTCCAGCACCACCTGCTATCCGAGCAGCCATAAGGTGATCTAGTCCAGCAACTCTCAGGAGCGAATAGGTCTTTCGCTGGAGGCGACTTGCCGTCGACATCTGCGGGACCTTCTTCTCTAGGAGTTGCGGTTGAGAGAATTGTGGTGGCTTTGGTGACGATGAGGATGAGTCCGAGATTGAGTTTCATGGTTCTTTGCCTGGCTAAGGTTCTGTAAGGTTAGAATGTTGGAAATGAATGGGAGGGAAATTGTCTGACCTACAGGGGATGTATCGGTTGATTTGGTAGTAATAGTAGCAATCTGTAGAGCTCTAGTAATGATAGGTCTTGGGTAAGTGTATGGAAGATTCTCTACAGGCTAGAAGAGGTGTAGAGCTTATATAGCATTTCCCCCCTGTGTCTATTTGATAACTCGTGCCCAACCCTACATTCTACTTACATCTCTTCAGCGAGAAATATAGCCGGTTATTTCAGTGATATCCGAATCCACTTGACTTACTCAATAGGAGGAGTAAGTCTCAACAGTGACAGTGTAAAATAGTGAACCGGACTAAACTCCGCCTCCTCATACGCTTAACTTGCACAACCACAGCTATCTTCGAACCACCACGCAGGCTTATTGGTTTCCGGTGAACACAAACTTGGCAGTCGACCGCCCTTGTCTACCCTGACCGAGACTCAGAGGCCACTATTCTGCTGACATGCATCCATTTCACTAGATTTCAATGTCGACCAAGCTCTAGTAACCGGTACAGCTACCCCTCTCGATACTTACGCATAACTGGGAGATGGAGTATATGCTGTGTTCTATTGTCAGTGGCTGTACATAAGATCACGTCGTAACGCTGGTTGTCATAAATTATAATACACGAGGTTGGATGTCACCCTGTCGTCTATGGCATGTCATGTGTCTGTCAGTGATACCTAGATCCTACCATTAATACCACCATCGGCGTAGAGAAATAATTTGACTCCTTGATTGCTTCAGGTAATCATCGGACCGTTCCATGAATGCAGAAGATCCTAGTGTGAAGGCTCTAATCACTGATTGCAACAGGTTCTTAAGTTGGAACGTTCCTTACTCACTACACTAATTGAGATGTCCCTATTCATCTTGGAGGAGCGTGACACAAGGCTGAAATTAGCTACCTCTTTATACCTATGTAATGAAGTCTAGACATCATGTCAAAGTTACCATCTAGTGTTGCATCTACAAAGGAATCTCAAAACGAAACCAAAAATATATTTTTCCTTTATGGTAGCACACACTGTCATTGAACCTACTCTAGACCGTTTCTAGCCCTCGTACCATGACATATAGTCGGTACATGGTGAAGTGTGTGGTACATGTAGAACAAGTATGAAGCAGGCATTTCATGCTGGGGATCAGGTGTTCAAAGCGCGACCTTGAAGCTATTGGCGTTTTGGTCGAGTGGGATTGAGATTCACATACTCCACTTACCTTAACAACCCCGGGAACAAGACGTAACCCTAATCACGTCAACGTGCCAGGATTAAGACATTGCCTGCCATTGGACTAGCATACCTATGACCTATAGCTTGACGTGGACTAAATCGATCTACTTCTCTAGTTGGGGGATCTAGCAGGGTTGAGGTTCCTCCCGTACGCGGGTCATGATTACTCGCATACGCCCTAAAACCAACAGGTGGTGGGCTTTATTATGAGATGTGCTTTGGTCTGGCCAATATGTTAAGCCCCTGACACCCTACCAAGTACTACTTTAGTATAGATTAAAATTGTGACAGGTTAGTGTTAAAAAAGGCTATAAATATGTATAATGGGCGCTCGGCTATAGTCACACGTGGGATTAAATATAATCCAACATCAGAAATGGTGCGAGAAACCTAGTTAAGGAACCTAGGTACGACGGTACGAGGGAAGATCCAGTATATTGGTTGGCTAGACTTATTATATCAACAAGTACTGGGATAAAAGACTGTAACTTGAAATTGTGTGGCATATATGTTTCTTCGCCGAAGCAAGAGTATCGGCAAAAAATTAGCTGGCCGAATAATCATTCATATCCGCTAGTAACGTAGACTAGCCGTTGTATTATGCCGTGTGATGTAATCAATTATCATATATTTGTACATCCGGTCAGATAGCAGTACAGTTGCGCCCATACAGTTCCCCTCCGAGGACAGATATACCTTAGAGACGATGTTCAATTGCCGTAGATTAATAGACAGGAGTGTATCGCATTAGATCGGTATCCATGTGCCTCGTTGATATATTGTCTTGTCTTTCGATAGACGAAGCGTCAATAGCATAGCTGCGTGACTCGCAAACGCTTTTGTTGAGTAGGTTGTCATTGCTGAGAAAATGACACAAAGCTAGTTGCTAGCTGGATTCCAATAGGCAGTGGTTGCAATAGATTTTGTGTGCGCCAAAATTTGATCATTGAGCTTTTTGAGTGGTATCTACTACATATTAATATCCTTCGAATGTGATGCCCGTAAGGTCCCCCCAGTCAAACGCGTCGAGGAAAGGATCTAGTTCCCCAGACTGCTGCTATAATCTTAGCAAAGTTCATTCGAACGATGACTATTAATCTTACCGTGATGCCAAAATTTGTTGGTGGTAGCATACTCATATTAGGAACGAAAGGCTGTGCCATCCCAGAGCTCGGGTTCAAAACTGGGACCTATGCCCAACACTTAGAGTTAGAGACTCTTCTGCCTAACAAGCAATAGAAGTGGTGGCACCACTAACCTGGCTGGTTTTGAAACCTCCCATGCCCAATTCGCCCAGATGATCGCAGTTGGCATGTCGCGTGAAAAGTGTTTGAGCGAAAAAGATTACTCGATCCACAACCTCCTGCTTGTAAACAGTCGCCTGCGCCGGCCATAATCTTGCCTTCACTAAAGCTAAGATTGTCGACATGAAGAAGTACTCCTTGGCGCCTTTCACCACAAGTAGGAGTTGCGCCTCCAGACAGGTCAAGGTCATCTCCGCTAACGTGATCAAGGACTCTGGCAGACCGGGAAGTGTCAGGGGTAGAGACGATCGAGAAGAAGCTGTGGTGTTTTAGCCTAATTCTATAGTTCTATCCAGAGGCTGCGTTTGCTTATAGCCTACCTTGACTGTTGGTGCTGGCGTGAAGTAATTGACACACTGAGCAGTAGGCCTGCACGGTCCAATCACCGAGAATGGAGAGGGATAGCTGTCTCGAGGTCTCATGTAGCCGTCTCTGTGTAGACAAAATCATGGTGGCCACTTCTAGGCGAGTGCGAGATGATGGTGCAAAGAGGGTTTCCTTTGGAGCTTCGATGGCAAATGGCGTGTGGATAGATAAAAGGCTATGGCCAATCTTGGTTTGTAGGAGAGATTCTATCAGGATAATTTTGTGCTGCGTCTGTAAATCTTCCCCTTCCGATGCCGTCCAGGAGGGAATTTGTGAAAGATATCTATTCAGCTCCCAGTCCATATGAAGTATGTCTTCATAGCAACAGCTTATTCGCGGAGAATGCATCAATTTGCACGCTTTGAGTCGCAAGGGAAGGGACTGTATCAAAACGCATTGGAACGAGCAGTCAGTCATCTCACTTAGTGGCCTTTCAGCCGGGAGCTCTTCGCTGCTCTCCTGTAGTTCATTATCGTTGAGGTTGAGCGCTGGAGCCGTATCATAATCTCCGTATTGCAAGGAAGGCGGCATCCCTCGCTCAAGCGAAACCTCCAGATCAAGCTCGAGAATCGTCGTCCATATCCGCCGACGCATCTCCTTGTTGAACGGAGAAATTTTGGTGTACCTGCTAGGATCTCGATGGTACCCTGCCAACATAGCTTGCTTGATTAGTGTCCCCGTGTCAAGCCAAGCCTTGCTGCGCTTCATTCCATGGGCGTTCTTCGCAATAAGTAGTAGAATATAGAGCCGAAACGCCATAATGTCAGGTCTCTTGATGTGAGAGTTCTCAATCCATCTTTCCGCATGGAGGACCCACTCTATTGCCGTGTAGCAAGTCAAGTCGGATTCATTATCGTTTTTTAGCTGTAGTGTATCAAAGTCTGCCAGATTCCAAGCACAGGCCAGAACCAGAAGAAGTTGAACCACGAAGCGAGGGGATACAAAATCCGGGTTATCCCGTTGTGCCCAGAATTCATCGAGCTCCTTGAGAAACGACGGAACATGAAGGACACGGTGAGTAGCTTCGAAATAGGTCAGATATAGCACGATTAAGTCATCCACCACACGGCGAGACGGGAGCATCTGGGTAAGTGATAGAGTCGTAGGTTCTGGGAAGGGTGTATTGAGAGGCTTCCGCTTCCAGAGGCCTCTCTTCACCCTCGCCAGGTCGGGTCGCAGTGCGGACAGTTGTGGGCTGGCGACTCGTATCTCCTCCGCAAACGATTTAATATCAGGAAACTAGGAGTTCCGTTAACTGTGATCCTGTAACGCTACGAGATGCATGTGATTGGAGCATGACAAACCTGAGCGATCAGATTGGCGAAGATACCCGACCCGTTGAAGCGGGTCTTTGTTTCTTTTCCTCGCATCATGATTCTGGGAGAGATATCGAGCTGTTGCGAGGGAGACGCGGGGCCCTCATCGTCCCCGAGACGATGCAATGGCGCTGCATGATGACTTACACCAGCAGGATGTTTCGAACGGTGCAGCAACTCGGTATTCACGTACGGCTCCTGGTTGACAGCCGCCTTCGGGGCACCCAGGACAGTCTCCAGGAAACGGTCCCGTTTCTCTAGGGCGGGACGCGTATCCGAAGAAGTCGGTTGAGACCGAGTTAGACTTGAGCTTAACGCCGAGTCCGGGGCAGGGTGAGCCCGAGCAAGATGCGCGGCTTGAGAGATGGTGGTAGTACTAGTGGGACCGCGCTCGGAGAAAGCGGGCGTAACAACCGTATTGGGTTGTTGCCAGAGGAATTCTTTCTCATAGGTGCAATTGATGGCGGTCTTGCTGCTCTCACAACGGCTACACATAGGAAGCTTCCTATCACAGCGGAGCTTTCTGCTACGGCACTGCACGCAGGCCATCGTCCGTCGGCGCCTCTTGCGCACCCGTGGCTCCGGTTGAGGCTCCGGGTCTGGAGCCCCTAGCGGTGGTGGTGGTGGGACATCCGTCATGATCGCGAGGGTTGTCAAACAATTGGCAACTGCGCAAATCTATGAAAGGTGGACATCTTAGTCCTTTTGCTGGACTTTTCCTGCTTCTTTTGCTGGGGTCCTCGGTCAGAACTAACTTCCCGGGCGTACATTCGGTTCAGTCGGAGATCTTGTGTATTTGATAAGCAATTTCAACTCGCTGGCTTACGTGTTGGTTGGCCCACCCGGTCATCATCTCCGTTTCGGGGAAAAATCCACCGGTTATTACCGTCTTCGAGACTGGTACTGAGTATGTATTCCGGTTGTTTGGGTTGTTATTTTTATCTTTTGACGGGTTGTTGTTTCTGTGTAGCCTGATTAGGCCCCGACATTGTTTGAAGATCATAATCGATCTGATGTGTAACTGAAACCCTGGTGCCTGAAAAGCGGTAACAGAAGGAAGAAAAGAGGAAGAAAAAGGCTTGAAAAGGTTAAGCTCAAGTGGGGTCAAATTGACCCGATTCAGGAACCGCAGATTCCCCATGCGGCATGGGAGTATTCTTCTTCTTTCAGACCTACGGTATATAAATGTACTCCGTACACTGTTAAATACGGAGTATGTACCGTCCAGACTCCAGACCCCTAACTGCTTCTAAGAATATTCTAACTCTATCTTGAGTCCATACATTGCGGCTGTGCCCGAATCAACTCCACATGAGAGTTCCCCAGAAGCAACCAAGGATAGTACATACTACGGAGTACTCAGACCCCTTATCAGGGGCAGAGATTTGTAGATCCAAAGTCCATGGTCCAATTTTTCAATCAACAAGATCCACGTGCCATAGAGGCCTTGGCATGTTACCTATCATTAGGCTAACACAATGGTAGTCTCTATAGCTTAGAAGAACTATAACTATGACTCAAGTAAAATGACCTCACGAGGCAACAACTTAAATTATTATCACTTATGACATGCCGCTTAATCATTGGCGAAGGAGTCACCTGTTATGCAAAAGGATTTCGGAGATAATGCTCGGGTCTCGGAAATTCGAGCACCTCCGAGCTAGTATATACTACATCAAACAGTCAATCATTACCCTGACTCAGTTTTCTAATATATTCTGAGATTCATCTCATACTTAGAATCACCAAGAAAACAAACGAACAAAGAAAAGAAAAACATGTTGCGATCACTCCTCTCGCTCGGCAGTCGCAACGCCGACTATATCTTCCCCACGGTGGATCCAAAACAAGACGGACCGAACTGCAAACTAGATTGTGCCGATTGTACGGTACACTTCCCGTCGAAAGTGAAGGTCGAGAACTCCCGGGTACTCTACGGACACATCAAAGAGTTTCACACGCATGTCTTGGTCGCCACTGGTAAATCAGGCTGGACAGAGAGGGTCGAGAATGAAAAGGGAAGCTTAATGGAAGCTTTCGACAGCAGCTCGAACAAATCCAAGCATGGGGTATGTGAATTCACCAAGGACTACACTCTTTTCATATGATCTAATAGAACTAGCGGATTATGGTCTCGGCATCGAACCTCAATAACCCGAACCATGAGGCAGATGGCGAACACCAGACTACGCAAGGGACTACCGTACTGCTGCTACCTTCATTCATTTTTGTGGATTCAGTAACCACTAGCGATGTCAGAGAGGTGGTTGACTGTTTCATTGATGCTCCCAAAGGACAACCAGTTGATTCCCGATTGTCTTCTCGACCATGCCAATACGATTACGTGGTACTTCTCTGCTCTCACAGACGGCGAGATGCCCGATGTGGAATCACTGCCCCGTTAATTAAGAAAGAGTTGGAGCGACATCTGCGACCCCACGGGTTATATCGTGATGCGGATGACGAACGCCCTGGCGGTGTCGGAATCTTCTTTGTTTCCCATGTGGGCGGCCACAAATTCGCAGCCAATGTTCTGATTTACCGAAAACAGGCCGAGCAAATGATTTGGCTAGCAAGAGTCAAGCCAGAACATTGTGAGGGAGTGGTCAGCTATACGATCTTGCAGGGGAAGGTGGTTCACCCTGAGTCTCAATTAAGAGGAGGGTTTGACAGGCAACGAGGATTGACGAGTTGGTAGCGACGAGATGGCATATGGTTTTCTGTGGTTGAGGACTTTTGAGGTTGTTATAGTGTAAAATTATATTAATGGGACAATGATAATGATGGTATGGATGTCAAAACTGCAAAGAAGAGAATCCAGAAGTAGACCCGAAACACGTTACGTCATAAAACACCGCGTTAATTGATTTCGCGCACGCGACAGAAAAGGAACCAACGGCGGGACTCCGATTACCAGTCCTGGCACATAAACCACCGTTACTACCGTTACTATTCGTCCTTTTACTACTCTGTACCACAATAACAAATATTGACATTGAACTGCCTTTGTGTATATTTTGTCCACTACCCTTACTCTTCTCCAATTCCCTTCACGACATGCGATAATGGCGAGTCTCGACGTCTCCGATATCGCGGCGCAGTCAGCGCAGCTCCGTGCAGAACTAAAGGAGTGGGAAAGAGCTTTCGCCGCCGCAAATGAGGGGAGAAAAGCGGAACGGAGTGATATCAAGCAAGCGCCTGAGATTGGTATATAACTAATCACCCAGTCACCCTGCAACTCTCTTCTTCTCTTGCTAGTGTCATGAGCTAACTTTCCTGTCCGTGCCAGCGGCCAAGTATAAGGAATACTCTCGATTGAAATCGCTAGAGAAATCAGTGCGATACGAGAAGAAACACAACCCCAACTCTGTTAACTTAGAAGAACGTCCCAAGAAACGCAAGCATGCATCACCCCCTGGATCCCATGAGGCCCGCCTTGAATCGACGCCGCGCAAAGCGGCAAAAGGACCTTTCACAACCCCCTCTAAGCCACGCGGGCATCCATCTGAATTCGACCCTTACGATTCTCCGTCAGCGCTGCGCAGGCTTTTCAGTCCATCTACGCATCAACAGTCCTCGTCGCCGTTGAAGACAGCTATCGGACCCACCCCACAAAGAGACGGGAAGGCATTGGGTCTCTTTGACCTATTATCCGAATCGGGCGGGAGTACAGCAACACCCACGGCGGCAAGGCTGGCTAGTGTACGTGGAGCAGCGGCGCAAACACCGTCGAAGAGGAAAACACTAGATACCATTGCGGAGGAGGAGGAAGAGGAGGAAGACGGTCCTCGCGGTGACCGGACCCCTGCTTCCGCAAGCAAGAGTTATATGCTTTCGGCGTTATTTGCGACACCCACAACATGGCGTTACGCTACCATGATGGACAATCGAAACGATGCTATTCGTCGTGAGCCTTCACCTCAGCCAAGCGCTAACGACGCTGGTCAAGGAGCCCCAGAGTCAGAGACTCCAGCATTTTTGCGACGATCCAACTCAGCACGCTACGCTGCTTCAAACCCTAATGGCGAAGGTCTGAGCCCAATCAATGTACGAAAGCGACCCCGGTTTGTAGGCAAAGGACTGTCTGCTTTGGTACAAGGACTACGAGACATGGAAGAAGAACACCTAGATAATGAGTTGGATGTACTCCGCGAGATAGAAGCAGAACAAGCTGGCATGAACACTGAAGCGACTGATAGTCAGGCTGTCGAGCAGGACACAGGACCAACGTTCAAGAAGAAGGGTCAAAAACGAACTACACGCAGGGTTCGCATGAAGCCGGTTATCTCCAAGCCAAAACGCGAGTCACAGTTACCAGCGTCAGAGGATGAAGACAACACAGATAATGTGGATCAAAGTGATGACGAGCTGGCGGCGGTGCCAGAGACCCAACAGCCGGGTGCCAGTGGCGACGAAACCAATGGTGTTCCAGATGCTGCTTCGCTGCATTCAATATCAGAGCCGGAGCTTGATTCTGACTCAGATTATGAGGAGCAATCTAAACCCCCGGCGAGAAGCAAAAGCTTCTCAGAAAGGATAAGGGATGCTATTGGGGTTGTAGAGCCGCCACCGGCAGAGAAGCAGGAGAAACCCCAGCCTAAAGTGAAAGAGAAACAGACTAAGCCTCGCGAGAGGAAGGTCAATCCCGAGGCACATGCTAATTACCGGTCACTGAAACTTAGAAATAAGAATTCAAAAGGCAGAGGCGCAGGGCGCTTCGGTAGGAGACGATAAAACACCATAGCTACTAGCGCACACCAGCATCATTTATGAGAAACGACCACAGCATACTCAGAGATACCACCTTAGAGAGAATAATATACAGTTTGATTCTATATAACCGCTTTATATGCTATGTGATTCGTGACTTCGTCAATTTCGTCTAGAATGTTTTATGCGTGGCATAACCGTCAATCAGGGACATAACGGCCCCGTGCGTATTGTATTCTTCGCGCTTGAGCCATAGCGTCGCGAGATCTTTCCCCGTGTTGTGGTCTACGAGGAGGCGGTGGTCTTGGGACCCTCCCATGAACAACGCGGTCATTATTCCGGTATACCGGAGTCGTTGTACGATCGGACGGCCGAGGTTCTGGACGAGATCTGAATGAAGCTGACCTCCTGCTCGGATCGTCATACTGGACGTTGCGGTCCCAGTCCGATAGTGATGTATATGGGCTTCGAAGCCATGCCTGCAACTCATGCAAGAACAAGCGCGCATTATCTCTGCCAAGAAAATCCTGCAACAGAGACTCCGCTTGCCCAGCGCTGCCTTTAATGTCAACGGTACGAAGAATCGCAATAATATACTCCAACAAGAATTCAGCATTACTTCCCCGGCGGCTTTCGAGTCTTGCCTGCCCCGGACGAGCCACTGAACTCTGGCTCGAGCCTGCCTCTGTACGGTGTAAAAAGTCGAAGACTTGCAGTTCCCTCCGTATCCAAGTACGAGCGCGCGAAACAAGCCCCTCATCATTCTTGAACTTGTCCGGTGTCAGTTCCTGGTATTGCGAAAGGCGATTCGATCCGACCCTCAGGGAATAAAGCTGGTGTCGGTAGACATGTTGTCGCCGGCTCACCTCATCTTCGCGCGAAGGTGGGTTTTGATGTTGAACGTGTGGGCGGGGACGACGCGGACGACGATAGATACAATTTTGACGGGATAAAGGCGTGGTGTGGGTTGGGAGGGCTTCTGACGGAGCTTCTAATCGATGGACCTTCAGGCCTTCGGGGTTATCTAGCTCATACTCTACCGCGGAAACGTCACTCTTGCCTAGACTTCGAATTAGAACAGAACCTTGCAATTCCTGAAGTAGGATCATACAAAGTGGACAAATTCGACGGTTTTCTAGCCAGCTCAGAAGGCACAAAAAGTCGTAATTCGCATGCCTGCAGGGAAGCGCGACGGCCGGTTCTGAGATCAGTTCCAGACAAATGACGCACGGGTTGGCCACGCTGCCATCCGCTTCCTCCTGTGCTACCTCCTCCAGCGTTTTCTGCATGATTTCCTGCTGCAGGTCGACATTATCTGGTGTCTGAGGGGCCTCTGATGGGCCCGCGATCGTAGATTTCTCCCAAGTGTCGTTCATGGGGGTTCTCCAAGGGCGGTCCATCGTGGCAGTCGGAGGGTCGTTGGCGGAGGTCACGTTGCGGTCGGCTGCTGTCATGGCAAAAATTCCACCACGAACCTTTGATCCTCGTTCTTCGACTCGTACAACCGGTCGCCGTCACCAACACAGCAAGTGTACGCTTGGCGACGGAGATGTACTAACGGGTTCAGTGGTTCCGGGAAATTTTAGAGGTCAGCGCAACAACATGAAGTCTGCAAGAGCCGTGGTAGCTGCGAATCACTCTGCCGCAATGGCGCGCGGCCAGCCAAACGGGTCACTGGCCCAGGATTATCAACGCTCCCCTTCACGCACTATTACAGGTTTAAGACGGTGGTCAATTATCAATCGAGATCTACCACGTGAGTTATCGTTTGCCTGCACTTGATAGCTTTTGACAATACTAAATTGTTGCCTCATCCGCACAACAGCCGTGTCCCATGTGAAAGCGATCCACGTCTACGACTTTGATAACACATGTAAGACTATACAACAACATGATGGGGATCACCATACGTGCCTTGGTGTTAATATCGTTCAGTATTTCATAGCCCTCTCCCTAATCCGCAGTTGTGGAATGGACCGACCATCGGTTTCCTTCAAGCCTACGAGAGCTTCGCAAACGGGGGATGGTGGCATGACCCGAATCTACTTGCTGCCACTGGGGAAGGTGCTGAGAAAGAAGAACTGCGGGGCTGGGAGGGATGGTGGAATGAGGAAATCGTGCGGCTCACGTACACTGAACTAAGACTGGCATGTTGACTGATAGGTCGTAGGTACAATTGGTCAAGCTCAGCATGCAGCAGAAAGACGCTCTGACAGTGCTACTCACTGGCCGAAGCGAGGGCGGGTTTGCAAGCCTTATACGGCGCATAGTGGACAGTAGGAAACTGGAGTTTGACCTCATTTGCCTCAAGCCAGAAGTTGGACCAAACAGCGAACGGTTTTCAACCACCATGGAGTTCAAGCAATCTTTTCTTGAAGACCTCATTCTCACATATAACCAGGCCGATGAAATACGTGTTTACGAGGACCGTGTGAAACAGTGAGTGCGATGTTCATCTATGTACCGACTTTTGCCTTTAACGCGAACATAGTGTCAAACACTTCCGAGAGTTCTTTGAACAGCTGAACCGGAGGTTTCAGACTGCGCAGAACCCCTCTCCCCGAAAAGCAGTTAATGCGGAAGTGATACAGGTAGCGGAAGGAGCTGTATTTCTGTCGCCAGTGATTGAAACAGCCGAAGTACAACGTATGATCAATTCTCACAACGATGCTGTCCGCAACCGGTCAGCCAATGGAACAAAGTCGCCGTATGGCCCACTGTGCATTAAGCGCACCATCTTCTACACCGGGTACCTCATATCCAATGTGGACTCCAGTCGTTTGATCAGTCAAACACTGAACCCAATGCTGCCCTCGGGGCTTGCTGAATCTAATGACCTTAAGTACATGGCTAACAGTATACTAATCACGCCTCGCCCTGCGCCTCGGTCAATTCTAGACAAGGTTGGCGGTCTTGGCAAGAAGCTCAAGTGGAAGGTTACCGGCACTGCAGTCTTTGAACATAGAGTCTGGGCTGCTCGGTTAACCCCCGTCCCAGCAACAGAGAAGTATTACACAGAAAACCCACAGCCCGTGGTAGTCTTAGCGGTGCGCAAAGGTGCCCGTCCTATTGACGCTGGCAAAATACAAAACTGGCATCCTGTGCCTGCTGATAAAGCTTTCACCTTCGAAACAGTCGTTGGCGAGAAAATGGTTTTGCGTGTTGAAGAACAAAATCCCCATGAAGGAGAGTGGGAAAGTCAGTTTTTGAATAAGAATCACAAGAGACGTCACCAGCAAGATCGTGACGAAGACACTTCATACCATGGCCAAGAAGGCTCGTCATCAGGAAGGCCAGCAACCTATAACCCACGGCATGGTGGCCGCTATCATGACGACGGACCTCGCCGTGGCGGATCATATCGTGGACGTGGACGTGGGTCCGGTCCCAGAGGCAGAGGTCACCCAAACCGAGGCGGGCAACGTGGGAGAGGCCGTGGGCGCGATGCTGGACCTCCGCAAGGCTACAGATCGTTAGACGATCATACTGGATATGATGGACCGTATGAAGAAAAGCCCGGGCCTGGCAATGGTGGCCCTGTGATGAACTATTAGGTTGACGTTCAAATACCCTCGCCATCTATTAAGCTTGCAACCCTTCGATTTGTGTTAGCATCATTTACGATGTCCATATATCGTTGATAGTTGTTCCTCTGGGCGCTTGTATGATTTTACATGCTCATTCTCCAGACATACATACACCTATTGGGCCTGAAAAATAATAGCAATCAGTACTCTGTTCAATAGCTTGTTCTTATACCCTATGGCATTCGCTGTCCTACCTTCACACTCGTAAGAGGTTGGCTCGAGGCACGTGTTGGCCATGTGATCCACCCGCTACTTCTTTTCAGATTCCATCTTTCTTCTGGCATTGGGATGCTTGATGTTCAGACCGGGTCAATGACAAGCTTGATACGACAACATATTTAGGTACAGTGGAGACGCCGTTATAGTTTCATTTGATATTTTCACATATATATAAAATACTAACACCGGCGACGGTAAGTCTTGCAGATTTGACTGGAATGATTTAAGCGAGGAAGAGGGAGATAACAGAATGTGTGGACTCATTGGCATTAATCCCGGAAAAATGTGGCTGTGGATAACTAGCGGCAGCGGCGGACTCTTAATGGATTCAAGCCTCCTGACGAATACCATGTTGGTTTGCGGTGCACTGCTCAGCCTTTTCTCAGGCCGGTGTGGGGTTCTATCTCAACTTGGCAGAGGCCACTATTAGTATTGTTCCCGCCGTGGTGTCTCAGCATTCAAATCCCAGCGACTACTACGGGATTCTCTTCTACAAGCGTCGAAATCAATTCTCAAGACCTTACAATAATCGTGCCAAAGCCTGGTTCCTGTCCCACCCCGCACTACGCACTAAGGCAGCCACCCAACCTTTTAAGTCGTCAGGCTAAGTCACTCTGAGACAAGATGTCGACGACAAAGTGGGCTACAGAGGCGGACTTCGCCGAACATAGGGCAACAATCACTAGCCTTTACCGTCAGAAGCCTCTTGTAGACGTCATGGAACACATGCGACGAGAGCATCATTTCCAAGCTACGTAAGACAGACGTTTGCCTCTATCGCCATGTCTGCTGAGTCATTGAATTCACAGAGCGCGTATGTACAAAGCGCGGCTGAAGAGATGGCATGTTACCAAGTACGTCAGGTATCATACAGACGATGCCCAGTGCCAGATGAGCAAGACACCACATGCACCCGTAGGCGACGCTGCTCGGTCCATAGCCTCCCGACGACCTGCGCTGCCGACTGTGGCACCAGGTCTTGGAGCACCAGTTCAGCAGCAGAAAGTACTGGACTGTCTTAAGATTCTGGGCAAGTATGTCGATGGAAACTCAACCAACGGGCGGTGGCAGACATCACCTACATTCATGGCCTCACTTCAGAACAGCGACTGGCTGGCACAGATCACCACAGTAGCAATTCTTCTGAAAGGCAGACAGGTGCAGACAGGCTTTCAACTCCTCGGCGGCTGCTTTGATACGTACAAAACCAATCTAAAGGCTGAAAGCCCCTTGCTCACCTCTGAGACTTTTATGGCCGCTTTCCAACTTATGAGCATCTCACCTGGCTTGGGATGGTCATTCCTAAAGTACACCTGCCAGCTGAGCGGCATCGTTCTAGAAAAGTCGCACCCATTATTTCAACTACTATCAAAATATCTAACCTTGGATAGCGAAGCATTCGCCAACTGTAGCGACCTATTCCTGGGTTGCTTCCTCGACCTGATGAAGCAACATCTCTCCGGCTGGGACGATTCCCACCGCGACGCACTGTTACTGACAACCGGTCGCATGTTCTTGCTCAGCCTCACCACGTTCTCACAATATCAAGAATTCACACGGATGTCCAGGAGCGACGAGGCAATGCCATTATTAGGCCATCAGCACGTGCTACAATGCGACAGTGGTGAGTTGCCACCCGCGCCTACGCGATCAGAGACACTTTCGCTCTATCCCCTTCATCCAGCACAAATCAAGGTGATGAAGCAGGAGCCAGGAGGAATCGATTACCTGTCTTTCGAGATGCTTTGATGTCTGCACTCTGGTAAGAACTAGTGGATAACCTCTAGCGATGCATGCACGGTATTTTCCTGCGGGTTTTTCTGGTGGCCAATCATCTAATCAGCATAACCACCATTGAGTTAGAATCTGACTCAGTTACTGTCAGTGATCTTCTAACGGATGAGTGACTCGGTAGTTCCCTTGGATTATAATGTGTTAAGGTAGCTAGTGTACATACGCTACTAATAGTAGACTAGTCTATTTTTTGGCACTCAGCTGATATCAGGAAGTGCTTTACTTCAAGAGCAAGTCCAGTTGCACAGTGAACGATCCCTAGGGTCCTCGGCAGACCTCGAGGTGCGAGTGCCGGCGAGGGTCAAGGTCTACACAGTAGTACACATGAACAAATGATGGACAGTATCATGTATTTCTTTGTAGATAACCTTATGTATTTCAATCGCATTATGCTAGGCGGCCTTCTTCACGATGTCTGTTATATAGAGCCTGTTAGCACAGGCCCCGTAAAGGGTGTTGTTTCAACTGTTTTGTTTTATACTGGGATACGTGAAAACGGCCAAGTTGGTAGATATCGGAGACTAAGCCAACCCAGATCGGCCTGTTGGAGGAATCTTTTAGTCATTGCAGGTTAGGTCTTTGGCACACGGATTCCTTAGTTCATCATAAGATTTGGATACTAAATTAGTGTTTTTTTCTCAAAGAGTTTAACTTTTCGGTTATAACATCAGTGATCCACCATTTCTTCTAGACGACGAACCCCGACTAGGTAAATTGAATTTCGGATATCCTCCCGACATGAACGTGCCCCGTGCCAGACTTCGGCAAAATAGACATCGGGAAAGAACCAATCCTGATGGTCAGAAGGCCCTCTTAACACGTTCTATTAAGGAGGAACACCATCTTAGGGCAAATGATTGTCATGGGAGTTAATCTAAAGCCGCGAGCTTAATTGGTCACGGGGCCGGGTGGGAACCAAGACTGCTGCACTACGGGGATTTCACCATTGCTACTAAATTCGCACCATTCATTGGATGTAACCGTGCCTCGACGGGCTTCTTATCATTCAACTTACGAATCGCACCATTGGGCTCGATAGCAGCACGATGGACAACGCGAAGGAAACCGGATGACCGATGGTCGCCGGTTATAAAATGCTGCATGTCTCAGTGGTTCCGTTCCACTCTCCCCGGAATATATATCAAAATGCGAGTCCAGTCCTATAGCCATAGTCTCTCCATTTCCGGGGCTATCTAAAACATCTCTTATCTTTCATTCCCTCCTGACCCGCCTTCTTCTCGCTTCGGCATCGCCAAAATGCCCAGATATGCGGAAGCTCCAGCAGATGGGAGTGAAGTCTCATCTGGCTCTCAATTGACAAAACGTGTCAATAAATCAGAAGAGCCGTATGAGACGGTCACTGAACAGAAGGCAACGGGTCACCCACGCGAAACGGATGGCGAAGATTCATTGGGATCTCGAGGTGACGACGATGTTTTGTACGTGAAGGGACATCCCGTCATCCGAAATGGTAATCGACTCTGTAATCTCAGGTTCCTGTTACTTACAGCTAACGCTTCGCACTAGGCGCTGATGTATCTAAGTTTATTGTATCCGTCCGAGACGACGGAGACCCTTCTCTCACCTTTCGTTCTATCGTCCTAGGTTCGGTGTTCACTGCGCTTTCGAGCGTGATCACCATGCTCTATGTCTTCAAGCCATATCAAGCGCAAGTGTCTGCAGTCTTTCTGCAGCGTAGGTCTCTCCCCTTTCGGCGTCTGTCCGTGATGTCTACTTACATACTTGTCTACAGTGCTCGTCTATGTTTTTGGTGAAGCATGGGCGCGTCTTACTCCTCGCCCTGATCGGTTCAAATGGAAATGGCTGCAGACAGTACTCACATTTCTTAACTTCGGTCAGCGCTTTACCATCAAAGAGCATGTGGTAGCCGCCCTGATCGCGTCGTCTGGAAATAACGGCCTCAATGGTGTGGAGGTCTATGCCGTGGAACGACTGTTCTATAATAGAGGTGTATCCGCAACGACCGCGGTCCTGGGAACCTTTTCTATGGCCCTTTGTGGATTTGTCCTAGCAGGTATCATGCGGCCGCTCATTATTTACCCTGGGGAGATGGTGTACTGGTCCACTTTACCCCAGGTGGTTCTCTATCAGAATCTTCATTTTGACCGGCGCGCCAACAAAGATCGGCTGACCAAGTTTGGCTGGGCCATGTTACTAACCGCTGTCTGGGAATTATTTCCCGCGTACATCATGACTTGGCTTTCGGGTTTTTCTATCTTCTGTCTCGCCTCCATGAACGCGCCAAAACACACTCGGACCATTTTCTCTACCATCTTTGGAGGCGCTTCGTCTAACGAAGGTATGGGCCTCTTCAACTTTTCGCTGGACTGGCAGTATATTCAGAGCACATACCTTTCGCTACCAATCAAGCAACAGCTGAACACTTGGATTGGTTACGTTATTCTGTATGCTGCTATACTCGGTCTATACTACAGCAATGCCTGGGATGCGAAGACCTTCCCGTTCATGTCCACGTCTCTTTTCCAGAGCAATGGCACACAGTTCTCAACGTCATCCGTCATAAATAGTCAGGGAACCATTGATTTCACAAAGCTCGAGGAAACAGGCCTACCTTCTTTGACTTCAGCCACCGTCTGGGGATACCTTACCCAGAACCTGGCCATCGGAGCTTTAATTACCCATGTTTTCATTTTCTACGGCAAGGATATGGTGCTCGCGTGGAAGCAGTCACGTAGCAGGACTCAACCGGATCCACACTATCAGGCGATGCTGAAGTATAAGGAAGTCCCGATGTGGTGGTACCTGGTTCTGTTCGTCCTGGCCTTTGTCGCCGGACTGATTGTCAACATCAAAGGCGAAACCACTCTCCCAGTCTGGGGCTACATCGTTTCTCTTCTTCTCGGTGCCTTCATTGCGCCCTTCTCCTGTGTCCTCTACGGTCTCTACGGAACCGGAGTGTCCACCAACCAGCTGTCCAAGATGGTGGCAGGTGCCCTTCACCCTGGCCGCCCCCTGGCCAATCTCTATTTCGCCAGCTGGTCCCACCAATGCATCCTTCTCTCCGTCAACCTAGCCAACTGGCTCAAAGTCGGACAATACACCAAAGTCCCCCACCGCGTCATGTTCGCCACCCAAATCTACGGCACCCTCCTCGGCGCAGCCTTAAACTACGTCGTCATGACCACGATCGTGAGCTCCCAACGAGAGATCCTCCTCGATCCCGTCGGAAACAACGTCTGGAGCGGCTCAACCATACAAGGCTTAAATTCCCAGGCGATCACCTGGGCCCTCGCAAAGGACATGTACGGCGTCAGTAGCCGCTATTTCATCGTGCCCCTCTGTCTAGTCATCGGCCTCGCCTTGCCCTTCGTGCACTGGGGTCTGGGGAAAGTGATCCCCCGTCTTCGAAAGCTACCGCTCAACACAGCGATTATTGTTTCGTACGCCGGTAATCCGTACTATGGAAATACGTCGTGGATTTGGTCGTCGATTGTCGTCGGCCTTTTCTCGCAGTTCTGGCTCAGACGTCGCCTGCCGGAGATCTATAACAAGTATAATTATCTGATTGGGGCTGCGATGGATGGAGGTTCGCAGATTATTATCTTTGTTCTTTCGTTTGCGGTCCTTGGAGCTGCTGGTAAGGAACGGCCATTTCCTACGTGGTGGGGAAATCCTCAGGGTAATCCGGATCATTGTTTGTAAATATCACTCATATGCTGTAGATATACTACATGTATATACATCACGAAGATAGGACACTTCTTTCCAGAATCAAAAGCACATAATTTTAAACCATGACTACTTCCAACTCATCCACTAAATACACACCATAGAAACCCCACCCTCTCTCATAAATTCTAACCCATATCAATCCACCCCCAAAAACCAGATTAACCACCTTCCCAATTCATACAAGCCAGTAATTCTCACGCTAGAAAATAGCCTTACGAAACCGTCTCCACATTTTCGGCTAAATTTCCACGCGACAAGAGGTCTAACCGTTCGGCTACTTGCTTAACCTGGGGGCCAAATGCCCCTCTACCAATAAACGTCCCTTGGCCACGCATGTCTAATTACGATCTTCAATGTGGGCTGCTTAACGTGCAGAATGGCTTGGGATCGTGGTTAAGCTATTGGCTAGGCTTGGGTTCTGGATTTGATCTTGGTATTTCTTACTTTTGGGGGTTCTTTTTGTGTTTATTGGGATTTGGCTGTGTACGCGGTACTATATGATAATGGTTGATTTTTAGATAGGGTATTGTGGGTGGAATGTGTTTTGAGAGAAGAATAATGAATTCTTGGCTTTCGTCTAGTGAGGGTAGGTTTGTGGGTGCATAAGGAAGCGAATTGAGTTCTGGCTTCGGGTTTTCCGAGTGTAGATGTAGACTAGAGAGTGCTACGCTGGCTCATATTGCCAACGGGGCGGCCAGTAGTAGTAGAATTGTGAGGTATTTGTTTAGTGAACTCTTGCTTGCTGCGCCGCTGGCTAGTGGTGGTTGGCTCGAGGAAGGGGAGGACGGTGATGTGGATGCTGTCACGGGGTTGGAGGTAGGGTTGGATGTAGAGTTGGAGGCGGTGTTGTTGTCGTGGATTGAAGTCGTAGGTGAGGTGTCGGGAATTGAGGAAGTAAGTGAGGCCGTTGCGTAGACTTTAGAGATAGGTGATAGAGTTGTTGCGGAGAGTACTTAGGGCATTGCATGTCAGTTTGAGTCTTCAGGGGGGTTCTCTCAGTATAGTGGGAGTAGGTCATCTTAAGATAGCGTCCTGGGCTGGAAGGTGAGGCATGGTGGACTAACCTGTAGAAGAGGATGTGGTCGCCCCTGAGCTGTCGCCCTTGACACTGCCATCAATTGCTTTGATAGACTTCCATGAACCAGACTTATCCGTATATTCATACTCAGAGCCAGACGAGTAGTCGGTGACCTTGATCGATTTCAAGAACATGGTAAAAGGTCCTTTCGAATAGTCGACCTGGCCACCAGCCCATTCTGTGGTTGGACTTAGTTAGAAGTTCATAAACAAGCATTAAGAGTGCATGTTCCGTACCAATTGTTCCTGGAGAATTGGAAGGATCTCCAGCAGCCCAAGGGGCCACCTTGATGAAGCAGGGTGTCTGCGGATACTGTCCCTTGGCGTTCTTTTCCTCCAATGTACGAACGGTATTGCCATCAATCTGCCAGAGAATCCGGTTACTATCCCAATCGATAGTATAAGTCTTGAACGTCTCATGGTTCCCGGGATCTGGGTGAAAGGCACCACGGTCATAAGTAGTGGTATCGCCTTTTCCAAAGTAGTTCGTCTGAACCTGAGCGTTGTCTCCACCCAGCCACTCCCAATCAATCTCATCCAGACAGTCTGATTGAAGGACTGCACTGCTGACTATACCAGCGCCAGGTGCAGCTTTGATGGTGAATTCCACTCGACCGAACATGATGTAGAAGTCGGACTGGAGCACGGGGCCGTCGAGCTTCTTCGCAACGGTCAACGCCACGCCGTCCTTGTCTTGGGTGACAGTTCCAACAGTCTTCCATTTATTAGGTAGCGACTTGGTAAGATTGAATGTAGCTGAGGTTCCAAAGGCAGGATCTTTCGGACAGTCTATCGAAGTTAGATTGTCGACCTGGGATTGTCATAGTGAACGTCACTCACTAGCCTTTGTGGGGTTGCACGAAGTGAAGGTTTGAGCATCTGCCAGATAAGACAGCATCAGGATGGTCATGGCCATGGCCATGATGTAGCATGACAAGGTCATACTGTGTGCGAACATTGTTTCGCCCGTCGGGTTGTCGAAATGAGGGTGATATTAGGGACTATCTCTATGGTGACAAGGTTGCTTAAATATGACAATATGACAGAGTCTAAGAGAGCCATATAACAAAGAGGTCCATTACGCCCGTGTCTTTAATATAGACCATGGTTCAGAGAGTGAATTTGCCGGCCATGCCCGGCTATTTTTAGTCGGTGGGAGGTCATCTGAAGCCAAGTTGAACTTCCCTGTATTCATTGTACATTCACTGGATAACAGTCAGCAAATTGCCTCGGCATGACTATAATAGGACTGAGTTCAAGTGAGAATCGGAGTAAACCCAAATATAAAAGCACACTGTTGCCGTTGGTAAGACTTTCTACGACCTTAACATGTCGTATATGCTACTCGGGTGCTCTTGTGACACTGTGACGGGATCCAACGGGTTCTGTCTGCTCTACTGTCATTGTCTACTTGCGTTTAGAACTCTGGTTACGATATCCAGTGATTGGTAGTAGACAGCTCCCCCTTCCTTTCCTCTTGAATAGCATATACTACTGTTCGTTTCATCTGTTGGTTTCGGTGGAACAAGCTCGCGTGAGCCGATGGAAATTCTCTCCTTCTGTCTCGCCTCCAGCTCTGAAGTAGGTATGATCAAGCGACTTCGCATACATTGACCTCATCTGACGCATTGGAGTGGCTAGTGCATTCTTGAGATACTGTCGGAGGTTACGAGCTTGAGTTACGGCAACCCACGTGTGCTCTTCCGTAACAAGGTCTTGAGGAATGAAGGCGTTCGCTTCGGTCCCAAAAGCTATGAGGATCAGTCTCATCTGGGCTGTGTTCAAGCAAGGGATTTCCAACATAGCCGCACGAAGAATGTGAATCGAGCTCTACTCAGTTGGACCTGAGGTCAAGTCTGCTGGACTACTTGCTTCTCGGAGGGTTTTGGACAGGGGTTACTCTTTTAAGTTATATAGTACAGTATTATAGTACTGCACAAAAGAGTAAGACATTTCTGAAACACTCACCATGTCTTTAATGCATTGTATGCTTTTTGAAACAATCTAATGGAGTTAATTGTAAATTCCAAATTTCTTTTGTAGGGTTTCACAAAGTCATTCATTGTGTTGGTAACTCATGTGACGTGCGTTGACAGAATGTCACGTTTCAAGGAAACAAACAACAAACCTGCCGCATTGTTGAGGTTGATCTGTGACAAGTCATTCTGGGTGTGTACCCAAAACCCGACACAAAGCCGAGAGAGAAGACATCCAAAAGATTATCCGCCCACACAAGAAGATTTCCGGTGGCCGATCAATGTGCGCCTGTCCTTGCAGGAGGATTTAATGCAGTGTGATTGGACAATTCAACCGGGCTGGGGAGGGGGAAAGATGACAGGGACAACGTTTGTCCATGTAAGACGAGACACGCAGCCTCGCGTCAGCTGAGATAGCCTTGCAGCACCTTTTCTCCCCTTTCATCCAAATTCCATCATGTTTTCGGACTTGTCATCCGTCGCGGACAATGCCATCTTTTCAACCCCCTATCTCACAACGCGGTCGCAGCTTTCCGTCGCATTCTGACATTCAGCTCCGAATTCAACTATCAACAGCTTCGCGATAAATAATTTCTGTGAATCGCTCGTATGCTGGTGGCGGATTTGCCCCCGGTTTCCCCATGTCACATCCACTCGTGGCAGCAGTGTGGGAACAGCTACGGCGTCGTGACATAACCAATATCGTGAGGGAAATTATCGGCGAACATGCCACGGATGTCGCCATCTTCCAAGCGGAAGATGCTTCCGATGTCGCCAAAATCGAGCATCTGATGCACGCCGTCTTCTGGATCAAAGCTATATTCGACTTGCAGAGAACCTATCTGCAGGGACTGACGAATTTTGACGATGGCCACCCTTCCTCCACTTCATACCTACTCCCCTCCGAAGTGATTTTCTCGACCCTCATGTACCTAGTACAGGTGAAGCCGAAGTTGTTCCCGTGCAGCAAACCACCCGCTCCGGAGCTGGTCAAATACAGACACTTTCTCGCCCTCACGTTGCTTGCCGGTGCGCGGCTGCTTCTGTTGCGAGGTCAGAGCATTCGCCATGAGATGAAATTCAATCTTGAACGTGCGATCAGGAAAGCATGGCAAGACTCGGAGCTGCCCGGCGCAGAGAGGTTTATGGTCAGCAATTTGCTGCCGAAAGTCATCGATAGTATAGAATCCTCGGATTCGTCATCTAAAAGTCATTTGAATTTTTCTGCATCGCAGGGAAGTAACTCTAAATTCACTGCCATGGAACCTGTAAGTTCTAGCTTGCATCTCTGTAAGCTTTCCCGGAAACAAGTCCGGCTTACGCATGATAGGACTCCTTACTGGGGAACACAGAGACTCTAACCGACCTTTTGACTGGTCTTCTGAAGAAAAACACCGACCAGATGACCCCCTTCTTATCTTTGTTTGACATGCTATGGGCCGCCGAGGCGACAATGGTACAGTCCCATATAGATCGCCGCCGTATGTCCCAAGAACAAGGGCATAGCCTAGTTGCAGCACTGGACGTGGACGATATCTTTGATCACGCGCGAGAGAACAAATTGAAACTAGCGAAGACGGTTCTAGCGGCGTTCAATGATGAATTCACGGCACCTCCGCTACAAATCCTTGCGACAGTTGTGCTAAGCCAGAATGCGGAAGCTCATCCACCACTCCAAACACGAAGAATCCGGGATACTTGGGCTCAGCTATCTCGTATTAGGGAAGTCTGCGAAGCATCCCTGAGTCATCTGGTGAGATGGCTTATCAACCGCAGAGTCCAGTTGTGGGGTTGCAACGGAGAGCTAGAGGCTACCTCACACCACTATCAACAGAATCTCACAGAGTGGTTACAGCTTTCACCCCTCCAAGAAGCGAATCCATCAAATCGTCAAGATGAAGTACTTTATGTTGTGGATTGCCCTGCTGGCCATTCAGTTCCCAGGTCATTACTAGAAGAGCGAATGGACAAAAATGCGTGCGAGGTATGCCAATTCCCTCAGGATGCTGTATCTGTATTGGTTCCATCATAATGATAATGGAGGGTTAACATCTCGATAGCAATTGCGAGCAAACTCTCAAATGCTTACACTGAATATTTACTGCCCTTTGTGTCCAACAAACACGAAAATACAGCATGCACGGATGGTGGAAGCTGCCAGGCTTTCCCAACCACGCATCGGCTTCGAAACGGCCAGTACTAGAAGCTACTCCTTTCCCGATTCTATTTCTCGAGACACGACCTCCTCAAGCTCCCTCAGTCATTCCACCAGCCATTCATCGGTGCGTGTAGACTCAGGCGATGGAACATGGAGTCCGATCTCGCCTGCGACTTTCAAGCCAGTTTTCAGTCCGATGAATAGCAAACATTCTCCTACAACACCCTCTGACCCACATAACTCATTTTTGGCGCGTGCTAAAACCGATTTTTTATATGAAAAATCCACCGCAAAGTCGTTTCCTCGAGAGCTGAAGAATGTCTCTCTACCCTTCTCCACTGGTTCTTCCCTGTTTCGACGGGTATCAGTGAAGAAGAACCATTTACCCCGTGAACCCAGATTCTGCTTCTCTGCGTCAGGCCGGAGCCTTTTTCTTTGGGGCGTTGGAAGTAATTGGGTGGCCAGGTTTGAGACACCCAGTGCAGGAGCACAGAAGCCAAGCAGTCATCGATACGATGTTTCCGGCGTACAATACGTTGCCGCCGGAGACCAGCGCTGCGCGGTGATAGCCGCTGTTGGAGAGGTAAATGGCCTTCACTCATATATGTCCGTGCAATTTGTTTAGAACTGACAACGTATACAGCATTACGAGCTTCTGGTATTCAAAGGGCTTGGCCTGAGTGCCGAAGCTCATTTGCCGATCGAGATCCACAATCCATCCCTACCTCCTATCCATATGGTTATGTCTCGCGACGATCGATACGTTGCATTTACCCTCAAAAATGAAGTTCGAGTTTACGAAATTATTGCCGGCGGTATTGTAAGAGTCTCATTTGGGGATACCGGAGACCCCAGCGCATCTCTGTACGATATGACTCCGGCGCCAACGCACATAGCCTCGCCCCTAGGAAATGACGGTACCCCAGGGCAAGAAGCGATCATTGAAAGAAAGCTTCAATTCTCGGTTGACGGGAAATATTTCGTCATTGCGACACACCTTACCGACTGCAATGCCTATGTTGACGTGTGGGACCTGTCCCTCAAACGGTGGGATACTGTCCCTGGTAAATCACAGTCGTTTAGGCTTTCTCACGTATGTATCTCGAAATCCTAGCCATCTTATTGCATAAGTAACTAACAATACAAGCGAACGACTAACAACAAAGACCTCACCTGCGTGTTTTACGATAATGTTCACCACGCAGTGCTCTTGCCTGCCTATTTCGAAAAGGAATTCCCCAAATCATCTTCGGTCGCCGATAAAGACATGCTTAAAGACCCAAATAGCACCCGCATAACCCACGCAGCCCAATCCGCCTCCGGATCGCAGTTTGCGATTGCGAACGGCATGAACCAGATTTACCTATTCGATTCCATTGCTAGCGGATCTACGCGCGTGTCTCGGATGAAGAAAGCCTCGCATAAGATCAGTTCGTCGGTTTTCCGGCCCGGCTACTTAAGCTTGGCCTTCCCACAGGACGACGAGATTCTCCTTTTCTGGATGGACAATGGGAAACTGATGCTCCGGACGGTGCGATTGCACGAGGGGACCCAGACATCTAAAGATTACGATTTGCGCTCCGATTTTGACCGGCTGATCCTTGAACGGCCCACGGCTGATGCGCAACTCCGGCGAGCTTCCCTGCTTTCCAAACAACAAAGCCCTGAGCTGGATGGGTACATATCCATCACCAGCAAGTTGGCTGAACTACCATCAACATGACAATCGATGGAGATACCAAAATTGCTTCCACATTAGTTCTTGGACCTGAGATCGTGGAGGATCATAATATATAAATCAATAATAACTGTTATACTTTTGTATCTATCACCGTTCCTACCTTGTCATCTCATGTACACGGAGTAGCATGCAATTCTGTTGCACATTATGAGGGATGTGGGGAGTAAACCAAAACGGTAAAATCGATGCCTGAGGACAGCGCTCTGGATTGGATGGATCATGCACGTCATTACCAAGACCAGACTAGTGCGGGGAGCTACCCCGGAATAATTGAGATCCCGAGTCCCGAGGAGGTTCCATGATCATCAACCGTCACTTGAAAACACAAGAGACGAAGAGAGAAAATCAGTCAGTTACAAGAGATTACTTGAGGTATGTTCCTTGTTTCCTGGGGACCGTCAGTAACTCGGTCGTGTCAAAAGCCACCCCCGTCCAGTTCCTTCTGTCTCTGGTGGATCGTGCGGGTGATCGACCGTCGGAGCTTCTGCAGCTTGTCACGTCCAGTACCTGAGATTGCGTGCACCTGCAATGAGCTAATATTTGCATTGACTTTTAGAAAATTCGGTGCAGGTTACTTTCCATCCAAAGCAACGCCTTCAGTAAGGGGTTCACGGCCGTTGCCGTATCGACGCAAGTTCAAACCGGCTTTGATATATATGCCTTCAAGACGACGTCATCAATCCGTTCATCCTTACGCGGACCGTCTCGGGAACTCTGGAGTAGTTCGAGTCTGAACAACAACCTCCCTCTTCCCCTTTCACTTGATTGTCTCCCACACTACACTTATCGTCATGTCTGAGACTGAGATTCGTGATGCCCGTCGGCCCTCTCAGGCCGAGAATCAGACCATTCTCAAATCTGAGATCCCGTTGAAAGAGCGCTTTTTCCGTTACTTTCAACATGAGATCACTGGTATGACCTAGTTGATGGACTGTGATCCTATATGCACAGTCGGAGATCATCTGACACCCGTGCTTCCTCTAGCTCTGCAAGAACAGATGGACCGTCTCGCGGATACCTCTCTTGTGGGAGGAGAACGGACGGATGCGACCGACCACTGCCTAGCTGGCATTGCCCGATTGTCCAACGAAGTCAAGGATGCCGCGAGCTATATCCCCACATATGACCAGCGGATATATGCGGAAGTAAGTTGAAGAATATGGCTCCACGTGTGTCTTGTATTGATCTATCGTCTAGGCTATCAAAGCCCTGCAGGATAAGCTGGTTGAGACTCGGGCGACGGTCGAGCCGCGTCCGAAGTTCAGCTTCAAGAACAAAAAGAATGCCTCGGCAATTTCCTTGTCTGATGCGGCCAACATAGTCTACCACGGTCGGAGTATGCCTGGATACCTTTCGCCGGGGACATCCTCCGTGGACTCATCCGCCGCCCAGACACCCAACTATCCCTCCACACCCTTGAATGAGCCGGATCGCATGCTGCAGCCGAGAGCAGAGATCGCCCCAACTTCTTTCCCAGCCATCCCGACGATCGACGTAGAGGACGGTGAAGATAAGTCGAAAAGGGCGAAGGGCAAGGCCTTCGCGGCCACTGCTGTGTCGTCTGTGTCCGTGAACAACCATGTTGGGCTCCATATCATGCTTCCGTCCTCCGGCTCGACGGCTACGGTGCCGGCCTCCATCACGTCCTTGCGGCATTGCGTCGTGGACATGTCCATCCCAACTGCCAACGGCAAACCCTACGCCAGTTTAACGATCAAGGGCGTCAAGGAGAGCCTGCTCGTTTGCGGACAGATTAATGGTCCCGCCCACATCACCGATGTAGAGAACAGTACCATCGTAGTTACCTGCCGACAATTTCGCATGCACAACTGTTCCAACGTTGATGTCTACCTGAGCGCATCCAGCAACCCGATTATCGAGGACTGCACAAATATTCGATTTGCGCAGATACCGAGAGTATACGTATGTGACAGTTATTCTTGCTTTCACCGCAACCCCGCTAACACATGGCATTGCAGGCTTTGGACCACGACCACCCAGACAGTGAAGACCGCTGGAGCCAGGTGGAAGATTTCAAATGGATCAAGTCAGAACCCAGCCCTAATTGGAGTTTGATTCCTCGTGAGAGCGCGGTCCCCGAGGAAGTATGGGCTGAAATCGTCCCTGGTGGCCCCGGATGGTCCCTCGACGACATTTTACGCGCGATCAATATTACCAACTAGCGACGACTCTCCACACATGGGATGCCCCCTGTGGCTGCATATAGGTATACCAATGCAAATGCAGATACTCGGTCATAGTTATGAAACATTTGACGCAGATAACGCACTTGACTAGGGATCTCTCCACCATTTAGTTGACCCATCTGGTTGCCATTATGTTCTTATCCAATTTTGGAACGTATTTTTCTCTTCTATCACACGTCAGTTGACTTTTGATCTACTACGCTATGAGATTCAGGCACGGCAAGATTGCATCGAAGAAACGGGCGTTCATGGCCAACTCATCTCTTTCCCGATGGCACTTTCGTTTGTACTTGTATTCGGTGCAGGCATCAATCAGAACACCGACAACCTGTCGGTTATTATATATTGTTAATTCAATGCGTTAATGGACATAATGAACAACAGAGGCAATCTACTGATCTTTCCAGGAATATATACACAAGGTGGAAACCCTTAGAATTCGACCCTGAAGACCAGAACCTGGTTATCAATGTTGTAACCTGATTCATCGGCGTACTTGTAACGTCCAAAATCCATGTGCCCTATAGTCAAATAGCTACCAGTCAGCCCAAGTTCTTATAGAAAGCAACACCAGGAGAAAAGACTCACCATCCTGCGTCATAAAGTCATTATCACTGAAGCTGAACAAGAAATACTCCTTCTTCGCCGAGCCACGCTTCTGCTGATCCGTGTCCACCGGAACAAGCGCAAAGCTCTCCCCACTTCTCATTCAACAGCCACGCATCCTGCGCTCCACCATTATGAAGCCCAAACTTGGCCAACTCCGACTCCACATTATAATCCAAAAACTCGCAATACTCAACCGGGGTAATGCCATCCTTCAACACCCCCTTGGATGAAGCAATACTCGCCCCCACCCCATCAAACGTGCCCTTCAAATCCGTGGTCGAATTCCCAATCGCAACCACATCCGCATGCCGATACACAGATCGCGTCTCATCCTGTCCATGCCCGAACCCCGAATCCCGGGACAGTACCAAAAAGTCCCCCGAAGGAAGCATATGCATCTCCGACTGCGACGCCACAACCGATTCATTCTGCGTATAATCCTCATACTTCGGCAACAGCACCACATACTCGTGCCTGTAGACCGGGGTTCCAGAGGCAATATCATATTCGAGAAGACGCGCCGGTTGCCGGTTCTTCTTCTTCGGACCGCCTTCTTGGTTCAGCGCGGACTGCATCATGGTATATAATGTCTTTCCGTCCGGGGATATAGTCAACGCTTCTAGGCCTTGGTTATTGTTTCGTCCCGATTGGGGATCCTCTGGGTTAATTGTTAACTCCGGATTATAGACTGGTGGACTGGCTGCGCTGAAACTCAATGTCCCGTTTCGACGAGGTAGGATTGCCTCCGGTGGTTGGATCGCCAGAATCATCTTCCCCTCTGGACTGAATTTGTACACGTACGGTCCGTATTCATCGGACACCCAGAAACTGCCGTCGTTGTCGATCGCCAGACCCTCCGGATCTAGGGAGATGCGCTTCCCGCCGGGTCCTGCGCCGCCGAAGCCATCGCCGACGTAGGTGGCTGCCGGCAGCGGCGGGTAGCCTGGGTAGGATGCTGCGCCGGTAACGTCGGCGTCTAGACCGGTGGTGGGGAGGCCGTCGGGGCCGGTGAGGAGGATTGTGTCGAGGTATTTCAAGTGCAGGTTTGGGGGGGAGGGGTGTTGGGCAGAGGCGTTGTGTGTCAGGGTGAGGGTTAGGGCGATTTTGTGGATGCGTGGTTGGAAGTTTAGGGTTCCGTTTGTGTTCCTGTATATATGTTGAGTTAGATAATGTATGTATGTTTGGGGGTGAGTTATATGTACCAGCCACGATCAGGAAGAGCATAGACAATCCCGGAATAGGTGTTTGGCGCTGTTCGGCGCCAGGAATCTGGCTTAATGGCTATAGAACTGCCGATTCCGCCGATTGTGTCGCCATACTTGTCGGTTGCGTTGGAGGGGATGAACCCGTAGCCTTCTAGGCCGGTGTATGCATAGGTTGTGCCGCCGCAGGTGGTCTGGTTGACGACGTTGGATTTAGATCGGAGAGTTGCTGCTGCTGCCGTCCAGGGCAGTGCAGTCAGTAGTATGGGTAGCTTCATTGGGATATAGAAACTGGACAATTGAATACTAGAAAGTTGTAGGGCTATGATAGTAAATTAGTAATACCCGGAGTAGAGGATGTATAAGTTTTCTAAGGTATATACATACATGTGGGAATGAAGTCAATAAATATATCCGGCATGAATGACGATAATCCAGGGTTCATGCCTAATTCATTGACTTTTCTCTGTACCTGGCTGAATGGAGTCACAGCTGAACTCATGCTCCGATGCCGAGATAGGCCAAGATCAACGTGGTGGAAGGTCTTCTTCCCATTCGCTCGGGCTTGAATTACTTACATCCTGTCAGGCCAATGGCATTGTGGGGAACCCTTGGCGATGGTTTTAGTTTTAGACTAAATCTATGGACTATTACTGTTTTATACTATGATGTGCATGCTTTTCCATCACTCGATATTCATGCCTCAGGTGTCATTGCGGGTTTACTGCTTTGAGCCCTACTACGTCGGATTAAATGTCATTGTATACATAAGCTGTTAAATGAACAAAATATAATTATTTTAAATGTTTACTTCTTAGAGAGTGATAATTTTTTAATTTTTAACTGTGTGAGTATATATCCCAGTAGACATATTCCATACTGGTCAAAAGTCACTATAACCAGACCCTAGACATGCAGATCCATGGATATAGTAGTTTGCAAGATAGTGGCCAAATCCAGGTACATCATATGAGATGCTATATATGACTGTTAAATACTCTCAGTATATAAACACTCGATACCTAGTTCCATTGTCTTTGTATACTAAGTTTTAAGCCTCACTTAAGTTCTTCCACAGTTCCTCCTAGTATATATCACAACTTAACCAGGCAAGACAATACCCTACCAGAGGCAGAAATTACTAGAACACTGCAAAATTCTAGTAGATAAGATACCGTATGCTTTCTCCGAGTGAGATTACAGAGAAATATCTATCCAATCTCATAGTGGATATTCGAGAGTCGAGACACACTTAGCCATTCGAGAGATATTGGAGGCTTGGGGCTGAAAAGTGTGCTCCCAGCTAGGCAAAAAGGTCAATATGATCAGACCCCTGGTCTCACCTTATATAGTCTACGCCGTGGCATATGCACATGATGAAATAGACATGCAGGAACAGTAGTGTGCATCTAGATCTGAATCGTGGCCAAGATCCGGTTACATGACTGACTGTTCGATACTCATAGTTCATAAACGCCCGAACCCTGTAATCCGTGAAGTCGCTGTGCCCTTGCATAGCTACAATACCCAATGGTATGCCTTGTACTGGCTTACTAGTTCTCCGAGGGTATCCATGCTTCCATGCACTTATATGCCGCGGGCGTAACTAAGTCAGCAGCAAGTTCCTCCAGCAATGGCGCATGTTTATTATGCTTTTCCCTTGTGCCAGTTTCTTCTCCCATCACAGTTGTAACGAAAAGCGCTGGTTTGAACTTAATAATTTGCTATTGTTACAGCTATTAATCAACCCAGACCAGGAATTAATATGACCTCGACTTACCACGACCTCAACCAGAAAGTCCTTTAGGGCAAAAAAGACATAATGGTTGCCCTTCGGTTCCACATTATCCCGAAGATCGAGGAAGCCCGTCTCCAACGCCTTGTACAGCTATCCCATGAGAAGGGTCTTGGTTAGATTATACACAATACACAAGGGTGGAGAGTGACTTACATAGAACGTCGCCCGCACAAGCTCGTTCATCTCATCGGGTTCTCCCCTTTCTATCGCCCCATCGGCGGATGTCTCTTGATTTGAGTCCGGCTTTAGCAATCTAACCTGGTCGACAACTTCCTTCATTTATTTCTCGGGGCCCGCCAGATCATTAATTAGAGTCGTCATACAATAGCCTCCACAGCTAACGTAGATTGTCAGCCTTTTTGCTACGGGGGACGGATCTATGGGGTCTGCACACCAGGATTTAATAATAGCATCATCTAACATCTTCATTGTCTTTATGACCGTGTCCAATGCTTTCTTTGCTTGAGACATGTTCGGCTTGTAGAAAGTGATGAGAGATATGTTCATGTAAAAAGAGATTACTGTAGAAAGAAATGAGGGTGATTCCGGGTTTGTCCATGGATCATATTCATAGATGGATGCTCACAGCGAGTTCCTGATCAGGCCTAGCGCCTACGCGATAAGGTAAACACTTAAGTGGTTCAAATATAATTTACACATGACTCTAGGTTCATGCCTCAGGTGTCATGGCACGGTTATATACAGAGTACTCAGCTCTATCAATCTCCCTTCTTAAGGTTTGGTATAGCTTTGATATAACAATTTGACCATGATAAGGCAAAAAAGCACAAAACGAATATCCTGGCAGCAATAAAAACACACCTGATGGATAACAACCATGCCCACACTTGATCTTCATACCTTCTCGTGCTGCAGTTGTCTTGCATAACACGCAATCTTGGAGTTTAGTACCCCATGCCACCATAGCTATCTGAGCCACCATAGCTATCCGAATTTCCCATGCCACCATAGCTGTCTTGGCTCCCCGAATCAATCACACTCGGTGGACTTTCCATGGAGCTTCCCTGTTCCCCCATACTGTTTTCGCTTCCAAATGAACTCCCCATGCCACTTGAGCCACCGTATGGACTGTCCATCGAGCTTCCCATTGGACTACCAGAGCCAGTGGGACTATCCGAGCTTCCATACGGGCTTCCTGAGCTGCCGTATGGACTCGAACTTTCCATCGAACTGCCAGGGCCGGTCAGACTGCCTGAACTTCCATACGGGCTTCCGTATGAGCTTCCCATCGGACTACCAGAGCCAGTGGGACTATCCGAGCTTCCATATGGGCTTCCGTATGAGCTTCCCATTGGACTATCAGAGCCAGTCAAACTGTCTGGGCTTCCATACGGGCTTCCTGAGCTGCCATATGGACTCGAACTTTCCATCGAACTACCAGGGCCAGTCAGACTGCCTGAGTTTCCGAATGGGCTTCCTGAGCTGCCATATGGACTCGAACTTTCCATCGAACTACCAGGGCCAGTCAGACTGCCGGAGTTTCCGAATGGGCTTCCCATGTTGCCCAAACTTCCTGTGTTACTTGAACCTCCTAATGGGCTTGAGGGCCCCTTTTGGTTGGAGCCACTCGGGTTGTTTGAGCTTGTTGTGCCACTTGTTTTAGGCGTGCTACTTGAGCCACCTGAATTGGATCCGGATGAGCCGGTTTTACCGGTTTGGCCAGATTGGCTAGACTGACCAGACTGCCCGGACTGACCAGATTGACCAGATTGACCTCCACAACCAAGGAACACAGCTATATCGAGTTAGCATCTACCAGACCTCCATTCGACATCATCCGAACTCTCCCAAACCAACAAACCAAAGTAAAAAAAAAAAAAAAAAAAAAAAAAAAAAGGAAAAAGAAAAAAAAAACTCACACTTCGCAAAAAAGGCATAGCTCTCCGCATTACTCAACGCCGTCTGCGTATCAATGTTCATAATCTCCTGATACCCATAAACCTCATTCCCCAGCACCCCCTTCGTATGCCCCAGCTCATGCAACGCCGACGTCCTCTGATCCAACACCGTACAATCATCCGAACTCGCCGGCAAATCAAAGTACGCGGGACAGGTATTCACCTGCCCATTCGTGCCGTCCGTGCTCGCATACCCGGTCGTGGTAAAGCCCCCCGACTGACAACTGATGCTACCAGGGGAACAGGAGTAGGTGACCACGCCGCCGCCGGGCTGGGATGCTTCTTCGGCGATCTTTTCCAGGGCACTGGCTACTTGGTCCATGGCGCTGGAGTCGGTGGTTTTGAAGAAGGTTTGGAAGAGGGAGCTGGCGCTGTTGGAGCGGAGGCTGGAGGCTCCTGCTGAGGCCATTTTGCCGGCGTCTGTCACTGCGGCTGAGATGAGTTGTTTTTGGGAGTCGGTGCAGTCTGTGTATGTTGCGCGGGGTTTGAGGGACCCTGCTGTGGTGGGGAGGGCTAGGTATAGAGGGAGGATGATGCTGAGGACGTGCATTTTGGAGTGGAAATTGGTGATCTGTGTATATGATTGAGATATTTATTGAGATGGTTAAGTGACATGTCTATGTGTAGTTTATGGTCTTTATATATCCTTGAAGAATCTGATGGTCTGATAGTGTGGAGTTTGAGTCGATACAAGGGTCCCTTTTGAGACGCGCCGTTGTGTTTCATGTTCAGCCTGTTACTCAACCGGACAAGATTTGTTCCAGAACATTACTACATTAATGAAGCTATCTCGATTCCATGTCTGTTTTCAGGATTCTCGTCTCACCAATGTCGGGAATTGACTAACGTTGCATTAGGGCTTTTACAGGGGTGATCGGCTGGAAGTGGAGGTATTCCAGAACAAATGCCGAAGAGTGATCTGATCTATGTGCCTTGTTCACTCGTCATCCCTGGATTAGGCCCTAAATACAGCCTTCAAACTCTATCTAAAGCATATATCTCCCTGACTTTGTGATGATCTCCAGTTGATAACCGGGTTCGAGGGTATGCCGAGAGCTGAACCGTTTCGAAGAATTTTAACATGAAACTAGATCGCATCGCCACCTTCGTAGTAGACTTACCGAGTCAAGATTTTAATATAGCTTCATAAACCAGATTGGTGGAATAACAAGATTGCATTCTTGATCTGGTTGATATTGGGGGTGGCGTAGTTAGCTAGCAGATATAGCTCGTTTCTATATTATCTCTTTACCACTCGACCAAAACACCATATAGCCCTAAGATCGTGGCTTGGACATTCTATCCCTGACATATTATACCAGTAGGACTCAATTCCATATGCTACTAGTAACAAAATAACCAGGCATATTTTGATCGTTACTCCTATTTTGGTATTCATGCATACTATCATACATTGATCCCTCACCCACCAAATATACTCGTCCCCGAGTGAACTACTGACTTGCCCAAGTCGTTGGCACCTTAGGATACTTGCCCGCATCCAGCCCCAGATCTTTGTATACAGCATCATCACCTGGTCAAACATTAGTACATAGTTCAACATAGAACCCATGGTACCCTTACCTTTCAATGAGTCAACTCTCTCCTCATTCTCGCCCTCCAACTTCTCCAATTCCTCCCCAGGCTGCACCTCCTCAGACCGCTTGCCGTCAGACTCGGCTGTAGCAGCCTTTCCCAGATCATCTGTAGCTTCACCGATCATTAGGAACTGGGCGTTCGGATAGTCGATGAACTCAGGTGTCAATGGCGCCCAGCGGTAATCCTGAAACTTTTCGCGGACACTACCCAGCAAAGTCAGTCGTGAGTTCAGGGACGATAGATGGAATTGGACAAACCTTTCAGGGTACTCAGGGTCCTTTGGGAGTTGCGCAGAGGAAGGGCCGGGATACTTCGGGTTCTTCGACTGCACAATCCAGCTGCCGCGCGCGTGAAGACCAAAGTCTTCCTGGAGAGGGCCAATCTCCCCGGGGATAGTCAAAATGTACGCCAGGTGCGAGGCTCGCTTGGTGGATGTGATCGCATAGACGCCTTCTGCATACGGCTTGGCTTCCGGCACAGTGCGTTCGCCACGAGTCGAGGTTTCATATTTCTCACCGGCAATGAAGTTCTCCTGGAGCTCTTTCATCGTCTGTCCAGCCTTCTCGACGAAACCCATGTCTCTCTCTCTCCCGCTCGTTGGAAACTTCTTTTTGGGCAATAGCATCAGCCGACACTTCGCGCCAGCTTCTAAAGACCCCTGCGTTTGATCCAGGGAGGCCCCTAAAGGAGTTGGACGGAGTACAATGAAGCTTCGGGCAACGTCATCCACACTATTTGGTTCGGACACGTTAACACGGGGTCGGTAAAAGAAATAGATCACGCCTTTCTCGAGTATATTCGAAGGAACGGCTTCCTCTCTTTCCTTCGATTTTTGGATCCCAGATTCGACCCCATCCGCAGCGGGCTTCTCTTGGTCTACGCGTCGTCAGTATTATGCCACTTGAAACATGTACAAGAGTTATTACCGTCGGCAGATTTTGCCTGTTCAGTCTTTGATTCCTGTGAATCTTTTTTGTCATTCCCGTGCTCTTCCTTGCTTTCCTCTACTTGCTCATCTTTCTGTTCTTCTTTTGGCCCCACTGCTTGCTCTTCTCCAGGCTCTTCCTTCTTGCCCTCCGCTGGCTCCTCATTCTGTTGACCCTTCTCTTCCACTTCTGGTTTCTCATTCGACTGAGCCTTCTCTCCCTCTACTTGCTCCTCAACCGGCTGAGCCTTCTCTCCCTCTGCTTCTTGTTCACCATGCTCCTCCTTCTTTTCCTTTACATGCTTTTCCGCATCTTCCTTTCGCTCCTCCACCTTCTTGTCTTCATCCCGCGCAGCCTTCTTGTCATCCTTCTTGCTCCTCTTCGGCTCGGGACCTTTATGCGCAGCTTCCTTACGCTTTGCGCCCGCTCCACCCTTGCTCTTCGTGTCGGGACCGGCTGATATGGCTTCTTTCGCCTTCTGTGCAGCTTGGCGCGTCGAAGTCCTAGTCGCGGCCATTGTGAGTCAAGTAACGATTCAATTTAAAGATGGAGGGTCCAATTGGATGATAGGATGTCAGGAAAAAGGGATAATTGAAAGATGACAAGCTACGAGGCGGGTCTCGACCCGAGAGATGCGACTTGTGCTGCTCCCTCAAGTGGGCAGCCGACGATGAGGACCGTCTGACGTCATCCATGCCAGCATCCTTTTCCGGACTAGCGCAGCTCAAGCAAGTCTACGGGCACGTGACCTCAGCGATCGAGATCTGGAAAGCGAGTAGTGATGTCAACGATTCTCCTCGTGGTCTTTTCTCAATCTAGATCCATCTGCTCCGATGGAGTAGTCTCTTGATTGGAATTGGCGCCATGCGATGGAGATCTTGAACAGAAACTCTCCGAAGATTCTAACTCGCTCAGTCCGACATCCGAAAGGCCGCTTGCCGGACTGGCCAAAGCCTCGTTGGACTGCTTCGTTCTTCTGCGTAGCTTTCTTTGTTTAAGATTCGGCCCATCTTCGTGTCGTCGAGCTTGTGGCATTCCAGGGCTTTGTTTCTGGAATACTTGGAAATACTCGGGAGCCGTGCTGGACGGTTTCCTTTTCTTGCCTCGGTTATATCTTGACATCGGCTTGGTGATACTATTGTCAGATTCACAATGTAGATCCTCCATTGAGTCCACCAGCTCGGCTTGCCAATACTCGGAATTGGGCCCTGGAAGAAACAAAATAGTAGGCTTGGAAGATACAGGGGGAGGTTCCTCCTCCGGCTCCTCAACAGCATATGGCTGTATCACAATAGGAGCGTTCTGATCGGAGTTCCGACTTAAAGGATCCTCTGGTGCATTGCTTGTATTCTGACTTTGTTGGGATGGTGTAGATTCTTGTTTATTATCTGACATTGTGGAGGCTTGGAATGGTCCAGAAGCAGTGTCGTAAATTCCAGACATCGCATCCATATCACGCTAGCCCAAGTCCAGGATAAGAACGTCTTGAATGGGATATATTGTAGTCATGCCAAATAAAGAAAGATAAAGTACAGGACATCGCTCGGCTTCAAAGTATTGGGTTGACGTATGCATTTCATTCGAGAATATTCTGCAGAGTGACTAATTGGAACTGAAGACGTTACTGCCCTGAGTCGTACCTATGATGTGTGTTAGTGGAGAGGCGCCCACGGTTGTTCTTCGGCGGGGAGAGTCTGGGGAATGGTGAGGGATCCATTTGGGATCACATCCTCAAGGAGGAAATAGGTGGGTTGTGCCCCCGAAAAGGTCGGTATAAACATCTAGTCCATTTTCATAGAGATCCAATATGGGAATCAATGGTTGCCATGGAATTGTTTCTAATACGAAAACAGTGTAAGTTGTAGTGCCATACTCCGTACGGGAAGACAATTGATGTTCCCCTGGCAGCTTCTCACCGCCGGGGCCCATCATTGGCCAACGGGATTCGCTTATTGGCTCTTCCGGCGGGCGACACAATAAGTCCACGTTTACCGCCTCATCGCTCTTAGTTTAGTTGTCCAGACTGTCCCCGAGTCCAGACGCTCCCCGACCTTACCTGCGTGATCCTCTGCCATTCTGCCCGTTGTAGCAGTGGATGAGGTGGTCGCTTTTGTGATCTCTTTATATCTAGCGTGCGGAGCTTGCTTCTCTATGGTGCGGCTCCGGCCAACTCTCCTTCAAGATGCAGTCCTCCCCAAACATGCTCACTAAGGTATGTCCTCCCCTCCAATGCCCCCGGCGATCTGGCTCTGGAGTTTCAAGGGCAACTATTAAACATCATATCCCACACAGTTCGAGTCGAAGTCCTCCAGAGCGAAGGGAATCGCTTTCCATCCCAAGCGGTTAGTCCACGACTGAGTTCCCACGCGTCGCAATCAAGCACCGCTGACCCTGACGGAACCAGGCCATGGATCTTAGTATCGCTTCACTCGTCGACTATCCAACTATGGGATTATCGCATGGGAACCCTCATTGACCGTTTCGAAGAACACGATGGCCCCGTTCGAGGCATTGACTTCCATCCTACACAACCCCTCTTCGTGTCCGGAGGCGATGACTACAAGATCAAAGTTTGGAACTATCAAACGCGGAGATGCCTTTTCACACTCAATGGCCATCTCGACTATGTGCGCACAGTGTTCTTCCATCCCGAGCTCCCTTGGATCCTTTCCGCGTCGGACGATCAGACAATCCGGATATGGAACTGGCAGAACCGGTCACTGAGTAAGTTGACATCTGGCCACCTATTCCGCACCAAACTGACTTCAAGTGTTCAGTCTGTACGATGACGGGTCACAATCACTATGTGATGTGCGCGCAATTTCACCCAACCGAGGACTTGATTGCCTCCGCCTCCCTAGACCAGTCTGTCCGTATCTGGGACATCTCGGGCCTGCGGAAGAAGCACTCCGCGCCGACGACCATGTCGTTCGAAGACCAGATGGCTCGGGCCAACCCCAGTCAGGCAGACATGTTCGGAAACACCGATGCAGTTGTGAAGTTTGTCTTGGAGGGCCACGACCGAGGAGTCAACTGGGTGTCCTTCCACCCCACTCTGCCCCTTATCGTCTCCGCGGGTGACGACCGCCTGATAAAGTTATGGAGGATGAGTGGTACGTTATAACTAAGCGCGTTCCATGCGTGATTAGGGTCGCTAACATTGCACGATAGATACCAAAGCCTGGGAAGTCGATACATGTCGCGGTCATTTCCAGAATGCCTCAGCCTGTCTGTTCCACCCTCACCAAGATCTGATCCTCTCCGTCGGCGAAGATAAAACAATCAGAGCATGGGACTTGAATAAGAGAACCTCGGTCCAATCGTTCAAGCGGGATCTGGATCGCTTCTGGGTTATTGCTGCTCATCCCGAAATCAATCTCTTTGCCGCGGGTCACGACACTGGTGTCATGGTTTTCAAGTTGGAGCGCGAGAGGCCAGCTTCTGCGGTTTACCAGAATCAGTTGTTCTACATTACCAAGGAGAAGCATGTCAAGTCGTATGACTTCGCCAAGAATGTCGAATCCCCGCCGATGCTCTCGTTGCGTAAGCTTGGTGCTCCCTGGGTGCCTCCACGAACGGTCTCGTACAACCCCGCTGAGCGTGCTATCCTGGTTACTTCGCCAACAGATGGTGGCGTGTACGAGCTGATTCACCTCCCAAGGGATGCTACTGGTGCCGTGGAACCAACCGACGTAAAACGTGGCCAAGCTTCCTCTGCTGTCTTCGTCGCGCGCAATCGATTCGCTGTTTTCAACCAAGCAAACCAGCAGGTGGACATCAAGGACTTGAGCAACTCCACTACGAAGACTATCAAACCTCCTCCAGGCACCACCGATATCTACTTTGGCGGTACCGGCTGTCTACTCTTTGTCACTCCCACCACCGTCGCTCTTTTCGATATCCAACAAAAGAAGCAGTTGGCTGAGTTGGCTGTCAGCGGCGTCAAATACGTTGTCTGGTCCAACGATGGCCTTTATGCAGCTTTGCTCAGCAAACACAATGTGACGATTGTCACCAAATCCCTTGAGCAAGTAAGTAGCTTGCACGAGACGATTCGTATCAAGAGCGCCGCCTGGGATGACGCTGGCGTCCTTCTCTACTCCACCTTGAACCACGTTAAGTACTCTCTTCTTAATGGGTAAGTATGATCCTCGTTGTGATGAAGCACACATGCTGATATTGTAATAGTGACAATGGCATTATCCGCACCCTCGACCAGACTGTTTATCTCGTCAAGGTCAAGGGCCGGAACGTCTACTGCTTGGACCGCAGTGCCAAGCCCAGAATTCTGGAAATCGATCCTACAGAGTACCGGTTCAAGCTGGCGCTGGTTAAGAGAAACTATGATGAGATGCTCCAGATCATCAAGACATCTAGTCTTGTCGGTCAAAGCATCATCTCATACCTGCAGAAGAAGGGCTACCCAGAGATTGCGCTGCAGTTCGTGCAGGACCCCCAGACCCGTTTCGAGCTCGCCCTGGAGTGCGGTAACCTTGACGTTGCCGTCGAGATGGCTAGAGAGTTGGACCGCCCCAATCTGTGGAGCCGACTTGGCACGGAAGCTCTGGCCCATGGCAACCACCAGGTAGTGGAGATGGCCTACCAAAAGCAGCGGAACTTCGACAAGCTGTCGTTCCTCTACTTGGCCACTGGTGACCAGGAGAAGCTTGGACGAATGGCCAAGATTGCTGAACATCGTGGTGATTTCACTTCCCGGTTCCAGAACGCCATCTACCGTGGCGATGTTGAGGATAGGATCCAGATGTTCAAGGAGGTCGATCTTTGTAAGTTCACAATTTAGCATCTCCGTCATAATGCCTCGCTAACAGCTTGTAGATCCTCTGGCGTATTTGACGGCAAAGACCCATGGGTTGACCGAAGAGGCGGAGTCCATCCTCGAGGCTTGCGGCCTCACGGAAGACCAGATCACTCTGCCCACGGGCGACGGGATCCCCCAGGTTCCCCAGCCTATCGTGCCAACTTTCAAGTCGAACTGGCCCGTCAAGGCTGCTGCCCATTCGTCGTTCGAGAAGGCGTTGCTCGGAGAGGTTGGCGCGGATGATGAAGCTGCGGCTATTGGCTTTGAAGCTGAAGAGGAAGAGGAAGAGGCTGAGACCGCCGGCGAGCACCTTGAAGATGAGGACGAGGACGTTGCTGGATGGGACATGGGAGACGAGATTAATGTCGAGGAAGATGTTGACTTCGTTAATGTGGACAGCGCTGAGGCGGGTGCTGGCAGCACTGAGGCCGACCTTTGGGCTCGCAACTCCCCTCTTGCCGCTGACCACGTCGCCGCTGGCTCCTTTGACACCGCTATGCAGCTCCTCAACCGCCAGGTTGGCGCCGTAAACTTCGCGCCTCTCAAGCCACGTTTCTTGGAAGTATATAAGGCCTCTAAGACTTATCTCCCAGCAACTCCCGGCCTGCCACCCCTGGTCAACTACGTTCGCCGGACTGTTGAGGAGACTGACTCGCGCAAGGTCCTCCCCGTTATCGCGAAGGATCTGGAGACCATTGCCAACGTAGACCTGCAGGAAGGCTACGCTGCGATGAGGGCTAACAAGCTCGAGGACGGCGTGAGAATCTTCAAGGGCATCTTGCACTCTCTCCTCGTGAACACTGTGTCGTCTGAGGCCGAGGTTGAACAGGCGAAGAAGATCATCGAGACCGCTCGGGAATACATCCTTGCGATGTCGATCGAATTGGAGCGCCGTTCTGTTGGAACCGACACCCCAGAAAACCTCAAGAGAAGCCTCGAGCTTTCTGCTTACTTCACGATCCCCAAGCTGGAGGTTGCGCATCGCCAGCTGGCACTGATGGCAGCAATGAAGCTTGCCTTTGCCAACAAGAATTACTCCTCAGCCCTCAGCTTTGCCAACCGGATGTTGGCGAACGGTGGCTCCCCTAAGCTCCTTGATCAGGTAAGTCAGATGACAAAGGTTTTGATTTCACACGGCGAGATGCTGACCAGTACACAGGCAAAGAAGATCAAGACTCAGTGCGAGCGCAGCCCGCAGGATAAGATTGACATCGAGTTCGACCAGTTTGCCGAGTTCGATATCTGCGCTGCTTCCCATTCACCGATCTATAGCGGCTCCCCAAGCGTGTCGGATCCTTTCACCGGCGCTAAGTATCATGAACAGTATAAGGGCACCGTGTGTCGGATATCCGACGTGACCGAGATCGGTGCGCCGGCTAGTGGATTAAGGTTGTACGTTCCGGGCCAACATTAAAGATGAAGGAGTCGGAAGATACTCTGTCATGTAATTCTCTGTCTCCAATGTGAAAACATATGAAGCGAATATTTTTACGTGGGGGGAAGTTTGGTGATAGGGTGGCGCCCATGGCTGGAAGGAAAGCCGCTTACTAGATGTATGGATTTGCTGTTTACACTAATTTCCCAGCGACGTTGTTTTATATTACCTTGACTTCTACTTTCGCAATGCAACTTCAAGATGTTCATGAAAAAATAAAGAAGAAGAAGAAGAAGAAGAAGAAGAATGGTTCATGTATACATACACAGAGAAGAGAGTCGTCCCCATACCTGCAATTCGCAGTGGAGTAGAGAGATCATGCCAGCAAACTATCGTACAAATCCAAATCCATCTATACTCTAACAAATCTATAAATAAACATACCATCCATACCACCAATCAATCAACCAATCAATCAATCGATTAATCACACCTCCCATCTTTCCATCCAGTCCTCCACCTCTCCTCCCAAAACCGACAATCAAACTCCTTCTTCCCCAGTTTCCGATTCACCTCATTATGCGCCTCACACATCCACGTCCCGAAATCCGCTCTCCCCTTTAACCGCGGCTCATTACGTCCACTGGGCTCGGCCATCCAGTTTCGGAAATCATCCGCACACACCCAGCACGGATACAAGCGCGAGAATATCTTCAGGAACGTCCGCATCTCGCCCTGTTGTTCCTGCGTCGCTTGCACGGGGTACGATGCCGTTAGGGAATGGAGGAATGTCCATGTTGAACGACCGAGCGCTTCTACGTCTGGGGGACAGTCGTCTCGTGGTTGGGGTGTGGATGTACTGGTAGTTGACTCGGGGGTTGGTTTTGTGGTTGTTGGGGTTGAGGTTGCGCCTTGGGCTTTGGCTTGTTTGGTTAGGTTGCGCCAGGATGCGGCGGAGGTGCAGAGGCGACATCTAGATTCCGTTCGTTAGTGGGCTTGGGTAGATATGGAAGGGGAGTAAAAGACGTACGGTTTTCCATCTTTGTCGAGAATGACCCCGTTGGGCAGTTTCGTCATTCCATTCGCATCTTTGGTCTCCTCTGTTGATGAGCTCGCGGCTGCGGGTGTTTGGTGGGGGAATAGGTTCTTCGGTAGACTGGGTTGTGATTCCGAGGTTGACATTGTGGATTTGTTTGCTCTTCACGAGAGTGTCAGCCGTCGATCAACTGAGTAGTATCTCTGATGCTTTTCGGAGGTGCTCGGTATACCGCGGAGGTGCGTCGTGGTTGACGGGAATGGTCAGGTTCGTAGGGAAGAGGAGTTCCAATCCCTCGGACGTATGTACACAGATATTAAAGATGGGTATCCTCCCCGGGTTATATTCTTGAATTTTGCCTTTTCTTCTCCGTTCTTTGCCCTTCTGGTTGTCCTCCAGGAACCAAAGTAAGCATAAAATTAGTGCTTTGTCAGCTGATTCTTTTCCCCGGGTTTCCACTCCCGGTGCCTGGACAGGAATGTCCCGCCGTTCATCAACGACCGAGCTAACTTAGTTGGTTGCTTGTGTACGATTACTAGGTACTTTCTATAGACGGATAATACTTGTTCGAGTCAATTCGTTGTTACGAGTTCGATTTCTTGGTTTTGCGATACCGACAAATCTATAGCTGCACTATCCGATAGTTCGGAATTGGCGTCGCGTCGCGAATTGCCCGCGTTCGATTCGAAAGTCGCGAATTCATCCCCGAAGAACTTAATAAGAGCAAGCGTGAAGAACAAGATGGCATCTCGACGTCGTGTAGTATCCGATTCGGAGTCCGAGTCTGATGAACCCGTCGGGCCTTCGGTCCCTTCCGATGATGTGCTCGAAAAGGCTCTACGCGACACCGTCGCGAAGATTTACAAATCGGGGAATATGGAGGAATTAACGGTTAAGCGGGTGCGCATGGCTGCCGAGAAAGTCCTCGGGGTCGAGGAGGGCTTTTTTAAGGGGAGCAGCATTTGGAAGTCAAAGAGTGATCAGATAATCAAGGATGAAGTGGTATGTTTTGGGAATGTTTTGTAGTTGTACAATTGGGTTAGTCGTTTGCTAATTGTTACGGGTCCATAGGAGGTACAAGATAAGCGGGCGCAAGAACCGAAGTCGGATGAAGAGCTAGAGGAGCCTGCTCCTCCCGCAAAGAAGGCTTCTTCCGCTAAAAGGACCAAACCCGACAAAGCTGAGACATCGCGAAAGCGAAGGAAAACGAATACACCAGAACACGAAGACCAGAGTGAAGTCAGCGCACCACTAGATGATGAGAGTGAGGAGGAAGTGAAAAAGCCCGCTAAAAAACAACCAAAATCGACTGCCGGAAAGAGTTCGAAACCGAAGCCTTCGAAAGAACAGATGTCAGATGACTCGGGGGACGTAGAGCCAAAAAAAGATGATGTCGCACCATCAGAGGCTGAGGAATCTAAGAATGACCGCGGAGAGGACTCGGAGAGCGAAATGTCAGTGGTTCTTGACGAAGAGCCTAAGCCTACCCGAAAGCGACAGAAGAGTGCCGGTTCCGAAGCTTCAACACAGAAAGGGAAGAAGAAGACGATCACAGCTAAAGCGAAGGACGCGGACCTTGACCCAGACCAAAAGAAGATAAAGGAGTTGCAAGATTTGCTGGTCAAATGCGGCATCAGGAAACTTTGGTGGCGACTGCTGGCTCCATATGAGACATCCAAGGAAAAGATCGGACACCTTGAGGGAATGCTCAGGGAGGCAGGGATGACGGGACCATTCAAGGGAAAGGAAGCTGAAAGGAAAGCCTTGAAGATCAGAGAAAGGCGCGAGCTTCAAGCTGATGTCGCCTCGTGCCAAGAGGAGGTAAAGCTGTACGGTAAAGACGGTGCCGACGAAGAGAGCGATAGCGGACGACCAGGACGACGTTTAAACCGAGGCCGCAAGCACCTCGCCTTCTTAGAAGATGACGGGGAGGAGACGGACTGATGGCTGGACGGATGGCGCATTATGTGGTGGAGCATATTTAGCAGCTTCTGCCTGGAGCAGTTGATTGCCGTGTAATAATATTCCGAGTTCTTGCTGTATTAATGCCTTCATGGAATCAAAAGTAGAATTCACAGTTATGATTATTGCGGTTGTCCGTCATTTTCCGGTCTTTGTCCCTCCCATACGTTGCGCGACTAAGCTGAAGACCGCGACCGAAGAGATAAAGAGGACGAGGTTATAGAACTGCATGGATCGTGATTAGTATTCCGACTCAATGCCCGTTTCTGGAGTTATAGATAGCTCACAGCAGTTCTGGAGTATTCATTCTCCTCGGCCTCCGTTCTGGCCTCAACGAATAACCGTCGTAGATTAGGAAGGTTTGCCTAATAAGAGGGTTAACGAGATCGTGGACATATAGCAATTCCAATTTCCATACCATCACACCAGTCGAAGTGTACAATGCCAAGTGATATGGTCTGGAGTACTCCTGAGAAGTGGTGGTAATTAAGCTCCGCGGGCTTAAATGCTAAAAAGGCAGAGCCGCGTTTTGTGGACAACTTTTGGGTCCAGACACATGATGAGACCCTTTCCTTAATCCACTTCCACCTCATCTTCTCCGCTCTCCCTCAACTGCGCCCATTCCCCCCTTTTCTTCCATAACCTGGGCCTTTGGGGATGACGCTTTAATTCTACCCTAATCCTTCCAGTCATTTGAAACGCCATATCCCCGACCCACCGACGGTATCCCTGAACCTTTCGCCGCCGCCAAATTCCCCGCAGTGGTCCGCAAGGACACTCTTGCATACGTAATTCCGACTTCGTTCCTCGCTGCGGGAGCTCGATATCATTCACGATGGCTATGAGCAGGATACGCGGCGCCTTTGCGGTGCCTAGAAAAGGGGAAACATTCGAATTGCGAGCTGGTCTTGTGTATGCACTCCGAACTTCTGGCAATTACGCGTTCCTGCGAGTGTCACTAACGAGAATTACAGATCTCAATATGCCTACGAACGGTATGTCTCCGGTTGAGTTGCGATGATCCAGCACCTATACCGAGTTCAGTGATGATGTCTGACCCCGTCACAGAAAGGAGGCTATCCAGAAAACCATCATGGCCATGACCTTAGGAAAAGATGTCTCCGCCCTTTTCCCCGATGTCCTGAAGAATATTGCGACGAGCGATCTTGAACAGAAGAAATTAGTATACCTGTATCTGATGTGGGTGGCCCATGACTGTCTCGATCGTCGCTCTGCATGCTGATATTCGATGCGCGGCAATCAGGAATTACGCCAAATCTCACCCGGATCTCTGTATTCTTGCCGTGAATACCTTCGTTCAAGACTCCGAAGACCCTAATCCCCTGATCAGGGCACTTGCAATCCGAACGATGGGATGTATTCGAGTGGACAAGATGGTCGACTACATGGAGGAGCCCCTCCGGAAGACTCTCAGGGATGAGTCGCCCTATGTCCGCAAGACAGCTGCCATTTGTGTTGCCAAGCTTTTCGATCTCAACCCCGGAATGTGTATGGAGAATGGTTTCCTGGAAATGCTTCAAGAGATGATTGGAGACCCCAACCCCATGGTGGTTGCGAACTCGGTGACAGCGCTCTCGGAGATCCACCACGCCGCGCCGGAAACCAATGCGCTCCAGGTCACAACCAATACATTACGCAAGCTATTGATGGCGTTGAACGAGTGCACAGAGTGGGGTCGAGTTACGATTCTCACAACGCTGGCAGAGTACCGGACTACTGAGGTCACCGAATCAGAGCATATCTGTGAGCGCGTGGCCCCTCAATTCCAGCATGCGAATCCCAGTGTCGTGTTGGCCGCCGTCAAGGTCGTCTTTTTGCACATGAGGAATATCAAGGATGAACTCTCCAAGAACTATCTGAAGAAGATGGCCCCTCCCTTAGGTAATTTAGCCCCCTTGAACCCCACTATGGAGACAATCTAATCATGATGCTTGATTCTAGTAACTCTTGTCTCGTCAGCACCCGAAGTACAATATGTGGCTCTGAGAAATATCGACCTATTACTGCAAAAACAGCCTGATATTCTAAACAAGGAGCTCCGTGTGTTCTTCTGCAAGTACAACGACCCGCCCTATGTCAAGTTCCAGAAGCTTGAGATCATGGTTCGCATTGCCAACGATCGCAATGTCGACCAACTTCTAGCAGAACTTAAGGAATACGCCCTGGAAGTGGACATGGACTTCGTGCGGCGCGCTGTCAAGGCCATCGGTCAGGTCGCCATCAAGATTGAGAACGCCAGTGAGAAGTGTGTTAACACATTGTTGGACTTGATCAACACGAAGGTCAACTACGTAGTGCAGGAGGCGATCGTGGTGATCAAGGACATTTTCCGGAAGTATCCTGGCTACGAAGGCATCATTCCCACCCTTTGCAAATGCATCGATGAGCTCGATGAGCCTAACGCCAGAGCCGCGCTCATCTGGATCGTGGGAGAATATGCGGAGAAGATCAACAATGCCGGAGATATCCTAGCCGGATTCGTGGAAGGCTTTAATGAAGAGTTCTCACAAACGCAGCTGCAAATCCTCACAGCTGTTGTTAAACTCTTCGTAAAACGGCCTGAAAAAGCCCAGGGACTAGTGCAGAAGGTTCTGCAGGCCGCTACAGCCGAGAACGACAACCCTGACGTTCGTGACCGTGCCTATGTGTACTGGCGCTTGCTCTCCAACACAAGCGACCCTGGTGCCACTAAGAACATCATGCTCTCTGAAAAGCCGCCGATCGTGACTACCATCCATTCTCTCCCCCCAGCACTTCTCGAAAAACTCCTCACCGAACTTTCTACCCTCGCCTCTGTATACCACAAGCCACCCGAGCAATTCGTGGGCCAAGGCAGATTTGGTGCCGACGCCGTTCAAAGGGCCGCCATCGAGTATGTACCCCTGCTAGCTGGACTTTACTTGCTCTCTTCGCTAACCATTATTCTTTAGGGAACAAATCCAAAATGCACGTGAGAACCCATTGGCTGCGGCTGCGGCGGCGGCGGCAGTTAGTGGGAAGGCTCCGCCGCCCCAGAGTCAGAATAACGTCGAGAATCTTCTGGATATCGATTTCGACGGAGGTGCACCAGCCTCCGCTCAGAAGGAACCAAGCGCCGGCATGTCCGGCCTTGAAGGCCTTGCCGGCACACCTGTCCGGGTAGAGTCTCCCGCTGCCGGTGCTCCGGCGGGCAACAATAATCTGGATGATCTACTGGGCGTGTTTGGCGACGGCGGAGGTGCTGCTGCCCCGGTCCCAGCCCCCAATGGTGGTAGTGCTAGCGCAGACCTCATGAATGGTTTCGCTGGGCTGGATTTATCATCGAACACCACATCTCCACCACCGGGAGGAAGGCAGCCCAAGAAGACCAACGAGGACATTTTGTCACTGTTTTAAATCCATCGTCGATGTATGGGTGGGATCCAATATGTATAGCCGAAGACAGGTCAGCGTGGAGGTGCTTCAAAAGATGACTTAATCCTTGCATTCGGTATAGATTTCCACGGTCTTCATTGTTTGATTTCGCCAGCAATGCTCGCTGTGACCTTTTTATCCTTTTTATTCTTCTTCACTTGTGATTACTTGTATATCCTGAGCATCCTTTTCTTCAATCTTTCATGTCTATTTCCCATCAATGCTAGGGACGGAATCTAGAGACATTATTCTCTCACGTATCGTGACCCTTTGAATTATAACCCATATGTAGCAAGATGGCAAAACAAGACAACCAGATCCCGAGTCGGCCGATGGAGTACAACTACATTCGGCTCGCCGTGCCCTCGGAAACTTTTCGCGAATGCCGAAAATACAAGCAATCCCGGGATTACTAAACATTTAGTAGTACCGCTGTCTCCAATTTGTTTTCTTCTTTTTCTTCCGTTTCTTCCCTCGTAGTGGAGCCGTTGGGGTTGGAGTCAGTGGAGGGACTCCATTGCATAGAATTGATTTGCTGGTATGGCAACATCTAAGTAAATGGTTTTTCGCGGTCATGTACAATGCCAATGGCGTGATAATAGTAATCTGACGTATGTATCTAGTATCTACTCTGGATTTTCTCTAGTAGTACAGGATATAGACCGTACTTTAGGTCTGATAATAAGGATTGAAATCTGCCGTCTCGGCGCATTAGTGCCGATCATAAACCAGACACCGAGAATTAGCCGTCTTTATTTACGAAAAAATAAAATAAATCAATCAATAAAGGAAAGAAATATGGAGCATAGTAAAAGGCAAATATCTCACCGACCTCCAATGAGCACGCTGTACATGACTTGCCCAGAAACCTCAGCATATACCAGTTTTGCCCCCAAGTACGAATCAAAGCCGACTCTCGTCCCGTCAATACGTACGTACATACAAAATCAGAGAGTGGAGACCATGGCTTTCCAGACCCGCTATATCCGTAGAAATCCATGGACGGTCCGGAGTAGATCCGTAAAGCCCATCGAGTCAGTATAAATGGTCCATGGGACCGGTTCCGGATCTGGTCTTTTCTGAACATCAGTCCCCAGAATAGCACCACCAGGTCAATATGGCGCAAACAGACTACAAGTTTGAAGGATGGATGGGCCTGTCACCCGAGTCGGCAGATGGAAAGATGGTCTGGCAGGAATTTGAGCCAAAGGAATGGGAGGAGACCGATGTCGATATCAAGGTCACTCATTGTGGTGTTTGCGGATCGGATCTGCATACTCTCCGTAGCGGCTGGGTAGGTTACCTGGGTTCCTTTTTACATGGCTCAGCAGGATATATCATATTGAAGGGTAGAGGAATGAGATGGCTGACTCCTGGCACAGGGCCCTACCAAATATCCCTGCTGCGTTGGCCACGAGATCGTCGGTATTGCCGTCCGTGTAGGCTCGAAAGCCGTGGGCGATATCAAAGTCGGAGATCGTGTCGGCGTCGGCGCCCAGAGTGACTCGTGTCTGGGCCGTCTAGGTGATTGCCCCGAATGCGCTATGGGCTGGGAGCAATACTGCTCTCACAAGATCGTCGGCACGTACAACGGCATCCATCTCAACGGCGGGAAATCCTACGGTGGATACTCGTTGTACAACCGTACCCCGTCCAACTTTGTCATCAAGATCCCAAATGCCATTCCCTCGGCCGAGGCAGCTCCCATGCTGTGCGGCGGTGTCACCGTCTACAGCCCCTTGAAGCACAATGGCTGCGGCCCCGGCAAACGCGTTGGAATCATCGGCGTCGGCGGACTGGGTCACTTCGGTGTTCTGTTCGCGAAGGCCATGGGCGCAGACAAAGTCGTCGCTATCTCGCGCAAGGCTAGCAAGAGTGCCGATTCACTGAAAATGGGCGCGGATATCTACATCGCCACGGACGATGAACCGGACTGGGCGACTAAATATGCCCGTTCCTTGGACCTTATTGTCTGCACGGTTTCTTCCTCCAAGGTACGTTTTTTACTTTATCTCATAACGACAGAGAATCACTCTGGAGTTGAGTTCATCCACGAGGCTAATGTCTGATTTAGATGCCCATGACGGAGTACCTGGGTCTTCTGGCTACCAACGGCAGTCTGGTTCAGGTCGGTCTTCCTGAGGATGGGACTCTTTTCGCGAATGTGCGTAACCTTATTCGCCGGGTGAAGGTTGAGAGTTCCTTTATTGGATCTCCCCGTGAGATTCGGGAGATGTTCGAGCTTGTTGCGGAGAAGGGTGTTAAGCCTTGGATTGAGGAGATCCCTATGAAGGATGCTAATACCGCTATCGTGGATATGCATGCGGGTAAGGCGCGGTATCGTTATGTGCTGGTTAATGAGCAGCAGTGATGTGTCTTGGGGGAGGAGTTGGCTTCGATTTGTCTGTGGGTTGATAGACTTGGAGTATATGGTTTAGACAGATACCAAAATGGGATATGTGATAGACGACTCAGTCACTTTAGGTATTGGCGACACTCGATGGATATAGTATTGCCGCTGTGAAGAGCCACTTTTAGTAATTCTCCAATGGATGTAGAAGCATTATTGTTCACACGACTACCAGACATTTCTGTGCTCATCGATGTACCAAAAGTATAAAAACACAATATTATTATATATTACTAAAACGGTATTATCTGACAAATAAGAAACTCTTGCGCCATCCAACTTGTAACTTTTCTTTTCGTTTTTCTTGTGAGCAACAAATCTTAGGGGGATCAAATGTCAGACGATTATCAACGATCAAACAAATCAAACAGTGATATTATAACTTATCGAACTGTTGCTCTTCTGGTATCTTAGATGGCCGATGTTCAGCTACCCTATCCTTGGGCAGCTGGGTTTAGAGCAGGATCATCACACCCATGACTGCAGCCAAGAGACCGACAGTAGGCTTGACAGCCCGAGCAGCACCAGTGAGTGGTGGCTGGGAGGGCTGAGCTGGGGAGACACCAGTAGGCGCGACTGGGGTCTCGCCAGGAGTGGTGGGCTGGACGGGGGAGACGCCAGTGGGCTGGACGGGAGTCTCACCCGGAACGGATGGCTGGACGGGAGTCTCGCCAGGAACAGAAGGTTGCACAGGAGAGACGCCAGTGGGCTGGACGGGAGTCTCACCCGGAACGGATGGCTGGACGGGGGAGACGCCGGTGGGCTGGACGGGAGTCTCGCCAGGAACAGAAGGTTGTACAGGAGAGACACCGGTGGGCTGGACGGGAGTCTCGCCAGGAACAGAAGGTTGTACAGGAGAGACGCCAGTGGGCTGGACGGGAGTCTCGCCAGGAACAGAAGGTTGCACAGGAGAGACGCCAGTGGGCTGGACGGGAGTCTCACCCGGAACGGATGGCTGGACGGGGGAGACGCCGGTGGGCTGGGCAGGGACGGGAGTTTCACCAGGGACGGAAGGCTGAGCAGGAGTCTCTCCCGGAACAGAGGGCTGGACAGGGGTTTCACCAGGGACGGAAGGCTGGACAGGAGTCTCTCCCGGAACAACAGGCTGGACAGGAGTCTCTCCCGGAACAACAGGCTGGACAGGGGTCTCTCCCGGAACAACAGGCTGGACAGGGGTCTCGCCTGGAACAGAGGGTTGAGTAGTGACTGGCTTTCCGGGGACAGTAGATTGACCAGGAGCCACAGGAACTGGCTGGGTAGGGGCAACCGGGACGGTGGTGTTCTGGAAGGGAGCAGTGGGAACTGGAGCAGGTGGCAGAAGAGTGCTGTTCTTAGGAGGTACCGGTACCGGTGCTGGTGGCAGAGGAACACCAGTGCCAGTGGGCACAGGCTTCACAGGCGGCAAGGTTGACGACTCACAGAATGTGGTGGTGACCGTAATGATGTTAGTCTGAGTGATGGGAACGGTGAGAGTCTTGGTGCCAGAGGTGACAACAGAAGACGTGACAGGGCACTCAGTAGTAACATAGGTGGTTGTCTTAGTGATCTCCGTGATGGGCTGGGTGTTGTGAGGAGGCTCCGTCTGATGGGGAGGCTTGGTGTGAGGGGGCTCAGTGCCGGTGGGCTTGGTGTGAGGGGGCTCAGTGCCGGTGGGCTTGGTGTGAGGGGGCTCAGTGCCGGTGGGCTTGGTGTGAGGGGGCTCAGTGCCGGTGGGTTTGGTGTGAGGGGGCTCAGTGCCTGTGGGCTTGGTGTGAGGGGGCTCAGTGCCGGTGGGCTTCTCCTGCGTAGGCTGAGGCTTGGTGTGGGGGGGCTCAGTGCCGGTGGGCTTCTCATGGGTAGGCTGAGGCTTGGTGTGAGGGGGCTCAGTGCCGGTGGGCTTCTCGTGGGTAGGCTGAGGCTTGGTGTGAGGGGGCTCAGTGCCGGTGGGCTTCTCATGGGTAGGCTCCGGCTTGGTGTGAGGGGGCTCAGTGCCTGTGGGCTTCTCATGGGTAGGCTCCGGCTTGGTGTGTGGAGGCTCCGTGCCGTGAGTAGGCTTCTCATGGGTAGGCTCCGGCTTGGTGTGTGCAGGCTCCGTGCCGGTGGGCTTCTCATGAGTAGGCTCCGTATGAGGAGGCTCAGTCTTGCTGGGCTCCTTATTGGGAGGCTTCTCATGAGTAGGTTTCTCATGACTAGGCTCCGTGTTATGAGGAGGCTCCTTGTGAGACCCAGTAGGGCGAGGAGGAGGGTTGGGAGCCTCAGTCCATTGAGGAGGTTCCTTGTGAGCCAGATCAATTGTAGCCGGAGCCCCATGATCCACACCTCGGTTTTGGATAACACCAGCGAGTGCTGGGCCAGCCAGAGCCAGCAGAGCAATAGTTCCCTTAACCATCTCGAAGGATGATCGACCTATCGAAACCAGATACCAAAAGCACAAACAAAGACGATTAATTAGAATTAAACGAATGAAAAAAGAGCGAGCGACTTTTATTAGCTCGGTACAAGCGTGTTGAGAGAGGGAGAAGTCGTTTCAGGAGAGAGAAGACGTGAACTTATATCTCCATGGCGGCGACTTCTTTTGCCGTTTCCGTGCGGTGCTCATTGATAGCTACAATGGCACAGTAGTATCGATTTGCAGCAAGATCTGGTGCCTGGTCAAGAGGAGAAGCAAATCTTGATTCCGTGACACATAAGGCCCATTGGTCTGCAGTGTATAACTGGGACATAACGAGCCATGGTTTGCTGGCCAGTCGGTTAGTGGAACAAGCAATGGGTGGTATGTGGATAAGACTCAAAATCTTCAGATAAAGTTGGGAGGTGGGTGCTACGTGGTATCGTATTCAGGCGAGGAACCCACATGCCCTGTTAGATCTTCGGAGGTTACGGAAAGAAAGATGGCGCAATTAGTTCTTGGATGCAGTACGGAGGAAGTCGTGGTGTCATCACTTCAGTCGAGGGTCTTCAAGAGAAGCCACGGATGCTAGCCCCATCCGGTGATCGAAACTTCAAGGAACATGCAGATACAGTTTTGTTCCTTGAGTAAAATAGCTAGATGACCTATGACAGGATCGTTCCTAGCGTTGCCGTCTTCTTTCAACGCCATGGACAACCGTGGCCAGCTTAAACCGTGAAGTCATTCAAAAACGGCAGTCAACAGTGCACAAGGCTGGTCAACAAGAGATTTTTCCTACTTGTGGTCACTGGCTTGCAGCTCAATTGACGCCAAGCTGGTGGCGTCACCAGGATTGCCCCAGTGCTTCAAATTCGCAGGACTCTGCAGAATTGACTAAAGCGCCTCTGGAATGTGGAGATTGGCTATGGAGAAGTTCTGCAAGCTTACGGTAAGCGTGAAGTCCACGTTGTGGACATGGTACAAGGCGCAAAAAGGAAAGCCGTAACGAAGGAAGCGAGTACAGAATCGAAGCAGTCCCAGCAAATCACGAAGAATGTGCAGAATTTTACATGCTTCGAAAACTTCATCTGTGCATACTAGTCAATGACGACACCTAAAAGATATTGCTCAAGCACAGCTGGAATCAATCGAGTATGACGACACTGATGTCTTCTAGATAGCCGGATTTAGAAGATACTGAAGCTCGAGTACAAGTAAGTAACGTGATACGTTCATTGATTTTTGTCGAAGTCTCGTCAGGTGCGTAGTGTTCAGGATTTGCGATGAATGTAATCGTCATCCAAAAAATTTGATCAAGATGAATACGATTCCTGAGTTGCCGCAAACGGCGATCGAGGGCCCCTGGGGCTCAGGGGTGGGTACAGAGAGCATTGCGTCTTTATGGAGAGGCATTGGCGCGATTAAAATAGAACGTTGTAGTCACTTGAGCCATGCATCCCGTAGGTCCATCATGGATTGTATACTAGAAGACCGTTTGCGGCTAGGTCTACGTCGATGGCACGTGCTTGCTTAGGTTGCGCAGCGCAGCATCATGTGACCCTACCTCAGCCCCTGGATAGGGCTTAGGTCTTAGGGCTGCCGGGGCCGAAGCGCGTCCGGCGCGCGTCCAGTCGCGTTAATGACCGTATACGATATTCAGTATACTCCACTATACCGAGACAGGTTCAACGCACATACAACATCCAAAACACAAAGATGCCTCACTCCGTGTCTCCTGGGGAGTCCCCTAGTCATCGCAATGATGAAGAAGTCCTTCCGGATGCTTCTCCAACAGATGCGACCCCCAGTGGTCCAGAAGAGAAGGAGTCCGAAGCCACTGAAAACGATACAAAAGACAGACTTGCGGACCTACTTTTCGATGATGACGATGACGACGAATTTCCTGCATCTAGTGCGCCAGACACGAAGAATGAGAACCCTGCTAGTCGAGATGCAGTAGAGTAAGCACCAGTCACCCGAGAGATAGAAAGCCAGTCTGACAAATGTTGTACAGTTCCTCTGCACCGCAACCCGCTCACGTAGACACAGATACTATGCTTGCCTTCTACCAGCGACTTTTCCCATTCCGATACCTTTTTCAGTGGCTAAACCACGGAATTGTTCCTTCCCCAGACTTTGGGAACCGTGAGTTCGCGCTTACCCTACAGAATGACGCCTACCTACGATATCAATCATATGCGACGGCAGATCTGTAAGCGGACATACCAAGGCATCCTCTGTTATGCAACACATCATTGACCCCCTACTAGCTTCCGTAAAGATATCTTGCGCATGAACCCGTCCCGTTTTGAAATCGGCCCCGTCTACAACACAAACCCCCGCGATCGGAAAACTTTACGAGGGGGTCAGATGAAACCAGTTTCTAAGGAATTAGTGTTCGATATCGATTTGACAGATTATGACGACATCCGATCCTGTTGCGAAAAGGCGAATATCTGTGGGAAATGCTGGACATTTGTAACCATGGCCATGAAGGTTGTCGACACGGCGTTGCGGGACGACTTTGGATTCCAACACATCTTATGGGTTTACTCTGGTCGTCGTGGTGCCCACGCCTGGGTCTGTGATCCACGTGCTCGCAGTCTTCCAGATGATCGGCGACGGGCCATTGCAGGATATCTGGACCTCTTACGAGGAGGGGCCCAGAGCGGCAAGCGTGTCAATCTGAAGCGTCCGCTGCATCCGCATATGTCCCGTAGTCTGGAGATCCTGAAGCCTTACTTCGCCCAGACTACCTTGGTAGACCAGGACACTTTTGTTAGCTCGGAGCAGGCGCAACGCCTCCTAGCGCTACTTCCCGACAAGGCCTTGAATGATGCGTTGCGCAAGAAATGGGAATCATCACCAGACCGCTCTAGTACGAACAAATGGGCCGACATTGACTCGCTCGCGAAGACGGGAAAAAGCAGCACTCTGAAAACTTCTACACTACGCGAGGCGAAGCAGGATATTGTTTTGGAGTACACTTATCCCCGCCTTGATTCTGAAGTCAGTAAGAAGATGATTCACTTGCTCAAGAGCCCGTTCGTCATACACCCTGGCACAGGTCGCGTTTGTGTTCCCATTGATGCTCGAAAGGCTGAGCAATTTGACCCGCTTTCAGTTCCCACGGTCACACAACTACTTGGGGAGATTGATGCGTACGATGCAGAGAACCCCAGTAACGGCGCAGGAGACGCTGTGGATGGGGAGGGAAGCGTGCCCAATGACTCTGATGTGAGAGGAAGCCGCAAACTCCAGGATTATGAGAAAACGAGTCTCAAGCCATATGTTGATTATTTCCGCTCGTTCATTGCCGGTCTTCTCAAGGAGGAACGCGGTGGGAAGCGGGAGCGAAACGAAGACATGACGGAGGTGAAGACTGAAAGTATGGAGTTTTAAACCCTTGCATCTACTTTCTGTGGGTCTTCTACCTAGGACTTTTGGTACTTTTCGAGCGGTTTTGGAGTATACATGTTGAAGGCAGGGTTAGGATGCATACGGCGTTTCGGTGTTGTCGCAGGATTACTTCAAGACATAGGCATGATTTTATATTTCGCCTGACAACCTACTAATCAGGGATATGAATGGTGAACATGAGACCGTCATTATAGAACTGGTGGTGCTTAACGCTTTTGAACGTAGGTAATCCTTGAAGCATAATATCATACTGTAGGATGCAATTTTTAAATATAATACATGTAGATGCTAAATTCGTTTCTATATTGATACACGTGCACACTGCCTAGCAAATATTGTCATAGGCGACTTGCATGGACAGACGTCAAGCTAACATGACAGGAAGTTACGGCAAACTCCCTCACAAAAAGATCACGAGAAAGTCGAGGAATGTAGAATTAGAATTAGGAGTAGGGATTTAACCAATGCATATTTGCAGACGCATTAATGCATCATTGGTCTGCATTTAAGCGGAGATGAAGTTCTTGACGTCTAAAAGTCCCACTGTTAGATATAGATACTAATATCGCAAGGGTTGTGGTAACTTACTCTCAAGCCAGCGAACGTATTCCTTCTGCTCCTTCACCTGGATGTAGTCAGGAATCATGTTGGCGAGCTCTGCGTTGATGCCTCTCTCCTCGAGGTAACGCTCCAAGAAGGTCTGCAGATCCTCATCGAGGTTCTCAAAGGGAGGTCCAGCGTAGAGGCTCTGTCTAGCCCAGTCCTTTTCAGCTGTCTGGGCATGTGCCAAGTCAGGCTTAGAGAAGTAGGAGACCTCCTCGATCTGGAAGAGACCATCCTGGACAACAGTCTGGATCAGCAAAGCGCCGTTGCTTGGCTTCTCAACGGTGATGTTGACGCGGGCAGGGAAGCTGGGCTCCAGATCACGGTCCAACTCATCCAGCTCGCGATCAGCCGGGGCAACCCGATCCTCGGGGTGCTGGGCAACGTTGCCAGAGGCACCCCGGTTAGCGGGCTGGTGGCCGCCCTCAAAATCCAGCTCGTCACTCAAAGCCTGGTCGTCGAATTCCTCTTGTTCGCTCAGGTTCTGAAGGTCCGCAACGGTAAAGGTGAGGCGAATCCTATTATAGGGGTTTCATTAGGATAGGGTACAAGAATGGGATGGATTGGAAATAGAAAGAGGTGATGGGAAATGGAGACCCAAGCACTTACTCCTCGTTACCGAACTTCTTCGTCAACACGACCTCCTGGTCACCGGGGACGTCCTTGACCTGCAAGCCGACACAAATCAGCCTTCGTTGATGCAAAACATTTGATTCGGTGCACATACCTCCCAGGAGTTGTTCTGAAGAACATACTGGATGTTCTGGACGGAAGAATCCAGGTCCTCAAGACCAGAAGCCTTCTCATGCTTCAGTTCATCCTCAAGCTTGGCAGCAAGCTCAAAATCACCTACACATAGAAGTCGTTGTCAGCGCAATCGAGAGAAACGAATATTACATCATGCCATAAGTCTTGAGCAGTTTTCTTTCTTTCTTTTCCTTGTAATTTTCCCTCCAAATCCTGGATGGATTAGGCGTTCAATTTCTTCTTACCTTCAGCTTGAGACTGCTTGAATACGCTAGAAGTCGAGAAAGCCGCGTATGAAGGCTTCAGAGCAGATTGCAGGATAACATTTTTAGGAGCAGCAGTCGGAATAGGTCGGAAGAGAGCAGAGCGGGAAGAGATGGCGATGGAGCGGGAGAAAGTGCGAGGCACAGAGCGGGCGATGGTACGTAGCGACAACATGATGGATTGTGAGGTTTAGATGGATGCAGAGGCTGTTGGGTTGGAGGAGAATTTTAATGAAAGTTTGGAGGTGACGAACAGGAAACTGATGATGTTACCGCTTGCCAAGAACAAGCTCGGGAGCTCTCGACCAGTCGGCCTGAGGCATTCATCCTTTCCGTCCCAACATCTGAAGAGGGACCTTATATACTAATACAGAATACACGATCAAATTGTTTTCAATTGCCCAGGGTGTTGAAATCTCAAATAATTCTGGGATCAATAGACATTATCTTCTGTCACTCTGCGTTCATCTACAAGCGATATACCACAACCTACAAAACGTCCAATACCTGTACCATAGAAATATATTTTGTGAAACTGACGTTAGTATCACAACTCATAGTCACAAAGTTAGCCAAAAGCAATTTCAAATACAGGAAAGTCATGGAATATACAGAGAGAACAAACCAATTGCACAAGTCTGAATAAGTCTCGAGCATCAAAGCTCGCAGTAGTCACTGCCCAAAGATCTTCGCGCTTAATGAGGTTATATCATGAGAAAAGCTAAGAGTACAAAGTGTCAATCGCACACTTTGCCATAAGTAGATCCAAGCTACAGCTTTGGCTGACAGACATAACACATTTGAGAGCCAGGATCAATGCAGAAGGCGCTGAAGATAATAACTGCCGGTGTTGCTGCGAAGTTGATCGTGCCGTTGCCATTATTATGTTTATTGTTTTATACTATAGGTGGTAGCCTAATAGCGATGCGAAATACTATCACAGATGCATAGCAGACATTTTTGTTAATTTGCTTGTGTAGCCAAACCTTGAAACATACTAACGAATATCAAGATGCTGGTATATACGGTCGTCAACGCCATTATGTGCCAAAACCAATGCGAGCGATACGGTCTTAAAACAAACCCATAACTAAAGATCACGACATCCCTTTAGGAGGAAAAGCTGAAGACTGCTTCCCACCATCCTTGGTCAAGCGAATGAACTTCATGCTACTGAGTCCGGACCAATCTCCATTCCACGAGGCAAGAGCCTTGAGTACATCTTCCTGGCCAAGATCGGGCAACCAGAAACCGGTCTTAAACTCTTTATTCTCTGCGTCTGTTCGCTGTAGGAGATTTTCCTCCCGTTTGCTGGGGGGTCGGCCTTTCCTCCGCTCGCTCTGTAATTGCTCGATCTCAGGGACACTTCGATTGATGTATCTATGTCCGGAAGTGTTAATACGTATGAAACATTGGATAGTCACTAGAGGGCTAACTTTCTGCTTCGACTTACCTAACAATTAAATTCATCATGTCACTATCCGAGAAGACGCCTGCATCCTCCGGGACATTCTCGTGGAAGTATACGATCCGATCGACTAGGAGTTATATTAGAAAAGTCCGGTAGAAAACAGAGGCGCCTTTTGGAAGCTTACTGTATGACTGTCGTCCTCGGGCCAGTGTGGCAGAGACACGAGCAACCCGATCATCTCTGATACCTGCGCGGCGCAATCTCTTCGCATCTCTGCTGTTCTCATGGAGTGCGTCAATTGCCCCTCTCTTTTTAGCGATATGCTTATGGACCTTCGAGAAAGACTTCGGCATGGTGCGATTTTTTTTAATCCCTTGTATTTGAAAGATGGTAGAAAGTAAGCAGTATAATGTTATATGCTGCGCACAGTAAGTTGCAGTCTAGAACCTTGCCTTTTTTTTTTTTTTTTTCCCTCCAATCTCTCCGCGATCCTTATCGCTCGGCAGAATGATAGGGCGGTGATGGTGGAGGCAAACGCCGCCAACGTCCAACCAATCACGGCTTCCTCTGCATGCATCGGCCTATCGCGTTTCTGTTGCGCGTCGGAGGGTTGACACTGGCAGTCAACTTACATTCCAGTCTCGTTGTCTAGGTCATACATAACTCAATGACCCGCCAAGTTGGTTGATTGGCTTCCAGCTCCTTTTCTACGGAAGTTTCTCCTCATGGTTCTCGTGCCCACCGCTCCTCCTGAGTCCTAACCGTCGACTGTCAGAGCTGTTACCCGTTTTGGATGTTCAACTTGACAACCTAACGAGGAGCAGCTCGACTTTCGAAGGTTTCCATAATGGGCATTAAAGGTATGCCCAGCTTCACTTTGTATTTTTCGGAGTGATCAGAGAAGGCTGACTGGACAGTTAGGGCTCCATGGTCTTCTCAAGTCAATTCAAAAACCATGTCATTTGAAAAAGTTTAGCGGACAAACACTTGGGGTCGACGCGTATGGATGGCTGCATCGTGGTACGGTCGCCTGCGCGGTGGACTTAGTTTTGGACCGGCCGACGACCAAGTATGCAGCTTTGATGGGATATTCTTCGGTGTGGGCGCTAACGGGACTGTAGACATGTCGATTTCGTACTGAACCGGGTCCGCATGTTGCTCTATTTTGGAGTTACCCCATATCTTATCTTCGACGGTGACAATCTACCGAGTAAAGCCGGTACCGAGTCTGATCGACATCAACGGCGTCAGGAAAGCAAAACCCTTGGGTTGGAACTGCAGCGGAAGGGAAGGACAGCGGAAGCTTATCAAGAATTCCAGAAAGCGGTGGATGTGACCCCTTTAATGGCTCGTCAATTGATCGACGAACTGAAAAAGATGAATGTTCAGTATGTGGTGGCTCCGTATGAGGCAGATGCACAGCTCGTATACCTTGAGCGCCAGGGCATCATCAATGGTATCATATCAGAAGACTCTGATTTGCTGGTGTTCGGCGCGAAAAGACTGTTGTCTAAACTAGACCAGCATGGCGACTGTATTGAGATTAACCGAGCAGATTTTACAGCTTGTCGCGAAGTCAGTCTTATAGGATGGACTGATGCTGACTTTAGACGCATGTGTATCCTCAGTGGTTGTGATTACCTACCCAACATTGCAAGGCTGGGTTTGAAAACTGCCTATCGGTGTATTCGCAAATACAGGAATGTGGAGAAGGCGCTACGGATGCTTCAATTTGAGGGCCAGTATCATGTTCCTACGAATTATCTGGAGAATTTCAAACAAGCAGAGCTCACCTTCCTTTATCAGAGAGTATTTTGCCCCCAAGCTGGAAAGCTCGTCACTCTGACTGCACCGGAGGATGATGTGAACCTCGAAGAGCTGCCGTACATTGGCGCCGATGTGGACCCTGAGCTTGCAGTTGGAGTCGCTCGTGGTGACTTGGATCCTACAACAAAAGAACCGCTGGTTTTGAGGCCTGCACCCGCGGGTAAGCTCATGCATGGCATCCAACGTCGCCAGACGCTCGGTTCATCCGCCGAACTGAAGCTAAATAAACCCATCAGCTCATTCTTCACCCCAAAACGGACTCCTCTAGCTGAGTTGGATCCAAATAGCCTCACTCCATCTCCCAGCCAGCAAAGGCTACTGGAACGGCATGCCAATAGGTCCTGGGAGAGCAGTCCTGTTACGCCCCGGCCGGGAATCGTCCGATCCGCTACTGTGAATAGGCTATCGAGTCCACTAGTTAGGAGTGTGGAGCGGAACTCTTTTTTGGCCCATGCCTCTAGAGCATCTACCTTGCAGCCCACCAAACGGCAGCGACTTTGTTCGGAGACGGACGAGGCCAGCCTTCCAAGTCTTCCAGATTGCCGCAGTCGTTTCTTTGCTAGCTCCCCGGGTGATTCAAGCCCGAGCGGTGCAAAGGTGACGCGAAGTAAGAAAGCGCGAAAGTCAGCTGTCGATGTGTTTTCTGATGAAGTAGCCGAGGATATCATGACACAAATTGTAGGTTCGTCAGAGACTGCGAACCACTGCAAGGACAAGCCTCACATAGGAACTGAGCCGCGCGAAGGCAACCATGAAGAAGCGGCTCCGTCAACGGCACTTACCACGTCGGAAGATTCGGCAATTGTGAAACAGAAAGTCCTTGCAGAAGAGCCACAGGATAGTGCTGAAACTCCAAGTAAAGCTTCTGTTAACGAGGACTCCAACCCTGAAGTGTTTCACCAGGTGCTTGACTATCATATTGCCAAACAAAACTCTTCTCTGTTGTCTAAGTTTACTTTTGAAGCTGCGGAAAGGAATACCAGCCCCAACTTAGATACCCCGCAAACAAAAGATCCTCAGGTTCATCGCCCGCTTATTTCTAGATCACCCTCTAGGGTGAAAGCTGGGGTTTCCCGGAGTCCTTCGAGGCGACAACGGTTGACACCTTTGCAACGTCTCGGCCAGACTGCGCTGGCCCGGTCACGTTCTCTGAACTTTACCCCTTCTCTTTCAACATCAAGTGCCCTGGGCAGTAACATCGGGGCCAACACCTCTAAGGCAAGCCCGATCCCTGCCACATGTCATATTGCTCAAGGAAGTGAAGACATGATTGTTCCCGATAGTGAAGAAGAGGATGTCGATGGTGACGAACCCAGTCATCCCCGGACACCTGTTGCATTCGACCTCAAGCGATTTTCATATACAAACAAGTGATTCTGGATGGTATACATTGCCGGCTTCATACAGAATGGCATAAACTTTTTTTTTTTATTTTTTTTTTTTTTTTTTTTTTGGCATTGTTATCATCCTGTTGGGTCTTATCTGGAAGAGATACACCGGTGTTTTAAGGTATCGCATTATTCTATATTATCTTTGGTCGTGTATACCCTACCTTGGACGATATTGGAGATAGACGATCGACGTCAGGTCACTTTGAGTAATTTTAGTTTATATCTTTGCATTGATCGTCAGCATGAAACCTGGACAGAACCCACTATGAGACGTAAATGCAGGAGGCTGGAAGGGACCATCAGGCATTAGGGCTGATAAGCCGTGCGGGACCAAGGCTAAAGTCGTGCCTGGACCAATCCTTGGTCCCTGATCGATCGTAGCGCCATCGGTGGGGCGGATCAGACCCAATGGGGCCTCGTGGGTCCCTCAGGGACAGTGGGCGGTGAATTCTGGTTACCGGGAAACCAGCGGGTGTAAACAAAAGGTGATGCCCAGCCTCCTCCATTGGGAGTATATTCTCCATTCCCAGCCACCACATTATCATCACCATCGTCACCAGTTACCTCAACTCTCGCTCGTTGTGTGGAAAAAAATCGGGAGGCAGGCATTCATTGCAAGTGTGGATTTGGCTAGCTACGATCTCTCTCCCCAATTCTCCCCTTCCCTCTTTCTCCCCTCTCCATTCCTTGTACTCAGCTTTGCCTTTTTTTGGCACTAAGTCGTTGAATTTGAACCCCAGATCGGGGCATAGCTTATCGGATTTTTAATTCAACTATCTGACACATCTTGTATAACGTCCAGGTCTCGTGAGCACTGCGACGCAAAGCAGACATACATTCCTTATTCTATTCGTCAAGGGATTGTTCCTCGACCTCGTGCCCTCGTGCCCTCGAGCCCACATTCCATACCCACGTCAAGGCTGACAGAACGTTCCGACATTCTTCGATCACCTTCTCCAGGCATAGAGTTTCACAGCTTGGACTGACAACCGAGACTGTCGCGCATTAAAACAGCTTGATCAGGTCGCAGAACCGAGGGAACAACCAGCACTTTCTGTCATAGTGCGCAACGAAGCGCTCTTCGATCACTCCTTCTCGGGGTCCCGAGAAGAGAGTCATATAAGCTACGGTGTGAAGCAATCAGCTGATATAAGTCTGGCTGAGACTTGACCGGTCGACATGGCTGGCAATTTTAAGGACAAGATGGCCCGTATGTGACCCTTGTTCTTGAAACCATGCTGTTTGTGTATACTGATTGTCTGTGTGATTATAGGTTTCATTCCCATGATCGGTTACCATCACGTGCTTATGATAATTATTGCAGTTACCATTATTCTTCTCTGTAAGCCATGTCCCATACTATGCTGTCACCTCCGGAATGCAACTGACCATATTAGCCCTCTTATTGGCCGGATGCTCGTCGTCCTCTCCACAAATGCCCAGCATCTTCTTGATCTCTCTCTATTACCAACGCTACGACCCCGTCTTCAATCTTGCCCAAGTGGATCCCGGCGTAGTGCAAGCAACAGCGAACATCGTTGGAGGAGCGGAGATGGAAGTCCGTGTGGGATATTTCGGAATCTGCGTATCGCCATCAGGAGGTGCCTACATCTGCAATTCGAATGCAACGGCCCTGGCTGAGGTCGTCACTGTGGACCAAGATCCGCTGAACCTGATTTGGGTAGCATCAACGTTTAAGGATGCTGTGGTCTTCCCATATCTCCTGTATGTTTCCCAGAGTCTTTGGTGATTCTATCTGGATTCATGAATAGGTCCACTGACTTTGATAGAATCGTTGCCGTTATCCTCGCATTTTTCTGCTTCATCCTTCTGGCGACTTTCCCTGGATGGCACGAAGAAATCGACTCGACCGGCTCAGAACGTGAGGTGAAGCCGTTTCCTTCCCGGCCCGTATCTCAGGCAGCGCTGGCTCTGATTTTCGTGGCATCTGTCTTTGTGCTGGTCTCGGTACTATGGCAGCACACGGCATCCGTCGCCGCGAGCACCATTGCCCAAGACATGGGCAATGGCAGTGTCAAGAGCGGAGTTGGTAGCTCTGCGATGGTTCTCGGATGGTTTGGATTTGGCCTGATGGTGGTGACGACGATAGGCTTGTTGGTGATGATTCTCAGCATCAAGCTGATACGGCAGTTGACGGATGAAGAATAATCTATGAAGGGACGCTTTTTCTTTTTGCTTCTTCTTTTTTTTTGTTTTCGACCATATACATGACGCACTTTCCGACGGCACGAACGACACACGATTAATACGACACTGAATTTTGAAATCACGATGATAATGAACAAAATCAATCAACGCCCCTATCACCCCCCTCGCGAGATGCTCCCCTGCTGATCGATCTACCTGTACATTCGCCTGTTTGCATTTTGTCTGTTGAGGGTTTACGTCATGTATAAAAGACGATTTTCTTTTTAGTTATTGGAATGGGATGGGATGGTTGCGATGGGACCCGGGAATTGGAAGTTTTTTTTTACGTGGAATACCTCACTGATTTGTCAAGACTCAATGATTGACCGACTGATTTGAACGCATTTTTGTTTCTATGGCCATAATACAACAGCTCGCATATAGATTGGCTGTTGCTACCGACATGAAAGAATTATATTCATCATGAACTGCAGTTCATCGCATCCACATTTGTAACCCAGTATATATACAAAGGAGCAAAATCAGATATCATGCCTCGCATACTTACTCGCCATCCTCAACCTCCTCCCAAACTTCAACAAAATAAAAGGATAGGGCACAAACAACACCGTCAAGCATCCAAGAAGCGTACACGCCCAGCCAACCCCCAGATTATGAAACATAGCCGTCGCAAACAAAGGAAACCCAGCCCCAAACGACGACCTCATAAAATCATTCCCCGCCAACACCGAAGCCGCATACCTCGGATACGCATGAGCCTGATAACAAAAAATCCCATTGAAGATCAAACACCCCCCGACCGAAAAAAACACCGACCCCACAATCGGCACAATCCAATGCACGCTCTCAAAGTTCCCCGTCCACCCAAACCAGAACAGCGAAATCGGGAGCGCGAACGCCCCCACGCAGGCTGGGGGCAGCTGGTGTTCGGGTGCGATGTTCCAGTTCTGGTCGAAATGCTGAGATTGGTATTTGGCTTTCCAGTAGAAGTAGCACGGTATTATGAGGATCGCTCCGATTAGGATCCCGAGGAAGGCGAGGCCGGTTTGGCCCATGTTGAAACCGTGGATTTCGCTGAAGACGATTGGGAAGGCTTCGAAGAAGATGTAGAGGATGCCGTAGATTAGGGAGATGTAGAGGTTTAGGAAGAAGACGATTGGTTCGAGGAAGCAGAGTTGGAAGGGTCGGATTGCGGCTTCGAAGAGGACGTCCTGGTTGTTGAGTTAGATGTTGTTAGGGTTTGGGTTTGGGTTGGGGGTAGATGTCGTTGTCGTTGTCGTTGTTGTTGTTGTTCTTGCTAACGTACCTTAGGTCTGACATGGCTGAGCTCGATCTCCGCTTCGCATTTGTAGTTCGAGTTCCCCGTGATCTTCCGTACGCGACGTGCTCGTCGCCAAAGAATATTGGGCGTGAAGGTTTCCGGGAGGAAGAAGAATAGTAGGACCAGTGTGAACCCGCTGGCCCAGAGCAGCTGCCAGATGGTCCATGTCCACCCTTTTGCGGAGGCTGCGAAGCCGCCGACGAGAGGGCCCAGGACGGGTGCGGAGATGGCGAAACAGCCCCAGATAGCGATCATGTAGTCGCGCACTTTCGGGTTCCACATGTCTCCCATGGATGCTCCGCCGGTTGCAAGGGCTGGGGAGCCGAGAAAGCCGGTCAAGAACCGGAATGCGAGTAGCATGCCGAAGTTCTTTGCGTAGATGACGGCGAATTGGAAGAAGACAAAGACGACGAGGGTGAGGATGTATGTAGGGTTTCGGCCGACGGTTGGTAGCTCTGAGAGAGGGGACCAGACCATTGGACCTGGGGGTGTGGTTAGTATGTTGATTGATGGGGGTACGCTTAGTTACGATCCATGAATGGGACGTACCTAGGCCATATCCCAGCACGAAGAGTGTCAGCCCGAGTGTTGCGGCGACTCTACTTACACCGAATTGTTCCGAGACGCCTTCGATTCCTGGGGTATAGATCGCAGATCCGATGTAGATGGCAAAGGTTAACATCCAGATCTGGCTACTTACAAGGAGTTTTTTAGTTGTGCTCCAATTCTGAGGATTCTGCATGCATGTAAGTACTTGATGGTGGAGACCGTGTTCAGGGAAGCAAGTCTGTATACGTACCTCAGGATCATCTGGTCCACGCCAATCCACCAGAAGCGGTGTTCCTCTATCGACACCAGCGGTCGAAGCTATCGAGTTCAGACGACGCGAAGCTCGTGACGCCTGTGACATAACGGCGTATAGACCGAAGGTGTCCTCCTCGGTGTCCGCCAACGTCGCTGCCTCTTCATCTTTGACACTGGGTTCCGGTTTCAAACATTCTGTCCAAAGAGCCGGATTAACTTCCTCTGGGTATCGTAGCAACCGATTCCTAGTAAACACGCGCACGAGCTTTCCAAAGGTTGAATCGCGGATGGTCTCCATGTTTAGGGCTCGTCTGATTCAGCCCTGGTGTTGATCCTCGCATCGCTGTCCGGTTCTACCATGACCCATAATGAATTTATATACTTGACTAGTGGCAATTGTTTTAAGACTCATGTTGTTTAAGCTTTTCTATAGACTTTCACAGCATTGTCTGGCCAGTATACTGCCAATGGAACGTAACTGCTGGGTGTATATCCGTAAACCCGGAAATCCGAGAGACGTCATAGTAAGGCGGATGCTCTCGGACGACAAAGTGTGGTTGATGTCATGACTCTTCTAAAACCAGAAGAATCCTACTGAATCATGCTGTTGAGATGGTCATCGTGGTCCCTGCTGTTCCCCACATTGTGCCTAGACCGATGTTTTGAAGACAGTTGGAAATGGCGATTATAAATGCTCTCGACGCCGTTACCAATGAAGGCTTACCAAGCAATATAAGATTTGGATGTAACCACAAAGCTATGACAGTGGTCCAGTTAAATTGTTGATGATTAACATGTTTATGACTTTCTACAGAATCTTCTCGTTGAATTAGCTCGACGCTCTCTATTTTCAACTTAATGGACTTGGGCCTGTTCCCTTGTACTTGTTCTCCGAAATACGTAGGGTTATAAATTGCAGGTTGTCATATTTCGCAAGAGCAGCAGTCAATCTTCCACCAGAAACACACCGAGCTTGCATGACTCCAGTGATCACCACAACAGAAACCTCTTTGTTGAGGTCGCGGATATGTCGCATAAAGTCCAGGATAGTCCCCCCGCTATTAACGACCGAGTCAACGAGAATGACAGCGAACCTATCTTCGAGGTGGTCGTGTTGAAGATCAATGGCCTGATATGCGTGCGTAAACATCGCACGCTCAAATGCCCTGTTGACTCCGAATGCCATGGGCTCCCCTCCCCTCATTAACGCTACTATCAGAACTTTGTCCTCCCTCCAGAGTTGGTAGCCGGTAGTATTGTGTCCCTGTGGGTGAGGGATAGCGGCTTCTTCAACTCTTATGAGCGCAGGCAAGAATGTGTTGGCTAGATACCAACCCCCGTCACTGTGTGCCTCCCTCAAATGTAGTCCTTGCACGCTGGCATTTCTCATGGGTGTCATCAGAATTTTGACGGCTTCTGGGTTCAGCTTGTCCGCGCTGATTACCTTCAACTTGGTGGCCTTGCCGCATTCTGACACGAGGGAGTCCATAAAATCAGGGTCCATAAGTTCGACAATGGGGAGTACCTCTGTGGTTAGGCGAGGTGATACATTGCTGGGCCGAAGTCATTGCTTCGCCTTCAACCCATCGTTCTCAATTGCTTTCTTCAAAGCCGTTTCCATTGATACGCTCCTGCTCGCTTCATCTCCCACAACGACAATAGCCTTGTCGGCTCTCGATAGCATCTCCAGGTCAAGAGGACTATCTCCAAAGGCGCAGACTTCGAGATGGTGTTTGTCCTTAAGATGACCAGCCAAAGCCCCCTTGACCTCAGCGGTCACAACGAAACCGTAACTAATCCGGTCACCCCCAATGACGGTGATCTTTTCTTGCTATCCTTCCAGCTCTAACACATATTTCCATATCTGAGCCAAGCCACAAGTCACAACCACTGCAGCGACGTGCGCCTGTTGAGCAATGAGGTGTAAAAAATTCAAAAACTCCCCATCCAGAGTCACAGACGAGGCAATGTCCTTGCAAACAGAATCATATTCATCACCGCGAAGCCTTTCTTCATGAAGGAGAGTCACCTACCGGAAAGCGTCGTAGCTGTATCCCAGAGGACTCTCGAATACAACCTGCGCAGGTGTCTTCGGCCGTTCTCCCCCTGCATATTCCAGGAGTGGAGAAATCTTCTTCCAAAACAGGTCTCCAGTGTCTTGCGAGGTCAACGTACGGTCGGCATCAAGCCCGATCATCCTTCCTAGAGTACCACTCTTTATGGCAGGGATGCTGTCAAGGGTGTTGAGGGCTTTGGAAAGGTTGTGTTGTTCGTCATGTTTGTTGAAATACTAGAGCAGGCGCTCAACCTCCTTGGGTATCATGTTCGAAGTCACAGCACAAAAAAGAATGTTATTACGATAACAAAGGTCGCGAAGCATTTGCTTCTCAGCTTCCACCCAGCGTTGCACATGGTTGGTTGAGACGTGCGAGCGATTTCTGCCAGAATCATCGAGACGGCGCTTGACGATCTCCTGAGGAGGGACATCAAGGTAAAGGATATGGGTGTAGGTATCCAAGTCGCTTTGGGTATACACAGCCGGTCCAGACTTCTTCCCTTCGTTCCAGAACATAAAGTGTCCTGTAACGACGCCAGTCTTGTCATGTGCTATGCAGTTATTCTTAATGCAAGATATCGCTAGCTCACGAAAGTCATGACGGGCTTTGTCATCCAACATCGTGAAGGACGTTATGCCTCCACAAACGAGCTTACCAATCTCATCGCTGCCCTCGAAGTACATGAAGTGGTCTTCGCCGAGGGCCATTCTGAGCTGGTTCAACAAGGTTGTCTTTCCAGATCCAGGGAGTCCATAAATGCCAATCACCACAGGCTTCACAGGGGAAGAAGGATTCTGCGCCATTGCACTTTGGTCACTACAATTGAAAGAATGATACGGCGTTACACTGCGAATGTTCAAAACAAGACTTGAGGAGCAAACGAATCTGTGTCAGTCTAGCAAGGAAAGGATAGCGACAACCACCGAGAGACAAAGGCTGCCTCTATATGAGAGAACCACGCCCTTTATATAGACAACTTGACAGGTATCAGGAGGTAAGGATCAGCGGACAAAGCTACACTAGCTAGGTCCGGGTGAGTCTATGTATGATTATTCACATCTGGACAATTTGCCGCACTGCAACGGATTTGATAAACAGCTCAGGATTGGATGTTTGGGGCATCGGCGGAGCTGTGAGGTTCATTGTTTGTATAATGTAAAGGGCTTGCTTGGCCAATAACAATTCCCTATCATCGTGCAATAGAGCAAACAGACGATGCGATATAGTGGATACATTCATCCTCCAGACAATTGGATAGTTGCCGTACCTCTTTGAATGAAGTTCCATGGTTGCCCTGCGGCTGCGCGCAGATCAGATGATAAATTGAATTTCTTCGAATAACTATGGGATGGAAACTACAACCCATCAGTAAAGAAGCTGCTCGAGAAAGTCTGATACAGGGATAGACATACTTGCCTTCTAGTAGGTGGAGAAAAGAGTATCGTTCTATATCATTGTCAATGCAAAGTGTATCCAAGAAGCCTTCTATATACTATGAAACTAGATCATGTCTTACATGACCTACTTGAGATATGACTCCTATAAGCTCGGATGTAAACACAGTGTAAGGAGAATTTCTAGGACTAAAAGGAAAAAGGAGAAAAGTAAAAATGTCAAATTTCCACCTACAGACCCAAGTGGGCTAGATCCAGCCATCTACTTTTACAAAGATTATTGGTTAATTTGTAGTGATGGGAGTAAGTATATATTAAGGCACCCGCATGAAACAAGAAAGGTATCTTTAGAATCTGCAATTGGGGTTTATCTCGTAGAACATTTTCCGCAGTAAGTGAAGCAGCTTAAAACAATCATACAAAAACACATAATATACATAAAAAAAGGTATACTAGAACAGCTTAGCAGATTTGGCCTCATATGGGTCAGGATCCATTGGTGGAGGCGTGAGATAAACCGGGAAACTAAACTCCAATATCGTCGTCCTGAACTATTGATTGAATCTAACGTTAGCACAACTCGAACCAAGTCATGATCTTTCCTACCTTAGAATAGCCACTTTGCAAACCGAGCCTAACCTCGAGTTTATATGTTTGGCTAATATTGCAAGTCTCAAACGACGGCGTGAGCGCGATTGGTAGTCGATGTTTCTTCCACAGACTATCCCCTATGGATAACTCAGCCCCATTTGAAGCTCCATCATGGCAGACAACATAATGGATGTTAGTCATGGTTTGTATGACCTGGAACTGTGTGTCTTTTTCAACAAGCCCGGATGCATGCGTCTCTGTCGATCCCACAAGCATGGTCTGGAAGTCATTCAACCATACAAAGCATTCTCTGTCCCCGACCTTTGTGAGCTTAATCTTCAATGGGATGGGATACCCTAGAAGTAAGCACTGTCCATTCAGGAGTTCGACGTCGACTTGGTATGCCAGCGGGCTGCATAAGCTGTTAGAATCATGATTGATGGAGAGAAGACACCTTCTCCCCAGTACGTTTTTTGGAAGGCTAAAGTCGGGCACAGGGTAGTAAAGAATATTGCGAGTCTGCCACGAGGGAACCTGGTTAGTATGATTTGCCTATGTTCCTTTTCGTATATCCAAGCTACTCAACTAATTTCTCCACTCCTTTTAAGATACCAGTCTTTGTCACCGTCACATCCAGAAAGTACCTGGCCTCCCAAGGCGATAGAGTGTCTCCAGTCGAGGGTGGAAGCCTTCGTAAGAGATGGTGGGTTTTGTTCTTCCGATATAGAAACCCCGTGCAAGACGGGTTTGGTTTCGTTTCATCTAGACTGATTTTATGACATTCGGATGTTGAAGGAAACTAGAAGAACGCGAAACATGTATGAGAGAAGAGTCCAGTGATCTGCATGTCGTTAGAGGTAGTAAAACATACCGTGAGGGAGAAAGGAAAGATGTGCGTCCCAGGGCCGACAGTTAGGCTTTTAGAAAGGGATGTCTCCGTCATCTTCTGAGGTGGGAAAACATTTTGAAACCTTTGAAATAACTGTACATGAGGGCGTTAAGAAACGGCTATCACTTGTGAATCTCGGCAGACGTACCTGATGGGACTCGATATATTTCCCAGAGTCTAGTCGTGATGTTGCTATCCCAGATAACTTGACTGTAATAGTTGAGATATTGACCGGCGCCTTGTTACGGAGGAAGAGCTGGCCAGACACAGTGTCTTTTTCTGTGTAAGCTCCCCTTTCCTGATTGAGTCGTATTTGGAGATCCATTCCCGATCTTCAGCCAAGTAAATCTGAAATATGTTGTGTAATTGATAAGGAGAAGTCTGAAATTCGCACAGACAGCCAAAGTGCCAAAGTCCCGGCAATCAGAATAGGTTTCTTGGTCTGGTTCTTGAATCTTGATCTGGTAGGGTTAAGAGACTGTACTTATGACTTGAATAGTGATGCTCGTTTTAACGGTTTACATAGATGAATACGAAGCACATATAGCAACCAACGCCGAGCTGACAGGAAATTTCCATGACCAAAGTGTCTCTGATACTGCACCAGTCTCGCTTGTTCCGAGGAACTGAAGCTGCGCTCGGGGAAGTAAGTAGCGACCAGTTTCAGCCGGCGTGCAACGTTCAGAGATTTTTTCGTCCTTCATCTCTCGGTCTAAAGTGGTGGAAAAGCCGGGGCTCGGAAAATGAAGAGTATCGCCGACTATTTTTATCTGCTTCCAGAATGATTCCCATCGCGGCCCCACAGTGCCCTTGGCCAAACCCTAACTACAACAGTACCATTGCCCATAATTATCAGTAGTTAGGCTAGTAGCACTCTCAGCACACATTATTGATGCTGTTGTTTCTTAGAGCACTTTCCTTCTTACCTAATTTGTCTCGTAAGCTAGGGCTAGAGATATAGAGAAACTATAGCCTGTGTAATTAGATGACACTCAAACTTGCCTACCCTCCCATATCACTATAGAACGGCAAAATCATGGATAACCAGTTTGGGCAATCAGATCAATCAGTATACTCCCGAGAATTTACTGAGAATAGTCCGCCAATGGGCAATGGCCGCTCGCCTACTGTGAGTCTTAAGCACTTGAGGATATGGTTTGGTCTGCTCGAAGATGTGGCAGCCTTCTGACACTCAATTGTTTTTTCAGGAAAGGTATGATCGCGAAGACCGACTATATCACGGTGAACATGCGGAGTCTTTACTACATTCGGTTCCTTTGGGACTTCCATATCCTGCCTATGAGCCTGAATCGCAGCCGTTCAGCTATGAGATACCCGAGCAGCTTTCTTTACGAAGTCCTAGTACGAAGAGGCAGTCCAGTCATCCACGAAGTCCTCAGTCAATTAGCAGAGATCCGTTTACCTCACCTCAAACCTTCGCACACGCAGATGATGCTTCAGCACCGGACTCATGGCGACAACGCCAAACTCCAGCGCCCAGTGCCCTTCGTCGATACCCTACCCGAAGGATTAACTTGGTCCAAGGCAGCGTCCTGAGCGTAGATTATCCCGTACCTAGCGCTATCCGAAACGCTATCCAGCCAAAATACCGTGACGCTGGGGAAGGCTTTACTGAAGAGTTCACACACCTTAGATGTAAGCATTTATTTCAACGCAGTATTAGAAACCTAACGGATCACAGATACGGCAGCTACCTGCGACCCTGACGAGTTCACCCTACGTAATGGATACAACCTACGAGCTTCCATGTATAACAGGTCAACAGAATTGCTTATTGCCATTACCTACTACAACGAGGATAAAGTGCTGACGGCGCGAACACTGCACGGCGTGATGCAAAATATTCGTGAAATCGTCAATCTCAAGAAAACAGAATTCTGGAATAAAGGAGGGCCAGCCTGGCAGAAAATCGTCGTTTGTCTTGTCTTCGATGGTATTGATCCTTGTGATAAAAATACGCTTGATGTCCTGGCCACCGTTGGTGTCTACCAGGATGGAATCATGAAGCACGATGTGGATGGTAGAGAGACTGTTGCCCATATTGTTCGTTACTCTCCATGGTACTCTCTATCTCGCGCTATTTATTGATGATTATTAGTTCGAATACACAACTCAACTGTCAATTACGCCATCACAACAGTTGATTCGTCCTCACGGTGAAGAGCCAACCACCCTGCCACCGGTCCAGACGATATTCTGTCTAAAGCAGCAAAATAGCAAAAAGATCAACTCACACCGATGGCTATTCAATGCGTTTGGCAGATTACTAAACCCTGAGGTCGTTATCTTGATCGACGCCGGCACGAAGCCAGGGCATAAATCTCTACTTGCTCTCTGGGAGGCATTCTACAATAACAAGAACCTCGGAGGAGCATGTGGTGAGATCCATGCCCTGCTCGGCCAACGCTGGGAGAAACTCCTGAATCCTCTAGTGGCTGCGCAGAACTTTGAATATAAGATATCAAATATCTTGGATAAGCCTTTGGAAAGCGCGTTTGGCTATGTTAGTGTTCTACCAGGCGCGTTCTCTGCTTACCGGTACCGAGCTATAATGGGTCGGCCTTTGGAGCAGTACTTTCATGGGGACCATACGTTGTCTCAAAAACTAGGCAAGAAAGGGATCGAAGGAATGAATATATTCAAAAAGAATATGTTCTTGGCTGAGGATCGCATTCTGTGCTTTGAGCTTGTTGCGAAGGCGGGCTCTAGGTGGACGTTAACATATGTAAAGGCTTCCAAAGGGGAGACAGACGTACCAGAAGGTAGGACGGGCATTGTAGTCTGATGCCAAATTGAACGAGTGCTGATTTCAACAGGTGCCGCAGAGTTTCTGAGCCAAAGACGACGCTGGCTCAATGGCTCCTTCGCGGCAAGTCTATATTCAGTTATGCATTTCAATCGCATCTACAAGAGTGGGCATAATATCCTTCGCTTGGTTGCTCTTCATGTCCAGTTACTTTACAACATCTGCCAACTCATCATGACATGGTTCTCCCTCGGTAGGTTGGGCTATATCGGACTCTTGACGCTACTATGAGGGCTAACCCGCTGTAGCATCCTACTGGCTGACCAATTCTGTTATTATGGATATTGTTGGGACACCAAGCGCAACAAACAAGAACAAGGGCTGGCCATTTGGGAATGACGCGACTCCTGTCGTTAACAACTTCGTCAAGATCACTTATCTTGTCTTCCTCATGCTCCAGTACATCCTTGCTCTTGGTAATCGACCGAAGGGGTAAGATTTCAATCAACATTGCGTGCAACTGGTTTTTTACTTTGGTGAACTAACAGCAAATTTCTAGATCGAAAGTCGCATACACACTATCCTTCATCTACTTCTCCACCGTCCAACTCTACATCCTCGTTCTCTCATTTTATCTTGTCGCCCAGGCATTCAGCGGTGGGAATCTGGACCTCAATTTAGACGACGGGGTCGCAGGTTTCATCGGATCGTTTTTCACTTCCACCAGCGGACTCGTGCTGATCGCATTAGTTTCAACATACGGGATATATTTCCTATCCAGCATTCTATACCTTGACCCATGGCACATGCTCACGTCCTCATGGGCCTATTTTCTAGGAATGCCCTCCTCGATCAACGTCTTGATGGTCTACGCCTTCTGCAACTGGCACGACGTATCATGGGGTACCAAGGGATCCGACCAAGCAGGCTCACTCCCATCAGCTCAGACCAAAAAGGCCGATGCAAAGACAAACTTCGTCGAAGAGCTTGACAAACCTCAAGCAGATATCGATACTCAATTTGAGTTCACAGTCAAACGAGCTCTTTCCCCATGGCATCCACCCGAGGAGAAGGAAGACGCCAACTTAGACGATTCGTATAAACGCTTTCGGACGAATCTCGTGTTACTATGGGTTTTGAGTAACTCGTCCCTGGCACTTTGTATCAACAATGAAGGCATTAGGAATCTTTGCTTGACGGTATGTTGGGCATAGCCTGCAATGGGTAATTTGAGCTGATGAGAACTGCTAGACTTCCTCGACAGGTCGTACGGCCTGGTATTTTAAGATTATTCTCTGGGTTACTTCTGCGCTGTCGGTTTTCCGGTTTATCGGGGCTTTGTGGTTTTTGGGCAAGACTGGGGTGTTGTGTTGTTTTTCGAGGCGTTGATTTGAATTTTGAGTAGTGTGTAATATATTCATCTGTGCATATATGATAGGAATGTGCATTTGGCTATTGGCAACTTCGTTGATCTCTCTTCCTGAGATAGAAGGCGAGGTGAAGGACAATTATAGGACAGCCCAACCTGCCTAATCGCCGTAGATCTATTACTGATATAGATTAGCGCAAAGAAAGGGAGGCCGGAGATACCCCTCGTATACAAACTCACAGACTCACAGAGGTCTATCATGACACAGAAAAGGTAGTGGGGCCGTGATACTAGTTCCTCGATTAATCTCCAGGTGGATACCTTACGAGTCAGACCGACGATTCACCACCTCTCGCTAAAACATTCTCCATCCTCGCTTCTCTCCGCAGGACGGAGGACTCCATACGGGGTGTTTACTGCTCCCTGCAAGACCCGCCCTACCTTCCTTTGGCGCATGTGTGGTCCGGGGAATCGATAGCCTCATAGCGGATACATGGCATATCTCCGGAGTACTCTACTCTTCCTCTCTAGCACCCAAGGCTGCATCGGTCCCTTTATAAACCATTCACCGCCGTGGCTCCGGTAGAGTTTAGTGATTGGTTTCTTTTAAGGCCGACAAGTCCCCCTTTATCTTGCCGACCTTCGTCCTCTCTTTTCCGATCCCGGAGGCCAAGACACCAGGAAAGATCAGCAGTCATGGCCCTCCTCGGCCGACTTGTGCTGCTCGGAAGCGTGCTGCAGCTTGCTCACTTGGGTTCCGCCCAGACCATCAAGTCCGTGACTGATGGCAGGATTATTGGTACGTCGGGGCAGACACTTTGACATTTTCCACAATGATCATGACGAGACAACGACGCTGACACCACCGCACAGAGGCCAACGAGGGGACCGTCGCCCCGGCTGCCCAGCAGGTTGAGGGCAGCGGCCTGCAACTGACGGATGCCGTTCTGGCAAATCTAACTCAGTTGCAGCTCAGCAACATATCACTATTCCAATTCGCCAATGAGTCGGACCAACCGAAGCAGAGCCGCTCCGATGGCTGCAAGACATACCCGGGCGACGTGCTGTACCCGAGCCAGTCGGTGTGGCGCATCTTCGACTTGCTGACCGGTGGCGCGCTCATCAAGACGGTACCCATCGGCGCTGCTTGCTATCAGAACAGCGACCACTATGACTACGCTAAATGCCAGGCCATCCTGGCTGGTTGGACTGATGACGCCGTCCACGAGGCCGATCCGACTTCCGCCATGTCTCCTCTGTACCAAGGCCTCACCTGCTTGCCCCAGAATGCCAACGTGAGCGGCGCGACCTGCGAGATCGGCGGCTACCCTACCTATGCCGTCAACATATCCAGCGTCGCCCAGATCCAGCTCGCCATCAACTTCGCCCGCTCCACCAATGTGCGTCTCGTCGTCAGGAACACTGGCCACGACTTCCTCGGCAAGTCTATTGGCTACGGTGCTCTGTCCATCTGGACGCACAACCTCAAGGACCTCGAGTTCGTCGAGCAATACTCCGACCAGTCCTCTGACTACAGCGGTCCCGCGGTCAAGGTCGGCGCCGGTGTCAATGTCGGCGAGCTCTACGCCTTCGCAGACAAACACGGCGTCACCGCAGTCGGCGGTGAGTGCAAAGGCGTGGGTGTCGCCGGCGGCTACTTCACTGGCGGTGGCCACTCACCTTTGACTGGCAAGTACGGCATGGCCGCCGACCACGTTCTCTCCATCGATGTGGTCCTGCCCAGTGGCAGATATGTCACGGCCAACGCCCACCAGAATCAAGACCTCTTTTGGGCCATCCGCGGCGGCGGCGGCGCCACCTGGGGCGTCGTCACTAGTGTGACCTTCAAGGTCCACCCCAAGCTCAACTTCAGCGGTGTCACCTGGAATATCACCTCCGGGACAGACACCAACAACACCGACGACCTCTTCTTCGAGGCACTCTACGCCTACTGGCGCCGCTTTCCTGGATGGGCCGATCAGGGCAGCTACGGCTACTCGAAGATCTACAGCCGCGGCACCGGCGCCGGCTACGCCTGGGACATGCTGCCCTGGCTTGTTCCTGGCATGGGGCTGGACGACTTTAAGGAAATGGTCGCCGACATCTTCGACGAGTGGACCGAGATGGGATTCGACTTCACGCCCGAGTATTTCGAGCACGACAACTTCTACGAGACGTGGTCGACTCACTTCCCCACCGAGACTGTCGCCAACACCAACCTCCACACTGGCAGCCGCCTCTTCCCACGCAAGACCTGGGAGGACGAGGCGCTGCTCAACAAGACAATGGACACCATCCGCAGTATTGTAGAGGACGGATCCCGCCTCATTCAGTACAATGTGAACGGCGCCGCTGTTCCCGACACCCCGGACAGCGCCGTCCTTCCGGCCTGGCGTGACACTGTCTTTTTCGCTATCGTCGGCGTGTCCTGGGCCGACGGCATCTCGGAGGACGAGCTCAAGGCCGCTAACGAGAAGCTCACTGACGACATCATGCAGCGCCTGCGCGATGTTACTCCGGGAAGCGGCAGCTACCTGAACGAGGGGGACGTCATGGAGCCGAACTTCGGTGAGGCTTTCTATGGCGCTAACTATGACCGCCTCCTCCAGATTAAGGCCGAGATCGACCCCTGGGACACCTTCTGGGCTCCGACTGCTGTCGGCAGCGAGGACTGGTATATCACTGACGTCCCTGACTGGCTGACCTACCAGACCGGCAAGCTCTGCCGCAAGCAGAATTAAGGGGGTGGTATGCAGACATGATCATGAATCTTCACGTTTATTTTTATATTACCTATTTTAGAATAAGAAGTAGATAAGGCTGTAATATATACCTCAGCTTCCATTACCGTGTGAGGTCGAAACTGGAGGGAAAGAGTAAGCAGGCATCCTCGTCGTAATTCATCTTATCAGAAATATTTAATTAAGCCAGATGATAAGACGCTATCTTGGTGCAAAGTACAACGCAATGAATTAGGGCAGATACTGTCATACGTCAAGTGCGCAGAGTATCGCTCCGACAGATAGGCTGGTCATGAATGTACCAGGAACCACTGGATATATTTTGCTTTTTAGCAAAAGTATTCCATAAGAAGTCGCGTGTTCTAATGGTTATGATTTGTCGTTCACAACTATGTGAGCTAGTAGCTACTCCAGTAGTACCGACAAGGTTCCCGGTTCGATCCCGGGCGCGACTATTTTTGACATTTTACGGCTGATTTTTTTTGTCGAGATAGTATTATCTATCCGTCTCTGGGCAAGCTGCCTCGAGGAATAACTAGAACTAGATGTATGTTGGGCATGTATTCTTGTGGCTGTTCCGTGGTACACACTCATCTATGATGCGTTACGAACCATATTTGCTCTTTGCTCCCATCGGCTACGGTTTCTATATATATACAGTTAGGGGAGTAGTCAGTCAAACGTCATTCAACGAATGCAAATATCCAAACATTCTTTAGACAGTGATCAACTATGCACAGATCATAGCTTTCATCCTACAGAAAATCTTTCCGGGAATGGACGCAAAACACCAACTGTTATGGGTACACTCCAGAACTTCAATTAATTCGCTGGTTTAGTCAAAACAGGCATCTACGCTAGACTGCTGTCCAGCGAGCTAAACTAGTGAGTACCAGGTAGCATACTCAATGCTAGAATTTATCGACGACCCACAGATCCTGTCATATACATCTAGGCTGGGTTCCGGAACCTTCTTTTCGTTAAGTATAATAGGTCGTTAGATTATCAGTAGGGACTGTATTTCTATATCCAAATCTTTTACTCAGCGTTAGAGCTATTACACACCTTCACTGAGTGGTGGGAGCTGGCTTACTTTAATATTGAAGGGAGAAAAAGATTGAGACTGATCTGAATTCTACAGGATCATGCGGATCCACATTCTCGAAGCTCCGCATTTGGACTACATTTCCGGCGACAATGAGAAATCTTAACAGTGTGTTAGTGTCTCTTCTGTAGCCTTTAGCGAATAAAGTGAGAGCTTTCGGGCATGATACCAGTTTCAAGTCTAGTTGTATGGAAATGACACACGATGACTGTGGACGTTTGAATATAATTCCGACTTACAGATCAATGATATTGCAAAAAGAAAGTCTAATGTGACTGGAATACTTGAGACTGACGGGCCCACCATGTTAATCTGTAATGTAAATGTCAACCCAATCTGATGGTAAGGATTGACTATGACGGATTATAGAGTGGCTTTTACTCCGAGACAGTATTGACAGTAGTATGAGAGTGTTGTATTATGCCAACCGATGCAACTCCCCGGAGATCTGGCTCACGGCTGTAGATGATGACACATTTTTTCTGTCCCAAGTCGGTGAACTCCCAGTAAAATAAAGGATATGAATACTGCTTCAGGCCCCAAACTGACTTAGCTAAAGAGATCCTGGCTATCGATTCGTGTCGGACTATAGACAGCCTCTGCAATACTTCGTCAGTCTTGATCAACTAAATTGAAGTTTCTTATCGCTTTGCCGCTTCTTTCAGTTGCCTATGCTCAAGGCACCGCTGGCGGGGCGGATTCTGGTCAAGTACCTTTGACGGACAGAGACCCGTTAGGTGGCCAAGAGTATCACAAAGTCTGCCTGAGTCCCACCAACACCGAGGTTGAAATTGCCCCGGGAACTTTGGCTCAATACTACTGCGATAGACAGCCTCAGCATTGGAACGATAAAGTTGCAGGTGCGGAATCGATAGAAGCTTGTGCCCTCGCATGTACCGACATCGAGACTTGCAAGGGCACATTCTGGAAGAGTAAAGACGGGACGTGCTGGTGGAGCGACTATGACTTCAGGACTTCTTGGTAGAATCAGATGGAGAACCTTCACCATACACCGTGGTCCCTGGGTCCGTCTATATGACTGTTCGGAAGGACCAGCCCGATGGCTGCACTATTGAACTGGCTGAATGTTACAAAAGAGCTCAGGCTCTGGAGGGCGAAATTGAGATTTGGCAAAAGAAAGATAGGGACTCGACAACCCAGATTATCGATTTGACGAAGCAGATAAAAGAGCTGGAAGAAAAGATTTCCCAGACTGGTAGTACGTCCTGTTCTATGGGTTTACTTTGTTCTTTCTCTCCTCTTCTTTAATAGTTTCAGCTAACAAAAGGGTACGTCATTTAAGCGAAAAAATTCATATTGAGCCCTTGCTTATATTTCTCCAGAGCCTACTATAAGCTACGGCTATGGAAATCAAATTATTCGCAAAAAGATCGCGTCTGCCTGTGATTGCATGAAACTTTGTGCAACTTATACGACATGTAAATGGGCACATTTTTCGAGATTTGGTGGCAGTTCTCGCGATTGTGTTCTTTATTCCAATGCCGTGAGCAAAAATCAGATGAGATATTGGAGTGATTGGGATATCGTGACCTATGCTTAACCGCACCAGTCGCTTAGAAATGGGGCTCAACGGTATTTGCGTTTCATTGTTGCGCCAATATAGCCCATTGGTTTACACTACATATCTTGAATGATTTGACAAACTGCCGCAGAGGAAGCTTTCATATGTGCCTCGAATAGCGAGAGATGGTGTATTCGATGTATGGGCCCAGCTGTTTCGTTCGGTAGATTGCTATGTTGCTCAGTCTTGCCCTTCTCTGTCTTGATATTGTTCTACGGTACATCTTCCTCTCCCCCCTTTTCTTTGCCAAAACGGCATCTACTTGCTCTGCTGATTGATAAGTATCTTGGTTGTTTCATGAGCAATTGCCTTTCTGACTATCCCTATTTCGCTCTTATGTAAGTCTACTATTCGGATATATAGATAGTTGGTTTCCTTGACGGTAACTTCTCACTATGTGCAGGTTACAGCTATCCTTAGGTGGTCTATCTCAGTTCATCAAATGAAACTCTAACGTCGTTATAGGCTTATAGCCTGTCGGGCACTCAGATTGTCAACCGCTGAGGTCCATTAAGCCCCGATAGTGCTTTAGGGCTATGCCAGGGTAATGAGTCTATCTTCCAGTTTATTCTTGGAATATAAGTAAAAGAAGAGAAAGCAACAACCAATCAAGTCGCGTGTTCTAATGGTTATGATTTGTCGTTCACACTTGTGAGCTTGTAGCTACAACTTCCTGTAGTACCGACAAGGTTCCCGGTTCGATCCCGGGCGCGACTATTTTTGTTTCCTACTTATATCTCCTTTTTTTATATCCTTTGTTTCGTTAGGTGCACGCACCTTTAAAAGGAAGAAAATAATTGCAAAGAACCTGATGGTCGCAATCATTGTTGATTTGCTATAGATCTGATTTTAGAATGATACAACTAACTCAGTAGGGCAAGGGCTCTATCGTATGTCCGCGAAGACAGCTTTGCCGTGTTGTAGAAGCTAGAACCCGCTTCTCTAACGTTTCATCCTTCGAAAGTAGACCCTCAAAATACTTGGGGTAAAAATAGGATCAAAGCTTAAGGTACGGGGAACGATCCATACTTAATTCTGGCTCCGAGCGACCTTATTGGCAGGATATCATCCGCATCGCCACGTTCTCGTGGCGCAGACGCTGCCAGATTTAAACTCCCCTGAAAAAAAGAAATCAGATAAGCCCTACCAGGCAGCAGATAAATGTCAAGACGTGCATGCTATTAATACTCCATTGCCAAGACTGGGTCTCGCTCAGCCATTTGTCGATTCGAGCCTACTCCATACAAACCACGGCTTGGCATGCTTCAGACGGCGCCATCTCGGTACTTTCTGGTGCTTGACGGAACTTGAAAAACTTAGATTCCTCCCAGTTAAGTGAAGAGTCTTCCTTATGCCCTTGGATACTCCCTTGTTCTACTATATATTAATGGTTAATATGGAACCCTCCTTGGTTGAGAAACGACGGTCCACGTCACACCAGGTGGTACGATATTCCGAGATAGTTTTGAATCTTGCTGCATGCTAACATGTTCGAACAGTGTGACAACTGCCATTCCCGCAAGGTAAGAGCTGAAAAATTACTTGATTGTCCGCCCAATATTCCTCGTTTGCTCATCTTCTGTCTAGGTCCGATGTGACAGGAAGAACCCTTGCGGAAATTGCCAGGATCAAGGAACTCCATGTACTCGCCACCGGAGTTTGAGACGTACCATGAGAAAAGTCTCCCATCAAAGTGATAGGCCTAGTAGTGCAGCCAAATCTTCTCAGACTTCAACCCACCCGGTGCCTGAGCTGGGCTCGCTCCGTGGTCTACTGGATCAGCAAACCGATACTTATTCACTTCCTTCGGAGCTGGATAATGATAGTTTATCGATGGAGATGCCGGAAGTCGGACCTATATTGACCAATCATCCACACGTCGCATATGAACTCCATAATTGGATTTCTATCGTCCCCCTTACAGATGCGCAGATGGCAAGCCGCCACCGGCTGAGTCGAGTTCAGGGCCTCGCTTGGAACAGACTGCAGGTACTCGAGTCTGCACTGTATGCTGCAAGCCAATTTACAGAAAGTATGGGAGGATTTAGGAAACCGCCTAATGTCGACGACCAGAGTGAAGAGCAAGGCAAAATCCCGGCCCCTGAATTTCTAACATGGATGCTTAAAGGTAATAAAACCTTCTCCATTGACTTTGTCATGCGGTCGTCGCTGACTTATAATTCGTCTGATCAACTAGACATTGGCACTGATCGTTTCGGACCTTACGTTCGGGACTACTTCCGGCACGTATCCAAGCACAGTCTTGAGAAGATGGGGATGTCCCTACTACGCAAAGATGCATCGCCATCCGATACGATCCTCTACACCGTCTGCGTTAATTCTGTAGCATATAAATTTCTTACTACAGTACTTATGATAGAAGAGCATGGTGAACTGTCCCAAAGACTGTGGCATAGTGCGTTACAGTACCGAGCAACAGCGCAGGCAGCATTAAGAAAGATCCCACTCGTAACTACACCATCTCTTGCACTTCTACAGGCGGTGCTCTGTGGGGTGAGTTATATGAAGACTCCTGCATGCTTTAGTTCTAACCACTTTCTAGATTTTCTTATTTCAGGGCTCGGGAGATACCAATTTTTGCTGGGAGTTGACCAGAACCGCCTGCAGGATTTGCACCGATATTGGCCTCAACACCAGCGCTACAAATGGACGGGTGCTCAGTGAGGAGGAGTTTTTCTGCTTTATATGGTGTTATATGCTGGACAGAAACTATGCTTGGAAGCTTGGAAGATCCAAGGGTTTCTTGGAAGCCACCTCTGCGGGGATCTTGCACGCTTCTACCAGACTGACTCCACCAATCTCCGAGCTTCTCCTAGTATATTTGGATTTGGCCCAGATACAGGACGGAATAATTCCTTTCATCAAGGATTCATCAGGAGAAGGCGAGCATGCCGTCCCGCTAGTGGCTAACTTACGAGAGCAATTATTGCCGAGGATGAAGGATATCCGCAGCAGGATCGACGAGGTAAAATCATCATCCCAGCCAAGCTTGAATTTAATAGACGCTGACTACAAGTTTCTCGTCCATAGATCACATCACCTTCTGATCACTGGAAAGGCTTAGATAGCCACAGCGAAATCGCAGCTCTCGATTTTGCTTATCACTCGATCATGACAACTATTCTCCATCTGATTCAACTTACCCCAGGGCAGACACTTACTGCCAAAGATCTTTACCTCGATTCAGCACGTCAGGAGCTATCGGCCTTGGTATCAATATGCCTATCAGCCAACAAGCAAAGTACCGTCGCCTTCCTACATTGGTCAGTGATAACCCTTTACAAATCAAGAAGACGAGATATTAACAACTTCTAGGACCCTTCTGTACTACCCCCTGACAGCAGTCTTCGTGCTATTCTGTAATACTGTTGTCACCTCTCACATAGGCGATTTCAACCTTTTGAGAACAGTTGCAGACTGCTTGACCCAGAGCGGAACAGCCAGCGAGCACATTGCCAACCTGCAGAAACTCTTCCAGGAATTTGTCTCGCTCTCCCAACGCTTTCTCAACGAAGAAAGTTCTACCGCGCTCACCAACCAAGGCGCTACTCAGACAAGTCCCTGTCAACAGGGGACCTCTTCTCAGGATGTAATTCATAACTCCAACTCGCCCCACTGGTTGAATACAAGCACTACCTGGAGTTCGGGTATCTTGGCAGGCTTGGACAACCAATCTTTTGATCCATCGTTTCCTATGTTGGAACTATCTTATGGTGATTCGACTTTCTTCCTGGGCGGTGGATCTGATATACCGTTTAGTTCTGCATGAGCTGGGGCTGTTCAAACCACGCAATTCCTTTTATTTGTAATTCTATACCAGATACCACATCTCTTTAAGGTACATTTCAAGTTGTACATATTCACTACCTTCTGTATCTAAACGCTGTACACAAATCAAATGCATTCTTGAGACTAGTACTAGGCATATTATATTGATATCGCCGTCAGGCAATAGTAACATTAAATACCTTTCTCTAAAGCAAGGTATATCCCGCATTTCCCACGCCCTTTTCATGAAATCTATATGATAATGCAATCTGACATTTCCACTCCGCAGACAATTTCCCCTACACGGTCTACCCCAATCTGAGATCTTACCAAGAACACACAAAAAAGAAAGATACTAAGCACACAAGATCTGGTTCTAATTCAAACGAGCGGCACGGCCAAATCAACAACAGCTAATGACCATGAAATCTAAATACACCGAATAGGGCATTGTCCAATTTGTCCGAGTGATATCTGGAGACACCGAGCACTAGAAACACTCTCTCCCCTCAATTACTCCTTACAGAAGCTTACTGACACACACCCTGGGTCTGGTCGGGGGTTTGCTATTCACGTATGTTGATCAGTTACTCATTCCAAGGAATGACTTCTATGAATGTTGAGCAGTGTATGACATACCACGCAAAGACCACTATCGCAGACTCCCATGCTTCCATCTGCCTTGCAGGGTTGGCCGGTGGCAATCTAGATCGATTAATATGTATACAACAATAGAATCTCTATATAGAGAGGAGAGGGTTAATTGACGAACCTTAGCCTGAGGAGTAGCAAGAGCAGCGCCAACAAAGGCGAGAGCGGCGAGGACGGTGAAACGCATTGTTGTAGAGATTTGAACGAACTTGAAGACTGGATATCAAGTAGATGTTGTAGTTTGTGATAATGAGGATATGAAGAGTCTCCAGAAGTGTATTTATACCTCTTTCTGACTACTGTAGCTACAATCTACAACTCATGATGTATGCTCAAGTTGACAGCGAGTACCGACAATTCCAACTACACCGATCAATTACAGTAACGATGAGCATTCACCTCCTACTTGCTATGTCAATCATCGGTCTACCGGGGATGTATCGGGAATAATGACGTCTGGTATAGAGTAGCCGGAAAATTCATTATCACGGAGCCCTAGGGACCCGACTGTTCCCCGAATCTATGATGTTTGGTACTGTTGTGGATCCTCCCGAATATGCCGGCTATTTTTAGCCGCTGACAATCGTTGAGTTTACGAAACATTATCCGATCTGTGAAACCCGGCAAGTAATGGTTGAAGTTTTATTAGGTAGAACTGGGTATAGCGGTGTGATAGACACTTTTTGAAGAATTGTCTTTCTTGGCTCTCATGCTATTGAGACACCGACAGTAGCTGTTCGGGCCGAGCTGTCTGGTGTGGAGAATTAGGGCTGTGAGGGACTTGGAAATTGGTGTTCTGCTGAACTATGAGTTGATAGCAGGTTTTGCTCGGTGCTATGTTTCGGAAGTTCTAACTGGTAAGTTCAAGGGCTCTGTGGCTTGTTTAGAAGGTTTTTCGAATGGTACTAGCACAGCATGATGCTGCTAGCATCGCTTAGCTGAGCCATTGTCACTGACTCTGGGTAGGGGCTGATATCCGGACAAGAAATCATCCGTAGGCAACGTCAACCGAAGTAATCACATTCATAGCCTTTACGATAGCTCGTGTTCCTTGTTAGTTAACTCTAGTCGATGATCTAAACTGCGTATCATCCACCCCGTCGCATCAACTCAGCTCCCGCCCAAAGTCAAACAAAGTAGCTAACTGACTCAATGACCTTCCACCAATGCAATCGCCTTCTCAAGAACAGCCCAATCATCCCGGAAACTAAGCTTCTCTACCGCCTCCTCCAATGGAAAGAATCTTGCAGTAAACTCCTCCTCCGCCTTACCAGCAGATCCAGCAACCGCCCCTTCATCCAAAGCAGCAATATACCACCAAATAATCTTGACACCAGTAGCACCATCACCACCGAACTGCCGTATAGTTACCATGAAGGGCTCAGTGAGATCCGGATAACAGCGAGGTTCATCTGGCATATGTCCCTGTTCGTCCATCGGAGGTGCACGAATGTATATTGTGACGGGATGAAGACGGGCTTGATAGCCAGTCTCTTCGCGGACTTCGCGTAGTGCGGCCTCATGTCGGGATTCACCGCAATTGCGACGTCCCTTGGCAAGGAGCCATTCGTTCTTGGGGTGGTAATGGATAAGGCATACGGTCTTTTTTGGGGAGGATAGGTCGAATAGAATAGCTCCGCAGCTTTCGACGAATTGTTCGGAGGTGTATAGCGATGTTATCATGATGGCTCGCTAGAAATGTATAACTATGCTAGAGGATGTACTCGCTATTGTCATCAAATTGGTCTGGTTTGAAAGGAAGGGAATTGGAGAGAATACTCACTGGTAACAAGGAGATTGGGTTGAAATCAGGTCCACATACTAGTTAGTTATGTTACCCCTCATGACTAGGGGTAGTACGAAGTGACCTTCAAGACTTCTCTGTTTCACACGACTTACTCTTATTATACAGTTCCACGCATGGCGGGCGGAGTTTCAAAATGATGAAGTAGAAGATTACAGTGTGATGAGCCTTTTGCCAGTCGAAGAAAAAGCGATATCCAGGTCTTTATATCAGTATTCTATGTCCAAATTTTCCATCCTTTCCCGGTGGATGATCAGGCATAGCTCTTAAAACTATATAAACCTCTATAAAGATAAGGATTCCAGCTTAGCCAAAGCCTTTGTCTTGTTCATGACCTAGAATTCCCTTTTCGAAGCTTACGAAGAGAATAAAACACAAAACAGCATGGGCTTCTATTACAGTTTACTAACCTTTGGCCTCGTGAATAGACCGAGCTATTACAGTGCAAAGATAGTAATGACAGGACAGTATTCAAACTCCAGACAGTCACCGAGCAGAAGCACACAGCCCTGTGTGGCAGGGTTGAACTTTTGGCCATCTGGACATTGAGGACCCTTGAGCAGGACACACTTGTTCAGCACCTTGTCAAGCACAGTATCGGGATCATCACAGACGGGTTCAGCAACAGCCACACATTTGTTCTTCTACTTCTTAAAGCGCTTACCCTCACCACAGTTTGGCTCGTCTGGTGACCGACAATCTTCACCATCCCAGTATGTGTCATCAGAGCATGTTGGTTCCTTCTTGCCGATACAGTCTTTTCCTTCCAGGGTACCATTCTTTCCACAGTCAGGAACATCGCCTGAGACACACTGGCCGTTCTCCTCACGGTATCCGTCGAGGCACTCAGTTTTTCCCTTCTTGCGGCATTGCTTTTCGAGCTCGCTCCACTCGTAGCCTTCCTCCGTGCACTTGGGGAGCTCACGGCTGACGCAGTTCTGGTCTCTGTGATCGGTACCATCTGGAGTTGAGGGGTTTCCGACGACACAGTCGCTATTGAGCAGAATGCCACTATCACACCTTGGTTTGATGTGGGTGATGCAATCACCATTGGCAGTCATGGTAGAGCCATCCGGACTTTTATACTCACCCAAACGCCGTCCATCCATATGACCAACTCGAGAGCTCCAACAACCAGACTCTGAAGGAGCAACTGCGGTTCCAGTTGAATAATGATCAAGGAGGTCATTACCGCGGAGAGTTCTCATTCCCCGGCCAGTTTGCATCTGATCACACATCGGGAAAAGCGTAAGCTATCCATGCCTGTCTTTACTGCATTTTATGTCTACTTTGGATTACTGGGTATGTACTAAGACCCGGCGCCTTCATAGATTCTATATTCGCTCCAAGAGTGACCCGACCGTCTTCTGGCACGACAATGATGGCTTCATCGTCGCCTCTAAGACCGAGCGTACCAAGTTCCGCGTCACGGGCAAGACCAGGCTCGAGAAGGACTATGTCATGATTCGAAGTGATCTTATCTCTATTACTGTGATTGGCAAGGACAATGGCTATATACGCAACGATGATGGCATCTTGGTTACTGGTGGGAGTGGAAATGATACGTTCCTCTTTAGTGAGTTCACGACTGCCTTCCTTCCCTCTGGCGTGAGTGGCGATGCGGTGATGAGTGGGAGCTTGTTGCTTAGCTATTTCCTTATATTGCGACCTGATTAGGAATACTAGAACATAACCTAAACTATTCCTGTTTCTCACTCTGTGAACCATATTCAGCGAATCCCTTGCCCTAAGGTTCTTTAGATCACTCCGTAGGAATGTTAGTCTGTGCCACCATTCTCATGCGTCTGTATTCACTTGCTTAATAGCCCTGTTACCCCGTTTTCCCCATAGCTGGGCATTGCTACGACTTCTGTCCCCTTTATGTGTGGGATGGGATGGCCTGCGAAGCCCTCGTCGTCTCCCTTTTCCCACTTCATCCACCAAAGGCTATGCCTGGCGAGGCCTTAGATGCTACGTATACTCCTGGGAGTAGATTCTACCTAAGAATAACCATGTTTACCTAGCTCTATTCAGATAGTCTGGCATAACATCCCTTCCAGACTGCTTGCCAGGATAGTTGCTGTCATGTTACGCAAATTTCTGCAGTTCCAACAAACGAGAATATCACAGCAATCCGCCATGCTGTTCAGATAGTATCACGACTCCAGCGTATTAAGGTCTTGGAAAAGTCCATCTAGTTTTGTCAAGCCCGTGGTATTACCCTTGACCTTCAACTTTCCCAACATGAATAACCTCTGACCATTCACCGAGCCCTGGATCCAATGAATCAAATCATCATCGCCAATGGTGGCAATCACTAATGAAAGGCGGTTAACTCATAAGCGTAGAATATGAGATTGGGAGCCAAGGGTAACAGGAACTCACCATCTGCGTGGTCCGATGTCGACCTCGTAATTTCACCTTCACCGCGTTTAAGATTGATAAAAATTGTGCTCTGTTCGCTACCTTTCTTGACAATGATTTCGTAAAGAGTGCGATGTTTGTGAACTAGTCCCTGTCGCTTTTCCGGAGATGCTTTGTTGAGGTTGCTTGACCAGCTATCGTAATAGCCATCAGCCCTGAAGTCTTTGGACATGAAACAAACCGTCAGTTAGCCCGAAATCTAAGAGAATATTTGGCATCGCTGTTGGGGAGGCATACCAGACATCGTGTAGACTAGAGTAAAGGATGTTATCGACGACGACCTGAGAGGCGAGTCTATTGTCTACCGTGAGAGGGTACAGAGTCAATGCGGATAATATATCGTAGTCTAAATATGTTCACGTGGCTAGATGAGCCCACGTCATTTGCTGTCGATCATAGGAATATAGTAGTAGCAGTCTGTAGGCTATGTGGACAGACGTGATTTGTTCACTCTAAACTATTCACCAGGATCGATCTCTTCCCCACTTCACTACAACTATATATAGCGGTCATACTATACACTGCAGTACAAGTCAATATCCGAGATGGAGATCTGTCTCCCGCTTTCGGTACCGGAATTAAGCACCGAATGGTGGGGAATCTGGGGATGATCAGCATACACTTGGACGGAGCGTCAGAACGAAAAATGCCCGATCATATGTGGTTGTTGCCAAAGTATTTGTAAGAAAGAGAATTCGCTTAGCTACAGTTCTTAAATGCTTGCAAGGTGTGCTCACTCGTTTGAAGGTTTCATACAACTTAAATTGGGCATCGTCCGCCTTTACCCAATGCGGGGTTCAATAGGGAAAGAAACAAAGAACCTTTTATTCGATCAACCTTAACTACCGACCTTCTCTAATGCTATTATACATGCTTGCTTTGGGACACAATAAGGACCCTTCACAGCTCCAACTCCAAGTGGCCCAAATGGACCTAGAAGATGGTAACTCCATCAAGTTACCACATACCGATTATGAGGTGAACCGTGGATCTTGGCGACGATGCCTCGATCCCCAATTGCACTAATCAGAATGGCAATAGGTCTTTAACGCGACTGATGCCTGGGCTAAATAGTCATCGGACAAGATGTAATACTTACCTCTACATATGTGTGAGGATTGTTAGCTTCCAATGAATGCATCTCCCGGTATGTTCCTCCTTAAGCAGGTTGACTAGGCTTTATCTGATATGCCTTCTCAACAGATGGTCTTGTTTGCATATACTATAGGAGCCTTCTCCCTGGTCCTTCACCTTTTAGTTGCCGCGCTAGCTACCGGGCCCAGATACTCTGTCGTTGAACGCCTGGAAAAGATTCCGGATGGCTGGGTAGATGTCGGAACCCCTTCCCCGTCGAAGCCGATCGAACTTCAGCTGGCAGTACACCCAGAGAAAATCACTGAATTCGAGCAACGGGTCATCGAGATCTCTACTCCAGGTAACCAAAACTATGGACGTCACATGAGTCGGGACGAGGTCCGGAACTTCTTATATTCATCTGATGTAGCTCCGCGGAAGGTCCTCTCTTGGCTTAAGGCTGCACATATACCGGCTACATCTATCAACAAGCATACAGGCTGGATTACCTTTACAGTTCCCGTTTCGCAAGCAGAGCAGTTGCTAAGGACACGGTTCTATACCTTTGAGCATAAGAAATCGAGAGCAACCGTGGTCAGGACTCTCAAGTATTCGGTGCCCAAAGAACTTCGATCTTTTGTTCAGATGATCCAGCCAACAACTCGGTTTGGGCAGCTTATGCCGCAGACTGAACCGCCACTCCTTCAAGCTCTGCCTGTCACTCTTAAAGATCTAGTTGCAGGTTGTTCATCAATAGTCACACCTAGCTGTCTCCGCAAGCTTTATGGAATTTCTGATTCCAAGCCCAAGCCAGACCGTCGTAACAGGCTTGGGGTATCTGGTTTTCTGGACCAGTATGCACGCTATAGCGACTTTCATCAGTTCTTGCGCCTCTACGCACCGAATATAACAGACAATAACTACACCGTGGAGCTCATCAATGGTGGTCTCAATTTGCAAGATTCTTTGGAGGACAGCTCCGAGGCAAGCTTGGACATCCAGTACGCTGCTGCTCTAGCTGATACCCCTTTCACGACATTCTATAGCACCGCCGGGCGTGGCCCTGTCATACGTGACCTAGGGCATAATGACCCAAGTGATCCTCACGAGCCGTACCTGGAACAACTCCGTTATCTGTTGGATCTCCCAGATGACGAACTGCCTGCTGTTCTAACTACATCCTACGGTGAATTAGAACAAAGTGTGCCAGAAATATATGCGAGAACCACATGTAACATGTTTGCTCAACTTGGGGCGCGCGGAGTCTCTGTGATCTTTAGCAGCGGCGATTCGGGCGTTGGGGACTCGTGCATAACTAATGACGGGACTAATCGGACAAGGTTCCAGCCACTTTACCCGGCGTCCTGTCCTTTCGTTACGTCTGTGGGTGGCACCTACGGTAAAGAGCCTGAAATGGCCATTGGCTACTCTACAGGCGGTTTTTCAGAGTACTTCCCACGTCCTTCATACCAGGATGGTAGTGTCAACCAATACTTGAGTCAACTGGGGTCCAAATGGGAAGGGCTCTACAACCCCAATGGAAGGGCTATTCCCGACGTTGCTGCTCAGGCGGATCATTTTATCATCATGGATCATGGACAGCTTCTGAAAACTGGCGGCACCAGGTTTGTCGCTATAACATGGTGGTTACCACGCACGATACTGACTTGCTGTCTAGTGCTGCGGCGCCTGTGTTTGCTGGTATTGTCTCTCGGTTGAATGCAGCTCGACTGGAGAGCAACAAGCCGAGGTTGGGATTTCTCAACCCGTGGCTCTATTCTCTCAACCAGACTGGCTTTACAGACATCGTTGATGGAGGTTCGGTAGGATGTTTTGGTGATGTTGGACGGGAGGTGCCGTATGCCAGCTGGAATGCAACTCCTGGGTGGGATCCCGTCACAGGGCTTGGAACGCCCTACTACAAGGCACTTGTTGAACAAGCTATGTCGATATAAGACAGGAGAGCGGTCGCTTAAAGGGCCATGAGTGGGGCGGCGACGGCTGGCTTAGAGATGTATAATTTGAATCCCAGTTTTGTATATAGTTTTGGAACTTCTCTTTATATAGATCGTTTCTGCTATGGATGTTAGAATCACAGTGTCAACTGGTTCATTTCCTTTTTATTTTATTTGATTTTTCTATTTTTCTATTTTTATTCTGTATTGTATGTAACGGAAGGAAGAATAAAATGCGGCGATGCTGGCAGACGCCGGTCCCACGTGACCAGATGCCAAGAGATGCGCTGGAGAAGCTCTTGGAACTGGTGTCATCGTCAACCATCATCGACCATCAATCACGAAACCACGCTTTATCTTTCTCCCTACGCTTCAACCTCTTCCAGACCTCTTTACTCCATTTTTATTTCCCCTCCGAATTGCCTTTACATTCCCTCCAGCTCACAGCCTAATCCAGACCCATTATGGCAAACGGCGCCGACCTCCGGACTCTCGTCTCAGAGCTTCACAACGCTCTCAACCGGAAACAGTTTGATGCTGCCAACGACCTCCTTAGCCGCGCAAAGCGCACCCTCCTGCTGCAGAATGCCCTCATCCCAACATCTTCAACATCACCTGAGCTGATTGCTCTCGCCCGGGAAGTGTTGGAGCTCGGCGCTCTGTCCTCCATCCGGCAAACCGACGCACCCTCTTTCACACGATACTACCAGCAGTTGCAACCTTTCTACGATCTGGAGAGGGATAGCGCTAATGCAGGAAAGGTGGACTTCAAGACCAGCCAACGCAGCAAGATCACGGGCCTATACCTCCTGCTGTTGCTGAGCATGGGCGACAGCACCAGTTTCCACACAGTCTTGGAGGGTCTCGTTGAGGAGGCGAGTTTGAAGGGGAAGAGCATTGAGGACGACCCATGCATTAAATACCCAGTGGAGCTGGAGAGAAACTTGATGGAGGGAAGCTATGATAAGGTGTGGAGAGAGACCAAGTCGGAGAGAGTACCTTCAGAGGATTTCGGCCTGTTCTCTAATGTACGTGTCCCTGTTCCTTTCCTTGACCCTTTTGGAGCGTATGCTGACTGTCTCGTTGATAGGTCCTGGTTGGAACCATCCGTAGTGAAATCGCCGACTGCTCCGAGAAGGCGTACCCCTCGCTCCCCATCTCCAACGCCAAGAACCTTCTGTTCCTCGAGTCGGAGGGAGCGGTCATTGAATTCGCTCAGCAGCGCGGATGGGTGCTTCGTGATGGACGGATATACTTCCCTGTTGAGCCGGAGGCCGCCGCGCGGTCTGAGAAAGATATCCTGGTGGCCAGCACCGCAATCATCGAGAACGCAATTGGCTACGCTCGCGAACTAGAGACGATCGTTTAATCTAATAGATCTAGTCACGAATTTTCCTTTGCCTTTTCATCGGGTCCCGGGGGGTTATATCTTGTATACCGTCGCCTTGCATAATGAATTCATCGAGCGTATCCTTTCATGAACCTAAACGATATTTTATTTTGGTCGTTTCCTTTATACACTGACCCGCCACAAGCAGAGTCTCCGGTCGTAGAAACTACTCGATATACAGAGCAGTTCGGACACTTCCTTCCCCTGCAGATCATACCCGCCCTCTGGTTTCCACACATCAGACGCATAATTCATACTCTGATGCTCCGTAAACTCAGCCAACACCTCAATATCCCACCCGGCATTCTCCCCAAGCGTCCGCGTAACCCTGACCACCCTCGTACCAGCATGCATACAACTCGCCAGCACAAGGCACCTCCACTCATCACCCCCAGACAGGACACAATGCTCCGTCTTTAGCAACTGCAACCGCCAAACGCCACCCCCAAGACACACTTCCGCAAGAACATCCCCCCTCCGCGTAGCATGATAAACCCGTAAATACTCATCATAACTCCCCGTAAGCAGCAACGGCGCTCCACCCTCTAATTCCACCGGGAGAGGTAAAATAGCCGTAACACCAGCAGTATGATGACGCGCCCGATCATCATAATCCAACAACACTGATGACAGCAACTCCCCTTCACCCTCATCACCATCATCTAGACCAGAATCAGAATAACTCTGAAACTGCCGGGTATGCACGCCCCCAAAATCATCCCCGGTAAACAAGAATCTCTCCCCTCCATCCCCAGAGGTAGGAAACTCCGCCAAAGCAACAAACCAAACCTCAATCATCTCCCTCACAGCAAAACACCCCACCTCCACAAGCGCATCGGCACCGACATCAGATACACCATCGGCTTCACCCGAGATACCATCAGGAGAGCCGAAAACCCGGGTCCGACCATCCGAGAACGTGACCGCGAACCCATCCGCATGAGCACCATTCAACCAAGACGCAGGCGTCCAGGCGAGGAATAAGGCCGGGATGCTCGGGTCGTCGTGGACGGGTTTGGTCCAGAGCGGGAGGATCTCGGGATCTTGTCCCGAGGGCGTGGTGAGTCGGAAGAGTGATACCGAGCCCGAGCTGGTGGTTATGGCGAATAGAGTGGGTTTGGAGGGGTGGAAGTGGAGGTCGAAGACTGCGGTGGGGAGGGGGATTTTTTGGATTTGTGTTCTTTTTTTTTTTTTTTTGTTAGTTTTCTTTTCTTTCTTTTAATTTGTTAAATGATGTGTAGGTTCTAAGTGAGGATAGGTGAGGTGAGGTGAGGGGAGGGGGATATAGATGGGTAATGAATAAATAGTGGGGTTAACTAGCTTACAGAGTATGCGTTTCCGGGTCTAAACGCCAGAGCTGGACACTGCCTGTTTTACTCTGTTTAACTGTATCGTTCGCTTCATCTTTTGTCTCGGTGAGGAGGTATGTGCCTATAACGATGTGGTTCGGGGATGCCGGACACGTTTGCAGACAGCTTGGGGGTTGATCCAGGTAAATTGTGGTCGCCGATTGAGGGGTTTGGGGGGTCATTTTGTTGATGTTCGTTGGCTCTATATTTAGGTGCATGTATGTATGAGGATCTGGAGTAAGATTAGAGCTATTTTTGTGCTGGGTGGAAATTCAATGTGGTGGGCGGTGAATTTTTTTTTTTTTATTTTTGGTTTGTTTTTATTTAATTTGGTTGTTGCTCGCTACGTATATATACTTGTTGGCCTTGGATTGATCTATATCTATCCGTGGACGAACAATAAATGTTCTCTTTTGTATGAGAGTGTACTCAGAGATGCCATGGTAATAGCAGAGGATGTGAATTGAACACAAAGGAAATTCAATTAGTCTATAATAATAACTCGTCTAAGCTGTCATAATCCTTCCTACAACCGCGTGTACACAGTGTTGATGCCTCCCGTGGTAATCATCTTAACAGTCATGTAGTCGTCAACTCCATACTTGCTGCCTTCACGTCCCATACCGGAGTGCTTGACACCGCCGAATCTAGAGCGTGTTAGTATCAATGTTTTGTAAAGTAAGGGTAAGGTGAAACTCACGGTGCTGGAGCGTCTGAAATAACACCAGTGTTGATAGCAACCATACCAAATTCAAGTCTCTCCGAGACCCGGTGCGACGTGCCCAGGTTGCTTGTGATGAGATAGGACGCCAATCCGACCTCGCAGTTGTTCGCTCTCTGGACGACCTCATCCTCGGTCTTGAACGTCATCAATGCGGCCACAGGGCCGAAGGTCTCTTCCTTAGACACCAGCATAGAATCGTTGGCGTCGCCGAGGATCGTCAGCTCGTGGTAGTTCTTGCCGAGGGCAGGCAGTCGGTTTCCACCAAGAAGGACCTTTGCGCCCTTGCTCACGGCGTCCTTGATGTGTTCCTCCACCTTCGCCACGCCATTGGTCAAGGGTCCATGGGTCACGGAAGGATCCTCCAGACCGTTGCCCACCTTGAACTTGCTGACCTCCTCGACGAGACGCTGGGCGAAGCGGTCATAGATGCCTTCCTGCACATAGAATCGGTTGGCACACACGCAGGTCTGGCCGGTCACCTTGAACTTGCTGATGAGGGCGCTGGTGATGGCCGTCTCGATGTCGGCGTCGTTAAACACAATGAATGGAGCGTTGCCTCCAAGTTCCAAGCTCAGTTTCTTCAGGGTGCTGCTGGACTGCTTCATCAGCAGCTTACCGACTCTTGTCGATCCGGTGAACGAGATCTTCTTGATGATATCAGATTCGCACATGGCCAGACCAAGCTGGGGGGTGTTGTTCAGCGCAGTAACAACGTTGAAGACACCCTTGGGGACACCAGCGCGCTCAGCGACCACAGCCATAGCGTTGGAAGCAAAAGGCGTCAGTCCATCGGACTTCATAACGACCGTACACCCAGCAGCGAGGGCCGCAGCGACCTTACGTGCACCCATAGCCAAGGGAAAGTTCCACGGAACAATCAAACCACACACACCAACAGGCTCCTTGATAACTCGCGTCCGGCCAGCGGCGCTGCTGTGTGGGATAATATCACCGTAGATTCTGGACGCCTCCTCGCCGAACCACTCGAAGAAGCTGGCAGCAAACATGACCTCACCCTCGGCATCGCCCTTGGCCTTTCCATTCTCGGCTGTGATGATCTTACCAATGTCTTCCTTGTTCTCAACCAAGAGATCGGCAATGCGACGCAGGATCCGGCCACGCTGACGGCCCGGCACCGATCTCCAGGTTGGGAATGCGTCGGCTGCGGCTTCGATGGCCACGTTCAGATCGTCGAGTGTGGATTCAGGGGCAACACCAACCTGTGCTTCGTTTGCGGGGTTCGTGACATTGAATGTGGCGTTGGAGTTGGAGGACACCCATTGGCCGTTGACGTATGAGCGTTCGACGAAGAGACTGGCGTCCTTCAGGATGGATGCGAATGATGATGCCATGGTTAATTATTTATTCTGTAAATCGCAATGATACCGATTGCGACTTGGGATTATGTAGTTCGTTGAGGATAAGGCGAGGGGTGTCCTTGGACTATATGTATAGACCTCCATCTCAGCCTATTCTTAAAACGGTAAGTCAAATGAGAGCTCGGGTGATCCGTAAACCCTGGGGAAGCACGGGGATCGGGAAGCCCTCCCGATTATCAATGAAATCCCGAGGGTAATCATAAATGACTTAGATAGGGTCCAAGTGCCGTGCCCCATACATCGGGACGGAGTTAAGATAATATTAACTTGATGACATTGCACGGTTTCTCATCTCAGGAATCCATTCTAAGGTTACATGTATGTTGGATCAGAACACGAAGGCCTGTCAGCTCTGCGATATGATATGACTCAATGTCTTCGTGGGAACCAATGAACAAGACTTGTTTTGTTGTATTAGAAATCAATCTTGTTTTGAATACAATTAATCATCATCTTCCCCGCATTCTTGCATGCCTATACAAAACCAGCACGTAGACTTGCCCTGTTGAGCATTTGATAATTACTTTCTATATTCTCTACCACTTCACACAGTATTTCTGCGACCGTAGATAGACAAGCCATGTCTGTACCGTTCAGCCAATTCCCCCCCACGGCGAGGATTACCCCACACGCCTTCAAGGTGTCCATTCCTCAGGAACAGCTTACCGATCTCCACACATTGGTAAAGCTATCAAAGCTAGGCCCTCGGACATACGAGAATTCTCACCCAGACGCCCGCTTCGGCATCACTTCCGTATGGCTCACCGAGATCCGAGAAAAATGGCTTAATGACTTCGATTGGTATCATTCTCGACTGAATAGACTCAAGTACCCACTTTCTCCAGAGCCGAGACCTGACTCCGCGTAGGAAAGCATGCGAAGCTCGGATCAACGACTTCCCTCAATTCAAAACCGAGATTGAAGATATCCAGCTGCATTTCGCAGCCCTCTTCTCCGAGAAACCGGATGCAGTGCCCATCGTGCTGCTTCATGGATGGCCTGGTATTGTAACATCTCTATCTGTTAGGTTTGTTTTGTAGACTCACAGGGCGTTGCTATACAGGAAGCTTCTTGGAATTTCTTCCTCTGCTCCAGCTGTTCCGGGATGAGTTCACTCCCAGCACCCTGCCGTATCATCTCATAGTCCCGTCTCTGCCGGGCTATGGCTTCTCTTCTGGTCCTCCAGTGGATAGGAACTATACCACTCACGATGCCGCTCGAGTCATCGACAAATTGATGAAGGACCTGGGATTCGAAAGCGGGTATATTGCCCAAGGAGGCGATATCGGAAGCCGGGTATCAAGATTTCTGGCAGTAGACCATGACAGCTGTAAAGGTTCGTGTTATCTGTCGAGCTATGTTTGGTTTCTCGAACGCTAACCACTGCACAGCGGTTCATTGTAAGTGATTCCGTACACTCAACATTAGTATTACCTTGAGACCAACTGGAGAAGTGAACTTCTGTGCGATAGCGACACCCCCAAAGGGAGTACCTGAGGAGAGCCTCACTGCCTCCGAGAAGAAAGGACTCGGGCGAAGACAGGAATTCCTGACCTCGGGCCTCGCATATGCTTTTGAGCATGCCACTAGACCAAGTACCATCGGGCATATCCTCTCTTCAAGCCCTCTTGCTTTGCTCGCATGGTATGTCACATACACATGGTTTCCGTTGGTAGGAAAGGGAAGACGGGCGAAAAGTAATAGTCTGACCGAGGTCTAGGATCGGAGAGAAATTCCTCACCTGGGTAGACGAGCCTCTTCCCTCCCAGACGATTCTGGAGTTTGTCACTCTGTATTGGCTGACTGACACGTTTCCTCGAGGGATTTACCCTTATCGAGAGGTATGAGTCGAAGACTGGTTTCGAGTTCGTAGGTTATCTGTTAGTGCTAATGCCTGGTTACCACCCATAGGAACTTCCCATATCCCCGGAAGGGAATCCCCTGCGGTACATTCATAAACCACTTGGGTTTTCCTATTTCCCTGTTGAACTTTTCCCCGTGCCCAAGAGCTGGGTTGAGACGACGGGGAATTTGGTCTTTTGGAGGGAACACCAACGGGTATGTGCATCGTATTGAGAGAGAGATCAATCTACTTACTATTGTTTAGGGAGGGCATTTCGCGGCTCTTGAGAAACCTAAGGAGTTAAAGGCTGACTTGGCGGAGTTTGTGGAGCAGATTTGGAGTAGTATATAAATGGGGAAGTTTTTCGGTAGTTTCGATTATTTATCTCTATCGGCGGAAATTTCAATCTACCCATTTATGAGTATGCAGGTGATATAGTCACGTTAATCATCCAGTCAGCTAGTCGTGTGTGTAATCAATACAAGATACTTCACATACACAAAGGATTGTAATAAACCAAGTTCAGTCTCACTACTCCGTAAAGTGATACTAAATCCCCCAAAATACCAACTAAAAGATACCCCACATCACACCACAGCAGATCACCCACTAGAAAGCTCTAGCTCCAAGCTATCGTGACAGGTGGGACTCACTAAACAAATAAATACAATAATCCAACCACAACCACCATGTCCAACACATCGCAAAACCAATCCTCACGACATCATTCCACGCCGAGAATTCTAACCATATCTTAGCACACCCTCCACTTCTATACACCAAATCAAATACCATACACAATCATCTTCTCCAGAACTCAACCACCATGCCACGAGCAAAACCACCGCAGCGCCAAACGCGCACTACTGATATGTCTATAATCGATAGCAATGAGTACTTTTCTGACGAGTCGAGTTTTTATGGTTCGTATATATCTCTTCCTATATCCTGCCTATACTAGTAGTTTATCTGTTTACAATATGACATCATCCCTCACTCCCAAACAACAACAAAGACAATGAACTAACCAGAAACCAAAAGGCTCCGAAGACGAAAAATCCCGTCTAGAGTACCTTTCCCAAACCTACGACCCAGAACCCTACTGGGAAAACATCCATCCAAAGCTCTATTCCACAATCCAACACGACTCCCTCGCAGCCTCTAAACAACAACCCATCCCAGAAACCAACCCCACAACCAACAAACCCAAAACACACCCCAACACCAATATCCAATTCGAGCCTGAAACACCAACATCCACGACCTTCCACAACGCCCGAAAACCCAACGAGGCTGTTCAGGACTTCCTTACCCGGTTACCGCCTTCTGTGACGGCGTCGGCGGATGTTGGGCCGTGGATCTATGTCGATAATCCCGGTGCAGGGCAGGAGGAGAAGGATATTGCGGGGTTGGTTGGTCGGGGGACGGAGATGTTGAGGGCGTTTGAGGCGAAAAAGGTTACTATTGAGGTGGAGATGGAGGGGGCGTCTGCGCTGGCGAGGGGCCGGAAGTTGGTGCCGTTGCGGCGGGGGTTGGAGGGGGAGATTTTTGCGTTGGCCAGGGAGACTGGGGTGGTTTCGGGGAAGTGGATGTTGTTTCTTGGGGAGGAGGTTGTCGATCGTGTTTGGGGGATTGTTGTGGAGGAGACGGTGGAGGGGAGGTTGGGCGTTGCGGCGAAGGTGGCCACGCGTGAAGAGGGTGGGAAGGCGAGGTTGTTGGCTATCTATACAAAGGATTTTGGGGATGTGGAGGATGTGCGGAGGGTTTTGGAGAGGTTGGTGGAGGTGGGATTGGTCAAGAGGGAGGAGAGGCCCATTTATTATAAGTGTGATGCTTATACTTATCTGGAGATTACGAGTGGGAATTCGTATGGCTTGAAGGCGAGTCTGTTTTCTAGTAGGGAGGTTCTGGAGAGAAAGGTTTGATTTGGTTTGTTCTGGGCTGATGTATTGTATATCTATGCATCTGATATGTGCAATGATTGATGATCATGACGTTATGATCGGTCTGAGCTGCTTCTGCTCGCTGTCTGTATTTAACGTGATATGAGGTTGTGATTGTTGAGTTTAAGCCTGGATATGGCTGGTGCTTCCAAGCTCGACTTTCTCCTGGGCTTTCCCTTAATATCGAAGTGATGCCCGCAGCTGAACTAGGAACTATCCCGAGCCAGCAGTTGCTAGACGTGCCTAGAAGGTTTTCATGTTCGATCAACATGACCCTGCCGAGCAGTACTGGGCTATCCCGGTCTGTCAACAGCAGTGGATAGGGTTGATAGCCCAGCCTGAAAGCGTCCTTTCAGAGGCCAGCCGGCGAGCATTCGCAAAGGTAGCCCGCTGCGATAATCGGTTGTGACACAGTCAATCCTTCAGGAAGCTTCATCGCTCTTCTCCATAACCTTCTCACAAGCGTCCCGGAGCTCCTGGACACCTTTCACACCCTCCCACTTCTTGAGCAGCTCCCGCACCTCCTCCCAGTCTTTCTCAGCTTCCTCCCGACTGCCGTCCGCAACAAGCTTCTCCAGACGAGCCGGCGTACCAAGCACCCATCTCACCGTCTCCTTCTCAGCCTTCTTGCGCTCCACCTCATCCGACGCTTTCGCCTCCTTCATTCGCCGTCTCTGCTCCTCCCCCTCCTGAATCAAACCCCCAGCCGTCTCCGCCACAAAAGCAATAGCCGGTCCCAAGGTCTTGGTCATAGTCAACGGTGCCCCGCGATCATCCATACTCTGCCGCATCTTCCCAATGGTCTCCACCGCCCGAATCAACTTCGAATAGTTATCATAGACAAGCGCCTTGCGCTCACTATCCAGCGTTTTAATATCCCCGACGAGCGTATTCTCCGCCTTCAGCACCGTCGACAGCGACGACGTAGCTAGGAGATGATTGACGTAGCGCTGGGCATCGAAATCGGGACTATCGAGTTCCGTCCCGGTCTGGACAACGGAAGGATTCGAGGTGTCTGCTGCGTCTGTGGGTCGGGGGATGCTGCGGGATCGTCTGGTTCCTGGCGTTTCTGCTGCCGAGGGTTTGAGATTGTAGTAGTCGCGGAGGGCGGCGCGGTTGCGGCGTGGGTGGAGGGAAGGTGAGACGGCGCGAGCTGTGGAGGGGGTCGAGCTGGCGCTGAGGCCTGGACCGACGTTTGTGTTGAGAGTGTCGAGAGATGGTCGGCGGGAGGATGCTGGGGTGGGCGAGTGGGCGCGTGAGGAGGTAATTGATGGGCGGGGCGAGGAGATGGTGGACATTTTGATAAATTGAGGGAGTCTAGTGAGTGTGTAGGTTCTGTATACTCATATATAAACACAATGGAGAGGTAAAGAGAGAAAGAGAGGAGTGGTCTCAAGCTAAAAGAACAGCTAAGGTCAGGAGGTTAAGCGGTGGTCCGTTCCCCGGATTTTGTTCCGCAGCGGAATGAAAATCAATTTAATTTCATTAACTACATACAATACATAACCCACTTCATTCCTAGGTCCTAAGTAATGGCCAACTCAGAAGAACAAATCGCCCTCCAGCTTCTGAGCACCAAGTCACTCCCGGTCTCAGCAGCATGGCTCAATAACTTCGTTGCCTCAACCGCGCACCAGCGCAACGTGCCTCTCTCGGCCTTGGCCCAAACTGCGTTATTCCGCATCCTCGCCTCGGATTTCAGAGATTCTCTCTCCACACGAACACCATCGTCACTCCTGCCCGTCGACATCTTCGATCCCACCGTACAAGAAAGGCAACTCCAAGGCTCGATCCCTGTCCAAGTCCTCGATATCGAAGACATCGGCACAGGTCTTTGGAGCCAAGTAGAAGCCATTGAGCGCGTGGAACGTGGAGAGGCGATTCGAGGACGGGAGATAGTGCGGACGATTAACGTGGACGAAGACCCGGAGCAGAGTGCGGAGGGAACCGGTGGTAATACTGCTTCTGCGCAGCCAGAGACTGGAAATAGCAATGGCCCGCACCGGTTGGTCGTTCAGGATGCGGCGGGGACGAAAGCGGTTGCTATCGAGTTGAAGCGTGTTAACGGCATTGCGCTAGGGAAACTGCCCATTGGGGCTAAACTAGTGTTGCGCAATGCGACGGTGGCGCGTGGGATGGTGTTGTTGACACCTGAATCTGTGACGCTTCTTGGGGGAAAGATTGATTCCTTGGACCAGACGTGGAAAGAGGGAAGGAAGGAGAGATTGGTAGCAAGAATCACGGAAATGCAGGGACAGCAGTAGGCTTGAGAACGGAATGGTCCGGTTTACGATTACATGGCCTGTCTTTGAGTAGTATCTGAGGTATGTCGGGATACTTCTATTTCATCACTCGTGCTCTAACTATAGTAGACATCTTGCAGGATGATCTGCTCGACTATCTACAAGCGCAACTTCTTGTTACGTGGAAGCCATCACATTAGTTTGTTGCAGACACCGTGTGATTTAGTTCTTCCCACCCATGCTGTTTCCATGGTGCAATCATAATCGACCGGAGCGCATCACTCGCCTTTCCGGTTTGTGCATATGCGGTAGACAGGTCAACTGCGTCAAGGTTGCCCTGGGGTGGAACGCTACGCAAAGCTCTCTTGACGCCCATCTCCGCGGGATAGGGTTCATCGGAGGCTGCTGCTAATTCCATCCAACCTTGAGGCTGATAAGGTGATCTCATCACGGCTGCCGCAGCTTCCCCAACACGTCTTGTCTCCTCGGGAACCCCAGAGTTATCGGTGAATCCTAAGGTAGACATGGCTGTTAAAAGCTTGACCAACTTAGTCTGTTCGTGAATCTCAATATCGTCTCTCGTGATCATGCTCTGCAAGTCAGATTGGACGGCCTCAATGGCGTCCTGGTCGGAATCAAGGATCGCAATGGCACCCAGTAAGGTGACAGCCCCGACATGTTCGGGGTTGTTCTCAACACAGTCAAATAGCTGTTGGCGAGCCACGGCCCGTTCCTCCTCGCCACCTTTAGCCCATAGCACTTGTGCGAGAAGACATACCACTTCAGGCGCGTTGTCCGCTTCCTGGAGAGCGTCACGGAACATATCAATCGCACTGTCCATGTTCCGTAGATAATAATGCGCCAGGCCCGCTGTCAAGTGGGCTGACAAGCGAAGCTTGCTGTTCGTTTCAGGATCGAACTTCTCGGCATCTTCTTCCCCTGATAGCATGAGCGCTGTCTCTGCCTTTTCAGCAGCTTCCTCGAATTCATGACGTGCAAGGAGTACACGAGCAATATCCGCGTTTGCCTGGGCGAATCGAGAGAGGGCCGACGCTGACTCGGACACCTCGTATTCTGCCTCTACAGCGGTACAGAGGGTCCGTAGACTGGCTTCTGCGTCTGATATTTCGCCAATTCTCTCAGCCAAAAGAGAGGATAGATGCACGAAGGGTAAATCGGATGGGTCCTGCGAAGAGAGCTGGTGAAGTGCAAAGAACGGTTGAATCAGCGCTGAAACCTCGTTCGAAGCCGAAGAGTCTGACATAAGATGATCGAACAAGCTTAACGTGTACTGCTTCTTAGGCAATGGGGCTGACGAGTTGGAGATATCAAAGGCGTGCTCAAACAGACCCCTGGCTTCCCGCGGGTCACCAAATAGAAGGGCAAGGAAGCCTTGTCCAATCCAGGCTTGGGAATTGTCTGGATCTGTAGATTGCGCACGAGTAAAGGCTTCATTTGCAAGCTGGATGTCATTGTGGATCAGGTAAAGTGCCCCCAGGTTGGTCCAAACTTGCGCAGTTCTGTCGTTAAGATGGAGACTTCTGACAAAGGCATGCTGTGCTACCTTCGGGCTCATACTTGTAGTCGCTACACCAAGGGCGTTCCAGAATTCAGAGTTCCCAGCCTCTAGCTCAATGGCCCGTTTGAAGCATCGGATTGCCGCCTTCAAAAATTTCCGCGACTGCCTCTTGCCTGGTGTGCTCGTAGACACTTGCATACATCTGAACGCCCTGTATTCGGACCAACCAAGATTGTACCAAGCAACCGCCTGAGCATGAATGTCCTGTGCTGACACATGGATGGCGCGCTTGTATGCCAGAATCGAGGCGTACATACATTTATCTGATGGGCTGCAGGCCTCATCATCTGTATTTTTCAATTCCGAGAGACGATCTTGTCCGACGTCATCCACATCTGTAAGGATGTCGAAAACTGCAGACTCAAGCTGGGTAGAGAGTAGTTTCTGTACTTCGTTTAATGGGGCTCTTGCAGTCTTCGACTTGACATAGGAGAAGACTGAGCATGCATCTCCTACACCCTTCCATAGATTGAAGATGTCGACTCTTTCCAGGGCTAGGGATGTTGCTACCAGAATCGCTTTACGGGCCAGTCCAATGCAGTCGTTAAAAAGACCCAGATCAAGGCTCTTCCAAGAGCTTTCCGTGAGTGTATGGAGTAGTGCAATAGACACGCCGATTTCATTCGGATGGATACTTAGAACATCCTCGTATCTCGCAATAGCATCGTCGTATTCTCCAAGCTCCCGCTTGACATTCGCCAGCATGTACCGTGCGAACCAGACTTGTTCCTTATCTGAGTTGGAGAGGGAGTCCTCCAACTGTTGGGCATGCTCGAAGGCTTTCGTAGCGGCAATGTAACGGCCAGAATGGTGGTAGCTCTCTCCTAGGCCGACCCATGAATGATAGTCGCCCGGTGACAGTCGCAAAGCTGCCTGGAAGGAGACGATACTCTTCGCATATTGTTGCTTGTTGATCTGGACAGTGCCCAAAGCAGCATACGGCCAGCTGTAACCCCGTCGTTTCGAGCCCGGTGCAGGTTTAGCTTTTCCGGAGTCCACAACACGCTGTGACACAGCTTCAACAAGATCCCACTCTTTTTGATCTGCAAATGCCTTTGCGAGCCGTTCAGCTGCTTCAATCTCGGATGGTGACAGCTCAAAGGCTTTGTGAAAACATCTTCGCGCCCTACCTTTGTCCCTCTTGTAATCGGCGTAGAATAGTCCGAGACTAGTGTAAGCGGGCGCGTAGTTTATGTTGGTCTGGATTGACGCAAGGAAATTAGCGTAGGCGCCATTGCGGTCCTTGCGTGCGCCAGGCGATGGATCCAACTCCCACTGACAATAACCAATACGATAAAAAGTTTCCGATTTAAAATCTCTATTTTCCAGATCCGAATTTTGTAGTTCTTCAAGCACATCTTGGAGCCCGTGAAGTCCGGATGTAAGATCACCTGTCAGTGCCTTGCTCCAGGACAACTCGGCACGAACCTTGAGGTTCGATGGGTCTCGTTCCAGAGCACGCTCCAGGAAATTGACGGCCTCGGTATAATCTTCGTCTACTTTGAGGATAAGACCAATTCCAAGTAGACAGCTCGTGGATTTTGGGTTTCTTTTTAGGATTTCTTCGAAGATAATTTTGGCCTCAGGGTGGTTCCGGGGCGACTGATAGTAGATCAAGGCGTTTGCAAGAGCGATATTCATACAATCGGTTGTCTTTTGAAGCTTCATTCCAGTTGTTTTGACCAGATCTTGAATGTTGCGAAGTCCTTTTCGAGAAACATCCACAACGCTCTCGTACTCTTCAAGGGTCAAGTAAAATTCACCCAAGATGCGATGCGCAACAATTGAGGATCCGGACATTTCAAGTCCTTCGACCATCAGCAGAACACTGTCTTGAACACCGAGTTCATTGGTCTCATCATTTTCATCCTCGGCCTCCTGTTCCTTTGCCTTAGTATCTTTGTCCTTCTCCTTGGAGTCTTTGGGCTTCTTTGGAAATGGTGAAAGGTTGCTGGCCAAGAAACCTTTCAGGACTTTAGTAAGCCCCGCTTCTGGAAAGAATTCGATAAATTCCTCTAGGAAATTGCGATCCCACTCTGAGAAGTTTTGAATATCTTGCCATTCAAGATAGATTCTCCATGCCAGCTCGAAGGGGTGCTTGATAATGACCATGTCACGAGCTGCCGCCCACACCTCCTCGCGCTTCGCCTTCTTTTCGTTTGTCGGAAGAACGGCGAGAACATCGCAGCCCCGCTCTATTATCTTCTCTTCATATGTACGCCGGACCTCATCGTCATGGCTCCAGTCCACGATTCCGCGATACAGCTGTTCGAGTTCGCTACGTCTGAAGGCCTCCCTCTTCACTTCCAAGGTGACTTGCTCAATGCGCGCACCCAGTCGTGTACGCCTTTCTCCTATCTCCCTGTTTATGAATTCTTTTTCTTCGGCTTCGGTCATCTCTATCAGGCGAAGATATGTATGCGCAGGGTGCGGGATGAAACCCTCTAGGATATCGTAGATAGGACTCGACGGCAAATGTAGTTCGAGGGCCTTTCGACATTGAGACCGTGTGCCATTTTTCTTTGTAAATTTAATATATTTGTCTACGATTTCTTCGCAGCGTCGACTGTCATTTCTGGAGAGGGGTCAACTTGTGTTCTATCAAACGGTCAGAAGTGAGACAATGGTAAACCTACGCTTCACCAAGGATCTGGCAAAGCTTTATGACCGCCTCGCGATAGGAGTCTAGCCTGCTGTTTCCTTGCTTCTCATACAGACTGATCAGCCCTTGCCATGCTATCTTGTCATTCTCTTTCGCACGGGTTGCTGCGAGGTAGGCGTTCTCCGCATCTTTTGTCTTGTTGAGTTTATCGAGCGCAAGCCCTAAAAAAACGTTCCTAAAGGACAAATTTATGTCAGCGACAGGTATTAATAGAGTAGAGACCGGGTTACATACGCGTGGTAGTTTTGAGGTTCCTGTTGCACAAGAGCTTTGGCTTTCTCGGCCGCAAGCTCGAAATCTTTCGAGTCCAGTGCTGTTCGCACCGCTTTCAGGGCTGCCTTACTTGACATCCTAGCTCAATTGCCGCATAGCCTTGCGCTAGCAGTCAGACAAAAGTACCTGGCAGAATCGCAGGCAAACAAACGAGCGACAGTTGAGAAGAAAGCCAAGTTAGGCAAATGTTCGGTTTGTGGGGAAGCCGAGCGGGCGGCGTGGTGATACGTCAGAGGGCCGATCTCGTGGCCGCTTATCTCCCCAGACCGTAAGCGCCCATCCGTCCATCTACTCACCCTTACAGCGCTTGGGGAGCGGTGTGAACTGAGCTCTGGATCTTTTATTCCTTCCGAGACCCTACAGACTGTATTTCTTCGGGTCGCTGTAGGGAGGTAAGCGTCGATCTCATCAGCAATGTATCATTGTTGAGCTATTCCCTACTAACTTATCAGCTCCCATAGGTCCCAGGCTAGCCTTCTATTCTATGCTATTTAAATCAAAACAAATTGATTCATAGTTCTACTCGCTATTTCAAACAATCATGGGAGCTCCCCGGCTTCGGATCGAAGGCGCAACCTTCAAAGACCCAAATAATCGAGAAATTACGCTTAGAGGCATCAATGTCGCCGGAGAATCCAAATACCCCAAGAGCCCTGATACCCCTTCTTATGTGCCCGACAAGTTCTTTGAGACAGATGACGTTTCATTCGTTGGTCGCCCGTTCTCGCTGGATGACGCACATACACACTTCGCAAGGCTACGGAAATGGGGCTACAATACCATAAGATATATTTTCACCTGGGAGGCTATAGAACACGCAGGTCCTGGGAAGTATGACGATGAATGGATTTCTTTCACCATTGAAGTCCTTCGAATTGCGAAGCAATACCAATTCTATGTGTTCATGGACCCTCATCAGGATGTGGTATAGTTCCCTTCTGCCGTGCTTAATGCCGAGTGCGCGGTTACTGACAGCATCCAGTGGTCCAGATTGTCAGGAGGATCCGGTGCACCAGGGTGGACTCTCTATGCAGCGGGACTTAACCCAAGAACTTTCAAGAAGACCGAAGCTGCTCTTGTCCAAAACACATATGACAATCCGGCAGAGTTTCCGAAGATGATCTGGAGTACAAATTACACCCGTCTTGTCTGCCAGACCATGTTCACCCTGTTCTGGGCTGGTCGAGACTTTGCACCCAAGGCAATCATCAATGGTGTGAACATCCAAGAATACCTTCAGGGTCACTTCATCGCTGCTTGCCGATATTTCGCGCAGAAGATCCACGAGGCCGGTGATCTGGAAAATGAAGTAGTTATCGGATGGGAAAGCTTGAATGAGCCCCATAGAGGACTTATTGGTGTTCAGGACATATCAGTGGTTCCGCCTGACCAACAACTCCAGTTAGGGACATCCCCTACTGCTTTCCAGGCAATGTTGACTGGATCTGGACGAGCTTGCGAGGAGACGACGTGGGCGTTCGGTGGCTTTGGCCCTCACCAGACTGGTCGGGAACTCGTGGACCCTGAGGGTGAGTCCGCATGGCTGCCTGCGAGCTATGATGATCACAAATATGGTTGGAAAAGAGATCCGGAATGGAAATTAGGCGAGTGTCTATGGGCACAGCACGGCGTCTGGGATCCGTCAACAGACCGACTACTCAGAAAAGATTATTTCGCTAAGAAACCCCAAAGCGGCGAACCATTGAATTACGATGTCTTCACGAACACATATTTTATGGAGCATTATAGGGCGTACAAGGATGCCATTAGAAGTGTATGGCCCGAGTCCATCATGCTTTGCCAGCCCCCTGTCATGGAAGTACCCCCCGATCTCAAGGGATCATTCGATGACGATCCCAACATGATTCATGCCGTACACTACTACGATGGCCTGACATTGTTGACAAAGCATTGGTAAGCCCTGTTGCATTGCAGTTCGTTAGCACCCCACTAATCATTCTTCAGGAATCGACTATACAACGTTGATGTAATTGGCGTGCTTCGTGGGAAATATCTCGCCCCAGCATTTGCTGTGAAGATTGGGGAGACGGCGATCCGGAATTGTCTGCGTGACCAGCTCAAGTATCTCCGAGAGGAGAGTTTACGATTTATGGGAAACCATCCCATGATCTTTACGGAGATCGGAATCCCCTACGACATGGATGACAAACACGCGTACAAAACTGGCGATTATAGTAGCCAGATTAGTGCAATGGATGCCAACCATTTTGCCCTGGAAGGCAGCACTGCCAATGGCTTTACACTGTGGCTTTACACAACACAGGTAAGGGACCCTCTTTATTCCAAGCTGAAACGTTTCCTCGAGCATCCAATGGCTGATTCATGCTTCAGAACAATCATGAATGGGGCGATAACTGGAACGGCGAGGACCTCTCGATCTACTCCCTCGACGACCCCGAGCTGCCGAGCGGTAAGCTGTTAGCGATTGAAAGCGCATCACATTCGCGGTCTGACCCTCATTCTCCAGCCTATTCAGAGAGTCACAGTAACATGGAAGATGAACATGTGGGACCTTCGAATCTGAAAGACGCGCTTCGACCAGCCTCTATCACTTCCGAACTTTCTTCTCTTCAGCTCTCCAAAGACCAGACAGGCTTTCGCGCCGCGGAGGCCTACATTCGACCAAGCCCGATTTTCACCAACGGCTCTCTCACGCACCATGGCTTCGACTTACGGAATTGCACCTTCACCATGTCATTAGTGGCCAAAGAAAAGGCCGTGAGAGGGGATCAACCCACCGAGATCTATTTGCCAGATTTCCACTTTCCGGATATACAATCCGTAGTCTCTGTCAGCAGTGGGGAGTGGACAATCGACCATGCAGAGATTGACTCTGTGAAAATCCAACGACTTCGGTGGTGGCACCCAGATGGAAAACAGGAAATCAAGATTCAAGGAGTCAAACGCAAGCCAGGCGACTTGACCAAAGTCTCCGGAGAGGATTTAACCTATCTGGAACAATGCCAACGTGGAGCCTGTACTATCATGTAGGGGGATTGAACTTAGAGTTTACTCAGTTTTGACTGAGGTTGGCGCATTGGGAGTTAAGAATTTTCTTTTTTCATTATTGATGCGTCGAATCATGGGCATTTTGTTCTTTGATTATATACTTTTCTTTGACATTGTTTTCTCCGATTGAATAAAGGGGAAAAGAATGTCAATGATTTAAACTTTCTTGATGATCAGATAACAAGCGTCAGGGGTAACGACTCGAAGTAGGCTAGAGGCTGAACCAGAATGAGAAATCGATTTAATGAAGCAAACGTGATGTTGGCCGAATGGAAATTAATCAATTTAATTGTTATGTGATGATTCACTCGTTTTGCGTCTGTGAATCATGTTGACCCGAGTCGACTATAGAAACTGAAGAAGAGAGAGAGTATAAATAGGAAGCGGTGTGGGCGGAACCCCTCCGACAGTCGGTGTGGTGATTGGAGCGGCAGCGCGTGGAAAATTCAGTGAAAGCATCTGAAAGGGTAAAAGGTGGGCGGGCGTTTGCCTGATTATTCCTACTTTTGGTTCCCTCTTTCCCAATCACAACAACGCCCGCCTCCTGTCTTAGAAAACTACTACTAGTCTCCCAGCCTTGAAGCTCTTCCTTTGGAGTGGTCTATATTGACCTCCCCAGTGTTGTTAATCCCTCATTTAAGAATCATTTTCCGGGGGCGGGATTCCGAACAGGCAGGAAACACCGAGCCGGACGTGCGCAGTTGCTCTTCTGGACCGTGGTCCGCCCGCTGGAACTATTTGATCACGGGTACTTGTTGATGATCTGCTGCACCTCGTTCGATCCTGTCAAACAAAACTTAAAAAAGACAGGCTAAAAAGAAAAAGGATAAAAAGAAAAAAGGACCGAAAAAAAGTCAAGGGCTTGTACAAAGCCTAGATCATGATTTGATTGCTCCAACAACTACTTAGAAGGAATTGAAGCAATCATTACTGGATCACTAAACAAGCCCCCGGTCAATTTCAGGGTCGGGACTAGTCGAAAATGACTACCGAAGAAGATCTGTCGGAGAGCCGCATCGCAGACATCGTTCGCGCTCTGGAGCTCATCCACAATCCGTCATCCACCAATGAGCTCAGAAGGGAGGCGTTGACGTTTGTTGAGTCGCAAAAGGAAAGCAAATCCGCTGCGCGCAACGGCTTTGTGCTGGCATCCCGGGAACAAAACGATCCCTTAGTCCGCTATTTTGGTCTGACTCTCTTGGACCATGTCTTGCGGCACACCTCTTTCACGGGTTCCGCGCAAGTGGTCGAGCTGAGGGAGCTGGTCCTCAAGCTTGCAGAGTCCATCCGACCTGAGGATCCTGCATATCTCCGCAACAAAATCCCGCAACTATGGGCGGAGATCGCGAAAAGGAGCTGGGGCTTGGACTGGATTGAAATGGATCAGGCGCTTGCCCAATTTTGGGGAGCTAGTCTGGTGCACAAAGAGTTGGTTCTCTCCATTCTAGAAACTCTATCGGAGGACATCTTCTACCGGGAAGATACCGTTTCCTCGTTGCGAGGAACAGACCTCAACCGAGCTCTGGTTGAGATTTTTACGCCGCTGTCGGTTTTTGAAGAGGTGTATCCGAAAAGGGATAACCACGTCGCGCTACGGTACGGCTCTGATGGCTGGCTGCCACGAATCTGCGAGTTCCTCCAATATTGTGTTGAGAACCTGCAAAATTCAAAACAAGCGAAAGATGCAGCGCTCAAAGCACTTGCAGCTCTGAAGTCTGTTCTGTTATGGGCCATTCCTAAGGCCATTATTTCCTCAAACTGTGTCCCTGCTATTGCTAGAGCTTTCACATGTTCAGATGAGCAGGTATTATTGGCTGCCGTCGAAGCCTTGCACTCGTTGTATAGCAGATCCAACATGGATATGGAGAGTTTCCAACCTCTTGTACATCTGATGTACGAGACCGAGTCTCTAGACATTATGCAGAAATTATACCAATGGTCAATCGTGGGACCTGACGACATTGACGATACCCGATACATGATCTCAAAGAAGCTGTCCGAAATGCTGTCGTACATCGCAGGGTTCTTGGAGGAGAAGGGGTTTTCTCTAGAGAGCGCTCATGGCATGAATTTGCCTTTCTTCTTTCACTTGACAATAAGTGTTATTCAGCATCAGAGTTTGATGGTCTCGATCCCCGTCCTCCACGTGTGGTCCAAACTGTTAGCTTCTGAAAGAATAGGAAACACTGATCTGGTTACCGGCTTGATTCCTTCGCTACTAGAGATCTGCACTCAACGGCTGGTCCGTTGGGAGGCCCTACCAACGGATTCTGATGATCCCACAGTAGCATTTTTAAATGACGATATCGACACTGTCCCGGAAAGACATGCTTTTGTGGGCAATTACCGCAGATACTGCTCGTCAATTATCGAAACGATCGTCCAGAAGCGGCCACAGGAAGCCATCCCCCATATCCTGTCAGGCGTTGATACTAATTTGAACAACCTCTACAATGGAGTTGAGCCTTTCAACGGTGTGTTTGGCTCTGGGAACAGTGAAAATTCCGCGCTAACGTTCAAAACAGCAAAATCTTTCTCAAAGAGCTCAATTCCCCTGATGCGCGCCGATACACAGTTTGCCGTCGTAGAAGCAACTCTTAAGGGGTATAACAAATGGGTGTCCGCCCACGGCAAAATGCCCCAGCAAGATGTCAGTACTATCAGCTTCACCACATGGCATCCCACTGATAAGCAACAGGAGCAAAAACGCAGTGATCTGGAGGGTATTCTGGAGAAATGGGCTTTCTCATTAATGCAGCGGAGCTTCGAGGTTTGATTGTGCAACTAATAGGGATGGTCGGACACCACATAGCTAACTGGGGATTCAGGACCCGATTCTCAAGCAGAGAGTCATCAAACTTATTGTTGATATCTCATCAAAGGCCCTCGACAAGACCCCTAGCTTTGCGCTTAAAGTCCTCGAATATATTCTCATGACCCGACTTCCTGATCAGCCCGAGTTTCCTGCCTACTCTGAGGCCGTGAAAGAACTGCATGGCTTATCCAGCCATGAGCTCAGGCGCCTCGCAATGCGCTATTCGGAGTATTTCGCCGTAAGTTCAGAGCAGATAAGACCTTTATAGAAAACGGAACTAATAAGGTATGGAGACTTTCTACGACGTACTGGAACCGAAAGTCAAGGAGATCAGCCTCGCCAATCGGGTAGATGACAAACTCCAAATGGAGCTTACCTCCATTCTTCTCATAATCATGTATTGACCATAACGTTATCTACCGTTCTAAACGTGTCCATACTAACCCTGCTAGGCAACGCGCGAATAACGTGGAACCGTTTCTACGCCAGTCCCGCTTGGCATCGTTTATAGAGCCTATAAGGCAGGCTTGGCAAGACGAAGAGTTCCGGCAGATGAGCTCCTCTTTTGAAGGATTTTGCTCCATGCTTGGACTACAGAGCGTTGGACCGTTCATGCAAGCTCAACAGGCCCAGAAGTTGGAGGACTGGGCGTCCGTGCCTCTTGACAGTGAGGGTAAGCGGATCCAGGAAGAGATGACTAGAAAGTTCCAGGTAATTCAAATATGAGCCGTGACAGCCTGAATAGAATCTAACAAGCATGCTAGCAACTGCCCTTGAGAGGCACGAAGACGATGCTAGCTGTCTCCACGGATAAGCTCAAAAAGAATGAGCCAGCATACGAGCTGGCGTGCAATGTCTGGCATGAGACTATTCCAATTATATTGCCGACATTGCTAGAGCTTGTCAGGTAAGCTGGCTCAACCACTACATCCTAAACCACATAGCTAAACTACCGCGCAGCAATGCACATGCCTTTCACAATCCGGCCAACTGGGGCGGTCTGCCTAGTGAAATGCAGACTGTCGTTGAGCGCATCCTAACCGACAGATTCTGGCAAGCAGGCATATCTACTGGTAGCCGGGATGAGTTTTACGCTAAAATAACCGCATCACGGGCATCGCTTGAAGGCTTTGCATCCTCAGTCAGAGGTAAGATCAGGGCAGTTAGAGAATCCTGCTACTCGATGCTGTATAGCATGAGTAGACTACGAGAGCACTTCTACGGGTTTGCGGAACTTCCAGGGCCTTTGTCCCAAGCCCTATTCAAGGACTCATCCTGCCTTTCTTCACACCAGTTCTCTGTGCTTCTCAATATTTCGAGATGCTTAATTGACGATTGTCCCGTTCGCTTCCGTGGTCACTTCTTACCTCCGATGCTGGCAACCTTATTCACCAACATCGATAAGAAGGTTACATCAGAATGGGCTATAATCGAACAACAGAGGGAAGGTCTTGCTGATGCAGATCTGACTGATGAAATGAAATCCGAAAGTATCCTTCGACAGCTGACATATTCTGCGGTAATCATGGTGGCGAGCCTTCTGGACCCACAGAGAGGAGGTAAGTGACCACACCCTTATACCCTGCCTCTTCAGCTAACACTCCAATGATAGACCCTGATGAGGAACCTGCGGACCCAAGCGCACCACATCCCCAACCTGCGCTCTCCGACTCCATACGTCATTTCGTCCTCTCCTCCCCGGAGATCTTTGAGCCTTTGATGCTCTTCTGTACCCATGCGCTTCGTATGCGTGATACCCGATGCTGCAGCATCATTACACGCGTTATCCGGTCCATTCTACAGGACTTCGCCCCTCCCAATAACTCTCCAACAACAGTCCAAATCCGTGAATTCATATGCTCGGAGGTTCTTAAAGCATGCATTACGTCCGTTCATGAGCCCTACTTCGTCGACATGCAAAAGGACCTTGCCCAGCTTATCTCCTCAATTTGGGTTCTCTATGGATCGAGCACGCCCACACCACGCTCTGTGATTCTCAGCCTGCCTGGCATGGATGAGCAGAGGGTAGCAATGACAGAAGCTTCCCTAGTTAGATCTACCGCTGCGCGCCAACAGCGAGCTCTCATTCTAGATCTTTTAGAAGGTCTGAGAGGCGTCAGCATCGCCGAGCAAGGAAAGATTCTGGGCTCGCGAGAGGAACGCCGCAAGGCCCGCAGCGCTCTACAGGAGAGATACATGACCGCCGAGATGGAAGGCCAGCAAAACAACAAGGTTGATATTAATGACGGACCGGACCTGACCGGTGTGGCGGATATGTTTGGTTAGAAGGGCTCCTGCGTATATACTAGATAATGACTGCCTCTTTCACACGCTTCTGTATAGTACGACGGTTCGCGCCACCCCTTCCGTTGACAACCCAATTTCCTTGATACTGGCTTTCTGGCTTTTCTGGACACAAAGATAGAGAGCACCATTAAAAATATTCATAGAAAGTACAATCTACTTATCAAAATATATTCAATACCGGTGGCCCCTGCTCATTCTGAACAGCCCTTACTTTCTGTGTCGAATAGATCTTGGAATTCTTTTTTAAACCAGTAAAAAAACACATATTGCAAACTAACCACTCTCCTTCAGACGGTATATCTACATCATACAGTGCGCCCTCCAGCTTTCCTATCGTCTTATTGATCTAACAGGCCCCGCACAGAGACTCCGAATTGTGTTGTAACCATAAATCAGGACCCGTCCACCGAAGTGCTCAATCAAGCATGCAAGTTTAACATAAACGAATCCAAACACATGACAATTGCAATCGCTTATTGAGTGACTTTAGTGGGTGTGTATACGAAGGTAGGGCGGACGAAGCTGCAGAAGTCAGGAATCAGTACTTGCACCGACAAGTGAAAGGAAAGAGAGAATCGTACCGCTCAGTGTTGTAGACCTTGGACTCAGAGCCCAAGAGCTCCTTCTCGCGGGCCTTGTCGGCGAAGTGACGACGGACCTGGTCACGGTCCTCTTCGGCCTGGAGGAGAGGGAGGATGTGGAGACGGCCCCAGACCTTTTCGCGGGCAAGTTCACTATTCAAGTCAATTGTAATCAGCCACTGTGCATCTTTTTGTGTCCGATCCGGGGGAAAGCGGTGGGTTACGTACTTTTGTTCGCGGATACCGTGGAATAGCTTGTAGTAGCCGTAGCCCATTAAAAGGTGCATACCGACGAGGTAGGTGATAGGGCGGAAACCACGGGCGGGGATGTTACGCTATCGAGCATGTTAGTCATGGGCATCATTGAGGCAGGTCCACGGCGGCAATGGAGCGTGATAGGTGAGGCGATTCAAGTAGACACTGCCCATGATTCCAGGGCAATTGAACACCCACGCTGGGAAACGGATAATTGCGCGCATACCTTGTACTGCACTGGCCCGTAGCCCCCAACGGGGGGCATATCCTGAGGCATTTTGACGACTGACGGACACAGCAGCCTTCAATGTAGTCTTGGGATATCCGTAGGGAAGATCCGCCGATGATGCTCGACGAAGTTGGAGTGGTAGTCACGTGCAGAGGCTTTGGTTTGGTAATGCGGGCTGCGATGCCGCTCATTGGTTGCTGGGGATTTTTTGGTGCTTGCTCCCGGAGCGTCGGAGCTTGGCTTTCTCTCTAATTTTGAGAAATTACGACACTGTCACGGAGGATATTTATTCGGATAGTTGCTAATATAGCACAATGGAGGACGAGGAAAGGCCCAGGAAATACCCAAAATTGAGCAATGACGAGGGGCAGGAGGGCTCGGAACCTACAATGACTGGAGCTGTGGGATCTGTTCCCCACGAGGACGCCGCGCAGCCCACTACGCAGAACGATGTCGCAACAGTAGCGAATGGTACCGATGATAAGCCAAAGGATGGACAGCAAGCCGTGGATGAAAGCAAAGATGATGCGCCCAAAGTATCGAAGAGACAATTGAAGAAACTCCGTCGCAGAGAACAGTGGGATGCGCAGAAGGAACAGCGCAAGACTATCCGAAAAGAAAAAACGGCCGCAAAGAAACAACGAAAACGCGAGGCATTGAACCAGGCAAGGCAGGAAGGTGGTCAAGAAGCCGTAGACCAGCTTCTCCAGACGTGGCAGTCGAGCCGGCAGAAGTTCAAGCAATCGACTTTGCTACCGATCACCCTCGTCATGGACTGTGGCTACGATGACTTGATGCTAGAAAAGGAACGGATTTCCCTCTCATCACAGCTTACAAGGTCTTACTCCGATAATAGGGGAGCGCCCTTCCGTGCTCATATGGTGGTCTCCTCTTTCAATAAATTGCTCAAGGAGCGTTTCGATACAACGCTAGCAAAGTCATATAATAATTGGCAAGGAATCCGTTTCATGGAAGAGGATTTCGCGCATGCTGCAGAACAGGCTAAGGAATGGATGAAGGAGCCTAAGGGAGGTCAGCTGGCAGGCATGTTTGCTAACAAGACGGACGCAACGCCTGAAGACGGAGAGATTGTGTACCTCAGCAGCGACAGCCCAAACACACTGACGGAATTAAAGCCATACAGTACATACATTATCGGAGGGCTGGTGGACAAAAACCGTCATAAAGCGATTTGCTACAAAACGGCAGTGGAAAAGGGAATCAAGACCGCTAAATTACCCATTGGGGATTACATTCAAATGGCCTCGCGCCAAGTATTGGCGACTAACCACGTTGTGGAGATTATGATCCGATGGCTGGAACTCGGAGATTGGGGCGAAGCCTTCATGAAAGTCATTCCTCGGAGAAAGGGTGGTACATTGAAGGACTCTGAGCGAGGCTCGGAAGATCCATCACAGGAAGGCGATGTTGTCGACGCTGATTCGGATGAAGAACCGGGACCTGGTGAAAGAGAAGATGAAGCTGCTGCTCCTCGCACCGACCCTTGATACTATATGGAAGAAAAAAACTCTAATGAATGTAAATATTAAAATGTCGATGTTCTGCTCATGCAAAGCACTATACTGTACATATAAGCACGTGACTGAATGGCACGTTTCAGCCACATGGCTAGAACGCCACAGCGCCACAGTGGTTGCCACTGACGATCGATGACGGAAGATCAACACAAACAACTTTTCCTCACTTTTTACCAAACAAGACAAGGAGTTCTTGAGATCGGAGAGTCCAGTCTCCCTTGCTTCAGTGAATATCACTTGTGCCATCGTTTGTACCGTCATCATCTTGGTGATGGTCCTCTTCTTTTGATATTATCTCCTTTTTCTTTGTCTTCTTTTCCCTTCGTAGTCGTCCTCCTCCACCTCCCATCTTACTTTCCTCCCGAACCCTGTTCTTTTCCACCCCTGGAGTAAACAGCCGCTGTTGCTCAGACAGCCAGAAATCGCAGTCATGTTTATGATCCGCAACGGTAAGAGCCTACTTCTCCTTCCTCCACTTTTCCCTTTATCAGCCCCTCTTTTCATCTCCAATCTCTATTACCCCGCCATCCACCCCTCCTTCACTGTACAACCTCCCTCTGGTTTTACTTCCCCTTAACCTCGCTATCTGAAACTAACACATTATCTCTTGGCTTCTAGTGAGCAAGTTTCTCTTCGGCGATACTTCCAAAGAGTCTATCATCGAGATCCCTCAGGGCGAGCTTTATCTAGTCCGGCCTCTGTCACCCAAGGGGTACTCGGAACTTATCTTCAAGGACGCGGCTGCGTCGATCCGGCGTACCGGACAGGAGTACCAATATCAACTTGTTATCCAGAGAGCCTACGAGGAGGGTGAGGAAGAGCTAAGCGCCGACGAAGACGAGCAAGGTGGTGCCGATAACCTCGACAAGGACGAGAAGATCTTCCTTCTTGACGAAGCTTTGCACTTCCGCACTGAAGTCCGCGAAGGGGGCGCTAAGGTTCTGGCCTGGAGAGACCTGAGCGGTGATATCGGCGACCTATACGAATTTGTTTGTGACCCATCTGTGCCGTCGGATAAGATCCCTACTTTTGAGTTGGCTGCCTTCCAGTGCCAGTACGAGCGGAAATACCGACAAAGCGCTCAAAAGGCAACCGAGCAAGATCTTCAACAGTTCTCGTACCAAGAGGAGAAGCCCATCCCCTCCGCGAGCCCTATTGCATCACCAACCAAATCTCGCGCTCACTCGCTTACTTCTGGAGATTCGGCCGCTGCGATGGCTAAGGATGTTGAGTATCAGAAGTCCAAGGGACACATCAAGCCAGCTGATAACGGAGAGGAGTCTACTGTGGCACCGCCATCGGTAGAGCAGCCTGAAGCCAAGGAAATTCTTGCGAAGGAGAAGGCTGAACTGCATATGTTTGACTTCCCAAGTGGAACTTTCGTTATTCAAGATGCCGATGTAACTGCCACTGTGTCTGAGATCGGCAACTGGCAGTATTGGCTTCAAATCAGTGGTAATGAGAAAGAATGGCTAGGACAGGCTGTTGTCGCAGATATCAACCCTGTCTTTAACTTTGAATATCTTTCCTTTATCTTTAATCACTACACTGAGGATGGCTCCGCATACTCTTGGCTCCTACGATTCAAAGACCAAGAAACCGAGGAACGCTTCCAGGAGGGTCTGATGCAGGCGCTTTGGGAACAGCTGAACGAGATGAAATGGGTCAAGGTAAAGGAGGACGACCGGGAGTATGTTCTGGATGCGTTCCAGGACCTTACCATGGAGGACGCAGCCGACAACCGGGAAGAAGAAGAGGAGGAGGAAGAGGAGGAAGAAGATGAAGACCAGCATGACGGTCAACGCAGTGAACACTATGACAGTGATGAAGAGGAGGATGATGTGGTTACACGCGACGATGACGGCAATGTCAACTCACAACTTGCAGTCGGTTACAAGCACGATAGGTCGTTTGTTGTCCGTGGTTCCAAGATCGGTGTCTTCAAACACACGGCAGACAACAACCTTGAGTTCTCTACCACTATCTCGAAGGTGGAGACACCAAACGGCAAGCTGTTCAGCCCCAAGAAGGTTATGTTGCATGCCGAGGATTCCAACATGATTCTTCAGAACAGTGAAAACCCTAACTCTCTCTATCGCATGGACCTGGAGTATGGTAAGATTGTCGACGAGTGGAACGTTCACGACGATATTCCTGTCAACACATTTGCACCAGAAACCGTAAGTCTTTAACACCAAACATTTATATCTGAATCTCTTCTGACTGTCCTAGAAATTTTCCCAAATGACCAATGCTCAAACCTTCGTCGGAGCGTCTCACAATGCGCTGTACCGGATTGATCCCCGTCTGGCAGGCAGCAAACTTGTCGATGCGGATTTGAAGCAGTATGCCAGCAAGAACGACTTCTCGTCCGTTGCCACGACTGAGAAAGGATACATCGCAGTCGCTTCGAACAAGGGAGATATTCGCATGTTCGACCGCCTAGGAATCAATGCCAAGACTCATATTCCTGCACTGGGCGAACCTATCATTGGTCTAGATGTGTCCGCCGATGGCCGCTGGGTTCTGGCTACATGTCGTACCTACCTTCTTCTCATTGACTCGCTGCAGAAAGAAGGCAAGAACGAAGGCAAGCTTGGTTTCGAGCGTTCGTTCGGCAAAGACTCCAAGCCCCAACCTCGTCGTCTTGGTCTTCAGCCAGCACATGTTGCACAGTTCCAGCATGAAACCAAGAAGCCTCTCGCTTTCACCCCAGCTCGCTTTAATACCGGGGTTGATTCACAAGAGACGTCGATCATCACGGCAACGGGTCCGTTCATCGTCACATGGAGCATGAAGAAGGTGCTTGCTGGACGCAAGGATCCCTACACGATCAAGCGGTACTCTGAAGAGGTCATGGCAGACAACTTCCGATTTGGTTCTGACAAGAACGTCATTGTCGCTTTGCCGAACGAGGTCAACATGGTCGCAAAGAGAGCTCTCCAGAAGCCCACTCGCGAAAGTATTGCAGGGCCCCCCGTCACCCCAAGCCGTCGGAGCACGCGGTGGGGCAGCCGTTTGGGACGAGATGATATTGTCAACTCGCCATACTAAACGTCCTGACCCGTTCTCTAGTCAAGTGACTTTGACTTATTTCATTGCCTCGGTTTTTCCTTTTCTTGTACACTGCATACCCCTTTTGTCTTCCTTTTGCTTTTCTTTTTCTCTTTACAGCTTTTTTTCTTTTAATAATTTCTAGACCCTTGTGTTCTCGCACCGCTTCTATGATATACTCGTGCAATTTCCGGTACGATATGCTATGGATGATCTTCCTCCTAGCGGCGATATGGCAGCTTACGAATGAGATGGAAATGGTGGAGCTGAATCATGGTGTTGCATTTTCGAGATAAATCTCCAGTAATACTTGAGTACGAATTATGAATTTCAGGTGAAGTAATGAGTGCTATATCTATTACCAGAGAGACAACCACTCTCGCTGTATAAAGTATGTATCGGTCGTAGAGCAGGAGAAACTTTTCTCTTTGCTATCATTTTGGAAACTATGTAAGATTCAACAGCGGTGCATAACACGATGAGACCAGCCACACCGTGCACGGGTATTATAAGTAGATAGACATGTCCAAACGGCTCGACAAAGACCGGCTAACTGACGTACTAAACAATGCACCAAAAGTCACAACACACACCACAATCTACCAAGATGCTCCACCTGCATTACATGCAAGGATACTCAACTAATAAACTATTAGGCACCAACATACCATACTTCGACACCAAGGATATCGAACTTGGCGCCTTCATCTGACAAGGGTTCGTTGCCAAATGTCTGGCACCCAGCACTCACGCCTTTCTCAAGGCTCGAGTCAACCCACAGACCATAATGACCATCTCTGCTTCGTTGTTAGTTTTCATACTCAGTCTCTGACGGGAATCCAAAGGAAAGAGCTTACCCTCCGCCCAAACTAAGAAATCCCGTTTCACAGAACATCATATAATCATTCACGCCGCTGTAAGGGAAGGCCTTGAACCGGATTCTCTCTGGGGTACTAGCACCGCTAGGAAGTCCACTGGTCGACGGAGGAGCCAATTTAGCATCACCCGCCCGCAGGGTCGTGGATCGACCAGCATGTGTGGTATCAGCGCTAGGCGGGAGTGGCAGACCGGCGAGTTCGAGCATGTCCTCCGATGGGGGTCCGTCGCGGGGCAGGTTCAGATTCGTAGGAGGAGCGAGAACGCTCGCGCGCCAGAGGAAGCATTCACCGGTACCGTAGTAATGAGAGTCTGGATGCGGGGGGTCGGTCATGTAAGCACCGAACACAGCGCCGGAGGGAGAGGAGTCGCGGACGACGAGAACGTAGCCCGCCCGCGGGCTGCGGTGAGACATTTCTCGACAGTTTTCATAGAGAGTGGCGAGCGAGGCGCCGTCCCGGTCCAGGCTGTAGGCTAGACGCCAGGTGTCGACGAGTTGCAGGCGGGCGGGGACTAGCAGCCGGATTTCCTCGGCCAGGGCGCGAGTTAGGAGCTGTTGTTGGAGGTTATAGAGGTCGCCGGTGAGGGTGAGGGGGGTCAGTGGTGGGGGTTGAAATGGAGATGCTGTTCGAACAGGGGTGAAGACCTGGGATGAGGTGGTGGAGTCGTTTGGGGTGGTCATGGAGTGTTGATTGCGGTGCATGTTGTTCTTGGATTTCGAGGTCGGTGGATCGGTCAGACGACGGTAGAGGCCTGATACGACATGTGTGACGGGGTAGGAGAAGTATGATGCAGCCGATTGCTGAATCTGGGAGTTCGATTGTCGAGAGCGAGATGCGGATCTCGAGCTGGAGGCGGAGGAAGGAAGCTCGGTTGACGACATGCGTGCAGCGGGGGAACGGGAAGGAGGGGCGATGGAGGAGCTCACGAATCCAGGGAACGAGATATCCAAGTCATTCAATTGGCTACAACGCAGCTGCAGAAGGCGGTGGACGAGCGAAATTGGTTCTTGAAAAGTGGGAAACTGGAGGTGAAACGATGGAGGACGAGCGAAAGGACGATCAAGATAACAAATTCAATTATCTTTTGAGTTTAGTTCCCTGTCGGGTCACGGGTGGGGTGATCACCAGCCTCATAGGGCGGCGGACTTTTAATTGAATGTCTTTCTTTCTTTCTTTCTTTCTTTCTTTCTCTTATAATTAATTCTACAGGACAATTCAATCGCGCTAAATTCATCGTCACGGAATTCCTCGTAGTACATTAGAAGCTATCTATACTGCACATAGTGCCCCCAGAGATTTTAGAAACGGAGCAAGAGATGGGATATCTGACAAAATCAACTATAGAATGAGGACTTTAGAAGGTGGAATAGTACGCTCTCATAAATCGTGAAATGGCAGCCATCGTTAGATTTAGGATCCGTTAGGGCGGAGATCCACCGTCTCGAATTCGAGGCCCTTGGCTTCGAACACATGCCCGGGTCGTAGCGCATCGGTGTAGGTGTTGGTCTCGGCGTGTGGGTGAAACAAACCGGGCTGCGTACAGTTGAGGACTGTCTTGAGCCCGGGCGGGTCAGTCAACCGGAAAACGCCCCAGTCTGGCGTTTTGCTCGGAGCGCAGACGATTGCAATGCTCTCAGGAAGCATCACTTGGTATCCAGAGTGAGTATGCAGGTCTCTAGAGCTCATGAAGCAAGTTTGGGTCGGGTGGGTATGAATCCAGCCGAGGATCATCAAATCCTCCGAGTCACAGTACTCAAATATGGCAGTCTCGTTCACCGTTTCACAAGTGTCCGATGTGGAAGTTTGCTCGGGGATGAGAAGTCGGGAGATGAACAGAGCGTTGGATATTAAAGTCCCACAAAGTATACCACATGTTTCCAGGTTGCGTCGTGTGTTCGAAGCGGCCAGCGAAAGGAACGTTGACCGTAGCTCGGGGGGCAGGAAAACCGTCCGGAGAGGGGTGCCATTCTCCAGGTAGGCGGACGGTTTGAAGGTGAAGCTAGAAGGGTCCAGGTTTGACCGGCCATCCCCACCATCTGCGACTGGTTTTACTTTCGCCGGAGGAGCTGGAGCTTGTGTTTGAGCTGCGGATGTCAGGGGCGTGGAGATCTTGTCCGGTCTTGGTGGCGGCGATGGACCATCTAAGACGACCGGCTGGAGAGGCTCAAATCGTTCTTTGGGAGGCCGCACTGGGGCTGCTTGAAGGGACATCGTCGCATCTTTCGTTTCTTTGGTCACGGGGGGCGCAATATCCAGCGCCTTCTGACGAGGCACTGTTGGGTACTTATACGTGGACGTAGAGGAACTTGCAGTCAACGGCCGCGTCGTGGATTCTGTTGTCTTCTTTTGACGGTCCGCATCGTGCGCGTGGTCCATGTTGATCCTCACATTTTGAATCCGTCGACTCAAGTCATTGTCCGTCTCTGGGCCATTCTTGTCCAGAGCGTTCTCCCAGTCGCCCCAGATACCTGCCGTGCGCCGGCGCTGCTCCTCTTGGGGTGTTATCCCAGCTTGACGTACAGCTTTCCTGGCCGTAGCCCTCCGGTGTATTTCCGTCCTCGCTAGTTTGACCGCCAGGTCTCGGTTCTCGCCAGCCTCCAGAGGCTCGGCAACACCTACTAATGCGGGATCCTGGGGCTGCTGCTGGTTCGGTGCGGTGTGGTTCGTTCCTAAAGGTGGGCTTCGAGCTTGACGATCATTCATCAACTCTGTATAGCGTTTATGTCGTTTATTGATTCGAGGTCTGAGAATCTCCAACTTTTCAAGATTCCTGCTAACTTCCTTCTCTGCTTCCATCAGAGCTTTCCGATTCTGCTCATCTTTGGCTTCCGAATGTTTTGCCAGGTTTACCAGCACCAACTGAGCATGGCGAAATAGAAGGAAGTACGCTTGTTCATCGTGCCCCTCTCGTTCGTATATACGAGCCTGTAAAGGAAACTGTTGGTTAGCTCTCGGAGATTCGACGAAGCCGATGGCATCAGACTGACCTCTCTCAGTAGAGTCGCTGCGGTTCTTAACCAATACCGCAGAGGAATCGAAGGGTTGTAATCATAGTTCTGCGCCATTTGGGTGATTTCCTCGACCTTTCGAGGGGCTGAGGCCCCCGCGCCTGTGGCCGGCGGCATATGCGAGGCCATGATTGCGCATACGAACTGCGAATGCGTGAGGGAAATCGGTCGTATAAGTTCCAGTAGCACGATATGGCCAGTTTTCAAGCGACTAATTCGATCGTAAGGTGAAACGAGGGATCATCGAGGTCTTGCCGCCAGAGCCCAAGAGACGGCGTGTGGGGACGTTCCGCATCGACGGAGCAGGCAGAAAACCTTGGGGAATTTATAGTACAAGGACGGATAAAGTCTGTCAGATAATGATGAATCGATTAGAATGAGAGCGGTGCTGTAAGAACAGCAGATTCCGGAGATCGGAACATGATCTAAAAAGGCTGTGAGCAAGTCGATACAATGAAACAACAGGTGATTGTTTGAGTTATTTTGAGCTCGTTGAATTTAATGGAATTAAGAAAAATAAACTGCGGGTCCTTTTCCTCTTTGGTCTTCCGTTCCCCGTCGCGGTTCTTCAAAGCTTCCTCGATTAGAGGAAAACCACCATACAGACCAATGATGGAGAGTCGGTGTGGATACGACCTTACGACATCCCTGAATTGCACTTAAGATGAGATTAACTCGGTGGACGCCCGTGCCTCATCTTCCCTTAACACAGGCAATTTACAACTGTTTCCCTTTGCCCACAAGGAGGAGGTCGGTTCGGAAGGCAGAACTAGCAAGTGAAAAACTATGCGGTGAGCTACTCTTCCAGACAAATAACTTATTACATAGAAGGAGACTCTAATGCGCTGAGTTTTCAAACAGACGATGTGCTTAACCGCCTGTCGCCGTTCCTCCTTCGCAACCCTGCCGTGGACATTCTCGACCTATGGCCTGGCGCTGGACTATGGTCATCGAAGGTCAATGCCCTCCTCAAACCCCGCCGGCATGTCCTCATCGAACCGGAGTTGAAGTACTACAAGCCATTGCTCCTGCCCTTGGCAGAAAGCAACCCCAGCTATGAACTACTGTCTGCGGAGATCCATGATATTGCGGATTGGCAAAGTATACTATCGAAACATTTTCCGGAGCAGGGGCCATCAAACCGTGACGACAGTGGCATTTTACCCAGGAACGATACACTCCTTATCTTAGCCAACCCGCCTGCAATTGGCTCTAAAAAGGACCACTACACCCCAGCACGCTGGTGGTCGGTTTTCATGGAGGCCTGTATGCACCAGACGGGATTACATGCCTATGGAAGCGTGCGCATGGTAGCATCACTGCCTATATCGGATGCACAACAGGTCATTCCGCGGACCATCATAGAGCGCAAGCGACCGGCACTTTTGACTGAAAATGTTGCATTGCATGCATTTGAAGTTGCGGCTCCAAAGGCTCCAAAGGACCCTAATGCATGGGCTACTCTCAAGGGGTGGGATCTAATGACGAGTAACGCATTGCGTGTTGCTCAGAGAGCAGCAGAGCAGGGCGTTACCACACCTCCCGGCAGAGAACTACCCCCCATTCCCTTAGCCCCAGAAAGTCCTGACCAGGGCAGGATACCTTTGCCTTACGTGCCGCGCCCATATACCGAATGGCATGAGAAAGTTTGGAAGAAGATCACTACCGATACTCCTGCAAAGGACGGCAAACTGAATGCAACGCAAAGACGAGGCTTGACCCAACTGAACAAGGAGAACCGCGACGTGTATAAACGCCAGTATCAAGCTACAACCATCGGTGAAATCGACGAACTAACGAATACCCTTTCCCGGACGGCTGCAGATCCTCGCGAGAGTTCGGCCGCACTAGAGCCCATTTTGGATAAGATCAAGGCCGCCAAGTCTACCGTAGATCAGATATTGTCGGAAGTACACTACGAAGTAATCAAGGAAGTTCCCGCCGTCGTTGATAACAAGCGAGTGGCTCTGCATAGCGGGAACTTCGACGATGCAATTCTCCACTGGGATCGGCGCCCTTTTGAACCATTGCTCATCACACCAGAAGAGCTCTATCCCCGAGAAGCCGAGAGAAGCGTCCTCTACTTCGAGGCTGACCCCAACCCCCCAGCTGTGCAGAAACTCAACCAACTGGATCCCTCGCAAAGGGATGCCGCTCTTCGCCTCTTCGAAGCCCTCTCTCTCACCATCGGCACCCGTAACCTAATGACAGTAGCCGAATTCCTGGAACTAATCTTCCCCGAACGACCCATTAATGACATCGTCAAGTCCATCCCCGGCCTAGCGGTCTTCGCAGCCAAAACCCCCAAGCCAGATTTCGACAATCTGCCCAAGACCATTCACGGTTCTCCCGAGGCCCGCGAACCCCTCGACCCCGCCGCATGTTACCAGGAGAACCTGGACTACGACCTAAGCGACGTACGAGTTCGTACGCTGCCGATCAGCACACTGTGGGATATCTTCGTTGAGTACCAGAAGAAGGGCAACACGAACCTCTCCACGGTGCAACTGACCCAACTACTCGGCGGGACGTTGACGTCCTTCCGGACCGGCTGGGAGCCTACAAAGAGATTCCACTAGCATGTTTCATTTATTCTGTGCCTGCGCAAGAGACCTCGCTGGCATTCACGCTACTCACTCTACTCACCACCACCACCATATTTGCCGCTCCGGACGGAGATAACTTTATACCCATATCCTCGGGATGTATACTATGTTTTATGAGCTGTGTATTTTGTATTATATCTGTATAACGGTTACGATCTATAGACATATCTGCCTTTATAATCACTTTTGATAAACTATCCATTTATTGAATTCTTACATCCTTCACATAATCCAGTACTTTATCTACGGATCTGGTACTATTGGTTAATGAGCAGTTCGGGTGGTTAGATGTTTCGCATTTGAATTGTTATTCTAATACATGACAAGAAGTGAAAGCATCTGCGTATTCCAGAAAATGGTTCCTTTGAGGTTGAGATGGTCTAGAACGGAAAAATATGCTGAACATCCACACGTCGACACATGACAGTCAAATTGGGTATCATTTAATTGTATATTGTAAGAGAAGAAAGTGATATGGAAAAAGGGAAGAAAAAGAGAAAAATAGTATGAGAACGGCAAAATGTTAAACCCGTTGGAAGAAATGAAATAGGAGAAAAATAGAAAGAAGAGATAAACGAAAAGAGCCCAATCGGTTCATATAATATGGCAAAAATCGAAAGGTATATATGGGAGGTAAAGTAGATGGAGAATGAATCTTCGAATCGGGTTGAGTCGAGAGTAATGAACCTTAAGCCATGGCAGCGACTAATTCTACCCATTCATTGGGTTGAATACGTTGAGATGGGTCCTTTGAAACAGCAGGCTTGATCACCTGTTCGACGGGTCCATTACGAGGAACCCGAGAACCGTTACTACCCGACCGGGCAAAGTCGATGACCCGGTGACCTTCACGAGCCATGGCGAGGCGCTGCATGTTGCTGGTGCCAGGATAAAGCAGTAAATCGCCTGTGGCCGCCGCGAGGAGGGTGACCGCCAGGGAAAACACATCGGATGCGGGAGTGGGACTGGTGCCCGGAGAAGTCAAAGATGACACAGATAACAGTTCGGGGGCGGCGAAAGGTGGGGTCAAAGCCGTTAATGACGTCCCTGTTTCTTTCTCTGCGGACAGTGAAAAGCCGGTGATGTTATGTGCGGATGAGAAATCGGCAAAAAGCGGTTCAAATGGGAATTCGTCGGATTCAAGATCGTTGCCAGTCGGTCGTGATCTCAACAAGATGTTATGCGGTTTGATATCTCCGTGCACTATTTGGCACTGCGTGTGAAGCCAGTGTAAACCGGTGATCAGCTTCTTTGCAAGCTCTTGCCACTGAGGCATGCCTTGCACAGGATCGAACATAGTCCGAGTGGACTTGTGTTTCTGGGCCAGGTCGGCCTTTTCTTCGATGTATGATGAAAGGGATAGGGGCACAGCCGACATGACTATGGAGTGTGATTCGGAGATGTACCCATGGAAAGGGATGACATGACGCTCTGAACCCGGCATTCGACTGATTCGAGTTAATGCTAACGCTTCGGCGTCAAGGACGGCGTGTGCATCTCGCCGTACAGGCGATTTGACCGCTACCACTCGGCCCCCACCCGCAGGTGAACTAGGAGGGGTCATCAGAAGTGATTTCGAAGCCGGGCGGGACGAAGCTTTGTAGACGACACTCCAAACACCGCGGCCGAACTCGATTGGGCGACCTTTCGGGTCATACTGAAACTCTAGCTCATCGGAATATTGAAGAGGGCCCGAGGGGCGTACATCGTCCCCAAAGAGATCTCTTGGTTTTTCTCCTTCAGTTACAAAGGAGCTTGAACGACTCGATCCGGCCGTCCTCGTACCACTGGAATAACTATCGTCACCCTTGGTTGGAGTGACTGGAGGGGTCAGTCCCGGCACCACTGTTAGTGGTGGCACGGATGTAGCCTTGTCATTTGGGTTTTCGGTGCGGATCGACAGTCGTATAGGAATGTGTGCAGCCATTGTGAAAATATCCGGGGTATGTAGAGGGTATTCCCGGTAACCAAGCACCTTTTGTAGGGTGTAAGGTATAAGGTGTAAGAAAGATGTTGTATGCTCAAATAGATGTAAAATCAAGTCACGTGGTGCTTTGGATTGACTCGTAAGAGATGCCGACTTGAAGGTAAGGTATATATAGATACGTGTGTACACCACTGGCAGTGATTATAGAAATTAAAGAAGGGAGTGGACAGGGGCCTGGTATATAACGGCCGGTGGCAACACTGCGTCCGGGTGACGTCCGGAGCCAAAGATTGGTTCGGAGGAATGAATGAGTCAAGCACTGGTCAGAGATTACTGGAAATGGATGTGATGTATAGTATTAGATAAAGATAACGAAATGATAGGAACGGCACCAAAAGCATAGTCGATTTGGAATTAAAGATAAGAGGAAAAAGAAATTCAACAACAGATCTAGAGCGAGGGGACGAAGGAGAAGAAAAAGGAATGAATGGATTTTTAGTCTGGACCCCAACGGAATTTTTTCAAGGTTAAAAACCCTCGAAGAAACCAACGGAGTACAAAAAAAATAAATTAAAAATTAAAGAAAAGTGGACGATCGACAGATAGCTTAAAATTGTTATGGAGGAACCGTGGATGAAACAGGACATCAACTGTGACTATGGTAGGTTACAGTGACATACAGCCTGCTGATCATTTCCTACCTTCTCCCCACATGGTTCTTCACTGTTGCTGCTTTGACAGCGCTAACTGGTTCAGAGAGTCGTGAAACCCTTTCTACTTCGGAGAACTATTACTAGTCATCGTAACCACAATGGCACCACCCCTCCTCAATCTCATGAGAATTTACTATTCCCAGATTATCGCCATCCCTTTCACGCAGTCTCTCTCCTGCGAATCTCCTTTCATCTTGTTATTCAAGGTTTGGTATCAATGCCATACATACTACGAGTAAGTGTAACGGCCCCCGAGCGTGCGACCAAACTGTTCCGGGAAGTCCTGCAGCTTCCATCACGGACACTATGCCCAACCGAGCGATAGTCTCCTGCACGAACTATTCGGCTGCCCGGATTTAGTAAACCGGTGGATATCCATCCTATCACATCTCTTGCATTTCATCTCCGCCCTTAATTAATATGGACGCCGCTCCGTCGGGGACTGAACGTCACAATTTTCTCTCTTCGGTGGATGCCCTCGCTTTTGGAGTTTTGATGTGTAAAACTAGAAATTTCAATCGAATGGCCGAGTCAGCGGAGAGAGGTGGACGAAGAGCTCGATTACGCGGCATGCAGTCAGGTGACCCCATCAGAAATGAGCGCCCCTCTTCTCTTCTTGTCCGAGGCTCGTCTTTTTCCTCTAATTTGATCTTATCTTGAGGACTGATGCACACCCTGGTCCATGCATGCCGGGAATTCCCTGGCTTCATGTGGTGCGCGCGCGAATAATGCCAGCGCCAATGCATTCGCCTTCCCTGTTGTCTGCAGCTTATCCATGCGAACATTCCTTCATTTCCGGTTTGGACAGCAATCTACCGAAACGGAAGAGTTTGCTGACTCCGGAAGAATAGCCATTGTCCCGTGGATTGCCTGTGGTAGAAATTGTATGAAACGGTAACACCAGTGCAGGTGTTCTGAGCCAATCTCCACCCCCACGTGGGTCCTCATCTGCCAGGGAAATTGCACTCTCAATAGTCCGCCCCACTCAAATCCTTCTTGGGGATTTTCCTTTCCAATTTATTGATTATACAACAGCAAGTATCCCGAGTACAAAGTTACCGGAACTGCGGGAATTCATTGGAAGACAATGTAAGGGAGCAAAGGATTGGTCAACCCCAGCAGAGGCCATTGCTCTCTTGTACTGTACCAAGTACGACGACTCGTTAGTAAACGTGGGGTAATATGGAATGTTCTGCAGTGAGCTGGAGCCTAGTAGGGTCCTAACATGACGTAACCGACATCATCTGCAGTCGTTGAATAGCCTCATGCGTCATGCTTTGGGGCCTTCTTTCCCTTAATGGCCTTGTGCTTGGCTCTAGTGAGGGTTTACTAACAAGAAATCATGGAATGTATCTTATTAGGCAGTATTATATCTCTTGCCGACACAGTCATCCCGTTTTCTCACATATCTATTGATTTCCATGTGAATTTTGGATCTATACTTTTGTTGTATATTTGTCAACCCCACAGTGGAATTGTTTTCCCTATGCCTCTTTGGGATGGTTCCCGACGAACGAAGTCTACGGAAGTGTTGTAGAGCAATTTAACTTTAATATATATCCAGATAAGGTACTGGCAAACTATCGTCCTAACATCGAGTAAAACCAAAATCAACGCGAACCAATTCCAGATTGAAGCTAAAGAATAATGCAAAAATAGACCTAGCTGACAAGGATCAACATGTCATTGTAGTCCCTTCCAGCAACTAGTAAAAGAATCTCACATACGCGCTAAACGTCCTATCTCGTCTACTACTATCAGAAACCTTAGCAGCAACTCGATCTCTAAAGTGGGTTCACATACAGCAAGGAGTGGAGGGTATGCTAGAATTCTACCAACTTCTTGTGCTCTGTTCCTATCTGGCCCAAATTAACATTTGTTGCATGAGCAATATGCGCCTGGCTCGATAAAGGATATGTATCTGCAACATGCAGTAAGGTGGTTGTTAACTCCTTTACTGCTATAATTCTTCTCATTTGCTATTTATGCCGTCTCATGGGAGCTCTTCTTGTCCATGATAGTTCTTTAGCTTTATCACCAAGAATCAATGCGATAAATCCACACAGAAACTCGGTTCTATTTGGAAGAGATAGATGATTCTTTTAATTATCTTGTTTCTGATCACAGGTCTCCTGTGTAATCATGTTCGCCATTGCTGGTGTCCTTAGCCTTATGGGTTAAAGAACCCCGGTTTTATCAACGGTAGATACTGGAGCTTTCAGTTGTAAGATTATAGTGTTAGTTAACTGTCCTCTTATATACATAGTAGAGGATCGGTGGGTCTGTAGTCCTGGATTCTGTTAAGTCGTTTCATGTCCGTTAGTTGAATCCAAATACATCTTATATGAAACATTATACTGAAACATTTACATCCAAAGCTACCATCTTAGTGCCTCGAAAATTAGAGACTAGTCGGCACTAATCAGTAGGGTTTTCATTCGCTCTGAGTAATTCTCAATTCCAGAGAAAGATTTAATTAAAAGAAATAACCGGGTATCAAGAAACAATCACCACCTAGATGTCCACTTTCTTTCCCTCAACATATTGTTTCAAATCCTGTACCCACGTTTCAAAGTTCTTCTTCAACTGTGCCCCAAACATCCACCGAACCACATACACAAGATACCCAACCTGCGCCTCCCAATTCCGCACCTCGGTAACACGCTTCGTCTGCCCATCTTCCCCCTGCACATCAAACTCTTCAACCTCATGAACCCTCTCCGCCGTCAACAGGAACGCCGGCATACTCCCCTTGGCCGTCAGATCCGACGCCCAGACAATCCGTCCAGGCTTGGGAGGATTGGCACTCGGGGGCTCAAATTCAGTCACGACGAGGCCCACATCTTGCTCACTATCAGACGATGGATCCATATGGACATGGAAGGTCATTTTCGTCCCCATCTGTAGCTTCGGGGAAAGAGCATCTGGAGTAGATTGAGAGTCGGACCCCGGCTGTTCGCGAATGGTGACCCGTGGAACGAATGTATTCCATGAGGGCCAGGTGGAAGTATCAATTAGGACATCCCAGACATCTTGGCAGGGGGCCGCGATCGACGTGGCGCTCTCGATATGCAGCATTGCGTCTGAGGCTGAGATGCTGGGTGTTGATTTGGATGCCAGTGACGCGGTAGATGATGGTGGGGTGGGTGTCATTGTTGATTAGATGATTCGTTGGTGTGTACCGAGTATAGTAGGTGTTGTTATAGGAGCTATGGATGTTTGTTTGTGGTGATCATTGAAGCGAAATGACTGGTCGTTATAAGCTTTGGGCTCCGGCCGGCAGGCTAGCCGAGTTCCAGTGACCTCATCTGATATTCGCGCTAGTTGTCGGGTGGGTCTAGTGCTCTTTTTATGCTGGTTGTTTGCAATGCTACTATCTGGAATTGAAAACATAGAATTACTTGATCTTATTTTAAGATCATGCTGAAGTATTATCCAGAACTTGGATTGCGACATTAATTATATGCATGCTAATTCAGGTCTTGGCGTGATCTCGCAATAGATCGTTGACGATCACTCCGGGACCACTTCAGGTTTACTAAAGAGCTCGGGCTAGAGCTAAGGGATAGAGGTTATCCCTTCAACATGTCTTGTTTATCTAGAACGGTTTCTGCGCTACAAACCGAAGTCGAATGTAATTGACTGTGAAGGAGCCATCGTGTTGATGCCTTCCAACACCCTCCAGGATGTCAACAGCATGTTTGACAGCTGCATTGCGTGCCTCCACTGTTGGTAAAACCTGGAGGAAAGGCTCACAGAAGAGGCGGATCCTGTATCGATTAGCAACCAATCTCGTCAGAAACCAAACCACTCGGTATACGTATATACGTACCATCCTTCGATTCCGCCTTCTTTGTGCTCTGTCAGCTTCGTCTGTCTGAGCTCTGCCTCACCCTTGATCCACTGGAAGCCTTCCTCTTCAAGAAGCTGTTTCATAGCTTCCTGGGAAGGAAACCACCAAGGCGAAGCTGCCCGGGCTTCTTCAACAGGAATTCCTTGAATGACCAGAGCACTGACGATTGCCGCATGCACCTCGGCTACGTTACCGAGCGCACCCGATTCACTCACAAAAATCCCACCTGGCTTAAGCGCATTGAAGCAGCCCTTGATCGTGTTCGACCGGGTTTCGGGGTCGCGTAAGATCCAATGTAAGGCAGCGTTCGAGAAGACTTTGGCAAACTTCCCCTCAGTGAGGACTGACACTTGATCCAAATGTCGGCAGTCCACAACGCAGGATTCAATATGGGGATATGTTTTCTGGAAGTGCTCTATCATATTCGGTGAGGCGTCGACGCCAACGATGCGTTTAACATGGGGGGCTAATTTGGCAGTTAGGACGCCATCTCCACAGCCGACATCGAGTACTTCATCTGTTGTGCATTAGCAATACATAATTATACACGGTCTTTTGGTCACTTAGGAAACTTGCCTGTAGGCTTAGGATCGAGCCAAGAAACAATCTTCTCTGTTAAAGTTGCAACGAATGGGGCCACTTTGTTGCCGTAAACATCGGCTGACCAGATATCGGCTTTCTGCTCCTGTGTAGTCATCTTGAGTCACTTTCCACGAATTAAAGCTGGATGAACATGCTTCTCTGATTGTTATCACCGGTTACTAGAGCATTTATAGGTACATCGCCAGAGTGACATCAGAATAGACTGGGACCGACATCGGAGGGTGTAAGCATTGATAGATCTACAGAATGGCGGGCGGGAGGTTCCGTGCTCGTCTGCCGCTGCTAACCGCAGTCTTACTCCATACCCATGCAGTATGCATGAGGATGGTAGGGAGAGGCAATGTGACTCTACAAGCCGGGGTGAGACTCACACCGATATCGGGCCAGGTGCTAGCCCTAAATTCCTTTCATTCTACCTTTCTTGATAGTGCATCTTATACTAGTGAAACATACTGTCTAGGGACTATTGCTCGTTCCTATATCTCTCTAACATTAGAGGCTGTTATAGGTCTCCTATCGGTCAACAAAGCGTTTGGTTTTTTTTTTTTTTTTTCCAAAAGACACAGATGCCCTCAACTAGTGAGATGGCTCGATTGCCGAATGGATTGCAGGTCAACCCTTATCGTTTAGGATTGACATGGTATATATACCAGCATGACCTGCATAACTATTATATCTGTCAGCACATGCTAGATTCGACGCCAATGCCTACAGAATATTCTTCAGGTTCTGTGATCGTGTAATGCTTCGTGGTTCTTGCTCTTTTAATAGCAGATATCAACCTACGGAGCAATTCGAACGTTTGTTCTTTGTTGGACAGCTCTTCCCAACGGCACATCGCATCTTCACTGGCATGTTTGTCGATTGGAAATGTGCAGTTATCCATTGTATCTATTATAGCTTGAATATTATACGGGTGACTAGCCCAAGTAGATTGTTCACTCTTCCCTTGGGGAAGATGGCATAATAGTGGGTAGTCTGATGTACAGAAATAACTATATGCATATGATATATCTACCTTTTGGTCGCCTGTAGCGTAGTATTCCTACTCTTCGTCGGCGCTGTGTTTCCTTTGTACTCACGGCATTCTTGTAAATACTTGGAGGAAAGGACAAATTCTTGGTATAACACATAGTAGGCCAATAATCAGCAGTGAAACCAAAGACAGCTTATTACATTTAGAGTCTGTTCCGCAAGCTTTGCCAATTCCTCCACTGGGGACTTATTTTCAGTTTCGATAAATTCATAAATTGCCTAAATGTCTCCATAAATGTCGTGGATTCCAAAGCGTGTGTCTGCCAAAACAACTAATACGTAGTAATTACCGTTAATAAGGGTTCATGGATTGGGCAATACAGTTTACTTGGAAAAGTATATAGAAAGAAACTACCAACTAGGTGATGATCCTGTCAGAATTATCCTACTCGGTAGTCGGAGTAGCAACTTGTCTTTGGGGCCATGTAAAATATGATCCAAAGCCCAAAATCTCAACAAACAATAACACAGTTAGCAATATAAAGACCTTTTGATCAAGGCAGGTACTGACTATACCGCAGGTCCGCAGCCACGGCTAATGGACGTTTGGTCTACGGCATAATTTCTCCACCAATTCCAGGCCGAGCTGTGGGGACGGAAGGACGGCTAGGACAGGCTTCTTAACAATTCAACACCAATTTCTCCGTACAGTGGGTCACGTAACTGCTATGTGCCGTCATATCGTTTCAAGCAAAGACAAATTAATGCTTCGGACAGCGGTGTACCTCATTCGAGTGAGGATATAAAGACCAACGACCCGGCAGGATGGCCATATATTATCCCCCTGATATCTCTGTCCGTGATCATCGTCCCTCCAGACGGCATACGCTATGTTAATCACCAAGACAGCCTTTCTGGCTTTTCTCCTTTCTTCTGTGCCCCTGGCACACGGCGCAGGAGGAAATAGCTCTTCGCCCGATGCCCGAGGCCGTCGTTGTGTGGTACGCTCTTCCAATGGCACTGCAGATGACTCCCCCGAAGTGTCCAGAGTATTCGCGCAATGCGCGACCAACTCAGTCATTGTCTTCCAGGAAGGCGTTGACTATAATATTTTCCAACCGATCAAAGCAACGAATTTGAGCAATGTGGAGATACAGATGCATGGAAACCTGCATCTTCCGCAAAACATCTCGGCAGTGCGGGACATTGTTAATGCAGGCACCTCTACTTGGTTTACTTTGGAAGGACCCCGTGTGGATTGGACTGGGCCCGAAGATGTGAACAATGGTTGGATTAAATCATACGGACAGGCCTGGTGGGACGCAAATCCTCCCAATGGCACTGGAATCTCCGGTCGGCCTCATCTCATGAGCTACAAAACCAGCCAGGCGACGATAAAATACTTCCGGTCTGGCAAGCCGATTGCTTGGAACATGAAGCTCCATGGAGAAGATATCGCCGTCAGCCATGCCATTGTGGACGCTTCATCCACTGGCAGCTTCCCGTTCAACACCGATGCTTTTGACGTTCAGGGTACCAATATCCGCATTTCGGATAGTATTATGTATAATGGCGACGATGCCATCGCCGTCGGATCCGATTCACACAACATTGTATTTGAGAGAAATACGATTGGCTATCAATCCCATGGTATGAGCATTGGATCTCTAGGAAAGGATGCCTCGGCCTTTGCCAACATTACCAACCTCAGATTTGAGGACGTGACCGTGATTGACGCCCTGTACGCTGCTCGCTTCAAGTCCTGGACGGGTGGCCAGGGTCTTGTCAAGAATGTGACTTGGAAAAACATCCGTGTATACAACGTAACATTCCCGATCTTTGTCACCCAGAGTTACTACGATCAAAGCGTCTCGCGAGATGGTGTTGACACTGAGTCCTCCGTGATGATGGAGGACTTTACCTGGGAAGACTTTTCCGGTTCAATCAACTCGTATCAACCCGGTGATGGATCATGCGCAACCGATCCTTGCTGGTATAACGCTGGACTTCCGAACCTGAAGCACACGGAGGCACTCGTAATCGAGTGCAACACGGACAAGTCCTGTAAGAACTTTGTTACCAAGAACATCCAGCTTTATCCACAAGTTTTGGAACCAGCAAGCGTCATTTGCATGAAGGCTACGGCAGAGCTGAATCCCAACCTTGGGTTCAACTGCAGCAACGGGACATTTACTTCAGCATAAATTCTCGATATCTCATGTATATACTAGATACACATGCTTTCCATATTTGTTAATCATTCACCAGTACAAAATGTGACCGGTGTACCTTCCCTGACGGTTGGATGCAACCCGCAACTTCCGTCCATGACCTGCATGTAGCCAGTACTCCTACTTAATATCCTCTTGAACCCCAGATTCTCACAATCCAACCATCTTTCTTACTTCCATCTGTCGCTTACTTTTCTAACAATCAGCTACCACTACAGCCATTCGTTATCCTTTCCTTACTCTCATCCATATTACTTTATGCCACAGCCATTTCCCAGGTTCTATATCATTAGGCCTCAAGGTTCATTCGTACCCTTGATCCCAGTCGACGAGCTACCGTCGTGGATTCAAGTTGGGAACTGGGACTGGAATGATATGTCATTGTTTACTGCCATGGCTCCTGCTAGTTTCAGTTCTATCCCACGCGTCGGCGAATACGACGTCGTCTGCCACAACTGCAACGCCAGTCTTGATAGGCTTCATCGAAGCGTCTCGGAGCAGAGTGGAAAGACCGGAAATAGCTCTCAGAGCCTCCGTTTACCACTTAGGAAACCAAACAAGATCTACGCCGGTGCATTACTTTCACAGTCATCACAGGAGGCACTGTCACCTCTTGCATCAAGCTATGTAATGTCCTTGACACAGCCGCTCTTTTACACACCTGGGTACCCTGCATGCTTCACAGAGCCCCCTTATTATGCGAACCTGCAGAGCCCTTTTGTTGGAATGGGCCTCTTCAGCCTCAAAGGCTACCGCGAAAGACATCAAGCTAGGAAATTGGAAAAAGAAGCACGGGACAATTTAAGACGACCACCACGGAGCAAGACACCACCTTCGGGTTCTTCAACTGATCCAACTAATCAAAATCCTGCCAATTTGCCAAGCTCTCAAACTGCTGAGGCTGGTCCGAGTGGTCAAGGTCAAAACCAAAATAATCAGGGGCATCAAGAAGACCCCGACGCGATTATGCCAGCACCCGACGATGCTGGCAACGCATATTTCGAACCCGTACCACAGCACCCCAATGGTCCTGCTGAACAGGAAACGCAATCGATTGGGTCCTCGTCGAAGTCCGTACCACAGGAGCCCGGTAGTCCTGCTCAAAAGCAAACGCAACCAGTCCCTATACCAAGGCTTCCACTGAGTTCCAAGCCACAAGAGCCCGTTCTTCCTGCTGAACAGCAAACGCAACTAGTTCCTATACCAGGAGCCTCATCAAGGGCCGAGTCACAAGGTTCTAATCACTCTTGTAAGCATAAGACGGACTCACCCCCATACCAAAAACATGCGCCCCAGAAATTTGAAGTCGATCAGTCACTCATTTTTCCATTCTCACTCTCAGAAACCAGTCTAGATAGCAGATTGAGAGCAGGCACTCGATCTGCTCGATACGAGGATATGGACACGTATGATATCTCACGTCGCTCATGAACTGCTCCACCTCAACCTACAAGATCGTCACAGCTACAAGGATTTTCAAACAGACCTTCGAATGCGTCTCGGTCCAAGAAAAGGTCATTCTTCTGATGTGGGGAAAACATATCCAGATGGTGATGGAATTACGCAGTATAAGATTGAATGTGTGTACTCTTTTAAGGTGCTTATTACTATTACTCGCTACCACCATTACTAGCTTCTGTTTTCCAGCTAGCTTTTGATCACCGTACGTCGCTTAGTTAGCTAAATCCAAAGGTTACTCATAGTCCAATGTTGAATGATGCATCTCACAGCCTCCAACTTGCCGTAGCCTCCGTAAGCCACTGGGTGTACTAGACATAGGACTTTACCTACTACATTCAAGCATGCAATAAGATAGACACCGCTGCACGAACCTACAATAGTGTCGTTAACAGCATATACGTAAGAAACAAGTACGATAGACCCAACAAACCAAGTCTGAACACTTCAGCCAACAAAAAAAGGGTATCTATATCTATCTCTATTCTGTCCCCCAAACCCACAAAATCAACCCCGTCCAACAGAAAAACTCCTCCCAGAAGGCCTCAACCCCCGCTGCGAATGCGTCTCCTCCACACAAGTATCCGCCGAATTTAAATCCCAATGAACCTCACTCACAACCTGAATCCCATCCACATCCGGATGCCGATGCATACTCGGCTCCCTCCCATCATTATTCGTAGAACAATTCCCCGTCACACTAGCCGAGTAACTATGATTCGCGAACCGGAATGGATTCGGGGCATCCAGAGCCTCGAATTTTGGTTTTTCGGATTGGCTGTGGCATTGGGAGAGGAAGAGACGCGGACAGATGTGTACTATTATGGGGCGGAGGGGGGGTAGGCAGGCGCATATTATTGCGACGCTGCTTTCGATGAAGGACCAGTTTGCGGCTGCGGCGTTGTGTTCTGGGGTATATTGTTAGTTAACTTGGGTTGTGTTTTGGGTTGTATTGGGGGGGTGGAGGTGTCGGGGATTGTACTTGTTCGGTCTGTGCTTTGGATCATTTGGACGAGAGCTGTTAGGCGGACTATGCTTACTGCGCAGCCACTGGATGAAGTATTGTTAGTTTGATATGGTGGGTGTTGGAAGTGGAAAGGGTAGACGAACAAGGTTCCCAATGCAAAAACCAGAATCAGAGCTATCTTCTGCTTCCTGGGTAATTGGAGCTTAGCCAGTAGCGGCATGGGCAGAATAACGATAGTCATATCGGTGATTATCTGAAGGGCAGCGTTAAGACTCCAGAGGACTTCCTTGGGGATACAGTTATGGGGGCTGGAGATATCCCACGCGCCGCGAATGGGGATACACATGAAGAAGGAGGCGAAAACCATCCAGAGACCGGTGATGATGACGAAGATCAGGACGGTGTAAAGAATGATTTGATATGTTCTGAGCGGGAAGAGACGTAGATATAACAGGACCATTGAGGCCTTGGTTAGGTTGAGACTTAGATTGTATAATGGGACGCTGGCCCATAACGCCTGGATTAGATGTGTTAGCTATGTGTGATTATGTATAGTGGGTACAGGGTATAGTATGTATTACATACCTTGAGCTGGCTCTCTACTGTCTCCAGACTGAGTGAATGCATACTTTGTCCCAGGCCATGGCGGACCTCTGATACTCCAGGTTAGTGGCGATTGGGAAAGCGCATAAGTGTCTGATGCCTACCTATTATGATACAGACGAACAAGGCGATCTCAGAGAGCTGGGACAATGTTCATTAGTTCCATAGATCGTCCGTCTTATCAGTTGACACATACCAGGGCAAAAACAATCACCAGATCATCCCAGCCTGCAGTCCGGACAAAATAGAGTCGAGTATACAGGCGTAAAATGACAATCACTATCGATACCGCAAGGAAGGTCACGGCAACCGGTACCACGTACATCCTGCGACTTGATGGTGGTCACCATTGACTGGATGCATGATTTGACCCTCGGTAGGATATCGTTTCGAACTTCTTCTGCCCGGACATGGCTGGGGGGCTTCAAGCAGGCACAAAAACTTTTCCAAGCATTTGTGGCTAATTGTTCAGCCATTGACGAAAGCAATGCATATTCAAAATCAATTGCGTCAAGAGTCCTGGCAATTCCTTAGCCCTATTACCCCATTGGGCAATCCGGCAGTGGCATCCATGGTTCCCGCACCGCATGATTCAAGCGGCCACAGACGAGAGGCCTTTCACGACTCGGGCCCAGAAAGTCCCTCGGCCTGGGCCCTCAGGGGCAACAAATTTACATCGCGAGGGATAAGGACGTATTTGCAAAGTAAAATGTACATTGTAGTCGTCTGTTATATGCTATCTTTACTCCGTCATGACTGCAGCCCCAAGGGCTGCACGCTAGAATTTATAGTAATTGGAAAACATTATTAAACCCATAAAGCCCTTACAGTCTGGACTTCAGGTTGGTCTTCAGCTTCCGCTCAACAGCTGCCATGTACTCCTTGGTGGTGACCCACGCGTCACGGTCCTTGCGGCCGCATGCGAGAGCCAAGTCCTTGGTCATGATGCCCTCGTCGTTCACGACTTCGATACAGGCACGCTCCAACTCCTCGGCGAAAGCAACCACGTCGGGGGTCTCGTCGAGCTTGCCACGCTGCACCAGACCACGGGTCCAGGCAAAGATGGAGGCAATGGGGTTGGTGGAGGTCTCACGGCCCTTCTGGTGCTCACGGTAGTGACGGGTCACGGTACCGTGAGCGGCTTCAGACTCGAAGGCCTCACCGCTGGGGGTGGTGAGGGTAGAGGTCATCAGACCCAGAGAACCGAAACCCTGGGCGACGATGTCCGACTGAACATCACCATCGTAGTCTAGTTACCCTCGGTTAGAACGCTGTTCTCGGTCAAACGGTCCAGGCCGGGACAAGTCACTTACTCTTAAGAGCCATAACGAAGCCACCCTCGCTCTTGATCATCTGAGCGACCATATCGTCGATCAGACGGTGCTCATACCAGATGTTCTTGGCCTCGAAATCCTTCTTGTAGGTGGACTCGTAGATCTCCTGGAAGATATCCTTGAAGCGACCATCGTACTTCTTCAGAATGGTGTTCTTGGTGCTCATGTACAGAGGCAGACCCTTCAGCAAGGCCATCTGGAAACTGGCGTGGGCGAAGCCCTGGATGGACTCATCAGTGTTGTACTGAGTCTGAGTAACACCGCCGCCCTGGAAGTCGTAGACCTTGACGGTCTCGGGCTCGCCATTGACAGGGGTGTAGACAAGCTCAAGCTTGCCGGGGCCGGGAATCACACGGTCAGTGGCACGGTACTGGTCACCGAAGGCGTGACGTCCAATGATGATAGGCTTGGTCCACCCAGGTACGAGACGGGGAACGCGGGGAATGATGATGGGTTCACGGAAGACAGTTCCGCCGCTGCAATTGATGTTAGTGATCAGGCACCAGGGTAGCGTGGGCCTTGTAGGTTTGACAGTACGTACAGAATGTTTCTGATGGTTCCGTTGGGAGAAAGCCACACTAAAAGAAGCTCAGGTTAACGAGCATATACGATGCCATTGTTCAATCCGGCACCTACTCTTCTTCAACTTGAACTCCTCAACACGGGCTTCATCGGGGGTGATGGTAGCACACTTGACACCAACACCATATTTCTTGATGGCCTCCGCGGCCTCGACGGTGACCTGGTCATCGGTCTGGTCACGGTATTCAAGTCCCTAAAAAGGTGTCAGCTCCACGAAAACTCCATGTGGACTGTACCGGGGTCTCAATCATACCAGGTCGTAGTACTTGAGGTCAATGTCAAGGTAACTGGACTCGGAAGTTAGCTACATTGTGCCGTCGGTAAAGAGCACAGGTCATCATAGACTTACGGCAAGATCAACTATGAGGAAGAAGCACGTTAGTCTCAGGGTTCGGGGAGGAACGGCCCGCATGCGGGTATCATGCAAGACCAGGGACCGCGGTTACTCACCTTCTCTCTGATCTCCTGCCAGATAATACGGGTCATCTAAGAAAAGCAAAAAGTGGTCAGCCACATGTGAAATGCCATGACACGGACAGATTTTGGTTGGCCGAGCGCTCGTGACCCTCGGAAGATTGGCGCTGCGTGGCCAGGGAACATGGAGACGTCTCGCCGTGTTTCCCCGCGTTTGCGCCAGGTCATGACGAAAATGAAATTGACGGGTTGAGGCATATAAGAAGAAGGGCGCGCCCTGCGGCCAGGCCAGGCCTAGATTGTCGAACTTACCTCATCTCCATCCAGTTCCACCACTGGGTTCTTAACCTTGATCTTGGGGCCTTCAGTTGCCATGGTGCGGGCCTGTGTCCACTGCAAAGGGTAGATTCCGGTCTGGCGGGGGGAGACAATACGAGGGAGCTGAGACGAAGCGAGGGGTCTCTGAGCGCGAGGGGTAGCAGCAGTCGAGAAAGAAGAAGAAGACGAAGAGGAAATGTAAGAAGAAGAAGTGCAGGAGATCGAGCGATAAGCGGAGGAAGAGAGAGGGGCAGACAGAGGGGAGGCGACAGCGCGGCGAACCGACGCGGAATGGAGCCGAAGGGAATTCATCATTTTGATCGGACCTGATGCCTTGGATACCCAAGCGGATTAACCATCGGTAATCGCAACTCCCAGGAAAACTCCCCTGCTTACCTATTCAGGTCTGGGGTACACCAAAAGGCGAATAATGTATACCCGAGGGAAGCACTTTGAAGCTTTTCGGTTGGAAGGAGAGAGCGGGCGGTGGAGTCGGAAGCTCCCGTCACGCCGGAGAAAGCTGCTGATAGATGGATATACCACGGGGGAGATCGGAGCTCCGGAAAATATGTTAGTTCCCAGGTGGAACGGTGATTAGTCGTCGAGATCTGGGGGAAGTAAGGGAAAAGAGTACAGGAGAGAAGAGAGTTTCGAAGGATAAAAGAAGTTGACCAAGTCACGACTTTTATCTGGCCCAAAGCAGAAGCCTTTATCCCCCCGTCTTGACTCAATTGTTTTGGTCGCGACTTCCTTTTCCGCCCACCGTGTGAAAGCCCCTACGCCGAAGCCGGCCGGAAATTTCCCACTACTCCCCGTAAAGAATGAGGACTGACAATGGATCCTCGGTCCAATCCCCATACATAGTTACATCCTGACCACCCTTTCGCAAAGAGAGAAAGTCATGCCGGTGGTCGGTACTTGGGATTATTACTACATACCGGACTGCTATTAAATCATACTTTGCTAGTTTTTAACATTTGACACACCTTGTGTCACTAATTACTTTGCCTTTCTTTGCTCCTCTTCTTGCCCCAGCTTTTTACGTGTAAATCTTTTACCCGCGATGGTACATAGTACGTTCTGATAGGCATGATGCACTACTCCATATGGAGCCAACAGCCTCCATTAGCCGCCGTTTCCCGCGGTAACGGGTCAGGAGTCTCCGCCCGGGTCGAGCTGCACCGAAGTCGCCTTTCCACCGTAGTCGAAACCAGCGATATACGGACCCCTCTTCGATCTCTCGCCCGACAGGTCTAATTATTCCGCTACTTTAGAAGAAACCTATCATGATTAATTAACTCCATTCACTCGTAACACTGTAGTCTGTACAGTAATCTGGTCTTTTTCTAAGAAGTTTTATCATGTCAACTCCGTCCGCCCACCTTGTTGAAAAGCACCCAATCCTGTCCCTGAGGCTGGTGCGCCATCACGCTTGTAAATGTTGAATTGAACCCGAGAATACCGCCATATCTTGATCACACAGAACAAATGATGTATATCAGATTAAAAGAATTAAAGCACTGGGAAGCAGGGTAAATTGGTGAGAGCAACGTCTCTATACAACCTCAGCCATTACACCAGGCATCCCAGGATCGATCCAGTCGACCACATAGCTCATCTAAAACAGACCGTCGATTTCTCCGGTCTCGGTATCAATATCGACGTTCAAGTAACCTGGAGCGGTCGGCAGACCAGGAATGGTTTGAATATCCGCAGCAAGAGCGTACCTGCGATCTAGTTAGTATCCGTTTTGTGTACAAGGTCGATAGGGACAGTCTTACAGATATCCACCACCCACGGCCAACCGAACATCCCGGATGGGGACTGTGAACCCGGTCGGAGCACCCTTCAAGGCGGGGTCATGACTGAGAGAGTACTGGGTCTTCGCAATGCAAATAGGAAGATGTCCAAATCCTTGGGCCGTGTAGGTATCGACCTTCTTTTGCGCAAGTTCGCTGAGTTCAATCTTCTCCGCGCCGTACATGACCTTGCCGATGCGCTCGATGCGCTCCTGGATGGTACCTTCCAGCTCATACAACAGCTTGAAGTCTTTCGGTTTGGAGCTAGCTGCCAGAACACCCTTGGCCAGGTCCACAGCGCCAGCTCCACCCTCAGCCCAGTGGTTAGCGGGGATCGCGTCCTCGGCTCCCGCAGCGATGGCCTCCTCCCGGATGACATCAATTTCCGCTTCCGTGTCGGTCTCCATGCGGTTAATAGCAACCACCACGGGCACTCCATACTGGCGGGCATTCTCGATATGCTTCTTCAGGTTGACACAACCCTTACGTAAAATATCGACGTTCTCGGTACGGTAAACTTCGTTCAACGGGGCTCCAGGGCTAATCTCCGGGCCACCACCGTGAACCTTGAGAGCACGGACGGTAGCCACGATGACCACAGTATCCGGAGTCAAACCGGAAGAGCGACACTTGATATTGAAGAAACGCTCTCCACCCATGGTGAAATCGAAACCAGCCTCCGTCACAACAAAACCAGTCTTGGCCTCATGGTCCTCATCGGGTTCCGTACCGGCGAGTTTCAGAGCCAACTTATCCGCAATCACGGAACTAGCTCCAATACTAATGTTGGCGAAGGGGCCAGCGTGCACCAAAACTGGCGTTCCCTCCAAACTTTGCATGAGATTAGGCTTGATGGCATCCTTCATAAGGGCAGCAAGAGCGCCACCAGCGCCGATGTCGTCGCAGGTGACAGGATCACCACTCTTCGATGTAGCGACGACCATCCGACCCAGTCTGTCGCGCATATCTTCCAGACTGTTGCTCAGGGCAAGGATGGCCATACACTCACTAGCGACGGAGATATCGAAACCAGTTTCACGGGTCAATCCCTTCTCCGTAGGCGCCTGTCCAACAGTAATGCCACGGAGGTGTCTGTCATTGACATCCAGGACACGACGCCAAGTAATGGTTTCAGGGTCGATATCAAGACGCGCGAAGCGACGAATCTCCTCGTTGGTCAGTTCGTCTGGATTGGTCTTGGTGATACCCAACTTCTTCAGTCTCTTGAACATGACAGGCTGAAATTCGCGCTTGCCCTTCTTAGCGGGGACCAAACGCTTGTAGAGTGGGCCATCCTTCTGGGTTGCTTCGTGGAACATGCGAGTTTCAATAGCGGCGGCAAGAAGGTTATTCGCAGCAGTAATCGCATGGATATCACCAGTCAGGTGCAGATTGAACTCATCCATAGGAATGACCTGACTGTAGCCACCACCAGCAGCCCCGCCCTTGATGCCGAATGTAGGGCCCTGGCTCGGCTGACGGACATTGGCAAACACAATGCGATTCAAGTGCGCACCAATGGCCTGAGTAAGACCCAAGGTAGTTGTCGACTTACCCTCACCAAGCGGGGTTGGGGTAATACCACACACCAAGATGTATTTTCCATTACGGCGGTGAGCCAAGCGATCGAGAACATCGAGACTTACTTTAGCTTTGGTGTGACCGTAAGGCTCAAGCTCGTGGGGAGAAATGCCAATTTCCGAAGCAATCTGCGTGATTGCCTTGGGGTACTGTGCGCGGGAGATGGCGATGTCGGAAGGTACAGGGCGAGCCAGCTTGAGCGGCAATGGGGTGATGTGTCTATCCTTCTGCTTCTCGAAGTATGCCTTGGCAGAATTAACCACATTCTGCATCAGCATGGCCACTGTCATGGGGCCGACACCACCAGGCACGGGAGTGATCTGAGAAGCCACCTGAACGGCGGACTCGAAATCGACATCGCCGACAAGTCGTTGGCCCGATTTCTTTGAGGGATCGGGCTTGTAATTAATACCAACGTCAATGACAACAACACCGGGCTTCAACCACTCGCCCTTGACAAACTCCGTTTTTCCAAGGGCGGCGACGAGGATGTCCGCCGTCTTGATGATACTTTCGACGTCAGGCGTCTTGCTGTGACACAGTGTCACAGTTGCGTCTGCCTTGTTCAACAGGTAGCTAACAGGGCTGCCAACGATATCACTTCGACCAAGCACCACTGCCTTCTTACCCGCCGGGTTGACCCCACTAACTCGCAGGAGCTCCATCACGGCCTGTGGTGTGCAAGGAACAAAGAGCGGGTGGCCGCCTCTCTTGGCTAGTTCACCAATATTGATCGCTCCGAAACCGTCAACATCTTTCTCATCGGCCACGGCAGAGGTGATGGTATGTTCGGACATGTGTTGCGGAAGGGGCAATTGGACGAGAATGCCGTGCACGGAGGGGTCATTGTTGGCCTTGGTGATATCCTGAAGGAGCTCAGATTCGATAGCAGTCTCCGGGAGGTTGACAATCTTGCAGATGATGCCCGCCTGGACGGAAGGAGTTGGTCAGTCATGTAAGAAGCATTACCCAAGCGGAAGACGGAGCTTACCTCTTCGGCAGCCTTCAACTTCATGCGCACATAAGTGCCTTGAGAAAAGATCAGTTGACATTCCAGAGTTGAAGTGTGCTATGCAAAGAACTCACTTGAATCCGATCTGCTGCCCACTATATGCAATACAGGGTTAGCGATTTTGTATGTTTGAGGGGTTGGTTATGAGTCAATAGCAAGGCGCACCCTGGAAAATAACCAAGCTAGGCTTGAATCTGGGATTAGACTCCTGGATCTGCTGGATCTCATTCTTCAGACCCGCCCGGATATTCTTGGCGATCTGCGTGCCATCGATCTTAGTGGCTGCCATGGTGGTTCCGGTGCTGTAGGATGAACGACGGATAGAGAACGGCGTCGCAGTGAACCCCTTATAACCTGTGGGGTTGGGTCGGAGGTCCCGTAAAGTACCGTAACTATGTGAGCCGACCCCGCGCCCTGCGGAGGAATCTCGTGGTCTGAGGAGAAAGGAGGATGAGATCTGGGGAAAGGAGAGGGGAAGATGTGAGGAGGTATGGAGGTGACGAGAATTGAAAAAGAAACATTTTGCTTTGGCACCTTGGTGGTGTTGGTAGTGGCAGCGGGGTAGTGCCGCCGAACGGGCGGGGGAGCTAAATGGCATTGATTTGCTTCGTCGGGGACTTTGGCTGGGCTGACCAGCAGCAAACCCTCGGAAAACGCAGGGAGGAAGAATTGGAGATAGGGAAAAACGCCCGTCAACCCCAAGGGATTACCTAAACGTGTTGAATAACACCTAATTAAGATTATGCTTTATACAGAAAATGAAATCGGGAAATCAACAATGCAACCATCCCTGCCAGACTTGGAAATCTCCAATTTCCTCATTTCAGGGATTCCGTTTCAATATCTTCAATTGAGGGACACTCTGTCTAGAAGGTTTCTTTGGGTCTGCACATGATCGGCCCGTCATGAAGTCGGAGAGTTAGAAGGGACTTGGCGCGAGCCAACCCGAGGGAACCATTAGTCTTCCCAAACTATGCCCAGTACGGACAAGACCTCTGCAGTCACTCACGGTGAGTAACAAGCTAGGGCTGCCATGAGTCACGCGGATAGATTACCATACCGGATTATTAATACGCCGATACGGATATTTTTCAACACAGGAACAGCCTCGAACAGAAAAGTCTTGGCGCGCGAGCCCGGACTGTGCGATGAAATTCACTAGTCTGACTACGCCGACGAAGAGAGCCGCCAGCACCCCGCCAGCAGTTCCGCCTCAGAAACGATACAGTCGGTCACAGGATCCCAATCTGTGATCTAATACCTCAATATTTTCGTCGCTTTCCCTAATATCATAGCTTGGTCGGCCCAGTATGAGGCCTATTTTGCTTTCGGGCCATGTGCGTTCGCCTTACAACCGTCCGATGATTCTCTTTTTTCACCGGCAATGAAAAATATAACGAACCAGCCACTGACAGAGACTTTGCGCTTAGGAACGGTCCCTCAACCAGATCAAATTCAACCGTGATGGCGACCTTTTGTTTTCGGTAGCGAAGGATAAGATTGTGTGCGCTTGGTGGTCGGCTAACGGCGAGCGACTCGGTACCTATAACGGACACCAGGGTGCTATCTGGACCGTCGATGTGAGCCCCAACACCGTTCTCCTGGCCACCGGATCGGCAGACAACACCGTGCGACTATGGAACGTGAAGACTGGCGAGTGTATTAAGGTGTGGGACTTCCCTACGGCTGTCAAGCGGGTCGAATTCACTCCGGATGGAAGCCGGCTGCTGGCCGTCACAGAGAAGCGTATGGGCTTCTTGGGTACCATCGCCGTGCTCGATATCAACTATGAGGACTTGGAGGCTCAGGCCGAGGAACCCAGCTTGAGGATCACCTGCACAGAGAGCAAGGCAACAGTTGCGGGCTGGAGTTATTTGGCCAAGTACATCATTGCTGGCCACGAGGACGGTAGCGTCAGCCAGTACGATTCGAAGGTGCGGAAAAATCGATGGAGGATAAAAGGAGACTGTGCTAATATACTGTCGTAACAGACCGGTGAGCAGTTGGAGAACGTTCAGGCACACGAGTTCGACAACTTGATCAGCGACATTCAGTTCTCCGCAGACCGCACATATTTCATCACCGCTTCCAAAGACAAGTCCGCCAAGGTATGCCACTTCCTTGGAGAACTGGTAGCACGATAGTATACTGACATGCGTCCAGCTCATTTCCAGCCGTAACCTCGCCATCCTTAAGACCTATGTTGCCGACACTCCCCTCAACAGCGCTGCTATTACGCCTAAGAAGGAATACGTGATCCTTGGTGGTGGTCAGGCTGCTATGGATGTCACGACTACTTCCGCTCGTCAGGGTAAATTCGAGGCTCGTTTCTACCACAAGGTCTTCGAAGACGAGATTGGCCGTGTCCGTGGCCACTTCGGTCCCCTCAACACTGTCGCTGTCCACCCTAACGGTACCGCCTACGCCTCTGGTGGTGAGGACGGTTACGTTCGTGTTCATCACTTCGACAAGCCCTACTTTGATTTCATGTATGAAGTGGAGAGGGAGCAGCTGCGCAAATAAAGTGATTGGCGTTTAAAAAGAGCTTTTTTCCTATTAACGCATGTGTCATGAGGCGAAGATATTTCTTACCAACAAAAAAGAGTAGAAAAGGCAAAGCAGGCACGGCGGTACGAGAAGTTCTCGGGGCGATTTAGGGCATGAATTCTCATTTCATTGATTCCATGATAAAGTCGGAGTTGGTACCATTTTCCTTTTTCTGGTCGCTGTCTGTGTCCTAATAAAAGAACCCAGTATTTACTTCTTACAATTTTTTGCTTCAAAGTTCATACTTCATCATAAATATATCTCTTCGTTGGCAATCTGCTGGGTAACATTCTATCTTATCTAGATATAAACCATAAAAAAACCCCAACTTGCACCAAAACAAGAGCATCACGATTTATTGAGGCAGTGTTTTATATGAAGAAAAAAAAAAGAAAAAGAAAAATATAATTCATCTCAATGCCAGGTCAACGCTCTTCCGACCAGCAGAAAGTAATGGGGATCTCATTGCACAATAAAATGCATTAACGTAACAACCGAAAGGACATCCGGGGACATCATGAAAGAGAAGGAAGTAAGAGAATGGTTTCATAAAAAGCATTCCATCCCGTCAAGAAAAAGCCGCGGGCTCACCCCCTGTCAATTTACTTTTTCTTAGGGAACTTCTCCTTTCCGATGTCTGAGCCTCTCAGTTTGATGTTGAGAACACGCTCCATAGCACTGAGGACCTTCTGGTCGGGGGTGGCGGTACCCTTCTCGAAGTCCTGGACAACGGTGACAGTGGTGTTGCACTTGGTGGCAAGTTCCTTCTGTGTCATCTTGTAGCCCTCCTCGGTACGGCGCTTCTTGATAGCGTCTGCGACTTGGTACCCAACAGTCTTGGGCTTGATGATGTCGTCGCTGCGGTCGACCTTGGTCAGGTGCTGACCTTCAATAGAACCAGTTTTGGAAGCCTAGGAATGCAAGTCAGCACTATGGCTTCGAATACAAAGGATGTAGATACCGCGCGGGGTTAAGATCAAGTAGGTTACTTACAGCATTGCCAGTGGCGTACTTCTTTTCAGTTCCGATAACAAGACCTTGGCGCTGAGCGGCGTTCAAAGCGCTCTTGCCCTTGACGACAGTCTCACGGGGAGCGGCACCGCCAGCACGGTGCTTGCTTCCAATGCGGGTAGTAGAATTCCAGTCATCCATTTTGAAAAAGTTTAGAAGGCGTTCGAAGAAGACTCGATAGGGAGGGAAATGGCGGGGTTGTGTGTTGAGGGATTGGGAGAGTGACGAAGGCGGTAAAAATGGATCGCGTGAGGTTGTGGCTAAAAAGAAGGGATATCGCAGGCCCGCCGAATTTATATCAATGACACAGAAGCTTCTCGAGCCACGATGGCGGAGTCAGAGGGGAGGTTATGCCCTAGTCCTATTTCGGTCCCCTCTTTGGGTTCTGCCCCACTGACATCATTCGTTCATTCGCTCGGGCTTTTTTCCCTCCGTTCAAAAAGGTGGCGATCTCCAATGCTTACCTTACATTGATCTATGCTGGGGGGCAAATCATATACCCAGATGTTCTTTGTATGTACACATATTTACTCTTTATTTGGTTGATCTGTTTGGAGGTCGACTATTCAGTCTTAATAGAAACCATATCAAAGCCTCCTTTGTTGCTTCAAGTGAGGCGTTTCAAGGTCTCATGCCGGAGCATATATTCGTTGTGTTTCAGTGGGTTTCAACATACAATAGCCTTTTAATACTATCTTACCAGTTACTTAAAACCCCTATTTTCATTGAGCACAGCAGGATTGCAGAACTACAAGATACAGGGTACGCTGGGGGTTCCTATAGCATGCCCATCACGCCCACTGCTTAGCTCGCACCACCTGGAGGCTATAGTTGTTTTCCTCGAAACGTATACTGATATGTTCTGAGGGTGGGTGTAAGAACTAACTAGACACCCTTTATATTTAGGATACTGTTCTGTGTGCTCAATTAGAAGCACATATAAAAGTAGGTGACATTCCAGTATACTGATTAGAGCATACAGCGGATTATCAACAAGCGTATCTGGGGGCTCCCGATGGAGAGTACTTAGGATACAAATTACATTAGGTTGAATGTCGTCCATAGAATATCCATGTATGCCTTAGGCAGTGCATATATTACATCTTGATATTAGGCTACTCTCTTACCTTGGATATATATTCAATGCTATGTCAAGATTTGGTTAGAGGTTCCAACATGGCTATTATTAAACTGATCAAAAGTAGGTACCTTATCCCTTATCAACTAACTCTATCGAACTGAACATTGTCCTCCTCAATTCTGGATCCCAATCACCTAGGTTAGATGTATTTATGGTGAACAGCTTGACTGCTCTACTTTCTAAATCACCAACCTTCGTAAAGGCCATATTGCTTGTTTTCAGTCTGAACCTATCTCGTAGTCTTCATGTAACTCTGAAATCTCAAGATATTCTTATAGGCCATGTTTCTTGATACGAGATGTTCTATAGCTAAGCAAGGAGCTACGGGTATTCAAAGCTGATCTGGAAACTCCTCACATTCTTATAAACGCGAGTATGTAGCAAAATATGAGTGAGTGAATACTACGGAGTAGACGCAGATTATGTGAGTAGGTGGATATGCTCCTCATGCCTAGAAACTAGTAGTCTCTAGAGCAATCAATGTATACTAAATGGGGCATGTCAGGTAAATAGATGAAACCCTAAGTGTCAAGTCACTTGAAGTGTGATTCATGAAACCGCATTTACCGAATATCACGCTGAGCCTTGCAAAATGCGAGACTGTCGTTTTTTTTTTATAGATATCGGAAGAAGTATAAGTCAGATCCATAAAAAAAGACCCCTGTAACAAGACAGATATCAATGTCTAGGAAGGATGTTTCAATAATGCTTGGCAAGGATAGGCAGACATGGAAAGACGGAGCGGCAAAAGGCCAATGACCAGCGTTTGCCCCGACCGATCCGACTGGGGCGTCAGGAACGTCTTCCATTTCCCTTGGAGCGCATTTATCGGCTTTTTGGACTTAGCACTGCCCGTCGTTCTTTTTTAACTTATTTCTCGTTTCGAAAATTTTGAACCTCCTTGATTCCAACATCTAACCACCTCTCTTTATTGAATTTCCTTCCAGTTCCCGTCACTCTCTTATTTCTCTTTACCGACCATGGCGTCCCAGAGTAACTTCATGGCCGCCATGACCAACCGGTCGCTGCGCACTGTCCGATTGGTATAGCACTTATGCTTTATTCTTATGTACAATACTCCGTAACATATCGCTAATTCGTCTCATCCATTCTAGGAACTTGAGTTCCTTGCGGATGCGTCGGTCATTACTCCGCAACAACTGTCCTCGATAGTATCCCAACTACCCCAGGAGAACACTGAACGTTCCGCCTCTGTACCTCAATCGGTACCTCAATCGCAGCCACCTGTCCAGCGTCACCAACCCCCTGTTGCAGCCCCAACTCCCATTCAACCTTCTCCAGCCCCATACTCTCCTCCCACCCAACAGTTTGCCAATACCTCGTTGAACGAGAAGGCCGCCTATCAACCGCCCCCGCAGCATTATACTCCCCCACCGCCTGCTTATCCCCAAGCTCCCGCGGTGCTCTCGGTCGCTAATGCGCTCTACGCTTACACTCCAACGGATCCCGGTGATCTGGCTCTCCAGCCCCATGATCGGGTTCAAGTTCTGGAGCACATGAATGCCGATTGTAAGGAACTCCGGTCACCTGGTACTGCTGGCACCTTGACTAATAATGACCTACAGGGTGGCGTGGTCGTAATGAGCGGACCAACTTGGAGGGTATCTTCCCTCGTAGCTATGTGAGCGTGATAGAAAACAAGGCGGCGCCAGCTCCTACGAGTTACGGAAATATGCCCCTCGAAGTCAGCCAGAGTGGCTCCGCTGAAAACCCGGACGATAAGAAAACCGGCAAGTTTGAGGAGCATGGCAAGAAGTTTGGCAAGAAGATGGGCAATGCCGGTACGTTTCCTACTCACCGCGGCATATTCGTGATTACTGACCATCACTCGTCTAGCTATCTTCGGTGCCGGTGCTACTATCGGTTCCAACATTGTGAATAGCATTTTTTAGTGTGTTGGCTTTTCCAGATTTCATTAATGCCGGAGGGATTTCGAGTTGAATACCATGCGGGTTGATTTATTTTCTCGCTCTTTTGTCTCTGGAAATGGCGTTGGTGGTGTTCTTCCTTTTACTGCTCGGGAGCCCCTTTCAGTTGGGCCAATAGGGATTATTTGGGAAGCGTATGTCGAGGATTATTTATAGCATGATCCATAGCCACGACGTTAATACAATCATCAGAATGCGACTTTCCATATAATGATTTGTGGAGCCTTAGCTGTATTTTACTAACAGGCAACTAAGAGGAGTAATTCAGATATCAGTATAAATCGAAAAACGAGGATATCAAAACAATACCTGAGGCCTCTCATTCTTCCCCGCCTTCCACGTTATCTTGTATTCTCCTCATTCTAAATCTGTCTTAGCAAGCTTTTCACTCGAAACCACAAACCCCACCAGGGGAAAATCCTTGAGTCCTGCGCGCCACGTTGGATGTTTAAGCGCCGGCGATCATGCACGTTCCCACAACTAGAATAGCTGGACCCAGCAGACTGACGTAAAGTTATTCGGCGTCGTTACTACAGACAAATACTGGGTGATATTTTCTCTGGACAGCTGGCGAAGCGCCACTAGTATAGCATGGCGAGTTTCACCTTGTATTTCGCCAGTAGGCGACTTGCAAGGCTGATGTGGTCGACCGGGGTCCTTGAGCACTATGCATTAGCAGCGCAGTGGTTTGTATGAGAGCGCTTTCAATATAAACCAAGGTTGTACAAGCAGGATGCTTTGTTTTTAGAAATTTTTCTCGGATTCGGTTCTCTTTGTCGTATATATCGTGTTTCTCATCGTCATGTTTAGCCATCTAATACTTGTTACATGTTTTATAATACCTGCTGCAAGGGCAGGTGGCTGGGATAACTTTACAGACAATCTTGCTACGGACCTGGTAGGTTATATTTTCCCCGCGTGCTATGCCTATCGGTTTAACGTTATTACTGCCAGGCACCTTTGATCTCTCTCTTTGGAGAACGACTGACTACACAATTCCTTTCGGAGTCTGTTAGTCTTTTAGACAACGTTATCTTTGCCCTAGCTCCGTTGGGGATTTTAACAGCAGCGGTTTCCGCAATCCGAGTCTGTGGAAATGCTTCTCTTCGAGCATTTATCGGAAGAGCCCAGGAGGGTCCCGGCGAGGCAGAGCATGAGTTGTTGTCTTGTGTTTCGGAGACTACGGCTGAATTGTTTAACAATGGTGGCATTTCCCGAGTTTTTGGACGCCCTCGGCTTCTAGAGGTAGTGGTGTGGAAGGACAAAGATCCTGTAACCAAAGAAGACTGCTGGAAGACAGGGATTTTGCGTGATGCTCTTCTACAAGGTGCATGGACCACAAAAGATGAAGAGTTGAAGCTCCTCGAAAAGGACTACCCGTTACCGGAACTTCGAATACCAAATCTGTCTCTAAATAAGGGTATTGCAAGGAGGAGCCAGGGTTGGTTCTATTGTGCTGTGGCCGTAGGGCTTGTGCTGCAGATAGGTACGTTTCCGGGCGATTGTACGGCCTTGAGACCGGTACTATTGAACGATAGAAAATAACTGACGAGTTTTCAGGAGTGCTAGTATATTCTGCGGTAACTGTTCTGTTATATCCAGATCAGTTCCAAAAGGATGATCAGCCGGTCGAGAGCTATGCGCTCCCGCTTTTTCTCATTGGGACTATATGCCTCTGCACAGGCATGTTCCTCTGTGCCTTTATCATCGAACGCTCTTCGAAGGAATTTTACTTCCACCCTGTCAAGCCTAGCAAGATCTATTGGCTACAGCCCGGTGGACAGAACGTCGGAGACCAAGTGTTTGACTCATTTCTCGCAGTCAACGAAGGATCTAGTTCCCAACTAGACGAAGGTCTCGTATATATTAAGTCGATAAGGGACCATAAACTTCAGAGCAATTCATATATACTCGCACTCACTATATCATTCACATTAGTCGGTTTTGTGGCTCAATTCGTTGGCCTTCGGGGACTACATGCGTCGGTGACCTTAGCACAGCTGGGGTCGACTCTCATGATGGCTATCATCCGGACATGCCTTCGCACGAAAAGGATCAGCTCAAAGGAAAACCGCCTTACTAAACACGAACGAAATCTTACTTCTCACAAGAACCAAGAGTTGGACTGCTTTGCATTCCATCTCGAGGATGCGAAATCTTTTAGTTTAGTTTCTGGAATAGTCAGAGGGTCGTCATCATATCAACCCAGCCTCTTATCGGTAACATCAGGGTCTTCAGGTCAAGATACTAGGTTGGGAACTAAACTTGTTCAAACAAGAGCCCACCTTGCGAGACTCACTTCTGGTACCGACCGGCTCCAAGCTTCGGCTTGGGATGAGATGCCCATCCGGCAGGTTGCTCGAAACTTAGCCCAAACGATTGAGATGACGATGGACTTAATTTCAACCTGGCAACACGCGCTGAAGGATATTGACAGCTTCGAGCTTGATTTTGTGTGTCAATCCCATCACAAGTTTATCGCCCCTAAATTGGAAAGCTACACGATCAACCTCGCAAGATCAAATGATACACTACAGTGGCGAGTTGAGGAACACGAGCTAGAGGCAGTGTTGGGGCTATGGACATGGTCACTGTTGAATTCCAGCCCAGAGTGGCTGCAGAACGGGCTTGGTAGGCTTGTGGGACTGAGTGAGTCCGAGGCCAGAGCAGAAGATACTGATCTTTACTTCCATAAATGGATCTTCCGGCAGAGAGAAGCAAGGATGGTTTCGACCAAAATGGTCTGTCTACCGCAATGCATGTTTGGGTTTTTTTCAGGCCTTTATCCCAACGACAAAGAGATTTTGATTGTGAAGACCGAAAATCGCCTTGAAACTATGGCCGCTCAAGACATTTACGTTCAATTTATCAGAAGCGTTTTCCAGAATATGGGAGAACTTGGCGGTGACACCAACGTGATTTCCGGCTCAAGAGACGGGTACATTGCTCATAATACCCGCCTTGATGACCTTGTGAACTGCTTCGAAACCAGCAACTTAGGCTCAAGGGAAGATGCACTGTTGTGCCTAGTTCCTGGGCTGAGACATCGAGGTCTTCTACCAATGCTTTCTGGAGGCTCAAGTGTTGTAAAGAGTCGGATCAAGGAGCTTACAGCCAGCAGAAACTGGGTGGAAGCGTTCTCGATATTATGGTGGCTTTGCGAACGTAGTGAAGGAGAGGAGTTCGAACTTTCTGTCTTCGAACTCGGCTGCCTTTGTCGTCGTGCAATTTTACAAACGGACCCAAATATACAGGCGGAAGGTTACAAGTACGCATGTCGTCTCATAGAGAATGATCCAAGGACGAGGTTCATCAGAAGCCTGAGGGATAGTCGCCCCACGAATTGGATGGACGCAGACCAACGGCCGGAACAGTGGAAGGCATTTTCTCTCCAATTAGGGTGGGTAATTTGGCACATCACTCAAAAAATTAGTGATCGACAAGGCATTCAGAGCTCCCTGGAATCTCTTGGTATCCATGGGAGCTCAGTGCCTATAGGAAAGGCGAATGGAAGTGAGAACCAGGGCAAAAAGGGAGAGCAAGCCGTACTCCATTGGTTAACGAACAATGACGAGGGGCTTTACAGCCGTGAGCTTCTTTCCGTAGACGATCGTCTAGCCCTGGATTGGTTGTGCCAGAATAGGCATCACGCGCTTTTGGATTGGCTCATTGCAAGATGGGTTGAGTTGGAAGAGCGATGCCCAGGGTTCCTCTACCACATCACTATATGGGCCGTCGAAGGCAAATATCGAGTAGCGATAGATGCGCTTCGCCGGCGCGGTGTGAGCATCAACATGCAGAATCCTAAAGATGGCTCAACTCCCCTGATCGACAAGATTATGGCGGGTGATCGAAAGGCAATTCAGGAGCTGCTCGACGCCGGAGCTGATGTGAATGGAAGTCATTCCAGTGGAGGAACGCCGTTGTCGGTTGCCAGTCACAAGGGAGATTTGGAAACGGTTTCCTTGCTCTTGCGCAAAGGTTCCAGAGTCAACATTCAAGACAGTGACGGATTCAGCCCTCTGATGTATGCCACCGAAGGGGGTCATGTCGATATTGTTCGGGTTTTGTTACAACGTGGTGCCAATGCTAACCTGGGCAGCTTCGGCGGAAGTACACCTTTGATGGCTGCGGCAGCAGATAACCGCGTGGAGATTCTGGAACTCCTGCTTTCTCGGGGAGCCCAAGTAGATATGGAAAGCAGCGATGGTTGTACTGCCCTCATACTAGCAGCGCGGAATGGCAGCACAGAAGCCACAAGGCTTCTGTTAAGCCACAGTGCTAACGTCCATAAACGCACGCTTGGTGGTGAAACGGCTCTCGATTCCGCACGAGAATACGATCATATTGCAAGCGAGTGCATAACATTACTCGAGTCAGCAATGGCTTAGAACTCATGAGGCCTAATCATGATGTTTGAGTTCATTTGGTATATATATTAGTATGCCTACGATATGTATGTAGTAAATGCCTCGGATCCGAGTCAATGTATGAGACATCATGTCGGGAATCTAGATCTAGCTTAACATCCGGCCACTGTCTTGAGGTAACAAAGAAATATTCCTGGTCTTGTGGCTAGAGTGCAGCTAGTGGGCTGATGGAACTGTTGCTCTACCTTCCACTGGCAACTACTACTCCTACCCCACTACGACTAGTCTTTTAACTCCTCCACGCTAAGACGCTAAGCCGGACTGGCCCAAGCCTGACATTTACCAGTGACGAGGATACCACACATGATTGGAGGAAACCCCATCCACCCAAGACGATATTCGACAGGATCGGCCGTTTGGTGCTGCAGCTCGTATCACAGTTGACTCTCTCGAAGCGCCGGCTCAGAGCAATCAGCTTGCAAGAATCCCAAATCCTCAGCGCTTACGGTGACGATGAATGCTATAATAATCCTACCAGAAGGTCCTTCATGTATAGTCCTGTTATACTTCCCTACTTAAAATTATTTTATTTATCTTCACGCTTCGAGCTGTTATAAATAACCCGGTCCTTCTTTCACTGCTGTGCGCTTCCTAATTCCTAACCTAAACTCATCAATTTATGGTAGGATAGAAGAAAGACTCAACCAGAACTATTCGTTCCAGTGCACAAAGAATCAGAAGAAATCATAACCCGAAAGAATGGCGACTACCTACTTTCCTCCTCCACCTCAGGACCCTCAATTTCCTCGTAAGTCGTCCTTCTCAACTATACATGATTTACTTCAATGCGAATGCTAATAACCGACCTAGCGCCCCCAAGATCCGCAAGTACGGTGACATCTTTTTCCTATATTCTACACTCTTTAGCAGGGACCTAATCTCATATAACTGGGTATAGCTTCTCACTCGAATCCCCAAAGCCTCTCCGATTTCTCGCAACCGAATTTCAGTTTCCCCCCGCCGCAACGACAACAAACAGCTCCTGCCGTGAGCCCATTCGCAACGGATACCAATGCCGCAGCGTACACCGCGAATGGGGATATCGGCAATCCATACGGATCAAACTCCGTGTCTCCTCCCCCTCAATCATCGACGCCCCCAGCGGCCGTACAGCCCCAAGCTGCCCCCGTCGTGTCGGCCACAAGTCAAGATGAAGTCGGCACATTCAACGGTGGAAGCTACCGAATCAGCCACCGGGACACCAACTCAGTGCTCACAATGCAGCTGGCAATGGGATGCCCGATCGAAGCCAAACCAGGTGGGTTATGCCCATCCCATCCACCCAGTCCAGAAACTAGTAGTCCCCGCAGCTAACAATCACGACAGGCGCCATGGTTGCAATGTCCGGCGACATTTCCCTCAGGGGAACAGTGAAATTCGGCCTAGCGAAAATGGTCGCCGGCGGGATGACCTCCTCGATTTACACGGGGCCGGGTGAAATTCTCCTGGCGCCGCCTTTCCTAGGCGACATCATTGTGCTCCGGATGGACGGCTCGGAGCGATGGAAGGTGGGCAAAGACGCATTCCTGGCTAAAACAAGCGGTGTCGAGAAAGACTACAAGTCACAGGGAATGACCAAGGCTGTCTTCTCCGGCGAGGGTTTCATCATCTACCACATGTCCGGGGTCGGTCTTGTATGGCTTCAGAGTTTCGGTGCCATTATCAGAAAAGATGTAAGTGTGGCTGTGTGGTTTACTTTCCCCCTCCTATCCCTTGTCTTCGCAGTGGCTAAATCCCCCCTTTCCCCTATTCAGATCCCTGAAGGCAAAACATACCTTGTCGATAACGGGTATATTGTGGCCTGGAACTGCAAGTACAAGATAGAACGAGCTGCGTCCGGTGGCCTGCTGTCGGCTTTCAGTTCTTCGGAAGGACTGGCGTGTAAGTTTGAGGGTCCTGGAACTGTCTACCTGCAAACGAGAAATGCCGCTGCCTTTGCGGCTCATCTCAGTGGTAAATAGTAATATGCGTCAGTTGGGAAATATAGCAGAGAGTTGGCGCTTCCTTTGACTTTGTGTCCGTGGGTCTGGTTTTGGTTACTTTTTTTTTGGGGGGGGGTTTGGTTGTTGTTCTATATCCTCGATCTTAAATTGGTTTGTTGTGATTATGAGCGTGTTTCCTTTTGATTCATCGTGTTTAAAGCAAAATTGTATGCTATTGGCGATAACCGTGCCTGTTTACCTGTGTTTCTATGCCGAACTAGGTTTTTAAGAATCGGGTTCACAAATGCCAGGCGATCGTAGTATTGTATTTGCTCAGCTAGGAAGCTGAGCATACCGCCCGCACACCACGGCATCATCAGAATTGCAAACCCCTACTATAATTTATGTCCAACCGTCAGGATAAAAGAGAAAAGACTATGAAAAAGTCATACCAATCCATATACTTATCATGCCATGCCGAATTGTCTTCACTTCGTCTCTTCTTAGTTACTTTTGAGTTCCTTTTCCATAAAGCACTACTCTCAACGTCGTCATCATCATCCACATAGGAGAGAGAAAAAAGAAATCTTTATACGAAAGGGGGAAAGAAAATCATAAATCGCCAAAAGATAGTCGCAAGGAAATACAACCACCGCCACCATGGCTCCCCCAAAGACGCCACATCACGTTTAACCCTGTCTCTTTCTGCGTCCGACTTGGCCACGGAAACCGGTCTTGATAGCGGCGACGGAACGACGGGATCCGCAGGAGTTGCAGGTAACGAAGTACAGACGGTTCTCACCCTTGTTGAGCTCGGTGTCGGGACTGCGGCAGGTCTTGCAAGTAACATATTCGACTGGTTATAGGTTAGATGGATGTCAGATAAATAAACGGGGAAAGCGAAGCACCGTACCAATATATCTTCTGAGGACGTTCTCAAGCTGCTTCTGCTGGAAACGACCCTTAATGACCAGACGACGACTGCCGTCAACACTGCCACTGGTACCCAATTCGGCGAACAAGAACTGCATAACGTGGTCGTCGGAACGCTTCATACGCTTGCAAATATCGGCGATGTTGGCGAAAATGGTACGACGGTTACCTTCACGCAGACACTGAGGAGGAGGAATCTTATACGACTTGGCACCGCTGGACAGAAGGTCGGGGTGGTGGCTCTGAATGAGGGAGAAGAATCGGGAGACAAGCAGAGAGTAGGGGATGGCTTGCGTTGCGTCGTGGGCCCAGATACCAGTTCCGGCCTCGAGGTCGCCCTCAGGGAGGACCTCCTCTGTCTCCTCAGCTCCCTTCTCTGCTGCACCAGCCTCAGCCAGCTTGGCCTCGAAATCGCCCGCGTCAACCTTCTTGGTCTTCTTCTTCTTCTTTTTCAAGGCGGTGGGGTCGAATTCGCCGTCAGCTGCGGGGGAAGCTTCGTCGCCTTCGCCGGCCTCTGCATCCTTAGGCTTCTTTGTCTTCTTCTTCTTGGACAATCCCTTGAACATTTCGGTAACTTCATCGACCGACTTGTCGGCTGTGGCTGCTTCCTTAATTAGACTACCGGACATGGATCTCTAACCAAAATGCACTGAGCATAACCGAGAAGGGACTCGGGTGATCGTACCTTCATTCTCGGTGGGCTTCTCCACCTTAGGCGCCTCTGTGACTTCGCCGTTGGTATCCATGATGACAGAGCCTTCACTGAATGCGACTGACTTGCGTTGTTTTTGAGGAGCTTGTTCGACCTGTTCGGCCCCGCCAGATAACGTTAGCGGATAAGGGTTCTGGAATCAAAAATTCCCAGACGTCAAAAAAAAGGTAGACAGTAAATGCTCGCAATGCAGCACAGCACTACTATCAAAACCTAAAGCGGAGTGGGAAAGTAATGGGGTTTGGGGTTGAGAAGATTGAAAGGTGAAGAAAATGTGGGAGGACGATCGGTAAGGGAAAACAGCGTGTGACGTACAGTTGTATCCGCCATGTTGAATCACTATCGGGCTGTACGCGCAGACAGGGATATCACACTCCACCAAGACAGACCAAATTGCAATTTCCAGTAGTAAGAATGATGCTTTGAGCAAGACGACGAGGTCGCTATGAACTTCCGCTGAGAACCGTATCTGCGACGAGTCTGATGGCGAATCTGTTATCGCGGGTCATTCTCACGTGACTCATGAGTCAAACCCATTCGGTACCGCGTAATTTTACGATACTGTACGAGTCGAGGCACGTGAGGGGCCCTCCCCTGGATTACATCAGACTATCAATCAACCTCACTTCCAATCAACGATCCGTTCTCGATCTTCTCTCAAGGGACATTTAACTGGGTCCTACTCATGCCGCTATCCTCTTTCAAGCGGTAGGCGGGCCACTGCTTGATTGACAGTTTACAATCTGCTTGTCCGTATTCCTTCATCCCTATTGTGCAAAAGTGTCTTAGAGCCGTTCACCATGTCGTACCCATCGCCCTCCGCCTCTAACCCTTCACTCGCTACATCGGCCTATATGGTCTCCTCTGTGGACAGCATCTCAGATGATGAAGTCGCCTCTCTTCCCTCAGAATCTGCCTCTTCCTCGGACCTAGATACCTTTTCAGATGACTACTCTGACGCCGAGGAGGAATGGCGAGAAAGCATTGAGCAGCTGGAGCTCCTTTTGACTATGGTCGTCGTTCCCTTCGTGGGGAAGTACCTAGGGAGGAAGACTGCCTATTGGAGTACGTTAATCTATAGGAGTGCATCGTTTTCGTGGGCTACATGCTGACTATGTGCATAGGCTGGACCAGGTTCATGGAGTGGAAATATCCCGTTGAAGTTGTCGTCGAAAACCAGGCGGCATTCAAGGGAGCAGGCGCCGTTGCAGCTCTTGCTTCGCTATGATTCGGACCAAGCCGTATGCATCATCCTATATTAGAGTTCTTTGGCATCGATAGACATATACATGGCAACTGTACCATCACATTCCGCCGACCTTAGCTCTTTCTGTGTCAGGTAAAGCAACTTCGTGCTTACATTCCGTATGATTGATCAGTCTTGGAAGATGCAGCTCCGTGCTGTCTAGCCTGTGTATGCTACTACAAGTCCGGCGTTTCAATGCTGATTGGTCCACGGCGCCAAGGGACAGGTACGCCTTTTGGAACAAGAAGCTGATGATCTGGTGAGATGCTGGGTGAGCATTCCAAAAATGGTTCCAGTTGAGCAGCGTTTCAGCATAATTTGTGATACAATTATACCCAATCAAACTTCAGTGCATATACATAAATCTGTTCAGGATGTGTTTTCGGGATTGAATATAATAAAATCGAAGGAAGGGTTTGGGAGACTCGCGGCAGTCCACAGAGACTAAATTCATCTTCAATGTTTTACTATGTTCCTGCCCACCAGTTCATGAAGGACGGTGCTCATACCCAATCTTGATTACCTATTCTCCATTACCAAACCCCGTCCTCACTCTTTTCTGCGCTTGTTGCGGATAACCACATCCATGTTTTCCTTAGCCTTCGCTTTGCGTTTATCCTGTCCCTCCATATCGCCAAGTTCAGTACCCAACTGTGACAGGGCTTCTCGAGCGTAAAAGCTAAGGTCACTGCAGCCATCCGGGGTCAAGAAGCGCTCAAGAGGGGTCTCGCGGTAAGCTCCTATCTGCTGTTGTTCAAAGAGCTTCAGGCTCTCATTGGTTTGGTTATGAGTTTCCGCGGAATTCGAGGCGCAGGTATCCTGACTGAGGTGATCCATGGCCCGTTCGACGTCGACATCGTCTTGGTCAAGCGTGCTCAAGCGTTGGAGTCCGAGCTGAGAGTAGTATTGATGGGTTCGCTCATCAGCTATAACTTTCTCTATCCACGACGTCACACCGTTGCCTGATTCTTCCTAAGGCAGAGTTAGACACTCCCTAGTGCTCCCTGTTACGAGGGAACCAGCTGGACTTACAGATTCTTCGATGATATTGTGCAAAGCGAGGTTTCTCTCGGTCAAGTTGCTGTTGGGCGTCTCTTCGGTGCTAGCTGTGGAGGGCATCTTGTATTGACTGTGGTGGGTGATGTTACTGACAGAGTTAAGCAAACGTCCAGCAGGTTGATGAATGTGAACAGACGCCGAGCCCAGGCGCTATAGCAACCATAACAATCCTATGCTACATCGCCAGGGCGATTAACCAGCTTTTTATATGCAATGCACTTGCGGTAACTGCTTGAATCAAGCCAAGCACTCATTAAAGGCAAACATGCCTATCTACGGTACCTTACCCATTACAACGAAGGTACCGTCCACCGCAGGTCAATCAGTCGGTCAGTCAGTCAGTCAAATCACGCCAATGGATGGTGTCAACCCAAGCCATCAGGCACAGGCATCCACGCCTTATGCACAAATAAAGACTAAATGCAGCCGGAAACCGCAGCCCCGGGTCTCCAATGACAAGGCACCCACGCTCCCTGTTCCGTCCGACATTCCGATAGCCTGTCCTCCCCACCCATCCGAACCCAACGAGTCAAAAGATAGCAACATCACAATCTCGGGATTTGGACGTGGACTAACGGCGACGGCGTATGTCCCATGAGCCCGTCTCCTCGAGGCTCTGTTCGGGGAAAGCAGACCTTGCTTCCGCTACCTGTCGTGGCAGGACAAATAGTACTTTTATCCCCGGTCTTTAGGTCATCTATGCAGAATTAGCGGCAGATATGAAACGGTCGGGTCTGCAGTAATATGGAAAGTCTCCTCCAGAGAGTTGCTCACATCCATCATCCTTCTGTTCTGGGCGGGTTGTACCGAAAGGAAAAGAATATAGCCCACTCCAAACGAAGACACCAAAAAAAAAGAAAACAAACCACCAACCAGCCAACTCCACACATGCACACATTGACGAAACATAAGCCAAATCCAGGAAACGGAGAAACAGAAAACAAAAAAGAAAAGAAAATGAAAATGAAAAAAGAAAAAGAAAAAGAAAAAACCCACGCCGGTAGCCTTGTACAGCACAACACGCAGCGGCTGAGACCGTTCCATCGCATAAATTGTCCTGAACCCAGCAACCTGGGTGTCCCGCAAGGGCCCGTGCGGGCGTTCCTCTTCCAAAGTTCATGCTAAAACAGTAGATCGCCGGAGTGACGGGCTGAGCGCCAAACCTCTGGATCAGCGGTGACGTTGGCCTTTCCTTTACCTATTCTAGGAGACTAAAGAAGATACATAGCGCGAAACAACCAATACCAGCAGGGCATTGTTCCTCTCACAAGCTCCTTACCTTTTATTGCGACCAGGTTAAATTCCAAATAGACAAAGGTACAGGTACTTTGGACGTACTTTTGTACTAGACGAGTCAATAATTCTAGATTGGATCCTTACCTTTCCGTGAATATTACCATTATTATGGGACAAAGAGAAAAGACAAATAAAAAGGAAGGGCGTGTAAGTCATCGTTATGATTAATGGGCTTATTTTCCCAGGAACCTGGTTCAACTCCCGTTTTAGGGTTCGTGCATGAATAAGGACAGGGGAAGTTGGATATTCTCTTGAGTGAAAAACACGAATTATTCCGCATACACTAAAATCCCTCTCTGCATACAAGGGATTTTAGTGTAAGTGTCCGAAATTGGTAAATGAAGAAGGAAAAAGAAAAGAAGAGGTTCACTGTACGGAGTAAGTATTATGGAATGACTGCGGCTCAAGAATTCCTGCTCTAAGACTGGTCCCAAGTTGAGATTCTCCCCTATGTTTGATTCCTCTCAGCTTGTCAAATTGTGGAAATATTGGTCATGCAAAAGTTCAAGAATCGAAGAGAGATTTCTTGTGGCTGAACATGGTCGAGTCGAGACATCGAGATGACGAAACCATCCTCCTGGAAAAAGAATAAACAAAACACAGACCCAAGGGAATGGATAATAGCTCCACTGATACGCCACCAACCCTCCTTCCGGCCGAACGAACCCAGCAATTCGGAACGACACTGGTGGAAGTTTGCCGTTTGGACAACTGGCAGTCCCTAGCCCCAGCGATCCGTTGCCTTCAGCCGACTGATCGACAGCTCCGTTCATTTCGCTTTTCTTTGCTTTTCCCCTTCGCCTGGAGCATGAGGGGATTTAGCTCGGGGGTTAATTCCCGGTTGAGTAAGACGGTGTAAAAGGAAGGATAGCCTTGTTTCCCCGGAAATCTGGTTGTAGACTGAATGTGTACGGAGTATACCATAGGCAAGTCGAAGGCTCATGTTAATCGTGTAGTAGTGGATCGCGTTGGCTTATCAGGCTTTAGTCTCTGAACAAAAAAAATTCGATTCAAATCGGAGCATACCTCAAGGTTGTGGCCGTCTATACCTGACCGTCCCCAGTCCAGGCTGCGGGTCACATTGGGCAGACCAGATCTATCGATGGTCCCAACTTAGCAGGCCATGGCGAGCTTATATTAATGCCAGTATCCCTGCAGGTACGTCAAGCCTCTTGTGTATGTTATATAATAGTATATATTGAACAGCGAGTGTAGAGAAACCATTTTGAACTGATGTAGAGGCAATATCTATCATCGAGCTTCCCGTAACCCCTTCTTGAAAGCATGACTTATGACTTCGATCTATTTATACGCGGCTTAAACCTCATCGACTGAGATAGAGACGTGCACTAAACCGTAATACTGCCTCTACCTCTGGCCGTCGGGTAAGTCTGAGTATACCTACACCTTAAAACTCTCCGGCGGGCCCAAACCACTATCCTTCTGACCCCCCAGATCCAACACCAGCTTCTGAATCACTGTACTTGGCTCGAGTAGCCACAGGTCGAGCGAGTGTGCGCCCGGGGCCACATCCACGGGGGACGTCTTGTTCCACCCGCCCGTCACGACCGACGCGTTCCAGCCTGCGGGGTCCGATCCCAGGGCGTTGCTCGGCACAGGTAGCACCTCGATTGGAGATCCCCCGTCGAGCGCAAAAGCGTAGCGGATGGGCCGCGTGGCGTCATAGTTGCGGGAGCCGCCTAGGTACACTGTGAAGTTGGCGGGGACAGGATCGTTGCTTCCACCAGAACTGAAAGTGTAAAAGTTGTAGGTCAGCTTGGGCCCCGATGCCGTGGTCTGTGACGAAGCGTCAACGGGCCATAGCTTGATTCCAGAAAGAGTGCGCCCGTAGTAGGGCAGCTCGACGACGGACACACCGTTGCCACTTCTGGCATGCGCGGCGTAATGGGCGGCCTCGATAGATACAACACCGTTGGACTCGACATAGCCGGAGAAGTCGCGAGGGACCGAGGTCTTATTCACGGGAAGGAAGACGGTGATTTCCTCGCCTAGAGTGATGTTCTTGCTGTCTACACCGCTCACGTTTAGTGACACCCAGCTGAGTCCGCTGGGTGCCGCATTCCAGTCAACGGATATCACGCAGCGAGCATCCGAGTTATTGCCTGGAGTGGAGAGCTTGCCGACAGCGTTGGATACAGACACATAGCTCGTGTTGGGGTGAACAACGTATGAAAAGGTGCCGTTGGCGCGCGAGACCACGTCAATATATCGCCTCTCCTCGGGGGGCATATACGGGTCCACCGATAACAGATACAGCTGCGCGTCAGGCGCCGTCTCTTTGCTGCCCTGGATGCTCACACCCAGGCTTCCCGACGCGGGCACATCTGCGTCCGACACATACGACAGGTTGGGCATGATGTTGTGGGTAGGCGCATTGCGGCTGTTGTAGCCGATGTGCTTTTGGTCCATGATGTGCTTCCAGCGTCCATCCAACGTGGTGTTGTATCGCTGTGTGTTATTGCCGTCGATATACCATGCATCCCACACCTGCGCCGCCAGGTGGTTCGTGCTGGCGCGTCCCTGCGCCTTGTACAAGTCGCCGTAGTGCTTCTTGATATATAAGTCTTCAACCGTCTTGCCGCCGAGCACGGGGTGCAGCACTGGCTGGTAGTAGGCGATTTGGGTGGCCGGATCGAGCGTGTCGTACACAGCCTGAGTAAGAGACAGCAGCTCCTCCCACTCCTTGAGCACGTGCCAGCCTTCGTCATAGTGCAGAGTGCTATAGACGAAGGGCAGGAATGTGAGATGCTCGTACTTGCGCCGCATGGTGAGCAAGCCATACTTGTTCAGGACGTAGGCGGTCATGTTCGCAACGCCAGAGCCAAACTGCCGCTCAGCCCAGCCCGTCATCCACTTCGTGGGGCTATCAGGCGTTAGGTGGTTCGACATGTTATAGGCCATGTCCAAGAAGTATGACTGCGGGATTTCCTAAATACGTGTGTATAAGCCCGACTGAATTGCGTACATAGCGCAGAGCTTCAACCTACTAGAGGCTTGAGAGCGCCTACGTTCAGAACCCATATTCTGGAGGCCTGCCTCACGTAGGCTGTGTGCATCTGGTCCCATATTTTAATGAGTTGAATGGTATTGATCCACCGATATGACCGAGGTCTACCGACGTAGTTGACGTGGTAGTAGACGCCAGCCCCTCCTGCCCGTGTGGTCTCGTTGGGATAAGGGACACGGAGGAGGTTGCCGTAGTTATCATCAGTCCACAGTAAAGTTACGAGATCGGAGACGTTCATGCCGGCCTGCCAGTACTGTCCCACCTCCTTTGTTTTTTTGCACAAGGGTCAGACACGTGTCTAGAGCCTCGAAGCACTGCTATAGCCAGAAACACTGGGGACCACACACCTTGTATAAAGCCCACAGTTGCGGGACATCCCCGAGGGACTTAGACAGGCCATCTTCTAAAAGACCCTGCTGCACCTGGATGACCTGCTCCAGGAGAGGCGCTGTGAGAGTGGGCGACGCCGTGTCACCCGACCCACGCATACCCATCGTGTACAGTGTGTCCCATGCCTTGGAGCGGTTGACGCCCTCAGCCATGAATGCAGTAACATTAGCCGAGTTCTCGGTCCAGTCCCACGACCCGCTCAGGAACTTGGACTGCTCGTCGGTGGCGCGTGTCATCGGCTCTGTGTGGCTGGTACCCATGACAACCCCGAAGTACTCTGCAATGATGCCGTTCTGTGGATCATCGACGTAGAACATGCTCTGCTTCATGGCGGGCCAGTAGTAGTTGGCCTTGTTACGCAGCAGCAGCTCCAGAACCCTCTTGGTGAACTCGCCTGTAAAGGGGCTGTCGTACTGGCTGATGTTGTACTTGGTCGCGGCCCATGGCTGCAGCGTGAGCTCCTCGTCATTGATAAAGATGCCACGGTATTTGACCGATGGCTCACCAGCCAAGTTACGCCCTGGCGCGGCGTAGATCTCATCTTTGGCCTGGGGCGGGACGTCCGCCCACCAATACCACGGCGACACACCGATCGTCTCCGACACGTCGTACATGCCGAAAATGGTGCCGCGGCGGTCGCTGCCGGCGATGACAAGCGCCTGATCGACGCCGGGAACCGGGTTGGAGACGACTTCCTGAATGTACGACTCCCACTGGCCCCGGATTGGTTTGACGCTGATCTTGCGACGCGAGACGAGCCCATCGATCAGGGACGAGTTGCCGATCGTACCGACAATGATGGGCGGTCTACCACGGCTGCGTATGGCGGTACCATTCAGGATATCGCTGTCCGGCACAAGAACAGTACCGTTTCCACCTTGTCCAAGCACCCGACCAAAGTCTGTGGCCAGGTCGCCAGCGGCTCGGCGGACGGCCGGCCAGTCATTCGGAGCCACCCAAATGTCCGGACCTGTCGAGTGGTCGCCAAGTTGTAGGCAGCGGTCTCCTGCAGTGAAGGAGATAACACTGCTAAGTGCGAGCGCCAACGGCGTCAGTGACGCGAGAAGGGTGTAGACGAGCAGGATGGGCCTCATGTTCGAGTTGTGAGGCAAGGCAAGGTATCTTTGCTAGATCGTCAACCGAACCGTGTTACAATAGCTGAGACGCTCCTGCCTCGCCTTCGCTGCTATGGCCCTGCTTCTCTGTGAACTGAGGAAGGCGACAGCAAGACTTGAAATTGTTGACGACATGGGGTGTTGGAGCACTTCGGAATGGAAGGGAACTGATATCCCATCTGGGCCATCACAATAGACAAGCAATATGAAAGGGTTCTTCCAAAGAAATAGTCATTCCAGCCTTTCCCAGGAAGGCCGCATCGGATACACATAGTTATGCTTCCAGAGAGTTTTCGGCTATTGATTAGTTTCAAGGCCCGACGAATATCCAATAGTTATAGACCCCTTAATTACGGTAGGAGAGGGACAGCCGTCCCCTGCATTTTCCCCGTATCCACCAAAGCTAGTCGGGCTCTATAGCAACGTCTCTCGGCGTCCATTTCCCTGAACCTCAACTTAGTACTAGTTCAATTCTAAATGCAACGTCCACGCCGAATGGATTTCTTGGAATATTGCGAGATCCATCAGTCAACTTCACCGCATCACACCAGATGGAGAACTCGAGGGCGTACGTTGGCTGGTTCAATTGTTTAGGGGACGAACTGGGAGATGGTTGGCAAGATAGCGAGTGAGTGGCAGTATTGCTATGATGTTAACCAACTTATCCGTAAGATGGAATCTCAGCTCTGGTAGACCTATTTTAGTAGATCAACAGCTAGCTTTCCTTCTCAGGGCCGTTTCCTATAATCAGGACAAAGTTTCGGTAGAGCTTCACCTACATAGTTTTACCTATGACTATTACAATATAATGCACCATAAAAAGGATGGTCCTTGTTAGTTTCTCACAGAGTCGAAATTGTCTTCTAAAAACCCAAATAGAGGACCGAGAACACTTCTACCCCCGACGTCTGTACCCACGGGTTGGTTAGGGACATGGATAGAATTAGGGGACACGCGTTAAGCACTACCTGTTCCCCCATACTCTCAGTTACAAGATCGACGGGCTGGAAGATTCTTTCTCCTGAAACGAGGCGAAGAGTGAAGGCGGAGTATACACCGTATATACCTGATGGCTATGACATTCATATCGAAGTACTGGTATAGTCATTTGGTCTAAGCATAACCCTGAGACGCCTCAATACAATATTAGTCCGAAGGCTCTAAGAGCGCATTGAAAGGCTCCTTGAGAGCGCCACGTCGACTATGCCTGAACCAGAGACTGGCCCGAGTACAACCTACTACGTTCTTATTACCGAAAATACTGTCATAATCTCACACAAAGCCAAGTTGTATTCGCTTAGTACGTATCGCGGTGGGGCTTGAAACAAAAGCCCTTGAAAGCTCTACATCCTACCAACCAAAGAGACTTTCCCGGAGCCACGCACTGGATAGGTGCCGTTCAAAACGTGCGTCCTCCCATTCACCACTCACTCACCCACGAGTTCTCTGGCACGGATAGTACCAGAGGTCCTGGTGGTGGTGGTGGTGGTGGTGGTGGTGGTGGTGTAATCGACAATCTTACTGACCCGTTCTTCACTTCCCAGGAAGCAACAATATCTCCATACGGCGTCGGCAGCGTGCCCGACGCCGAGTCGAGATCTAGCCCCGCTAACAGCGGCTCGAAATACCATTTGGGATATCCAGGGTCAGCAGCGCGAATGCCGAGCACGTACTCCGTCAAGAGGTAAGTTGGCGCGCTGCCCCACGGATGGGCTAGGCTAGTGAAGAGCCCGATACCGGGGCTTCCGTCTGGGTATTCATATTCCCAAGTTGAACCGGAGTAATAACGACTCGTGTTTAGCATGTTCGGCCAGAACGTCCGGAGCAATGTGCTCACTGGCCCGAGAGACGGCGTGCCGTACGTCTTGTTTGCGATGAGAAGTGCCTCGAGCAGGAAACCTTGGGAGTTGGGCGACATGCGCATCGTAGTACTATTGCCTAAATTTAAGGCGTCCTTGTACCCGACACCGACCTGCAGGGACTCGAGGGAAGAGACCATGGCTTGGATCTGCGTCTCGTTGGCAATGCCTGCGCTGATGGTGAAGGTCATGGCGAACAGGGAGTAGTCGTCAGGCTCGGATACAGAGATACCGTAGGCTCCCTTCTCGGGGTTCCACGGCAGCAAGTTGATGGCGTCCGAGAGACCCTTGTAGGTGGCTGCAAAGGATGCTGCACTAGCTGTATCTTGGAGGGCCTCGGGGGCCGGGATAAGTTGACGGAGGGAGAGAGCCATTAGGGCAGAAGGGGCAGTGGCATTGAGCTTGTTGGAGGCAGTGAAGTATTTATTGTCGTAGCTCTCGCCAAGCAGGCCCGAATGCGGGTCAATATAACTGCCCATTCGGGACACTAGTTTAAGGATCTGCCCCCAATACTGCCGCGGGACTCTAGGTCGTTCGTCATTCGGTAGTAATCGCCCAGCGTCAGAAGGAAGAAGAGTTGATAGTCCGTGATCCGGTATGGCGCGGGGAACAACAGCGGACCGTTTGCCGCCATCCGCGCACACGGTTCCCCAGTTGGAGTCTGCTGCGTATTCGGCGAGGGTGTCCTGGCTGAGAAAGTTGTTCTGGTAGAGGACGGTGCCGTTACTCGCCGTCACCACCACATCTTTGACGTAGGCGAGTTGATCCTGAAAGGGCCCGTAACCCCAAGTCCCGCTTCCATGCATAGGAATGGAAGCGCCTAGAGTTCCGTTGACATAGACCTCTAAAGCCGACGGCGTGGAGACCGTGTGATATTGTGCCATACATATTAGAGGATTGTCAAGGACAGAGGGTATTGCTTGACCCCGGAAACAGGAAGATTTGGCTGGGTGATGAGGTTCGATCCGTTTACCACCACAAGCGAGCTTGGCGGTTTAAGGGAGTGGTTCGTGTTCAAAAATTTCGTCTGGTCTGGATAGTTGCTCGTCAAGACCAGATACGGCCGGCACCTGATGTCCGTAGAGAGGATCCGCCAACCAACTCCTCCCCTAACGATCTTGGTCATGAACGACAGAGAATACTTTTACTGGTCAAAGCCATGGGGACACAGAGCCAGCTGTTGACCAGGGATCAAGGCACCATCTGTAGTAATATTCCACGACGCTGGCTGTGATCCAGGTCAAAGCAAGCGACTTGCACAACGCGGGCACCTAGGTCCCAGATATCGGAATAGTTACTATTCGATGAGCGGAACTTTCCAGGAAGAGACTTTACAGGATTCAACTCAACCGTTGAAAGAAAGCCAATCATCGAAAAGGCGATAGTGTAATTTGTCAACAGAGTCACCGACTGACAGCGTTGGCCACCTTGTAGAAGACTCGCTTGCACTCTGCCAGGACCGGTAATATTGAAAGTTTCCGTGCGAAAGGTGTTCATGAGGTCGTTGACGAAATCCCAGAGCCCGTCTGAGTACGGTGAATTGAGACCGTCAAATGGTTCCGAGTACTTTACTGCGGTTTGCCCTGAGCCGGACTCCACCTGAAAGTACGGTATACCGGCGACATCTTCTCCGTAGTCCAGAGTTAGCACCGTGGATAATGGAGACAAGGTGAAGGAGCCGTTCCGAGAGGCTTGGACGAGGCTGGTCTCTTGTGGCGCATTCCCCACGGCATATGCAGTTGGTGTTTACAAGAATTTCGATGTGGCACCAGTGACCGAAGTAAGAAAGCCTATAACCAACATGGCACTTGGAGTCCAGTGTAGTAGCATCATGTTTGAATCGAGTGGCCGGAGAATCCCCTCCGGACGCGGCCTCTACAATGCGTACCTAACAGCTTTACCTCCTCACGCTGGAGAGCGACTGTTCTAATATAACATTGTGCACTAAAGACCAGGGTCTATGATAGCGAGTCGTCGTAAACCTCGGCGTGCAATTCACCGAACCCGAGAGAGAGGTTCGGGGTGCTGTGCTTGTTGGGTTGGACTATACGAGGCTCTGGAAATGTTATTCCGTACTTACTAATTCTCACACCTATCAGAGACCGTGCATGGAGAGAGAACTCTATTTGCAGTTCGAAGTGTGGATCTCAAGTGGAATATAGTCCAAGGTATCATGGTGGATTGTGATGAATCATTCTAGAGGCTTGGGCTTTGTTACGTTTGTCAACGCCAATGGTAGATATTATTTAAGAAGATTGCATGTCAATATTTCATAGAAATTCGTCTATGACCAAGATATCATAGGTAGAATACCATGCATAAAACTTGGTATTCGATACAGATCCCAAGTACGAAAGTAAAAACCATAGTCAAAACCCACCAGGAGGAAACCCCTAATACAATTTCTGCTGTCGCCAAAACCCCTTCAGCCCACCCAAAAGGTCTTCCTGCAGACCCGAGACCATGGCTGCGGTCGGTCTAAACTCTGCCTCAGCCATTATGACTTCTGGGGTCTCTCCTGTAGAATATCTAGCTTCTGAGAATTGTCCGGTGAAGTACTGCAGTTGGCCTGCATAAGTTGGCTGGGAGAGGCACAGGGAGCGCTTTTGCTCGGCGAAGTCAGATGAACCATGCGAGAAAGTTCCTGTGTCTGATGCAACCCCGGGGAGCCAGTAGAACGCTAAACCCTCTGGCAAGCCATGGTAATCATCCGCCACCTGAGATATGTTTCCATTGCCGCCTACGCCGGAGGAAGCATCTCTCATTGGTGTGTCTAACGTTAGGTGTTTAGGAATTTGGTACAGGGGGTCCTGCTCTGAGTGCATAATCACTTCGTATGCCGCACTTAGAGTCTGTGCTATCAAGGCACAATCGTCTCTAGGCAGGGGCATCGCCCTGTTTGCAAACTGTGCCGGCGACTCGTCATAATGCCAAATCATTTCAGATGCCGTAGATGCTTTTACTTCTTTCAAGCCGCAGGAGTCGTGGGACTGTATCACAGACTTCGGCTTTTGGTTATGCAGCGAGGAGCTAATGAAGCTCGATGTCCCGGGGTAAAGCGTGAAGTCGCTTGTGGGTGGCTCGATGATGTCTGCCTGTTCGAAGGCTTGTGGTGACGCCGGTGCAGGCTGCCCATGCAACATGTGCATTGACACGCCATCCGTATCTCCACTATTCCTAAGAAGCGCAGGCAGCTCAGATGCCGGTCCATGATGATTAGTGACAGGGATGCTAATGACTCCATAATGCTCTGCGTTGTTTTGACTATTATGCTTTTTGGTCATCTTCGGGGTCTGTGCAGGTTCTCCCTCTCCGATAGACTGAGGTCGCTTGCGTTTTCGAGATCCCCAGTGAGACCTTTCGTTTGTCGACGCAACAGGACTATTGGTATCTGAATCCCAAAGCAGTTTCCGCTGGTCAAGGAGACATTTCAGCTCTTCCAGACTCCAGTATTTCCTTGTGGATTCGACAGTTACTATAGCTTCATTCTCATCTTGGACGTCCAAGTCGATATTGAGAAGCTGTCTTGCGCACCACTCTCCTGGATCATCCAATGCAGAATATTCTCGTGCACTCTCAGGCCATGTATATGCTGTGGCGGCTCGAGATATACCATCGCTTCCTTCGTGTCGGTGCTGTTTACTTGCTTTTGGGTAAGTCTGAGGCATAGTGCTCTTTTGGCCATGTTCATATACTGATATTTCATAAGGAAGCACGTCGCTCGCCTGACGGCATGCCCGTTGATTGACAGTATGGTATAATGGCGAACAAGCTCTTAGATTTTGATTTAGTGAATTCCAACATACGCTTCCATTCTCTTCCTTATCCCGATAAAAACATGCTGCCTCACGGTCTTTTCGTGCTTTATTTGATAAAAACTTCATTTCCGAAAAGCTGAGGTCAGCCCCTGATCAATCTGTGAGCCTCGGATCCAATCTCAGAGAGATAGAAAGCTTACCCTGAACCTTGACGGGTGACGATGTCCTACCCATCTGAAACAGACCTAGGTTCCTCTTAGATTGAAGCTATGGATTTGGTTAGCATGTCCTCGCCAAGTTGGCTCGTCTCTCTTAACTCACGGTCAATCGATCTCGAGCCACATTAGAGGCGTGGAAATTATCATTCACGGTATGCTTTCTACTCTTCTTTGCGGATCTTCTTCTCTTAGTCTTTGTCACCCTACCATCTTTCTCATGAGATGTCTTGCCCTTGTACTCGTAATGATCGTCTTTTGTCTTATAGCGTGGTCGACGCTCATATCCAGATCGTTCTTTCTTACTGGTAACTTTCTGGGAAGACATGAGACACGGCACAGGGCCCACGGACTCAAGATAGTGCTGTTTTCTGTATGTTTCTTGTGCTTTTTCCTGGACTCGTGGTACATATGCGACTTTTTTGGATGAGAGATCAAGGTGTTGTAAGTTACTATCGCCCTCTTTCACTGTGTCCTCAGCGCGCATTACTGATGTTGGTCTCCTTAGTTGGTCCTCGATGCCCGGTATTTTGCCGTAAAGATCTTGAACTTTGGGGAAATTATGACTTGGTAAAGACCACCTAGGGGTGTCGAATGGCCCAGGCTCGTCTTCGATCGTTCGTAACCACTCTAAAATACGGGGCCGTGATCTTGAATCCATCGATATAGCTGGTGTGAGATGTGCTTAATGTGTTGCTGGCAGATAGAATAGGTGTATCCAGAGACGGATAAGTCGAAACGGGAATTGAATAGTTGGTTGATAGAAAGACCAGGAGACATCTTAGGATGTTTGGCTGAGAGATATGGCCGCCATTGTGACATCATCCGACTGAGTATCTGAAGATCAAACATACTGAGGCAGCCACGATTATCAAATACAGAACCTTCCTCGTGACTTGCGGTTGCAATTGAATGAACATAATTAGCAGCAGTAGTATTACAGAGTTCATCTATTATTTCACCACTACTTGACAACAACGAATACATCAATACCCCCATGATCATATTGAAACCGACCCATCATAGCTGTTCCCTTATTACGCATCCTTAAACTCCTGTCTGTCTGTCTTTTCATTCATGAAAAAATCACAGCATGAATCTTGTCCCGCTCTGATGCACTCGTAGTGGTCCACGGATCAGAGACGATTATACCTGCAACGTACACACGCCTCAATTTTGCAGCGCTGGCATCGTAAGATGAAATCAGGAAGCAGGTCGTGGCATACATCGCACGAGTATTCCCCATCACGCCTTCTCCAGCGACCATGCTCACAGTTGTGCTGCTCACGAAGTTCCTGCGCTGCCCTCTGAACCTCTTGCTGTGCAGGCTGCGGGTTGCCTTCATTTCGAGCAGCAACTTGGTGTGCTCTGTCCACTAGTCTATCTTCGTCCCATACTTCGCATCCACATATCTTCCACTTCAAGGCACAGACGTAACAAAATTCGAACCCACAACGGCATCTAAAGCAGACGATAATGTATCATCAGACAGATTTCCACAACAAGGATAAGAAACCTCATTGCTTATGCACTTACGTGATGTGATTGCAGCCACTTTTTAGCTCCACCATGTTACGACATCTTGCGCAGCGCTGCCATCCTTCTGCTTCTGCCATTTTCAAAATCTCCACTTCCCCGTTGACACATACGCCGGCATGAGCTCGCTGCTTACATGTAGGGCATGTTTCTGTGTTGCAAGAAGGGCAGAGCCTGGTAGTAAGTGTCATCGAGGTAGGGGGGAGGTATCGCGAACACGAAAGATTCGTACAGTAAGTTCTGTTGAAATCATTGTGCTCCACTGTCTTCTCCTCGAATTTTCGAATCATCTCCTCGTCCAGAAATGCTTTCATTGTAGGTAAAGGGAATGGCACACGACAGCACTTCGGTGGAAAAAGTGACTCGTCAACGAAAGAGTCGTGCACCAAGCGGCCGGTACAGTTCCTGCAGTAGTAATGGGAACAAGTTGCCTTGAATATGTCGAAGGATAGCTTAGCTTCCATACAGGCTACACATTTGAGGTGTGTCTGACAGTCGAGATTGCGGGCAGCGGCAACTTTCGAGCTTTCAGCCCCTGGAGATTCAGTCTCGATTAAACCTGACCTTCGAACTTCAATTGTATCTGTAGATCTCGATTGCTCCGACACGGTATTGAAACCTCCCACCAGACCAGTTAGACCAGCCATCGCAGCAGTCTTCTGTCCCAGTAGCTGATCAGGGGTTGATGGGTTGAGACCGCCAAATTGTAGTGCTGTCATTCGATCCTGGAAGGCTCTGTTTTCCTCTTCAGTTGCAGCTGCGAGAGCAACACCATCATGAGAAACAGCTGTCGCTAGGCTCTTCGCCATCTTGTAGTCTTCAAATGTGCATGCACAATGACGGAGCTCTCGAGCCCATTCAGTGAGTGCCAGTTCATGGTCAGTCATTTGATCAGACCTCTCCTTGCCCTTCATGAGTCCAAGGGCGCATGTCGCATCATCTTGCATCAGACGTAGCACGAGTTCCTCAGTTGGCTCATGCATGACGGAATAGAATAGATTACATGCTATGAAAGCTCGCGATGTGAAGGAGGTGTTGGTGTAAAATGGGGGGGAAAGTGAGAATTCAAGTTGAGGTACTATTTTGAAATGTCTGAAAAGGGAAAAAGGTTGCAGTGAATTCAAGTTGATATCCTGGTACACATGACTGGTTTATTCACCTCTCAACTACAGACAGGCCATCATATCCAGTACAACCATAGATAATGTAGTAAGACAAGTTATGCAATCCGGCCATATCCCATTATATAGTGAGTCTGATACTGAAGAACAGTATGCACATAGAATAATCAGCATACAAGCTATGTATAATAAAGAGTTGTATAACAGAAAAATGATCAAGGTCAAGTCGATTGGAATTAGTATGTTACATGGGGTCCTGCACCCGTACGATAACTGTTCGAAATACCTCATACATCGGACGGTCAATGTCTATAATGATATACAATGTACATACTACGCTTATACTTACTTACACCTACTACTTGGTTCTCATATTAAGACTTGGGATTTGATTTGGAAGTGTCTTTATCTGGAAGTACCCAGGACAAGGAAAATAAAAATAAGAATAAAAAAAGATACAAAACTAAAAGAATTGAATTGACAATGAGGGGAACCGGAGGTGTTCCGCAACGCTTGGGTTAGCGTCTTAAAATCAGTCCAATCCCAAAGCAATGCAAACGGACCCCCCTCCGTGGTGCAGTATTTGAGTATTGTTACCGTTCAGGCTGACGGTGTATCTTGCAAGTGGGAGAGGAAAGAACGTACGAGTAGTGTATATACAATTTCATCTCCCCATTCCTTCCTTCCCCCCGCTTTATTATCGCTCAGTCAATTCTTCGGTAAAGAAAAGGAGAAAAAAAAAAAAAAAAAAGGGGGGACTTGATTTTCGTGGCACAACGTGCAGTTTAATCCGATCTTCTTTGGCCAGAGATTCCCTTCTGTAGCAAGTTACAGTGAAGGTGCATGATTCCAGACAGTTTTAGTCACTGCAGCGGTTCCACTTGGATAAATGTACGTGATAAGACGAATAATTCTGCAAATCGGCTCTTTAGGACCTTAGTAGCCTCCTTCACATTCACGTTCCCCACGGGCCCTCTTCTTCCATTGTCATCCTTCTCTTTCAGCCGAACCATCATTTTATCGCACAAATCTTGTCTCATCTTCTTCCTTCTTCTTCCTCTTTCCTCTATTGACTCCCATCTCAGCCTCTTGTTCTACTCTACCAGGACTTCAGAATGTCTAAACTGTTTATCGGGTCTGTTTAACCCCCCTCCTTCCTCCCATCCCCACACCGGCCCCCGTATCAGCTGTCATCTATTTCCTACTTGAATATTTCACTGACACTACCAACAGCGGCCTGGCATGGCACACCACCGACGAGAGTCTCCGTTCTGGTTTCGAGAAGTACGGTGCTGTCGAAGAAGCTGTTAGTAATCCAATTACCGTACAGCGATATCATCTCTCTTCGTGGTTATATTAATAATCTCTAGATCGTCGTTAAGGATCGTGACACTGGTCGCAGTCGCGGATTCGGATTCGTCCGCTTCAGCTCTGAGGCTGACGCCGAAGCTGCGGCGCATGAAATGAACAACCAGGAGTGAGCATTCATTTATCTACTGTCATCCCCTCTATCCCACAATGCTGTCGCAACTTCTCCGCGTTGGATCGAAGGTTTACATATCTAGGTTTGACGGCCGTACTATCCGCGTCGACAAAGCCAGTGAACGAGCTCCTCGCAACGATGGCGGCTTCCAAGGCCGTGGCGGGTACAACCAGCGCGGAGGAAACGGTGGAGGATACGGAGGATATGGTGGCGGATCTCGTGGAGGATATGGTGACGGCGGTAAGCTGTTCATTCTGCCTGGCCTTTACATCCAAGGGCATCGCAGTTCTCTTTATTGGTGATCCCATGGGGCTAACTGTGTATAGACTGGCGCAGAAGCGATGGTAACTAGGCTAAGGCCCTTGCCTCTAACTAAAGCGTGGATTGAAGTACGGTGCAGTTGGACTGATCCTTTTCGTGCATTGTTTAAACGGACTTCATCGCTCAGATAAGCTTCTATCTCGATAAATACTTCATGAGACACGGCCGCAGAAGAGGAATTAAAACGCAGTATGACGGCGGAAGCACGGTTTTGATGAATCACGGATGCTTTATCTCTGTTTTTTAAGGTCATACCTCCATTACTCGTTAATTATTGAATTTCCATGACACAGAGAACAATTGCAATCTATAACCAGATACTACGCGGCGATACTCTGCGCCAGTAATAGTAGAGGGGAATACTCTATAAGCTTGAAACCATGTAGTCTATGTAAGTCTTGCACTTGACCGCCGATCACGGATGGTAGAGAAACGTCAATGTAACTCACGCTCTTTCCTCGTTTTGGAAAGCCCGATGTGCCTCCTCCTCCGACCGACTTAGCGACTTCTGTAAATCCCTCTCAGCCGCTTCTTCATCTCTCGCTGCCTCGTCTTCCTTCTCAATGGCCTTCACCCGTCGAACCAAATCCGTGACATGGCCATCAGCACTTCCAAGCCCGAGGCCCTCAAGTGCCTTCTCTAACAGATAAAGATACTCGGTATTCTTCCCACTCTGACCCCGTCCACGACTGATCACCTCCGCAACATCCTGCGGCTCACGACGGGCTGGGTCACGCAGGAACTGCGGATTAGTGGGCTGCCCGATATATACCATGCAAGTAATCGGTGTAGAATCCGACCCCGGGGTCTTGGATTCCGAGAACGGGTAGAATGGGGTGTAATGCACAGAGTATCCGTCAATCTCACGTTCGTCGAGGTAATCATGGACTTCTTCGGCGTGAGAGGCGGGAATATGGTATGCTGCGCCCCAAACTCGAGCTGCTGATGACGATGACTCAAGGTGTGCGAGCTGCAGAGTAATGATGTGAGATATCAGGCCTAGTTACCAACACGAAGTGGCTGGTATAGGAGGAATGGCCACATACCGGATCATTCAATGTCTCCCAAAAACCTCGTTCTATGACCGTTACTACTCGTCCGGGATTTTCCGGCGTTCCTCGATGGTCAGTACTTAATAAGTCAGTGTTTTAGCTCGGAAATTGGCAACCCAATGCCCATTCTAAGAACCTATAACACACCTAGCCTATACGGCGCAAGCTTGAAGTTAGCCATGCTTGGTAAGGGTGAGGAAAGTGCCGCAGCTCCAAGCTTCCCAGCAAAGACTTCCATAGTTCAAGGGGCGACGAACCTGCCAAAAGCGACGCACATAGCCGTTGACATAACCCGGGACTCTTTGATCTATACGAGGTCGCATATCAGCTGAAGTCTGGGAGACCGGCAATGGTGATGTGCCATTGATCCTTGACCAGGACCTCTGAATACTTAGTCCAAAGCCAGAGTAACGTACCATAATGTGGTGGTGGCTTCCAGATCAAGCTCCTGGATTGCATCAGAATTGAAATTTAAGTATTCGCTTGGAACCCCGAAGATCTTATTCTCTCCAAGGACTAACGTTGACTCACCCATATCCAAATACCCATAGATCACCGTCTGGGAAGTAACTGCGCCATGTTCGGCCATCTGGAGAAGCATGGCCGTTTTCATTACTAGAATCCATGCCAGGCCCGTCTAATAGAGTCGGATATTAACCGTCTGCTCTATGATTACAAGGTCTGTTTGTCTCTAAAATGTATATAGATTTTGAGATGGAAGCGAAAGCGCGTAAAGTCGAAACAGCTCCAGAAACAAGGCTTTGTTAGCAGTGGAAATCTGGAAAGATAGATGGCCTCAAGCTTCATTCAACGCTACCATGAAAAAGTGTAGGGAAAAGGCTATCCTGAGAGGTAAATGTACATTACTGAGCATTGCAAAGAATGTGCTGTACAATCCACCCCAGGTGTTTGTACTGTTTGCTCGCCGTTAATGTGGGAAAATGGCGGAAGTTGATGCAACATTGAACCAATCAATCCCGGTAGCTTTCAAGTTGACGCCCCGCTGCACCCGACATTATCCCCCGTCTCTTCTTGCTGCCTCAGGTTCTATGAAAACCCCCTGCTTATTGATCAATATCTTAGTAGGAAGAAAAGCATACTGCAAGGTAATCTAAATGGTGTGAATCCTTTCTATAAGGACCAGGAATCTTCAATAACTGCCTATTGATTGACATTGCTTCCATTTCACTATTCAACAAATTCTCTACTCCAAAGTCCATCCACAGCTATTGCATTTTGTTTGTGGAAAATATAGTTACTATGGCTAGCTTACTTCGCCTACTCCGGATGCAGTACACTCTCCCAGTCGACCCAACAGTCTCCTTTGCCGGCAAGACCGTCGTCTTAACTGGAGCCACATCTGGTCTGGGGTTCGAAGCCGCTATCAAGCTTCTGAATTTAGGCGTGGAGTCGCTTATTATCGGCAGTCGCAGCCTAGAACGAGGAGATGCAACCAAAACTGAGCTGGAAAAATGCACCACCAGACAAGGAGTGATCCAAGTCTGGGAGCTGGACATGAACAGTTTCCAAAGCGTCAAAACCTTTGCGGATCGCATTCAAAAGGAAATCAAGCAGCTGGATATCGCACTCCTCAACGCCGGTCTCTGCAATAAAGTGTATACCGCATCACCGGAGGGATGGGAAGAAACATTGCAGGTTAACGCGTTGTCCACTTCTCTATTGGCGCTTCTGCTCCTTCCGAAGCTGAGAGACAGCTCATCTGACTCAAACCCGGCGCATCTTGCTGTCGTTTCCAGCCAACAGTTTGTTCAAGTCAAGGCCACGAGCCTCCGGACAGAAGGGTCGCTATTGGAGCATTTGAATGATCCACGACACTTTAGCGGGACAAAGCAATACGGCATCTCCAAGCTGCTGTTGGAGTATGTTCTGAAGACCATGGCTGATCGGGTACGGAATGAGAATGGAACTCTCCCTGTTATTGTTAATACGATAAGCCCGGGACTTTGTGTGTCATCGCTTGGACGGCAGTATGACCGATTCTATGAGCGATGGGTTGTTTGGCTGTTCTATAAGCTTTTTGCTCGCACGGCAGAGCAAGGAAGTCGGTCGATAGTTAGTGCCACATACCAGGGAGCAGAATCGCACGGGAAATGCTGGAGGAGCGACGGGTATTTGGAGTATGTTTCTGCTTATTTTCCTTTCATTTCCCTTCTATATCTTTGGACTTATGTCAGGGTTTTCATTACATGCTAACAAGGGCAGCGAATCCACCGCGCTGACAACGGGAACGGAAGGAAAGGCATTTCAGGTCAAGGCGTGGAAGGAGATCATTGGGATTCTTCAGGAGCAGTGTCCAGAAATCAGAGAGTTGGTTGGGGAATGAAGGATAATGTAATACTAAATTAGGCGAAGAAACAACTTAACCGAACCATAAATACTGTGGAAAAAGATAAATATAGATACAGGCTCACATTAGCTCCACCGGGAATTGAGGAGAACCCGAGAGCCATACTCAATCAGGATAAACAAATGAATCAGAGGGTGGGATAGGGCTGAGGCAATTCTTTCTCTCAGCAAAGCCTCATTTTATTCCATTTGGATGCCCAAATTTTTTCCCGTTAGTTCAGTGATCTTCTCTCTGCCACCGCGTATTCGTATACTGATCGCCCCCCTTTGATTCAACATATTAAGATTCTTGGCAATCAGCTTTTCGAACCAGTGCCCCACGCGCTCCGCTTTTGACCACGAAGAAGCATATGCTAACGCAAACACTAACTCCCTCCTGAAACTCCTGACCAAAATCCTTCTCTTATCTCTGCCTATTTCTTCTTCCTTCTTTGTTAAGTGGCGTGTCCGATCGCTATAAAGAGCGCGTTTCCCGCGTCAGGCACCCCCAAAACCACATTTCCCTCAATACCGAACATCGGTTACGTCAGCTGGATAGACGTCAATAGTCAACACCATGGCGTACAACCAATCTTACAATCCAGATGCGTTGCCAGCGTAAGTTGAGATCGCAGATGATGATTTTCACGATGCGCCGTATGTCGCTAATATTTCATAAAATGGACCAGACATGCAGAGCCCGAACAGGTACCGACCGAGTGCTTTAGTTTCCCTGATCAACCCCTCCATAACTGACGAAATAACGCCAGGTAGCCCAGATGATCGGTGCTATGCAAACCGGCCCTCAGCATCATCACAATCAGAGTAAACCGTCTCGACCATCCCCCAACCCCTCTTCTAGTGGAGTTCCACCTCGAGTTCCCGTAACGAGTGCGCACATGAACAAGCCATTACCCGCACCGGCTGCGAACCAACATCGGACTCATCCACTACACCCATCACCACCTCCACAGAACTACGGATTTGGGCCACCCCCTTCCCAGCCTGTGCGCAATCGGCCCCAGCCTTCGTCCCGGCCCCCACGGTCTCCAAACCCGCCGTTGGCTGTCCCTGATGACGATCCGCAACAACTCTTCCCGCTGTTTCGCGCCGCCAACACATCCCACACCGGTTCACTGACCGAGATGGAGCTGGGCTCCGCTCTCGTGAATGGCGATTTTACCTCGTTTCACCCTAAGACGGTGAAGATGATGATCCGCATGTTTGACCGGAATAGCAGTGGGACGATCTCGTTCGACGAGTTTGTATCGCTATGGCGCTACCTTGCCGCGTGGCGGGAGCTTTTTGACCGATTCGATGTCGATCGTAGCGGGCGCATCAGCCTTCAGGAATTCGAGAACGCACTCCTCGCATTCGGATACCGACTAAGCCAGCCGTTTGTGACGGTGCTTTTCACCACATTTGAGAGCAAGGGACGGCAGAGGAATGGACCTGCCCACCCCGCGAAGATGGGAATGAGCTTCGACCTGTTCGTGCAGGCGTGTATCAGCTTGAGACGTATGACGGACGTCTTCAAGCGGTATGATGATGACCGCGATGGTTACATTACTGTGAGCTTTGAGGAGTTCTTGACTGGTAAGGGAATTGTGGTGTTTCTTTTCTTACTTCTACCTTGATCAGTCACTGACGCAATGACGTACAGAAATCCTGCAACTACAGGACTAGACGGTGGATAAGGAGTTCTTGTGCATCTCTGCGTTAATCTTTTCTGGTTGTTCTACTATTATACCCTGTTTATGGAGCATCATAATTCAAGCACCGGCGATCCAGCAAAAAGGAACATGCGAAGTGTATTCGGTGTACTTGCATGCTACCTACTCGTAGGTAGTGGTGATTTTTGTGTTAAAAGGCTGCATTGACCTGTACTATAAACTGCAGTGCCTCATGATAAGAATACGGACCGGGTTGCAAATGATTTGGTAATGAATATGGTACCTTACCACCCTAAACCTTCTTGGGTTGGATGTCATGACATGTCATTTCCTTAAAAAATTCTCCGACTTGCACGAAACGCCATGCAAAGAATTTACTATTTGGGCAAGATAATCATAAGAAAATCAAAATTATAATCTCCGATCCCCCCAAAGAAAGGGCAATCATTTATATACTCCATACATCTTGATCGTTTCTTTTTGCATTCCTCGGAGAGTCGGTCATTGATATCCTTAAGTCCGACAGACTCGGGACTTTCCGAAAGACCGACAATTTAGTCCAAGTTATAGATACTTCTCATTTATAGGAACGGAGTCTCGACCGCATCCTCTCTCACTTTGGTTGGCTCATTCACGCCGAAAAAATCTTAGCGACCACAAGTGGGAATCGATTAGCGACTGCGCCGAAGGTTTTTCTTTTCTTCTCGGTGTTCTGTGGCGTTTCTTTTCTCGTTCTTTATGTCGATCTTTTACTAACCCTGAGTCACTCGGTCTTTAACGTCGGATCTGCCCGCCGCAACAGATTGGAGCATTCTTGGTCCCTTTCTCCTCAACTTGGCGGCCAAATCCTCGCCTGTCAAGTCAGGTCTGATCCAATTTCATTCTCGACGGGCCGTGCATTCTTGCATCGTGAAGAATGACGGCGCTTTCTAATCCTAGTGATGACCGGGATCAACATGATACCCACACACTTAGCAACGGTCAGGTTGTGACGGGCGACAAGATAGCTTCGGCGGAACTGGACCCCAGCTTGGCGGACACCGACACTTCGAATAACCATCGTCAATCTTCAGAAGAAAAGCATGCGAATGAATCGAACGGTGATGGAACGATGGAAAAAGTCGCCACTGGCGCTTCGCTGGGCCGAGTGCCTTCTCAGGCGCAGAAGTTGGGGAAGAAGAAGATCGTTGTTGTCATGACGGCGCTTTGTGTAAGAACTTACTTTTGCTATTCTGCCCCTTAAGTACATCTTTGATGAAATAACGGCTAACCATGCGGGGGTCTACAGTTGGTCCTGTTCTTAGCAGCTCTAGATATGGTAAGTGACAGAATCGCTCGCATATGTCGTCATAGTTCGGATATTTACTGACTGATATAGACAATCATTTCCACGGCCCTGCCAACAATGGCCTCTCACTTCAATGCCTCGGAGAGTGGATATTCATGGATGGCTTCATCGTATATGCTTGCTAATGCTGCCGCGGTGCCCCTCTGGGGTAAAATTAGTGACATCTGGGGCAGAAAGCGCATTCTGTTGCTGGCCAATGTTGCTTTCCTCGTAGGTAGTTTGATCTGCGCGCTGGCTATTAATCTGCCGATGATTCTGGTGGGTAGAGCTATCCAGGGTGTTGGAGGAGGTGGTATCATCGTGTTAGTGAATATCTGTGTCTCTGATTTGTTCAGTGTCCGGTAAGTCATGCCCTCTATGCTTTCTCCCTTTCGATGGACAATTGTTAAAGGATTTATACTTTAGAGAACGGCCGATGTATTATGGTCTTTTCGGGTCTACATGGGCAATCGCAGGTGCTCTAGGCCCTATCGTTGGAGGCGCCTTCACTACCAACGTTACTTGGCGTTGGTGTTTCTATATAAATTGTAAGGAAATCAGCGAGCAGTAGACGGAACTATGCTAATGTGCTTTACCAGTGCCCATTGGAGGCGTTTCATTTGTGATCCTCGTTCTGTTCCTTAAGATTGAGGCTGAAAAAACACCGCTTCTAGCAGGTCTAAAATCCATTGATTGGATAGGTATCGTCTTAATCATGGGAGGAACGCTCATGTTCTTGTTTGGCCTGGAGTATGGTGGCATCACTTACCCTTGGGACTCGGCCACCGTCATCTGTCTCATCGTCTTTGGAGTAGTGACGTGGGCTATTGCCATGGTGGTTGAATGGAAAGTCGCAAAATATCCCGTTATACCGATCCGTCTCTTCACTAATTGGCACAATGTTCTGGTCCTTCTCGTCTGCTTCTGCCACAGTTTCGTGTTTATCTCTGGCGCCTACTATCTCCCGCTCTATTTCCAGACCGTGCTCCTCGCCAATCCTATCATGAGCGGTGTCTACGTGCTTCCGAACGTTCTCAGCCTTTCCTTCACTTCCGCATGCACTGGTTTCATCATTAAGAAGACCGGCCGCTACCGCGAGCTTATTGTGGGTGGATTATTCTTCATGACCCTTGGCTACGGACTCCTCATCGACCTGAAATACTACGCCTCGTGGCCTCGTATCATCATCTATCAACTAATCGCCGGTTTTGGCTCCGGTCCTGTTTTCCAAGCACCCCTCGTTGCCCTCCAGGCTAACATCCACCGTGGCGACGTCGCTGCCGGAACCTCCACGTTCGGCTTCCTTCGTCAAACCTCCGCCGCCATGTCCATCGTCCTTGGTACCGTCGTGTATCAAAATGTCCTCCAGCAGCAAATGCCTAAGATCTCAGCCGCGATCGGGCCCGAGAAAGCCACCGCGCTCGCTTCCTCCTTTTCCGGCTCTCAGGGCGACGTCATCAGAGCACTCCCGGAAGATCAAAAGAACGTCGTCCTGAAAGCATACACCTTCACCCTGAGCCGGATGTGGATCTTCTACACCGCCATCATCGGCTTCGGACTGCTAGTCAGTCTACTTATCCGACCCGTCGTGCTCAGCAAGGCACACACCTTCACCAAGACTGGTCTTGCAGAACAAGAGCGCGCAAGACAAGAGATTCTCGCCGCGCAAAGAGGCGAAACTCAGACCGAACCCAAGGAGACCGTATAACCCCCTCCTCTTCTCTTCTACACCAATGGGTTCAAACCCCCCCACCCTCTTCTCTTCCCATAAACATACATGGTACAGTCTACACGCATAATAGACCCCTCTTGCTCCTTTTTTCCAAGACTGTCGCCCCCTACCCTCATAATGATTGAGTCTCTGATACTCCTGGCGGGTATTATGAGCATTGTCAGACCGTGAGAAAAGTTTGCTGGTTTTTGCTTTCTGCTTTAGCTTAACGTATCGCTATACCCACTTCAACAGGGATCTTTGGTGTTGCTTGATAGCTGGAGTTGTTAAAATAATGTATATTAGATTGGAAACTGATGAACTGGAGTAAATACATAATTGCATGCAGACTTAGCGCAGAGATTACCATTTCAGTGTTTAATGAAGCTTGAAGAAAAGAGTTTGCTCTGTACATTTTTCACATAATAAAACCAATCCAATATGGAGAACTTATCCTCTCGCCTTACCTATATACCACAAGCTTCATAAGACTAAGTGATAGGTCTAAAATGACATCGCTGTCCAACAGCCGGAGCTTTCCGATAACCTTATCATACGTAGTACTTGCACTTTGTTTGATTGCTTAGTAGGTATACTATACTTAGTAAGCTGCACGTCTTTGTTACATCCTACAGGGGGTTTGCTGTAGATAGGTATAAGGTATGCTTCCACTCGGTCTGCTGGTGCCAAAGTTGATGTATCACTGCTGACGTCAATGCGATGTTTGGGACTGGAAACTTAATCTGAACTTTATCGGCAATGACGTGAGTATATGCCGGTTTAGGCAGTCGATCGTAGATTCAGTCTTGTTCAATTGGTACCGTACTTTAGCGGATGATCCACATGGAATCGATGAGCAATCACTTAACTTTTCTCGGTCGGTCTATGGAGACGACATATATGGCGGTGAATCCACCACAATACTCAACTTGGCCGGCACATCCTCTTCAAGTTTTTTATTCCTATTCAAACATCCTTATATACATTACCGAATTTTAGAAGATAAACAAACAGATTCTGGAACGCCATCCCCAAGTGACATTGAAAGAAAGCCAAAGATTGTTCTGTCCGGGTCAAGAGATGGGAACGACGAGTGAGACTGAGAATCTCATGCGGAAAGAGCTTTTCGAAAACAAGCGCTTAAGGCGAGGTTGCCAATAGGATCCAACGGCAAAAGGAAGGGGTATAACAGTGGAAAGGAAGCGGAAGCTACGGCGAAAGTAGAGAGGGCTGGAAACGGGAAATGATATCCAATGAACAAAAGAGACATATCCAACTCGCTCACCCGATTAGGTATTCATACCTTCCTTAACGCCACACGATGCCATAGTTGAGACAGTGAAAGAAAGAACAAGACCGCAATTATCAATCTAGACAATAAGGGAGGCTATGTCTTTGCCTTTTTCGGTGCTCCTTCCGCACTTGGTCCACTATCGGGGCTCTTGCGCTTTTTCTCTTGATCGTCTTCACGCGCAAAACTGGGACCTGTTTGAACGGCGGGAGTGGGAAAGGTCAGAGGACTAGGAAGGATGTTACTGTCCGGACCAGAGCGGCCAAAACCCCATTCAGGGAAGAAACTAGATGGAGAAGGAAGAAGCGCATCTGGCACGAAGCGACTAGGAAGTGCAGATATCGGCGTCTCTATGTTGTTGCTGTTGTTGTTGGTACTACTATATGCATTGTTATTCTGAGCAGCTGTGCTAGGGGGAGGCGGCCGGGCAAATGGATTCGGTGGTCCCTGAGCGCCTGCACTGAGGATTGCACCGGCAGAAGGCGAAGGCGGAGGTAACACGACACTGGAATGGTTGCCGTCAAGATTGGCTTTGGCTGGTGTAAGTGTTTTGTTCCCTGCAGAATCGCGTGAGGATGAATCTGCTGTTGCGCTGCCCCGATCCGAATTCTCGCTGGGTATTTGCACCTTTAGCTGTGGACGTTTCGTATTTAACTGACCGCTGTTCGTCCGAACGGGAGGCTTGATCTCAGGTACCGGCTGGGGACGAGGCGCTTCAGTCGCGGCTCGTGGTGGAGGGGGAGGCGCCACTGGCTGGTTGAGTCCCTTTTTGTCCTTTGCTTCGTTATGTGAAAATTCAAGCTTCACTTGTGAGTTCTCATTGCGCGGCGACGTAGGTGGACCGACTCCAAAGTGACGAGCCAAGACCGAACCACGATCATCAATCGGCGTAAAGATACTACGTGATTTCGACGATATCGACCTTTGCTGCGGCGGTGACTGACTGTCTTCAGCTTTCATCGGCCCAGGCATCTGGTCCGCTGGAGGAGCTTCGGGAAGTGATACCGTCCGCTGTTGTTGTTGCTGGGGCTGTTGTTGCGCCTGCTGCTGCTGCTGCTGCTGCTGCTGTTGCTCCGACGGGAACGTGGGAGGCATGGAACTCCTTCCCTGTTCCGGCATAAATGCTTGGGCAACCTGGGACATTTGCGGATGTGAAGGTTGCGATAAACCCATAGGAGGTGTTTGCTGCGCAAGGATATGCGGATGCTGGGGATGCTGTTGAATATGCGGTGGAATTGCCTGGGGCGGCATTGTATGTGGCGGCATGGATTGCGGCGGCATAGGTTGATGCTGATGATGCGGCGCTGCATGATGTACGCCGTGTGGAGGGCCAAAGTGCGCAAACTGACCGGGTCGGGGTTGTTGACCTAGAGCGTGGTGGGCATTCGGGTTATACATGGAAGGGTTGGACATATAGGCAAATCCATTCTGAGGCGGCGGTGGTGTGGCATGATGTTGCTGGGTACCGATATTGGAACTAACTCTGCGAACGTGATTTCTGGAAGATGGTCTTGAAAGTCCTTGAGGTTGAGGGGTACCGTGACGCGGATCAAACGGCAGTCCATTGCCGATGGGAGGGGATGCGGAAGGTGCATGATTAACATGTTGGAAGCCGGGATGACTGGGGAGATGAGTTGGTATCATCGGAGGGTTATTTTGCGGTGGTGTTGGATGCATTTCTTCAGGGGCAGGTGTGGTCTCATCTTCATCGTCGTCGTCATCGCGCCGGCCGTTAAAGTCCTCAGGGCCTTTATGCTCGTGCGGCGGGCCGAACTAAGGGCAAAGCATGTCATGTTAACAAAATGACTCGACATCGTACAGGTGAGAAAGGAGACAAACATATTGATAACGACCCAAGGTCTCGCGCATATCACATGATGAAAATTCATATAGCTTCTTGTTGTGACCGAATATGATGACAGCAACATCTACTGAGCATAGCACCGCAAGCTCATGCGCCTTCTTAAAGAGACCACCCTTCCGTTTCAGAAAAGTACTAAAGAGCAGGGTATCATGTTAGCTCTTCAAGTTGCACCCAGCGATAGAGTGTAGGATGAGACCTACACTGAACGATTGCGATCATCCTTGATCGCCTTGATCTCGATCTTTCGCCGACCCATGAGGGATACAGTGTGAGCGTATCACACGAGGGTAAAGAACGTAGGTGAAACACCGAAGGCAGGATCAATAGCGAGTAGACGTGAAGGTATGCGTCTTTGTATGAATTAGTGGCGCGAGTTGAAACCTAGGGAAGCGCCAAAAAAGAAAAAAAAAAAGGAAATAAGGAATTCCAGAGCACGGTGGAATAAACGACTGTGTTTGCTTAGGCTCCTTTCTTGAATTTCCCCCCCTTTAATTTTCTTTTTTTTTAAAAAAAGAGACAGGAAGATTTAAAAAATAATAATAACAAAAACGAAAGGCAGTAAATAAAACGTTTCAATTTCTCCCAAATGAAGTGGGGACAAAGAAGGAGATGAGAAAGAATGCGAGGGTACAGATAGACAAGAGGGGTGAGATTGGCACAGCGCTATTTGGAGGGATGAACCAACGAAGCGCGTAAAGGGCGACGGCGTCTTACCGGTCGGGGAAGAAGAACAAGGGCCCCCCTTATGCAGGCAAGGACTAGAGGTGACAGAGAAACCTCAGGTCACCAAGGTGAAAACGAGAGACAGAACGACAGATAAGATGAGCCAAAGTCAATTCTGGGATGGAATACGAAGGATGGATGGATGAGAAAGGCTGGATGGTTGGAGCGGCGACACGCGGGTGATGCAGAAGATTCTAAAGATAGACATCGACTGTGGGAAACTTCTTAATCACTGGACCTGTCGGCGGCTACGGGCAGCCGCCGTTGGCGAGCTTCCTAACCGCCGCCCGGGCTATTTATAGATCCATTGCTGACTGCTTCATGAACCCCTACCACTAGGTACATATACCGATCACTCCGCCTCTTCCTGGTTTAGATCTTTGATCGATAATCTCCTGGCCCCGATGAAACCCTGGTTTGTCTTTTGCCCTGCCACTATTTTCATCAATACTACATACAACCCAATGAGGTTCCTGTTCTACAGAGTTCCGGCTCCCGGTTTCACTGATCATGTCAATCTCACGTTGACAACTCCAGGGTGGCGTGCCAGTAGCGATTTCGTGAAAGTTGATTCTATCCACTCTCATCATGCTATACCTTATGATCGTCCCGCGCTACTAATGATGCCATATTGAGCTCGCATTAGCCCCTCAAAAGAAATCCTAAGACTAAGTATTTAGACTAGCCGGTGGTGCCAGCTATGGGCTCGACCGCCTGCACAAGGATGGCTAGTTCAGTAGGCATCAAGGTTAGCTGCCTGAGGCAGGCATTGTCTAGTTACCTAATGAATTTTGTCCCCAACCGCGACACGGGGCCCAGACTTTCAAATTTGCAGTTCTGATATGGTCGATTCCCTGTCGGGCTAAGCGGTAAAGGGTCCGCTGGTTTATCGGGATGGTGGATAACGGATTGGGAACCGGCAGAATTGGTGAACCCCTTATCCCCTTTGATTGGACCATCTTCCATGACCAGTCACGATGATCAACTCATGAATTTGATCTGTCGCCTCGCATGTTCTTATGTCAAGGCAGAAAACCAGGCATCGACATGAGTCTCATAATTGGGTGATATCATTTGATTTTTCCTACCCCGTACGGAGTTGTGTTTTTTTTTTTTTTTTCTTTTTGAGATACGTCGGATGTATGTCGGCGACGTTGATAAGCAGGGAACAGTTGTCATACAACCGAGTCGAGTCATGCGCCCCTACTAAACATACATATATGCAGTGTACATCCATGGATATGGTTGATTGATTGGTTTACATCTCTACTCCATACCTAATATACATCATGAATTCTACCTAACTGGACCTACATAGACGCAAATCCTCTGTTGGGTACGAAAAAGGTTACTACCTACTGTATCTCCATGGTATTATACGGTATTCTGCCTAACCTCTTTTTTTCTCGACACTACTACCTTAAATTTTAGCATGTCATCATTTTGACCACCGGGTTTCAAGAAGGAGGGGAGAATTTAATTAAAACCATACCACTTCTATCATATCCCCAAAACCACTGTCAAGCTTCCTGGTTTTCTTTTCTGGGAAGGTTTTCAAGGTAAAAAAAAAAAAGTCTTGGGTAGCGGATCATGAACAATGAATGAACCGGCGTTCGTCTTGTCCTCTTGAATTCCAAGCCAATTAACTGGCGTCTATGGAGGGCGACTGAACCATGGATAGAGCCAGAGTTCGGGGGTGTATTATTATTTCACCCCTGAAACGAGACAGTAGATCCTCATCGTCAATCGTCCTTCCAATCAACTAACTTCTCTACCTCGTCGCTTTTTCCCTTTTCTCTCCTGTCCCTCTTCCTCCGTCTTTTCCTCTCATTATATCTTCTTTTTCTTCTCTGTTATCAATTTTGTTTTACTCCGTTTGGTCGCATCATTGATTTCGCTCGTCGGTTTTACCAGCTCCACATTCCAAGCTTAAAAAAACGTGGAGATTGCACTCGTTATCCAATTTCCTAAATTCTCTGCAGGTCGATTGTGGCCTTATTGCCAGTAGTACAGTATCGCTGCACGCTAGACGTGCTGCCCCGTCTGGGCTGCAGGCGATTGATTCTCTGGCCACCTGAATGTTCTCCTACAAATTCGATTGATCTTTTTTTTTATTATAACTCATTTTTATTTTTCTCTTCTTGTCTATTTTTTTCCCTTCTCTTTTTTGTCCTTCTTAGACTCCAATCTATTGAATCAACTTACCAAGTCTTTCCCTTTTGGTTCTACACCTCTTTTTCCTGGACCTGTTATTTATACCGCTTTTCTCCTATTGATCTACAACTGGTTATCTACTCGCACGGTCGAGCGTGGAATCGTGAAGTCTTCCTCTTTAGGTTCGCTAATCGACTCGTTTTAAGACGCCACTCCTTGACCGCGTCTCAGAAGGTCGACTTCTCCGACTTATAGTTGGTCGCACCTTTCAACTCAGGAGTCGAAGAAGCGCAAGGTGAAAATGCCGTTCCTCGCCCGCGTCTTTCGAATCAAGGACTCCCATACTCCCAAAAAGACAAAAGCCCCTGTGGTAGAAGACAATGGCCCTTCCAAGCCAAAATGGACCGACGCGTGGCAGCGTACCGAAGTGTCTCCGGAGGAAGTCCAGGATCTCCTGCGAGGTTGTACGCAAGAGTTGAAAGCCCGAGGTAGGTTTCCTCTTTCTTTTTTACCTTTTTTGTCTGGACCCCTGACGTCAATGCCCCTCCGTCGACATTTTGCGATAAGCACATTCTTCACGTCGCTGATCATTGCCATGCTTTCTCCTCAACAGGTCTCCAAACACCTTTCCTCTTATTACCTTTCCGGCCAGGCTCCGACGCCAGCGCTGCACGTACATTCATCCGCAACTACTTCAATCAAGCCGTGCAAAAAGGCTCCCCTCCCAAAGGAGATGCCTTAGCGCAAGAGCTACGACTGACGGACCCAATTGTAAGCCACCCTCGGAACCCCTTGTGCGACAAGCTCAATCACTTCTATATCTATTATCTCCGCTTACACGGGTATTTCAGGTCCTTTGCAGTGTGCTAAAGTGGTGCTGGAGCAGACTCCCTGGAGGAGTTGTCACATGGGAGGCCTACGAATTGTTTAAGGTTGGCGAACAAGGTTCGTATCGAGATGCCTCGGAGGCATAGTAGTGTATGCTTATTGGACCACAGATTCTCAGCTTGCCCGCGATGCATTCTCAACGTTCATCCCCATTAGCGTTGACTCAGATGCCAGGTCTAAAATTATCTTCGACTTCTTCGATCTTTTAACCGCAATTGCGGCGCATGGAAAGTCCAACGGCCTTGGAGGACGAAAGCTGTCTCGGTATGCCGGGTGGTGGGCGTTTGAACATACAGACACCGGCAATGGGTTTGAAGCTGCCTACAAGGATTGGGCAAGGTATGTAGTACTCACGCCGAACGATAATTAATGGCTGGTTAACTCCTAGTAGCGCCGCGGATGCGACAAGCCACTTGTTCTTCGCGTACCTACGTTCGCTGTCCCCTGACTCGCCGCGCGGGATGAGCAGTATCTCTACCCTACCCATCGCTCTGCAAACATTGCTTCAAGCCACAGAATACCCGCCAGAGACGCCAGCGCTTCTTCAGGTCTCTACCACCAAAGTTGTCATGATTGTCGACACTGTGTCTGCCACTCCCTTCGCGCTTTTACGTCGTGCAAAGAATTTCGAGTATCGAGACAGCGATAGTCACCTTCAAGAATTTGCTAGGTTTGAGGATCCCCTCCGAGCGCTCACGGATGAGTGTCTCCGTGTGCTGAAATGCATTTCGTCTACAAATCAATCGGTTGGATCGGATCCGACTTCTTCGACCAGAGAAGCATCGTGGTCCAGGTTTGAAGATCTTGGATTCGGGGCCACGCTGGATGCCGATGTTTATGACGACAGAACCTCGAGCATGGTGTCAAAGGAGTTCGGTGGCGGTCTGAGGTCCGCTCCTCAGTCTGGTGGAGGCGATCTCGGCCGTCCAACAACCCCTTCATGGGCAGATTTTATGTCTTCTGGTTTCAGTGATGACAACGTTTTCAAAGCTCCAGTGGCTCCAGTATTACTTCCTCCCGATAAGGTCCTGCCCCCAATCAATACAATTCGAGGCCAAAGCTCGCAGTCACATAAGCGCACTCTGGATGCTGAGCCGTCCATGGACCCTGGTGAATTGGCTAGTATTACCACTCTTGATCTGGATGATTCATTCTGGTGGGTGTGGATTAGCAGTTTGGCAGGTGAGGAACCAGCTTCCCGGAAGGCAGTATTTGGACGATGTGCATTGCTCGAGACTGTCATTAAGAATACGAAGTGGCTTGTTCTGGAGGAGCAAGTCAAAGGCGCGGCACCGGAGCCCGAACCTGGTGCTTATATCGTCGAGAAGAAGAGTTTCTTCGGGTTTTCGACGCGCAAGCGACTCGGGCGCCGTAAGTCCACGGCCAAAAAGGTCAGCGCGGTAGAAGAGTCTTACAAGCGGCCTGAGAACCAAGGGCCACAAAGTAAGACCAGCATCGGTCCTGACCAGCATGCCCGTATTCAGGCTGCAGCCGCTGCCCTTCAGAGGAAGCATCGGGAGCAAGAACTGGCCGCATCCGGGGAAACTAGAAGGAATGTTCGGGATACCACTTACTCAAAGACCAACTCTGTTATGACACTGCAGCCGGCCATTATGAACGAAGCCTCGCATGCTTTAAAATGGGCCAGTAACTACGACAAGGGCAAGCATGCCTACAAAGCCGCATATATGGAGAATAGCCTTGCGGGAACTGGTGCTCCGGTAGATGAACTAAAGGAGGCCTCCAGGGACAACCTTAGCCCACCTTTGTCTCCTGCGCTCAGTACCAGTACCCGACAGGCTCCCCCGCCTCTACCGAAGGACGACGTTCGTAGCTCTCCGGCGCCCGCAACACCTCAGAAGGATAGCTTTACTAGTGACAGAGACGCCACTGGTCAGAAAGATAGCTCCAGCGCTCCTGTGGAATGGTCCACCATTGAGCCGCTTCGCAAGTCCACGGAGGTGGCAGAGAATTCGACCGGGAAATTGAAGAAGAAGCCTGCTACTCCGGGAATCAAGAGTATGTTTGGAACAACGAAGAGGAAGCCTGAACCTGAATCAAGGCCGCCAATGAAGTCTACGGGTGCTGGTGGGTCCGCTGTCGCTGCTGCACGCGCTGCCCTAGAGGATAAGGCAAAGGCATCTCAGGAACAAATTGTCCGACCATCCACCCTAAAGAAGAAACCTGTCCCGGGGACACCAGCTGCAGAAACACCTAAACCTGTCGTCGAGGCGCCAGTCATTCCCAAGCCTGCTGCTGAAACACCGGAGCCTGAACAGCCGGAGGCCAGGGTTCAGTCAGAGGCGAGACTGCAGCCAGAACCTCATGTCCCCGCATCAAACAGCGACTACCACAGTAACCAGCGGCAAGCCGAATATGATGCTCTTTCACGTGTAAATACCAACGAACGCACCGCAGCCGATAGCGAGTTCTCGAGATTCGACCAGGGGCCTTTGGTGGAGCAGCCGGCGTTTGTTCCAGAGGATTCGCCTGTGTCCGATACATTCTCTGAGAAGAAGCCCGTCGACAGCGCTCCGGTTGAAGCCAAGAATGAAGTTAGCACTTCGCCTCAGTCCAATCCTTCCCATGACCGGTGGGCACAGATTCGCAAAAACGCCGCCGAAAGAGCCGCCCAGTTTGAGCATATGCGGATGAACGAAGACGACGGTGGCAACACAAGCGAAGAGGAAAGTAAGTAACTCAAAGCCTCCATGATAGTGGTCGCCCATTGTACTAACGTGTATCATCAAGGCTTCGATGCTCGCGCGGCTCGTATCAAGGCCAGGGTAGCCGAACTGACTGGCAAAATGGCTTAATTGACACTTGATTCTTTCATCCATCTTTGCGTACCAATCGTTTTCTCTTCTGTCTTTTGACTCACATCATCTGTTTCATATACCTTGTACTGCCTGTTTAATCTTTCTACGGCCTTAACATTTTTCCATACATGTTACAGGTTCTATTTTCTTTGATTCCCCGTGTTTGGGCTTGGCCTCCATAAAATTCCTATTTACATGACAAGAGTCTATGCTCTTATAGCGAAGGATGACGGACGCACGCCATGAACGGACATTTCTGTTGTAATATCATCCCTGGTTCATTGGTTCATCGACGGATGGATAATCACGCTGTGGCGATTCTCATTTCGATTGTTTTGAGCTTATCGTTTTATTCCCCTTCCTGTTTATTGATTGTCTTTTTTTGTTTATTTATTATTTTATTTTTCACTTTTTTACACTGAATTATCAATATACCTTAGCCGACTCTCGCTATAAATCAAGCTTTATATTAGCACATCTCGGTGTAAATTACCTCGTGGCCCTTGACAACCTTTTTCCCCTCCCCGGCCCTTAGATAGGACATGGATCAAATAGGGCTCATGGTGGCTACTTGACAATTTCAGCAAATCCCACAGCTTACAGGTTAACAGAGGAATTTGTAATTGTATGTCTTGATGGCTGTTTCCTTAGCATAGTTTACGTTCGTATCGAGTGTATACAAAATTGTGTCGAGAATATATATCACCGGAAATACATACCTCAATCAGTATATTCATGAAGTAGACCCCACTATGTATATAGAAAGTGTAGTATAATACATTATAATTATCATTAATTCAATAATATATACCGTCATATGCTAATATGTATGTGGCGAGCAATCCCCCAAATATGTGAACGCCAGTCAATCATCAGCGCAGGCTCAGTCGGCCTGTGCCTGAAAGATGCCACTTCAGAAAGAACCCCATATACTCACAAATAATACATCGCTGAATGAATCTGGGTATCAGATAGTATAATATCAGAAAGCCTCAACTAGACTCCCTCTTTCATCGTGATAGAATAGATATAATGTAGAAGAGAGAAAAGTCACGATCACTATCGAACGTGACGTAATCGTCGGGTTGCTTCAATGGCCACAAGCGTACTTAGTGCGCCAATAAACAGACAGATCGAGATGGCATTAGGCGAACCCTTATCGAGGTTTATCCATTGCGTCTCCGAGGCATCTCGCTTTGTGCTGCCTGGCTCAATAACGCTGAACACTATCCAGCTGATAAATGTGCCGACGAATTGTGGCAGTGTCGTATACACATTCAGCACACCGAGGTAAATGCCAGCCAATTCACCTGTTGATGGTAAATCGGAGGCGCCACCCTCTGTGTCACTATCGCTGTCTGTGTCGTTGTGGTTGAGACGCAGCACATCCATCTCCGTATCTCCGCTCCTATCGCTGTAGGCCCCAGAACGGATACTGGAAGATGTAATCATAGTGACACCGGACAGACGCGAGGCTTGCGTTGGGCCTAGGGCTAGCTTATTTATCTCCACGCCCATAAAGGCGAAAGGGGCCCAGCTGCTGACAGCCCATGGGATTCCACACAAGGCCACTAGAAAGGTTGCAAAGGCCCGGGATCGGGCCAAAGGTGCGAAGATCATAGTAGCTGCAAACATCACATGTGAGATCAACCAGGTCGTCTGCAAGTCCGGGCGTATCAAAGTGATCTTCTTAAGCAAAGCGGCAATTCCTGGCGGAGGCCGTGGTGTGAATCTAGGCCTCCTGTCATCTGGAGGCTGTACGCAGAATGGTAACAGAACCGAGCTGAAGAATGTTATGGACGAAAAGACGACCAGTGACAAACTGCCAACTCGACCGACCTCACCAAGCATGTCGGTCGGATGCGTCGCATCCTTTGGAACCTCGTAACGGAAATATGTTTCACCAACCCAGGTGGTACTGTAGAAAAGGAACGGAAACCAGCCTAGTATAAATTAGCGAGGGCTGTACCAAGGTTTTCACCAGGATGTCTTTACCAATCCATGCCCAAAACTGAGCCCAGCAGATGGCTTGAATGCGAGGGGGCAGGTCCATTGTAGTTTTGAATAGTTGAGACATGACCTGGAAAGCTCCGGCCTTTCCTTCCGAGTCTCTGTCGCCGCCACAAGTCAACAAACCGCATTTAGGGCATATCCTCAGTCCTCGACTCACCTAGCAGTAATCAATACTCTCTCCTTCACCGCATAACAAGTAACCAGAACGGCGATGAGTAAGGATAGCGCAGCGATAACTGTCATTTGCTTAAATTGAGTATCGCCAATTGTGGTGCCGAAAATGCTAACTGTATCGATTGAGCCGATGACATAACTAATGAGCTGGCCAATAGCCGACATTCTAGTAGCTTTAGGATGTTAGGTCTGTAGTTCGCATTCGGCAATGGGTGAAAAACGTACCCCATGCTGACCCAGCCTGCTGTGATGGAATAGGCAACGTATCGACTATCAGGCTCCGACAACACGCTTGTACTAGACGCTATTAGATAGAACCTTATAATTCCTCAGTACCCCACACTCACCGATATTGATGGCAAAATCCACGGCATAAATGCTAAGGACTGCTAGCGCAATGGTAACTCTGTTGGCCTAGAAAATAATCCCCATGTGAGCTCTTGCTTATACCTCGGCATGCTTCTCAGTTTACCTTCTCTGCATCCTTGACGAAAAGGCCGACAATCTCTGTGGTCCATCCTAATACTAGTAAACACATGGCGACAATCAATGAGCCTATAATCATGAATGGCCTTCGCCTTCCCCATTTCGATCGGGACCGATCTGCAATAACGCCAATGAGGGGCTGAATAATTAACCCGGACAAAGGACCAGCGATCCAGACAAGCGATGTTCGGGATTTAGTGAGACCGAGCTGGAGAAGGTACGGAGTGCAGTCTATGTCGAGGAGGTTCTGATTAGAGGACGGTTGGGCGGCGGAGGAAAAGGAAAGGTCTTACAGGTCATTTCAATACCCCAAGTAAATCTGCACCGTAGATATATTAGCGGATCATGTTCATCACAGACAGTGTAGATACCGACAACGGTGGTCAACGTACTGTAACCCTAACAGACTAAATGTCAAGAGTGCCATCCGCATTGCCTCTGTTCGTCCCTTGATGGAGGGCGAACCCACCCATCTTGCAGCTTGTGGCATCCTTAATTAGATCGCTGGATGCTTGCATGCAATTGACGCTCTTAGAAAACCTCAATTTTCCATCAAATGGGCTAGGTCCACCTGGTCTCGTGCCCGCGATGAGGCAACTGCACGTTCTAGAGCAGTCGACAAGCTCTCGATTCTGTCGGGGAAAATAGGAGTCTGGATGGTAATTGCAAAGTGCACGGGCTTCTATGAGTTTGAACTCGACGAGTAATCAATAGCCGACGGTAGACGTTGGAGGAGGATTGCGCTCGTCGCAGTGTGTGTCTGTGATAAAAATAGCATGGGATGATGCAGCGCAGATCCAATGGCCGGGAACAATGACGTGGAAACCTCGAAGACCGATGGACGGAAGCGCGTAAGCGGTGTTCTATACCGAGAAGTAATCCGATGGGAGGGTCAATCGCATTTAAAAGCAAAGAACGCTAGGAGAAAATTGAGGCACCAAGGGAAGAAGGAACGAAAGAAAGAAAAGGAAGGGGAAAGTCACGGGCGGGACCCAGCCAACAGACGCATGCGGGCCCCCGGGAACGTCAGGGCAGAATTCAATCAATCTTATCGGCAGCAGTCTATGAATTTTAATCTTACCAGACCCACAAGGGACCTGGAAGGGTGGTTTATAAATAGCTGATCACGAACTCTCTAATGAACATCGACATTCTGCCAGGCGACTGACTCGTACGTAATACTAATCTAATTCATCTACAGGGATCCAGGGGTATGCTTTTTATATCTCCTTGTTCCCTCCGCCAAGTCTGAGAATCGGCTTGGTCTCTTTTCCTGGAGGACAGTAGCGTGAGCTCTGCGCATCTTTCGTGAAATTCGTAATATTCACTTGATTCGTTTCTAGAGCTGGGTGGTAAAAATGGATGTACTCCGTCATTGCCGGCCCACCGATTGTTTAAAAAAGCCGCCTACTCAAACCGAAATTCCCAAACATACCATAACAATAAAAACAAACTCAATCATGCTGCATTAGTATCTTTGCCCCTTTTTTGTCCTTTTTACACTTTCGTTAGCCTCATAAGCCTTCCCCGTCTACAGACGGTTGGGGGTGGAAGTCAAGGGCCACTGGTAACCAGCAGCATCGCTGAACTTGTAACCGAACGAGGCAGTGAAGTCATCAAGAACGGCAGGTCCACGAGAGCCTAGTCCACCGTTAGTCACAGAAACTCCCATACCATATGCAACACAGATCCACAACTTACCGTAGGGATATTCCATAGGGATGATCTCCTTGTTATCATCAAGGTAGTGCAGAAGAGGTGTGAAAATTCTCCAGCTGGCATCAAGCTCGTCATCACGAACGAAGTTCGAGTGATCGCCCTTCAGGGCGTCAAGGATCAAGGACTCATAAGCTTCGGGGATCTTAAGGTCGGAGAAGCGACGGCGGTAGGTGAGGTCAAGCTCGGTCACGACAGTCTGCATGGACAGGCCAGGAAGCTTCGAGTTCATCTTAATGTACACGGACTCGTTGGGCTGAACACGGATGACGAGCTCGTTGCGAGGAATGTCCTTGAAGATGCCCGAAGTCACGTCGCGGAATTGGATACGGATCTCGGTCTTCTGCTCATTGAGGGCTGGGGACTGTAAGCATGCGAACAACACAGGGAGTGTAGGGGGGAAGTTGTACCTTTGCCAGCCTTCATAATGAAAGGAACACCGTCCCACCGCTCATTCTTGATGTATGCGACCAGGGCGCAGAAAGTGGGGCAGCGAGAATCCTGAGGGACTGTCTCGTCCTCCTTGTATGCGGGCTTGCTTCCATCCAAAGACTTTCCGTACTGACCGATGATAACGTTCTTGGGCTCAATGGCGTCCATTGCGCGCAGGACACGCACCTACTAATGCATCAATATCAGAACGTAGGGCAGTTAGTTGAAAGAAACCGTTACCTTCTCATCACGAATATCCTCGGCAGAAAATGAGATGGGGCGCTCCATAGCGAGCAAAGTCAACACCTGAAGCAAGTCTGCAGTAAAGGGGTCAGCTTTCTTGCTCGTATGTGAGAACAACCAACGTGTTACATACGGTTCTGCATAACGTCACGAATGATACCAAACTCGTCGAAGTAGCCTCCACGACCCTCAGTGCCGAAGGGCTCCTTAAAGGTAATCTGGAGCAATAAAGTCATTTAGTAAATAACCAGACCAAACTGAGCAATTGTCCGATGCGTACCTGCACATTATCGATGTGATGACGGTTCCAGGTGGCGTTGAAGAATTCGTTGCCGAAGCGCATGATAAGGATGTTCTTGACCATCTCCTTACCCAGGTAGTGGTCAATGCGGAAGATCTCCTCTTCCTTCCAATTGGGCTCGAGCGCCTTCTGGAGATCACGAGAGCTCTGAAGGTCTTTACCGAATGGCTTCTCGACCTATAACAAATGAAGCACACATGAGTGACCGTTTTTGCTTAAGACGACGGCATAAAAAGCGACTCACGATTATACGAGCGACACCGTTCTTGGGGTAGCAGTTTCTCTTTAATTGTTCCGACACAGTAGTAAAGACGCTGGGGGGGAGAGCCATGTAGAAGACACGGTTCTGCTCCTTGTGACCCTTCTCGATATCCTCAAGGTGTCTAGTGAGGTTTTGGAAAGACTCATCCTTGTCGTATTGGCCCGAGACGTAGGAGCATAGTTGGCAGAAGCTGTCCAGCTGCTCTTCAATTTCCTTAGTGGGGGTCTTAATATACGACCGCACACGTCTCAGATATTCTTCGTGGTCCATGTTTGTCCGGGCATAGCCGACAATCTTAATTCCCTTGGGAAGGAACTTGTTACGGTACTAGATACAGGGTCAGCCAGGGAAACTGGAATACTCAACCCCTCATTGGAGGTCTAGTCTGCAGGTACATACAAGGCCGAAAAGTGCCGGGAACTATGAGACGTTAGCTTCCGGTCGATTTCTTGCACCAAGCTTCGCAGGATCACCCACCGTCTTCTTCTTCGCGAGATCTCCCGATGCACCAAGTACTACAATGACAGTGTCATCTTTAAGCTCGATGGTGCTAAGCGAAATTTCCATGTTAGCAGCGAATTAGAGGCACTTGCAGAGCAGGGATGGTGAATGGTGTATGTCGATCAATGGGGGTCTGTATGTGATGGAAGGATAATTTTTTTTTTTAGGAAAAAAAAATAGAGCAGAGCCAAGAAATGCAGTCTAGAGGTCGAATTCTATATAATACATATAATTGATGGGGATCAATTCCAGATTGAAATGCTTCGAGCGCGCGTTGTCATGGCGGGTTTGAAGGTGGACAAAGTGGGCGGAACAGTTGAGAGAGAGGGGTGTGATGTCAGCGGGAGACAGGATGTGGTCAACACTCACCCGGCGTTCTGGCGCTCCTCAGAACGTGCTATTGTGCTGGCCATGATGTTATGATAGGAGGTCGGGTCGCAGTGGGATGGAAGGAATGTAGGAAAGGAGAAAGAGGTCTATTTTCGAGAGGAGAGGGAAAAAAGTAAAAGGGGAGTCAGAAATAGAGGAGAGGTTTGTTGGAAAAATCCCCAACAGTTCCGGCGGAGCAGTGTACTTTTTTAACGCCGTGAGAGGGCTCTGCTTAGAGCTGCTGCTGCATTACGATGGTGGGGCACGAGGCCTAATTTGCCGCGGGGCTCTCACTCTTTCATGTATTACCTCTGGTATTATGGTATTATTATTTAATTCTATTATCATGATCTTTCTCCTTTTTTATTTTTTTATTTTTTGTTATTCCACCCCTTCGTATCATTGTATGTACCTCTACATACATACATAAGATTTTCTCATGAATTCAAATTCTGTATTATAAATTTAATATGCTTCTAGACTTTCTAGAAGGTCATGTTCTTGCTGGCTTATCATCTTGTAGTGAATTTCCTAGCTAATCTCCAGGTCCCATCGGTCGTGGCAATCCCTCTCTCCTCTTATATCATAGTTTCCATTTTCATACGTGACAGTTGAACTAGCCACCAGGCCCTACTGCACTACCTATAGTAGTAACTACAACCACCGTACCTGTAGAGCATGTTTGTAACCTGGTATTACCGTCAAAATATCAGATCATAGTAATCCCCTGAAATTATCCGAAGATAAACTGGGCTAAATCTACCGGAAAATTCAGATCCACTGAGTACCACTCGTTCCATATCCAAAGCAGCTGTTGGATGTTGCTGACCCCGCGCGATCTATCAGCTGGCTGGTAATCTTATGTTCCACAACCGCTTATTCTCAAGTAAGATGCATATCATATCACCTGAATGGAGATAACTGTTTTATAGACGTGAAAGAAGAGTAAGACATCTCGAGTAAATTTCTCCTGCGAAGGGTAATCGTCTTCAATCTAAATGCTAACTGTCTTACGGAGGACGCATGTTGAAATTAGGGTTACAACGACAGCCTGGGTGAATAGTATTCCAAGCCCATATTTACCATCACTTTGCTGTTTCATCTTCAATTCACCTTAACAATTGAATCTGCCCCTCGTATAGTTTCATTTAATATATTGACTAGAAAGTATCCCTCCGGTTACAGTACACAAAGAGCGATTTCGGACTCCACTGTATTACAGGGTATGTACATACAGGCCGGCCTATTGCATCGATGGCGCCAGAAGCTGTGAGGAAAGCTAGGGTAGCCGGAACTGCGTGCTCCTAAAGCCACTCCCGGTGACCGTACTCGTGGAGATAGATCGGCGGATTTGTCATCCAAAGTTGATAACTGCCAGTCAATTATTACGGATTCTATTTTCCCGTAAGTTTAGAAGAAAGTCTGGATGACAATGTAATCAGACCGACTCGGCTGCTTTAACGCCGAACCTAGCCTCCCAACTGTACCGAGTCGGGTATTGAATTTGATAGTGACTCGGGCTGTTGTCTTTAGGTAGTAGATGTAATATAGAAGTAGCGAGCTTCCAATTACTTTCCCTCTTCTCTTTTTGTTTCCCTTTTTTCTTTATAAACTTCTACGGCCATACCAGGATACAACAGTGTATCGTCAGAGTAAAACATCATATACTCCGGAGTAGAGGTCGCTGCCGATTGCCTGTGGGGCGGAACTCGCTGTATTTCCAAATATGTGCTCCCGGTATGATCATTTTGTAAGGGTGCCGTCTTTAGTTATAAACTCCGTAGCGGAGTACATCCCATACTCGGAGTACATACTACATCACTGGATGAGCACCACTGCAATGGTGAATCAAACCCCAATGCCCCCTTATTATGCACCCAGAATAACAGCTCTTACTCTATATGTATGCGCCGAGCTCCCTATTTGATGAAGTGCAAACGGAAGCCCAAGTGGTAACCCGTGACAACAACACCTGATCCCTCTGCAGGGGTGATGGGGCCTTTGTCGTCATTGAAGAGTCAGTCTACTGTGACTCTCAATCACGTTTTGTCAGCGGGGTGCAGTCCTGGACAGATGCTCCATGCCGTTAGAATAGCCGCCCGAACCGGCCTCGGACCACAGTAGCCCGACGGCAAAAAAGGTAACGATGCGGTGGAGACTTGCAGCAGGAATTTAAAGTCGATGCTTATCTCGGGGACAGGAGGATCTGTTTCTCCGCGGGAGCCAAAGTAGGCTTAGCGGCCTTTGCCCATGCTCCATCACGGGATTTGGCTAGCCCTGGCTGGGGTCGACCACAGGTGACCAGTCAGCTCGCTAAGCGTCCCGAAACGGGTTAGGGCGAGTCGCACCGAACACACCCTCGCAAATTGTGAACGCCGTCTCATACCTACGAAGCGACGACAACCACGACAACCCGAACGACATTTTTGCGGGTCATTTCCTCGACTTGTTTGCGTTGCCCGCTGTTGCTCAGAACCGCCGTCAGAATGCCTTCGGAACACGGTCACAGACGTGAGTACACCTCTGGAGTTGTTGAATGTTATGGTTTCGGTTATGGTTATGGTTATGGGGTGTGCGACAACGGATATCACTTGGAGTCGGATCTAAGCTTGGAGGATGCTTCATGAAGCTCGGTTGGAGACGATATGCTAACATTAATGTTTTTGAATTATAGTCTACGTCAAGTAAGTTACCACAACTATTTCGTGTCGCGCCTATCCGGAAATGATATATGTCTATCAAGAATCGCTTGCGAGGAGGATGGGGATACGGATGGGACCACGACAGATGATCAGAGCAGAGGATTAATACGAATTATTCTTTAGGGGACGTCACCTGAGCTACCAGCGCTCCAAGCGCCAGGTCAACCCCAACACCAGGTACCGATCCGCATCTGATATCGAAAGGAAGTTTGGGACATGGAATCTGACATCGGTGATATAGTCTGATCAAGATCGACGGTGTTGACAACACCGAGGCTGCCAACTTCTACCTCGGCAAGAAGGTCGCTTTCGTCTACCGGGCCAAGCGCGAGGTTCGGGGTTCCAACATCCGGGTGATCTGGGGCAAGGTTACTCGTCCTCACGGTATGTGAAACCGGGCTATATAGCGCGAGGAACTCAGGCAATGGTGTTGGAAACTGCAGTGAAATGCAGGACTGACATTAGAATACCACAGGAAACTCCGGCGTTGTCCGTGCTCAGTTTCGCCACAACCTCCCCCCCAAGTCCTTCGGCGCTACTGTCCGCGTCATGCTCTACCCCTCCAACATCTAAATGACTCGCTTTTATTATGTGTTAGTTGGCACTCCGGAATCTTCGCGCAGACAGTCGGGCAAGGAGTCGACGGTATGAGCCAATGTTGAGATGGAGTTGGCGGGTTGATAATGTTCGTGGGAGAGGCAGGGCCGACCAGCCCTACGAATTAAAATAAAAGAACTTTTATGTCTTCTTCACAACATGGATATTTGTCAGTTACTAGGCATTAGAAAACGCTTGACCCGTTCTCAATACCGGCAAGCATCATGTGTCTTTTCTGACACCATGGCTTCTCCACCACTCGGCGCACATCACACCAATCAATATACCATTTCAGCATGATGATTCAATTTCGCGTTCGGACGTTAGGCGGGTCCTATTCGAATAGAAGTCTAGGTTGGAACGATGACGAGATAGGCAAGCAGCAGCCACTTGCAGTGATAGACCTTTCCCGATGCTCGCGATGTTGAAAGTGAACCTCAGTCTAGATGAGCCCCGTATGCGACATTGGCTCAAATTCATGACGTCGATGGCTATGACTTTATCTTCAAATTCCGGGGGTATGTTGCTGTATCCGTACACTTTAACAATTTGTAAATCGAACCTTACTATTGAAGAGTCATACGTCAATTATGGACGCCGTAGTTTACGTCATTTCGACTGCGTCTTGTGTATACTATTGATATGTGAGTTTTGGGCAGTTCTACCTTCAGTTGCTAGTCTGGGCTGTTAGTAGACAGGACCTGTTGGGACAGAATGTATTCCCGTGGGGTACGCAATGATATATTGCTTCTGATGCGTACTCACAGCTCTGGGATATACTTCTAAAAGTAAATTGAAAAAGTTTGATATGTTTTTATCTCCAGTTGTTCATTACAAAATCTATGAACCTAGACCAATATATGCCTTAAATACCCTCCGGGGCCATTCAACCAAAGACACAAACTGAGGTTTAGTCTAGTCCTATACCTACTATGGGACCATGGTATTGTGTCACAAAAATAGAGACCATCATGTCACTTCGTTACACCGATTTCCCGTTAGATAATTTATGTTATGCCTAGCTCTTCCGTCACGCCTGATTCTGTAGGTAAACTGTGCTACATGAAGAGTAACTGACCGAAACATGGAGTCATTGCTGGGCACATACCATGGACTTGTCTGGAACCGGAGCCCTTCGATTGTCACTTGCGGGAGGTTGACAGTATTGAGTCAGAACCAGTAACTTGCAGGGGTCATGGTATGATGTACGAAAGGCGGGTGTGACGGCAATGTAATAGTATACCATGGAGTAGTATACTGGTTGAGGCCTGGTATAAGGGTGCGGATCACAGTGCCTCTATGTTTGAGCGTATCGGTCATCACATGCCTTGTTATCATCATACCACAGAGCATACTGGATATTTGAGAATCGCCGACTCCTGTAGTTGGGGGTTGGGATGTAAATATTATATCAGCACTTGTGGCAGGAGGTAGCCCAATAGAGACTCCTTCTGGCAAAGGAAAGACATAAAGGAAATCATCGAGAAGTGAGAACAGTGTTTCACTGTCTTGGTTAAATCTAAGTTGACCGTGTGCATGTTGGAGTGAAATGGAACTAAGAATCGACAGGTGAAACAGGAAATCCATGCTTCTATAGAAAAGCTTAGTATGTCTTGCAAACTACTTGATCTGCTCATTGACCGACATATCGGCATGTCATATATGTTCAATTCAATCACATTTGCTTGAACCTGAATAATTCGATATAGATCCAGTTATACTTCGATAGGTAAACAAGAACCACATCCATGACGTCGTATTTCCAACAAGAGCACCTTGCGATATTCCAACTAGGGAGAGATGTTAGACAACAAGCCCTAAAACTATCCCCCAGTTTTGCGGCGAGGGCGCTACACGATTCTGGAATTCTAGAATCTAGCCTCCTTGCATGGGGTGGTTTCTCTTCGAACCGAGTTAATCAGAATTAAAGTAGGCGCCATCCCCCACTGTGATGACCCACTGCATAATGTAATTTGAAGATCATCATGGATCCCTCCATTGGCGCCCTCCTGGACATGGTTTGACAACAATAATTGTGAGTATCTTGGCACAAGTCTGAAATAGCAGAGATTGTTACTTCTATGGATGTAAACATAGAAAGTCTATTGGGGAAAGGGTCGTCCGAAAGAAAAACAAGTCATGTGGTGTAAATTATATATTTATGTCGAATGCTTTATTCTCTCGCATAAATTATTAACTAGTGCAGTCTCTGCTAGCATAAAACAAGGTGAGGTTGCTGCCAGCCTGTGAACCAGCTAGACTCGGCAGATTCTCCGACTAGTCAATTGGACATGATTATATGATATCAAGACATCAGGATTTAGTTGCCCCCGTGACCAATGGGATGGTGGCGGATGAGCGAAAAGGTCAGTTAGTGTATGGCGCTAAATCAATGTGACTTTTTATTTTGCTCAACGATTTCAGTACGGGTTTGGTACTATGTATTATAAATACCACCTTGCTGAGACATCGGTGGGAGTCTGTCTGATTGAGAAGTGCAAAATAAATTGGCAAGGGAGACGGGAGAGATTGGATTGAGTAACGGTGATGTAGCGCTGTCACCGTAGGCAATGAGGCAATGAAAATCTTCTGATTGATCCCTGATTCATTACGCAAGAAAGAAGATCAGGACGATCAGTGGGTTTGACAACACAGTCTTGCAACCTTATCGTATCACTTCAGCTCCCAGGTTGGTTCCTGACACATCTGGAGCCGAAAGAAAACCATTGTTGGAGGGTTGGGTGGCTGGTCGAATCTTTTCTCTGGTCCAGTGAGGAGAACTTGCGTAACGCACACAGATTGACTCTTGTTTGCTATTGGACTTGCTTTTCCTTCTACCCTGTGGTATTTGATTTTTTTTTTTTTACCCTACTGTAAAAATGTATTCTTGAAAATAAATTGATTAGTAGTCTCTTTATTCTTTTTCTATTTATTTCTAGGCTACTCTGAAGGGAAATTTCTTACCCGCGGTTCAATCGGTCCTGTCACGAGGTACCAAGCAAATTAGAATCAAAGAAAAAAGACTGGTTTCTCGACCCTGAAAGTCTAATGATTCATCCCGAAAATGGGTAAGAGGAAAATAAGGATTGGAAGATGTTTTGATAGAATAAAAATACCAGGAAGCATGGTCAGCCCGGTCATGGTCATCAAGTCAACTACACATAAGCTGTATAGATCTACTCGATATACATCTAAGAATAGACCGATGCAACTTCTGGCCAGTCCGCTTGGACTTGACTAACGCCATCGTCCGACCCAAAACCAAACTACGGCGGAACCTGGAACGAATACGCTGATAGGAGACGTTCCAACCGGTTGTCCATACAGAAGACTGCTTTTCCCCTCTTATTGCGTGGCGCCTGTCGTCAACCCCAAATCCACGTTAAGTCAAAAAGGCCTCGACAGTCCTCGTGGTGAACCTTAGTTAAAACTGATCACCAAACCTCATTGTTTTTCTTTCTCTTTTTCTTATCTCTTCCTGCCGACTTTCGTTTGCCGACCATATACACGGCCACTGTCTTCCACATACACATACTTGTCATCCATCGCTACTATTGTCGATCGCTCATTGTCCGTTTCCCCTCTAAACCATCCTATCGGTTGCCTGTTCCCTGGTCTGACAATCTTGCAGAATCCATTGCCGATCGCCTGATAGATTTATTTGACAACCTGTACCAGTTGCAGCACGCCTTCTGTTGCGACGACGATAATAACCACAACAACAGAGCATTGCTTTTCTTTTTCTTGGGACGGAAGACTGGGACAAGCAATTGGGGCATTCAATTTTCTGGACTCGAGGGGTATAAATATTCCATTCCAGAAAAACCAAACTAGACGTCAGGTTAGGGAGCGGACCCAAATTTCCCCCACGCGCCTGCACACGCTCGTTTCGTTGGCTGCCTTGTCAAGGGTTCGTGGAAATCAAGCGCCTGAGACAGTCGCTGTCTGCTACAATTGAATCATACATTCCTTGGCGGTTTCCACTCCACTTGCTGTTGCGCTCCACAGCGGCCGCTATAGTGCAGATAGATCGCTACGAAACAAGTTCCAGGGTAGTTATCAGGCGCTAAGGACGACGGCGAGTATTAAAAATGGCGTCCCCCCAACAGCCCGCGCCTCCGAGACACAGTCGAGGTTTCAGTTTCGGTGGCAGGTCAGACAAGTCCAGCAATTCTGGCAGCAATAAAATCCGTCTCACCGAATCTGCTGAGGAGAAACATAAACGTTCTTTACATACCAAAGCCGACCCCATGGTTGCTATGAGCGAGGCGCAACCAAGTATGTTACCATATTTAACTCCCATGTTCCGATTTCGTGCCTTATCAGTTGTGTTCTCATTGAACCTGTCCTCATTTTTGTTTCTCTCGAACCCCGCCCTGTTGATATATTTTATTTCTCCGATCGCTTTGGCACATCTTTCCGAACTGACAGGTCATATTTAGTGTTGGTTGCTTTGGAAAAGTCCACTATCGGCTCTTTAAGGGAGATGCAGCACAAAGACCAGTACGGAAATGTCATAAGTTCGTTTACAATTCTCCTGATTACACGGTGCCTCGCTATAGGGGGACGATGGACTGATTATCTATTTTCGATGAATAGCTGACCCCGATCTCTCCAATCCCACCCGTCCTCGACTTGAGCGTCCGCTGGATACAATTCGTTCTTTTGAGGCCGCTATCTACGGATCGTATAATAGCAGACCAGTATCATACGCAAGAACAGGTACGTTAGATTTCGGCAGATTATTTGTTATAGAATGCTAATAGATAACTAGACCATGAATCTACACCCGCAGCGGAATATAGTAGACGCAGTAGCTACTTCGGCGGTGCGTCACACAAAACTTCATCACATTCACGTTTATTTTCGTTACTGACTCACTACAGGATACAACGGTCACCACAGAGGCTATAACGACCAAAATGGCCACTACAATGGACGTGGAACATATTCCCGACCGGAGAGTTACATGGAGGGCAACTATGGCGGCGGGCCGCCCCCTGAGAATTACTACCCATACAACCAAGGCAGCGGAAGGCGACCACGTCGGCAACGCATGGAGTCCGACTATCATGGTGCACAAAATGGATATGGGTCTAATGTCTACCAGAAATCCTACGAAAACGTGACGGCAGCGTCTGGGTCGGGAAGCAATACCGATCCCTGGGCCAACAATTCAACCGATCCAAGCTCTGTAAACAGCTCAATCGACCAGCTACAACAACAACAGCAACAGCAACAGCAACAGCAACAGCAACAGCAGGCAGTCGCAGAAAGGTTTGGGTTCGCGGGATTCGGCCCTGAACCGAACCTCAACAATGGCGGTGCGTTAGCCTCTGGCGCAGCTGGAACTGGACCAATTAAGCTGGGGAATTCCGCTCCAGTCGCCGATCCCACCGCTGGAGGCCCCGTGGGTGGACCAGCCTCAGCCGCAGGTGCGCCCACCACCCGTCGCCATCTACGCAAAGCGACGAACGCCTCCGATGCGAGCGATACGAAGCGAAAAAGCTGGTTTAAGCGAAGGTTCAGCAAGGACTAGTCCAATTCTTGTCCTCCACTTTTGCCTCTCCCCCTTTAAGCGACCCGAATTATTTGTCGTTCAATACGTGTTTTCTCACCTCACATAACGGATGTAATAACTCATTTGGCGTTTTATTCTCGAGTACAGCAATGGGATCTACGGAACGGGACAGCGCAGGAAATTATGTGTATTTGTTTTTTCTTCTTCCTTATGTTTAAAATTAGCTACTAGCTTGTTGTTATGCCTTTTTTTTTTTGCTGTTTTGTTGCTCTTATTCATCTTCAAGCACGCAGTTGATGGACTTCACGAGATCACGATACACAGGAAGCAATGGTGGATTTATCTATTAGTTTCAAGGGCCTAGTACTTGTCAAAAGCATCATCCATGTGATGTTCAGTGATATGGGTGAATTTATTCATTTTGTTCTTATGAAATGAGGATCGGTTGCCGTAGGTCTTGAAATCCAGCTTCTGGTTCTAGACGCGGATCCGTCGATCAATATGCAAAATGTGAGAGATCACATCGGTAATTTACACGACGCAAATAGGGTTTAACGCTGCAGGAATCATATCTTAGCGAGGCTTCTATAGCTTCTCGCCGGAGTTCGACAGTATCTAGAACTGAACGTTAAGCTATGTATAAACTCAACAAGGAATAAACATCTCTCAGGTACAAATAACTATCAACCAAATCACAAAACATGGGAATCAAGATAAACATAAACACACAAGAACCACACGACTACTACCTTGGTAATAAAAACCCATCTCCTACCCACTCTCAACAAAGGCAGGGAGACGGGGAAAAAGGGAGAAAGGGGAAGAAGATCACTTCTTCCCAAGAAGCTTATACTTCAATCTATCCGCCCACCCATCATGCGCTGCCGCCTTCTGCTGCTTCTTCTCCTCATCCCTTTTCTTATGCGCCTCGTCAAGATGAACGTTTCCTTGTCCACCGCGCTGACATCATCAGAACACACTCTCATGTACGCAAGGAGGGAGTGAAGAATAAACATACACCGGTGTGATAATCGCCGTCGGTCGAACCGCGAATCGCCAGCTCGGGAATGATTTCCGCGTCGTGAGGAGTTCCTGTTGCGGGGCGCACGTGAGGAGAGCCGATGTTGCCTGCGCCGCCGCGCTATTGCCGTATAAAGGTTAGTGGTCCATCATGGTTGATTTGGCTTGGGGTTGAGGGGGAAGGTATGTATGCACTTACGCCGGCGGAGTATGCGCCGTCGCCTTGGTCTCCGTAGACGCCTTCACGGACTATACCGCCGTCGACGTATCTGTGGTGTGTTTGTTAGATGGGAGATGTGTGGAAGTGAGAGGTGTTGGAGCGCACTGGGTTGGGTCGGCGCCGATGTTGCCTTGGCCTGGGTGTGGAGATGGTATGTTAGCGCAAGTTGGGTGAGAGGGTATGGGCTTGATCATGTATCCAAAAAGGGAGCGCACCTCCGCGGCCGTGCGATACGATGGGTTCGTGTTCGCCCATGGTGCTAGGGGTGATATGGGGTTTAGTTGATGGTGTTGAGTAGGTCGGTAGGCGCCGCGCCTAGAGCTGGGATGGAATACTTGGTGGTTTTGGAGAGAAGTCGCTTGCGCGCGAAATTCGGGCTAGGACTGTTCAGTATTTATATCTATGCGTCGGTGGGCTGTCAGCGCTTTCGAGAAGTATTCCAAGTGGATGCGGAAGTAAGCTGAAAGGTAAAGTTTAGGAACAGAAAACCAACGAGAGGGTCTCAAGCGGTTCCTCAGACTCAGGAGAAGGACTAGACCCTGGAAGTCCCGAAAGATCCCTAAGAGTTTATTGAACCCGGAGTTTATCAGGAATCAGGCTCACAATCGACATATACTAACTCGGTGACGTCGTCGCAAGTCCATCAATCGGGTAGATAAATGATAAGATAACGGGGCTGGGATGCAAGCCATTGGTCCAGTCCGTGACTAACGATCGTTGATAACCCGTCCCGTGGATAAGGCACCGTTTCTTGGCAGCTGGTATTGGAATACTCGTAAAAAGATTCACATTCATGAGCACTACTACGCAGCTATAAATCACCAGAATGGCAGTCTCCCTCGCTACATTCCTACGATGACAAGACACCTACTGCTTGTAGTAGGCTTGACACCACTAATCGTTTCTACTTCTTCTGTTCGGCGGCAGGTCCTCCACCGGTAGTGGGAAGACCCATAAAGATCTTGAATGAATCATAACTGGCATGTGTTAGTAGTCAACTCCCAAAACAGTAAATTGGGCATCAAGTGATACATACATCATCCATTGCAAACCGGTCTACGAATTCCTTTGGTTAGCGGATGCCTCAACAAAGTCCGTTGTCGACTTACCAGAGTTCCAATCATGACGATTCTGACAGGAAGACCATTCCACAAGCCAGCGAAGCCAATTTCCTTGTAGATCCGGCCCATAGCGGCACCAAAGGCTTCGCCGGGCTGTCTGTTTGCGTTCAATTTACTCACCATCACATCAGCGGGGTGGGAGACAATAGCGCAAAGAATACCAGCCAAGTAGCCACCAGTGAAGGCCACCCCAGTCTGTGCGCCTTTGTTGTAATCAGACTTCTGACCCGGTAGGTAGTTGTAGATCATCTCGACTATGGTCTCGAATGAAGCAAACTTCATCATGGTGTACGGAATCTGCCGACCCCACAGCGGATATAGACCCTTGTAAAGTCTATTCGAAGTCAGTGCAGTCCAGCTGCAAAATGTATAACTGAGTGCTTACCCAGCCACACCTTCCTTCGAAACGACGTTGGAAATCCCTGTGAAAGTCGATCGGATATCAGGTGGGATTGTTGTCTGCATTCGCACCTTGACGGCCTCGAAAGGACAAAGTGCTACATCAGCAATAAGCTCGGCAGATGCACTAGCTGTGAGATACAGGGACGTCTTCCAGCGATTTGCATTCTCCACTCCAACAAGGTCGCTGTAGAACTTCTTGAAAAACTCATAGCCACCGTACTTGAACGCTCCTTGTGCCTTTATTCTGTTAGTCAGCTCTGTATACTATATGTCAGTAATTGAATCACCAGCGTACGCTGTATCCAAAGAAGGTAGGGCCCCAGCCAGTAAACACTCCTCTGAAGCCCTCTGCGGCGCGAATCGTACGAAACGCCACTAAGTTGCTTTTGTAGAGCTGGGGGTCAACTTGGCGTCGGCATTTGATGAGATCTAGTGGCGTCACAGCAGTGTGGGTAAGACCCTATCCATAATCAGAAGATTGAAATAGGGAATGTAGCGACTATCATATTACAAGGGGGAACTTACACAAGCAAGAAGTCCGCCGATTGTACAGGCCGCATAATACTTGGGAGTCCACGGTTCAATTTTGCCAGTCTTCGCCTGAGCCTTTTGGCTTGCAACATTGAACTCGCGTGACGCCTCCTTTGCAAAGGCATCTGCCTTGCTTTTGGTGTCATCAATCACACTCCATGCTGGAAACGGCTCCCGCCTCGTTGTTCCTGGTGCTCTCGAAAGCTGCGGCTGCTTTCCGGATTGGTTTAGAGGGTGCTTTGAGGAAAACGTGTTACTGATGATGTCTTCAGAGGGAAACATCTTGGCGAGGGATTTCCTAGTTGAGCCGTGTCAAAATATTGGGTTTATCGTAAGTTGAGAGGTCTCCACAGGACCAAACCGCACGTACTGGGGGTTGTATATCTATAGAGAAGATCGTCCCCACTTGTAGGGCAACTGGTATCTCAATGAGTACAAAAACAGTTGGGACACGAACCACTCGAACTACCGACTTTTTTCTTCATTCAAAAATGTTAAAGGAGCAGTATGACAGTATAAATAGTAAAATGAAAATAGTAAAATGACAAGTGACTCAGTCCGAACAACCGAAAGGAAGAGAGATCTGACACTGCGGTAGCGGCCGGCAATGACGTCGAATGGTATCGTCTCACCCACTTCTGGTTGGCGCCAAACCCGATCCGCTTAGAGGGCGGAGACTAAGGCTCTCGTGGGCCGCAATCGATAAATTTATCGTCCATTGGAACAGACCTCACCTTGCGATATTGTCAAAACACGAACCGGCCTCCTTACCTCGTATCGTTTGCTCTTAGTGCTCGCATAACCGTGTTTCTCCGAGTTTACCCTGTAATAATTGGTGTCCCGATTTGACGCCGTTACTATCGCCAATTGAACATTATAGTTGGCCCCTCTTCGTACCCCTCCTAATCGCCTTTGCCGCCCCTCCTGTGAATCACTCAGTGGATATGGCTTCCTATTCGACCGGCAGCGAGGCATTTGCCCGCGAAAAGCTCTTTTCTACTGCGGGACAGTCCACTTCCCCGTCATCGTGGGCAGACAAGTACCGAGGGGTTAGTTACCACTCTATGATGGCATTACACGCCCAACTGCATAGACCCTATTGTCATTCCCTACTTACCGATGAAAAAAAAAAAAAAATCTAGGCTACTGTCGAAGATCTGGACCCCCCTCCGGCACTGTCTGTCTCACCTAACGACTTAGTCTCCTCCGCCATGCTCGCAGCCTACGAACGTGATTTCACTCATTTAACGGTCACCTCTTCTACGAAACGATCCCTACTTGGCTACCTCAGCATTCCCCGGCTCAAGCAGCTTTTAAAAGAAGGAACTATCAAAGAATCAGATTCCGTGTCTGCTGCCATGCAGCGGTTTAACCGGAAGCGGGGTCTGTACCAGGTAATCACAATGGAGACTCCCTTGGAGGAATTAGAGCAATTCTTCGAGAGTGAAACCGGTCCCAATGGCGAGGGGCGAGAGAAACAAGAGTTTGCCGTGGTAACAGATGCATCGCGGAAATTCGTGCTCGGAGTGGTGACGAAGGGTGATCTGGAGGAGTTCGTGAAGAGGAGGCCATAAGTCCTTGAATATTAAAGCATTCCTCTTTTACCTTTTCTTTGATTGTTTCTCTTCTTCTGCTCGGCTTCAAATTGTTTATATACAATCTGTCAGTGCATTTCCAGGAGCGGCTTTTTCAACATGGGCTGGTTGTAACACTGGAACTATCGTCTTCCACAAGGGTCTGAAACAGGACTACTTAACGGCCTGCAGCACCTTTGTGGGCGTGTTTCACATTCATGGATCTAGTTGAATGATGTAGGAATCTCAGATATTCAACTGGTATACTTGAAGTCCACACGAGCTATCATCCTTGAACCCAACCGAAGTAGAATTACAACACAGCTGTCCGTAAACGCCGCATATTAAGTACAAGACCAATGCATAAACGTAAACCGATTGGTAATCCCGCTAGACGCCACAGGCCACAGGCCATTTATTGCGCCTTCTTCTCTTTCTTTTTGGTTAAGGCTTCTCTCTCTAGGCGATCATCCTGCCATGCAACAAAGACATACGAAAACAAGACAACATTGGCCGTAACAGCCGCAATAATGCCGGCGACAGTTGGACTCGCTACCGAATGTTAGAACTTATCCCCCAAGGGCACCCCGATATCATGGAAGAAAGAAGTAAACAAAGAAACCAAGGGGCAAAGGAGCTTACCGCCAAACTTCACTGAGACAAAGTACATGCCAATGGGCAATGAGACCATCGCCGCGGAAAACCCTAGCAGTTTGAAGATGACATTTCTGTAACGATCGATCAGTATCCGTGACAATTCATCGGTGGGGCACTCTGAGCGGCACGCCTTGGTTCGCACAAGACACTACATGTCTATCGGGCTCGACGTCGCGCATCGGCCATGTGGCATGAATGCAGATTTAGGATGGAAACCAGACGGAGAAAATTCTTACGTGGGAACTGCAGGAGTAACATCGGAATCGGATGTTTTCTCTGGTGCAGGAGAAGCGACTGCTTCTGCGTATGATTTACCCTGAGGACGACGGCTGGCCATTTTGGAGAGCAAAGGGTGTTGATACTAAGTACGTGGACCGAACAGATATGATGATACCCTGGGGGGCTGGTAGCAAAGGGAGATGTTCAACTGTACGTGGAAAGTTAATCGAATTGAGGTCAGATTGATTTTTGAGCCTTATGAATATATTTATAATCAGTTCTCTGTGTTCAAAGACTAAAAAAGGATTGTCTATTGAATCATTGATTTACTCAATCCAGGCGGACGTGATTCAGGTGAGGTCATTGTATGCGCATCTATCATTGGTCCGAGGCCATTGAAAGCCTCTGATTGCTCCAACATTTCTTTCAACACCGAGAGATTCATTCTATAGATCGCTTTCGACTCAGGTGAAAGGATATATATTGTTTAGTAAGTGACCTTCTCGTCAAACACTGTTTACCTCGCTCCATGTATATAATTTGGAGATGTCGCTGGATTTCCTGGTCGGTCTTTAATTGAAGCGCCAAACCACGTGACCGCGGGCGCGTCTGAGCGCGTTTTATGCGGAGAAGAAAAGCCCTTTAACTTAATTTGAGGAAAAGTTCAGGTTGGGGAAAAGAAGGAACTTTCTCCCCGGTCGTCTCAGCGAAGCTGCCTTCCTGTCGCAGTGGCCGGGCCTCAACTTAATTCACCAGTATCGGACAATATTTACTAACCATGGACGACTCAGTTCCTGATACCCCGGTTAGCGATAAAAAAGTCATTCACAATACGCCGCCCGGGAAAGAAGAGGAAGGATATGAGACTGTCGCCACTGTTCCGCTGCCAAACTTTCAACAACCCGCAACCCAGTCGCTGACTCCGGCGACCCAACGCTTAACACAACCAACACAGATCATAGAACCGCCCTATTCTGCGAAGGGCAATTCAGTCATTCAAGTTGCTGCGTCTTCCCCGCCCGGTCCTACATCGTCTCCTTCTCGTCCTGCCTTGCCCGGCGGTCGCCTTGCCAGCGCAATGGCGCCCAGCGGTACCCAGTTCCGCCCCCCTGCGGTAGGCCCTGCGAAGCGTGCGCCGGTAATAGATCTTGAGGATGACGGTCCAACGTACCGCGGAGGGTCTTCGGACGACGACGACATTCAAATGATAAGCAGCACTGACATCAAGCCGTCCTTGTTTGCCAAATCTTCACGGAACCCCGAAAAGGTTCTGGACTCACCGGGAAGCGCAACAAATTCTTCATTCGACCGATTTAAAGAGATCACTGCGTCTGCCGTCTATAACCCCTCGAGCGCAAAACGTCCTGCAGCTCAAATGGACCCTGTACCAAAAGGGACTGCGGTCAAGAAGCCTCGGCAGGATGGGCCTTCCCGTGCACAGCCTGTGGAGCTGGATATATCGTCTTTACATGATATTGAAGACTATCAATTGAGGGCCAAGGTAGAGAAGATGCAAAGAGTGATACCTCAAAAATCTGTCAAAGCTTGCATGCAAGCTCTTTTAACGAAGCGTGGCAATTACGACGATGCTTTGGATTATCTGGCTAGCATGGTTGAGGATGAAGCAGATGGACGAGCTGACTTGTCAGACGATGAATTGGCTTTTAATAAAAGAGCCTCTCCCGTTGCGCCGGCAAAGCAGCAGATCAAAGCTCGAGGAACTATTCAGAATAAATGGGCTGCGATGCGCCTGGACAATCGCAACACCCCGAAGGCACCTGCGCAACCGTCCGACGAAGAATCTAAACCAAGGAGGCGGTTAATCAGGGGGCCAAAGACCCGTGTGTCTTCTCCGAGTCCAGATCGCTTAGAGTCCCCTCCGAAAAAGAAGACCGGCCGACTTGTTCAAGGACGCAAGCATCCATCACCCGAACCTTCAGAACCCGAAGCGTCCATGTCCGACGACTCAGATTCCGGTGTAGAAGCCATTACAGAGGGTGAGAGCGCATTGGAAACGAAGGTTCTCAGGTTCTTCAATACATGCAATGTCCTTGACCTTGCCGACATTGCCGCAATCACCGAAGATGTTGCGAAAGTCATAATTTCCAACCGACCTTTTGCATCTCTGGATGAGGTACGCGTCGTCACTGCGCCTACGACGGAGCAAACCGCGAAGCCAAAGGGTAGCCGGGGGCGTAAAACGCCCAAGCCAATTGGTGATAAAATCGTGGATAAATGCATGGATATGTGGGTTGGGTACGAAGCTGTCGATTCGTTAGTGGCAAAATGTGAGGCGCTTGGAAAGCCGATTGCATCGGAAATGAAGAAGTGGGGTGTCGATATCTTTGGAAAGCGTGATGGGGAATTGGAACTGACATCTATCGACCCCGGTGCATCGCATGATTCTGGCATCGGTACTCCTGCCAGTCAGCGTTCAGAGGATGATAGTGATGGCCCTGCGACTGTCTCCCGTAAAAGCCGATTCATATCCCAGCCTGGTATCATGCGCGAAGACTTGAAGATGAAGGATTATCAAATCGTCGGAATCAATTGGTTGTCGTTGCTCTTCGAGAAAGAATTGAGCTGTATTCTGGCGGACGATATGGGTCTCGGAAAGACTTGCCAGGTCATTGCGTTTTTGGCCCATCTGTATGAGAAGGGCATCAAGGGACCGCACCTCATCGTCGTGCCTTCGTCCACAATCGAAAACTGGCTTAGAGAGTTCCAGAAGTTCTGTCCAACCCTCTCCGTCATGCCATACTACGCTGGCCAAGCCGAGCGAGCAGTGATTCGCGAAACGATCGAAGACAACAGGGATAGCATCAACGTTATTGTCACTACGTATACCATTGCCAAAGCCAAGGTTGATGCACACTTCTTGCGCAACATGGACTTCAGTGTTTGTGTGTATGACGAGGGACATATGCTCAAGAGTTCTACATCTGTTCTCTATGAGAAATTGATCAGAATCCGGGCTCGCTTCAGGCTTCTTTTAACAGGTACACCACTCCAAAACAATCTCCAAGAGCTTGCCTCTCTTCTGGGCTTTATCCTCCCGAAGGTTTTCCAAGAGCGCAAGGAAGAGCTTCAAAATATCTTTGCAAACAAGGCGAAGACCGTGGATGAATCCCACTCTGCCTTGCTTTCCGCACAACGCATCGAAAGAGCAAAATCAATGCTTAAGCCTTTTGTGCTGCGACGAAAGAAACACCAGGTCATTGATTTGCCTCCCAAGGTTTCTAAAGTTGAGTATTGTGAATTAAACGAGTCCCAGAGGGAAATTTACGAACATGAGCAAGAAGAGGTCCGTAAGCTGTTAGCCGACCGAGCAGCTGGCAAGAAAACTGGCAACAAGTCTGCAAATATCTTGATGAAGCTACGTCAGGCAGCTATCCATCCATTGCTCTACAGGCGTCACTACAAGGACACTACTTTGAGCCGTATGGCCAAAGCTTGCCTCAAAGAAGAGCAGTGGTCCCTGTCAAATCCGGACATCATTTTTGAAGAGCTACAGGCATACAATGACTTCGAATGTCACACTATGTGTGTGAACTATCCCAAGTCGCTTGGGAAGTTTGCGCTGAAAAACAATGAATGGATGGATTCGGGTAAAATCGATAAACTTTGTGAACTTCTGAAGCGATTCAAGGAAAACGGTGACCGTACTCTGATATTCTCCCAGTTCACTATGGTGATGGATATCCTCGAACACGTCCTTGAAAACCAGCACCTTGGTTTCGTTAGACTTGATGGCCGTACGAACGTCGAGGATCGCCAGTCTATCCTCGATGCATTCCATGAACGTACAGATATCCCGGTGTTCCTCCTCTCCACAAAAGCCGGTGGCGCAGGTATCAACTTGGCCTGTGCCAACAAAGTGGTGATCTTCGACTCGAGCTTCAACCCCCAGGAAGACGTACAAGCCGAGAACCGCGCCCATCGTGTGGGTCAAACGCGCGAGGTGGAAGTCATCCGACTTGTTACCAAGGACACAATCGAAGAACAGATCTATGCACTGGGACAAACGAAGCTGGCTCTCGATCAAGCCGTAGCAGGCGAAGATGCCGCCGAGTCGAAGAAGAGTGAAGAAGCAGGCATGAAGGCGGTAGAGGATATGCTCATTGCCGGCTCAGGTGGAGAGAAACATAGCTCTTCATGAGAGCGTGTCCCTGGCGATTTCATAGACTTGAGTATTAACCATCTTTACAAAAGCCCAACAGTTCGAGAACGTTTGGGCCCGTGCAGCAAACCCTCCAAAGACTATAGGGGCCTGCCGATTGCATTTCGTTTCTTTCTTTCCTGATTCAACATGCTCGACTGTACTTTTTGCTAAATCTGTGTTTGCATCGCCGTTGTATTAGCGATTTTATTTGTCTGCACATTTTCATGGGATACAACTTGCCTTTTGAGTGTGATGATAGCCGTGCTCTTACTGTCACGGTTCGCACTCGATATCTTGGTTGTATCTGATCTTGTTTGGACGCATTTGTCGTGCCACAATGGAGTTAGCAACATCTTGGGGTTGTGTTGGCTGTTTTGACTTACCAGCCTCTTTTTGTTTTTTGTTTTTCGTCTTTTCGCATTTCTGATGCTTTTTTGCTTATAGAGACGGGAGTATGAACTGGTTGTTTAGAGTTTATTACATCATGAGCACTAATAGATCAAAGAAAATGATCTGATTGATTCTATTACCTCGTTGGCAATGCCATTCATTTCAGACATGTACGATACGATTGACTCGGGAATGCCAGGGGTGGGGAATTTAATATATCGGAATAGTATGATGAGATCCATGAATTTGATATAATCGTGTATGTACCGTTGAAATCAGACGTCTTCAACCGACTGGATTTTATCATACCGGGGGAATCTATAACTATGAACACCAAAGAATGATCCGAGAATTCAACACCATTTAATGCGGTCAAGACAATAGTAGAAAAAGTGAGGCGCAAATAAGAAGAGTAAGGAGGAACTATAATAGGGACTTTCAATCATTATGAGACTGGAGTTGGGAGAAGAGCCTATCCCCAAGCTCATGCGGCGACTTCCTGTTTCTGGGATGGCTGAGAAGCTGATTCAGGAATATCGGGATTGGCCCCGGCCTCCTTCTCCTCAGGCTTCGTCTTCGTAGGGGTAGGGAAGGAGCTAGTACGAATTGGTCCCACACCGCTGGTAGCGGGGGACGTGGATTTGGGCCTTGAAGCACCACTGGCTGCTCGAGCGGTTTCGTTATTCTCAATCGCGTTCTGGACAGCTTTGTTTCGTGTCTCTTCCTTGAAGAAAGCTGATTTTCCCGTGAGGTTCAAAATTTCATCGACTTGGAGCGCAGCTGGCATGAGGTCGTCGAACCTCAGGATGTGGCAGTAATCGGCATAGCTCTTGGCGCCCTTTGCGTCCTGAAACTCTTTGTTCTTGCCCGGGATCATGACATTCAGTAGAAACTTGGTGTTACCGAAGCGATTCTCCGACTCGAGACAGAACTTTAGGTAAGCATGAACGACTTCTCTGAATGGAAGCAAACCTCCATCTGCTTCGCTTTGGAAACAGGAAGGATTGGCCTCAGCAGATGTTGCAATCATGGCTCCATCTACGCCAAACTCTTCCATCAAAGCCAGCCCCTGGTCACGGGAGGTCACATCGCCATTCATGAGGCATGCGACACCAGCGTCATGGCAGATGTCGCGTATCATACGTAGCTGTTCGCGGATTGCTCGTTCGCGAGGACGCATGGCTGGTGTTCGGCAATGGACCGTCAAGCCTGTAATGCCTGTTTTGACAAGCCTTGAGACCAACGCCTCTGTAATCTCCGGCTTTTCAAGGATGCGGATCTTCACGGAGATACCAATTTGATAAGGTTCGCCAATCTCGCGGACTAGCGCCTCTAGAATTGAAACCAGTTTATCAGGTGTCCGTAACAAGGCCGCACCCATACCGCCGCTTGTACTGAATGGTTTCGGACATCCTGAGTTCACATCTATACCAGCAACATCACCAGCGACCACTTTGGCGGCTTGCACAGCGAGCTCGGGCGAGGCTGTACCGAGTTGGAATATGAGTTTCCCCTTCTCCCGCACCGGATCAAGGCGGTAAATCACCGATTCCTGAGGTGCTGCTTCGGTGCGACCACCGTTCGAGGGCAGCCTCGTATATTCAATGCATCCGTTTCGAGGGTTCACGCGGCGAGAGGCACCGGCGAGCGCACGATCAATCGTTTCGGGACCCCAGACAAGATCTGCACCATATTTAAGGGCTGTAAGGCGCGAAGGTAATTCTCCCGATCGGACCATCGGCGCTAGGACTATTTTGCCACGATAGTCGACCCCGTTGGCGGGGATGGGAACGCGAGGTGGTGTAGTGAGCGAAGTCATTGCGGAGCGGAGAAATCTGAGCATAGCATACTTCAACGGAAAAGCGACCTGTAATGGGGGTTGTCTGTTTGGTCGTGATCGACTCAGACGGTCAAGAAATCGACTTCGTGGGCGTTCGTATAGTTAAGTCATGGAGTAGTTCATTATCCTTGGAAGGCGGAGGGAAAAAGTCTATATCACGTGAAGATAGACGATAAGTTAAAAATTTCCTTCGCATTCTTTTCGCTCGGGTATTGTGACGGGTATTGCATATTACCGGGCGGTACCTGCCAAGTAAATAGGGGTCAAGAGCAGTTATCACCTCTACTTTGTAGAAGGGACTGGTATACACTTAAGTGAACTGTCCCAACACTTCTATTTTCCAGCTATTATCTGCGAGACTCCAATCTTCCCATTGCGAAGTCAATCCCACTAGTGCATTGGCACTTTATTCCAGTGTCTGACAGGAGGAATACGAAGGGAACTATGCACGTGACAACCATGCTGATGGCGCCATTTCAGGCGTTCAGGCATCAACGCCAAAAAACCCTAAACGCTGATTCTTTGTACTTTAAGATTTGAGGTCCCACTCTGTGCGAGAAGAAGAGGAAGATCCGATTATATATTGGATGTTCATACCAAATGAGGCTGAATTTGTTGGATAAGACGGTCCTGGGCTCTCTCGAAGGCAACCCAGCAACCAAGAGTGGGAGCGGGACCAGTATAGTGGAGCAAATCCATAGGATTGATTCACCGGGACGGCCATTGACAATGGAATTGACCAGGCACTCTCGTCTCAACTCCCCTTTTTGCCACAAGAAGATTTTATAGAGAGAGAATCTAGTCTAAATGGGTTACTATCGTTGAGAGTCCACCAGAACAGCCATTGAACATAAACCGAAGAATTTCTAAATCATATACTCCGTAGATGTGTATAGATAGTGAAGATTATTTACATTGTTGAATAATCGTGACCCTCTTGGCAACATACATAGCAACGAACCTCGGAATGGCTTCCCGGCACCGATTTTCTTCCCGGCAATTTCCCTCTCCTTTAAATCTTCACAAGACAAGCCGAGCATAGAACTGCGATTGCAGAGCAAGACTACCGGTATTTAAAGTTCCAATTGAGCCGGCAGAGACGGGTTCTTGCAGCTTCTTTTCCCGCAACCAATGTTCTTAGGGTCGTCATCCACCAGTCTCGTTTCCAGACTGCGCACAGCTCCATTAAACCGATTGTCCACCGCCTCTCCGATTGTCGCCCGCGTATCACGCACATCCGCAACGTTGGCTCCCCCCACTAAACAAGCCACCCCTCCTTCCTCTTCCTCTCCCTTCTCTCTCCTCTCTTCTTCTTCTTCCTCTCCTTCATCTGCCGTTTTGTCTCCTTCATCCTTCTCCCCTTCCCCCCGAGTTGCTCATTCGGCTTCGTCCGTAACAACTCGTGCAGCTTTAATTTCTCGACACCTTTCTTCGTCCGCTACCCCGCCGCAGTCGCCCACCATGTCTTACACCGTTCGCAAGATCGGCCAGGCCAACACCCTGGAGCACCGTGTCTACATCGAGAAGGATGGCCAGCCCGTCTCTCCCTTCCACGATATTCCTCTCTACGCCAACGAGGAGCAGACTATCCTTAACATGGTCGTTGAGATCCCCCGCTGGACCAACGCCAAGCAGGAGGTATGGGGACGGAAGCACTCAATATCGCAAAGTACGGACGCTGATTACGTATGAAGATCTCCAAGGAGGAGTTCCTCAACCCCATCAAGCAGGATGTCAAGAAGGGCAAGCTCCGTTACGTCCGTAACTGCTTCCCCCACAAGGGTTACCTCTGGAACTACGGTGCCTTCCCTCAGGTATGTTTCGCATTGCTAAAGATGCCACCTGATTCCGTCCGTTAACGGTTTGCTTTAGACCTGGGAGGACCCCAACACTGTCCACCCTGAGACCAAGGCCAAGGGTGACAACGACCCTCTCGATGTCTGCGAGATCGGTGAGCTTGTCGGCTACCCCGGTCAGGTCAAGCAGGTCAAGGTCCTTGGTGTGATGGCCCTTCTTGATGAGGAAGAGACCGACTGGAAGGTCATCGTCATCGACGTCAACGACCCTCTGGCTCCTAAGCTCAACGACGTTGAGGATGTTGAGCGCCACCTGCCTGGCCTCCTCCGCGCCACCAACGAGTGGTTCCGTATCTACAAGATCCCCGATGGCAAGCCCGAGAACCAGTTCGCTTTCTCCGGCGAGTGCAAGAACAAGAAGTATGTTTTATAACTCACGTCTTACTAAATGTTGTATGATGTCTAATACTCGTACCAGGTACGCTCTCGAGGTTATCCGCGAGTGCGCTGATGCTTGGGAGAAGCTCATGACTGGAAAGTCTCCCAAGGGCGAGATCAGCACGTAAGTGTACATCCTCCTCCGTGCGAAGGCAAGCCATGCTGACCAGATTCTATAGCAAGAACGTCTCCGTTGCGAACTCCACCGACCGTGCTGAACCCAGCGAGCTTGCCGCCATTCCTCAGGGCCAGAACCTCCCCCCTGCCCCTATTGATGGCAGCGTTGACAAGTGGTTCTTCATCTCCGGTGCTGCTGTGTAAATTGATACCAACTAAAGTAAATAAAAGTCCCACAATCTTGGATTCGACTAATGAGCGAGTCCACATAATATTCTCGTTATTTTCGTTGTTTGTCCTGCCCTCATTACCTTACAACTTCCGCTAAGCATCAAGAGGATGTACTTGCGATGCTATCTTATAGTTCGTAGATTTGGCTCTCAAAACCACCACAAGATGGAGACATTAGATAATGCGAACAAGCACTTCTCAAAATGCAGCATCCCTCGATGGCTAGGTAGTATATACACAAAGTAACGGTATCATAATGCTTTCGATGACTTCCCCGGCAACTCAACCGCTTCACAGCTGCGGCGTAAAAGTACAAAAAGTCCCGATCTCCAAGCGCCATAGGCGGACCCTAAAATCAACCACGATAAAACAAACGGATATGCGTACAAGAAACTCAGTTAACCCTTCAAGCTCTCCTCTCGTTCGATAGCCCGTCCCACGCGCGCAATTTCCTCGATGACATCGCCGATCTTCAGCTGGCGCTTTCCGACCTCGATCTTAAGTTCCTTCCCTCCTTTGAAGCCCACTGTTACCTCGGGCTGTTGTGTGGAGACACGCGGGAGTTGGTTAACCTTGATATCGATGTGTGTAGGACTGGATGCCGGGGCGGTATTGGGATTGCGGAGGATAGAAAGTAGAATCCTGCAGGGGCGGGAGGACTTAGAGAACGGGTTGAAGCTTGTGCGGAGAGTGGTGATCGTCTGGACAGGAATAGTCATCTTGAAGAATTGGACCCGATCTCGTTGGATCGGAGAGCTTGAGCAATTGGAGGTCTGTTGGATCAGATCAGTTGGGTGTCCTACAATTGATTCGTCGGATAACTGACTTTTGCGCGCGGCTTTGGCTTTTCAGTTCAATTTCAATAGTATGAGAACTCAATGTTATGGATATCTTCGATTTTGCAACGTCAATGATGGGAATTAACGGCGTATTTGCGGTTGTATATCAAACCCGAGAAAATTACCTCGACTTTCTCCAGGGACCGGGAAGCGGAGGAATGTTTGGTGTTTGACGGAGATGCAAACATTGATTGGATGATCTATCCCTGCAAGCGGTCGCCCATGTAAGTATCACCTGGCAGAATATTTTGAACACTCCATTAATTGCATCGTTGAATTGTGTATCTTTTGTATCGCTCAGAGTTTAGCCGTCGAATCCAACCAAAAATGGCTTCTTTCGATACTCTAAAATCTTGCTAGAGTCTGTACAGCTTTGTCTTTCATACAAGCTCATTCTTGATCGAAAAATTCTATTTCTCGTAGAGTTACAATTATCAAACTATACCAGCGACGAAGTCTTCTCCACGGTCGGCGTTCTCAAGGTCTAACCAGCGCTACCCTTATAGACCGCCTTCCTAGATAAACACCGCCTTCTTTTTCGGATATAGTCAATTGTTCCTGGACCGATGACGCTGCGGCCAGATTGGCCGTATTGATGGAATTGTGTCTTCTACTGCTAGCATAACCTTTGCTATTTTGTGGTACACTTAACTTCCGAAGCTGGCGCAGGGCCTCTAGAGGGCTGGTTGAAATAAATTCGATTATATGCCCGCCAGAATACCGCCACGACTGGTCATACCAACCTATCTGAAACCGCCGAATGATTACAACATCGCTCTGCACGCTACCTTGAATATGTCTTCTATATCCGCCCTTCAAGCTCGTCTAAAAGAGCTCTCGACTTCTTTGGCACAGATTCACCCTCTCGTGTCGCGATTGCGGAACTTTACGACTGCCGTCGGGCAAGGCGATGAAGCTCGGTTGGAATTGGGAGCGGAGATCCATAGTCTGCTGAAAGAGGCAGAGATACAATTGGAGGTCTTGAGGGTTGATGTCGAAGCATTAGAAACTGCCACGGAAGGCAGACGAAAAGGAGTGGACAATGAGAAGGAGTTAGAACGGGAACGGGTTGTTGCGTTGGCAGGGAGACTAGCGGAAGACTTGAAAAAGTGAGTGGGATATCTCGTACTGTCTGTGCTGTGCGGCATGTACGGCTGCTATATTTTTCTTCATGAAGCTAATAGGTTCATAACAGAACGAGAGGAGACTTCCGAAATGCGCAGTTACAAGCGAAGCGGAATGCGGAGATTGCCAAGCGCAAAGAAAGGGAATTACTATTCTCGAGATCTCAGAGTGCTGAAAGGAAGAGAGAGTCGACTGAGAAGTTGACACAAGATGATATTTTGCTCAATACGTCAAGTGATGTTACTGCGGCATTGCGGAGAACGCATCATCTGATGCAGGCAGAATTATCTAGAAGTCAATTCGCACAAGAGACACTAGGTCTGTTCCCTCCCCTGCTTGTACTTGCGGCTTTGACTAATTTGTATAACAGAGCAATCGACCGCTGCGCTTTCATCACTCTCGGAATCTTATACAGGGCTCGATACTCTTTTATCATCGTCACGCAACCTTGTTGGTTCGCTGCTTCGCTCGCAAAAGTCCGACACCTGGTATCTTGAAACTGCGTTTTACATTCTAATTGGCACCATTGCATGGCTTCTGTTTCGCCGGATATTATACGGACCCATGTGGTGGCTTGTATGGTTGCCCATTAGATTAGCAGCGAAGTTCGTATTCACCATATTGGGCGCGGTTGGCCTATCCAGCAAAGCCGTTCAGCCTTCTCCGTCTGCTATTTCTAGCCAAAGCCTAGCCCAGGAGGTGCCGGTTCCAACTCTTCATACCGAGGCAAATGTTCAGACTGCCGACGGCCAAGCTAGCTGGGACGTACCTCCAGTTGCGGAGGCAAAAGAAGACCGCATGATTGATCATATTGGCAACATGGTAGAGGACAATGAAGTGGGATACAGAGACGAGCCAACAGAAGTAAATGAACAACAAGAAGAGGAGAATGAGGAAACTAACATCGATGACATTTCACCAGAAGAGAAACAGAGGCAAGCGGAACTACCTCGAAATACGAAGAAGAGGATGTATGAGGCTACAGAAGTACTAGAAAACAGGAAAGATGAGCTATAGGTAGATTAGTAAAAAAAAAAGAAAAAAGAAATAATGATCATGACAATAACCTACTGCATATACACGGTGATAATTGAAACATTGGGATTGTTCTACTCTGACTTGAGGAAGTTACCCTCAAGAAAGATAGGAAGAAGCATTGAGTTGTTGTCTATATCTCATGCTTCGTACATAGATCTGTATTGTATGTATGTACTTCGTATTGCCAGACTAATAAATGCCTTGGCATCAATAAATCGCGTATCACGTGGGGACGCGTTCCGACACGCTCGTCCTCCGTCATTTCCAGGGAGCTTTGCTGGAGAGACTGGTATAATCGGTAACAACCAAATTGGCCGAATTGGACCCAATCCCTTCAAGTCCGATCTTCACTTCTGGGTACAATACCATGGCTGCCAACTTTTTCAGCAATAAAGCCCGTGCTGCGGCTGCAGCAGCATCAAGCGGTTCGAAGCAGAAGCCGACAGATGGAAAAGAGGAACATGCGCAGCAACAGCCATGGGTTGAAAAATAGTACGAACTCTTCCAGATGAGACCTGTCAGAAGCATATAGTTAACAATTTGTTTAAGCCGTCCAAAGACGCTGGATGATGTCGCAGCCCAGGACCATACAACAAACGTTCTTCAACGGACATTACAAGCCTCCAACGTGTGTTAATACCCTGCTTAAGACAAGTGAAGTCGACCGCTAACATGATTGGAAATAAAAACAGCTGCCTCATATGCTCTTCTACGGCCCTCCCGGTACCGGAAAGACATCCACAATTCTCGCCCTCGCAAAGTCCTTATTCGGCCCTGCTCTGTATCGCTCACGTATCCTCGAGTTGAACGCTTCGGACGAACGTGGTATTGCCATTGTACGTGAGAAGGTCAAGGACTTTGCGAGAGTACAACTCAGTCACCCTACAGGGGTTGATAAGTCATACTTCGAGAAATACCCATGCCCACCGTTCAAGATCATTATCCTTGATGAAGCAGATAGCATGACCCAGGATGCTCAATCTGCTCTTCGACGCACAATGGAAACCTACAGCAAGATCACACGTTTCTGTCTTGTTTGCAACTACGTCACTCGAATTATTGAACCACTGGCCAGTCGATGCAGCAAGTTCCGTTTCAAACCGCTGGATAACTCGGCTGCAGGTGACAGACTTGCACAAATTGCGAAATTGGAGAACCTGGAGTTGGAGGATGGTGTCGTTGACAAACTGATTCAGTGCAGTGATGGTGACTTGCGACGCGCGATCACATACATGCAAAGTGGAGCTAGGCTAGTAGGAGCCACTGGGAACAGCGGTAGACAGGATGGAGGGGAAGACGCTGAGATGACAGATGCTAGCTCACAAGTGATTACTGTGAGGATGGTAGAGGAGATTGCTGGCGTGATCCCAGAGAGTGTTCTAGACCAGTTGGTTCAAGCTATGCAACCAAAGAAGATCGGTTCCTCCTACGAGGCCGTCTCGAAGGTAACTACGGATATTGTTGCGGATGGGTGGAGTGCGACGCAGCTGCTTGCACAGGTATGTTCTTGTATGAGCTTTTCGACAATGCGATGCTGACAACGGGCAAGCTTTACCGCCGAGTTGTTTACAATGACGCCATCCCTGATATTCAAAAGAACAAGATCGTCATGGTTTTCTCCGAGATGGACAAGCGCTTGGTCGACGGTGCAGATGAACATCTGTCAATCTTGGACGTGGCTCTGAAGATCTCTGGTATTTTGGGCGGTGCCTAGTGGCCAGACTGGTACATGAGATACTATCTCAATGGCCAATCATTTGTATATGTACGAGAATATCTCCCGCGGATCTACTCTAATCACACTATCCGACAGTAGACCTCTGTCGGATTCCCTCATTCGAGCTTATGGCCCCAAGCGAACGGTGGATTCGAGCTGTGAAGCCACCAGCGCACGGGCGCAACGGAATATGGCTCATCCTGATGGTTTCAGCCGGACAGGTTTCCGCTGCTGAATGAGTAGCGCGGCCACCATCGATTCTGTTCTCTGGCGCGAAGACCGAAGGATTATGACTGTACGAGGTTTCATGAGATGGAGGAAGGGATTGTCAACTGGTAGCCTAT